>NC_142590.1:31229700-32652700 GCF_965207765.1 Zootoca vivipara
TTCCCCATGTTTGCTTCCCCCCCCCCCAGGTTCAGTCAGTGTGTGGAGCATCCAGTCCCTGTGATGAAGTGAACACCTGAACCTGATAACATCCAGCTATAACTGAAACAACAAAAGGACTCTCCGCCCCCAGCAAACAGCCCCATTTAGATGTAGATTAAAGGGCCATTTAAAAAATAAAGTTCAAGTACATTCTGAACCAGCATTCATTAGAAACTGGAGCAGTTTTCTGCTGCCTTTGGTAGCTCATTCAATGCACAGTTTTGGCTCTAAAAGTTTCCCAGTGGAGAGTGAACGGCGGTGATGTCACACTGTGTCAAGACGATCTGGCTATGATGTCACACTGGGTCGAGGCAATCAGGGCACCTTTGCTCACAACGGCTTTCTTGCTTTGATCTCCTTGTTGTTTCGCAGTACATTTTCAGCGATGCATGCATGAAAAATATATATTAACATTCTAGTAAGCCTGAAATACTGCAGGCATCTGATAAGCTTAGTTTTGAGAAAGCACCTTAGGGTAAAAGCTAGTACAGACTCTTAAGTTGCCTGCATAATTCTTTTTCCTTGACGAAACATTGATTTCAGCGCATACTGTGGCTGACTGCAAAACACCGGCTTTACAGTTCTACGTGGAAACTGAAAGCCCACGATGCAAAATTAAAACAAATGCACATTTGACTAAAAGCTGAGTTAATGTTATACAAAGCAGCTTCTTTGTTGTGCACCAGAAAGAAGCAATCTTGATGCTAGCTTGCTGTGCATCTTACCTGGTTTGAGGTGAGCAAATGGAATTTCCCCTGTTAACAGTTCCCAGAGACACAAGGCATAGCTGAAAACATCGGCCTTTATAGTGTAGCGAGTACACTGTGTGAATACTTCAGGGGCCATCCAGCGCAGGTTCTGTACATCAAGACAACATCAATAATGCATTAATGGTATGTTTTTTCTTCTTCACATGGGCACGGGATTCTCCAGCTTCATTTCTCTTTGCTTTCTGGCAATATGTTCACAAAACAATTCTTTTAATAGGAAGGGAGAATGGTGATCAGATTATTCCTGCGTAACAGATTCCCAAGTCTTTTATTGAGTTTCAAACTGCAATGTGGGCCTCCCTTCATGCATAAAACCAGGATGCACTTCCATACCCTACAAAATTTCTCCAATGAAAACAGTCCTATTTAATAATAATAATAATAATAATAATAATACCCCACCCATCTGACAGGGTTGCCCCAGCCACTCTGGGCGGCTCCCAACATATAAAAACATAATAAAACACTAAACAGTAAAAAAGCCTCCCTATACAGGGCTGCCTTCAGATGTCTTCTAAAGGCTTTATAGCAGGCTTCCTCAACCTCGGTCCTCCAGATGTTTTTGGCCTACAACTCCCATGATCCCTAGCTAGCAGGACCAATGATGGGAATTGTAGACTCAAAACATCTGGAGGCCCGAGGTTGAGGAAGCCTTCTGTATAGCTACTTATCTCCTTTGCTCAGGGTTTGCATAGCTCCAACATTTCTCCTATGAAAATAGAGATGTCCTAAGAAAAATTGGACATTCTGGGATCAAATCAGAAACCGGGATGGCTTCTGTAAATCCAGGACTGTCCCTGGAAAATTGGAGACACTTGGAGAGTCTGCTCTTCACAGCTCCTAGTCTGAGAGAAGGAAGGAAAGTTTCAGTGGCGGCAGTGGTGGTAGGCAACAGCAATGCTCTGCATTGGCCAGGAGCTTCCATTTACATTTCCTGAAATGCCCTGAGGTGACACTATGTCAGAGGCTATGTTCAGAATGGAGGCTTCTCACTGGTAAGCCAACATCCCAAACCTTCTCAAAGAATTCTCAGTACAAAACAACAATCCCTCCCTCTTAGAGTTCTTCATGAAATCTCAGAAAAACAATTACAATGCTGGGTGCCGGGGGAACTTGCCCGCCAACAGTTTGAAGATGATTCTGAACTACTAATATAACAACTACTAATATAAGTAGCAAATTCCAATGCCAATTACTGTTGCAGACTAGAAATTTATTTCTGAGTGCAAAGCAGAGGGAACATTTTGTACCCACTAATCTTCATTGATCTCAACCCATTTGCCAAAAATTGACATGGCAAACAAATGGCATACACTGTCATTATACAATAGCATGTATGCTGGAAGAAGAAAACCCTAATCTTATTTCTTGCTCCTTTGCTAGATTTTCATATACATTCGATAGTAATTATTTGTAATGAGAGAGAAAGAATAGGCAAACCCCAGGTTGTTTTGTCATATTGTCTTCATCCAGAGACTGCAGAAATCTGGATTCTGTAATGTAAAAGCAAAACAAAAGGGAGGGAGAGCAGTTAAATAAGCATCACTGAGTACAGGATAACCAAAGTATTTTAAAAAGAACAAAAATGCACATATATTTTCAAGTTGTATAAAGTTCAAATGGAAATACAATGTAATCATGGCGTTGTTTGTCAAGGACAGCATTAATTAAAATGCTTGCATTAAATAATTAATATTTGTATTTGAATACTTCAGTTATTCAAAATCAGATTTACATCCACCACCAAAAAAAATGGATGCCCTGCCAGAAGCCATCAGTATGATGTCATACCAGCATCTCTCAAAAACTCAAGCCAGCCTATTTATAGGCTTTTAAGAGGCTGGGCTTATTTTTAAACCAATGGATTTTTCTGCATCAGTACAGATAAGGAAGATCATTGGATTACAAAATATAAATTTGCATTGCCTGTTTAAAATTATGATTGGAATAGGAGATCAGTAATCAGTAGCTTTTGCCCATTTTCCCCCACCCCCCATTCCATTTGTTCCCCACAGGATATGTGACCAACAGTAATTACCCAACTTATAATCACAGTATATCAAGATCTTATATAGCACAAGTCCTTGCTCTATTTGCCTACAAACTAGTTTTTCTGGCTTTGACCCCATATATACCAGCAGTACACCTAAAACATATGTGGGAAGGTAGCAGATAACAGGATTGGGAATAAGATGAGCAGGGCAACTGCAGAAGCAATATAATAACCTGGTATAATCAAAAACAACAGGAATGAAAGTGTAACAAGATCTAATGACATTGCAAATCAATCTCTCTTTCTTTTGAGAAACTTTGTATATCTGATCGTCCTAAGAAAGATGTTATTCAGGCCTTTGTACCATGCCAAACTCGACCCGATATTGAAAAGCCTCTTTAACTATCTCTGAACAGGGAAAAACAGTGAGTTACAAAATAATATGCCTCTGATCCATATGCCTTTACAGCTGAGTATTATAAATATTCCTGAATAAACTTGAACATCTCTTATGGGAGATACTGAATGAAATTATTTCTAGTTATATACTCCCCAGAACATGGGAACTAGCAAGAATGGTGGTTATACATAAAAACAGTCCAGGTAAGCCCAGTCATATTGTCCTATAGCATTACTGAATCAAATACTGTAGATTAAATACAGTCAACTACTGGTAATATGTTGGAGATGATCAGACCAGATTTATTAAAGAATGCAAATTATCTTCAAACATTTGTGAAGTGTTATATATCAATCATATTATCAAGTAAACAAAACAACCTTGTGAAATACTATTTCTGGGTGCTGAAAAAGTTTTTGACATTTTATTGATGGGTGCCAAAATGATCAACTGTTATAACTGGAAGATAATGAAGAAATCAGCTATTAATAGCTAATTAAGGTTTGGGATATTGTCTGTATGGTTAAGTTCACAAATATGGGGAGAAGCAGAAAAGGAAGCCAGCCAGATAACATTTTTGGGTGGAAAAATAGAGTGTCTTTATAATTTATTGTGGCAACAAGGTTCACGATAATGTAAACCCATTTATATTACTTGGAAATTTATGACTTCCATTTGTTCTACTTGATTCTCGTATGGAAATTTGTTCTTTGTTTTTAGATCTGGATAACTGATTCCCACCTCCCCAACCCCCTTTAACAGATTCATCTGTTTTGTTTCCCCCTTCTGTTTATTAAACTGAGTGTAAGTAAATAATTTAAACTTAACAAAGAAAAGAAAGCAAACTATATCAAAGGCTTCACTTGTTAGCCTACCACATAAAAACAACTGAACTCTAATAATGCAAGAGATAAAAGACATTAAACGTCATTGTGGCTTCTTCATCAATCTGTGGCTTATGATATCAACCATCTTCCACATAATGGCTACCAATTCTGCCCTAGAGCAGGGATGGGCAAGAGGTAGATTAGGGTCTACTGGTAGATGTCATAATTTCCAATACAGTCATACCTCGGTTTAAGTACGCCTTGGTTTGAGTATTCTCAGTTTAAGTACTCCGCGGACCCATCTGGAACGGATTAATCCACTTTCCATTACTTTCAATGGGAAAGTTCGCTTCAGGTTAAGTACGCTTCAGGTTAAGTGCAGGCTTCCGGAACCAATTGTGTTTGTAAACCGAGGTACCACTGTAGATAGAGAAGGATTAGTGATTCCCAATTGTTTAACAACAGTAGCAGCAGATCTTGCAGTCCAAAATCTGCTCAGCCTTGCCAGAGAGGTTACAAAACATACTGGGGGTTTCTTTGTTTCCAATCTCTTACCTCCAAAATCAGCAACAACAGCATGACCATCTTCGTACAGGAGGATATTGTGACTGTGGAGAAGAAGAAGTTGTTAGATTGGGCATTGGGGAATGGTATTGTCTTCAAAACGGATGTGTGCAACATGATCAGGAATTTTAGGCTGTTTCCTGCTCTCTCTTATATTACACCTAAACAGAGTCTTAGGTTTAGTCTTTAGCTAGATCCTACAGTTATTACCATGATTCAAAAATTGTTCAATATAAAAAAATGGAGGGTGAAAAAAATCCTGACAGTTTAGTAAGTCCAAATGTCAGAGTCATTCTCTAATTAGTAGTAGAACAAGTACATCTCCTAATTAGTGGAAGATCATCTGTAACAGGTTTATTAATTATGTGACAGCATTACCTAGAAGGAATGAAGATGATGACATTTTGGACTGAACCCAGTGATAACCTTTCAATAAAATCAGAAGGCCTGATTATCCTCTCAGTTCAGCTCCACTTAGATAAAGTGGACTACTCCTAATTTACAATGGCATAAATGAGCCCATGAAAAAGCCCATGGAATCCAGCTGTGAGCAGGATACTGCCAGCAACTGTAAGATGCTCATAAGGAGGATATTTTGGACCAATCTCAAAAGGCTAATTTCCATTTTTTCCTCCCTATTTAATTTGACAGACAATCATTGTCCTTTGATTTTGTTCATTTCCCTTTCTACTTTGCATAAGAAAGCTTGTAGCCTCGTAAAGGATTTACATGAATCTTATCTCTTTATGATGAGGTAATCTTCACAATCATATCCTCATTAGACCCCCGTCGAGCATGGCCTTGAGAGCATATTTGGCATGTAATGGTGGAAACCTCCACCAACCTATTCAAGGAAAGATTCACAAATTCAGAATGGCTTGGTAGATGGTGGCAAAAGGACCTAACAAACATTATGCACCTTCTGTCAGGCTTCCGTCAGTGTTGATACCACCATGAGAGGAAAAAAAAACACCCATGGCAAAAGTCACACTATGACCTGAGGAATGTCAGGCCTTGTGAGCTACCATGACATCCGGATGTTGGTGGAAAGGGCAAGGAGGCCAGAAGACACTTTTCATTTTCCCATTCGCTTCACCCAGCTCTCAGCATAGGTGATTCACAGGTTGGATAGGTTCTGAAAACCCAACCCTAGTGAACACAACCAGACTGGCCTAGTGTTAACGCAACTAGATTTTCCAGTCTTTCCACTTGCTCTGCATTTATTCCTGATGATGCTTTTCTGCTAGTTTATTGAAGTTATTTTAGGTGAACAATAGTGCAAATCATTGGCAAGGACATTTCTTTTAAAACAAACAAACAAACAAACAAACCCCAAAACAAGCATGAACAGGGTTTTGATTTTATATGAGAGACACATTTGGGCATATTACATGCAGCTAAGCTGTCCATAGTCTTTGGCCCCTATCAATATATGCTTCCACTTTTCCTTCATACACAATACAGCTGTCCACAACTGATATAACCCAACTGCTGTATAAAGTATGAAGTGGTTCCTGAAATACTTAAAGCCACACATAAGAGCACAAAAACAATACAAGGCTCTGTTTAGTGAACATAAGGGGACATCTTATTTCAGCCCATGTGATTATTTCTCAGGAATATCTATATTTTGAAGTCTAAAGTGAAGTTGCTGCATCAAATTCTCTTAAAAGTTCTGTGCTGCAATTTAATCTTGAATATATAAAGAAGCAGGCCTTTCGACACTTTGCCACGGGCTGTGTCCTTCCACTAACGGGGCTCTTTGATCCAGGGGAGGCTTCCATGAGCTGAAGGGAGGAGAGATGATTTTCACAAATCCCCCCTTTCGCCTGGAGTCCAACATGAACCTCCCATGCTGTTCTAGAGGGTTCCCATTAGTAGATTTGGGAAAAGAGCCACATGGGTGGAATCTGTGAAAATTGCCTCCCTCTTAAAGAAATATCCACTGAATTAAAGAACCTTCTCTCAACAAAGCCTAAAGAGATATAATTGGATACAACCCTGTGAACCTTGCCCACTACTGAAAATCTGAAATGGTACCTCGGCCACCTGGTATCTGTTTGATATTTCAGATATTTATCCAGCTTGTTACTGTTGTTGAAGGTGTATCTCTTACTTCAAGGATGGAGAACTTGTCCGTCTCCCTTGAGATGCTTCTAGGCTACAGCCCAACATCTGGAGGGTCAGAGGTTGCCCATCCCTGTCTTACTCAATACTCTAAACTCTTTAACTTATCCCCCCCCCCCTTCTCTCTCTCTACAGCCACAACATGCACACACATGAGAAAATGTGGTTCCTGAAGACTTTCTGACCTTGGATCTCACCTTGTCCTTGATCACACATTCTGTTTACTTCCTTTTCTGTTAATTGGATGGCCAGCTCGATATAGCACAGACTCTTAAGCTGAGCTGAGAGTCGGGTTTCTGTATTTGAGAAGGAAGATTTCTGAGAGCAGTTGAGGTGGGTATCTGGGCAGGGTGCTTGCCTGTACTGGCCACGTTATCCATGTGTTCTCCATTGAACATTTTTCTCTAAGAACGCCTTCTCGAATGGAGATATTTCTTTTAAAAATTGTAAAGTTTTGCTATTGATCCTGCCTAATCAGCCACTCTTAGCTACAATATTTTGCTGTGTACTTCATCTTTCTAAAAGGGCTGTCCCCAAAAGGCACACAGTACCTGCCTGCCATACTGAGAAAATTAGATGTCCGGTGAAGTGGGATCACTTCTTGATGCACTGCTGAAATTTATTAACCTGCATGATTGGAGAGGCATAGCCCCTGGCACATCTGGAAGCATTCCAAGGGTCAGCTGTGCTGTGGTAATTAGGCTTCATTTTCAATCTCATCACATTATTAAAGCCATTAGTTTACAAACACATCTCCCCAATGTGTAATCACTCAAAAGTAACTGGAAACCAGGGAAAGTGCAGAAGGCATTTCAATAGCTTGGCACCATGTTCTTTCCGAACTAGAAACACTGCTATTATAAATGCACCACTCTTCTATGAGTACCACTCTAGATATCTGACATTGTTCCACGTGAAAGAAGTAATATTTAAATGCTCCTTTGCTGCTTTGAATATCACTCCATCATGTGGAACCCATTCATCCAAGCAAAAATACTGACATTCCTAAGTTTCTGCTTTCATAGTATTATGGAGCTGCCACTATGGGAAAGACTTTTTTGGTGACACTTTCAAGGGGTAGTAGCAACTCAACCAGCTAGTAGCTGTCTTACCATGTTTTGTGTCAAAAATTATGTAAGTTATAAATGTATTTCGTGAAAAATAATTAATTTTATTCATGATGCTCACAAGAGAGAGAAAGAGAGAGGACCATCTCACTTTTTCTACTATATTTTCACTGTTTTTTTGTTTTGTTTTTACAAAAATAAACCTCTAACATCCCATCTTTTCTCTACAAAGTCCCAATGTTTGTTTGTTTGTTTACTTACTTACTGCATTATTTCTTGTCCGGGCAACCCAGTCAGATGGGAGAGGTACAAGTAATAAATTATTATTATTACTGCTGCTGCTACTACTACAACTACTATTACGGTAGTATTAATATTTCATCCAAAGATCTCAAGACTGTGAATCTCCTTCCTATTCCATTCTATCCTCACAACAACTTTCCGAGTTGGTTAAGAAGTTAAGAGTGAGGATTTGTGGATGATTGCCCAAGGTCACTCAGTGAAAGTTATGGCTAAGTAGGAACATAAGGGGGACGCAGGTGGCGCTGTGGGTTAAACCACAGAGCCTAGGGCTTGCTGATCAGAAGGTCAGCGGTTAGAATCCCCACGACGGGGTGAGCTCCCGTTGCTCGGTCCCAGCTCCTGCCAACCTAGCAGTCCGAAAGCATGCCAAAGTGCAAGTAGATAAATAGGTACCTCTACAGCAGGAAGGTAAATGGCGTTTCCATGTGCTGCTCTGGTTTGCCAGAAGCAGCTTAGTCATGCTGGCCACATGACCTGGAAGCTGTACGCCGGCTCCCTCGGCCAATAATGCGAGATGAGCGCCGCAACCCCAGAGTCGGTCACGACTGGACCTAATGGTCAGGGGCCCCTTTACCTTTAAGGTGCTGCTGGACAATTTTTAAATTTATTTTGACTGCATCAGACCAACATGGCTACATACCTGAATCTGTATTATAAGGTGTGTGTACTTGAGAATATCAAGCCACCCATGCTGTAACTAGAGTAGGGGGAATACCACTACCCCTGTTTGTTTGTTTTTAAGTATGTACATGAATATACATGATTCTCTGTCCTTTCTTCTGTTTGCTTTTTTTCCTGTCAGAATCTCAATTCAGGACTGCAGACCAGTCATAAATAGTCTGAGAGGAACCATTGATAAAACTCATTAGTATTACAGAGGAAGTAAATAAATAAACAAATAAACAAACAAATAAATAAAATAAATGATTTCAATTAAATCTTTGAAACCATAGCAACAGAAAACTCCAATAAAGGTAAAGGATTGCAGAACCATAACTTTTCCTACATCTGTCAGTCGAGGTGTATTTAAGGCTTACTGCTAAATCTACTGGATTTGTCCTGTAACCACTGGGACCGAAGAGGTGAATTATGAGATTTGTATTGTGGTTAAACCCATTTATTGAGGGTAATGTGAACAAAACACTATCCTCTTTACGTTCAGTTTGCACAACACTAGGGAATGTAACAAGAGATGTGTGTGTATGTAGGGTGTGTGTGTTAATAACACTAGGGAATAAATTTAACTCTGCCACTGATAATAGTATTCCTCCCAAGAGGCTCAGAAGTCTCCATACCGATTGAATGTCTTAAAAGGTATGTGCCTTTTCATAATGGATTTGTCTCTTCCTGGCACAGAGGGGTGAGGGAACAGGAAAAGAATATATCAACAATACACAAGGGCATCTGTTTTGTACCATTTCAACTTTTATAGTTTCCTTCCAAGAACCCTGGGAATTCTTAGTTTGGTGAATCCTATTAAAGATATACATTTCCTTCATAGAACTACAGTTTCCTGTGTCCCCCTGAGGAAAAGGAATGGCTGTTAATCCAGTTTAGGTCAAGCAGACCACAAGGGCTCTTAACTGAAATATTACAGAGACGGTGTGGTAATTAGATAAGAACCAAAATGTGCATGTCAGCTTGTGTTTTGGTTTATAAAGGTGAAGGGATACCTGGATGAAATGTGATGCCTTAAAAACAATCATCTTTAAATCCACCTTTATTGCTAGTCGCTGTATGTAGAATCATAGAATCATAGAGTTGGAAGAGACCACAAGGGCCATCCAGTCCAACCCCCTGCCAAGCAGGAAACACCCTCAAAGCATTCTTGACATATGGCTGTCAAGCCTCTGCTTAAAGACCTCCAAAGAAGGAGACTCCACCACACTCCTTGGTAGCAAATTCCACTGCCAAACAGCTCTTACTGTCAGGAAGTTCTTCCTAATGTTTAGGTGGAATCTTCTTTCTTGAAGTTTGAATCCATTGCTCCGTGTCCGCTTCTCTGGAGCAGCAGAAAACAATATTTCTCCCTCCTCCATATGACATCCTTTCATATATTTGAACATGGCTATCATATCACCCCTTAACCTTCTCTTCTCCAGGCTAAACATACCCAGCTCCCTAAGCCGTTCCTCATAAGGCATCATTTCCAGGCCTTTGACCATTTTGGTTGCCCTCTTCTGGACACGTTCCAGCTTGTCAGTATCCTTCTTGAACTGTGGTGCCCAGAACTGGACACAGTACTCCAGGTGAGGTCTGTCCAGAGCAGAATACAGTGGTACTATTACTTCCCTAGATCTAGATGCTATACTCCTATTGATGCAGCCCAGAATTGCATTGGCTTTTTTAGCTGCTGCATCACACTGCTGACCCATGTCAAGTTTGTGGTCTACCAAGACTCCTAGATCCTTTTCACATGTACTGCTCTCAAGCCAGGTGTCACCCATCCTGTATTCGTGCCTTTCATGTTTTTTGCCCAAGTGTAGTACCTTACATTTCTCCTTAGAGGACTCAATAGAGGACAGGACCTCTGTGCCCTTAATTGCCCCGCTCTCCTGTGAGTCCGGAAACCCCCAAGAGAAACCAGCAGACCCCTTGTTTAATTTCCAAGCAAAGGGTCTGCTGGTCTCTCCTGAAGGCCTCCAGACTCAAAAGAGAGCAGGGCAATAAAAGGCACAGAAGTCCTGTCCTCTATTGAGTCGGGCAACCCTAGCGACCCCCTCCAGCCAGTCATTACTCAGTGCCACAGCTATTTTTCCACCGAGTTCTGAAACAGCCTGACTGCCTCTTCTGATCTTACAATATCCCTATACCTGAGATATTCAGTATCCCCCACCCACCCACCAATCCTGCTCTTGGAATCACACGCACACACTGCTACCACTGAGATCTGTTCAGCAGTGGCCCATGTTCTGCTCTAAGTGACTAGCTTGGCCCTTAAGGTTCAGTAAACGAATACCATTCATTTTGAAATAAACTGCCTTTTTTGTTTTGATTGGAGTCACCTCACTGTTTGCTGTTTTTGCGATTCGCTTCCAGGTATGTGTGAGGTTCTGATCAAAATGACATAAATTTGATGTAGCCTAATGGATGCCCTGAGAGACCTCGGGATTTTATTTGATGACTAACGCTGCACCACAACAGCTCAGGATTGAACCTGTAATGAGTATAAAATCCAAGCCGATTTTTACTTGTCACGGAATCTGGTTAGTACCAGTCAGTTCCTCAGTTTTAAGGACACAAGCATTGCCTTCAAAATTGAAGAAAGACACCCCCCCAAAAAAAAATCCCTTAACTGTATATTTCCAGTCTGTTATTTATCCAGCTCATCTTTTTGTGTGTTCTCTTATACCACTTAAACTTCCAAGGTCAGCATTCTGAATGCAGTAACAATCACTCATATGTGAAGTTACTGAAGAGGCCCAGTGAGTTTGGGCAGAAAGGAGGAAATGAGAGTAAGCAAAGCAGAGGCGAAAGGTCTAGGGAGGTTAAATGTATAGATTTCAAGGCATTCAGACACAGGCACTTTTTTGTTGTTGGAAAGAAGCAAGGGAGAGGGTAAGCTTCAGTATCAATTGGAAGACGCTCCTCCTGAAGAGCAGTTGAGAAGCTGTTATTTATCCAGAACCAGGGGCGTAGCAAGGGGGTGCGTTGGGGCGGTCCGCCCAGGGTGCCACCCTGGAAGGGGGTGACACTCCCCCCCCACGACTCCCAACTGAGCCCCGCCGCCTGGTAAAAAGCCTCTCTCTGTGCAGTAGCGACTGGCTTGCTCGCTCACCTGCTTGGCCAGCATGCGCTTTGCTTCTTCCTTCCTGCTGGGCGGAGCCGTGGAGGCGAGGTCTCCCTGGCCCGCCCCTCGTCTCCGCGGCTCCGCCCAGCAGGAAGGAAGAAGCAAAGCGTGCACCGGCTGAGCAGATGAGCAAGCAAGCCAGCTGCTGCCGCGCTGAGTGAGACTTTTTACTGGGAGGCTGGAGGCTGGCGGGGAGAAGCGTCCCCTTCCACGCATCCGCCGCTCCCAGCTCCATGAATGATGCATGCACAGCGTCACTACTTAGTGCTGCATGCATCAATCCGTCAATACGCCGCACGTAGTGACGCTGCGCATGTGCACCACATAGCGATGCATGTGCAGCATTGCTACATAGTGACGCATGCATCGTACGTAGTGATGCTGCACATGCACGCTACATAGCGACGCCCCGCCCCCAGGTAAGCGTCATGTTTGCCACTCCCGGTGCCTGAGCGGTTTCCTACGTCAGTGTCCAGAACCACAGTTTTACATTTTGCCTGATGAGCTTCCAATGGTTTAAACCTGCTTGCATCTGAGGATGTGCTAAAAGTGACTCCTTAAAAATAAATAAATAAATAAATGAAAGGGTCAGGGGGGAATAAAAAGCACAATGGCTTGGGCATATTTGTCTCTCACATCCATATGGAATGAAGATGTGTAACCACTTCAAACATGCATAAAGAACTGCAGGAAAATAAACTCCTGGAGCTCTGTTGCTACCCACACGCCTTTGTGCTGGCTTCTTCTGTACATTTTCCTGTGATTACAGAATCTGAGGCTATTTTTATCTGACTTAAAGGCGGAGCAACTAAAAGGAGGGTGTTATGCACCTTCGCTCAATAGAACGGCAGCCCCTTAACCACTGTTTACACCACTCTCTCAATTTTCTTCCTGTTCCCTCCCTGGACATGAACCTATTTAGCATATCACCCTAGAACTTTAGGACTTCATCAAGAATCATTTTAAAATGGTAAAGACACTGAGAAATGTATTATATATATTCAGACGGATATTTGTATAAACAAACAAAAAAAACAAAAAGGGTGTGGTGCAATTTAGGGCGAGTGGGCATCTGCTCTTAATGGGGCTTCTTCTTCTTGCGTCCTTCTTCCCAAATCTGTTCCAGAAGATCTGGAACAGAAGTCCTGTTGAACACTTGGATTTTTGTTTCATAACATCTCTGCATGTTCCCCATATTGTAGGGTCTTTAAAGGCGCCTGGAGAAAGATGACCCTTTAATCTGTATACATTCCTCCTTTATCCTTATCCCATATGTCCATTTACAATTTCTTTTCATGAAAATTAATTCTAAGTAGACCCAGAACTAATTTGCATTAGCTCTGCTGAAAACATTTCTGTTTCACCAAACATTTTTAGAGAATTAATTTGATTCAGTCCTGGTCATCTGTTTTGTATGTTATGACTTCATAATTTTATGATGCTTAATGCTTATATTGTACATCACCATAGCATTTTTAGAAAATGAGTTGGTGGTTGATGGTGACAGCAGTCACGAAATTAAAAGACACCTGCTTCTTGGGAGAAAAGCAATGACAAACCTAGACAGCATCTTAAAAAGCAGAGACATCACCTTGCCGACAAAGGTCCGTATAGTTAAAGCTATGGTTTTCCCAGTAGTGATGTATGGAAGTGAGAGCTGGACCATAAAGAAGGCTGATCGCCGAAGAATTGATGCTTTTGAATTATGGTGCTGGAGGAGACTCTTGAGAGTCCCATGGACTGCTAGAAGATCAAACCTATCCATTCTTAAGGAAATCAGCCCTGAGTGCTCCCTGGAAGGACAGATCGTGAAGCTGAGGCTCCAATACTTTGGCCACCTCATGAGAAGAGAAGAATCCTTGGAAAAGACCCTGATGTTGGGAAAGATTGAGGGCACTAGGAGAAGGGGACGACAGAGGACCAGATGGTTGGACAGTGTTCTCGAAGCTACGAACATGAGTTTGACCAAACTGCGGGAGGCAGTGCAAGACAGGAGTGCCTGGCGTGCTATGGTCCATGGGGTCACGAAGAGTCGGACACGACTAAACAACAACAACAACAAAAGTTGGTGGTTAAGAAATATTCCTAAGGACAGAATAAATTTAAAAAGAATCTTGTTCTAAAATAAGCCCATTTTAGTATGATATATATTATATACCCAGGTTTGAGTTAATAGGAAAAAATACATTTGTCAGTAAAGAAAAAGGGGTGCTTTTATTTCTTTCATTACTAGATAAGAGCATATCACAGTGTTTTCAAACATACTTTTTGTATTTGTCCACACTTCTGCCAAAGCTTAAAATTACCAAATGTTCCTCCAGATTTTTTTTTTTTTATGATGGTTGCAACTGAGGATTTGGCAGGTTCTGAAGTTTTCCTATACTTACCCCGGACGTGCAAAATAGTGTCCCTATGGTGCTGACATGAAGACAGGCAAAAACAATTCACATCTTTCAGCCACTGCATGACCCACACTAATCAGTTAGGATAGTAATACTGTACCAGCTAACATTCAATATGCTTAAACCTCTTTTTTTTTCCTAATCATATATAATTTCCTTATGTAGATTTCTTCTCCATTCAAATACATTTGTTTAAAAATAGTTGGCACTCCAGCGCAAATCATTAGAAATATGAATGTGCATGCTTTGTAAAATCAATTTAGGGAATATATTCATTTTGATTGCATTTCTCTTCCCTGTGGTCCATACATTAATGCTATCTTGGATTTTCTTAAATGAAGAGAAACAATAATTACAGTTTTTATCATCATTGGAAATATTGTAATTTTGGAATACAATCCTAAACATACTTTTTAGAGAGCAGGGTGGCTAACCTGTGGCCATCCAAATGTTAGACTCTCAACTCCCATCAGCTGGTGAGTGATGTAGCCCAACAACATCTGCTTAGCTCTACAGAATAAAAAAAAAAATTGAATGTCTTAAGTGTCCGCTCCTCCAAAGGAAGCCCAAACTGGACAGCACCACACAGCGGAATCCACCAATCGGTGGAGTTTGGAACATGAAACAGTATGTTGTCCTGTCCTCAACTTGGATGTGTACTCTCTTAACATACAGAGAGAAATTGTGTGGTCCCAAGCATGGCCTAGAACAGCATTTGGTCAGTGTAGTCTTGGGCGCCATGAATACCCTACCTACTCTGATGACAGAGAGCAGCAGCAGACACTTTAACTCATTTCCCTGGAATGCCTCTGACATTTTTCATTATTCACTGCATAGAAGATCCATTAATAAATAAGATTGCTAATTAAGCTCAGATACAGTAGTTTGCATAGCACAGCAGTTTAAACTCTCAGCTGTGGTCAGCAAAGGCTTCTGGGATGTCTTTGAAACATCTAGATGAGTTATAAAGCAGGGACGAGGAAACTGTAGCCCTGCAAGATGCTGTTGGACTACAGCGCCTATCAGTCTTGACCAGTCTTGATGGGAGTTCTCTATCTGTGTTATAAAGGTTTACAGATGTGTTTGTGTGTGGTGGTGGTGGTGGGGAATTTATCTATAAAGGTAAAAGTGACACTTGGTATTTTTTCCTCCCAGAATACTATACTTAAACAAACATGCTTCCAATATGAAACCTTTTTCTGTAGTTGTACCTCAGTGTTTTCTATAAACATCAAGATGGTGAGCACCACAGTTCCCAAAATACATGAAGCTACGCAAATTCAGCTGGTTATGAATATGCTGATTTAAACAAACTAAATATGGGTTTTAAAGGATTGGACTTAGAACTTCACAGTAGAAAATCTCATGGGTATTATCACAGTCAGAAGCAAATGACAGCCCTAAATAACCAAGTGAACTATATCAAAATGAAAAAAAAAATCCTTCCAGTAGCACCTTAGAGACCAACTAAGTTTGTCATTGGTATGAGCTTTCGTGTGCATGCACACTTCTTCAGATACACATTCTGGAGTTTAAGTTTATATTATGTTATAGTCAGAATATAGAAAGCCCAAAATTATGTTTTACCTGTCCCCCCCCCCTATTTCATGACCATAGAAGACGAAGTGAGCAGCAACACACACACACACACACACACACACACACACACACACACACAACCTACCTCCCACAATGCATGTTAAGTTAACTGAAGTTACTTAGAGCCAAAAAAGTAAGGGCTTTGTTTTCAGATCATAGCTAGTATTCCTGAGTTTTGTTGAGAATCTTTGTTCATCACTGGCTGTATTTTGAATTGTGGTTGTTAATAATAATAATAATAATAATAATAATAATAATAATACCCTGTTTCTCATATTTTAAGGCATACCCATAAAATAAGCCATAGCAGGATTTTTAAGCATTCAAGGAATATAAGCCATACCCCGAAAATAAGACATAGTGATAAGCGCAGCAGCAATGCCGGCCGCGGCAGGAGGAGGAGGAAAAAATAAGACATCCCTTGAAAATAAGCCATAGTGTGTTTTTTTGAGGAAAAAATAAATATAAGACGTGTCTTATAATATGAGAAACACGGTAATAATAATAATAAGTGACAATTTAAACTCTGGGAAGATGATGCTCAGAAAGTGGAATAAAACACAGTTGTGTGGCTATTGAAATTGTGGACAGAGAAATTTGGGGCTGATTTCACTGAATTTCTCCAATTAGTTTCTAGGAAGTGGGACTCACTATTAGCAGTGCGGTCACCCTGAATGCCAGTTTGCACTTTCCATAATGCCTTGAACCCAGCACCATTCTATACATCTCCTACCATAATAATAGAGATGATTCACACATAATTCACACATGCATTTTCATCACTCAGTGACTACAACATCAAATGGTATATTTCTTGCTTGCATGACTGACTTATCATGAATCAAATACAACTTAGAGACTGAATCAAATACAACAGCTGAAATCAAATACAACAGCTGAACCTCATAATTTTCAATAGAGTCAGTTCACACATTCATCTATTCTTACCATATGCCAGGTAATATGCTTTCATGAATTCTGAAACCAGTCATGATGTGGCGCAATCCAACTTTGGTTGCACCAAACCCCCACAGAATGAAGGAAGATTCAAAGCACAAAATGGACAGATAAGAGCTCAGCCCTTTTTTTGTCAGCACTTTTCTCTCCGAAACCAAATATCAGATATTTTCTCCTGGTGAGTGCTACTTCCAGTCACAGAGACCAACTGAAAAGGTATACCTTGCTGTCCAGATAATGGTTTGGGAGCTGGAAAATTTTGTGCATTCTGTTTCTTCACATATAGTGGCTAGGCTCTTTTAGATCTTTATTTTAAAATCTATGTTGTCATATTTAAAGTAGATGTCTGTGCTTCACAGTCTTTGAAAAGAGTGCCCTTTTCCTCGTGAGTGAAACCGTGCAAACTTTTTATCACACTTGAGTCACACTGGGCAAGGGATGCCAGGAGCATACCTGCCAAGTTGCTCTCTGAAAAATAAGGGACCGGACTGAAAGTAGCATACCGGAAGTAGCGCGGCGGCCATTTTGGAACTGGGCGGAGCATGCTCAGAAGTGACTTTTGATGCTGCTGTGCCCAGTTCCAAAATGGCCGTCGCACCAGAAGACGCGCTGCAGCCATTTTGGAAGTGGGCAGAGCAGCATCAAAAGCCGCTTCTGAGCATGCTCTGCCCAGTTCCAAAATGGCCGTCGCGCCAGAATAAACCGGGAGAAAACAAAAAAATTCATTTTTTTTCGGCTGGGGACAGCTGGAAAAACGGGGGTTTCCCAGGGAAAATGGGAGACTTGGCAGCTATGGCCAGGAGACGGATAAATTGTTTCACAAATACCAGATTGGATTATTCCCAGTTCTGTTTAAATGGGTCCTTTATGCTCCAGTTATGCTTTAAAAAGGGAAATAGTTCTCTGGGAGGAGTGAATCTTAGTGGAAAACTATATGTTACTAAGTGCTACTCATGGTGTTATTACCAGATTTACTTTTTCCAATCTACAAGAAGGGATGCTGAAGGAATTCAGGTTTTGATGAAAATGGACCTGCTCTGCTCCATACCTCCCAGACTAATGTGTGGATTGGAATGCAACTTATCCTTCAGATTTTGCATTTTCCCCAATTTTGTAGTATGCTTTTCGGCTCAAAAATGCAATGAAACATATGATCAAATGCATATTTTGGGGGGAAACACATGTAGAAATATGCATGCTGATATAAAAATACATTTGTAAATATGCATTTTGTGTTAAAGTATGTGTTTTTATATACAAATTTTCATTCAGATTAAAAAAAATATTTCCAGTTAAATGTGAAAACGGAATAGACTTATGAATTAACGTATGTGAAACTGACAGACCAGAAATTGGCTGATCCTTCCATCCATATGTAAAGGTGAGACAATTTATATTCAGCAAAGAAAGTTTGAAAATCTAGCAGCCTCAAACATTCCTGGAAGGTGAACACAAAGGCAGGATTGATTTTAAAAATGCCATTAAATGAATCGAAAACATGGCAGTTGTATCCTTTAGACCAGGATATGAACTTGGCAAGAGTTCAACGGCCGCATGTTCACACACTGTTCTTTATCTCAACTCCAGAAGATGCCTGCTTGGGAATGTGATTACAATACTGGAGCCGCATGTCAAGTATACCCTCATCTTGTTTTGGTAGCAAGGGTATTAGTTCAGGGAGCAATTTGAATTCGGAAGGTCAGGAGTAGGTCAGGGTAAATCTTGGCAGTGTTTCTGCTTGTTTCTGAGCTCAGACCTAATAGATACACAGCAGTCGTCTGAGCTCGCAAGCTTTTGCAAATGAGTCTAGAGGGGCTTGTTCACCAGAGTTTATGTTTCTAGCAAACAGCAGCTTTTAATAAATAGCACATAACTTTATTTGAGTGGATCAGGAATATTTGTTTTTCAAGAGTTTGGCTAATATTCCCTTTATTGCTTATGCCCCTACATTTCTGTGGTTTATAGCACATGAAATATCTAGAAGCTAAATAAGACATTCAGCTTTTTCTTTCATCTTTTTCCCCCTTTTTGGGCTGTTTCATTCTAACCTTTTGTTTTGCTTTGTTTAACTTTTAGTTCGACATGGGTGAGTGTCAATTGAGCTTGATTGCATTGCAGGAAATAAATTATTTTGCAAGCATTAACAAGAAAACAAAAGCAAAAAAAAAAATTCCCCAAGAGTTGAAAGGAGCTATAAATGTATCTGATTGCCTTGCCTGGTGATGCCCAAACTTCCAATAGGTGACAGGAAAGGCTCTTTTTATAAAGCCAGAACTCAGTTTCGGCACCTCTCAGGTGGGTGCCATTGTCATTATAAGATAACAAGGGAGGCATTCATAGTGAGTTCTAGCACCTCTTTTTTCTAGAAAAATAGCACTGTTCATTAGCGTACCAAACACAGCGTGTTATTCCATGAAACTATAGTTGAGAGTTAGTGTTTGTTTGTACTTACAAACACAAATTTGTGAGTCGAGGACCCACTGCCCGCATGGTGTTAAATAAGACACATGTATTTTAGGTTAATGGGCAAAATAAGGCTACAAATTTATTGGTTACAGCATGTGAGTGGTATTGGCTTAGGCATTGGATAAAACAGCTAAACATGACTCCACCCCGCTCAGCGGGGAGTCATTTGAGGGTTAACAACCAGTGGGAGGAGCTTGTTTTGATGCAAATACAACTGGAAGCTTCCTCTGATGTCACCGGGGGTCATGCCATGGCCCTAGCCCCAGCAGGGCATCGGACAGGATCCACGACTGCTGGATCCCTTTAACGGAATACCCAAAAGGGGGGAGGGTAGGTGATGGCCAGAACCTGCCCTCCAACACACTACACATATTCCGATGCTTAACTGCCAATACCAAAAGTTGTGACAAATTGCTACGAGGTAGGCGAAAAACCAAGAGGCTGGTGCCAATTTGCCAATTGGGTAAAAACTCCTACCAGGCCCCCTGGGCAACCAACCGAAGTCCACAGCAAGGTCAAGAGCATAGGAAATCGAATGGGGACTCAACACTGCCGTGGCCGCTTAAATGCGGCTAAACCCCATCCACCAGCCAGCCCTATTGGCTCGCTGAAGGGCTTGGCACAGTGACGCGGGAAATGGCTCCCGCTCACAACTCCTCCCCTCTGCAAGGAGAGATTTTACATAAAAGCTCTGGCAGCTTTCTTGGAAAATCCTTGCACAAATGCCTTGTTTTAAGTGTTCATACACACTAATCCAGGGGTAGGAGAACTTTTCAGCCCTTGGCTAACCCTCTTGGGGCCATCAACTACCAAATTTTCCCAATAGTATGGATTCTTGTGAGGTCTGTCTGTAGTTTGTTCGCACCAGTCACGCCCTTCCTGATACTTCCAAACCAGGAGTGCCGTAAGTGTCTTCGCAGAGTGTGGGAGGTGTCAGTATAAGGCAGAGAACAGTCAAACTTGATCTTAAGAGTTTAGCTGGTTGCTTATTTTCCATCAAAGCCAATCTTTTTCTTATAAGCCCAGATGCTTTTGTTCCTACAAAGCAGCAGTGCTTGAGGTTGGAAGACTTAGCCCACATACACATGAGTGAAGGGAAGCCTGCTGCAAAAAAACCTCCGTCATTGTAAAGTGGCTTGAGAAAATGCTTTCGGAAGGATCATAGCTCACTGGTGGTAGAACATATGCTTTGTATTCAGAAAGCTCCAGGTAGGACAGGGAATGTCCTTGTCGAAAACTCTGGAGAGCTTCCGCCAGCCTGTGTAGACAATATTAAGTTAGATGTTCCAATAGTTTGACTCAATAGGACAGCTTCTTTGCTACTAGGCACAACTCCAAATGCTAATAATCTCTAAGGTACAAGTAAAGAAAAACAATGCGCCAGTCACATGTACTCCAGAAATTATGGAAGTGGCTAGGAATACATGCTGGGGGTGGGGTAGGATTTGATTTGCATTTTAATGCAAACCTACCTAACGTTCACTTCCTGAGACAACATACAGGCCAAAATGGAGTTACCGTTCAACATTTCTTCCAGTAGCACCTTGTTGTTGTTGTTGTTGTTTAGTCGTTTAGTCGTGTCCGACTCTTCGTGACCCCATGGACCATAGCACGCCAGGCACTCCTGTCTTGCACTGCCTCCCGTAGTTTGGTCAAACTCATGTTCGTAGCTTCGAGAACACTGTCCAACCATCTTGTCCTCTGTCGTCCCCTTCTCCTAGTGCCCTCAATCTTTCCCAACATCAGGGTCTTTTCCAAGGATTCTTCTCTTCTCATGAGGTGGCCAAAGTATTGGAGCCTCAGCTTCACGATCTGTCCTTCCAGGGAGCACTCAGGGCTGATTTCCTTAAGAATGGATAGGTTTGATCTTCTAGCAGTCCATGGGACTCTCAAGAGTCTCCTCCAGCACCATAATTCAAAAGCATCAATTCTTCGGCGATCAGCCTTCTTTATGGTCCAGCTCTCACTTCCATACATCACTACTGGGAAAACCATAGCTTTAACTATACGGACCTTTGTCGGCAAGGTGATGTCTCTGCTTTTTAAGATGCTGTCTAGGTTTGTCATTGCTTTTCTCCCAAGAAGCAGGCGTCTTTTAATTTCGTGACTGCTGTCACCATCTGCAGTGATCAAGGAGCCCAAGAAAGTAAAATCTCTCACTGCCTCCATTTCTTCCCCTTCTATTTGCCAGGAGGTGATGGGACCAGTGGCCATGATCTTGGTTTTTTTGATGTTGAGCTTCAGACCATATTTTGCGCTCTCCTCTTTCACCCTCATTAAAAGGTTCTTTAATTCCTCCTCACTTTCTGCCATCAAGGTTGTGTCATCTGCATATCTGAGGTTGTTGATATTTCTTCCGGCAATCTTAATTCCTGCTTGGGATTCATCTAGTCCAGCCTTTCGCATGATGAATTCTGCATATAAGTTAAATAAGCAGGGAGACAATACACAACCTTGTCGTACTCCTTTCCCAATTTTGAACCAATCAGTTATTCCATATCCAGTTCTAACTGTAGCTTCTTGTCCCACATAGAGATTTCTCAGGAGACAGATGAGGTGATCAGGCACTCCCATTTCTTTAAGAACTTGCCATAGTTTGCTGTGGTCAACACAGTCAAAGGCTTTTGCATAGTCAATGAAGCAGAAGTAGACGTTTTTCTGGAACTCTCTAGCTTTCTCCATAATCCAGCGCATGTTTGCTATTTGGTCTCTGGTTCCTCTGCCCTTTCGAAATCCAGCTTGCACTTCTGGGAGTTCTCGGTCCACATACTGTCTAAGCCTGCCTTGTAGAATTTTAAGCATAACCTTGCTAGCGTGTGAAATGAGCGCAATTGTGCGGTAGTTGGAGCATTCTTTGGCACTGCCCTTCTTTGGAATTGGGATGTAGACTGATCTTCTCCAATCCTCTGGCCATTGCTGAGTTTTCCAAACTTGCTGGCATATTGGGTGTAGCACCTTAACAGCATCATCTTTTAAAATTTTAAATAGTTCAGCTGGAATATCATCACTTCCACTGGCCTTGTTATTAGCAGTGCTTTCTAAGGCCCATTTGACTTCACTCTGCAAGATGTCTGGCTCATATATCTTTCTGGTATAATTCCTCTGTGTATTCTTGCCACCTCTTCTTGATGTCTTCTGCTTCTGTTAGGTCCTTACCACTTTTGTCCTTGATTATGGTAATCTTTTTACGAAATGTTCCTTTCATATCTCCAATTTTCTTGAACAGATCTCTGGTTTTCCCCATTCTATTGTTTTCCTCTATTTCTTTGCATTGCTCATTTAAGAAGACCCTCTTGTCTCTCCTTGCTGTTTTTTGGAAATCTGCATTCAGTTTCCTGTATCTTTCCCTATCTCCCTTGCATTTTGCTTGCCTCCTCTCCTCCGCTATTTGTAAGGCCTCGTTGGACAGCCATTTTGCCTTCTTGCATTTCCTTTTCCTTGGGATGGTTTTCGTTGCTGCCTCCTGTATAATGTTACAAGCCTCCATCCATAGTTCTTCAGGCACTCTGTCCACCAAATCTAAATCCTTAAACCTGTTCCTCACTTCCACTGTGTATTCATAAGGGATTTGATTCAGATTGTATCTTACTGGCCCAGTGGTTTTTCCTACTTTCTTCAGTTTAAGCTGGAATTTTGCTATAAGAAGCTGATGATCTGAGTTACAGTCAGCTCCAGGTCTTGTTTTTGCTGACTGTATAGAGCTTCTCCATCTTTGGCTGCAGAGAATATAATCAATCTGATTTCGATGCTGCCCATTTGGTGATATCCATGTGTAGAGTCGTCTCTTGTGTTGTTGGAAGAGAGTGTTTGTGATGACCAGCTTGTTCTCTTGACAGAACTCTATTAGCCTTTGCCCTGCTTCATTTTGAACTCCAAGGCCAAACTTGCCAGTTGTTCCTTTTATCTCTTGATTCCCTACTTTAGCATTCCAATCCCCTGTAATGAGAAGAACATCCTTCTTTGGTGTCATTTCTAGAAGGTGTTGTAGGTCTTCATAGAATTGGTCAATTTCAATTTCTTCAGCACCGGTAGTTGGTGCATAAACTTGGATTACTGTGATGTTAAAAGGTCTGCCTTGGATTCGTATCGAGATCATTCTATCATTTTTGAGATTGCATCCCATTACAGCTCTTGCCACTCTTTTGTTGACTATGAGGGCCACGCCATTTCTTCTACAGGATTCTTGCCCACAGTAGTAGATATGATAGTCACCCGAACTGAATTCACCCATTCCCTTCCATTTTAGTTCACTGATGCCCAGGATGTCGATATTTATTCTTGTCATCTCATTTTTGACCACATCCAGCTTACCTCTATTCATGGTTCTTACATTCCAGGTTCCTATGCAATATTTTTCTTTACAGCATCGGACTTTCCTTTCGCTTCCAGGCATATCCGCAACTGAGCGTCCTTTCGGCTTTGGCCCAGCCGCTTCATCAGCTCTGAATCTACTTGTACTTGTCCTCCGCTCTTCCTCAGTAGCATGTTGGACGCCTTCCGACCTGAGGGGCTCATCTTCCAGCGTCATAACTTTTATATGCCTGTTGTCTTTGTCCATGGAGTTTTCTTGGCAGGGATACTGGAGTGGCTTGCCAGTTCCTTCTCCAGGTGGATCACGTTTAGTCAAAACTCTCCACTATGACCTGTCCATCTTGGGTGGCCCTGCATGGCATAGCTCATAGCTTCTCTGAGTTATTCAAGCCCCTTCGCCACGACAAGGCATTGATCCATGAAGGGGCCAGTAGCACCTTAGAGACCAACTAAGTTTGCCAAATCTGCTGGATCAAGGCTATTGAACTCAACCTTGCTTCCCTGCCCCCCGCCCCCCACCAATGCCTATCTGAAGACAGCCTGAATGGCAGCTTATGCCCCTGATGGGTCAATCAGACAACAACTTCTCCTCAAAGTGCCTTAGCCTGGATTAATAACATACATTTGACCACACACCTAAGGATCATTTGAATTATCCCTCAGAAACGGGCTAACAGCAGCACACTAAGGGACTTCCAGTACTGGGTATAACATGAAATTTGGAAGGGCAGTCCCTGCTCAGAATATTCTCCTCTCTCTCTTGCAGGCTCTAAATACTAAAGTGGAGGGGGGGAGACATGACCCCCCACTGATGCTCCATGAAGAGGAATCTCCCCCACCTACATTAAGTGAGTAATCTCTCTCTCTCCCCCCCTCCATGTCTTTGAATGCATTCCAATCACACAGGCCCAGCACATGCACCGAGCTAATAAACCATAACAGCTCCATAACCGATCTGTTACTGTCTATTGACTCAACGATCCATGAAATAAAAATTCCTGCAACAGACTTTGATCAGAAAGACTAAAAGCCCTTTTAGAGCACTTATGGACTTTCACATACATAAACACCTATTTGGAAAAGGTGCACTCGGCTGTAAGAGCTCCAGAAGAATTAGCATGCGCAGCTTGGGAAGGAGCATAATCGCACCAGTAACTAAAACTGGTTATAATTATAAGGCACCTTTCATCATATTGTCTGCACGGTGCAGTGCTGCAGTCTATTCAGTGAAAGATCATAGACTGGTAAGACAGGTGTCTTGCCCATCTGCTTCATCTAGTGATTCTTTTAAAGACAGCTTCAAAGCAGTGTCTTAAAAACAGCCCTCACATCACTCATGTTGGGGGCACATTTCACGATCAGCTTGGCCTCATATTGTACCCTCATTTGGATTTATTTGAGGGATGCTGGCGTGCTCATGTGACCCCTGTTGATTTTGACGACACTCGCATGAGCTCACATAAACACCTTGGTAGCAAAGCCAGGATGAGAGCTTTACTCCCTGACATGTACCCGTGTTAATTCATCCATTGACTCATTTGGAACTCAGCTACAAAATGAGAAACGTAATAATATGGTTGGGCTCTAGCGACTTCTTGCTAAGGCACTGCTCACCGAGCAAATGACGGGCAGAAGGCTGTATGGATGAAACTACCTTGGAATTGTTGACAGGGATTGTTTGCCCCAGGACAACAGCCCAAATATCATAACCCGTGAATTTTGACTGCATCATCAAGCTCCTACAGCAGGGTAGGCAATTGGGTGGCCTCCAAATATCGTTGGACTGCTATTCCCATCATCCCTCACTGCTGGCTATGCTGGCTGGGGCTGATGGGAGTTGGAGCCCAACACATCTGGAGTCAAACATCTGGAGAAATGTGAAGGGCATCATGTTGGCCCAGGCAACGCTAGGCCAGGTGTGTGTGTTGTGGCAAGACAGACAGACAGACAGACAGACAGACAGACAGACAGACAGAGACTTCAAGCACTACTTGTACTTTTGGAGTGAGTATGTCTCTTAAATTGCAGGTGGGGAGAAAGCTGTTGGGCTCAGCTTCTGCCTCCAGACTTACCTAAAATGAAATTTTCAGGGAAATGGCGCACCTTCCAGCACTGAAAGGAATTCTGAGGCAAGAGCAAAGTGTTTTCTAGAAGGCAAGTGAAATTTCTCAGGGAGGTTTCTGCTGCCTGTCCAGATAAAGGACATTAACTTTGCAAAACAAATTGGGAAAATGAAAAGAGGAAAGAGGAAAAGGAAATCCCTGCATGATGATGGCTCCTTGCTGATGTGGACCGACCACTAGAGGGGGATGCGAGACACATTTTGGACTCTTGAAACATTATCTCAGTCTTTCTTTTTCATCTGCACTCTGTTGTGCTTTTAAGGCTATAGATTAGCTATATCCTTCAGTTACATTTTATGAGCTTAATTGAACATGTTCATCCTGGAGAGATAATTCAAATTATATTTACTTTACCAATACTAAGAAGTGCTGGGTAAAGAAGCAGAGCAAACAGTGGCAGGTCTGAGAACTGCCAAGGTAGATAATGATACACCATGCTTTAAACCATTTTATTTTATCACGAGCACCGCAGCTTTGTTATTTTCTGACGCACACTTCTCGCACGTCAGCACATTCATGAAGCAAAAGCTTACCTCTAACAATAGGTGCTCGGGAATACCATTGCAGTTTCTTTTAAAATAAAAATAAAATAAAATCCTATTATTTAATTTTCAAAAGGGGGAGGAAAAAACCCAGCGAAGATTCTTTCTGTTTGACAGTCTCTTAATCCCTACAGGATACCAGTGAGCCCTGAATGAAATCGGTCTATTTGACACTCTTGGCTACATCCCTCAAAAGACAGACACAATCTGTGATCACTTACAAGACACCGCAGATTTCAAGAGCACAGCAATACTGTAAGTGGGGTTAGAGAACCTGGGGGAAAAAATTAATCTCTTTAGAAGATCTGGCTTTGCCCCATACATCAGTAACTGTGCTCTTGTCTTTTAAATGTACTGGGAAACCTAACACTTGTGCCGTTGGTTGCCTTTAATATAATGCTTTTTCACTGCAGGGCAGAAAATAGAGAAGAGAAAATGGCCACAGCACAAGGGTGTTCTTACTCTGTCTTGAACTCATTCTGCGGTTCCTAGATCTTGCAGATTAATAACAGAAGACACAGCAGTAGATTCAATTTTCTGTCAAATGAGCTGACACCTTGTCGGGAATAAAGGTTAGAAGCTGACATAGAGTAGTCGTCCAATTTTTATATAGCTACTTAAATTACTCTGCTACTCAGCATATCACAAACCTTAAAGTGGGAGGGGGGGGAGGTTAATTCTCTCCAGGAGTAAGGATGAATGGCCCCGAAATTTAGGAGTTTTTGTAGAGGAGGACCCAAGGGCTAAGAGGAATCTATTCTGCAGCAACATCCCACACCTATTATACAATGAAGCTTCGGAATCTCAGCTTACTGAAGGTTGTGGGTGTTTGCAGATGACCTGCTCCTTGGGCATTTGTTCTGATTTGTTTCCAGGGAGGTTGGATGATAATGCCTCAAAGCAAGCATTATCCCACACTTTCCAGGGTGATTTCCATTCTCATCCTGGGGCAAAGCTCTCAACTCGAGGTAACTCTTCCAGGTTAGCGGAGTTTGTAACCTGAAACATTTGTAACCTGAGGCGTTTGTAACTCGAGGTACCACTGTATGAATAGTGAAATACAATTAAGAAGAAGTATATTAATAGTGAAATAATTATTAAGCTCTAACTTAAAATGATTTTTATATGATCATGGCTTTCATTTTATGGATCAGTGTGTTAGGATCTCTTACTCACAAGTAGGACCCTGGCAGAGACACATGCCCGACTGGCATGTTCTCTCCCTTATGGTCGATCGGGAGCTTCAAAAGCATTCTTAAGCCCGAACATCACAGCGACTGATGCCAACTGACATCAGCACACTTAGGGATCTGCAGAGTTTGCACAATTGCGTAACAGAACTCAGTAGCACAGCATTTGGCTAATCTATTTTATTTACATATAAACACACACGGAACACTGCAACATTGCTCCCTCTCTCTCTAGCATCAGGCAGCAAAGAGAAAGAACAAAGGACAATAATCCCACTTCAGGAGACACAGTAACACAAACATCCTGTCTCCGTCACTAACCACTCTGTGGAATCAAAACATACACTGTCATGTGATAGACAACAATCCCATGACTGCAAACAAGGGGAATGAATCTCTAACACAATGGTCTCGTTAGATAGTAAAATTCATGTTCAATTGCTGTTTTAGGGGTTGTTTTTAAAAGTTTGGAACAGATTAATCCGTTTTGCATTACTTTCTATGGGAAAGTGCACTTGGTTTTGTAACACTTTTGTCTTCCGGAACAGATTAAGTTTGAGAACCAAGGTACCACTGTATATAGAAATGAGCAAACCAGTGATATTTTAGGGAGCAGGCTAGCAGGTGGGGCCCATTACTTACATCATAGGAGCCTACACTACACACAACACTGTTGCTCTATGTAGGTTTTACTTTTTTTATCTTATATTTTGGAAATGTACTTTCAGGGTTATTTTTTCCTTTAATTTTTTTTTGGGCCCCCAAGAGAGTGGAGCCCTAATCCATAGCTTGTTTAGCTTATACATAAATCCGCCACTGGTGGCCACTATAAGAATCGGATGCCGAACTTGATGAGCCACAGACCTGATCCAACAGGCTCTTCTTATGAGCCTTATCACAAAAACAGATCTAGGCTGAATCTAGACACATCTCTTAGAAAATAAGACTAAATTGCTTTCTAAAATGTATAAATTAATATTAGAATAGCATGAACAGCTCAAATCAGTTATGATATACTGGGCGAGGGACTTTGGATATAATATGCCACTTGAAGTGTGGGAGAGGCTATGGAACCGGGATTCAAAGTTTACAGCATGTTATACTTAGAAAGAAAACTATATGAAAATGATGTGTCGGTGGTACTTAACACCTTGTAAATTAGCTAAAACAATACTTGCTGGAAGTGTAAGGAAAAAGAAGGTACCTTTTATCATATGGGGTGGACTTGTAAAGTAGTAAAAGAATTCTGGGAGATGATATATAATGAACTGAATTTTTTTAAAAATAACCTTTTCTTTAAAAACACAAAGCTTTCCTTTTATGAATTCTAGTTGCCAAAATACCAATGGACCAGAAGAGACTATTTATGTATGTGACCACTGCTGTCCAGATGTTAATAGCCCAAAGATAGAAAGAAGATATAGTACCTACCAGAGAAGAATGGCAGAATAAACTGATGGATTATGCTGAGATGGCAAAAATGACTGGAAGAATCAGAAACCAGGAAGAAACCAAAATTTCAATGAGGAATGGGGAAAATAAACAAGTTACCTTAAAAGTCATTGCAAACAATTAAAATCATTAGTTGGACTGGAATGACACTTGTAGTTTAACGTTAGACTATGTTTGCAATGGGCTTTTAATAGAATTGGATTAATAGAGAAGATGCAGGAAGAAAAAAGTTAACATAAGGACCCACAAAGAGGGGGGAAGTCCATGGGAATTTATTGAATTCTCTTTTTGTTTTGGTTGTTTGATAATTGTTTGTAAATTTCAAAATCTGAAAATTAAATAAATTTTATATAAAAAATAGACATATCAAAAAAGTGTTTTAGGAAAATGTATTGTAAACATCACATTGGCAAAAGATGGGACTCCACAGCGCCATCTGGTGTCACAGTGTTATAACACGCTTTTTCTTTACGAATGTAGCTGAGCCCCCCAGTATTTGGGAGAAGTGGGTTTGTTTATGCAAAGCCTCCCAGTCATTCATAATAGGGCAATCTGAATCTGAGTGCAAACCTACATCCCTTAGTGGCTTTTGGCACCTTTAACCAGGGTATTCTGCTGGACCAGCTCTGTGGGGTGGGTATCGGGGCAGAGTGTTACAGTGAAGTTTCATTCCTACTTGTGCAGTTGTATCCCGAGAGGCAGCTTTGGGACACTGTTTTTTGGGCTTATGGCAGTTACATTATGGGATCCTGCAAGGCACTGCTTTGTCACTATTGCTATTCAACATTGATAGGAAGACATTGGGAGCGGTCCTTGGGAATTTTGGGGCAAGGTGCCATCAATAGGCTGATGATGCCCAGCTCTGTTTCTCCATTGCGTCTCAACCAGCAGAAGCTATGAAGGACCCAGACCAGTGCCTGGACTCAGTGGCAATAAACCTGGTTAGTCTTGCCATGGCTCGTGGTGATGCAGAGGCACACTTTTTCACTGATAGCACTGGTGTTGTGCAATGCTCTCCCAGCTGAATTCTGAGAAGCCCCATCTGCATTGCATCCCATTGGCTTTTGAAGATTCACCTGTTCACATAGCATTCTTTTGATCTGCCTCCCTCAGCCTCCTGTGTTGTTCTTAGTGGGGCTGTTTTATTGTGTATTTTAATTATGGATGTTTATATATCAGTGCTCATGAAACTTGCTTTTGGCAGGAAATGATATCTAAGTCAATAATTATTATTATCATACTCATCCATAGTGATAATCTGGGCCTGGATTCAACTGAGGATTCTCTTCAGTGGAAACCTGTGCGCAGATTTTCACTAGTGGGTAGCTCAGCTGGTTAGAGTGTGGTGCTGATACTGTAATGCCAAGGTTGCAGGTTTGATCCCCGTAAAGGATAGCTCGATATTGCCGCATTGCAGGGGGTTGGACTACAGTGTACCTTCCAACTACGATTCTATGAGTTCCTCTTAGATTTTTCCTCTTCTCTCACCTACCGCCTTCAGGTTGGCTTGCAGGGGTCTCCAGAACCCACACAACAGTGCACAGGAGCAAGAAAAGTCAGATTGTTCCATTAGGAAGCAGAAATGCTTGTGCTGATGGAGCAATCTGTTTAGTGCTACCTCAAATTCCTTCATAATACAGTGGTACCTCAACTTACAAACGACTCGACAACTGAATTTTTCGACTTTCGAATGGGGGTAATGGCCACGCGCTTACGAATGTCTCGACATCCGGAATAAAACTGCGGCGGTTTTAGATAGGGATTTTTCGACTTACGAATTTTTAGATAGGACTTACGAATTTTTCCGTTTCCAATGCATTCCTATGGGAAATCGCGTTTCCAATGGCTTTTTTCAACTTACGAATTTTTCAACTTACGAAGGTGCCTTCGGAACGGATTAAATTCATAAATTGAGGCACCACCATTCCAGATTAACATTGTGAGCACCCCAAATTAGGTATTTCCACACTTCTCCGGCTATGTAAATTAATGCTGGCCATCGTATCCAAATTTAATGATTGTCAGAATATGCTGATTTATCTCTGATGTTTTCGATATTGACAAAATTATTCACATATGAATGCCAACACCCACCAGTTTTCAGGCATCCACTGTAACTTATCCTGGCGTTCTCCCTCTTTTCTTAGCATTTCATTTGCCAAACATACTTGCATCATGGGCAGGAAGGTTATCATATGCTTGTTCCATTTTTATTCATAAGATGCATCCTATCTCACATCTTCTTTATCTCGTTTGAACGTGCATGTGCAGAAAGGCTACGTTCAAGCCATTCCCCTCTTTGCCATAACTAGCTTCTTGTTTCACTTCATCACAACTGATAGCAGATCTCTAGTTGGCAGCAAAGCCCGTTACAAATGATTGTGTGCTCCTTTTGGATAGCAAAGAGAAAGGTCTTATCTCAAAACTTTATCTACTCTTATTACAGACACCCGATAAATATAGCAAGGAGGTTTATATGGGGGGGAATGGGAGGGGGATTTAGATATGTACTTGTCTGTGATCTACCACTTGGACATCAGAGAGCTGCTTTCTCGCCATGTGGAGAGGCCTCCTTTACAATACACTTTCATCAGTATCCATCTTATCCCTTGAATGGAACTGCTATAAAATCCACAAAAGACCAAACTTTCATTGTTGCAAAGGATGTAAAAGGAAAGCATGTTTCTAGCATATGTGGTGATCTAGGGCTTGTACAGCTGCTTCTCAGACAGGTCCTCTTATTTCATATATAAACAGCATAAAAGGAATTTCAGCACAAGCATAAGCTAGTCCCGTTGAATTCAGAGAGGCTCACTCCCAGGTAAGCAGGGTTAGAATCGCCATCTTAATTTACCAGGAAATTGACCTAGTGCAGGGGTCCCCAAACTAAGGCCTTCTAAATCCGGCCCGCGGACAGTCCGAGAATCAGCATGTTTTTACATGAATAGAATGTGTCCTTTTGTTTAAAATGCATCTCTGGGTTATTTGTGGGGCCTGCCTGGTGTTTTTACATGAATAGAATGTGTCCTTTTATTTAAAATGCATCTCTGGGTTATTTGTGGTGCCTGCCTGGTGTTTTTACATGAGTAGAATGTGTCCTTTTATTTAAAATGCATCTCTGGGTTATTTGTGGGGCATAGGAATTCGTTCATTTCCCCCCCTTCAAAATATAGTCCGGTCCCCCACAAGGTCTGAGGGACAGTGGACCAGCCCTCTGCTGAAAAAGTTTGCTGACCCCTGACCTAGTGCTTACCTGAAGGATTCTATTCTTAAGGAACAATAGAAAATCATGGCAAATGTCTTGCTACAAGCCAATATTGCTACTGTGTAATCATGGAAGAGGAAAAGATCCCATAATTTAATGAGGGGGTCTTAAAAGATGTGGCACTGCCAAAAATGATCATGCGAAGAGTTCAAGAAAGAGATAAATTGATACATTGGCAGGCTCAGGCTACACACTTGCAATCAGCAAAATTTGGATAAAATTAGAAGAAGAATTGATGAAGTATGTGTAAGGAAATGCAGAAGAATTTTGTTAAAATCAGAAAAAAGAAGAATTGATGAAGTATGTGTATGGAAATGCAGAATTTTTTTATTAATATAAGGAACCAGAAGAGGGAATGGAGGGAAGTCATGAGGTCTAAAGAACCTCAAATATAAGGTTTTGAAATGTTTTTTGTGAATGGGGACGGGGGGGGGAGAGATTTGTTTTTTGTAGTTAATTGTGGAAATTAATTGGGGGGGACAATAAAAAATCATTTACGAAAAAGAAAGAAAGAAAGAAAGAAAGAAAGAAAGAAAGAAAGAAAGAAAGAAAGAAAGAAAGAAAGAAAAGCTTTAAATAATTTCTGGATAAAGCAAACATTCTAATCATGGATTGGAAGAAAACATAGCTTTTTCATTATTCCTTTCAGAAATCCTGGTGGTGGGGGGGGGAAGAACTGTTGCCTCATGTCTGTAAGCATTTAATTTACGTCAAAAGAGATTGTCTAGCTGTCCTGGAAAAGCTATCCCAGAATGCCAGCTCTGTGGAAAGATCCCCATCCCTTCTGGAGAACAAGACAGGGAGAAGGAGATGCAGAGTTGGAGGTGCCCTGCTACTGCATTTGCTGCCTTGAAACATTAACAACAAAGGAAGAGGAAGTGGAGCACAGCAAGGCAGGCACCCAAGGTCCTTGGACAGTCCTTTGCCTCATTTTTTGCCTTATGGAGGGCAGTTCTAACACTGGGGGCTCAATCTGGATCAGATGCCATTTTTTAAAATAGAAATATTCACAGCATGAATGGCATCTTGCCTTGTTTGATTCCACAGAGGACAAGTACCAGTAACTGTCCATTTGCGGAGGGTTAATGAGCTGCTCCCTTTAAATAAAGGAAAACAAACAACATTCACACACACACACACACACACACACACACCCCATTGTATTTACAGCTTGGCTGCCTTTAGAATATACCTTACACTTAATAATGCAGCAGACCATCGTGGCTGATGGGCAAGATGACAAATAGTTACATTCCTCAAATAGCTTGGATTTAATAGCTTGTTACACTATACAAATGCCTTATGTGAGCAAAGTGCCTATTGACTTCATCAATGTTTGAATTACTTTCCATGTAATATTGACTTTCCCACATAGCTACACAAAGTGTGGGCAGAATAGCCTTTTGTGTTTAAAGAATCCAGCTTTCAAAACTGTTTAAAACCATTTCTGTGTAGCTAGCTGTCTTTGATCCCTTGAATCTTTCTTTGCACTGCTTTTCTGATGGCGGTATGCAAGCAGGTGAGGTAAATGTCTGTATGCATACGGTAGGGTAGCCAATTATTTCTGCCATCTGCCTAAAGCAAGCCTTGGTATGGTTAAAGTGATGTGTGTGTGTGTATAAAAAATATGGAACTTCCCATATTGTTGTTCATTTGGTTGCCATGTGGACAGTCACATGCAATTATGTCCCAAATGACACATTCCACACACACCCCTTAATAGAATGCATTTGGTTCCAGGCAACCCTATCACTGCCTGAGTCTTAACAGGGAGAGAAAGGTGGCAGGAATTTCAAAGCATGTGAAAAGGAATTCTTCATGGGCTGTACAGTGGTACTCTGGTTAAGAACTTATTTCATTCTGGAGGTCCGTTCCTAACCTGAAACTGTTCTTAACCTGAGGTACAACTTTAGCTAATGGGGCCTCCCACTGCCGCTGCATGATTTCTGTTCTCATCCTGAGGTAAAGTTCTTAACCCAAGGTACTACTTCTGGATTAACTGAGTCTGTAACCCGAGGTGTCTGTAACCCGAGTGTCAGAGATGGTTGCGGCTACTCTTGAGTAAAGACGCTCCACTCCGCCTTGTCTTTCTGAGTTTTATTGTGCATACTATTTACAGTGCAATAACATCAGCAAACATGACTGCTCAGTCCGTGTCAGAACCCCGCAATGGCTTCCTGTGGGTTTTCACCCAGCATAAAAGCCTGGGCACCCCAAAGCGCTGCCCCCTGGCCCTACGGGTGGGCATGCACCTCAATTCGGGCATTGGAGGGAAGGGCCGCCTTCCTGGCTGCCCTGTGTCCGAAAGCCCTCCATGCTCCTTCTCCCCTATCCCTCTCTCCGAGCGGTGCTGGGGCTCTAGAACATGAGATAGCCCTCTCTCCACTCCGCAAACTTCCTCATTCCTTTCTCCTGACTCACTGCTTGTGCTGACGCTGGGCGAGGAGCTGGTGAAGATTATTGGTAGGGGCTTTCTGTAGAGAGACCCCCTGACACCGAGGTACCACTGTACTTCAGTGACACCCCTTTTTCTTCATTCATGAAGTTGCCCCTCAAGGTTACCACGAATACCCCACCTCCCTCCCCAGTTTCTATCTACTGAGGGGCATGTGCATGCTCTTACTCCCCCCCCCATTATTATTATTATTATTTCTTATTTCCAGTATTATGTCCACTTCTGGCTTTTGCAAGGTCGTTCAACTACCTACATGCAACCATTCCTGGTTTCCTCAAGGGGAGATTATTACACATAAGATTATTAACGGCAGTTAAAAACACAATAGCAGAAGAGACATTTAAAACAAATCTAAAACCCCAAGAAAGGAGACATTCATAGTAGAAGAGACACATTTATCCAGCTGGGATAGCCTGTCACAACAAAAGTGTCTTCAATTGTTTCTAGAAAGTGCGGATAGTGGGGGCCTGTCATATCTTGACAGGAACGCTATTCCACAGTACAGGGGCAGCCACACTAAACTTTTTTTGTTAAGAGGCTGTACTCCATAGGAGGGTTGGAAATTTAATTGGAAGATAACATTTCAAAACCTGCACCATGAAATTAAAGAAGACCCTCTGAAACCAGCTACCAGCTTCTGAGTTGTCTGCCATTTCTTGTTGGGCACTGCAATAAGCCTTCATAGCTTGAGAGCCATCAAAATAAATACCATGAACCAGCCCTGTATTGTTGCCTGCCAGGTGCTTGACATCCACATTTTTAAAAAGACCCAAACAGGAAGCAGAAATTTGAGGTTTATCAAGCCCCTGGTGAGCTGGAACATATGACTGGAAAGCTGTGTTTTGCTTGGTGGGTGTGAAGACACAAAATTGTCCCACCAATTTATGCTTCGTTTCTTGTTGTGAAATAGTTGGGTTTTTGTTGTTGTTGTTGTTGTTGTTAAGAGACTGTACTTCATAGGAGGCTCAAAATTTAGCCCTGGAATGTGACACCTAAGGAAGAAATGAGACCCAAAGACTAAAGCAGGCATAGGCAAACTCCGGCCCTCCAGATGTTTGGGACTACAATTCCCATAATCCCTACCTAACAGGACCAGTGGTCAGGGATGATGGGAATTGTAGTCCCAAACATCTGGAGGGCCGGAGTTTGCCTATGCCTGGACTAAAAAGTGTGTGTGTGTGTGTGTTAAAGAAATTATTGAAAAGAGAAACTTAAACTGAGCTGAGGGTTAGTGGATAAATTTGATTCAGTTTGCATTTAAAGGTAAACCTACCAAATCCTCAGTTTCCAAGCAACAACATTCACATACCCTCCAACATTTATCCGAGGAAAACAGGGGCATCCCATTCCATAATGATAATTTTACTATGAATACCACACACATCTTGCTGGGTTGCCCCAGCCACTCTGGGTGGCTTCCATATGTGAAAACATAATTAAACACTTTAAAAACTTCCCTATACAGGATTGCCTTGATGGCTCGGGGTCAGATAACTCCATAGCCTCTAATGTTTGTCCACTGAAAATAGGGACATCCTAAGGAAAAGTGGGACATTCTGGGTCTAATCAGAAACCAGGATGGCTTCTCTAAATCAGGGACATCCCTGGAAAATAGGAGCACTTGGAGGGTCTGGATTCCTAGTGGAATATGTTTGCAGAATATCTGAAAAACTATGTTAAACAGGCTAAAACAGGGATCCCCAAACTTCGGCCCTCCAGATTTTTTGGACTACAATTCCCATCTTCCCTGACCATTGGTCCTGCTAGCTAGGGATCATGGGAGTTGTAGGCCAAAACATCTGGAGGGCCGCAGTTTGGGGATGCCTGGGCTAAAACGTTTGCAGGGTTCGTGTAAATTCAGCAGTTTAAAGCATTGAAGATATAGAGGGAAAGGAGAATTATAAATATATGGGGAAAATAGAATATGCAGGCTTAAGGATAAATAAAAGGAACCATGGAAGGGGGGAAGGGAAGTCAATGATTGAGTGTAAAGTTATATTCAATGAAATCTGAAATATTGTAATGAAAAGTTTATATATATATATATATATATATATATATATATATATATATATATATAAACTTTTCATTACAATATTTCAGATTTCATTGAATATAACTTTACACTCAATCATTGACTTTACACTCAATCATCTAAAATTAGGAGAACTATTATATATATATATATATATATATATATATATATATATATATATATATATATATATATAAAATAGTTCTCCTAATTTTAGATGTAGTTTTTCAGCCAAGTAATGTGTACAGGAATGCATATACTAGAAAAAGTATGCACAAAAATACATATATTGCTAAAAAAAAGATACAAAAATGCATTAGGGAAAAATTCTTTGCAAAAATGTTTATAATAGGAGAAATTCACACGGAAATGCTGCTAAATATTCATTGATACATTTAACCCCACCCCCCAACACAAATTGATGTAGAAATGTGAAGAAATGAACAGAAAAAAACCAAGAAACTGAAATGGATGGATTCACCTATTCCTGTTTGTAACAAAACCAAACTTTACAAGCTGGACAAATCCACGTAGTGAATCAGGTAGTTATGGACTTCAGCAACTTCACAGTTCATAACCAGATGATAAGCGAGCTCTCTTTGAAAAACATTGCTTTGTTCTTCCTGGCACTAGACAGCAGAACCATAAACATTACAGACCACCACTTCTGCACCCAGATTAGGGAAATCATCTTTCTCATGTTGCTGGCCCCTATGGAGGATCCAAAGGGTTACACTATGCAGGATCCAAAGGGTTACACATCGTGTTCTGTGCATGCACCAAGACATTTCCTGTTCTATCTGCAAGCTCTTGTGCTTCCTAACTCCATTAACTTCTGAACAAGGGGACCCCCTTGCAAAATGGGAATTTCACGTGCCTCAGAGAGTTGCAGTTAAAAAACAAAATTGGCAAGCTCTTTCCCTCTGCAAGTAGAAGCACTTTCTGCTGTTTGGATCCCAGCCTCTGTAACTACCTTGGAAACCCTTTTGTGCTTTCTACTGAATTACCATCCCAGACTTCCCATGTGCATCTGACAGAAGATGAGCTATGGGCTCTCTGCTGGTGCTTAATAAGTCAAAGAGGATTATAATTGCAAGGAAAGGCTGAACTGCACCAGCCACAAGCAAGATTTGCAGTCTCACGGGATATGTTAGACATCTCAAGAGCCCGCCTTTCCTTTCCCATTAAGAATGTCAGCTTAGGAAGTGGTGAATTTGCTTGTAGCTTTCAGGGAAGTCAACATCAGGGCGCAGCAGTTTTTAGCACCAAGCTGTTGACAACAATCATATTTTCGGTGTTCCACAGCAGCATCTTTTCGATGCAGCGGCCAGAACTTGGACACAAGAACATTCCTATGTGTGATCAGCATGCACCTCACAGATGACTGTAAATGCTTTCAAATTCAAAACACCAACAATTTCTGCTTGAGGAGAGGGCATCTTATCCAAGTAATATACAAAATGCAACTTTGGTTTGAATGAGTTTGTCTTTGTTGATATCGTACCCCACCCCTCGCCCCACACAATTATTTTAAATTCAGTGCATGAATTTCTCATGCAGTTTAAACACAGCTACACACATATGATAATTCAGCTAAATTCTGTAAATTTATGAATTATTTTGATATATCAGCTGCAAGGAACTGGCAGCATCTGTCTATGTACATACTTGCTTCTCCTGTGTTCAAAATATGTATCTATCAGTAGAACAGTTCAATGACAACACATCTCAAAGCAGCATAAAAACAAATTTAGACCTGGGAAAATAAAAAAGGGAGTTGTCTGGGGTTGACAAAACAGGTATCAGATGAGTCTCTGGGGAGAACTTTCTACATTCAGGGGTGCTTACTATCTCCTCTAAAGGAAACTAAACTTAAAAAGCTCTCCAGGGACTTTCTATTGCTCAAGTGGAAAATCAATATAGAATATTACAATATAAAGCTTGGAATACAATTAGCTTACAAGGCACAGTTTGGAAGGGCTTGAGTGATAAATAGAGGCATGCACAGACCTCATTCTCCCAAGCAACCCATCAAATTGCTGCACATGTGCTGAAAAGTAAAAACTGGCAGCAATATGGCCAACATGTTGTTAATGGCTAATGGGTTGTATTCAACTTGATGCTAAGTATGACGTTGTTTCAGCACCAGAATTTCTCTGTGCTAAATAGAATATTATCCCCCTCTTCTCCCTCTGTGTGCCCCCCAATCATTTCTGGGTTCCAACCATCCAGCAGAGATTTGGGGACAGTCTAGGGAACACATGCGGGGTGCGGGTTGTGGGTGGAATCTCATTGCACTGGAGCAAATCCTTATGCTAATGCAAATATTTCATTGAATATTGCCCCATGGAAAGACTTCACCTTGCAAAGTAACAGGTGTTCTACCTCAGGGACATAAGCAGTCAAAAGTCTTGCAGCCAGTTGTTTTTACAGTGGTACCTCTGGATATGAACTTAATTCGTTCTGGGGGGTCCGTTATTACCCAAAAACATTCGTATCCTGAGGTGCACTGTTCTGTGCAGGCATGGGCGGCGGTAGTTCGCTTCTGTGCAGTCGCGAGCTGCGGAAACCTTACCTTTACTTCCGGGTTTGCCACATGCGTAGCCTGAAGCATTCACAAAGGAGGTGGTTCATATCCAGAGGTATCACTGTACACTAGCTGGAGCTTCAAAACAATCTTCAAGGGCAGCCACACACGTAACACATTGCAGTAGTCAAGTTGAGAGGTTACCAGTGCATGAATAACTGTGATCAGGTGCTCTCTATCCAGAAAGGGCTGCAGGTGATGTATCAGCCACAGCTGGGAGAAGGCTCTTCAAGCATCTGATGCCATTTAGCCCTCCAGGGACAAAGCGGGATCCAAAAGCACCGCATTCAGACCTGGTTAAGCTCCACCTTTCTAGACAGCACTTATGAACAGTATACTTGCATCTTATCTGAACTGAGTTTCAGCTTATTGACCCTCATAGTGTCATCAATACCAGGCACAGGTTCAGCACAACCATTACATCACTCAATTAACGTGCAGATTAGGCTTATTGACCAACATGGTTGCCACTCTGGTATAGCACTCGGTCCCTCTTATTCAGCCTCCCTTCCTAATTAATCTATTTGCATGTGCTTCATTAGCATACCCTCCAACATTGCTCCAATGAAAATACAGATGTCCCATTCCATAATGATAGTTTCACTATTTATAACCCACACATCTTACTGGGTTGACCCAGCCACTCTGGGCAGCTTCCAACATGTATAAAAACATAATAAAACATTAAACATTTTTTTAAAAAACCTTTCCTATACAGGATTGCCTTCAGATGGCTCAGGGGGCGGATAATTCCATGCCCCTCCAACATTTATCCAATGAAAATAGGGATGTTCTAAGGAAAAGTGGGACATTCTGGGATCAAATCAGAAACTGGGATGGCTTCTGTAAATCTGGGACTGTCCCTGGAAAATAGGGACAGCTGGAGGGTCTGCATTAGCACATACTGGGAAATAAATGCATTTATAGCTGAGTCTTGGGCAGCTCGTTTCATTGGCCATTTATGAAAGATAGGAGTCTAAATGCTATTTACTGCCTATGGAAATATAATCCCAAGGTCCAGTTTGCTCTGAAAGATCTGGGTTGTTGGCAGTGATTTACAGCTGAGTTTGGAGGGATGGAATGAAAGTCAAACAGCAACATATTTTAACTTGCCCAGGGTAGTGTGTCAATGTGAGCGTCTGTGAAATGCAATTGCACTGTGAGTGTTCTTATGAACCATTCTTTGACATCTATTGGGAGTTAGAGGCAGTCCCATTTTAAACTACTATAAAACAGAGAAAATAAGGGGGTGGGGCGATTTGAGAAATGCCCACACTGTGAGCAATGCTTTCCTTAACATTCGGATAACACAAATGGAACCATGGTTGAGTGGAGCAAGATACAACTTTCTTCAAAAATAAAGACTTTGAATTGAAAGAAGAGGTTGGACAAATTTCAGCATAAACACTGAGTACTTCTGAAGAAAGGAATGAGTGACTGGAAGCGGGATTTGGAATGAACTTTTTGACCCCAATGACAGCATCACTGCTGCAGTAAGCCAGACTGCTTACTGTTGTAAGGAACCTGTCAGCTTTCTTGACTGGGGATTTTGTGCTCCTGTTTCTCCCACCGATCCTCATGTGTCACCCCTTTATTGTATATTACTCGATGCATAAGGAGCACCATACCTCACCGAAGTATTTCTCAGATTTTATCACAAATCTCCTCCCAGCACTCTATTAGCTTGGTTCGCCAACAGTTGTTTCAAAACAGGTAGGCACGCAATCACACTCCTGTGGTTTAAGCAAGTTTGAATAATTGTTTCTCTAAATCTGTTACTGTCACTGCAAGAATCGATTTTTTTTTTTAAAAAAAAATATGACTGCAGATTTCAGGTAATAAAAGTGAAGGTCTAGGCTCTGCAATACCACCACCTTGCAAAAACATGTTATTCTTTCCCTTGCTCGGGGTTTTGGCTTTATAGTTCATGTGGGGGGCTGGGGAATTTTTCTTTCTTTCTTTCTCTTTCTTTTCTGCTGGAGAATTTCTTACAGCCAGACAATGCTACGTACTTCCATTTCCTTTCTCTAAGCTTTGTTATGGTTCATCTCCCAACTGGATCAATGAAGGAACCCAGAAAGAGAAAGTAGGCAGCCAGAACAGTATATTGTAGCTGCTTGTTGTTGTTGTTTAGTCGTTTAGTCGTGTCCGACTCTTCATGACCCCATGGACCATAGCATGCCAGGTCCATAGCAGCCATTGTAGCTGCTATGTGGCCATTATCAAAATCAGTAGCCCTGAGTCACTTATTTCTCTATTGTCCAGTAAAATTTGGAAATGATATGAGTGATATGATGTTATGCTACAGGTTTCCCTATCCCTTGCACTAGATTCTGTTTATGAGCAACAGGAAAACAGTCTGAGGACATCCTATCACGTGTTTTGTATTACTAAAGGAAGAGCCACAGGGCTGTTTTTTTTCAATGATAGCCCTGTATTGGCTCATAAGATATAGACCTGGCTTTACAGACATAGAATAATATACCCGGAGATGTATTCAGGATTATTCTTGCAGTGAATAGGTAGACTTGCTTCTCTGGTTTTAAAATGATCTATATAAAAAGCGGTACAAATCCAATTTTTTGCTACTGTTTTAACAACTTTCATTTAAATGAAGTGCACAAATATTTGGAAATAAATTCACCCATGATAAGCAATCCTGGAAAGAACTTTTGAAATCAATTCCTGCAGTGGTGATAACAAATCCAGGATAATATATAGATATAGATATATAGATATAGAATGCTCCAAGGCTTAGGATGAACTAGCTCATCAACAAAGTTGATTAAGTAGTGCAAAAATCTGTGAACTACAGCTGAAATCAAATTCCATGATTGCTAAGTGAATGAACTTCATACAGAGATAAAACTTTGAATGATTTCTAGCTCGTCTTCATATCAATTCCCTCTTTCCACCCCACAACAGGAAGCCCAGACTCTTAGCTCTCTCTCTTTTTCTTTAAAAAGTAAGTCAATCAGAGATCTATGAAGAAAGTTAGAAAACAAAACACAGACACAATATTCTAAGGCTTATTGGGCAGATACAAAAGTGCTGCTGTTGCTATGAATGCTTAGTCACTTATTCATGGCTTATAAACAATCATAAAGAAGGAAAGTGAGTGAGGTATTTCCTGCATCTTCCTTGCTGAAGTAATTTACTCTCTCAACAGGAGCAGCTTGCAGCAAAGCAAATGACACCTTGCGGGGCTGGCACAAATTAAACAGTTTAAGTCTTTTCTAGTAAGGAAATATAATTACCGGTACTGGGAAAGCTTCACCTGTTGATATTCTGTGTTCCAAATACGTTTAAAACCTTTTTAAAAGCCAAATATTTCAGAAATATTTTCTTAAAGCTAAGAGGATTCTGGGAAGCAAAGCTGGGATTGCAGTGAGAGACTGTGAAAGTGATGCTACACTTTTCAGCCACATCATGACACTGTGGCGATCAAGGTACTTGAAGAGGTTTATTCATCACCTTACTATATAGTGTGTTCCAAGCATATGGAGTGTGAAAGGCGCAGCAAATTATAACATAAAAGAGTATGAATGTAGACACATCAATTCTCATACGGAATTTATCAAGAATGTTGTCTGAGCCAAGTAGATTTAGAGGGGAGAAAAAAAGTATTTGAAAAGAAAGAAATGAACGAGTTGGCAACAGGATACATGATAAAGGGAAAGTGAAAGGAATATTGATGGTCTCTACAAAACAGCATAACATTACACATATTACAACTGAGGTTATACAAGAAAGAACAGTCAAGTGGGAAACACCATTTATATATATATATATATATATATTTTGCAGACAGATAAAATTTAAACTCTCCGAACCAGGACTTCCACAAATCAGTGCTTTCAAGATTTTCAACTTCACATAAAAGCAAACCCAGAGAATGATAAATTAAATCGTAAAAGTTTAATGGGTACATGAGATGTTGCCATGATTCTTTCCATTCCCAGTGAATCTGATTTCAGCTCTCCCATCTATTTTTCATCAAAATGTTTAAATGGTTTGAGGATGACAAGCAGAATTATTTTGAGATACCTGCACTCAGTTGTCAGGTGGAAATGTTAATCAAATAGAGGTACCCATATGTCCTCCAGAATATTAAAGGCTAAAAATAATCCCGGGTCAGCACCGTAGGGTCTGTGAAGCCATATCTTCAGATCATTAGAGCTTTTAGCTGGTGTCCCCATGTGGTAACTTTCTGGCAGGTTCCTGCTCCAGAAAGAAAGGGGTAGAGGAGAGGAAGGCAGCTTATTCATTGTGAAAGGGTTTTTTAAAGAATGTCCTACATAGCCTTTGCTTGGTATAGATTTCTCCTTTGGGAATAACAGCAGGGTAAACTCAATGATTGTTTCCTTCTTTGGATCTAGAATCATATGGTACGGTGTGTCTCAAAGCACTCTTTCTGGTCAGATACACAGTGAGCAAAGGTATTATAATTGGATACCCCAAGCAATACTTTGCTGGATTTTGCAGAGGCCAAGGCTCCATTAGGCCCAGAAACAGAACTTCCTTCTCAACTCCTAAACATTGTCAGCCTTCCTGAAGCTATATGACGAGAGAATGTTTGGAAACCTGCCTTGTCAATTTTTCCAAAGAAACAGAAGAGTTTGCTCTTTAAAGATATTCCTGTCAATCTGAGATATTTCACCTGCACTGCATGATTTGTCTATATCTGTCTGTCTGTCTGTCTATCTATCTATCGATCTGTCCATCTATCTGTCTATATTTACGTACACAGATATAAAGGGACAAAAGAATCTACCATAGCCAATAGAAGCAGAACAAATAAGAAAGCTCTCCTGGACCATTGTTGTTTCAATGACACTTAGAGCTTGGGTGGGTAAGTGTGGGAGAAATGTAGCCCTTTAAGCCTCACATTGAGGAAATACAAGAGGGGGGGGGAATCAGCAGAACCCAGACAAGGTTAATAAAGAGTTCATCAGATTCAGTACTAAATTGCCTGCTCTTAAGGCCATCTCCATCTCAAGACTGGCCAAGAATACCCTTTTCCATTATTTCTATGAAAACAGTAGAAAGAAGGGGGGGAAATAGAAAAAAGAAAAAAAGAATTAGGAGACGCATGTAATCAATCTTCTCCTTTAGAAAATCCAGTAGTTCTTCAGGGCTGCCAGATACTGTGCCTTTCAGGGCAACAGACAGGCAATGCCTATTAAATGTGTTTTTCTTCTCCAAAGAAATGGGGTCAGGGAAAGATTCTTCTAACCTTACTATGCTATAGATTTAATGAAAGGCAACTGCTATTTTAAGGTTTCATGAGGGGATTATATATATATATCTATATAACAAAGACAAGTTGCGGACACCCATCCCCATTACCACAGAGCTTCCACTGACTCTTTTATCTATATCACCAAGCCAGCCCTTACAAACTTTCACTGATTGTTAGACCTATAAATGAGGCTTAGTCGCTGAGAAGGATAGGTCCTGACACTCTCCGTGTTTATGAGTTAAAATAAGAGTGATATGCTGCGATGCCTGTCTTTTAGTTAGGGTGTTTTCATTACCCCAAATTCTTTTGACTAGCATACAGTTTTCTCAATAGTTGATAGCGATGAGCAGTATTCATTAGCTTTCATGTTTTAGCAGCGGAATGACAAATTACACTGGAATTGGTTCTTACCTTGAAAGGTAAAGGGACCCCTGACCATTAGGTCCAGTCGCGGGTGACTCTGGGGTTGCAGCGCTCATCTCGCTTTACTGGCCGAGGGAGCCGGCGTACAGCTTCCGGGTCATATGGCCAGCATGACTAAGCCACTTCTGGCGAACCAGAGCAGCACACAGAAACGCCATTTACCTTCCCGCCGGAGTGGTACCTATTTATCTACTTGCACTTTGACGTGCTTTCAAACTGCTAGGTTGGCAGGAGCTGGGACCGAGCAACGGGAGCTCACCCCATCGCAGGGATTCGAACCGCCAACCTTCTGATCAGCAAGCCCTAGGCTCTGTGGTTTGGACCACAGTGCCAGTGTCAGGGACTGGCTAGACACTGAGGAAGTAAGGTAAAGGGACCCCTGACCATTAGGTCCAGTCATGACCGACTCTGGGGTTGCGGCGGGCTAAATACTGATGGGCGAGCACTAGGAAAAGGGAGGGTTATAAACTGACTTGGAAGAATGATCTGGGGGAGTCTTTAACAGCCAGGAGGTGAAAGTCAGAGAGGCTGAGGGATTGGAGAGTGAAGAACGGGTGCTAGAGCAAGGAGACATAGGTCAGGCAAACTGCTTCTATAGGCAGAATATGCAGAAGTGAAAAATTATTGGCTAATAGTAAATGATGTAAAAGATCCCTGATTCCCACACCGCAAAGACTGAAATAAAGAAATCCGCACACTGATTTTTGAGCATGGGTACAAAATATAATAATACATGGATGGTGCTGTGGGTTGTGAATGTAACTTGGATGCTTAAAGAAGTAGGTTAAACACAAAACAGGGGGCTGCAAAAGGACTGCGTTTCTGGCTCCGTGTTTATTGCATGATGCCTGTCAATTTAAATGTTCATGTGCCATTCAAAACTGTCAGCACCAGTTCATAATGAATCTACTTTTTTGCATCTGGACCCAAAAAGTAAAGTATGAATTAGCCTGCTAATCAGGATATAAATACCTAAAGACAGGAAATGAATGCAGTGGGGAATTAGAATGCAGTTTCTAGTTGGAGAAAAAACATTTTAAACAGTTTTAGGCAGGGCTTTGTTTTCCAGACGGAACTTGCTGGAACTTAGATCCAGCACCTTTCAGGTGGATGCCATTGCCAGAAATGTTGGACACCATCAGGCCTCCATAAAAGTATATAGAAAGATAGGCATCAGATATTCTTGTTTTTGTAACACATGTTCCTTCTTTCCAATGCCACCTTTTAAAATTAGTATGTGAGGTGAGAACTGATTAGTGGGGCATGCAGAAGTTTGATTTGCAACATGTTTACTCATGATTTCCTTCTAGACAAGAGAAATGGAGTTGGGAACATCAGGCTAGTGGTCCAGTTTGCTGTTTTTCTGCACAGGAGTTGAAAGCTTCCAGTTTTTAGACTTAACAAAATGTACAAATATAGCAATCAAATATAAATGTGGCTATGTTCGGTCTCATGTGGACAGCATCTCCCAGCATTTTACACAAGCAACACACACTTACACAAGTAACAACACACACACACACACACACACACACACACTTAACACAATTCCTACTTCCACTGCTTGTCAGGTGCAGGAATCCTAGTCCTGAATTGTTCAGAAATGGTTATTCAAAAGCTTAATGACAGGCTTTCCACCTCATTTGATTAATGAACTGTAATTAGTACAAAAGGCAGTAGTTGGGAAAGCAGATCTGGGTCTCCTGACACTGAACCTTCTCCAGCTGTACCAGCCATTAGTCAAGTTTGAAGCTGAAACTCATGTTTTCAGAAGGCTTCCATTAGCATCCATGTAAGCACTGTGTGCTTATGTTATGCATCTATATGTGCAAATCTTGACATCCAAACGCTTAGATCAGATAACCCTTGCAAAGGCAGGAACCATGTAGGGGAATTAGAAATTCTGAACCTGCCTAAAAAATATATTTGGCTGAATTGTAAAATCACTGTCCCTTAAAACGTTTGTTTGTTGCATTTATAGCCTCACCTTTTTCTCCAAGGAGCCCCAGGGGATGTACATGGTTCTTTTCTCCCTCCCTTCATTTAATTCTCACAATAATCCTGTGAGATTAGGCTGAGAGGCAGTGACTGGTTGGTCCAAGGTCACTCAGTGAAATTCATGGTCAAGTGGGGATTTGAACTCCCCAGGTCTCCCAGGTCCTAGTCTGGCACTGTAACCACTATGATACCCTGACTTTAATTTTGTCAGCAAAGGATTACTTACATCATTATCACCAGCATATATTTAGCACTTGTGCAGCACATGCATGTATTCTCACTATGTATTCTCGCTACATAGCGAGAAGTAATTCTCACTATGTTCAATGGCTTACATTTCAAGAAAAGCATCTTTTCTTATGCGTACTGACTCTGCAAAACGTGCTACCTTTTTATTCCATTAGTTCAGCTGATTCTAAAGAAATTTCAGAGCAGTGGTATTTCTTTAAAAAAATGGATTTGTTTTTAAGGAAGAAAAGCCTGTAGAAATCATATCCTCAGAATACAAGAAACAAAACCAAAGTTTCCTTGAAAACAATACCTTTTGGTTTTATTTCAGTAAATGTCTATAATGAAATCAAATAACCCAAGCAGGTTGAGGGCTGTTCTAATGATGATCACCTGCACTCCCACTGAGTTAATAAATCAGGATGAATTAATTACTTCCAAAATTATCTCAAGCATGACAGACAGTTGATGTCTTTCAAATTAGGTATTAATTATTACAATGAAACTCATGGAAAAAATAAAAAATAAACACCCGTAAGTGGCTTTGTGATCTGTGAAGTACTTACAGTCAGTGAGCTACCATATCTCCCCATTACAATGGTCAGAGCCAGCTCAGACTTTTCCAATAGCTTAGGATGGTTGACACCTACAGGAATCTGTAAAGTTGCTTAGCAGCAAACAGACTGCCTCCCCCTCCACACCTCTCCCCAAAACAATAAGGAGTTTGGGCAGGAAGCTTTGAAAGACAGCTGATGATTATAGATGATTATATGATTTATAGAAAGTTGGGACTTTCCTTTACTCTACAGTGAGGGTGGAGAACTGCATCTAGCTGGTATGTCAAATTCTTAACTCCCCCATCACCCCATGTGCCAAGTTTGACAGGTGGGGGGCTGCCCTCCTTTCAATCACAGTACATGGTAACCTGCCAGTCAATCACAAGGACAGTTGTCCCATTTTTGCCTGCATGGTTTGAAACCAAACTTCCAGCCTCTCTGCTTCTCACCTTCTAACAGGTTAGCATTGGCACTGCCATTCAAGGCTGAGCTTGTTCTGGCCTGCCTCTATTCCCATGTACATCTTTTCTCTCTCTTCTTTTTTAGTCACATGCATTGAGAGATTGGGTAATGTACTATTTAAATTACTTTCTGCCCCACTGGTAATTTCACTGAAGGGAGGTGCTTCTCCTGCCTCTGGACTTCCCCATGAGCTTTCTTATTCAGAGGTCCTGGCTGTGAGAATTGACACTCCTAACAGCCAGATGCAGAGTCTCTCATTTTGGAACTATTGCTTCAAGAAGGCATCCTCAGAAGTGAAATGTGCTCATTGCTTGAAGCCAGTGTCATGGTCCTTATTTTCCCTTAAGGTGAAGCTTTGCATTGTGGATGGCAAATTGTGACTGTTATTTTTCTGGACATTTACAGAATGTGCAGTTTCATTTCAGCTTCAAATCTGATTAATCCACTACCCAGTTGTTTGAAAATGGACTAGACAGATGCTCTGAAGAGGCAATATGGGTTCAGTTCTGAAAATACTTCAATCTTCAGTTCAGCGATCTCATTTCAGCCACTTGCAATTGTAGAGCAGGTGCCTTCCTGCATTTATTTTGGAACAATATGAAGAGCAATATATCGAGAGGCAAAAGAAAGAAAGAACTGTACCTGTTCAAGTCACGATGTATAATTGGTTGGGTGAGATTGTGAAGGTACTCCATACCTTTGGCAACATCTACTGCAATGATTAATTTTGACTGCAAGTCAAGATTCCTGCAAGGCAAGGGTGAAAAATAATAATTGTAGCATTAGTCAAATTGGAGGGAGGTGAGAAGAATTTTTCAAACTTCCTGATTATTTACATGATCCTGATTGTTGAAATCAAGTTCTCTCAAAGTAGTTTAAATTAAGAACTTATCTCAAGATGTAATTTGGAAATTGCTGAATTAAAACTTGATTAGTCATTAATTGTCCTGCTATTTCCCACTTCCTCTTCTTCTGAAGAGGTCTTTCACTTAGAGAAAGAGGGAGTGGAGCTGACCTTGGCTACACCCTTATATACAGTATGTACTTGGGTACCTCCCTATGCCCTCATTGCTAGGATTATGTCTCTGTTCCTTTATTTAAGGTATGTACTGTGGTTCATAAACAATAAAAATGAATCACAGAGCAGTTCACAATACAACATTGAAAAACAATTTTTAAAAACCAACAAGGAAACAACTACAATTAAGACCCAACATATAAACCAACCTATCATAAACGCAGTACAGTAGCAAAAAGAAACTAAGCACACAACCATATGACTGAAGAAAACCAACCGGACACTTCGGCTAAAGATCTTATCGAGACACAAAAGCCAGGGAAAACAGGCCTTGGAGGAACACATGCCTTACTAATCTTTGTGGGAGCATAAATTGGCAGATTTGCTGCTAATAAAACTGAGAGGGGCAACACTGTGAAGCATGTCCATGCCCTATGTAGGGCAAGATTTAATGAGCTCTGCCAACAGAAGCCTGTGTGAGGACTTCCACTAGTACAATGGGGCTTTCCTCCCATCTCTTCCTCCACATACACCCCAAACCGGCATGGGGGGAGAGGGTGTCAGAAGAACTCCCAGATCAGCACACAGGGGAAGGAGAGAGCAGAAATGCTTGTGCTCTTCTTAGTGCTATGTTGAATTCCCCCGAGTTGCCAAATCCTCTTCCTGTGCACTAGCCTCCTGTATGTTCACCCTTATAATCCAAACCACAAGTATAAAGGAAGAGAGAGAAAACAAAGGGCATGATCAATAGACTCGTGCATGCCATATTCTACATGAAAAAGGTTGGTGTTTTTGTTTCTCAAGGCACCCCTTGAACCTGGCATTTGACAGCTGAGTTGTAAAGGCAACTCCCTGTTTACATGGAGGGTTGCATTCTGGGTCACTGTGCATGTCAGTGGTCATGCTAAAGCCCATTCCGCCCCCCCCACCCCCTTCCAGGGCCAAACACATCGTACGTGCCAGCAGTTGCACGTCAGTTGGACGCGCACAAAATGGTCACTGCCTGTATATTTTTAGGGCCCACTGCATTTCTGTGATTGTAAGTAAGGTGGCGCTGTGGGTTAAACCACTGAGCCTAGGGCTTGCCAATCAGAAGGTCGGCGGTTCGAATCCCCGCGATGGGGTGAGCTCCCGTTGCTTGGTCCCAGCTCCTGCCAACCTAGAAGTTCGAAAGCACATCAAAGTGCAAGTAGATAAATAGGTACTGCTCCGGCGGGAAGGTAAACAGTGTTTCCATGTGCTGGTCTGGTTTGCCAGAAGCGGCTTTGTCATGCTGGCCACATGACCTGGAAGCTGTACGCCGGCTCCCTTGGCCCATAGAGCGAGATGAGCGCCGCAACCCCAGAGTCGGTCACGACTGGCTCTAATGGTCAGGGGTCCCTTTAAGTTTAAAATTGTTTTAAACATTGTGTTCTAATTCACTCTGGGGCCTTAGGGACAAGGGCAGATTAATCATCATCTAGTTTATTGTAGCACTACCACTGTGGAATCCCAAATAATAATAGTCCTGTTGCTCTTTCTGGCAAGGATCAAAACCCCAGATGTTACTCAACCATTTTTCAAACTGTGGGAACAGAGAAACAATCAAACCATGAGAGGAGCTGATTATTTACACGTGCCCCCTTTCTGAAAACTCTTCTTCATCTTCCACTACAAACTCAAGAGTCCTTGTTTGCTAATTAGCTTCATGGAAAAACTGCCTAAATCACAAACCATGTGTACAAAAATGCATGTGTTATGGGAAAGGGCGAATAAAAATGCATATATTTGTGAAAACAACATGCAAAAAAATGCATGAAGTTATGGAAAATCTCTTACAAGATTGTGCACTGTTAGTCAAAATTGCACACAACTTTGTGCAAAGACACTAAAATGCTGGTGAATTTTGCTGCAGAATAAAAAATAAAGAAATGGTACGTTGCTCTTGAAATCTGGAGAACTGAATAGAAGTTTTGAAAGATGAGGAACTGAAAGAAACGGAAACTGACCGATGTAAGCCAACTTTACCTTTTTTGTTCATGCAGCAGAGAGAAGAGGGATCCTCCAGATATGTATTGTGTAACTATTGCAAACTGACTTGGATCATCCAGGCAAGCACCAACAAACTGGATGACACAGGGGTGATTGAGTCGGCACAGGATGGAAACTTCTCGGCAAAACATGTCAACGTCTGATTTGGAGCAGTAGGTGTTGGCTCGGTATCTGGTTAGCAGCATCAGAAAAAAAACATATATATTAAAAGAACGCCATTGAAAAAACATTCTTAACTAAGTAAAGTAACCAACAGAAAACTCCACTAAAGCTTACCGTTTGATTGCCACTATTTTATTTCTGCATCTTCCCTTATATACTTTCCCAAATGATCCTAGAAGGAATGGGATTAAATAAGAACACAGCCACATTTGGGGGGGGGGGTGTCATTCTCTAAAATGGAACCTTTTTTTCTGCTTCCTTTTACCTGAACCAATAATTTCATGGAACTCGATTTCTGAGAGCTGGAGGTGAAAATGGGATGGCAAACCAGCGCGGAGAAGAAGAACATCTGCTTTTTCTGCCAAAGGAAAACGGTGCATTTGTAAAAAATGCAGTGAAGTACCGAATTTAACAAGAAATAAATAAAACAATCAACACATCGATAGCTTAGTCCCCCACTATGAATAGCTTGACTGGTATTTCTGTTCCTTTTTGTTTCAATATCCTACAATAAACCCCCAATAATAAATACAGATTTGCAACATTCTGACTGCCTTAGAGCTTGCCCTTTTTTTGGCTTTAGAAGCTTATCACTAAAGAACACTGTTCCATATGCATATTCTATCTGGATCATGTAATGGTTGCAGAAAATCCTTTATACAAGGAATTAGTTCCTTCTCCTGTCTCTCTGTCTCTCTAACAGTAGCTAGCGAGGCTGTGTTTTTACTGCCATTCCAATATACTCTTCAATGACTCTGCGAATTGGATTTGATACACAACTGAATTTTCAGACTAACTTGTTGATCCATGTGCTTCGCTGTAACAGGTTTATCAAAACATTTCTCAACAGAACATTTGAATATGCCTTTTGATTACATGAGTAGGATATAAACTTTTTGATGCACCCAAAGCTGATAATGTGGGAAGGAAATTCTAAAGGAAGTGTGTCAAAAGATCCATCAAGAAGCAACTGAGTTATGCCTCAAACATACAATTATTTTTTTGTAAACGATTTTATTTCAAATGCAGGTAGTTAAATCTGATAGCACTCACATTTATATTCTTATCATCACTTTTAATATTTAGTAAGAACAAAACAAAACAAGCCATCCTTGGTAGTACCTTAGATGCCATTTCACAGAACATCACAATTCAATTTGTGTAGGACATATGAAATACTACAATAATTATAATTACACAAATATTTTTCTGACTGGTGTAAAAAGAGCCCGTTCCACAATTATGACACTTACCAAAGTTAAACTAAGGCTGCAATCCTATGCACATTTTCTTTGAAGCAAGCCCATTAAACACAGTGGGACTTACATCTGAGTAGGCCTCCATAAGACTGGACTGCCTTGACAATTATCCAGCAGCTGTCTTAAGTGACAGTTCTCAACTCACACATACGGAAATTTCTAAATAAAAGACCCTAGTAAAGTTAAAGTTTAATCTACTCCCTTTTGGACAAAAGATGCCAAGCAAGGTCTTTTAATGTGATGCTAAGAATTGCTACTGGCTTTGACCACTGTACATGCCCACTCGCCCTGTTCCAAATGCTGATGTGCCTTGTTTGTACTTCCCTGTCTATTGTTGAGACGAGGCCAGGACCTAAACCAAAGATGGATCTAGGGAGCGCAACTGGGTGTGGAAATTCTGGGGCCCCTGCAGCGGGCACCACAACTATGGCATCCAATGGAAGGTGAGAGGCGGGGAGGGGCATCAGATTTTGGCACCACACAAGGCACCACTGGGAAGCCAAGGTACGCCACTGCCTAAATCAGTGGTGGCCAAACTTGGCCCTCCAGCTGTTTTGGGACTACAATTCCCATCATCCCTGGCCACTGGTCCTGTTAGCTAGGGATGGTGGGAGTTGTAGTCCAAAAACAGCTGGAGGGCCAAGTTTGGCCACCACTGGCCTAAATGAAGGAGGGAAAGTGCAGCAGTTGTAACAGTGTGATGTAACAGTTTCCTGGCAGGCAGAAATCTGGCAGGTGTAACTTTCCCAGGTATGGAGATGAAGTGATAGAAACAGCATTGCCTGTCTTTTTTCCCCTCCATGTCAGACCAGCTATCAAAGGTATGGGAGGCAAACTGAGTGGAGACACAGACCCAGGTAAGATGGGCATGCCCAGCAGTTGTGCCACCAGCGGAACTATTCTGGATTCCCAGAATAGACAAATCTTGGAAAACACCTTTGCTATAAAAGATTCAATTTGGCATTAAAAATACCTTTCGTCATGCTTTTAATCTTCCCTAGGGGAGATGGAACTGACACATAGGATCCATCTGAAATAAAAAGAAAATGTAGGCTTACAGATTTTCAAAAATAATGTATCACTTAATATACTCTCTCTGTGTGTGAAGCACCTAACACATCGAATTATTATAAACTTGTCTTTTGAAAAGCAAGGCTGGTGTTGTAGGTGATATAGGTTTGATCTAGCTTTATTAACATTGGCATGGAAATTCCATGTTGTTCCATCAAGGCTAAGGAAATGTCATAGACTCATTAATACCTAAGCTTTAGGCTGCATGAATATTTTCTAAGCTGATTTAAATGTATACACTGGAAGTTTTTTTTAAAAAAGTAAAGGCTTACTGTATATTTCAGTATGTACTTTGAAAATCTGGAACTGTGGTCCATGGAGCAATAGCATGGACCTGAGAGACAGAAAGATTTTGTTGCATACCCTCCTGCTTTGCGGTAGCGCTGGTTATTGTTTCAACTCTGCTTTTAACAGGTGTTCTCAATAATATTTTAGAACTGTATTGTGGAATTGTATGTACCCTGCCCTGGGGTACTGTAATGAAGGGCAGATTATGAATTAAAATAATAAACAAAACATGCTGGGATTCAGCCATTAATGGAATGAAAAATCTTGGATATGGATGCACCATTTCAGTTCTAGGAGAGAAGGGATGTAGTATTCAAAGAGATTTGGGAGATGCGGGAGAGCAAGATTCATAGCTCTACCTTTAGATATACACAATATTAAACAAGGGAAAGGGGCATTTTAAGAATGTTTATGGTGGCTATTTTTTAAATCAGAATAACCAGAGAAGCCTGAGGGGAAAATCACATGTGATTGGAAGCACAGGCGGAAGGGAAGTTCACCCACTCTCCTCAAATTACTTGGCTATCTTGGAAATCAGTAAAAATAAAAATAAAATGTCCACTGATTTCTCCAGAACTAGGCTGTCATCCAATTCTGTGACTATTATATGTTAACTTTGCAAAATTCATCTTCTGCCTTCAGTAAAACAGTGGGGTTTCTTTTTGCTTTTACTAGGGTGTTTCCTGAGTACCGGCTGAATAGCTGGTCAGAAAATAATTGTTAATCCTTGGAATTAGGAAGTAAAGGCATTTGACCCAGGGGTGGGAAGAAGTGAAGTTGTTGGGTGAATATATGCATTTATTTTTATTTGAGGTATAAATATTGATTTCAATACAGCTAACTTCAAATAAAAGTTTTAGGACGGGAGTCATAATGCACAAGTAATCAAAGTGACATCAAAGGAAAGCAAACAACACAAAGAGAATGCTTGAACAACAAATCAAACATGTAGGAAGGGATCTTTCTTTCTCACTTTATTGCATGCAACATGGAATGACAACTTTTTTAAGATAAAGAGGAATTCTAAAAAGAAAGAAAAAATGGAAAGCACATCAAAAAATAAAGACATGGGTCAATGCAATCAAATGTGCTATTCTGCCTAAACTATAACCTACAAGCCATTATGAAATTATGAGTGGATGGAGGAGCTCGGCATCAAACTGACTTTCTACTTCCTTGACCCAAACAGAAGCACATGCAGATACCTGCCGGTTTAACCAAGTATTTTGCAAATGTACAAAGAGGGGAGTGCCTCTGTAATTAATAGTTTAGCTCTTGGGGCATCTTAGGTATAGGGTGCGATGCTTGTTTCCGGAGATCTTCTCTTTCCTTCTAATTTTTGCTCTCTCATTGTCAGAAAAAACCATTCTTCCTGGGCATGGCAGGAAGTAGACCATATCTAATTCCTTCAACCTCCAGCCCATAGCCTTCTGTAAAGTTTGCATCCCCTCCTGCTCTCTTTCTTGTCGTCTAACCTGGGGGTTTCTTCTACCGGTAGCCTTCTCCTCTCTCCTCTCTACTGGCCATTTAACCCATCTCTCTCAGTCTTCTGCCCAACCTGCTTCCCAATTTGGTCCCTAAGAGGCTGATCAGGTTCTATAGTGGACAACTGCCTCTGCTATCTCTAATCCGGCTCCAGGCTGTTAATTCTTTGTACTTTTACAGGGCTTGTCATGCAAACTAGTCTCTTGCCTATCTACTTCATTGAAAAGAAATCGATTAGATTGCATTCTTAGCAGTGCAAAATGAAAAAAAAAAAACTTGTGAATACTATACCTCCCCCAGGTTGGGAGTATTCGTTACAAGGTGATTCATCCTGAGGTCTTTTGTAGTGTTTCAGCAGTGTGACAATAGCATCATGTCCTGGAAGACACCATTTGAAATAATAAGCAAACAAAAGCAAAAACCAATGAACAAAACTGGATGATTGTGCGCACCATGACAGTAATAACTTAGTCACAGCAACTTAAACTCTAAAAAAAAAACACCCACCAACACAATATAAGCTTTTGTCGGTATTCAATTTACTTTAATGTAAACAAATAAAAGGAAAAAAATATGAATCACAGCAATCTTGAAATGCTATCCGCTTGAAAAAAAAACAAACTGACGATGCCAACTAACAATTCAAACCTGAAAACACCGATGTCTAATAAATGAATCATGATAATCGTTAAAATTATAATTACTATTTTATTCCCCCAGTCCCCCAGGGTAGATTAAAGGGTAGGTTAAAGGATGCTGAATCTACAACCACACATAAAAGCCTCTCTTCTAGCAAATGGCATCATATTATTATATGGATTTTATATTTATATAAAATATTATATATTTATATATATATATATATGAGATATTTCTATAGATGTACTATAGAAATTGCTCTCTGAAGTAGGGTTGTTTATGACTCCAGAATGGACCAAGGTTTAAGCGGGTTCATGCACATTTTCATGTAGAAACATACCCTGGCTCAGCAACAGATGAGCACAAAGGAAAGAGCTTCTGAGAATTGACAGTTTTCTAGTTGAGTTTGGAGGACAAAGAGAAGCAGAACATGAATCTGAGCTGTTGCCAGGGCAGATCTGTGAAATGTGTAGCGCACAGTACAGCAAAGCAGAAACCACAGAGATATGCAGTTTCTTTGAAGAATTTCTGCAGGAAATCAAGGAGAGCTATCTATCTTTAAAGGAGGTTTATGCCGCTTGCTGCCCATCACAGTAGAACCAGAGTTTGCTTCCACATAAAATCAATAGTAGTCCCTGACTTCCTAATGGACTTCATGGATAACTGCATTCTAATGATGTCTGCGATACCTTGTTCGGTGATAACGGGTTGGGGGGGGAATTTAACCCTAAATCCTTGTCTATACTTGAAGGCAGAAGATGCCTTTTCTGAACTAGGATATACAATGATGGATTTCTTCTTTTATTGGAACGGAGGATGGTTTGAATTTAATTTGCCTGGAATTAAGGCTTTGGTTAGTATTTCTGAAAGCATAAATCCTATACTTGGAATGCCTCATTCCCCCAGTTTCAGATGCTGACACATAAAGACAGGCTTTGTCTGTGTGCCTGGACTGAGCTGACTTACGCTCTCGTGTGCTTTCCAAGCTGCAATGCTATGTTTGTAATGTAAAAGTGCCCCCCCGCCCCACAATTGCTGTACCTTTCTCATAGGCCCACATCAAGCAGGTCTGCTCATCTTTCTCACCACTAGACCTGCTGGGATCGCAGGCAACCAGATTCATATCAGCTCCATTGTCTAGTAAAAATTGGACGAGACGGATATGGCCATGATAGCAAGCAGAATGCAACCCTAGAAGATTTAAGGTGGGAAAGAGAGATTGGTTGTCATCCAAATTTCCACAACACTGTAAAAGCACTTGTATAAGACCAACAAAACTCATCTATGGATTAGGAATATAGGAAGCTGGTTTATACTGAGCCAGACTAGCTCAATATTGTCTACACTAACTGGCAGCAGCTTTCCAAAATTCCAGACAAGATTCTATTCTCAGTGCTACCTGAGAATGCCAAGGCCTGGGACCTTGTGCATGCAAAGCAGTTGTTCTCACTGAGCTATGGAAAAAGAAATTGCTATAAAATTAATTACTGTAACTACCGGTATCTGCAACCCATCCTTACGGTTTTTGCAGTACTAAATTTTGCCAGTCTTTTTGTCTTTAAAAACTCCCTCAAACAGGGCTGCTTAAAAAGCATGCTTCCTCTGCTCCTGATATAAAAGGCTGTTGGCATCAGGTACCAACAGGAGTTGCATAAGTTCCAGATGCACCCTGGATGGTACTGTTCCATTTAGGGGGAAATGAACATCTTCTGCTTTAGCAGTTCCATCAGAAGCGTGGGGGAAATGTGCTAGAGAAGCTCACGGATGTCCTCTTTGGGTCTTGCACTAACATGAGAAATCACCCATAAGTTCCCACAATGGAAGTGGACTTGGAATGGCCAGCTAGTGGCCCAATGGCTACAAGTGACACCCACAATTATTTTGATTGGTTTGTACAACGGCTTGTAAAAGGGGTAAAATTTGCACTACATGGGTGCTTGCAGAGCTGAGCAAAGAAGCTCCATTGTGCATGGCTTCTCGAAATGCCAACTCTCTCTCACACACACACACACACTCACACACAGACCTTCACAATCTTACCTGTATGCCCATCTCTTCCTTGGTGGTTGAGACTCAACACATTTTGATCAAGGAGAAATTTGACTAGTTCTATGTTCTTGCCATAGGTACATGCACTACAATAGAAAGAGGGGGGGGACACCCTGTTTAAATAAAAAAAATCCCAGCTAATAAAACTGAATATAGATAGTCAATAAATTATAAACATTGTAAACCGTATAAAACACTACAGAAAACTTTGTGTGTCTCAGGCCCCATCTACTCTTTTGTTTGTCCCATGATTCCAAGTTATGGGTCTGATAAGTTTTTCTTTTGTCCTGCCACTTTCCAATTAATAACATGTTTTCACTGGAGAATCTGAACAAACGTCAATCTGCAGAAAACCCAAACGATGTTTGCTCTGATTGAGTTGTAAACAGCGGGTTTCCCCAGGAAATGGAACAGGACAAAAACTCTCTGGGACCCATGACTTGAAATAACTTAAAATCAAGGGACAAATGTAGGTGGGCCCTCAGTGTACATGACTCTCAGTTGGTAGAGCAGTGTTTCTCAACCGCTGTTCCGCGGCACACTAGTGTGCCGCGAGACGCTGGCTGGTGTGCCGAGACATGCGGCGACGAGAAGGGCGATTTGCATTGTCACGTGCCTGGCGGCCGCCAATAGTCAACACTCACCCGCCGGAAAGCAATATTTCTCCTCCTCTTTCCCAAAGCTCAGTGCAAACGAGCCTGGCGGGCGCCAATACACAGCGCTGACCCGCCGGAAAGCAATATTTGGCAAGTGTTTCTTACAGTCATAATTATAATATAGGGCGGCACAGAGTTAAATTTTTTAACTTTTTTAATGGTGGTGTGCCTCGTGATTTTTTTCACGGAACAAGTGTGCCGTGGCCCAAAAAAGGTTGAGAAACACTGCGGTAGAGCACTAGACCAGGCATAGGCAAACTCAGCCCTTCAGATGTTCTGGGAATACAGTTCCCATCATCCCTGACCATTGGTCCTGTTAACTAGGGATCATGGGAGTTGCAGTCCCAAAACTACACCCTGCACTAGACTCTAAATCTCAGGGTTGTGGGTATGAGCCCCATGTTGGGCGAGAAATTCCTGCATTGCAGGGGATTGGACCAGATTACCCTTGGATAGTCCCATCCAACTCTACAAATTTGTGATTCTATTATTCTGAAACCTGTGGTTTACAATGAGCAGACCAAGCCCTGCTCCAAGGGCCTTTGTTGATCAAAATAAGAACCTCAGCTGAAAAGACCAAGGCTTTTATTAGGCTTGACCTGAGGGTCTTGCATGCTGTCCCTGGCCAGGTTCATGGTTACCCTGGCCTTTCTCTTCCCTTTCTGACATATGTCTGTTTTTTCCTGGACATGCCCAGAATTACAATGGCAACATTACCACCTGGGTAAAATCGGAAAAATGTCTGAGTTTTTGCAAACAGAACCAGGAAGTGTTTTGCAAACAAACAAACAAACCCTCAACAACTTTTTCTGTCCAGATTTTTACTCTTGAAAGATGTCGCTAGTCGCTAGCGACATCTTTAAACCTTTTCAGGTGGTGTTCACTGATTTCTGCATTGTTTTAATATAGCCTGTATTTTATTCTTAATATTGCTGTCTAACAGAGTAATCAAAACCTCAGCAGGGTGCAGTGGAGTAGCATAGTCACTATTGCATCCACAGCCCTGTCGCTCATCCTGGCTGGGGTTCTCAGTCAAATGCCTCTTCACAGCTACACTAGCCTGGATCTTGGGCCAGCTCAATGCTTATCCTTGAGCAACCCATTTGGGGGCTTTCCTAAGGTCAACAATGTCCTTTTGGTGGGCAGAACAGAGAGCTCTACAGTTCTGGGCCTCCATTCACCCCACCCAACCTCCTCCAGTAAAGAAGATCAAAATTCTGGAGGCAAACACTCCTCTAAGACCTCCCTGGAAGTCAGCATAACACAGCAAAGATTTATGCATGTGCCCACTTGGAAACAGATAGTGATATACAAACTAGCTTGGAGCTGTTCACCTGAGCCTTGTGTGTACACACATTTTTAAAACTGCTCATGTTAAAGTTTTGTTCTAGGGGTTGTCATATTTCAAACAGTGAAAATCAGGACAGAAAAGTCCAGGGAAATCCTGGACGTATGGCAACGTTACTAGCTGTGTCAACAGTATTGTTAGATTAGGAGGACAAGAAGCTGGTTGAGACATAGGAGAAAGCCTTCAGTGTTGGCCATGACCTGAGTGAAAAAACTACCTTGGGACGACTGTTTGATCACCCTTTTTCATTCTATTTCATTACCTTTCCACTGAGCATTTGATCTGCCAGATTGGGGGGTCTCTCTGCGGCTCTTTGTTTTGTAGAAAAGTCTTATACGCTGTACTTTTCTTGCTATTTATTCTGGGTGTTCATTGTTTGATTAATCCATGTTAGATTCTATTATTGTGTTTTGAACATGAGCTCTGCAGATACTATGGAAGGCCTGACTATCAATATTTTTTAAATGGAGACTTAAAGGTATTCTATATATACTACATTTTGCCACCTTTTGCAGGGACTTTTGTAAGTTTCCAAGCTTAAGCTCCTACGCAAGAAACGGACAATTATAATAAATATTTGATTTCCTGACACACTGATATCCTTCTTATATTATGCCTACATAGCAGATGGTAGTAACAATGTTTTTTTGTGAAAATGCAAAGAATTCTTGTGGAAGTTTGATCATTTTAAGGAGGAAGCCAGAAAACTCAATTACAGATTTTATTGCCAGCACACTTCAATAAGAAATACTTCCCAGATGTTTGAAAGATCAAAATATGTGTTACCATATTAATTACCATTTCCACAGCACAGTTAGTATTCAAAATGCTTTACAGGTTGCATTGTTCACATCCTCACACCCTTTACAGATGAGGAAATGACTTTGAGGCTCCCACTGTATGTCATGCGGAGATTCTTTCCTCTGTGGTTTTCTGTAACTCAAGGCAGCCTAAGTAGACTGTATCTGTGGGAAAACACCAGAAAGGGAATGCCCCCCTTTCCAGATCAAAATCTGCCTCTCTATACTGCTTTTTTAACTTATGAAAAGAAAGTTATAGAGAAGCTTTGGGGACTCTTCTTCCTACAGCCACTGTGAGAGGAGGCTTGTTGACTAGATGGGCCATTGGCTGATCCAGCAGAGGGCCCAACACTTTCTAAGGAAGACTTCCTGTGCTGTAACCTTCTCAAGTGAGGGGGCAAAGTGGGCACAGGCATATAAAACGGCCTACCTGTGAAAGGCAGTTTCACTGAATATATTCTCCTTGGTGAGACTTTCTGTCCCTGAGAGTTGAAGTAATTCCTTTACAACTTCAAACTTTCCATTGTAGCAAGCACTAGGGAGGAAAAAGTGTCAGCTTAGTGTTTTTAAATAGTATGGGAAGATGAACCACAACGGAGGCCAAGCAGAATGGCCCTGCAGTGCTCATTACTCACAGGTGCAAAGGTGTGTCTCCATAAATATTAACCACATGGGGCTGGACTTCAAAATTACTTTGGAGTAAGAACTTGACGATATCATGGTGCCCAAATCGAGAGCAGAAGTGTAGGGGAGCGTGGTCTTCATTGTCTTGAGCATTCACTGCCATCGAATCAGAGAGAGAGAGAGAGAGAGAATAGCAGGTCATCTTCAAAGCAAGCTTTCCTCACAGAGCGCAGATGTGGCAGATAGCTCATAAACTACCAATTGGACCATCCGTGAGAATGAACCTGCTCAATCCACACCACATCGTTCCACCAGCAGAAGGTGCCTCCATAGTAAAGAGATCTAAGCCGGCCCAGAAAAGTGAGTCAAGCCACACTCTGCAGAGGAAGGCAAAATGTAAACATACTCAAATCAAGATTATAATCAGCTTGTGAATCTAATGTGGAGGGACATTTCCTTCAAACCCAAAAAAGAGCATACTCTGAGAACTTTAAGCAACACAATCCTCTTTGGAGGCATTTGGATCATGAAACTGGAGCAGAGGAAAGAGTTACAAACACACTCTATTCCCTCAGTAAAATGAAAACATTATTGGTTGACTCAGAGGCCTCCATGTTGTACACATGGTCATATCACAGTTGTGACAGGGGGAAATGAAATTGGGAAACTGGAAATCGGGTCCTCCCTCAAAGAGGGCACGTGTTGCGGTGAGACCTGGAAACTGACACCCTGTGTTGTGGGTGGGTAAGATTGGTCAGCCACAACACCCGATTGGTAGGTTCCTTGATGTTGGGTTCAATCGGGCCAATGGGGCGCAGTCCAAATGAATTGAGGGACCTTATATGCCCATGCACATGACCCAGAGCTTCCTCTTTCGATGCGTGCATTCGGAACACCCGTCTACCTCTCCCTACTTTTAGGGCATGTTGCGATTGACCTTGCTATGCTGTCGTGTGTCGTCTGTCATTGGGACAGGGCACGGCAGGAATTTTCCCCACTTGGCTAGTGCCATTTGGGTTTTGCATGCCATGTAGCAAATTGTCACAACTTGTAAGGTTGTGGATAGGCTCTGGTTCAGGTGATAGGTATGGGGGAACACTCTCGCCATCCCTTTGTGAAGGGTATTCTTTTAAAGGAATCCAGGGACTCAATGGTTTGGTCAATTCTGTGAGGGGATTGTGCCTGTGCCTGAGTCCAGGGGGACATCTGGGTGGCGGACATAGCCTGTTCCCGGCTTTCCGCCTATCCAGATGTTCACCCTTGGCTGCCCCAGGCTGGTGCCCTGGGTCAGTGCTACGTGCAAGGGTGAAGGGAGCTAGTCGAACCAGAGCCTATGCAACCACTCGCTTTCTGTAATCAATAAAGTTGTGGCCTAAATTTTGCCAAAAACCAATCCAGAATTTGAGTCATGTGTGAATTTATTTAGGGGGGAGGTCTCTGGGTCTGAACAAGCAACAGGCAGGAAGGAGCCACTCAGTGCTTTGCTCCTTATGCAAATTGAGGCAGTTATCGATGGCTACATTTGTTCTTTAAAATAATAATCAAGAAACCTGCCACAACATCTAGTTTGGCCAAGGCAAACACTCTAGCCACTGCAGCACCCTGCCCCTCAAATATTTTGACTGACTGATAAAGGATTTGTACTCTGAAGCTGCTCCCTGATGTCATTTTCTTGTAATTGCTTAGATTGTAATCAGTTATTGCTGCAGCAATATTTATTGAATATCATGGTGGGGTTCTTCAGTCAAGGAAAATAAGAAAGCACTGTTGAATTAATGACCTTTTCAAAGAAACCTTGCTGCCTGCATATTAACAGTGCGGAGCAAAAATGATGATCCAAAAGGCAGGAATTAAAAGGAAACAAGCACCTGGGTTATTGCAAAATGAATGAGAAAGCAAAGCTATTCGATATTAAGGAGCAATGTTCTGTGGCATGGAAAATCCAGACCTACTTTGAAATACATTAATGCTGTTACTGCAGATCAACAGTAAAACAAAAGTACCAAGAGCAATGTCAAATACTTATTTGAATCATGGGGTGTGGTGTGGGGGAGGGATGAACATGAGGACGGAAGGAAGCATATAAAAACAAGAAGTGAAAAAGATTCACCATCTCTGTAGATGTTGATGGGGAATCTTCATTGGGAAACATCCCACAGCTCCTGAAAGCCTTTCTGGAGAGTGACCCCCTGTGTGGGACCCAGGTGACTGTTGGATGAGGGGTGAATTGACAAAATCAGACAGAGGCATCTTGTGTGAGCAGAGTCATGCAAGGCCTTTTGCTCTTGGTACTCGGGATCTCAGTCAGAAGCTGTAATTGCCGCACAGATTAACCTCACTGGCTACTGTATTCAACCCAGGGGCTACATTTTCTCGAATGCAGTCCACATTCTAATAGTGGGCAGGGTGGGGGCAGAGAAAAAAGGTGGGAAGATCAATAGACGTGATACTTACCTTTCTACAGTAGGCAAAATTTCAACCTCACAAAAGTTAGAGAGTTCTACACACACACACACACACACACACACACACCTGCATCCAGGCAAGCCAGAGGCATTACCCCAGTTCAAATGACACCTCCCAGCAAGGCAAAAGAACTCAAGGAGGGTGTGGAGCAGAGATTGTGAGCGATGTGGCCTGAGCAGAGTCCCAAGGGCTGGCTAGAGGGGCTCAGAGGACCACATTCAGCCCCTTGGTCCCGAGGCTCCCCCACTTTACCCTAGTGTTCAACAGCTGACAGCTCATGAGGCAGCTCCCCAAATCAAAACAAGGGAGATGTCTAATCTCGTGGTCAAAATACAGATTCAAATGTCACATTCAAAACCTTATGAAACTGGGAATTCCAAATAGTCACAACTCTTTGCTTCAGTCCAAATGAAAACTGCCCACAAATCCCCTTTGGGTTGAAGGCAAAAGGGCGTCTAGCTCTCAGCAGAATGCAATCCCAGAACTGTCTATCTTTCTCTCTTGCATACAATTCTGCACGAAAGGCATGGAACGGTCTAACCAGTAATAAAATGGATGCATTACTTATTAGCACCAGTGGCTCATCACAGCATATATCCTGCATGTAAATGCATCATTTATAGAAGGAGATACTTCAAAAATGTTTTAGAGAGAATTTTAAAGCAGTGCATTGGCACAGCTCTTGCATCTTGACACCCGTAAAACCAGTTGCCTTAGTTACCAGGAGTAAAAAGTGTAGAAGGCAAAAGGAAGAGAAAGAGTGAGGGGCGAGGGAATGAATATACAGTAGTTAAAATGCTTCTTAAAAACAGCTAATCCTACCAAAGGTTTGGTTCAAATAAGCAGGCCTCAAAGAAGTGTTAATTCCAAGTATTTTTAAAAAAATAAAAAAAATCCATCTATGCCAATAATATGGCAATAATGCGCATCAAAGGATTTGGAGTGCTGCCCACAGTTCTTTGCTGGATTCACACATTATTTCAGTTGGCAGCCAACGTCCCAGGTGCACTTTTGAAAACCTCCGGTCTTTGACATATTTGCTTATATGAAAAATGAAGCAGGTGAGCAAAAAAAAAATATGCAATTCATAACGGATTTCCATTTTAGCAGCATATTCTGCATAATATACCTAGTGTAAAAGTCATCAGGAGGAAATCAGGCAAGGGGCATGGGACAGGGTGCATAATATTTCTTGCTGCTGTGCCTACCTGTTTGCATAAGGAAAATTTGAGCTGAGAGCCGTTTGTATGGGTGAGGAAAGGCAAATGATGGCCTGGATGTGAATGGCATAATAAATGAATGCATGTAGCCTGGATGGTAATCAGGTTAAGAAAGACGGTGAGAATAGCTCTGATGGGTATAATACGATCTTATACTGGGAGGTAATAGGAAGTGGTAATGGATGTTGCTCATTGTTGTTGTTTAGTCAATTAGTCGTGTCCAACTCTTCGTGACCCCATGGACCAGAGCATGCCAGGCACTCCTGTCTTCCACTGCCTCCCGGAGTCTCATCAAATTCATGTTGGTCGCTTCTATAACACTGTCCAACCATCTCGTCCTCTGTCATCCCCTTCTCCTTATGCCCTCAATCTTTCCCAACATCAGGGTCTTTTCCAGGGAGTCTTCTCTTCTCATGAGGTGGCCAAAGTATTGGAGCCTCAGCTTCAAGATCTGTCCTTCCAGTGAGCACTCAGGGCTGATTTCCTTCAGAATGGATAGGTTAGATCTTCTTGCAGTCCCTGGGACTCTCAAGAGTCTCCTCCAGCACCATAATTCAAAAGCATCCATTCTTCGGCGATCAGCCTTCTTTATGGTCCAGCTCTCACTTCCATACATCACTACTGAGAAAACCATAGCTTTAACTATACGGACCTTTGTCAGCAAGGTGATGTCTCTGCTTTTTAAGATGCTGTCTAGGTTTGTCATTGCTTTTCTCCCAAGAAGCAGGCGTCTTTTAATTCCATGACTGCTGTCACCATCTGCAGTGATCATGGAGCCCAAGAAGGTAAAATCTGTCACCAATAAACCACCAATAGGGGGCGCCCTATGACTTACATCAAATAGGGGCACCCCGAAGGGTCTCCATAGGGGCTGTGACATGGTCCTAGCCCATGTCCAGGCTTCGGACAGGGTTCACACCCTGGATCCCTTTAACGGGATACCCTTACTGAGGAGGGGCAGGCGAAGACTACAACCTCCCCTCCATACAAAGGCTTACCCAATGCCTAACCGCCATACTGTCACTGTGTTTGAAGCAGATGCTTATGCACACTACACCTAATGATGTACAGGAACGAACCTTGGGGCCATACATTGATCCTCCCCCACCCATTACCTGTAGATCACAAGTGATCCGTATGCACAATCTGCCAGCCCCAAAAATGGGTGGATAGGGGATTGCAGGAGTGGGGGATATGCTTGATAGATGCCCTAAGGGGTTTACAGAGAAGGTGGGGTGGGGGCTCAAATGAGCTCAAGGCTCATTCTGAAACACACATTTCCCCAGTAAAATGTGAGACGGCTTATAAAAACATTGGCAGCATTCCCAAAGATCCTCTTCTCCAACTCTAACTCACACCAGTTCTTGTGGATAGCCCCAGGGTGAGAGGGAGAATGTAGCAGGTAAAAACTGTTTGACTCGCTTGCTCTTTGTCTCTGACACTGATATGAGACCTAATATGACCCTGAGCATGGAACTACTTCGGGCAAGCAATGTCCGAATTGAAGTCTGTGACATGCTTAAGGAAACACAGAAATAAAGAAAGAAATAAGAGAGAGGATAAGAATCTTTCAAGAAATATTCCAATTTACTATTGGACTCCCCACACAGTAAAGATTTTAAACATGAAACAGTGCCAGCAGCATCTGACCTTAACTTGAGAGAGTTCCTATTGTGTATGAATAAGACAGCCTGCTGTTGTATAATGGATTTTACAAAATCCAATATTGAGCTAAACAGTGACATTATAGCACACTCCACTTAAAACACGTGGGGTTACAAGAGACAGCTGGTTTTGGCAAATAAGAGCAGTCAAATGTGTCATAGATGGAAATGAATAAAGTGACTGTTCCTTCTGACCGTCACAGGAAAACTAAATTTGCACCACCACATCAGATATGAGACGTTCACTGCACATATTTTTAAAATAATTAAGACTTCTGGATTTCTGTTCTGATTTCTTTTATAACCCTCCACCCATAAATTAATGAGATTGAATGGATTTATAAGTGAACATATTGTGCAAATGACACATGCTGGAGATAGTCTGATCTCTGCCCAAATGCAGTATTATTTTTGAAAAGAGAGGGGGGGTTTTTTAGCCCCAGGGAGCGGGGTTCAGTCATTCCCCATCTGGAGAATTAGTCTGGCCATTTAATATCCATATCTGAGCATCCAAATCTTACTACGGAGCCTCTGCAAGTGAAGAACCACCTGGTGCCTATATGTCTGTGGTTTACTAATAAACACAACTGTCCTTGGTCTAACTGCTGCAGATGGGTTTGGAAAATGCAGTCGAATAGTGACTTCACACGCTCAGGTGCTTTGCAGTGATGTTGACATGCAAAGGAATGGATGCTATAAATGATCCAGTTGCAGAGACAGTTGACTACATTTCTAGCACACAATGAAGAAGAGTTTGGATTTGATATCCCGCTTTATCACTACCCGAAGGAGTCTCAAAGCGGCTAACAATCTCCTTTCCCCTCCTCCCCCACAACAGACACCCTGTGAGGTGGGTGGGGCTGAGAGACTTCAGAGAAGTGTGACTAGCCCAAGGTCACCCAGCAGCTGCATGTGGAGGAGTGGAGACGCGAACCCGGTTCCCCAGATTACAAGTCTACCGCTCTTAACCACTACACCACACTGGCTCTTTTGTTTGTGGGTATTGTCAGTACATTTCCCAGAATACTTTGGGTGAAGTCATGTGTTTTGAATGTATGGTGTACTGTATGTATACATAGCCATAGAGTAGAGGTTGCAGACCTCTTATCATAGAGCAATGTTCCCCCAAAGAGCACCCTCCACATTGGGGGACAAAAGCCACCCATGGCAGAAATAAACCTTTGAGCCACTTTTGAGAGAAGCAGGTTTTTTTCCCCCTCTTCAGAACTCGCAAGACCTTGCAGTGGCAAAGAAGCTTGTGACAGTCTCCTTCTTCACTCCATTTCAAGTGGAAGAAAGAAGGGGAAACCTTGACACTACCTTTCATTGTGCAAATGTTTAGCCACATTTGACAGCATTTTGACCTTTTTGTTCTGCCTCAACAGCCACCAGTCCTCTCCCTCGGCTTCCATGACCCGAAGTCTGGCTCTAAATGGCTGACCAGTCAAAACATGCTATACTGGATCGGTCAAAGTACAAGAGAGGCAACATGTGGTTGCGTTTCAAAACAGCTTGAGCTAATTGTAAATAATGAATTATTTTTTCCTTCTTTAATGCTCGCAACTCTATCCTCAGTTGCCATGGAGATTTGAAGTTTCAAAATGTGCACTTTGAGGCTAAGACATTTTCGGCTTCCAGGTTCTCTGCTGCTCTCTCCCTTTCCCAAGAAGATACAGATTTTAAAATAAATCATCTGTAGCGGTGTCCTGATTTCCTCTTCTTTAAGAATAAATTAACTTGCTGATAACAAGTCCTTTCCTGCTTTGTATGGTAGGTGCACATACCACTTCTTTTCTCCAACCCCCAATATTATAATTAGATTGGTTCGGTGCGCACACATCAAGCTGTAAATATCAAGGGCTCTCAGTGGGGAAAAAGAGAGAGAATTACTTACAAATCTGAGTCATGCTGCTTCTACAGTTTTTTATGAGGGAGTAGGAGGTATGTAACACTGTCATGACTCACAGAGAATATGTTAAATTTACACTAGCAGGTATTGTTGAGTAGAGTGTGTTGTGTGTTTGTGTAGACCAATTTCCATTGCACTGTGACACTAGCAGGGTGATTGCCTGTGGAAACAACCAATGTGAGGAATGAGGCCAATGTTTCTAGGCAATGTATGAAAAAAACAGATAAAATGCCCCCCCCAAAAAAATTAAGTGTCATATGGATCAATGCATTTTGTATTGGTCTAGAATTTACTAAGCAAGAGGGGGGATGGAGCTGCAGGCTGGTCATCTCAGGAGTGGCCAAAATCCTTAGTGGGCAAGGTGGTTGACAGCAGAGTTGCCTTTCCCCCCTCTTCCTAGCACAATCCCTATGCTTTCAAACTGCTTCAGTGACAGGTAGGCAATCAATAAGTCAAGGTTTACCATCACTGCACCCCCTTTCTAGGGAACATTGCATTGGATGAATGTTGACCAGACATGCGGCTGTTAATGGCACACCCCATCTGATAGGAGAACAGTAGACATAGGAATCTCCCCCAATGTATTCTGCTCCATTAAATCATTCTACTAATTATTTTGTGTTGCCTGGAATTACCTCCCAGACCACCTGTTGAGTGGCACCTATGTTTCTTGCTTCAAATTCTTCATCAAAAGTGGGACTTCCAAGGGAGGAACATGGCGGACTGAACATTTTTTTGTTGGCAGGTTGCTGATGGAGATAATTGCGTGGTGATTGATGGTAGCCAAGCATTAATCTTGCTTACTGAATTCACTCTGGTGATAAGAGTGAACAGGGGATTAACCTCGGGTGGTCTGAAAAAGCCCCAGGAGACTGAGAAGTTTTCAGCTCCTGGGAACTCGGGTGGGGGTAACTGAATTATGAGCGGCGGAATCAACATCTTGCCAAAAAGCCAAGTAAGAGCTCTGGCAGGCATGAGGTCTGCAAAAGCCTCTGCCTCTTATTTCTCTGAGACAGTTATAATTTGTGACTAAGAGGTTTCTCTGTCTGCTGGTAGAAATTCACATCTGGTGTGTGAGCTACTTTCTGGCTTTAAGAAGAGTCGATCGTTAAAAGACTGAAGGCAGAACAATAAGCATGCTCTAGTTGTTTGAGCCAAGGAAGTTTTAAATGATCAAGAGAGTTCAGAGTGCTAAGAATGATCATTTTCTTTATTTTTAATTATCTGTTTTCTCGGTGAAAGTGTTGCCTTCAAATCAAAAGTACTTTTGCCGCGTCATACTTCCTCCATGGGAACGGAATGTGTTTTGAGAAGAGCTAATGCTGTGAATGTCTTAAGGTGGAGATGGGAGATACGATGAGACTGAATTGTTAATAAGATCAAGAACATTCAGTAAGGAAAATATGTCATTGGACATTCCACTGACTGTTGACACCCTTCAGGAAATGGGAGAGAAAGGAAGAGAGAATACGAATATAAACCAAGAGGTTTGAGAGGTCAGAAACCCTGAAGTTCACAAATTGGTTTGAAATAACAATTTAAATTATGGGCTCTCAGGTAAGGTGGGAGAGGAAAGGGTCATGCCACTGACCAACAGAGAGATGGGTGAGGTGGCAGAGAAGTCTACAGGGGTGAACCAGCAGAAGGACCAGACTCCCCAGCTCTCTTCCTTTGCTGACCAGTAAGCAGCAATGATGCTGCTGCCCAAAGACCAAGCGTGCCGTGATACCCCCACTCACTGGCCGCTGCTGGTTGCAGGACTCTAAAACATAACCTAAATGTTATGTTTCTGATGACTTACCATCAGCCTTGGTGCCCTCCTCCAACAGAAGTTTAGCAATGTTGAGAAATCCTTTTGCTGAAGCCAAATGAAGGGGCCTGTCTCCAACTTCTCCACTGACGTTCACATCAGCACCAAATTTCAGCAGGAGTCGGGTTACCTATCAACATGGAATTAAAATGGTAAGCAATGTTAGTGTTTTTCATGAAATCACAGGACAATATATATAGGCTGTATATACCTTAACTTTTGAAAATTGTGATTTTTGTAACATCAAGAACATGTTATATTTATCCACCATCATGAGAATTAGGCCTGTATTTATAATTAAATTGCATGTTGATAAAATGCTTTCTTAGCAGTATCAGTTGCAATTCTGTTTCAAAAATGCTGCAGATGGTAAGAGGATGGAAACAGCTACAAGCCTATTAATTTAACTGACCTGAGTAGCAAAATAAAGTAAAATGCCCATGAATTAGATACGTCCAAGCAGGCTATAGGTTTCCCCCCCTGAAAGCTGAAACCCTTATCACAAAAGCACCACATGCATTTTAGCATAATTTTTACGAAACTGTGACTATTTGTTGAAAAGCAACATACCAAAATAAACCAGCTTTTCAGCCTGTCACATGGAGGGATAAAAGGATGAACACACACACACACACACACACACACACACACACACACACACGTACATACCATTACTGAATGCATTATAATATTTTCACCTATCTGTTTCATTGGACACACTCTCCAAATCACTTTTGGAAACCATTCTCCACCTTCATCTAAGTAGTGTAATGAACTGGAAAATATATCCCACCTGGGGTCAGCATCTAGACTAAAACTCACACCTCAACAGGAATCTGTCTCCACCTAACCCTTATTTTCATAGGGGAACACAGGCAGTCAAGCAGCCATCCCATGAAATTAAGCCAAGGGCCACGTGCTGTCTTCGGATGAGATAACCTAAGCAACAGTATTTTAAGAACCACAAAAGCATGGGTAGGCAAACTAAGGCCTGGGGGCCGGATCCAGCCCAATCGCCTACTAAATCTGGCCCGCGGATGGTCCGGGAATCAGCATGTTTTTATATGAGTAGAATGTGTGCTTTTATTTAAAATGCATCTCTGGGTTATTTGTGGGACATAGGAATTTATCCCCCCCCCAAAAAAAATAGTCTGGCCCCCCACAAGGTCTGAGGGACAGTGGACTGGCCCCCTGCTGAAAAAGTTTGGTTACCCCTGCCTAAAGGATCAATATGCAATTTCAGGGGAGCACTTCAAAATTCATTGCTTTGCCTCAAAAGATTTGGGGGTCATGAATCCAAGAGTTGGCCCCAGGATCCCCTAATAACATTGCAAAAAAAAAAAAACTTTGAAAAAACCAACTGGCAAAGTCTTCAGTATATGCATATGTAAAGCCAAGAGATCTAGTAGACCCAAACCAACACTGATATAATGTGTTGCCTCCAGTATTAATTCTACTCGGCAGACTCACTGAAATCAAAAGCTCATACCAAAATAAAAACTTAGTTGGTCTTTAAGGTGCTACTGAAGGAATTTTTTTATTTTGTTTCGACTCAGACCAACATGGCTACCTACCTGTAACTGAAATCAATAGATATGGCTGACTTATGTTTATCAATTACAACGGGTTTTCTCTGAGTACAACTTAGTTTGATGTCAACCAAAGGTACTGTTAAACCTGGTAACATTCTGCAATGGCTTAGCATGTCTTTTTCAAAACACAAATGGACTCATATGACTCTCCTTTGCATGAGTGATATGTATTTGATGCAAACCAGTGTTGCAGCTATGTGGAAAATGAGTTTAATCACTTTACCATATGTTGTTCAGATCACTGGTATGCTGATAATGAGCTGGGGGTGGGGGGTTCTCTCTCTTGAAGTTGTGAGAATAGCAAAGTGAGGGTGAGTTCATACATGTTCACCATTTGATGAACATAACATGAAATGATGATGGACGAAGCAGCCATTACAGATTAAATTTTATGGACAGACTGCTTGTTTCATTTTATAGCATCCCAAACATGTTTCCCATGGCAGCTTTCAAGTATTCAGTTGTGAGTTGAATGGTGTGTTATCAAATTCTGTACACTCATGGATAATGCAAACCTAGCTTGAGACTACTGACAACTGATATGTTGTCACTTAGTCTGTTCACACATTCATATATATCACTTGTCCACTCTCTCTCTCTTATTGTTTAATTACTCAAAACCTGATGACTTGCAGTTGAATCAGTGAAGTCTCCATTGAAAAGAGCTGCTTTAAAAAACGGAGATTGGGTGATGCAAAGGCTCTGTTTTTGATCATTCCTTTGCATTGCTTCATTCGCATAGGCCATCACAATGCGTGAATGTGTGAACCACTTCACTATTTCTATAGCTTTTGTGCATGTGTGGACAAAGCCTGAGCTTGCTTCTGTCTCTCCTCACCATGTAGCAGGGCATCTTATACATTGCACATAAAGTTCTCCATCTGAGACCACACATTGCCAGCTTTTCCATACCTGTTCATGACCATAATATGCTGCAATATGTAAAGGGGAGAAAAAAACTGCATCTTGCACATTGACGTATGCCCCATGTTGCAGAAGAATATCAACAGCCTAGAAGGGAGGGGGGAAATGAAATATCTCTATTAGAAGTGTGGCAACAAAGTCACTTTGTGCAAACTTGCTCTCCAATGTTACAGCTAAATTTCAAATACATTGCAATGGGATGTTGAGTGAATGTTGCATGTCAGCTGTGCTGCCCCAGAAATACACCTGGAAGTATATTTCCTGACAAAAGAACTAAACTGTGAAAGCAGGATCTCTGAATTGATTGACACCCGACACCCCCACACACACTACTTCAAAGTTCAAGCACAAACAGGAGCAAACACATTCTTATAAAAAGTACATAATATATATTTTAATTAAAAGTGCACACAGCTAATTTGCAAAACACAATTCCTTCCAAACACAAAAGCTTCTCTATGTTTTAGAAGATGAAGAACCTTCCATTTAAATAAATCATACAAGGACGTTTCTTTCCAACATAACACTCATATTCGGTGAGAAGGTCGATTGTTCAATCAAAACAGCTCTAAACTATGCATCATTCGCTTGCTAAACAATGATCAAAATTGAAGTGTCAATGAGACTGCTCTGAAATATTTATTTAAAAAATGAATGTACTTCTATCTTTGAAAGCCGAATAACTTTTTATATCCACCAAGTGCTAATGCCAAAAGCAGTACTCCTATACAAATGTCAAATCAACTGGCAGTATTCAGTGGATTGTATATAGAACATTGAAAGCTTGGGCTGCAGAAACTTATGAAATTCTACAGTGTGCTCCAAAGCAGGTGGCACTAATTCATTGCATTTGATCATCTCAAGGTGCTTTATTAAATACTACCCCCTCAATTGGCAAAGTTCCCCCCCCCAAAAAAAACCTATATTTCTCTAATTCACCATCTTCAGAGGTCAACTCCTATCCTAGACTGCTCTTCCAACCTTAAAATAAATTTAAATAAATCTAAAGAATAGTGATAGAGGGCATGACCTAGCTCAGGGTGGTCCAAGGCACAGGTTGTGGGCTTCATGCAGCCCCCAAGGCCTTTTTCTGGGCAGCGCTTGCTGAGTACCAAAGCTGCAGGGAACTGGAAGTGACACCATGAAAGCCTTGCCCTGGTTTGCTTGCAACCACCACAGGTTGCCCATCCCAGCTGTGGCTGAGAATCCTCCTCAGGGTGGGATGAGGAGAAAGATGGATGGATGGGGGAGGGAAAAAAGGTGAGAAGCCAGAGGAGGTTTCTCCAGCCAAGTCAGCATTAAGAGAGGGAGAGGGAGTGTGCATGCACAGGTGTGTGTGTGTGTGTGTGTGTGTGTGTGTGTGTGTGTGTGTGTTGCATCTATTGGTGGCAATGGCGGTGCTGGAAGTGCCAAAGGAGGAGAGAAGGGGGTGGGTAAAAAAGCAGAGTGGGACTTCTCTAATCTGCCCAACAGCTGCAGCAGGCTGTTTGTTAGCCTCTCTCTTCCCTCTCTCCCACCCCATCAAGAGCCACTAATAATTCCCTTGCTTTCCTGCCCAGAGTCCTGCCTGCATCCAGCAATTCCCCTTATACTCGGCAGCCTCCTTGTTTTTGGATCTTTTTGGTCACTTTTGAAAAATAAAATTAAAGAAAGAATGGCTCTGATCTGTTTGATAAATAAATATATTACATACGTGTGGGGTGGGTGTGGGTGGGTGCATAATATTAACTATATTGCAAATGCTTTAATTTATGATATGGACATTTAATTCAGTGTGTGGCTCCTGGGTTCTGTGTCAAAGTACTCCTGTGGCCCACTTGGTCCGAGTGGTTGGACCACCCTGATCTAGCCAAAGTTAAGCATTTTGCAGGCACTTTTATTCATCTCGCTGAAACCAACGAGACTTTAAAATGCCAGCCTTTGGCTATGGCATCCCCACCATAATACCTGGTTCCCTCACATCACCACTCCAATTACTTGTTTATATTTTACCAGAAAGATGCTTTAAGCCAGTTTATTTGCTATCCAGTTTAACATACACAAACAGCCGTTCTCAAAAAAGAGCCCACAATGCAGTTACCATGTTAATTGGGTCCCCGGAAACCAGGCTTTCAATACAATCCAGTTTCCTTTCAACGAACAAATTTCTCTTATTATAAATATGGCCTTTGCTCTTTCCTCATTGGTGGTTTTGTTAATACTTCTTCGTGGAGGACGAGATCAAAAGCCTTTGAAGCAAATTATGTCCACTTCCACAAGAGATCATCAGTTAAGGCTTATTTAAGGGTTACAGTGTGTGTCAACAAATGACACCTAAGATAAACTAAGGATTTTCTCTCACGGGCAAGGGTAACAGATAAGAATTCGTCTAACAAAATTTAATCAATTATTATTGACTTTCTAGCAGGTGAAATTAAAATGAGAAAGACAGCTTCGACAATTAAGCCATACATATGAGCAAAAGCCACTTTATATTGCTGGGTTAACACATCTCAGGAATCTCTTAGATGCTTTTCTGAACTTTTTTTTTTAATTAAGTCATTCAACCCCAAACACAATGAAGTCTGAGCACTGGCCTAATTCTTTCCAATTTACTAGATACTGATACAATCAGTCATGTCCTCTAGATATGATTTGCTCAAAAACTGGCAAGATTTGTTAACTCCTTGAAGCTCTAGAAGAATTTCATACGGAGATAGCCATCAAATAAGACAATGGCACGATTAAACTGTTGTGAAACTGGCCACCTCACAAATAAGAGATATAGTGAATGGAATTATTTTCTGAAGAACAAAGTCTGATGAAATGTTACATGTAATCTGTCTTCTTGGGTAGAGGAAGGCATAGACATGCAATTAAGAAAAGGTCTGTGTATATGTGATCAGCAGATCTCAAGGGAAGTGCTTTAAATAAATACAATTATGCTAAGGATAAATTCACTATCCAAAGATCCAGACCCTTGAAGTGTCCCTATTTTCCAGGTACAGTGGTACATCTGGTTATAAACTTAATTCGTTCCTGAGGTCCATTCGTAACCTGAAACTGTTCTTAACTAAAGGCGTGCTTTTGCTAATGGGGCCTCTTGCTGCCGCTGCACTGCCGGCACACTATTTCCATTCTCAACCTGGGGAAAAGTTCTCAACTCGAGGTAACTCTTCCAGGTTAGCGGAGTTTGTAACCTGAAGCATTTGTAACTTGAGGTACCACTGTACAGTCCCGGATTTACAGAACCCGTCCCTGTTTCTGATTTGATCCCGGAATGTCCCGCTTTTCCTTAGGATGTACTTTTCATCAGAAATGTTGGAGGGTATGGAGTTATGTGACCCCTGAGCAAAGGAGATAAGAATCATAGAATCATAGAGTTGGAAGAGACCACAAGGGCCATCCAGTCCAACCCCCTGCCAAGCAGGAAACACCATCAAAGCATTCCTGACATATGCCTCCTTGGCAGCAAATTCCACTGTTGAACAGCTCTTACTGTCAGGAAGTTCTTCCTAATGTTTAGGTGGCATCTTCTTTCTTGTAGTTTGAATCCATTGCTCCATGTCCACTTCTCTGGAGCAGCAGAAAACAACCTTTCTCTATATGACATCATTGTATCTATTTGAACATGGTTATCATATCACCCCTTAACCTTCTCTTCTCCAGGTTAAACATACCCAGCTCCCTAAGCCGTTCCTCATAAGGCATCGTTTCCAGGCCTTTGACCATTTTGGTTGCCCTCCTCTGGACATGTTCCAGCTTGTCAGTATCCTTCTTGAACTGTGGTGCCCAGAACTGGACACAGTACTCCAGGTGAGGTCTGACCAGAGCAGAATACAGTGGCACTACTGATAAGTAACTATACCACTGATAAGTAACTATGCAACCTTTAGAAGACATATGAAGGCAGCCCTGTATAGGGAAGTTTCTTAATGTTCAATGCTTAATGTTTTTATAGAAAATGGAAGCCACCCAGATTGGCTGGGGCAACCCAGTCATATGGGTGGGGTATAAATAATAAAATGGTGATGGTGGTGGAATGGGACTCTATTTTCATCAGAGTAATGTTGGAGGGAGTGCTAAATACTGAAAAATATATTGAAGAATGCTCTTCCTGTCCATTATCATTGGCATCTGAAACAATTTTGTTATGGAATTTGTCTTTGGGCCAACCACAAGATATATTTTTTCAGCAAACATCACCACAAAGTTGAATTGCATATCTTTCAGATACCTTGATTTCAACATTATTATAAACATTTCACATCGTTCTCATGAATAACTAAGTTGCATGTGGAAGTTATTACTGATAGTCCACCAGGGGTCAGCAAACATTTCCAGCAGGGGGCTGGCCCACTGTCCCCCAGACCATGTGGGGGGGGCGGACTTTTTTTGGGGGGGATGAACAAATTCCTATGCCCCACAAATAACCCAGAGATGCATTTTAAATAAAAGGACACATTCTACTCATGTAATAACACACTGATTCCCAGATCGTCCGCGGGCTGGATTTAGAAGGCGATTGAGCCGGATCCAGCTCCCGGGCCTTAGTTTGCCTACCCATGCACTAAACCATTCAATACCTCAACACAGTAGCGGGGGAAGGGGGTGCAGTCTGCCCCAGGTGTCATCACTGGTGGGTGACAAAATGAGGGTTTTTTATTTTAAAAAATGGGCTCACGGAACTTTTTAGGAGTGATGTGGTGGCTTAGGCACCTGCAGGTTCTGCGCTGCCTGAAACAGCAGCATGGGACTTGCGTCTGCCTACTGCCTCTCCCTCAGCTGCCGTACAACTGAGGGGGAGTCAGCGGAGAGGCTCCTACATCTGAGAGTCTCACCCCGCCCCCATGGGCAGATCGCCCCGCCCCCAGGCTGCAGGGCACGCCCCCACACCAGGCACCCGAGCGGCTAGCTACGCTGCTGCCTCTAGAAGCCCATTATACAAAATCTGCAGACAAATACTCCAGTGCCAGCTTCCCATGTATTGCCATAATATTCAGGCACAGGTGTCTTGTGAACATGTATTTTTAAGAAGACAGCTGGTAGAGTTGCGCCTCTTGCCTGTTTCCTATTCCCACTTACATTCTGCAAATTTGTGCTTTTCTTCTGGTGAAATCCAGGCTTAGGTCTGCGCATTAACAGATGAACCAACAAACCACATTCTCTAATGTAAGCACATCTAACGTCAAATTGCAGGGAAGATGAAATATTTATGCACAAGACTCGTGCAACTGAATCAGAACGCCAGAGAGGTTGAAGAGCATCAACTTCATAGCACTGATTGTTAAAGTGATTTAAAGAACTCTGCCAAGACCACCTCCTAGACTTGGAGTGCACAAGGGGGAATGGATAGCACAAAGCTGGTTTACCTATTCAGAAATTACATTGATTCATCGTTGTTGTTTCTTTTTTTTAAAAAAATAATTTTTATTAAGATTTTCAAAATTCAAATATAAAAAATACAGAAAAAACAATAAATTTCGAATTCCCATATCACATTCCCACATCCAACTTACAACTAATAAAATATTAAAAGGAACAATTAACAAAGAAGAAAAACAGGAAGAAAGAAAAAGAGAAAAAAGAAAAAAAAGAAAAAAACCAAACCATACATCGTAGTTCAAAATTTCTATAATAGATCTCCTCGAGGCCCCCCTCTAACGGTTCATTGCATATCGAACTTCGCAGGTTCTAATCATACTTTCATTCCCTATATGAAAATTACAACATAGTTGTTGTTTTTTGCCTGGTTGATGCTTTCTAAAGCAATTGCTAGGGTTAATAATAAGGACACCAACCAGCTAGGTCGTTGCACTGGGAAGCAGCCAGGAGAGTGATTTGATCAAGCTGAGAAACAAACAGCCAAAAGCTTTATAGTACTAGAAATTCTATTGGGCACTTCAGTCATCTGACCCCTTTAGAGATGGCTACTGCAATACAATAGTACATAACAGTGAATAATGCTGAAGCTTAGCGAGCAACAGGGCAGATGTTCTGTTTGATGGAGAAAAGAAGAACACACCTGGTTCTGCAGCTAGAATACCTAGAGATCTGTAGACCTGACATGGAGGTATCCAGTGTTGATCATGGTCAGATATGAGGGTGGAAGTTCAGGACCACACTCAGCAGATTGAGCAAGGGCTCACCACACTTCTCAAAAGCAGCAGGCATGGCTCACATTTTGAATTCCATGAAGTAATACACATTCCATGTAAAGTGCTCCCATCACAAACACAAAGACTGTACTGCTGGAGAACTCAACTACATTTCTAACAAACTAGCATAGGTACTTCTTATTTAATATCTCTTTATTTCAATTAGGGCAGGCATTACCAAAACCATTTATATCCTTCTCATGGGACGTAAAATGTTAGCAGTCCCATATATATTAATGTGATTTTGTGCAAAATAAGCTGTTTAACCTAGTCAGAATAATTCTCGAAAGACCAGCAGTTGCAAATTTATACAGTTGGGGGGGAAGGGGGGGAGGTAATGGCAAAGCTCACATTTTGAATGTGTAAGTATTTGAATCAAACTTATCAACTAAATCAAATGAGACAGACAAAATGTGTCCTTCCATCAGAAATGGGCTTTATAGTAATTTGTCTATCACCAAAAGGAATAACAACATGTATTTTACAAACTGGAATTAAAATAATCCTTGCACAAATGGATTTAGTGCAATGATGATAAGAGTTACATATACTCACTGGGAATTATATCCCATAATCTTTTTCAGGCTTTTTGTCCTTTTTTTCAAATTGGAAATAAGTTACTGGACTGCAGCTTCGGCACAGCAAGAGATATGCCCCTTGGCACATTTTTCATTTGCCATTGCTTCTCCAACATCCATCCCTACATAGAGCAGTAGCATTTACAAACAAAAAACAAAACAAAAACTTATATGGAGTACCTGATTTCAGACACAATAGGCTGGAAAGAGAGTCCATATAGGATAGAAAATTAGGCAGAAGTAGGAAACAAAAGTACACTAAAGGTGAGGGGGAAACACTAGCTATTTAGGACCCCAGGGATTCCGATAGCTTGGCGTCCAAACAACTCATTCATCCATTGCATGGGCTCATTTGTCCATGCTGACTTCACTCATTGGCTAAAAACAATGAAAGCATACCCTCCCAACAGTTCTTAGATGAAAATAGGAACATTCTATTCTACATAGGAAGCTTCTCCCGTGTTTGATCTCCTGCGTCCATATATGTCATATGCACATCAACATTGGTCACCTTAAGCCAATAACATCCTCTCAGCCTTACCTATTTCACAGGGCTCTTATAAAGAAAAAAAAATGTGTGAGAGAAGGGATCATGTACAACACCTTCAACAGATAAATGGGATGAAATAAAAAATTAGCTCTAACGTAAGCTGCCTTGAGTCTCTGTTGGGGGGAAAGGCGGGATATTATAAAATAAAATGATGATGATGATGATGATGATGGAAACTGTGAGAATGACCAGGAACATACCAGAGAATAAATCCTATTGAACTCAGTAGGACTTAGTTCGGGGGGTGGGGGTGGGAATATGATTAGGATTGCAGTGTAAGACTGCACACTCTTTACCAGGTTACCTGGGAGTAAACTCCATGGAATTACTGACTTCTGAGTAGACAGGTGAAGGCTTGCAGTGTAAGGCTCCACTTACAATAAAGGAATAAACAACCCACACGTTTCCTTAAAAATGGCTGGCTAATGAAGCCTTGCAATTACAGAATTTAAAGCAGATTGGTTACATTTTCCTTCAAAACAATATTTTCATTTGGTGCAGACATTTTCAGTATAAGCAGGACTCCATTTTTTACACACACAGAGAGAACAAAGAAATGGAGGGCAGGAAAGAGGAAAACTGGGATATTGAGGGATCAAATAAAAAACCAGGATGGCTTCTGTAATTTTGGGACTGTCTCTGGAAAATCGAGACACTTGGAGGGTATGGGAAAGGTAGGGGCAGCTAGGATGGCTCATCTCACAGAAAAATCTTAGCTGATGACGCATTTTTCTTTAAAACACTTCTTTCAGGAAAGAAAGCTCAGGATTTGGGCCCCTTGTAGGCATGGATAGTGGTGCAATTGCGCCAGCTACAGCGTAATAATCTGGCCATGCTTTTTTGTGTTTTCTAATATTGCAGATGTGGAGATTGAGGTTGAGAGAGCGCAACTTGCCTGCTATTGAGTTTAGGGCATGGGCAGGATTTCAAACCAGGGACTCCCAGATTCACAGATCAGCCTCTTTGCTGAAGTACTGATCATAAATGGTGGTGATTTTTTAAATATATATATATATATATATGAGTCTTTGAACTTGACTAAGTTGTAGACTTCAGATTCTGTTCTTTGGGAGGACAGCTTAAATGGGATTTGGAAAACAAAACTGAAGCAGGGCAGTAGGAAGGCCAGAGGGCCAGAATTTCAAAATAAGGTCTGTAGTCTATAATGTCTTCTCTCTGTAGGATGTAATGAACATAATGCAAGTTAATTGCTTTTATTAAAAGCCCTGAAAGCAGAAAAGGTAAATTAGAGCTCATCCTCCTATAGTTTTTAATGAAACATCATGTATAATTGGGTCAATTTTTCCCCCTTCAAGCAATCTATCTGCAATTAAAAATTAAAGAACTCAAACTTGTACATTGAAAGATCTATTCAGAACCTGGGAGTTGCAAATTAATCTGTCTAGTTATCCAGAAATCAAAATTTATTAGCAGAACCCACACTTCTTCACTAATTATGCTTTAGCAAAGGTGAAATCATGGCGAGGAGTTGTAAAGATTCTGAATGGATCTCACTGCAAAACGTGGGATTGGCAGGAAGTCTGCAAGTAAAGCTTGCAGTTTTATGGACAGTTCACAATGACCGCTCCACACATCAATGGGGGGCGACTTTTGTGTGATTGCACGCAGCCCCCTGATCCCAGAGGTGACTCCCTGGTAGTTCGGGGCTGGCACCGCCTTCCCAGGTAGGATGCCAGAGGTCTCTGCCTACCCAAGCTTAGTGTCCAATCCTGCCTGGGGAGGTGTTGCCAGGGGGTGGCCAGGTAAGGGGAGGGACTGTCCGGCTCACACAATAGAATTTGAATCTTACCTCCAAGCACCAGAATCTTACCTCCAAGCACCAGTTGGTCCCACCCTCCACACCCTCATTCAAGTTCTTTTGCAGGTTAACCTTTTCTCTACAGGTTCACAGGCGCTGCTACGTCAAGGCCTCTATTGAAGGGTCGGAAAGGAATTTTCCTGCATTGGCAGGTTTCGCCTTACCCATAGCAATATGTCACAACTTTGGAAGTGTCAGGCCTTGGGCGGAATTCTTTGGTGACTTTCCTAGAGGGAGGGGCATGAGGCGGAGACCTCACCCCCTTTGCAGCAACAAGATTGGGGTATTGGGGGAAGCCTTGACCATGCCAATAGGCGTCATCACTTCCCCCTTCCAGCGGCGGCGAACAGGGGGCAGGCTCTCTCTGCTTGAACATATGTTCTCCAGAGCCAGCCCCAACCCCCATACATGTGGATAACCCCGACGTCTCCCAGAACCCCAGCTGGGGACTGGGAAGGATAATGCCCAATGCCTGAGCCAAGGTCTCCCTACATCTGAATCTTAATAAAGTACATTTCCGAGCACAATTCAAAGTGTTGGTGCTGACCTTTAAAGCCCTAAACGGCCTTGGTCCTATATACCTGAAGGAGCGTCTCCACCCCCATTGTTCTGCCCGAGCACTGAGGTCCAGCACCGAGGGCCTTCTGGCGGTTCCCTCATTGCGAGAAGCAAAGTTACAGGGAACCACGCAGAGGGCCTTCTCGGTAGTGGCGCCTGCCCTGTGGAACGCCCTTTCATCGGAGGGCAAGGAGATAAACAACTACCTGACATTTAGAAAACACCTTAAGGCAGCCCTGTTTAGGGAAGTTTTAAATCTGTGATATTTTAATGTATTTTGGTATTTGTTGGAAGCCGCCCAGAGTGGCGGGGGAAACCCAGCCAGATGAGCGGAATAATAATAATAATAATAATAATAATAATAATAATAATAATAATAATAATGTTGTGGCCAATTTGAATCCCATAGCACGTTGTTATGTGTCTTTATTCCGCTCAGCGGGTCGCTTGGGGGTTTGGGGGACCCTGCCTGTCCAGGCAAATTCAGTGGTGTATTTCCTGCATCAGAATTGCAATTACGTCCACTGCATGGAGAAACAAGAATATGAACTACTTATATACTTGAGGGCTTCAAAATTCAGCTGGTTCTGCTGCCATGCCTTCAGTATTGTCAAGTGCCCAGTATAGTTAAATACATGGATGGTTTGGTGGATGCATTTTTACTCAGTGGTATAGAACACAGCAGAGCATGCTTATTCTTAAAGATCCATAAATATGAGTGTGTCTCCCCCGGGACACTCGCCACAGGTGGCACACACCCACCCACCCACCCCGGGGACGCTCTCCGCTCGCCATGGGCGACGCCCCCACGGGCGGCTAGCCCCAGCTGCACGGCATGTGTGCCACTCCGGGTGCCAGAGCAGCTAGCTCCGCCTCTTTAATACCTGCATACACAAATATGTAAATATAAAAGCTTTAAAATACACAAATGTTAGTGATACATTCCCTGAAGTTTCATAATTCTTTTATATTGCTTTCTATTTTAGTTGCCTTGGTGCATCTTTTGAAACGCTTTGACAAATTGCTTTGTATGCATCCACGGCTCAAATTGGAAGGGGGAAGGCAGGGGGATTTGGCTCAAGCAATTCATATTTCTGCCTGACAGATGTAGATTCTTCACATAGGTTCCATAATGCTTATTGTCCTACTTGAATTCCAGTTGGCAACTCATTATTTGCCACGATGTTGACAATGAAAGTCTGCACTTAACTCTGTTTTTGAAATTAGATATATTTGGGCAGGCATTCCCATACTGTCAGGCAAAATCCAGTCTGCACTAAGAGGCAATTGTTAGGCTGGAATATTCTGAAGAGTAGTTAAATGCTTAAGGTAGAGGGGAAAACCATTACTGGTCTTGTTTTATGTAGAAATGAATGTGAGCTTTCTCAAGTGGCAAAGTACTCATCATAGCCACAAGTCAGTGAATAAACATATCACACTTATTGATTTACAACAGTGGCATGTCATTGGCAGTAATTTGGAAGCAGCTATACTCTAGAAGCTGAGAGATGGAAAAATTCTTAACTCTTCTATGGTGACGTTTGTCCAAAGGCAGCTTCAGGATTTGATGGTGGGGAGCGCAAAGCATCAGTGGGCTTTCAGTTTCAAAAATATTAGAAGAATGCCTTGTTTGGCCCTTAGGCTGAACATGGATATACACAGTATCATAGAGTTGGAAGGGACTCTGAGGATAATCAGTGCAACCCACTGCAATGCAGGGATATGCAGCTGGATCAAACCTGCAGCCTTGGCATTATCAGCACCATGCTCAAACCAGCTGAGCTATCCAGCAGCTGTTGAGGTGATTTCACATTGTAGACCTTTTGACCTAGATCTAACCAGCCTGGATCATGACTACTGGGAAATCTCAAGAGAACTAGAGGATCTTTTGCTTGAAGTGGGTTGGGTGACCTTGGTGTTTTTTAGTCAGCTAGAGCCGATACAGTCATGACAGTGATTGAGTAAGCCAGTAAAGCCAGGCACTTTTCCCAGGAGGTCACAATAACTTTAATATGCTGCATCGTTTATGTATTTGTATACACTTCATGATATTCACTGCTGTACTCTCTGAATGCCTCTCTAACAGTAATGATTTTATCACTGCAAAAAAGGTGCATTATTATGTGGCAGCATTTTTACAGAACATTGTAAAAGTTTTAACTACAAATCACCTCTAGTTTATACAGCTTACAAGATCCTTAAAAGGCTAAAGATTTCCATGTTGCAAGAATTTCCTTGTGAAATGTTCCGGTTTTGCGTCTTTATTTGGTTTTTACAGCACTACTTCCCCCATCTCCACATATATACTTTTGTCTGCATTCTCAAATTCTGCACAATTTACAGTGAGAACATACAATCTGTTGAACGGTGGGGTGGCACTAAAGATTTATTCCAAGGCCACTGAATTTTGGGTAGAATGAGATGGCAGATGACTGTTGTGTATGGGAGCCAAGCTCCGCACCCATTCAGAAGTGATACCACTATCTACCCACCACTAAAATAGCTGCCTAGGTGCCCCGCAGGGAGATGGCAAGTAGCAGTTCACCTAGGCTGGGCAAGTGAGAGGTCCTTCTGAGCCCCTCAACCAATGCCCGACCTGCCTGAGTACTGGCACTGGGCATGTGTTGAACATTGCTAACTTACTGATTCAGGCTTCATGCAGTTTTGGTAACATAATGAGTTTATTATGCAGCACTTCCAAACACAAATCTGCAGCAGTATTTCTTATACTGCAAAGGGAAATGGGGAGAGGCAGTCTGGATCCTGGGCTGTCCTTAAAAGGGACAATGCAAAATTAATCCACTGTGCCACATTATAGTAATTCTGGGTCCCCCCCCCAAAAAAGGGTTGTTTTATGTGGGATGTCATTGCTTAATGGTCTCTTCTTTTTTATATAATAATGTCTCTATTAGGTACAGTGTTCTGTTATAATACAACACAAAAAACAAAACATTCCTATGGTATGTAAGGGGAGCAAATGCTAATCTAACCCAACATAGTTCATCTAACCCAGGCATCCCCAAACTTCGGCCCTCCAGATGTTTTGGACTACAATTCCCATCACCCCTGACCACTGGTCCTGTTAGCTAGGGATCATGGGAGTTGTAGGCCAAAACATCTGGAGGGCCGCAGTTTGGGGATGCCTGATCTAACCCAATGAAGGTTCATCCATTGCAGTATAGCAAAGTACTGTCTTGCAACGACTTTTCAGGGTCTGCTGAAAAGACCCTGCTGAACTATGATTGGTTCTGCTGAAACCAAGGTAAACCTGGGACATCCAAAATACCAAATTACATAGACCTCTTAATGGTGGTCATCATGACGACACACTCTTCCTAGGTTCCAAGGCCAAAGACAGCCATAACATAGGAGTGGTGGAGGGGCCTTGAACATACATTAGCAGCCCTGAAAACAAATGCCGTGAATTTTGAGGCACTTGTTTGTAGGATAGCAAATATATGCACAAAGAACCTCCCTCACACTTAAAATGTTGTGTCTGTCTTCACCCTAATCCTGAGTCATTGCATAAATTTCAGATGAGAAGTAAGAATTATGTAAACTCCAACCAACACACTCATATTTAATGATATGCAGACATGATTTCTCATTGTAATAAGAAGTGCATGTGGAAAGAATAATTAGTTCTAGGTTGTTATTCTGTTTGGTAGGGCCAGGGTTTTAGTATAAAATATAAGAATAAATACTAAGCATATTAATTATGCAACTGGATGGGTTTCATCTCATTATTTCATCCAAGCCTGCCAACATGTCACTGCTGCAGCTGTTGCTGAATTTATGATAGCATAAGGTTCTTACACAGTGAATGATTTTATCCCCAGGTACCACATCACTGAATACACGACGATGAAGAGGATGAAGCAATCCTATGAAATTAACTGGAGTTAAATGAAAATACAATAGACCAGGATTTGGGATTGTGTGAGGGTCATGGAGAAACAAATATTTTAAATGAATGGGATACCGCAACAATACTTTGCCAACAGAAGTTCAAGGGACTACTGTGATTCCAAAGGCATTTTACCTCAACAAAGATCATTTCACTAAGTAAACATCAATCAGGGTTTAAAACTTAACACCTAAAACAATAAAGTGTAATGGTGTAACCTTGTTTGTTAGTGATGCTGGCATAAATTTGTTTCTTCCTTGTAATAAAATACAACAGGGAGAAATCCTACACTAGTCATGAATGCAACTGAGGGACTAGACCGAGATCCTGCAGGTGAAGCCATGTAAAGCTCTGCAGCTATTTGCTGTTCTGCCAGTAATGGAAGCTAAAACAGTGCATTCTGGGGCATGTTTGGGGAGACAGTGAGTCTGTGGGATCCTAATCCTCTTATTTACCCCAATGTGCCCTCAAACTATGTACTGCTAAACTGTAATTATGAGGGCTCTGGAGCTGGCCAGCTTCCACCATGAGCAGCAAAAATAGGGGGAAAGGAAGGGGGAGAATGAAATAAAAAAGAAAAAGAAAAAACCACCTGTCAGGTCATACCTTGCTCACATAAGAAGGGCCTGGGGAAAATAAGAGAGTTCATTGATGATTGGTTTCAATATCAGCAATTATTTGAGACATTCAAAATTGATAGACAAAAGGGTTTCTCCACTGAGACTTCTACATTTGAATCGGATTTGGTGAACTCCAGAATTAAAACACTTTCTAAAGTGTTATGCAACACTTTGTAAATTGGAAGATTGTAAATTCCCAATTTATTTTCCACAGGTTTTCCCACTGCTTCATTGTTATTAAGTACCCAGAATCATGTGACCACTTAGTCATAGCCGCTGTCACCTTCTGTGTATTCTCCCCACTTGTGGTTTCTAACCATTGGTCTTCCAAGGCAAATTACATCCAAAAGTGGAGGTAGAACATAATCATTGTGGCTAGTAGTCACTTATAGCCTTGTCCTCCTTGACAGGGATTTGGATGTTATAATTTCTCTGTCCGGAATATCCCCACCCCCAATATCATGACTCTGTATTTTAAAAAAATAGTTTAAGGGCGGGGGGACAATACGCAACAAACCATATTGATACACAATACATGGGCTACACCATCTCTAATGCCACACTGACTCAAACAAGATTAAGTTGAAGAGTGGTGAATTTAACTGGCGAATTTGCGAATATAGCAACAATGGGCCTAACAAGAAGATAAAAGTCGTGATGATAACTTTTCCCTTTAAAGGTCCAGCTCCTTCCTTAGACACAGCTCTAATCATTATCAGGGAACAGATCAATCTGAAGTGGCCTTGGACAGCAATTTAGATCCAGGTCCTGACATAGCTAACACTCACCCAGTTCTATCTAGATACTACACAGATAGCATATTGCACATCATCAATAAAAATGATTTACAGCCGACTATAAAGTTCTTCATTCCCCAATTCCCAGAGATCACATTTATTGTAGATTGTGATACAGCATGGGGATATATATATGTAATAGCTGAACCTTAAAAGCCAGGGACAAGGTACTTGCTTGTGTGAGACTGGAAACGGCAGCTCTTCAGATATATGCACAGATTTTCTTTCTTTCACTGTATTTCCATGCTTTTTAAAACAAAACCCAAAGCAAATACAGTATTGTCCTGCTTATAAAATACCTGATTCTTGTTGCTTAGCTGGCTAGAGAGGTTGATGGGTTACTGTTAAAGATTTTGAAGCAAGTCTAGAGTTTATACTAATTGGAGAGGCCATGTGACCTTGCAAGCTAAGTAACACAAATGGGCCATATTGAAAGTGTGTGCTGCTGAGAAAATATCTACTCTACATATATTGCCCATAACTCTCTAATACACCATGGGTAACGATGGCATTGTATGCATAAAGAAATATACCAGGGTAGTTGGTTGCATTGCCACTTATATTAATGTGTTAAAACATATTAAGAGTCAGAACATAGGAAATAAAATGTTTCAAATTGGAAATTATGTATATTTTTAATAAGCAAAGCGAAGGCCATTGTACCTCCTGAGGTTTGGAATGCAACATTCAAAAATGAAAACCAACACCCTAAGAAAAGCTGTCCTGATTCTTCAGGAAATCAGCCCTGAGTGCTCACTGGAAGGACAGGTCCTGAAGCTAAGGCTCCAATACTTTGGCCACCTCATGAGAAGAGAATACTCCCTGGAAAAGACCTGATGTTAGGAAAGATTGAGGGCACAAGGAGAAGGGGATGGCAGAAGACAAAATGGTTGGACAGTGTTCTCGAAGCCACCAACATGAGTCTGACCAAACTGCAGGAGGCAGTGGAAGACAGGAGTGCCTGGCGTGCTCTGGTCCATGGGGTCACTTCATGTGGCAATTAACTTCCTTGGAAAAAGGAACCTTTTAAAGCTATCTAGCCTGTTAAAATATTCTCCCAATCATAGACCTGAGCAATGGTCTTCAGATGCCACAAATTTATCTGTCCCTTGATTAGGAGTTGCTTACTGGAAGACCACGGAACAACACCATCCACTTAATTGAGTTTTGGATGTCTATGTCTAACTCTCGTACCTTTTATTCTATTTTCTCGAATTGACATCGCTTCACAATTTTTAGTTTTACTATTTCAGATCTTCATTATTTTCGCCTTTAGCAATGGACTTAAAAATAATGATTGCTAGTTCCCTTCATTTTGGAAGGGTTTATTCGTATTTGACTCATTAGCTGTGCAAAGGTCAGACACATTCAATTCTAGCATTTTCTGATCCATAACCCAAAGGTGAAATTACATACAGCATAATATATTTTGCCTGCCTACAGTCAAGTTAAACTTTTGCTCAAGTATTTACACTGCAGTTTTTATCAACTGCATCTATTAACTTCATCTAAGAACCTGCAACATCATGTCTCAGAGTGGACTGCTTCTCTTCAGAGTCCTGAAGCCACTATTTCCCTCCGCTTTCTCATTTCCCTCTTCTCTCCCTGACTGGCTGGTTAACATATTAAGGATGCAATCTGAACTGCCTTCCTCCTGCCAGTAGGTCTTTGAGGATATTCACATACCTGGCCCTGCTGCTAACCAGCAGACCCAATTTAGACCCAAGAACTGCACTAGCTCCAGAATCCTGGTCAAGTTCAATTTCCTAGCCGACTGACTAAAATTTCCATTGTGCCATTTTTATTCTGCTAATCATCTTAAAAACTTGGTTTATTCACATTCAACAGGTTTCATGTTCCATTTATTTAAGTTTTATCACTTTTGCATAGGCAAGTAATTTTCAGTTCTTTCTGAACGATTTAGCCAAAAGATTTATGAACACAAGTAGATGTAAATATAATCAGAAACGCACATCTGTGAACCCTTACCGGTAATTATAAAAGTAATTCTGTTCGTGGCATTAAACACTTTTGGATTATTTTTTTTAATGAAATAGATTGAAACAAAGCATTTCCAAGGCAACAAGAAATGAGCTGGGGTGTGAAGTGTCTGAAACGAGGTCTAAGTGGTATGTGTGGGGATAAAAGGTTCATGACTAAAAGCAAATTTTAGTTAAAAGATGTTGAGCCTGAGGGCTTTACAGGAAATCCACTTAGGAAACCTTAAGAGAAGGGTAGGATTCCTAAAGGAGATCTCAGGTCACAAAGGTCTTTCAGAACATTCTAGTAGGCATTCAGTGTTGTGAAGCTTTTTTCTTTTGCCGACAGCATAATTATTTGCTGCCTCCAACTTATAATGATGCAGCCATGTAGTTTTGTAGCTGCTTCCGATTCCCCCTTCCAGAAGAATCCATCTAGATTCAGTATCCTCACATGAAGGGCAGAGGTTCTTGGAACCACAAGAAAGGGAGTGTGGCAATTTCACAGCAGCGCTTGAAGAGACAGCTGTACACCAGGAATATGGTGTCTGCAGCTGAGGCAAAATGTTCTTTTGCTAGAAACCATTATCCTCTCTCGCAATGACCAGGTTTTTTAGATCTAGTTGAAAAGGAGTGAAGAGATGGGTGTTCTGAAACGAACCCAATTGTTTTGTTGCCATCTGTGCTACAATGTGGGGCTGTGAGGACATTTCACTCACGATATTCAGCGCCCTGCAGGCACTGGCAATGCAATTTCTATTTAGTGTGCCTCTTTTCTGCTGCACCTGCACTGTGCCTGGCCTAGGAACAAATTAGCCATTTCGTTACCACAGCAGAGTCTATGATTAAAGACTTAAATTTCACTGCTCAGGTTTGCAGAAGAATGTAATGCGTATATCTAAGGCTGCAGGGTGAGGTGTGCCTTGAATTCTCAGTAATCCCAGGGCTCAGCCGATTCTTAGACAGGTCTAGCCACTTTCTTGCTCACCCAGCTGTCCTTTCCCAATTCCTGAGTATAAGTCAATATTTGTACTTATTTGTATTTTAACTGCTGACCTGCAGGCACAATGTGCTAACTGTCCCGAAACCTGCAATTATAGGGCAGTATACAAATTTCATTGTTGTTGTTGTTGTTGATGATGATGATGGAAAGCCTAATTGAGAGGGGCTCTGGTTCCCCAACCCCAACCAAAGTAGAATTAGATCCAGACACATCCACAATCCAGACACAACCCCAAATTGATCTGCCCACCCCCACATTTTCGGCCCATAGTTCTCCTTATTGAATCCTTTCCCCTTGTTTTCTAAGTCTTGGAATCTAAGGCAGCAGATAGGAACGACTCACAGTGTGCAGGTCTGGCTGCTGGTTTGACAGGAGCCCAGGGTAAGGTTGGACCTCCCTTGGAGCATACCAGGGGATTGACAGTCTGGAGCAGCAGGCAGTGGGAGACAGGGTAGCTGAAGCAGAGTAGCTCCTAATCTCCATACTAGCTCAGCACAGCACTGTAAATAGGAGCATAGGCTGAGACAGCTCTTCATTCTCTTCCTTATAGCAATGCCTTTGGGCCTTGTCCTTGACATGTACATCAAGGGTGGGGCCCAGAGTCACTGGAGATAATGTAGACAGTGACCCGGGGAAAGCTCTTCTCTTTTCAGCACTCTGCCGTTGAAAGATTTTTCTTCTTCTAAGGATTGATGGAGAGGGAGAAGGCTGGCATTGACCGCAGTGAGCCTGACCATGCCCGTTCCAACATTGGACTCAACGGCAAGTGCTATGGCAGCCAGGCTCTGGATGCTGCCAGGACCTTGCAGGCCATGCCAGGGAAGGTGATTGTCAGGGTTGCACCGGACGAACAGGAGTGGTGGCAAGCCCCTCTAGGCGAAGCGGCAACCACAGAAGAGTGTGGGGAAATGGAGGAATTCATACCTGGAGAAGACTGGTGGTGGCACTCCTCAGAAGAGGAAGAATCAGATAGGGAAGAGGGAAGACCAGAACAGGAGGAGGAAGGAGTCGAGTTAGAATCAGGCCCTTGTGAGGAGAGGAGTCGGCAGGCCCCATCCCCTCCTCCCTTCTCAGCTGTAGAGCGTAGAGCTGAGAAACGTAGGGAACAATTGGAGGCAGCTGCAGCTTGTAAGAGGTGTGGTGAGGAAGGCCGGCTGCTCCCTTCGCCAGCACTTGCAATTGCTGTGCTGAAGTGTGTGGTTGTCCTGTTCCTGATTCCAGTGGTCCTGACCTCAGCTTCTCCTGACCCCCAGTACTGATACCTGACCTCAGCTGGTTCCCAACTTGGACTGCTCCTGACTTCGGCTTCTCCTGACCTGGACTGTGGACCTAGGCTCTCTCTGCATCCGACTGCTGCCTTCATCGCGCCATCCTGTTGGCACCCTAACAGTGATCATTATGGTACGTCAAGATGGGTTTTACCACATAATCTGCTTCATCCAGGATACTGGAATTCCTCAGTTATGTAAGTGCACAATAGTACTCCTCTTATCAAAGTTTAAGGAAAGTGGAGAACGGAGGAATTCACATGGGAGGCTAATCACCGACTCTGATAAGCCTGTTACATTTTGTTTGTTGTTTAAAGGATTTTTTTTCAGACATTGAGGCATGGGAAGGAGTTCATTGTCAAAGGGGAACACACTGTCAAACGATGTAAAGGAAATCCACATAAAGCCTAGTCACGATTTCCTGCAGTGCAAACATAATGTATACTGCAATCTGAAATTATTTGCCATCACAAATGTTGAAATCCTTTCAGTTGCTTCAGAAATAATAGTGTTAGCTAGGAGAGGTGTTTCAAAATACAAAGGATGAATGACTGGTTAACAGGAGTTTGGAAAACTATGGAATTAATAACATTTAACTTCTTTTTTATGAGCGGTGAGGAAAATAATGGTTGAATAAGTTTTCAGACAGGTGAATTTTTGGAACCCTATATTTCAGTATATGACTCTGAAGGACATTCTAATGTTATGAAATGTTTCAATATACCTTTTATGCAGTAACTGTATTTATCTTACTGCAGACCATTATACAAAGACCTGAAAAGTAGGCACATTGTAGTATTTGTCCCAACACTTCTAAGACCATTTTTATACAGTGCATGAAATCAGAACGTAGTGCTGATTTTAAGCTGTCATTTCCAAATGTTCAGATTTGCTTTTTCAAACACAACTCTACAACATTTTGAAAGTGCCACATAATACCTCTAAGTGAAAGATAAACCTTAGTCACTGGTAGGTTTTCTTCTTTCAGCCTCTCCAGAAATAACTTTCATGCCTATTTTACCTTTGACCTACTACCTAACTGTTGTAGTACAGGGCTTGACAAAATTTTGGGACCTGGAAAAACTGTTGGGGTCACCACACATACACACGGCAACCAAGAAAACACCACAATGTACTCTACTGGCTGCAACAGAATGTTTCTTTCAAACCTACTTTTAATGGGTGCCTCTTCACTCTGTTCCCAACCCCTTTTGCAGTTACGCATGTAAGTGAGAAGCCATACCTCATGGTGACCAGCAATTGTAGCAATATGGAGAGCTGTAAGTGCTCCATAGCCAACTTGCTGGATGTCAGCTCCACTGTGCAACAAGGCTGTTAAAAGTTCTGCATTGTCCTGAAATGTAGAAAGTAAAGTTATTATTTAGAGAAACATAATTAAAAGGGGTTGCAGCTACCCAGTGGCAGAGATAGTGCTTTGCAGAATACAATTTTGTTCTCATTTCTCCCCAGCTGTACTTTATGAACAAAATCCTTCTGACTGCAGGAGCAAAAGTCTCCATGAAATACGGCAAGAAAGAACTAATCAGTATCAAACGTATCCCTTAAGAATGCTGGGTTCTGCAAATGAAACCTATTGCTTAATCAGTAATATATAACTCGCCATGAGTTTTCATATCATGGGGTCAAAATACAAATCAAAAAAATAGCTGTCCTATTGAAAGAGATTGCCAACAGATACTCAGGTTGTATATCTCTCAGTTATCTGACATATCAGACAATTTCCAATGAAGAAAAATTAAACCACAGGACAAGTCTCATGAAAGGCCACTTTTTACAATACATTTTGGATGCAAATACAGATACTCAGATGCAAAATGCATGTGTTTCAATTGTGTCAGTTATGAAGAGAGGTGACAACATATTTTTAAGTTCCAAACTCAGGTTACAAATTCTGGCAGCTGATAATGCTAGCTTCCAGTATGAAGTAAGTGATACCCTCCACCCCAAGATTCTTCCTCAGTTCAGATTTTAATCCAATACATAGAATAAATCAATTCCTCCTCCCTTCCCTTCAACCCGTCCCTACGCCACTCAGCCACTGCAGTTTCAAAAACATCAGGAGGGAGAAAGAGAAGGAAGACCCCCTTCTGCCCACTCCCCAGCGCTATGGCAGTAAGCCAAGCACTCAAGGAACTGAGACAACTTTATTTCTAGTGCTCTTGGCACCTGCCTTGCTGCCAAAGCCCAATTGCTGGAGAGGGGACGGCTGAAAGGGAGAAAAAGAGCGAGACCATTAACGCAATTACATACTTAGAATTCAATTTACCTTGTAAGCTGCTAAATGCAGAGCAGTAAACCCATTTCTTGTCAACCTGGATGGGCGCAGGCCTTTCAGCATAAGAGTCCTAATATGTGATTTGTTGCCTGCATAATAAATATTGGAAATGGAGGCAATTTTAAAATAAAAATATATGGTGAATTGGTTTGGAAAAACAAAACACTTCAACAGGTATTAATGCCTGCTGTGGGAAAGTTACATTGCAACTCTATGCATCTTTTCTCAGAACTCGCACTGAAGTCAATTGTGCCATAAATATAAACAAATGGCTTTTTCAGGATGACTCTTTTCAACATGGATGTTTATTTTGTAATATCTACCATCTCATTATTTGCTGATTACAATTTCTAAGGACCCTTTTTATGTATTATCTGAGCAGTAGCATACTCCAAACAACTGATTTTTCACTTTCAGCACATTTAGTTATAACCATGATCAATTCCTGATTAACTGAATAATGAGGGATTTACAAAAATAAAAGGAAATTCTTCCTTAGATAAAAAAAAAAGTGCCCTTCCTACTTTAGGGTGAAATAGTGACAACTATGCAATACTCTAAGCCTGAGATTAAATCCAATCAAAATTTAAACCACTTTGTTGTTATTGTTTATAACATTCCACCTGATGCCTACATGAGATTCAACAAGAACAGTACCAAGGAGGCAAACAGATTAAAAAGTAATAACGTTCCTGCAGTTTATTAAAAAGTAAAATCATTAAATGCGCCAATAAGAGGGTTCTAAAGCATCTTAGCTGAAACACTTACCATCACAAATACAACACAAATGCAGAAGAGACAGCCCATTTTCTGTACGGTAATTTAAATTAACTTTGCTGAAGGCTTCATCGGAGCTGGGGTGGGGAAAAAAGATTGTAGAGTTTATCAGAGTTTTCATCTTTTAGCATATATCCCCCCCCCTTTTATTGGAGAAATTTATAAAGGAATAGATAATTATGATATCATAAAGGGGCAGGATTCTAACCTAATCTGTACCTCTTTCAAAATCAGAGATCCTGTTGCAAAGGGCAAGACCAGGTTTTATATATTATGCTAGGCTGCAACATAAAATATTATGTTATTGTGCCCACTGAGCTGGCAGTAGGCCTCATTGAGCTCAGTGCAACCCTAGACATGTATAGGGTTTCATTGCTCACTGTTTGCATGCGAAGGGGTTTTTTGTGCCTGAATGGTTCATAATCTATAATCTTCCTGTCAAAACAGGCCAGGTGAAACAATTTGGTTTGTTCCTGTTTTTTGAGGGATCCTCTCCGTTCACCCCATGAAGTATAATAAGCCATCACTGTTCCATCTCTCCCAACTATCCCTTTGCCTCACAATAGATAATTCAAATGGTACATTCTCTGGTTACTTTCCCATGCACTTCCACTCATGGGTCTTTCAGATAGAGCTGGCTCCATCCCCACCCCACATCACTTTCTTGTAAAGATCTGACTATTCAAAGTCTAAGTCAGGCATCCCCAAACTTCGGCCCTCCAGATGTTTTGGACTACAATTCCCACCTTCCCCGACCATTGGTCCTGTTAGCTAGGGATCCTGGGAGTTGTAGGCCAAAACATCTGGAGGGCCGCAGTTTGGGGATGCCTGGTCTAAGCCATCACTGGTGGGTGGGGTGGGGTTGCAAGATCACCCTTGTAAGCTCCATCTGCAAAGTCCTGGTGCATCCCACTGTTCACAGACTCAGTGTTGTAGAACTGTAGAGTTGAAAGGGACCACAAGGGCCGTGTAGTCCAACCGCCTGCAATGCAGGAATTTTTTTTGCCCAACATGGGACTGGAAGCCATGACCCTGAGATTGGGAGTCTCATAGTCTACTAACCGAACTATCCCATTGGTATACAGTCCCAGACCTTCTCTGGGTTGAGCAGAAAAGACATGCCTTGAGCATTTACTCATGTTCATTTGAATGCAAGTGGAATGCTTAATGCAATCATCCCAAATTGTGTGGAGGGTTCTACTCATGTCCAAGCAAACAGGAATACAAGCTCCTCCACTAAACACAGGAAATGTCAGACAGTGAGTGGACAGAGAAATGCACCCCTGCTCCCATATCCACATGCACCATGTCCAAGTTCTTGCCCTCATCCTTTTGGTGTGGCGGCCTTGAAGGACAGTGGAGGCCCTTCTAAGGCCCCAAAGTGGGGATCTCAGGTTCTGCCTCCTCTATGAACAGGAGACGTGGGTGTAAGCCTGGGCTGCCTATTAGGAGCCAGATCCTAGCCTGCACCTGGGATTTGCAAATTAGGGTGCAGGCTTGGACATAGGATAGGCCAGGGGGTGGAGCCGACAGAACAGGTAGGCTTCTCTCAGGTCCACTCCCTGGCCATTTAAATGGCTCACAAGTCCAAACGGCCAGATGGAAAGCCAACACACACACACACACACACAATGGCCTGGGATTACCTACCCCTGCCATGTATAGTTCAATAGAAACAATTCAACACCTACAATATTGCACATCTACACACACGTTATGGTTCTCCTGGATTGTACCACTAGTACATATCACAAAACATATCTTTGAATGCTATCCTGGGAGAGAGAAATCACATAGGTGGTCTATAGAGGGGCAGGTGGTCTTTCAAGTAACCTGGTATCTTGAGTTATTGCAGAGCAATACAAACATAAAAAATGCTTTAAAAATGAATGTAATTTCAAACTATCATTTCTGAGCTTTGCTTCTGAAATGGTAGGATTTGAATTTCGTTAATCCACATTTAGAATCATTTGCAAGCTTTCCATTATGAGTTGCCATTAACCTGAAGTACAGCATTTCCGTTTTTCATACATGCAATTAAAAAGAGTTTCATTTTAAGCCACAGCAATCCTTAGAGAGAAATGCAATTTTCTCCATTTTTTTTTACACTTTCTGTACTAATAGCATTGCAAACGTGAGCATGTCGAACTCTCCAGCCACTGAATACCACTTACTGCAAAACACAATGTATATTCTTCCTTTTCTCCTACAGTTTTTGGTATGCCATGGTACAACCTGATGATTTCATAAGGACATATGTGGATTAAGTGAATAATTAAAATGAAGCCATTGTTTCCAATGCATTTCTAATACTATGTCCCTTAAACAAGATAAAGAGCCACACTGCCTCATTAAAAAAATGAGATGTGGCATTTGCACCTGATGCAAACATCTTTTTGGGAAAATGCAGGGTATACTAAAAAAAAGAAGAAGTTACAGAATCCGCAGTTTTATGATTCATTAACTATGCTTGCTGACCTCTTTTCTACCACTGTATGTCAGAGAAGCAAAATAGAATTCATTAATAAAAATAGAAAAACTGGCAATAGATATGTAAACTGAGCTTTGCCAACTTCCTCAACAACTAAAAATAAATACACAATGCACATTATTATATTACAGGTAATTTGACCAGATGCTTTCCCCAGACCTCCTTCTCTCAAGTTGTAGGGCTATAATGTTATGGGAAAGGAGCAATAATTAGCAAGATTTTATCAGCAGGCTTGAAAAAGCATTGTAAAGTCGACTTAGAAAATTGCTGCTGCTTGCAGTGTGCCGGAAATACTTTAGGATGAAGGAGAATTTTTTTAAAAAAGAGTTGAGAATAATCTTTTTTCCCCTTCTATTTTTTTTTTACTTGCACATAGTTTTTTGAACATTACCTCTTTGGCAATAGGTCAGGTATGTTTCTAAAAACCTGTCTCTCCTTTTGTCTTCAATGAGCCTCTTACTATTCCTCTGAGTATTCTGCAGTGTAATCTGAAAAGCTGCACTGTAATTAAGAAAAGGTAGTAACAAGATTTGCAGTGAGTGATTTTCATCCCACTGAGGCTCGGAAATATTTTTTTTTTGCTATTGCTGTCAGAGTGGGTGAGGGCAATTGTTCAGCATCAATGGCCAGATGAAGCAGAGAGGCGAGCCGGGTGGAGCAGCCAATCTGCATAATTACATTCTTGTAACCAACACAGAAAATCAGTTGCATGAATATGGTTGATGTCAACCTACAGCTTGTGGGCAAGTTTGCATATTTTGTGATATTTTTATCCTGGAATGCCTTCAAATTCTCAGCTTAAAAATACGACTACTACTACTACTACTACTACTACTGTCTGGTCATATAACTTACCTATCAGTTTCTGGGCTACAGCACATCTCATTTTTAATCTTGGCAGAGGAGGAAACTTTTTTTTTGCATGCTGGAATACTTTTAAAAGGTCTGAAAGTATGGTTGTCACCTTTTATGTTGAGCATGGATGCAACAGAGAAGAGAGCAAACAGAAGTATAGCATCCATATCAAGGGAAGTAATAATACCACTCTATTTTGCCTTGGTCAGACCACACCTGGAATCATAGAATCAGAGTTGGAAGAGACCACAAGGGCCATCCAGTCCAACCCCCTGCCAAGCAGGAAACACCATCAAAGCATTCCTGACAGATGGCTGTCAAGCCTCTGCTTAAAGACCTCCAAAGAAGGAGACTCCACCACACTCCTTGGTAGCAAATTCCACTGCCGAACAGCTCTTACTGTCAGGAAGTTCTTCCCAGTGTTTAGGTGGAATCTTCTTTCTTGTGGTTTGATTCCATTGCTCCATGTCCACTTCTCTGGAGCAGCAGAAAACAACCTTTCACCTTCTTGCATATGACATCCTTTTATATATTTGAACATGGCTATCATATCACCCCTTAACCTTCTCTTCTCCAGGCTAAACATACCCAGCTCCCTAAGCCGTTCCTCATAAGGCATCGTTTCCAGGCCTTTGACCCTTTTGGTTGCCCTCCTCTGGACACGTTCCAGCTTGTCAGTATCCTTCTTGAACTGTGGTGCCCAGAACTGGACACAGTACTCCAGGTGAGGTCTGACCAGAGCGGAATACAGTGGTACTATTACTTCCCTTGATCTAGATGCTATACTCCTATTTATGCAGCCCAGAATTGCATTGGCTTTTTTAGTTGCTGCATCACACTGTTGACTCATGTCAAGTTTGTGGTCTACCAAGACTCCTACTATGTTCAATTCTGGGTACCCCGATTTAGGAAGGATATTGACAAGCTGGAACGTGTGCAGAAGAGAGCAACGAATGATAAAGGGTCTGGAAGTCAAGCCTTATGAGGAACGGTTGAAGGAACTGGGAACGTTTAGCCTGGAAAAGAGGAAACTGAGAGGAGATATGATGTCATCTTCAAATATCTCAAGGGCACTCACGTGGAATATGGAGCAAGCTTGTTTTCTCCTGCTCTGGAGGGTAGGACTCAAACCAATGGCTACAGGTTACAAGAAAGATTTTGACTAAACAATTCAGGAGGAACTTTCTGACAGTAAGAGCTGTTAGACAGTGGAATGGACTTCCATGAGCCTTGGAGGCTTTTAAGCAGAGGTTGGATAACCATGGGTGCTTTAGCTGAGATTCCTGCATTGCAGGCATAGCTGTCAAGTTTTCCCTTTTCTCACGAGGAAGCCTATTCAGCATAAGGGAATTTCCCTTAAAAAAGGGGGGAGAACTTGACAGCTATGATTGCAGGGCGTTGGACTAGATGACCCTGTGGAACACCCTCCCAGCAGATATCAAGGCAATAAGCAACTATTTTACTTTTAAAAGACAACTGAAGGCGGCCCTGTTTAGGGAAGTTTTTAATGTTTTAATGATGCTGTATTGTTTTTAATATTTGGTTGGATGGGCGGGGTATAAATAATAAATTATTATTATTGTTGTTATTGTTGTTATTTTAAGGCCTCTTGCAACTCTACCGTTCTGATTTTATGAAATGTGACTGCTCCAAACTGTTCAGCTTTGTCTTCTTTTTTGGGGGGGGGGGGGAGAAGCTGTACTGAGAGACCAGGGAACATCACTGGCTTCTGCTCTGGACCAAAGCAGCAAGAGAAACTCCAGGGTTGTGATCAGTGCTTTTTTCCTTCAAAAATATTTAGGGGTACTCTCCTTTTCCTACTTATATTGAAATACTGCCCCTCAATGAGGCCAAACTTAGATTCACCCTGCGTTCCCCCAGAAAAAACAAACACTGGTTGTAATGTTCTGCTTTAAGTGCTTGTTGGCATCCGGGAGACAATACAGGAGCGCACCTGGGGGGGGGGAGTGAAGTCAAGTTGTTAGAAGGTTGCAGCACCTGCTGTGGGCTATAGACACCGATAAGGGAGAGGCTTGGTTTTTTTTGCAGCTGGGGCACATGAAGGTTGTGCACCATGGCATTTGGTCTCTCTGCAAATACAGTCACCCCTCCAACTTCCCACTCTTTCAAACCACAGGCAAGAGTTGTTGAATAGTGCATAAAAACGCTAGTATAGAAATGAATTACAACCACTTCCAGTCCCATCTAGTCACTTACTGTCAGTGACTGGCGTGGATTCTCCCCACACACCCAAAGAAAACTACACCTCGGGGCATATCAAAAGGTCAGCCTAGCTGAATTGCTTCTGCAAGCCCCTCCCTAGTCCAACCCAGTGTTCAACTGCATACTGAACCCTTGTGCTCTATTTACTGTCATGAAGATGCAATTTAACACACACGTACGTATATTTTCCACACAAACTTGAACATGTGCATAAACCATCAAACAATTTGCATAATATGCAATATCCAGATTTGTTAAACTAATATGGCAGTCTCAAACACACAACAGTTATCTGGATGCCAAGTATGTATCACCAAACATAGCACTAGACAGATTTGCTTTGTTGTTGTTTTTAAATAGATGGGTAAACAATGCTGGTAGATAATTTACCTGAAGACATGCTTCAGTTCTGCAAACTCCTTTTCTTTGATTAAGAGGTCATCTTCTAATCTTTCAATGATTATAGCATATGATTCGCTCACTTTTTTCTTCCATTCATCTAAAAGGAAAAACAACAACAACCAGGTTTAGAGGGAATCTTGGCTTTAAATACATTTAAAATAGAATTTCAACTTTATTTCCTTCTCCAGGTCATTCTGTGCTATTACATAATAACCTGAGCTGGGTGGACGGATTTTCTTTTTACACATTTTTTAGAACATTTAAAAAAAACATTTTAATAAAGAAGCACAAAAGTAGAAAAGGATAATTGTTGACATTTAGTTCTTAATATTATTTGATATCCTGTCTTGAGAGAGTAGAATGAAGGAATAGGTTCTTTTCAGGAAACCCACCAATATATATGTACACAACACACACAATATTTGAAGAAGTTTGCTCATTTTTCTGTAGCCTTGATTTCAATCTAAAAGCAAGTCTGATTTCAGTCATAGTATTTTTCAGTTAGATTACTGACAACAAAACACCTTTCACTTGAACTTCACAGTAAATTAGAGAAGATTTCTTCATGAATCATTTACAATATATTTCCTTTAAAAAGAAGCAAGATTAATTACCAGTGCAAGTTTGAGTTGGTCTAGATTTATAGTTCCCCATTTGTTCAAGATGACTTCTTTGTTTCAGCAAAGTTCTTGTGGTAATATTACTCCTTGTTCAAGAGCACTGACAGACCCACAAAGGAAAAAAAAAAGAGAAGACTTTGATAGTCTTGTACCTAAAAATAAACTCTGTGCCAAATGGAATGTCATGCAACAATGGCACAGAGCAAAACAGTGCGCACTCTCTCAAGTGTAGAACAAAAAAGGTAACTAATCATACTGTTGAAATACACTCCCGGGGGTGGGGTGGGGATTGCAAATAATTTTATAGAAATATTTGCTTACCCCTCTATTAAATGCATAGGCGTATTTAGAAATGCATTACCAACCGGCTTCCTGTTCAGAAATGCAAGTATAAGAACACATGGCTTCAGGGGTTCAAACCCACAGGACCCCATGTAAACAACCTTATACTGACAGTAACCTCAGAGAGTATGGCTTTCTTCACAGAATCACTGAGCTGCAAACTATTGGAGTGGTCGTCCAGTCCAGTGGGTATCAAAATTCCCAAGAGAGCCTTTTCCTTTCCACTTTATTTTGCCTGCTGATGAGGATGTCTGCATGTGTCTGGCAGAATTCTCGCACGTTGCAGTGGTGTGTTGCAGGAACCACAAGCAGTGATAGATCCAAACTAGGCAAGGTGTGGGAGATGTGCAATTGGATCTCTTGACATTTCATTTCATTATTATTTTTTAAAGAGCTACAGCCACACCACATCCATGCACACGAGACTTGGATCAGAGCTACAGTACTAGAAGGGAAATGAGCTCTTTCCCCATTTCTAGTCTTTCCCCATCCACCCAAAAGGTTAAGTAGTAAATGGGAGCTTTGAGATAAAAAATATAGGTTTAAATGGAAATGTGGCAAAAAGCATACAATTTTAAGGCACAGGTAGATTCCTTCCCCAGCCCCCAGATTAACAACCCACTGTAACCACCACCACTAAATCCATGCCACAGATTCTATAGCTTTGGATGCCTGGAGTAATTTAGGCAGTCCACTGATCAGCAGGCAAAGCCTATTATTCCCAGTTGATTATTTCATAATGAATAACCTAGATGCTAGCTTTGATCTTCCCTTCAAAGAACTGCCCTTTGTGCACCATACTAATGTAGAAGCACCCTTTGACCACCCTTTCTTCTTTCCCCCTTTCTCTTCTATTAAAAACACGTTAGCCGAAAAGATCTTGAGCTCCCATGTGATGCTCTACCCTGAAGTAGGATGGTTTCAAATGAGTTGAGGAAAAAAGCAAGTGGGATATTAGGACTTAGTTGTGCCACCTGAAAATATAATAGAATGGCATCCTCTCCCACTTTGAGATTCCTGCATTGTTCTTAAATGGAAGCTGGTAAACCATAGTAATTACTTTGAGGGTACAAATTACTTTGTATCTAGTAAAATTGTCTCAGTAGACATCCAGCTGACATAGTCAGAATCCTGTTCTCAAATGATCAAATAACTTATTGCAATGGAAGTTACATAGATTGGCATCCACTTTTATTCCTTTAAGCAAAGTCGCTATTTGACATATTGGGTATTTTGTCCAGTGGGTCACATGACAGCTTCAGGGGCATAAGCAAATTGCATCAGGAAATTGGCATGTGTGGCTAATCCTCCTCCTTTAGTACAGAGACCACAGTCCATATAACATAAGCATAAACATAGGCAGGCCGTGTCCACACTAAACTAGCATGACTTAAACAAGCCTCAGGCTTACACGCTTCTTTGTCTTCTGTTTTCAAGTTGGCTTATTTCAAACAAACTATCATTAATATGAAACACACTTTGTCATTTTGCATGAAATTACAAAACCAAGTTTGTGGGGAAATGGAAGCAAAATCCAGGAAACTCTTCCATATCCCTGAAGCTCATCGACACCAAGCTAGACCATTGCTTGGCATAATACTGAAATTCAGCCATTGTAGTTGATTTTTAATTTTAAAGAAAACTCTGGCAGATATTATCAGAGACCCTCCACTTCTTGCGTCGTTTGACCCTCAGTTCATGAGATGCATTGATCAAAACTGATGGGCTTAGCAAACAACACAAGCAAACAGAGAATGTGATCTGGAATGCACCCAACACTTGCACCTGTACCTTGCCAGAGGTCAGTAAAGATGAGCAAGTGTCCCGAACCCCTGGCTTACCTGGCAGCAAGTCAACATGTCAAGACCCAAGGGTCAATCTATGCAAGCAAAATCCAGAGTCTAAAGTCCTAATTCCAAGGTCCAAAGGACAGGGAACATAGTCCAGGGTTAATCCAAGTCTGAAGTCCAGCAGTCAGAACACAATCCAGAATCAAACCTGAAGCACAGCCCCATAGGAGTATCACAACTAAGGTCCACCACCATGGGCGGTTGAGCAGACACAGCGCCTCAGCTCTGCTTCCCTTTTGTACTTTGCATGCTGATTGCAGCATCTGGGCTTGATGAGGCATGCAACCCTCACCTGCTCCAAGCCTACTCCAGCTGAGGAATCACACATCTCCCAGAGCTAGCAAGCCCCACCTGGCCAGTTAGGGAGATGGGCTGCGGGCCCTTGCCTGCCTCAGCCCCCTACAGCACCCCTCCTGCTGCTGCTTCTTTCTATGCCTCAGAGCCAGGCACTCCTCTGGCTCTGGTGATGGGTCCTGCTGCTCTCGTTCCTGTGTACAGACCCCCATCCTCTCGCCATCATCTGTCATCCTGTGAGTACTTCCTTCCTCATCCATCATCTGCTTGTCCCAGCTACACCCCTTGTCAGGATCCTCTTCCTCCTCCCTGTCATCCTGCCAGTTCTTGAAGTTTCTTGATGCCATCTACTATAGGGGTAGGAAGTTGTCAGGGCTGTGGTGTTTACTTTTTACTTGGATCCTGAAGTCCACCAAGGGGAATGAGGTACACAATTGTGTCTTAGGGGGAATAGACATACAGTAAGTTAGACATACGTTGCCTCTGAACACTTGCTCAGCTCTATACAAGAATTTGTTTTCAGTACCAGAAATGAAAATGCAGTCCTTTCTTTTTATTTTTTATATTTTAAATCGTCTCCTAGTTTTCTCCACAAGTAGCCTATTGGAAACAGCAGTTAAGATATCTCTGACAAATGTCAAATGACAAATGTACCTCAGCCACCGGATACCTTCCAGAAGATCGCAAAATGCCGTCTACCTACCTCATATCTAGCAGTAGAAACATTCATCCATATACCCTGTACATGCAGAGTGTATTCTTTGTGGCCCTGCACAGACATGGTTTCAAATCAGGCCAATCTCTTGTAAATTTGGTTCTGCTAGCAGATATGCAGTGTGGTGGATTCTGCATGTTACATGTTCCACTTTAATACCGTAAGAGGAGGAAAGTAACTTGGCTATCTCGCAAAGCGGGTGGGGCAATGAATTAAAAGCAAGCGTTTTCCCCCATTTGTTTGTTGGGTTCGGAATTCTACCAGCATTCTCTTGTAGGTTCAGAGACTGACATTCTCAACCATTTTCTTTCCACAATATTTTATTCATTCACATATTTTCATTCATGAATCTTTTGTTTGTCTCTTTACTATTTTATGCTGGCATACATAATTAAATATTAAAAATGACAACGGTCAAGGTTAGAAGGTATTGACCTTGAGAGTAGCTTCTGAGGAAAGCTTTCACCTCAAAGTTTCCAACCAAGATAAATACAGTGGTACCTCGGGTTAAGAACTTAATTTGTTCTGGAGGTCCATTCTTAACCTGAAACTGTTCTTAACCTGAGGTACCACTTTAGCTAATAGGGCCTCCCGCTGCTGCCGCGCCGCCGGAGCACAATTTCTGTTCTCATCCTGAAGCAAATTTCTTAACCTGAGGTACTATTTCTGGGTTATCAGAGTCTGTAACCTGAAGTGTCTGTAACCTGAGGTACCACTGTATGTGCTTTCAGTATTACACCACTTCTAAAGGTAAACAGGACCGTGCTTCTTTAACAGCATGTGTTTCACAAAACAAGTGCACCATTATTTTAATACTTTATTGCTCATAAACCAAGGGCAACATTTAAAAAAAAACAGAAAAAGGAAAAAAATCCTTTTAGTTGCTTTTTGAAACATTTGAAAGGGAGAGCGAGGGAGAGGATATGGAACGTATACCCAACACCTTGTTGCTAGGCAACTTGAAGAGTTATGAATTTAGCACCATAATGCCTGTCTATTTTCACTGATTGTATTAGCTTAATAAACATATTAAAGTGCATTTGTACTGATGCAACTGTTGCCAAGGCCAGGACTGTTGCCCCCGGCAACTGTTCCATTCCACATCTCAGACTCCAGAGAAGATCACAGGAGTCGGAAGGTTCTTTTCACCTTGGCACAATTTATTGACAAGTCTAACATGCACAGTCTGTATTCTGTTATCCAGAGGCTGCCAGCCTTTGATCCAAAGCTTTCTACACCATGCATTTGCATCACCTCAAGACAAGCATTTTTCGGCTTAGCTCAACATTGCTCTTGACCTTGTTCCCTCTAGCTAGGTCCACAACAGGGCTCTCTAACCTCACTGGTAGTCAATTTGCTGAGCAGCCCAGAACAACGTTTGAGTTGAGCTTTTAGATATTTGCTGTGTATTAATATATGCTTGGAGTATCTGCTCTCATTTGCAGTCTGGTACTGTTGACAGTGGGTTGGCTTCAGAGGTGCTGGAGGAAGCCACTGCCATCAAGAGAAGGGCAATTCCAGACTTTACACATGATCCTTACAAGAGACTAGACAACTGAAATCCTGTTGTTGTTGTTGTTGTTTGTTTGTTTGTTTGTTTTTAGTACAAGCCATTGTTAAAGTGTACAAGCACAAGGTCATGTCCGAAGGTACTGCGAGACATTGCAAGATGTGAGCTTGTCTGTATTGCACAGTCTTTCACTATGGTAGCTCTTGTACAAGAGTTTGCAGAATTGCCCCACTGCAAGAATTCCCTCCAGTGGAACTTGTCCAATATGCTTGCTACTATCCTGGGAAAGCCAGATACAATAAGGATTCTGTATATATTATATATATGACAGAGTATAACTTTATATGTTTTTGAAGGCATGAAGCAGAGAAAGTCACATGATGTACTTTAAGCAGATGAGTGGCAGCCCTTAAATGGTTCTGCTGTTTGTACTGCAGGAGAAACTGCTTCAGCTGGAAGACTTTTGCTTCCAGCTGGATTCACATCTTGTTGGGGTGCATGGGGTGTTAGGGAGGAATAGTACCTCTGGTGAGGGGCACTTCGTACTCCTGGGGTGGTTGGTCCACCTTTGGCCCCCACCCTGCACTCAGCTCTCACCTGTGGCTCCTAGAAGCTGTCAGCATGCAACAGAGGCCACACCCTGGGAATGGTTTTGACTGACCAGCTAAACCAGGTGTTGGTAGCCAATGGGTATCAAACCAGCTGTGAGTTAGGGATTTCCCCTGCATGCAAAGACAGGCTCTGGCAGATTGAGTGGATGAGACCAAACTGTAGAGGGAAGCAAGGGGCAGGTGGGTCTCATCAACCTGGGAAGGTACCTACCTAGCAGAAGGATAACCCTGATCCTAAACCTCTGCTATCTTGTGGGATATCTTTGGGAGAAGAAAAGGCGAAGGAGTAAACCCTACACAATCCGGAGTGGGGTCCCTAAAACAGTTGGATGGCATCTTGTACACCTCCTCCCGGAAAGCTGGTGCCAAACATGTTGCTCTGCTTTCCTTTGGATCAGTGAGGCCAAGAGAGGAGTCTGATTGTCTGGGCAGCCCAGGACCTCCTGCCCAGTCTTGCGACCCAGGGAGGTCACAAGTGGATGCCAATGATAACTGAAGCTACTGTTGAGTTTGCATCTTAGATTACTGATATGATTTGGTAGCTCGCTCAGAAGCTGCAGGTGGCGCAGAACACAGCAGTTAGAATGCTGAGAGGGGTACATCACACTGGTAGTAAAAAGAACTGCATTGGCTACCTGTTAGCTGAAAACCCATGTTCTGGGCCTACTTATTAAAATCTAAAGGAGCAATGGGAAACGGGTCAATGTGCTGCATCTCCCCCACAGTGCTGCCCACTTGCTAATAACCTGACATCAAGGGGACAGCAGGTGATCACTTCAAAGGGGTTTGCTCTCAGTGCCAATCAGTTGAAGCCCCGATAGCCAAAATATAAATCTCCACATTCAGGAAGAGTACAACTTTTTGATCCTGTAGGCAATTGTAAAGAAAGGGGTGTCACCATCAGACTCTTCTTCCTCTACCATCCTCTTCCTAGTGACATCTGCTTAGACACTGTAGGATAATGAGTGCTAAACTAGAGAGGTCTTTGGCCTACTTTGGGCATCAAGGCAATTATTATTAGAAGATAAGGAGAATGGAAATGAGGTCATCACAATTGTCTTGGGTATTCTTACAGGCAGCCCTGAAGCAGCATGCTCCCCCACTGGTTGAGATCTTTTCAGGAAACAGTTAATGCACATTTCAATTAAAAACTAGGCCATTTTTTAAATAAATATTTATTAGCAATATTTGTTCTTGGAAATATCTTCAAAAAGGAGTTTAAGGACTATAAACCCATATACAGTTGTTTGATCAATGTTTTAAAAGCTTCATTTGTTTTTGAAAATATATAGCTGGCAGACCAAGTTTTATAAACAAGCCAGATGCTGAATTTCTTCCTTTGTGCTTTCATTTTGGTTAAAACAATGCTTCACACGACGTCAACAGAGAATGGGGTCTTGTAATGTTACCTTTATCTTAATGTAAATCCTTTCTACTCAGATACTCACTCTATCCGTCATTTGCATGGATAAGATGTGATTCCAGCTTCATTTTGATACTGTCCCAATTATAATCTGGTGCGTCAAAGACCTTTGAAATGAAACACATTATTATGGAACTGATATACACAGAATCAATACCTCATATAACTAAACAGGTGCCTACAACATCTCCACAGTGCTGACAGATTAGTGTGCAAAATGGCCTTCCTGCTATTTTTGTTACTGCTCCATGAGAATGGCATTTGCACAGGGATTAATCTTCCACATGCCATCCACTAAGCTGGCAGAAAAACTAGTGCTGTGTCTGTTAGTTGGGGGCTGAGAAACAAGGAGAGAAGGGAACTAGCAAGCTTTTCTGTGACACATATATTCCCTCTCCAAGTCAACAGATTTTCCTTTGATATCCAAATTATTTCCAGCGCTTTCCCCCCTCAGTTTTCTCTGTCCTGCTAGCACTTGTCTATCCAGCTTTAACCTGTTTTTCTCATCTACAATTCCTGGTGTTGTCTGCATAAGTGGCCGGTTTTTCATATTCCAATTTCCTGCCTAAGAGGTTACTGAAATAAAATCCTCCCCTCTCCAGGGTCATTGTATTAAACTCTAGCATGTCTAAATCTATGTTTATTGGAGCATGTTCTCAAAGCCATTCAGGGAAATCACTAGGATGATGTTCATTATGAGCACTGTTATTTCACGACAGAACAGAGCTAATTAAATAAAGGAAGCTGACATGAATAAAACACTCGCCTTGGCTTTATTTGAAGCTGTACACGGCTGCATAATAACACTTCAGTATGAATGGAGCCCATGTGGTCTTATATGAACTGTACATAAATACAGTATCTGCCTAACAAGCCGTGAGCATACCAAAATAACCAAATCATCACATCATATACATTGTGAGCACGACAAAGTGCCACTATGGCAAGACATCTGCTTTCCTAATATTGTCTCTATTTTGATTATGTCACTTGATTTTTGATAATACATGCAGGCCCTGCTATCTAAATGCTTGCTATATGGAAATTCGCTTATCCAAACATTAGGAGTTAGTAACCAAAGCTCACTATACACACCGCAGATTCAGATATCCAAACAGCCAGGCCTGCATGTAGTACTGTAAAGAAATAAGCAGCCTGTAAAATCAAATGATCATTCTAAAGGAAGTCAAGGCCCCACTTCATCAGCCCCCTTTAAATTTCTTAACAGCTGGCTGGCTAAAAGAGTTAACTCCCCCTCCCCGCCAGTGGCGAAGCTGCATGCTTCACTACCAGGGGCGGAGAGCACGCAGGGGCGTGGTTGGCGCCCACTGGGGGCATGGCGCGCATCCCAGGGGCATGGCGCGCCACCCGAAAGGGCGTGGCATGCCACCCACAAGGGCGTAGCATGCCACCCACAGGGGTGTGGCACGCGTGTGGGGTGTGTGTGCTGCACGTGTCCAGGGGGAGGGATGCAGCGATGGCACCCTACCAGAATCAGAATAGTGGTGCCGGGGGCAGTCCGCTCCCTCCGCACTCCCGTTCCTCCGCCAGTGCTCCCCGCCCACTTACAGGGTTATAAGTGGGGTGAGGGTGAGCAGTTAAGTGGTGGTCCAGTATCATGCAACCCTGCATCAAGTCCACATGGAAATTCATAGACACTGTTATTAGGCCAACCAGAATGCATGTGGTTGAAGTATATATTTTTGGACTTATATGTGTGTGTATGTACCTATATATGTATACTTCTTGCAGTATAAATGTAATGGATGTTATATTTCCAGTGTATTTTATGTTGTCAGTTGTATGTGTTCATAGATGCTGAAGGAGTCGTTGATCTCCAAAACATGCTGAGCTACAATGAAGAATTCTCGTACCAGTGAGCACCAGAGTCTTTTGCCACCCCGCCACTGCACCTCTTTTTTTTTTGAACATTTGAAGTGCTCTTTCCCGTATTTATTCCCCCCCCCCCCCCAGCAACCACCAAAATAGTGAGCAAGCCTTTGAGAAAACCTGGCTTGGTATTAAAGCTATAAAGAACACATTGGTTTCAGACTTAAGATTGAGTGTATGAAGAGGTCGACAGGTTAGGGTGTTTCCAGATGGACGTGAAATCAGTGTGGCTCATGCTGAAATGATTATCCAACAGCACAGGATTTGCATTTTCAATATGAGATGATTTTTCAGTCTTTTCTGCCCTTGTTCTTATTGCTAAAGGATTGCTATGAAGGAGTCCGGACTTGGGCAGAAAATAGTTAATGAGGGCAGAATGACAACTCAGTGTTCCTTAATATTCAGCAGTCAAGCTACTGGCCACATTTGTTCTGTGCTATTTTTCTAGAAAAAGAGGTGCCGGAACTCACTATGAATGCTTTCTTTGTTCTCTCAGAATGGCAATGGCGCCCACCTGAGAGGTGCCCGAACTGAGTTCTAGCAAGTGCTTGCTGAAAAGAAGCCCTGCATCTGTTGTTAGGAAACTGACCCAGAATGGAAGTAGCTGTAAGTACTTCCTGAAAGGCAAGAGCCATTTTGGACGAGATAGCAGCAGTCTAAGGCAGAGATTGCCAGGTCGTTTTTGGCCGGTGGGCATATTTGTGAACCAGAAAATCTGTTGTGGGCACCACCCACCCACCACAACAACGCACGCATCACTGCCTATTCTATTGAGTACATTCTGCCCGGACACTGAGGTCCAGCACCGAGGGCCTTCTGGCGGTTCCCTCGTTGCGAGAAGCCAAGTTGCAGGGAACTAGGCAGAGGGCCTTCTCGGTGGTGGCGCCTACCCTGTGGAACGCCCTCCCAACAGATGTCAAAAAGGAAAACAACTACCAGACTTTTAGAAGACATCTGAAGGCAGCCCTGTTCAGGGAGGCTTTTAATGTTTAATAGATTATTGTGTTTTATTTTTCTGTTGGAAGCCGCCCAGAGTGGCTGGGGAGACCCGGCCAGATGGGCGGGGTATAAATAATATATTATTATTATTATTATTATTATTATTATTATTATTATTATTATTTCTTTTAAGCCTAAGTTCAGTAGGCAGAGGGAACCCTGTGAGGGAACTCAGGGGGGCACATGTCCCTGGAAGGTATTACTAGCCAGAAGAGTGAGAGAAAAATGCAATATTATTCTTTAACGTGAGTTTTCACCAATAACCAACTTTGTGGGTACAATGAGGTTATCCACCAACAGCGATGGCTACAAGTTTTTTGTAAGTGTGTTGTGCTATGTGCTTGATTTTGAAACCATTTTTGGTCCTCTTTATAAAATAATGTCCTACTTTTTCTTATTTCTTCTGTCCCTGGGGCTTTTTCTCATCTTTCCCTACTCTTCTAGCCACCAACCCTCCTTTGAATTTTTACAGAACAGAAACATCTTTCAGGACAGGAGGGTGAGTAGGGAGAGGAAGGAAGACCCAAAGTACAAGGCTGGTAATGATACATGGTGAAGGAGAAGGTCAACTTTGGTATTAAATAATGTTTGCGAGACATTACATCATGTTGCAGTTGGCACCAAGGAATGTCAGGAGGGAATTTAGAAATACTGACCTCAGACATTTATTTTCCGAGGCATGTCAAAGAGGTGGCCACAGATTTAATCAGAGAACCAATGTTTGCTCACCACATCAACTTTAAGTGCGGCTTGCAACTCTTACTGGTCTTAAAGTCATCTTTGTGATTAAGGCAGAAATCCTATATATGCTTATCCAAATGCCATTGAGCTCAATATGACTTGCGTCTGAGAAGACTTGTATAGGATTGCAAATGTAATGCTCATAGAATTAGTACTGAAAATTCAGCTAAGTTGCCAGTTTCCTTGAACCATAGATCAAAGGCTCAGATCCCATGTGAATTTAACTCATCAATGCTGCTGAGCTGTTGTCAACTTCTCAGATGTGAGACTGGTTTTCCTATGGCAAGATCATCGCTGTTGAAAAATGCACTTAACATACCTCTTCCCTTCTGATTCGTTGACCTTTTGTGTGTGTGTGTGTGTGTGTGTGTGTGTGTGTGTGTGTATGTGTGCGCATGCGCTCATGCATAAATGTGGGCAAACATTGTTGAACCCATTCAGAAAACCTACCCCACTGTGGCTCTTCGCAATAAGAGGGATGCAGAAAGGCAGCTCACACTACAATGAATCACCATGTAAGTTCCCTGGCAACCCTCCTGTTTTCTATAGTTGCACAAACACTCCTTGCCCTGTTACCCTTGACATCATGGTGGAAGGAAAGATAGATACGTAGGTTAGTTCAATTTCTGTAAATCTCTGTAAAACCATGCTGGACTGCATTACACACACACACACACACACACACACACACACACACACACACACACACACAATATACAGCTAATCTGACTCAACAGCACCCCCTCCCCCAATACAAACAAACCACACTGCAACCAACCGAATGCAGCCAACCAAGCTCTGGCCGTTCCAATCTCTTGCAATGCCAATGTAAAAAATTAAATAAATAAATAAAGGAACAACCCACATGATGCTGACACAAAACCCCCACACAAACACTATGCAACAGAATGAAAGATCACTAACCCACATTTCTCTCCGTCATCCACATAAGACATATGACAACAGTGGCTCGTAGCGAATGTAAACGGAATGTGAAAAAGACACTGAGTTTTTTGGGGTAAAATAACTTGAAATGCAGCATACGTAGCTGGACTGAGTTGGTTGTTTGCAATAAACACACAAGAGAGAGAGAGAGAGAGAGAGAGGGAGGGGGAGGGAGTTCCCCCTGCCCTTCAATTAAATTTGCAGATGAGCCTTCAAAATTTAATAAAGAAAATATATTAAAATACTAGTATCATGAAGCCCGTTAAATTAACGGGTGCTAGAATTAATTAGCAGGTCCCCCCCCAGTGACTCACCCACCGCCACCACCTCAGCCCCTCACTCAGTCCCTTCCCCGCCGCCCGCCCCAGCCAGCTGCCTCCTCAGCTTCCTCTCTCCCTCCCCATTTCCCACCCTCTTTTTTCTACTCCTCTTTTCTCTTTTTCTCCCCTCACTGGTCCCAGTTGCAGCAGCCCTTCCAACAGCCCCCCCCCAAATCCACACACACTTCCAGGGACTAATTCCCCCTTCCCCCGCGGGTGCGCCCGCCCGCCCTCCTGCTTTCGCCCCTCAGTAACTGCTTCAGCCCAGCAGCAGCATCACTCGTGGCTCGCGCGTGCTCTCTATCCACACCCACCTACCCTCCCTTTCCCTTTCACCGGCACACGCCTGCCTCCTCTCCTTCTCCTCTACCGGAGAAGAAACCAGGAGGAAAGAGAGAGATCCTTCCGTAGTGCAGCAGAGGCAAGGGGAAGCATGATAAAAGTAGCAAAAGAAAACATAAGACACCAACAAAGATAAGCCAGGCCAAATTAGATTTAACGGCTTGAAGGAATATAAAGTTGCTTCTGTGGCCAAAATCAGGTTAAAATAGGTGTCAGGCATTCCTCAGTGGGAAGCCCATTCCAAAGCAAAGGTGGTTGTTTCCCCATTATGTCTTGACAGGGAAAAGGGTCTCTCTATACCAGGCATCCCCAAACTTCGGCCCTCCAGATGTTTGGGACTACAATTCCCATCATCCCTGACCACTGGTCCTGTTAGCTAGGGATCATGGGAGTTGTAGGCCAAAACATCTGGAGGGCCGCAGTTTGGGGAAGCCTACTCTATACGAACAGGGACATGTGGAGATAGGCCACCATTGTCTGATCCCAAGCTCTAAAGAGCTTTAAAGATCAAGACCTTCTTTCCCCCCTGAATATTATAGCAATGTATTAATAAAATGCAAAATATGATGTGGGATACTGTGGCTCTGAAATTACAAGTTACCCGCTTATCCAAGAAACTCAAAGGGACTTATTTCTGAAAATATTGTGCTGTATGTCACATTTCCATGGTCACCTTTGTATTACTATTTAAGCTGGATGCTAGTGAGGACCAGATCCCTGTATGACTGTTGTGAGTGAGTGATTGGTGATTTTCTAAGTGCATCATGAGTGTAAGTCCATCATTACCAGTCATATGGTCAACAGAGCTAAAGACAGACAGGAATTAAAAATAAATCAATACATCACTGCATTTTAATGGTGTGAATTAAAAAGCAATGGTAAGAGCCAGGCTCTAAAGCTGTGATACAATTAATTAGTAAGTAATAAACTTTGACAGATGAGCAAAAAATATATAATTTATTTACAGTCTTCCTGGAAAAGTTTTTGTTTGCAACATTCATTTTCTACTATGGCACACACACAAAAAAACTTTACATTAACACATTATAAGTAACTAATGTTTCCCCTCGAAATGGGGAAAATAATTCCAGGGAAAGGTTTTTTTAAAAAACAAACAAACACCAAAACACCCACCCCAGTATTTAATTAAGAATTGTATTTAAAGTAAAATTATGGCTTGCCATCTGAATTGTTAATTCACCGAGTTTACAGAGGAAACAGGCAAAGGGGAGGAAATGAAATCCGTCACAATCAACAGAGGTTTTAAAAAAATGCATGATGGAAAAAGTGACGTGGATTATAAGTGTGGCAGCTTGCTTAGAGATAAGGAGAAGGGGGAAGAGCAGGCATATCAATCAACTTAACAGAGAAGCTTCTGGAAGTTGTGTGAGGTCAGGAAGGGGCAGGGAGAGTTGCCAGAAGCTATTGGAAGATTTCAAGTTGTGTGTTAAGAGAAAAAACTGTAGGCGATTTACTGAATTGCTACTTGCTGCTGCAATGCTCAGAAACGTAAGGATGTAATCTTGAAGAAGAGGTTAGAATGGAGCTGAGAAGACACCAGCATCAAAGAGCAGTAACTAAACCTGACAAAGAGCAGTAACGAAGCTCAAACAAAGAAACCAACAGATCTGCTTTGAGATTTTAAGTAAATTGTGATAAAGCTGTAAGATAGAGCCGCTGTATTAGCCCCTCAGTACGTGAAGCACAAAGCAGGTGAAACAGCACTGCTTACTACACATAGGGAGCTTGAACTACGTAAGTTACCAATTGCCCAGAATTTTATAGGCCCAAATAAGAATTCTGCTTTCTTGACCAGTTAAAAGAATTAGACGACCTAAGGGCAGAAAAACATCTGAGAAATGTCGGCCAATATTTTGTCAACCTGTCATAGCATGCACAATCACTGAGGAATTTGTTTTGTTTTGTTTCCCATATTGTTGTTGTTTAGTCATTTAGTCGTGTCCAACTCTTCGTGACCCCATGGACCAGAGCACGCCAGGCACTCCTGTCTTCCACTGCCTCCTGCAGTTTACAAAAGTCCTCTGGGTGCTTAACAGTAAGATTTAAACTATTGGATGATGATCCAACAAAATCATATTCTGAGTCGCCCCTCTGAAATTATGGGCAACTCCATCTATTTCAATGAATCCACTCTGAGTATGCCTTAATAGGATATCACCAACTTCAAAGTATTCTTGAAATTAGTGAACATGCTGGTTTATTGTTTGTTATCATCCCAGAAGGATTGTAGCACTTTGACGTTAATGGGTAATATCTCACAATATTTACCTTATGAAACACTTTGCCAATTTAAAAGTTCTATTTTCAATTTGCCTGTGGCCACCTTACAGTGACGGTTATTTTAAATGTGACAACAGGAGTGCAAACTTGGGTCTGCATTAATGATTTACTCATGATATTTATATACCATCTCTGAACAAGAAGTGCTCACTGCAGCTTCTGGATCAAGCACAGCAGGAGGGGGGCACATTGCTGCAATCCAGTCTTGAATTAACCAATGCATGAACTACTGTGGCAAGGCTTTCCCAGTCCAAGAATGGGCATAGCTGTTGACCCAGCCGCTGTTGGTTAAAAAAACCCACACACTTCCAGACACTGAGGCAATCTGAGCCTCCAGAGCTGGATACGGAAGCATCCCCAAATTGTGAACCTGCTCCTTCTGGATGAGTGCAAGCACATTTAGGATAGGCAATGGAACAATTTCTCGAACACAGGAACCACTCACCCAAAGTGTCTCTGTCTTGCCAAGATTCAAGCTCAGTTTGTTTTCCTCATCCATTTCACCACTGTGTCCAGACAATGGGCCAGGGATTGCACAGCCTCTCCTGATTAAGATGTCATGGAGAAACAGAGCTTAGTATCCTCAGCATACTGGTGGCACCTTGTCCCCAAACTCCTAATGACCGCTCCCAATGGCAGCTGAATGTAGCTGCCAGGGTCCCCAAAAGCACTCTCCCAATGCTACTGCCTAGACTTGCTCCCAAAGGTAGGGTTGGAATACAGTGCCCCTAATTCCCATTTCCTGGAGCCAGCCCAGGAAGATGCCATAGTTGATGGCATCAAAAGCCAACAAGAGATGAAGCAGGGGCAAGGTTGCACTCTCTCTGTGCAAAAGGCAACCAAGGCCAACTCAGTTCCATTACCAGGCCTGAACCCAGATTGGAATGGATCTAAATAACCTGTGTCCTCCAAGAATACCAGCAGCTGTCCCACAACAGGCCTTTCCACCACCTTTTCCAAAAGCAGGTATTAGCAACTGCTCAATAGCTGTTCCAATCCAAAGGGTCCAGTGTAGTCAATACTGGCCCTAGAGGGACCAGTTGTGTGCCTCAGTATAAGAAAGCTTCCCACGTTCCTAAAACAAAAATTGATTCTCTATTAGGGAAATATGCTCTGCTCTCAGAAACTATATTAAAATAACCATTCAGAGAAAAGGCAATTTGCAGTTATTATGGGGGTTTTCAGCAGGAGTTGCCAAAAGGTTTACAAAATGAAGCTGGCAAGTATCTCTCTGCATATTTGCCAATATATTTTATTATACTGATTACACTATTTACATTCGGCTTGTCCAAATACTGTTCGAAATGACCCAAATAAGGGCTGAATACTAAACACACCATGTTTTTAACAAGCATTAAAAACGGGGTGTCTTTCTTAACCTCTGTGAAGTCACCAAGCTTACCACAGTGTAGCAGAAATTTTCTCAGCCCCCCCAAAAATGTTGGGAAGGTGTTAGCCAAGAGGAGGCCTGCAACTGCCTTTGGACCTGCTTGTTTGATTAGTTCTCTCATCTTCTCCATCTCCATCTTAACTTTCCATTGCTTCTAGGATATGCAAAATGTATTTTTATTGCTTATTTTTTGCTGTGCACATCTATGCCGAGAGCATTTATACAGGTGGTCGAAAAGAACAGATTGCTTCGCTTCCTCTCCCTGTTTCTCGGCGTCAAGGCTTTACTATGCACAGCGTGGGGCTAAACAGACAACAAAACAGGCCTCCAGGACTTGTCGTCTAGAAGATTTGATAGCAGAAAGGAAAAGCTGGCTCTCTCCCTTCACGCACATGTGGGCAAGCACAAAAAAAGGATTTTCATCACAAGAATGAACGTGCAGGTTAGAAGGGAGTTCCATACTATCCATAGGGGGTGTTTTTTTTGGTTGGGGTGAGCCTGTCTTTGCTGATAATACATAGGAAAAATGAAGGGAGGGTGTTTTTTTGTTTTGCTATGTGGGATAGAAATGGTCTTCATTGTTCAGGCCTTCCGGGCAGATGGGAGACCACGAATCTTGCAGCAGAGACATGGGATGTGATACTCTTTGATGGAGTACTGGGGCTTTCCAGCTGATGACTAGCATATTTTTTCCCCAAAGTAACCCCAGCACTGTAGATTGCCTGTAAATGGCCATGCCCATACCCTGCAGTGCTAGAACCACACCACGTCGTGATGACATACTGTATTGCCTTTCTCCATTATATCACTCACACTGATATTTTGCTTCATAGTGCACTTTAGCTGGATGGTGTTTTTGTGTTGGTACCAATCAGTTAGCCAGCAGAAAAGGGGTGCTGCTGATAGGATGGACTTAATCTAGAGCAGACATGAAATATTGCAAATTACACTAAAATGGCCCCAGATTATTCTGGACACGGGTTCATACGACCTACAGTTTTCCAGTACCTGAAAGAGCCGATTCCTATTCCAACATTCACGTATTTGCAACTTTCCACAAAACAAACGGAGTCATGCAGCTTTGAAGGTCCAGCAGAAAGCAATGATCTCTCTCTCCCTCTCCCACTGCACCACACAATACCTGGAAAGATGCAAAAATTGCTTTCTGATGCAATTAATTCCAAGGTGCAGGGCAGAGATCTGGGTATAGTACTCGCAAAAACTGTATATGAAAAGGTTACATTAAGTTTTTTTCTTGAATTGCATGCGTTTCGTACGTCTACTATTTCTATCAGACATTTAGTTGTTATGCATAGTAAACACTTATTTTCCTGATACAGTAATACAAAAAGGATGAAATAGTTTGAATTCCTTGAATCCAAATGCTGTATTTAATATTCTGGTTCTATAAAGCATGTGTCAATCTTGTAGTTAAAGCTGTTGAATGAGTATTTGCATGAAAGACGGCTGGAATGAAAAAAGCTTTGGATGATTACAAGAAACAGAAATTTTGTAATAATGGAAAAGGGATTTGGTTTATGAGTCTCATTGTTAGATCTACCAAGGTAAAGCATATGTGTGAATCTATAACTAAATTGCTTCTCTTTTAACCTGAAAAAGTAGCCAAAAGTTTTGTCTTACAAACAAATGACCCCATCCAGCTAGGAAGCATATACCTGTATACATGAAAGCAGACCTGCATGTGTATATCCTCAGTGGGATAAGGAACTGCATACGCAGACAGGTGATGCATGTGTGAGTCTAAGCCTAATCCAGTTGTATGGACTGGCTGTGCAAAACTCCAGCCAGGAAACTGGCAAATAGTGCCAACTGGCTTTTCCAGAAGGAGGCTGGATTTAGCCTTTCCCTCAACAGCTGATTGGCAGCATCCCTGATTATTCACAGGGGACTACATTCAGGCAGCTGAATGAGAGTGAAAAGGCAGAAGCACTGGCAACAGTTTCCTTAAAAATGGTTGCAGACAATTAACTAAGCCAGTGGTTCCCAAAAATCTTTACACAAAGCACCCCATCCTAAACTCACTCACCTGGAAATAAAACCCAGGACTTACTTCTATGTAAATATGTTTGATTGCGACCCGAGAATACTGACTTGTAAATAATCTACTAGTTGGCTAAGGTCACAACGTAACAAGTCGCTGCTTAGCCTTTGTGACTGCACTTTTTTCAGAATTCACTTGTAGGAAAAGTCAATAGAACAAAGCTGCACAGACAAAACCACACCAAATCCCACAAAACATCCCTTTGGTTACGGAGCAATTTCATTTTTCATTTTATTCATATCCTTCTTTTGCATCGGATAGATGTTCAAGGCAGTTTACAAAGACCTTTTAAAATCCTAACAACAACAAAAAACCTAACCAAGAACATAAAAGACAGAAATAAAAAAGCAGCATATAAACATAACAAAATATTAAAAGCCAACCGTAATTAAAGCCATATACTTTAGTGGATCAGTCTGTAATCCTGAACACTGGGAATGTGTAAATCCTACTGAACTCAGTGGAGCTTACTTCTAAGTAAACTTGCTTAGGCCTGAAATGCACAGCTTGTGCCTAAAAGATAAAAATGAAGCCACAGACAAAAATATTTGAAAAATAGGGGTGGTAGTGTTAAGAGTGTGCACACAAAATGTGGAATGGTACTGTCAACGTGCACACCAGCTGTCATTCTGATGTCTGTGTTTGTTCAACAAAGATTATCCAATCCAATCCAAATAACTTTATTGCGCTAGCCATTGGCCACGGCAAATCTGAATCAAAAATTAATGCAAGCAAAAGGGATGAACATTATACAGACATGATCAAATGCACAATTGTTTTCTCCACTTAAAACAAACCAGCCCGAGAAGAGGTAAAGCGTTGCAAGAGGTAACATCCTTCTTTGAAAAAGTTTGATTGAAAACCACTTAAAACTTCTACTTAATAAGTTCTGTTCCCCACTTGAATTAGTAAAAACCAAAAACATAATAATAATAATGGACAGCTATTTGCCTTTGTGTTTTTATAGATGTGAAATATTTCATTAATTTTTTCATCAAAAGAATAGTTTATCTGCATTTTTTGCATTATTAATGTTATGCTACAATAACACTGTTAATGCAGTTTCATTATTTCTACTTCAATGAAAGACAGACGGGCGGAAAAGTGTGTATACTGCTTGCTCCTGGGTTTCCGCAAGCTTGAAAGCAATTAATCCTCTTCAAATTAAAGAACCGGGGGGGGGGGGGAATGTTAACACTTCCATACACTTTTCACAAATCAGATTCCCTTTTCAGTTTCTGCAGATGGATTTCTTCATAGAGCTGATGCCTGAACCTCAGCATGTCTTCTACATCTTTATGGCGAAGCATTTCCTCAACAGACAAGAGCTTAAAACCATTCAATTTAAAAGGCAACATGTTCTGCGCCGAGTTTAACATCCCTAAAGACACTTTCAGTGAATTGCTTAAAGTGGAGCAAATAGGGAAAAGCCGAGCTGTCCATAACCCTCGACAGGTCTCATCGCCAGAAAAGAGCTCGTCCGAAATTCTCAGGCCCCAGAGCTCCAAGCACTGTCCAAGGCCGATTCCCCAAAAATTGATTAAGTGAGTATCTGCCAAATCTGTCACTTTCTTTTTCAAGTTGTCTTCTGTACCAAACGCCATGCTCACATACATTCCTTCTCCATCAATCCTCACGCTTAGTGTAGCTATGAAAGTGTTTGGAGGTATGTCTGCTTTTGTGTCAATATAACAGCCGCTGATGATGCTGTTTGTTCCCACTGAAACCTCTGGTCCCAGCCAAGAATATTCAACTACTGAGCCAGGTGCAACAGAACACCCTGGACCGAGGACACTGTGAATGACACATGCCGATTTCCCCAAGTCCTCCACACTGTTTGGACAGATGCTAAAAGCATTTGGCATCAACCCCATTTCCGACTTCAGCTTCCTATCAGACGTGAAATGAAACAAATATTCGCACGTTGTCCCAATGTGATAGAATTTGGAGTTATTTAAGAGTACAACATTGAGTGGCAATCCTTTTAGAAGTTCAAATATTTTCTCCCTTATTTCCACTAGGCCCGACTCTTCTTTTGTGACATTTTCTATGTTTTTCGCATAACTTGGTGTTGCTCCGGGCCCCAATGCCTGGAGAAAGTCACCATAGGCATCTATTTCACAGCACAACACACCCATCTGTTTATAAAAGGCCAGAAGTAGTTTTGCAGTGGTGTGATCAATGTAAAATAAACTATCTGTGTACACGCACTCAGACATGACTTTGGAGTTTCCCTGTCCTCCAGGAGAAGATGCTGGACAATGACCTCTTTCACACACTGCTCCAGACTGACACATCCTTGCAATGCTAGGCTTATGCAGGAAACAGTGGCAAGATCTGTATTCGAGCTGTCCCTTTTCTGTCAAAGGTGATGTTGGCTCCAACACAAACACGCCATGAGTTGTACCAATGGTCAAACTGGAAGGATGGGCTAATGCAGTAAACCCAGGCTGATCAAACCTTATGAATTCTGTTGCTCCAGTACTATAAAGTTCAATATCGTCGGCACAACTAATCAGGATGCCTGGATTCATGTGAAGGGGAAAATCAATGTACATAGCCAATTTTAAATCCAGCATTTGATAAACTGGATCCCCAAAAGGCAAAGCTGTGAAGATTTTTCCCAGAGCACTTGCATTTGGTAAACGTTGACTGTAGCCACCTTAAAAAAATAAAAGAGTAACTTTTACAATATGCACACAGGTGTTCATGCAGATACACAGAATTTAAAGGATTTCATAAGTTATATAACATTTTACCTAACCTTTTTTTTGTGTGTGATTGATGATGTAGTCCTGTGAAAACTTTTAAGAAAAACACTAGGGCCTAATTTGAATAGTAGAGTGCTGGGTATCTGGTGGGCAGGGCTTGTGTCTTTTGCTCTGGAATCAGCCCCTCCCTTCAGTGGGTGTTCCGTTATGTTCAGTTAAGTGTCAGTTAAGAGGGACCAACTGCCTCTTCTTGCAGAATGTCCTAAACTGTGTGAGGGGATATTCCCAGTTTGCCAGGAGGACTGATTTTGTTAATCACACCAACCTCCACAACAAAAACACCATTGCTTGTTAAGAACAACCATTACAGAATTCATTAAATCTGAGGCAAAAAGCCATGTAATGCAGGGGGATTTATTTATTTAGATATATAATTTTAGCTTCCCCCAAGGGCTCAGACCAGGTTACAACATTTACAAAACATGTTTAATTAAACAGGGAAATGAAAGCTGAAATTGCTATTTAAATTATGACTGACACATTCACCTTATACTGTATGAAAGCAACTGGCTCCCCCATCATGGATGTGATGTATAAACTAGACCAGGTTTCCTCAACCTCAGCCCTCCATATGCTTTTGGCCTACAACTCCCATGATCCCTAGCTTACAGGACCAGTGGTCAGGGATGATAGGAATTGTAGTCTTAGGAACCTGAACTAGACTCTTCTCTCAAAAATGGGGAGTAGCCATTGCTTCTTTATAGCAGTGTAACCTGGTATCTATAGCAACCAGGAGGGCCGCCTTTAGCCTGCAATCTCCATCTTGGGACAGGGTCTACTAGGTGACCTAATGACTACAACATTCAGCCTAATTTTTGTACACTGCCCCCAAACTACTTTTTGCAGAACATTCTGCCTGATGAAGAGTTCTGGAAAACTTTAAAGCTTGTCACTTTTAAAATAAGGACTTCCACAAACATTGATTTAATTCTGATTGGTTGGCTATAAACTAAAACAAAAACCACCATTTGGGTTCACATAACACAAGCCATATAGTGGCGTGTTTGTGCTGTGTGCTACATCCATCGAGGTGGCGAAGCTGCATGGAGGGCAGGAGGCACATTCACAATCAACCCATGGTTGAAAACAAGTTATAGTATGACATCCAAACTAACAGTATATTGAGAAAGTTATTGTCAACGTGCATGTTTCTCTGTATGCCCGGATAGAAGACAATCCCATAACCAAGTGTATACTATTAAGCATACTACCCACAACATGTTAATGGACAGTCTAGGAATGTGGTTATTACTTTCTGGTTCACTGAAAATTCACCACACACAGGATTGCACCGGATTTCTGAATCCAGTGCTATGTACCATAAGGAAGTTACACCCCACCCTCTCCAACTTTAGGGGAGTGAGATTTTTATTGGATGCTGGCATTGGCTGTTATATATTCCTTCTCTTCTCCTGTGTAAGGTCTTCTCCTGTGTAAGGTATTTGCAGCGGATGATGATTCAGATGATTTGACCTAAATAAGCCAATCCAATTTGAGTTTAATTTTGTAGTGGGGAAAACCCCTATTAATCTTCACTGCTATCTTTTCTTCAAGGAGGAAAAACACCCTACATAATGCAAGAGAAGTGTAATTTAAAGGAACAGATTACCAGAATGAATTAATATGACGGTAAAAGAACCCCATTTATCACCATAACGTTCTTCTAAGCACTGAAGGACATGAAGCGTTGATCCACCGTTTCCTACAAAACATTTCAACACATACTTCAATTTGGAAATAACAAGAAGAGGCAATCAATATGCCTTGAGTATTCAGTTCGCTCACTTCTAGTATGAGATCACTTAACTGGGCTCACATAATAGGATGGAGAGAAATATCTTTCTTTTGGAATTTATGTCAGTTCAAATCCCCTTAAAGCTCACTGGGTGATGTTGGGCCAGTTCACCATCTCTCTGTCTAACTTACCTCACAGGGTTACAGTAAGGATAAGATAAGAGTTCCCATGAACTGTCCTGAGCAATTTGAAGAAAGAGTGGGATACAATAAATGTGATAAAATGAATATATTTACATATAAAGAAGCAAACAACGGGTTTCTGCTTTCAAGACTGCTTTCGCTAATACAGTCAGTCTATTTTTATTTCTACCTGACTGACATAAATGCAACACATTTATGTTGATTTTTTTTTTACTTCATAGTGATTTGGGTAATGAAAATTTTATATTGAAAATTTACCTCAAAGTTGTCAAGCCCAATGAATAAATGTATCATATGTGGTGGGGGTGCCGGAAAATCAAAGAATTTTGGAATCAGTGCCTTGTGTTGTGCATGGGATCACTGGAGCAGCCACGACACCCTATTGGTGGTCCCTCAAATCCAGGAGCAATTGGGCTATTTATCCAAGACTAAAATGAACATTAACATACTTCTTAAACAGACACAGATTTTATTATGACTGAAATCTGGACTCCCAGCAAGCCTGGGCTCTTTATCCTTCTAGAGTTAGCCATAGTGAAACCTTGGTTGGCTGCAAAGTGGACTGTGACCTCTCTCTGTTAACTCTAAAGTCAGGCTTGGTTGAACAGTAAAAAAGGTAAAGGGACCCCTGACTGTTAGGTCCAGTCGTGGACGACTCTGGGGTTGCGGCACTCATCTCAACTTACTGGCTGAGGGAGCCGGCGTACAGCTTCCAGGTCATGTGGCCAGCATGACTAAGCTGCTTCTGGTGAACCAGAGCAGGGCATGGAAACGCTGTTTATTTTCCCGCTGGAGTGGTACCTATTTATCTACTTGCACTTCGTGCTTTCGAACTTGTAGGTTGGCAGGAGCAGGGACCAAACAACGGGAGCTCACCCCGTCGCAGGGATTTGAACCGCCGACCTTCTGATTGGCAAGCCCTAGGCTCAGTGGCTTAACCCACAGCGCCACCTGCATCCCTGGTTGAACAGTATAAAGCATATATACGACACTTTTGCTAATACAGGAGAAAAGCCTGCTGGATCACGTTAATAGCATATTTAGTCCAGCAACTTGTTCTTGTGATGGCCAAAGAAATGCCTATGAGAAGCTTGCAAGCAGGATTTGACCACAAGAGCACTCTCTCCTCCTGCAGGTCCTAGCAGCAGGTATTGAGAACCATACGGGCTCTGACCCAGAGTAAGATAGATGTGGGTTCTTATTTCATAAGGTGGAATTAAATGCAACTGATCATGGGGTTACTAGCTAGGTACTCCAACCCTTTGCCCAGTTTCTACCTGTAGAAATAGCCTTGGCGTCTTAGACACCATAATACATGATGAGAACGCACAAATGATAATACCTTAACTAGGATAGACCTTAATGAATCTATTCAACTGTCATGTCGTCCAAAAGAACATCCGTCTCATTAATACAGATGGGAGTTGCACACTTGAATCAAAAGAAGCTTAATAATAGTATTTGAACATATTTTTGGAGGTTTAATTAATATAATTCAGCTTCTAATGGCATTCTGGAAATCTTTCAGTGAAAGAGATACAGCTGTCATAATATGCACCCGAAGGAGAACCTTTTTATCTGTCTGAAAATTAATCAAATTATGCTGAATATTTAAACCACAAACTGGCTCGGTTTCTGCTCACCAGATGACTGGAAAGTTAGCCTTCCAAACTTGAGGCATGAGCCTGCCCAAAGTTAAGCAAAATATACTGTTGAGCCATGCTGGGTTCTTATGGCAGTGAGGGCAAGGTACAAGATCAAATTATTATTATTAAACTTAAGCAAGGTTATGTCCTATGAGTTTTAATGGAAAAAAATGATAGTGCTTATTTGAGCTCAGATTGTGCTTTTAACTTTGCTACAAGGAACTTATCTGTCATATTGTTACATTCCCAGGAAATGCGATCAGAACCCACCAATTTTTGGTCCAGGAGGATCCACGAAAACATGGTAATGAACTCCGAGAGGGAGTTCCTTTCTTTTCAGCTTTTGGGATAATTGTTGCTGGTAAGCTATTTCTTGTTTCTCGTCAACTGCTGTTATTACAACAATATCCCAAAATGTTCCAGTCTGCACCGTTTTACCTGTTTGAAGATAAGAACATTTTATTACAGGAGATACAATTGCCAAGAGCACTGAAGCGTGTTAAAACGATCCTCTCCCTAATAGACCACAAAGCTCTGAGGCTTGGCTCCCATTCCTTCCTTGCCTTTCTAGCTAAACCAGGGATGGAGAAACTCACACCCACCTGGGGGTGGGGGGCAAATGCTTCTTTACCTGGCTCTTGAGATTTGCTCCAGGTCCTAATAAAGCTATTGGGCAGGAGTTACCCAAGGGTTTCTTTTTGCGCAATGGGCTTTCCCCGCCTCTTCTCCTAACATCACCCACAGAAATTGGCTCAGAGGAGTTGGAAAAGACCCAGAACAAGTGGGAGCGGGGGGGGGGGGCATTATCTGACTGTGGATTTTGAAGGTTTATGAACCAACATGGCTTCATCTGTAATCTGGATAGCTCAGTTGGTTAGAGTGTGGTGCTGAGACTGCAGGTTCAGTCCCCATATGGGATGGCTACATATTCCTGCATTGCAGGGGGTTGGACTAGATGATCCTCAGGGCCCCTTCCAACTCTGCAATTCTATGATCTATGCTTTTTGGTACTATAAGTCAGTGACTCTGCATACAGAATCAGGTGATATTAACAATGCCCAGGACAAGAGCGGCTCTTTTGTTACAATGCTCCTGGCTCTGTGAAAGTACAGTATGTGGTTTAGTCGGAGTAGTTTGATCAGATTCGTTATTACTTTGTGCATTACACTGGGTTTGTCAGGGAGGGAAATATTTTTATTTTTAAATGTTTACACAGATCTGATAACTACAATTCTGCAAAGACAATGTGTGATTAAAATCAACCATTCACTAATTAGTTTTGGAAAACAGTAACATATCAGGGATTTGTGAAGAGAAATTTGAAGAAGGGGAATTGGGGCAGTTGCCTACCTAACAGCATCTATTGATATAAGAGAAAAGAAGGAAACCTAAACACCAGGCTCAATTTTATGTTTGCTTAACATCCTAAAGGGCTCCCTTCCGCAACTATTCCCAAAGGCAAGGAAACCTAGAGTCACTTAAAATTCTGACACACTTCATCCTTTCTCTCCCCTGGTCTCCCCAAGAATAAGAAAGAGCTCTGGTAACACGAAGGACTAGGCATAGCTCCTTGCCTGAGGGAAAGAGCTAGTTTGTCCTCTCCTAGCTGACTATTTTTGTTGTATTTTGTTTTTTGTTTTAAAAACAACTTGGTATTTATCAGGGGACAAGAAAGGAGAATTTGTGGTTTGAGCGTTGACTCCTCCCCTGTGCCGTGAATGCCAGAAGATTAAAAACAAGGAATAAGCACATCCGGCAGCTAAGATACAGGACTGCTTCTCTCCGGCAAGGAACTTTTTCTATTCCTTTGACGGCCAACCTGTGGAAAACAGTACCCCATCAAATCTGGTGCTTGCCTTCAGATTACTGATATTTAGTAATCCCTATCTGAGCTTTCTAGCTAGTTCAATTATTGCACCTGTACCATACACTTTCTTTCGGAAGCTCGAAACAATTTTCATGGGTTCCCTAGTCTCTCTCCAACCACTGGCCATACGTAGACGTGCTTGCTTTACCAATATTAAAGCATCACATTCCGGAATAGTCTCTGCAGATTGATGCACTTACTCAACACAATGTTATAGGAAAATACACTCAGAAAAACCATTTTCACTTATGAGGCCTCAAAATAGAAGCATGTGGAGCTATGATGTGAGGCTCAGATAAAACAGTTTGTGGATTCTATAAAATTATTGTCAAAATATGTCTCCATTAAGACATGGATGAGAACATACTCCCATGTCATCCCTTCCTCACACTGCTAAATAGAAAGAAAATCCTGGAGACCTCAATTATCAAGTCACTGTACCTCTCACTAATGGTCTGTGCTCTGTCTCACTGAGAAAGGAATAAGGCATTGCCTCTGCCATTCCACATTCCTCTGTAGCATGGCACGCAACTAGTGACACAACTAGGCAGCAATCCTATGCACATTTACCCAGGAGTAAGCTCATGGAACAAGCTAGGACTTCTGTATAAACATGCATTCAATTGTGCCGCTAAAAAACATTTGAACTGCATGTACAGTCTTCAAAATACATTTTTTTGGTAAGAGGATTTTGTGTGCATTTCTTTTTAAAAGAACTGAAGCCTTGTTTTGGAGAATGAAACAACTGCAGTCTCAATCAGATGAGCGTCAGGAGGGAGAGATGGGTAACAAGCTGGCTGCCTTTAAAGAAAGATGGCAGATATCAAAACCATCCACGGTCTCACTTTTATAGTTTCTCCCTGTAAAGGGATCACCTAACTCCCGGTATCAATGGGTCTCTTTTTGCCAGGCTAGCAGGGTCTGCAATGGGGGAGAGACTGAGCAGGTTCTATGGGTGTGTCAGCTTTGAAGCAAGAGCTGCAGTACCGGTACATTATTTTCCTGGCCAAGTTTCAGTGTAGCCTGGGCGGAAAAAACAACAACACACTTCGCCTCTGTTGTCCGGACCCTCTTCCCTCAGAATGGGGACCTGGGTGCGGAGCGTATTTTCTGCCAAGGTGGGCAATGAAAAGGCAGGGGGTTGCAGCTGAGCATGCTCCATTGCATTTGGACCTGCCCAGCAGCACCGTTACACATGCAGACCGGACAGCGGCCCAGCCCTGGCCGTTCCTTCCTTTGCACGCTGGGGATACTGCGGGAGGGGAGGCCTTCGAAGTAACTCTCGGGAAGGCCGTTCGCCAGGGAAGGAGTCAGCCGCAAGGTCTGCACACTGCGCCCGGGAGTCCCCCAACCCAGCCCTTCCACCTCTCAGCTGAGCGAACTTCTCCAGCCTCTCCCGAGTGGCTGCTCGCAGCAAAACTTCCGCCTCTCCTGCAGCCTGCATGACGGCAGCGCCTTCTTCTCCGTCTCTCGCTGCTTCCGGGCTCGGGCAGCTGACCCGCCTCCTGCTCGACTGGGCTGGCCTCGCCAAAGCAGCCCGTTGCTTCGGCGACCAGGAGGCGCGCAGATCCCCGCGAAGGCTGCCCAGCGGGATGCGCGAGGGGCTGGAGGAGACAGGCAGGCAGGCAGGCAGGGGAGAGGACGGGAAGGAGCCAGGCGAGCAAACAACGGAGGGGAGCGGGAAGGGGAGAGGCAGGAAGTGGGGTCGGTGGGTGCGCCTTGCATTCTGCCTAGAAGCGGGCAGAGGCAGGCGAGAGGGAACACCAAGCCGAGCCGTCACACCAGCGCTTGGGAGCTGCGCGGGGCCCCTTCTCTCTTTGCTGCCACGCACTCTGTATCTCTTACACACCGACACTCAGGTATTCATGGTTGTTGTTTTTCTTGAGTAATGGGCTGTGTTTTTGAAGTTGCGAACAAATTAACAGGGCGACTCTTTCCTCCTCCTCCTCTCTCTCTGTGCCCCCTCCCACCTTTCCACATCTCCCAGCTTAACTGTTTCCTGCTGCCTCCCTTTATATCCTGGAAAGACACCTTTGAGAAAGACACACACACACACACACACACACACACACACACACACACACACACACACGGTTGCTAGTCCTACTCACAGTAAACTCACTGAAATGAATTAAAAATACAAACATTGATTTCAAAGAGTCTGCCCTAAATAGGATTTAGTTGGATGTAGCCTATTATGACCAAAGTATCTTACCCAAAAATATCTGCACAAACCAGTTTATCTGAGTGCATTATTCTCAAGGTGGAGGGACTCATTTATTTATAATTGCTTAATCATGTGTGACTACATTGCATTATGTTGTAAGGACCTTTTATAAAATCTTAGAATTGTAAAGTTGGAAGGGACCCCAAGGGTCATCTAGTCCAACCCGTTGCAATGCAGGAATCTCAACTAAAGCATCCATGACAGATGGCCATCCAACCTCCGATTACAAACTTCCAAGGAAGGAAAGTGCAAAACCTCCCAAGGGATTCTTTTGCACTGTGGGAGGGCTCTTGCTGTCAGAAAAGTTCTTCCTGATGTTTTGTCAGAATCTCCTTCCTTGTAACTTGAAGCCATAGTTTTGTGTCCTACCCTCCAGAGCAGGAGAAAACAAGCTTGTTCCATCTTCTATGTAACAGCCCAGATATTTGAAGATGGCTGTTATATCTCCTCTGTCTCCTCATTTCCAGGCTAAACATACCCAGCTCCTTCACACTCCTCATAAGGCTTGCTTTCCAGACCCTTGATCATCTTGGTTGCCCTCCTCTGCACACATTCCAGCTTTGTCAATGTCCTTCTTAAATTGTGGCGCCCAGAACTGGACACAGTATTCCAGGTGTGGTCTGACCAAGGCAGAGTAGAGTGGTACTTGATCTAGAGACTAGACTTCTGTTGATGCAGCCTATAGTACCGGTAGCATTAGCTTCTTTTGCTGCAGCATCACCTTGTTGACTCATATTGTGGTCTACTAAGACTCCTAGATCCTGTTAACATATACTGCTGATAAACCAAGTGCCCCCCACCTTATATCGGTGAAGCTGGTTATTCCTGCCTAAGCATAGAACCTTTCAGGCTGAAAGGGACTAGTGGGACTTAGAAGAACAGAAAGCAAAATCCCTTCTGATAGGCTCCAGCGTCACTTGCTGATTTGGGGATTTTTTTAAACATGGAATTTTGTAAAGCACTTACCTTGATTAGGGAAGATTTAAGAAGGCAGTCTTCATGTGACCACCCCACCCATAGGCACCAACTCCCTATGGCTGAGGGGAGCTCAGACCCCCCCACCCCCTGCAAAATTGGGATGGGGCTAAGCCCACCCACCCACCTTGAGGGGCCAGACCTCGCTGGGTCTTCCCATGCCTGCGGCAAGCCCCATTGGGCTTTCCCACAACTGCAGCAGGCTGCGAAACAGCTATGACACCACCTAAATCCACTGTTCTTGAGCACTGTACTTATGGCTGTTCACAGAAGCAGCATGCAGGTATGAGAGATTACATCCTCCCGTATTGGCTCCTGCTTTTGCATTGTACTTGGGTGCTTTTGCCAGGCAGGAATAGGTGCTTGAGGTCTATCTGTGGTTGAAACAAGAGAAACAAAGAACATGATGAGGCATTAAGTAAAGCAAAAAGAGGTGGAGTCTGAGGTGACAGGAACTGAGTTCCTTCCCACCCTTTGGGAAGGGAGGGAGAAGGGAGGGACAGTAGGAAGGGAGGGGAGGACCGTGGCAAATCAACAGGACTCCCGCATGAGGAACAGCAAGAGGGGCGGCAAACCCAGTGACCACCCCGGGCAGCAAAAGCCTTAGCTACGCCACTGATAAGTATCTTATTTTTCCTTTCAATAATTTCAGTTGGGGGGGGGAGGTGACAAGAAATTTTTCGCAACGGGTACCACCTGACCTTGCTACGCCACTGTGCAGAGGCACCCTCTTTCTCAGTTTTAAGTGTATACTTTTGGAAGCCACCCAAAGTGGACCTGGGAAAACCCAGCCAAATGGGTGGGGTATAAATAATTCAACTATGATGATGATGATGATGATTATTATTATTATTATTATTGCTCTTACACAATCGGTCATTATTTTACTACCGGCTTTGGTCGGACCTTGCAGTTCTAGTTTAAATAAACCCCAAACACCCCACAAATAAATCCCACAATTTGCCCACCCCTCACCTACAGAACACAACTTCTCTCTCTTTCTGGGTGTGCAGCATAGAAGGTCAGTCATGGAAGAAGCAGCCCCCTCATCTACCCTTTCCTACCTGCTTTTTCTCCCTCTGGAACAGGGATTGGCCTGCACATAGTCCTAATATTAATGCATGTGACAGGTAAGAAGAACAAATCCACCAAGGAACTGGGGATATCTTTTGCAGGCAAAGAACGTGCCCTGCCACTGAGATAACAGCCTTTCCCAGCCCTTCCTCTCTAGGGAAGAGAGGATGGTCTGGAATGCTGGGAGAAGGTGACAGTTGGGTGTTGAAGGGAGAAGCAGGCAGGTGGGAAGAAGAAGCCAGGCAAGAGGCTTGGTCTGAGGAAAAGGGCAGGACACACCACATCTGGAACCTCATACAGGCTTGTAATACAGTGCGATGGTTTGATGCAAGGTGGTGTCATAGTCTGCCATTACATCCAAGCTTGGTGTGGAAATCACATTTAAGATTCATTACCGTTCTGGTCTATAGCCGAGTGCAACCCATAATCTGCTAGTTCTATTGTAACAACGAACTATGGTTTGCATGGAAGTTGAAGTAGCTACTGGTAATTGGCCAGATGGAGAAAAGAGATTCTGGAATGCTTTCAGCATGGAGATGCTCCCGGCACGTATTTTGATGTCATTTTGGTGCCAGGCAAAAACTTTTTTTATTTTACTTTATCAGGCCTATTAATTTGATTTGATCTGTTGGCTGGTGTATTTTATGTTTAGGGTATGTTTTTAGTTTGTAATATTGTGTTTTCAAATTTTGAAAGCTGGCCTGGGAATTGAATTTAAAAAAAGGGTAAGGTGTGGATTTGTGTGCTAAATAAATAAAACTGAGAGGGAGAAGAATAGGAGAGCACGTGATCATGAGGCTTGCAGTGCCCAAGCCTGGCTTGATGTTGTACATGATCCAGATCAATGCTCTTCTTTATCCAAATTTCCAAAAGATTGTTCCTTATGCTAAGAATTGTACTTGTGTGCGACTGTGCACATGATTGTAATATTAATGCAATGTCACATCCTCTTACCTCCCTTCCTATTGCCCCCTCTGGCAAGAGAGACCCACAGGACACTCAGAAAGGCTCTCACTCATCCACTAGCTTGACTAAGAAAAGAAAGAGGTAGCATTCTCCTGGTGCTTCTTCCTCAAACCCTTTGTGCTTTTTAGATCACAGAAGGTAGCTGTGGGATTCCCCCCCCCCCCATTACAGGAATAGAAACAGGGAAGAAAAAAAACATGCCCTGAAAAGCTTCCTGAAGGGGAAAAGCAGTGAGCATTTCCAGGGTTTCTTATGTGCCTGTCTCTTCTCCAAGCCCTCTGCTTACCAAAGGTGGGGATGAAGTTAGTACCAAGAAGGACAGAGGCTTTGCTAGTACCTGTAAGCCAAGCTGATATTTGTAGACTCTTGACATCTTGCAATTTTCTTATGCAGTTTTCAGCATATTTACCTCTTTACCCGGGGATTTGACACTTATGTTTTAGGACCTATCCTATTCTGTAATTTGTTTTAATTTATTTTAATGTTGCACTGTATTTTAAAAAATATCGTAACATGCCCTGGTGAAGGGTAGAAAATAATTCTTAACTAATAATGACAATATTACTAGTAATAATATTCTAATTTTAACAGCAACACCACCCCTTCCTCCTCAAAAGTCAGGAGTCACAACTTACCACCATGTGTGTGTGTGAAGTTCTGTTCTGATAGTGAAATAGTGATTTCATAGGTGAGGGGTAGCAGCTAAGGGGAACGGTTTTATTGTTATTATTTTCTTGCACCTCTGAAATGCATAGTTTGCTTATTTAAAGACTTATACTCTTGCTTTAAACAATCATTATGCAACACAATGGCAAACGCGATTATACTTGTCTTAGCAATGGGGCAACAAAGAGGAAACATGATGCTGAATGCAGGAGAAATAGCCCCCTCTGGGAAGTATGGGACTTCTCATACAGGCCACATAGAATATGGCTCTTGGTGATGAGGGAAGCCTTGAGGCAAGTCTGTAGTAAAGGAAGAAGTGGTTTAAATCTAGAATTTAAAGGTCCGCAGGAGTCATCTCTATTGCTACTGCATGCTCCTTTTCCAAATAATTTCAAAGCAGCTCAGAAGAACAGTCAACAAATCAAAACAGACATAGTCATAAATATATAAACTACATTCCATATACACAGTATTTCACATCCACATTTGCCAGTTAACAAAAGCATCCATATTAACATTTCTCCAAACTTCGAAATGCATTCGAAATGCTGCCTTCAGCAGCAGGAGCAGCCTATGTCTTCAGGAGCTATGCCGTCCCAGGCTGAGTGGAGATGGGTCAGGCAGAGAACAGGGATCAGGTCTTTTCAGGGTTCACAGTGGTAAAGAAGGCCACACACTGTAAGCAGCAGCAATGTTGAGTTGCCTGGAGGCGACTGCTTCCTCTGTCCATCTAGGAATAGTGACATGTGGCTTTAAAAGAGGACTAAACAAATTCATGGAGGGTAAGGCTTTCAACAGCTGCTAGCCATGATGGCTATGTTCTGCCTTCCCTGTTGAAAGCAGTGTGCTTCTGAACACCCCTTGCTGGAAACCACAAGAGGGGACAGGCTTCTCATAGGCATTTAGGTTACTACTGAGAGAACAAGATGCTTTACTAAATTGACCACAGGCCTGATCCAGCAGGATCTTCTTGAAAATGCTTGTTTAAACCATTCCTTTACAGATTTGCCATTGATCAGTTGGTTTAACTCCTTTCTAGCAAATTGGGGCTCTGTTCTATTCTTTCTTTCTTTTTTTACAAACGGCCAAAGGAAAAATGAGCCACGAGTCATGTTCTACCGTGTTTCTCCAAAAATAAGACACTGTCTTATATTTATTCCTTCCTAAAACAACAACAACACGGTGGCTTATTTTCAGGGGATGTCTTTTTTTATATTAAGTATGGTACAGTTTAACCTACAAGGTTAAACTGCCTATCACTATGGCATATTTTCGGGGTATGGCTTATTTTCGGAGAAACACGGTACCTGGCTTGCTTGTTCCGCTAAACTGGCTTATATATTTTCATGTCTCCACAATCATTTTCAGTACTAAGTGCAATGCGAGCATATGAGTTCATTTCACTTGATACAAGTGGAATGTCCTCGCAGGGCTGCGTTGGGAATCTTGATATTCACCGAGATCTTCTTGATGTATAAACGTGTGTGGAGATCTCTTTCTATATCATTGCTTGGTTTATAATGTTGTGGCCTCTGTCAGATACTTTTTGCTCTATTCTTTCTTTTTAATTTTAAGAGTCGGATCAAATCTAGTCTTCGGTGGATTATAAAAGTACAAAGTGCAAATGAAAGGAAATGAAGCAGTCGTGCACTCTGATATGGTCTCACCATGCACAAATCCTGCAATAAAAGAAGTCTTAAAAATAAGGCAGAAGCCTCTGTATGAAATCACACAAAAAGTACATGAAACCCTGGTTTTGGTCCTAACAAAAAGACTACTTTATCCATCCTTTAAAATAAGGGCAGAAATTAAAGGTGCTGATGGTCTTCTTACTTTAAAAATAAAAGTAATATATTTCTGAAATTTCTTCACTAATCCAGTAAATATTAATTTGACATCTCTTTAAACCATGACAAAGCAGACTTATATGAGGTGCGTCTCTAAAAATTAATTTAAAATATAGCCTCATTTAATTTATCTTTTGCTCAGTTAAGGCTGAAGAAATCATAAATTAGTTTTCTGGCAGATCTCCAGTGACCTCAGTGGAATTTTGCTGGCACAAATATAGGTTGGATTTTAGGGTAAAGTTAACTGTTTTTCATTCCTTAGCCAGTTCAGTAATAGTGCTCATTGTGCAAGATAGTTTTTTAAAAGTATTTTTTAATTAATATTTTCAACATACTTACTAAAAGCAGCTAAATTTCAATCTATATTGTAGCTTATTTCCCCCAGCTTTACCCAGATCAGGGATTTGATCAACTCCAACCCCAGTAGAAAATTCAGACTGCAATTGGAAGCACGTGGCCTGCCTTCTACTGAACTTGCGGCTCTGTTACATACTCATTTACCTTTTAATGCATGTTGGGAGTGTTCTCTGAAGGAAACGGAATAGCCACCTTGAGCTTTAAGTAGCTACTAGTTCAGTGTAGATATTGCAGGTTTTCTAGCATTGGCCAAAGTCATGCTGCAGGAAATGGCTGATATCCCTGACTAGCAGCTGAGTTGGAGGAAGGACGTACTTTTACAGTCAGGTGATGGGGAGCAGCATTGGAGACAAGGGGACATGTCATGTTGATCAAGCAGTTTTCACCGATAAGCCACATCATAAGCAAATGGCATTAGTAGTGCACACCTGTATGTTGCCTCCAATTCCACTTTACTCTTTCTTTCTCCATATATGTTTGTGTGTGTGCACATCTCTGTACACACACACACACACACACACACACACACACACACACACACCACATACACACTTGCTTATCCTATACTTGGAGATTCAGTTAAACATCATAACAATAAATGATATGTATTTAAATGACACTTTCATTGAACAAACAAAAGTTCTTGTTTATGACTAGCCCCTAATTCTCCCCCTCCCCCCGAATATAAAGGTCTTGCACTGTTTCTAGAAAACACTTTGACCTAGAGTACAATTCATTGTGTTTGCCTGCATGTTTTCCAGCTTATAGGTACACTATTTTTGTTTTTGTTACATTATCCATTTGTATTGACACAGTTCCTTAGTGTTTTCTGTTATTGTGATAACATGGAAAAAACAGCAGAATTTTGCACTTGCTTACATGTTTTCAAATGGTCTGTTAGATTTCTTTCTTCCTACCTGCCTCCCCTGGCGCTTCTAGTCCTTTAATAGAGCAGGGGGTGTTGTCACAACCAGCTGGGTATTTACTTAAGGTACTTGAAGTTTTTCTTTTGAAAGTTGAATAAATGTAACCTACTGTGTAATCCCTCCCCCCCTTAGATATCTCATGGATAGACTGTAAAAGAGATCAACAGCCATGGAGGAGGAATTTGCAAAATACCTCGTCTCTGCTTCTGAAAAGCTGCTACTCCAACATGGGCAAACCGCCGATCAAAAAGATCTAAAGAAGCTGCAAAATCTCGTTATGGTCAGGATACGCACTCAGTATTTATGCAATCTAAGAGAGATGCAGTATTGTGTTTCACTTAAAATATGTGATTTGTCTGGAAATTTCATTGTGAATATTGATGCACTTGAGTCTTGCACAAGTTTAATTAAACTGGATCTTCATAACAACCAGGTGAGCAAATTTTTAAAAATTAACATACAAAGTATGGTTTGGGGAAACAAGCCAGTTTTTTTATTTGTTTCTGTAGGTCAGACATAGACAACCTTGGCTCTCCAGATGTTTTGGAACTACAACTCCCATGATCCCTGACTACTGTCCCTGTTAGCTAGGGATCATGAGAATTGTAGTTCCAAAACATCTGGAGAGCCAAGGTTGCCTATGCCTGCTGTAGGTTCTTGATGCAGGCTTAATTTATGCTGCAAAAGCTTCCACCATTTAGATTTTTTTGATTCTAACAACAGAGGGTGTTTGTTTGTCTGTGAGAGGTGGGGCTGGAGAGAGAGCTAGACCCAGCGTCCTCTATTTCTTCTGGACGTTATTGCAATAGAAATGTGGCCTTTTCAACATTGCCAAAATTGTATTTCTCACGATACCTAATGTATGAAATTAGCTGTCTGAAGAACTATAAATCATTTCCTGAAATGTTGATATTAAGAGCCCAAAATGGTGTCAGCATTTTCATGATGGTGGGAGTCAGGTGGGAAAACTATTCCAGTTTCCACTTTGAGTGTTTGCTTATTTTCTCTTATTTTTCACAACATCCCCCCCCCCCCTTGAAGGCTGGAATTTTACCTTTTCCTTTTGAAGCACTCAGTTGAGATTCTCACGTTCATTTGCTCCAAAGGATACTGCGTTGCTCCCTCGTCTTGAAGTGAATGGGGGAATCCCAGCCACACATCATAGCACACACGCATCTCAGGACTGGGAGTGTTGTCTTTGATATATAAATAAAACTATGCAGATGACCATTGACTGGGCTTATTATCTTCCTTGGCTGAGGAAGCAATTTTAGTTTGACAGGTTACTTACACTACATTTTTCGCAATGTATTTACTTTTTTCTCCTTTCTTTCAAAATTGTGTTTCAATGCTGTTTCAGATAGAAGAACTTCCGGGCCCCGTGTTTTGGGTAAACATGGCAGAACTGCAGCTTCTGTATCTTCATAATAATAGCATTTCAGCACTGGAAAATGTGCATTCGTTATCTTTCTGCCCTAATCTGATTGCTCTCACCTTGTTCAACACTCCACTGTGCCTGAAAATAGCATATAGGCATATTGTTGTGAACAGCATCTTTTCACTCAAGGCACTGGACTACTATGTTATTTCTGATGAGGAAATAATAGAAGATTGGAAGCTTCCTGAAAAATACAAACCCTTTACACCTAGCTTTTATGTTGATTTTTGCCCTACTTCTGGAAAGGTAAGTTATCTAGTTGTTTGTTTGTTTTAAGGCATGCCTTCATAGGAATAGTAAGCTTCAAGTATGTCATAATAATCTGTAGCCATTAGCTGAAATCCAGCAAGCACAATGGAGCATTCCAAGTTCTTTGCCTGCCAGGAACCCTGTGTGCAAGTATTCATTATTGTGGCAAATCGTCATGGCTTGCAGTTACAATTATTGTTCATCAGATAATCCTAAAAATAATGAATGTTTTCATAAATTTAAAGCATCTGAATTTTTCTCTGTTTTGAATTAACAGAAACATTTAGAGATGGAAGAAACAATGGTTTCACAGCTGCTAGGACTAGAATTCATGTCTTTGTTTAGTTACACAATTTTGATTCTTTCCTTGGCTCAGTGAAATGTTCCAAATGTAAAAACATTGCCTTCCTTCATTGAAGCCAACATTGAAAATATGCCTAGAAAATGTGACTAGGCTGCATTTTTCTTTTTACTAGCCTGCTAAGATGCTAGTAGCACGTGCCTCGGTGCTGGCTTCAAAAGAGCCCCCTCTTTAACATCTGGCATGGAAATACGTGAAGTTAGCTTCGTTTCAGACTAGCAAAAATGAAATGCCTTCTGCAAAACAGGCTGGCGAGGAAGGGACAGAGATAAGAGAATTTTATTCCCCTTCCTCTGTAGCCAGAATGGAAACAAATCCAACTGGTGGAGGAGGAATGATGCTCACTCACCTGTATGGCATTCCTAGTCGCCTGTGGATACCAGGCAAGTTGTTAAATGCAAGGCTGGCTGAAACCACTTAGTTTACAAAAGAAATATGCTTAGACTGATGCTCTTTGAATGGTAAGATCTGCTTCTAGGACCGCTTTCTGGGTCCTTTGGTCCTGGTAAATCAGACCCGGTTCGCATGGCACAGTAAGAAACCTGAGTGAGAGAACCGATAGAAATGGAGAGGATTAATCAGGGGCCCAGAACAGCATCCCTACAGGGGATTGGGCTAGATGACTCCAACTCCACAATTCTATGATTCTACTGTAACATTTAGAAGCTTTAGCCATGACAGCACCTGTCACATGATTATCCCTGCCCCTGCCCTGGTTTCTTGCGGGTGGGGGCAGCAATGTGATGCTTGTCCTCACTGGCTAACTACTAAATGTAAAGCGGGGGTGTGGAGAACCCTCCAGAAAGGACCAATGGTGTTTCTGGCTGGTCCAATAATAGGGGGATTTGTGATCTTTTGTGAGCTCAATTACCAAGCTTCAAATAAAGACAGTTCCTTATAAGTTAAGAAATACAAAATTTCCTGGAGAAAACCAAGGGGGCAAGTGTTGACCAGTATGCCTGATCCATAACATAAAATTAGAAAAGTGCATGATTTATTATTATTTTTTTTGGGGGGGGGAAATATGTTTTAATGTATGTTAACAGAAAATCCTCATTATTTGTTGTTGTTGTTGTTTGTAGGAAACTACATTTCAGGAAGAAATGAAAATGGTAAAAAAGATAATTTCCAAAATCAATTACATCCTATCTTTTCATTCGCCAGTCCTGATTATTCAGAAATGGATAAGAGGATATTTAATTAGAAAAGTATTGTGGTAAGTATATTTTTTGCTTAATTTTAATCAGGAGCTGTTTTCATGCAGGGCAGAGTAGCTAATTTGAGCTGACTTTTCAGCCATCTTCTTGTACACAAATACGGTAAATATGTCTGCAATGCAACATAGCAGACATTACAAGCTTTCTTGAAATGGATGTTTGGGCGTAGTTATATGTTGGGACAGTTTAATTTTAAAAATGTTGTACATAGAGAAATAAAAAAATTCCTTCAGTAGCACCTTAAAGACCAACTAAGTTTATATTTTGGTATGAGCTTTCGTCACGAAAGCTCATACCAAAATATAAACTTAGTTGGTCTTTAAGGTGCTACTGAAGGAATTTTTTTATTTTGCTTCGACTCAGACCAACATGGCTACCTACCTGTAACTAGTACATAGAGAAACTGTTAGCAGATTTTACTAGAATGGCTCGTAACTAAAGGGGCAGAGTTGCTGTTTCATTGATCTGTCGACTGGTTTTTCAGTCATGCATTATTTCAGTAATTCGGGGAGCAAGAGTGTGCAATCCACTTCTCATTAAAAGACCCATGGCAAAGCATACACTAATTTTAATAGTTTTTGGACTGTTGCATCCAGCATATCTGGGGGTTATGCCATAAGAAAATCCACTGCCACTCTGATTCTAAACATTTGCAGCAGTCTTCTTGCTACAACACGGAAGTAATATCTTCTTGCTGGTGCACCGATATAGTTTGTGACATTGAGCTGGGAAAGCGTTTGGTATATATGACAGCATTCTAACCCATGTTGTACTAACATATTTGGCTTCTGGTCTGAACACTGGACCTTTCATTGTATAAACTGATCTTTGTTTTGCAGACAGGAAAGACATATTGTACAGCGTTCTTGGCTGTAAGTGTTTGTAGGGATTAAAAATGAGTTTATATTTATAGAGAGCTTCCTACGTGATGCTGAGCCTTGAGCATAGCAGGTGCTCTGTTTTCTACATAGGCCTAAGTGCCAATTATATCTTGTAAGTTCTTATAAATTCTGGCTCCTAGTTGTGATAGTAATACCGACTCTGGAGCTGGAATCTATGGAAACTCACAACATAATTTTTAGTAATTTTTAATAATAATAATAATAATAATAATAATAATAATAATAATAATAATAATACAACTTTTATTTGTATCCCGCCCTCCCCGGCTGAGACTGGGCTCAGGGCAGCTACTGTAACGTCAAATATATATCATTGGTATAAAATCAAACAATAATTAAATTACCTGCTAAAAACAAGTCAGGATCAAATTAAAATCTAATTAGATGGCTTTCCGCAGCATTAGGGTTGGGAACAGTAAATGTTCATCAAATGTACTCTGTTCTTATATGGGCCTGTGAGAAGTAGATATTCTAGAAACATAAGTTCTATTCATTAATTTCTATTTCATTAGTTTCTATTTGGCCACTATATTATTTGGAACTGGGTGGATAGAAGCAGGTTATAGATAATCTAAAACATTTTGTGTCTTCTTTTTTTTAACTTTGTGGTGTTGCAAAAGCAGCAGAAACTCCTGACTCTTTATTCCCCTTGAATGAAAAAATATATGTTATTGAACCTTAAATATTTGCACATTATTTGATAACTTAACACGCCATTGCCTTCACAGTCTTCCATAATAGCTTAAATGATGCCATTGAACGTGTAAGAATATCATACATTATTGCAAACACTTGGATTGTGTGACAATTTTGGAGCATGAAAAGCTTTTGAAAAAATATTTCTCCCATCATGGAGGGTTTATTTCAACTAATTATCTCAAGCTTGTAGTGGTTCCCAGTTTTATAACCTCTAATTATTAAAAAAATACGCTGTCATTCAGATGTGTGCATGAAAGTGATATTCGGTGTGAGGAAACATATATAGGACATTGCAAAACAGATTATAAACACATAGCAAGGCATCAAAGGCAAATAAATATAGAATTAATCAACAGTGGCATTCTACAGCTAAAGCGTAGATTAACATATGCACAGAAACAATTGATCATTTACACAAATTTGTCAGAGCTGAATAGCTGCACTCTATAATATTCCAGAAATAAGTGTCACTGGCATTAACTTTTTTCCTTTTATGTAGTCTACACACAGAATTTTAAGGAACCTATTTGATATTGTAATATTGCAGTATGGAGCGCATTGCTGCTCCCCCCCAAAAAATCACAGGCTGTTCTGCAGGGTCCCCCAATACTTTGTAAAAGATTTTAGGTTCACAGGTAGAAGGAAGAATGGGCAGAATTTGCATCCCCTTCTCTTACATCAACTGATGCCTCCACTGGGTCAACAGCTAGTGAAATAACAGCAATAGATTTCACTTTAAAATTTCACATTTTGAACATGTGTAAGCTGCAGCAATGCATACTGTAAAAGCTTATACAGTGGTACCTCGGTTTATGAACTTAATCGGTTCCGGAAGTCCGTTCTTAAACCGAAACTGTTCTTAAACCGAGGTGCGCTTTCCCTAATGAGCCTCCTGCTGCTGGTGCACTTCCACCGTTTGGATGCCGTTTTTAGACCAAGGTAAAGTTCTCAAACGGGGACACTATTTCCAGTTTTGCGGAGTTTGTAAACCAAATCGTTCTTAAACTGGACTGTTCTTAAACCGAGGTACCACTGTACTGCTAGTGTATAGTGACCGATTGGAAAAATTAACACTCCACACTGCAAGTTTTTGTTACAGGTTGCATTTGTTCTTATTCTCAAATTTCCCTCCTTAATAAGAGCTAGAAAACAATTGCCGCTTGGTTTTCCCTGCTGCCGTTGTAGACGTTGTGCCGACGCTGTGAACTAGCAGAGTTCTAGTGTTGGACCAATCAGGGATAAATTTTCTTTGAAATGAACACTTTCACAGGGTGGCAAATTCTCTTGATTTCTAGGGAGACAAGGATTCTTTAAAATGTGTGATGGCGTGGACTGCAACTAACTTAACTGTTCAAGGTGGCTGAGAGATTTCTCCCCTCAGATATGACTGTACTTAATCTCTTTATGATACACACACTACTGTGCACTTGCAATCTTTCCACATAATGTTTCAATCAAGGAATTTAAGAATTGATGCCACCTTATTAAATCCAATATTCAGCTTCTGTGAGTATAGTTGCCAAATTGCACAAACATGTCCAGGGAAGAGAGTAGCGAAATACTAGCATAACTGGAGATGAGGACACCTTTGTACGTGCGCATGCCGTGACAAGACTTAGGTTCTTAATATGCTTGGTGCTCGCCATTGTATGTGCAAACACACACACCCAAACTTCTGCAGGAAGTGAAACTTTTAGAAGTATTATGCTACCTAGAGTGGCTGCAGCAGAAGTGCATTAGTATACATGATGGGGAACAATATGCACAGTAAAAGTTCATGGACTTTGTTGTTGAAAGTGCACGTGCCTAAGTGATGTGAATGACTAACTGAGATATTTCAGATGTTAAAAGTTTTCTTTGGTCTTTTCAGCGTGATATCTGAAAGAAAGTTATATTCTCCAGGGTATTCTGCATTCATGTCGTGGGTGCACTACACCCCACACCAGATGATGTTAAATTCATGCTTAGCATCATAATTTCTAAGATGAAAAGCACTGACTTGTGCCTTTGTATTATTTGTACACAGATGGTGTTCTGTGAAGCATTCAGCAAGCAAGCAAACCACATCTGTCAAAACACTCTCCATCCATTCCAGCATCTTGTGCTGAGTAGCAATTGAAAGGTTGTCAGTTTAGATCAATGATTCTCATACCACGTTGGGTTGACTGGTCATTTGTACGAACCGAAAAGCCCAACTACCTTAGGAGCTGCAGGTAGCTCATTTGAGCAGTTCAGGAGCCGTTTCTTGGCTGATCGAGGAAGTGAATGATGAAGTCCATTGTAAGACTATTCTGTAGGAACAGTCTCTTGAATCTCCTTTCCTCCCACTTTCAGACACATGCAAGGACTGATGCATGCTGGAACTCCTCCCCAGAGGAGGAGGGGAAAGTAATAATAGGACTATGATAATCCCATGGGGCCTTTAAACTGGCCTGTAAGAGGGAGTGAAGAAGCAGTGGTAGTTATGGAAGAGGACTGATTGGTTGGAAGGGAAAGACAGCAGAGCAAAGGGAGAATTAGAAATGCTGCGATGGGGACAAAGTGAAATATGTCCTACTGTGGGACAGCACTGCTTCACTGTAGCATCTCTGTAGTTCTAAAGATTTGTTTGTTTTTCTTCTTTGGAGACTCAGAGCACACTGGAGGTCCATGTATTTCTGCTACCTATCTACATATCTTGTTGCTTAAAGCAACACTGAATACTGACAGCCATCTTTGTTTTGATACGCACAACCATTTGGCATGAAAAGTGAAAGCTACTTTAAAGATAATCTTGTCAAGCTGCTACTCTGATGAAGAGTGACAGACTCTGCATCATTTTGGCAGACAGGTTAAGTTTTCTTTGGGGAAGTGACAATTTTCCTTTCCCCCCCCCCCCAACTAATGAAAAGTGTACAAAATGCGTCTTCCCTGAGCCAAATGTATTTTGAAGAGAGAGTGCACCGAATATGAAACATAAAATGCATGCCTTTACATGTTGGCACCATGGTGGGCATCCACAGAAAATCTGTGCGCTGTTGAAAAGTTTAATAGGAACACAAACTTGCATGTCTTTCAACATTGGGATGTTAGGAAGATTTCAGTGGCTTTGCAGGCATATACACCAAAACAAGTGTTTTAAGATCAGAGGGACAATTTCTTATAAGCTGGATGTTTTTGGCACATATCATCGTGGAATACTTATATAAACTCTGCTAATTTGTGAAAACTAGCTTTTCAGGAATACCGGTAGCAGTAGTTGCATTTGAGTCCATTGGAGCTTGGCTACAGAGGACTCCTAAGAAGATCTAACAGCTATACGATTATTATGACCCTGTCAGGGAACAAGATTCTCTAAGTAAAAGTTGCTGATACTACTCCCTAGCCTTTGGGCTAAGGTTAAATAAATAAGTGATGGGATAGGACATTTGAAAATTGACTCTTAGTACACTGTGATATCCATCAGAATAAGTTCAGGCATCATCTCAGTTACTCAGTTCTATATCAACTAGCTAAGAATGAAGTTGAGAGCTATAAAAACAATACATGGTATTTAGAGTGTTCAAAACACTTCACACACACATTTCAGAAGCCCTGTAAATTGTTGTCCATATATTATTGTTCCCATATTGAAGGCTGGAGGAGAAGTGAATCTCAAAGGTTTGAACATTGATTTAACTGGCTAACATAAAAATGTAGAGTTTGGATTGGATGCAGGACTTCTAAAAGTCATTTGCAAAAGAACTTGCAAGTGTACTTGTTTTTTTCAGAATTTTATGCACAAGCTTCTTAGTATTCTAGAAAGAAAATGCTAAGAAGGGGCTACAAAGACTTAATAATTTTTCAGGAAGAGATTAAGTCTTCTTAATGCCTAAACACATCATAGCATAGTTGCATTCTGCTAATAGATGTTCAGAGCATACACCTTACATATTTCTCCTTCATGCTTATGCATTTTACAGGTTATTAATAGCCTCTAGTATATAATACTAAAAATGTCAGTTCCTCTCCAATGTCTTCAAAATAATTTCATTATTATGTTAATATGAAGCCCTCTGTGGATAATGTTTTGTCAATCTTTTTAAAAGGGATTGTATGTTACATTATAAAAATTATATGCTTAACACTTTCTAGTTGTTAAGTAATTACCATGACCAGCTCCACGAACTTTGAAGATCACTTTCAGATTGTTTTGCCTAAGATTTACCACCATTTTTGTTATAAAATCATGGAGCCGGAAGGGACCACATGGGTCTTCTAGTCCAACCCCATGCAATGAAGGAATCTTTTGCCCAACACAGGGCTTGAACCTGTGAACTTGAGTTAGGGTTACCATGTGTCCAGAATTTCCCAGACATAGACGAGATTTGGCCGTCGGAAACAGTGTCCAGGCAGAAATCACTGAAATGTCCAGGGGGGGGGGGGAGCTCAAGAACTTTGAGCAGAACTGAAAAAAGCTCAGAACTGAAAAAAACCCTTCCCCAAGGCAACCCTACTTGAGTTTAAGAGTCTCATGCTCTATGGATTGAGCTGCCCCACAGGCACCAAGACTTCATAGGTTTCTGAGTCACGCTGTAGCCTTCTCTGTCCAGAAAATGCATACCCATCTTTTTTCTCTCTGGAAAAGTGAAACCAATCTGACTGGCAAAATGTCCGGTTTTGAGCTTAAGAGGCAGTGTGTGTAGAGATTTGTGCAGTAGGGGCCTTTTCATTTTGATTGACATGTCTAGCGTTAATTACAGCGCATTATTTTCCCCGGGTACTCCAATTACAGTTAGAACTGATATTTTCATTGTCACATATAATATGCTTAGGAAAGAACAGCAGCATTTTTTTAAAAAAAATTCAGCCTGCAATTCAGTGCACACTTTCTTGAGAACAAGACTCATTGAATTTAGTGAGACTGACTTTAGAGTAAACATGCATAAGACTGCACTCTTATTCTCTCTGACCATAGTAAAATATGCTTTGCTGAGATATGTTTGAAAATATACATCCCATTCCTTCTTTAAAACTGTATAGCCCAATCCATAGATCTTCAGGCATAATCATAATTGTAGTCTCCTCCTCCTTCATACCACTAAATGCATGTTTGAAGAAGGTGGCAGGGTCCACCTCCTTTCCTTTCACAAGCAAGTAGCATTCAGCTATCAAAACTTGGTACAGCAGTATTTTGTGCTCTTGTGATTCATGTGTCCCCTCATAGCCTGTTTCCTGATGGAGAAAACCCACATTAAATTTAAGCTAAGCTTGAATACAGTGATCCTTTCCCCTTTTCTTTAATTTTAGACAGCTAACTGTACTTTTCCTATTCTTTTTCCTGTGCCTCTACAGCGCTTTATCAGAGATTTTGTTCACATATATCATATCTATCTCTGACAAGTTTCAGCAAATTCAGTAATATACATATAGTGACAGAGATTGCCATCCTATCCACACCTAGCCTGGGAGAAATCCCCATTAAAGACCGCGGGGCATATTTCCAATACTGAGAGGATGAATGAGATCATGAAATTAAAATAAAAATTAAGGAATTTGATCTCAGTGTTTTGTCAGTCCCATTTTGATGCAACATATGCAGTTTATTTGTCAATAACATAAATAGTGCTTTGGAAAATACTTAAAAAAGTATTAAGGCACAATAAGGGCTGTGTCTATACACACTACCGTGCTTTGAGTTTTCACCTCCTTAAAATAAATTTGCCAAACCTCTGTTTCTTACAGCCTGATTCCTATGCAAGATGTTCTGCGATATAAACGTCACATGGGAGGTGGACTAAAGCTACCACCTTTAGGATCTGGTAGGGATGTGAAGCAGACAGCTTTGACTAAGAAGGAACAGCATGCTGGGGTCAAAATGCATGCATCTGGGATCCCAGTAAGTGTGCTATTTATATATTAATTTGGAAACTAGGGTTGTGCACCACAATTTTCCCCAGGCAAACTGGGCATATTCAGCAGTATTTAGGTGTTGCCTGAGTTGGGCTGAGATAGTTACAGATCGCTGCAGGTCGGATTGGGTGGCCCACAGTGATCCAGGACTGTCAGGCATCAAGCAGAAAGGAGAGACAGGCATCGTGTTGGAAAACCCCATTGAAAGGCTGAGACATACCTGGCCAAAAACTGCATCGTCCCAGGAGAAGCTTGTCTGATGGCCCTTGCCTGAAGCACCACCCTGCAGGATTATTGTAGAGGCATCAATCTTGCATCAATGCTGCTGCAGGAAAGCCACTTGCAAAGCAGCACCCCCTTAGTTGTGAGTGGGGAGAAGGAGAGGCAATGCCTCCTTCCCTCATGCTCCCTGCCTGCTGCATGTTTAATTGGGGTTTTAAACAATTAATTAAGCATTATCCCTCCCCCTGAACTATTTTGGAACCAGATCCAGGCAGGGCAGATGGTGCCCAGCTTGACCTGGTATGGGTTGGCCTGACAGACACCCTTTTCCTTCTCCATCAGGGCCATGAGTTGTGTGCAGCACTATCAAAAACTATAGGGGAGAATCTGCATTTTACACATAGCAGCAAGAATCATTCTGTGGATCCAAGGAAAATCAGTAGAGCCCTGGAAAATGTGTCCATATTTGATTATAAGGAATTTACACTTGTTGAACCAGCTTTGTACAGATCTATTAGAAATGTGCTCCGAATGACACTTTTTGGGCAACATTGTATCTGGCATATGATGTTATTTTTACCAGTACGGAAGCAAGGCAGTGAGAACCCTGGAAGATTCAAATTAAGTACAAATTTCACCATGGCAATGGGATTGCCATGTGGGAGATCCCAAGAATGACCTGAAAAAAGCAGTTTTTGAAGGGTAACCAGTTTGACATCATCTTTCCACCTTTCCCCCAAAAATCTTAAGTGCAGGGGGTACCAGGTTACCACCTCAGAAGCGGGTAATGGTAAATATGGCTATGATTACTTGTAGGGTTGAGAGCCTTGTGGATTCCAAATGCCCTGACCAGGTCTAGTTCTGATTGAACTGAATTCTCAGACACCTACAATTCTTAATCTTTTCTATATTTATACTGTCTGAGATGTGTTGGGTTTTTCTTCTTCTTCTAACAACACTCAAGGGAGTGGCCTGGATCGTTGTGTCAAAATTTCAGGACAATCGGTCAAGTGGTTACGGAGAAAAGTGGAGCCCGCACTTTCATCATTTATCATTCATCACTTACGTAGGTGTGAACTTTTAGCAGACAAACCATCTTGGTTTTAGGATAGCCCAAGCTAAGGAATTCCTTTTCACAAAATAATTCAAGGTCTCTGGGGAAATGTCTCATAAAGCTTGCAACCAAGAATTGTAGGAGAAAAGTGCTGAGGCCCTTGAAGATCTGGGACAATGTTATTTATATGAAAATTGAAGGGGGAAAAGTGATGGAGGCTAACAGACATCTCTGTCTTGCATCCCTTGAAGTTGGAATCGCATTGTTGAGGTCACCATTAAAGCCAGCTCACCAATCTGAAAATAAAGAGTTTTAATTAAAATCTATATTTCCTTGTCAGTACTTGTAGTGAGCAATTAAAGCACAAGTCCCTCTCTGTTTATCAAACCCAAGGTCAATGCCAAGGATAATGTTAGTATGTTTGAAGGAAGCAAGTTGTGTGGGTGGAGCTTGTAGTACAATCCTGGTCTTGCAGATAAGCATATCTGTGACACTGCTCACATTTTTCGTCAAGATTCTTTGGTGTAAGGAAATATACATTTCTAGGTAATCTTATATACTTGATCATTTCATGTTTTTCAGATACAATTAAATATGTTGCATAATGAATCTAAATACTCTACGAAGGATTTTCTGCAGAATTTGCTGGTCTGTGGACTGCAGTTTGCTTAGTAGTCAATTAGGACTCCCTGAAAAATTTAAAATTATTTATTAAAAAAATAATAATAGACAAAATGAGAGTTTTGAACTACCAGATGCAATCATACAAAGTCGATATTTAGAAAAAGCATATACAAGCATTTTATATTATTTTCTTAAGTCTTAATTCTTTCCTTTTATTTGCTTTTTCAAAACAAATACTAGCAGTCTGTTTGGAGAAACTAGCAGAACGAATTTCAACATTGATATGTCTAAATTACATCCAAAAAATAAGAGCAAATATTATTAAGGCAATGTGGCAGCAATCTGTGTTTGAGTGGATGTAACAAAAGAAAATGGCTTGTTCCATCACTAGGAATTGCGATGATATATTCTAAATTGACATGAAATGGTTTCTGATAGGGTGGGCAACATCTGCTTCCACTTTGTGTGATGGTGGCCTGTGGCTCCAATATGCAGGCATCATTGCGTGAGCATACAATTCAGAAGTATGCCTCTCTATAACTCCATTAGGAATTTGCTCTCCACTCCCCCCCCCAATCTTTCTTTAAGCACTAAGCTACTGAGGAAGACAGTTTCCTTTTATTAAAAAGCTTGCCCTAGTAGAAATCTCACAATCAAATTTGCACAGTTGTGTCATGGGGTGCTGCAGGGTGGTATTCTATCTTCCAATGTTTAACACCTATATGATGTCAGTCATTAGGGAATTTGGGGACCAGGTGTCGCCACACTCAGCTCTATTTCTGTATAACATCTGGATCAGGAGAGACTATGCAAGCCCTGGACTCTGGTCTGGATGCAGCGGTGGGCTGGATGAGGGGAAATAAGCTTTGGGTGAGTGATTCTTGTGTCAGAGAAATTGATCAGTCACCTGTTCTGAATAGGTTTTCACTTCCTCCGAAGGAGCTAGTTCAGAGCTTTAGGATGGTCCTATATCCAGATTTGTCACTAGCCTTGGGGGCTAGAAGTTGGTTTTACAGGCTTCAGCTGGTAAGACAAATGCAAACATTATTGGACCAGGTTAGCTTGACCACAGATGCTTTGGACTATAGCTCACATCATCCTTGACTATTGGCTATACTGGCTAGGGCTGATGGGACTTGTAGTCCACAACACATGGTGGGCGCCAGGGTACAGTTGTTTTGTTTTGTTTTTGCAGCTGTGCCTTGTTTAATTCTGGGTCTGCCTTTCAAATGCTTCATGGAGTTTCCATTCTGTGGGGTATTTGTAGATTTAAAAAAACCACCCTGTTTCTGCTCATGGATTTGTCTATCTGGATTGAGACAAAACATTTATTGTGAATTTAACTTTCATCGGTATAACCAAATCCTCTCAATGGTCTAGGACTGGCACATTGTATTTGGTCATACAAGTATTGCGTGTGGAGGTCCCCAAACCACCCCTAAATAAATCACAACGTAGACAGGATTTAAGTTTAATGGTTTTTGGCATGAATTTGGCCACAACTTTATTAAATCCAAAACAATGTGAGTGGTTGCGTAGGCATTGGTTCTCAACTGTCACCTAAGGACAGAAATGATAATAATAATAACTTGCCTTGTCAACACGGGGAAATCCAACAGGGAGAGACGGGGACCCGGGTGCACTGAACGAGAGGCTCCCAGAGGCATCTCCCTTCAGGCTCCCAGAGGCATCAATATGCCGCCCTGGCCCCTTACCTTGGGGTTACGGACACAGCATAGAGCCCCTGTATCCCTGACCAGGATTTCCCCAACCACGCAGGCATAAACTTGGGGCCAACTTAATCAATAAGATCCTTTAATACAACCAAACTAACCAATGCCTAACCACCAACCTTACAAGTTGTGACTATTTGCTATGCAGTAGGCGAAAACCCAGATGGCACCAGCCAATCAGCCAAATGGGAAAAATTCCTACCGGCCCCTGAATACAGGCGACCAAAAAATAATAATCATAGCAATGTCAACACAGAGGCCTAAAAACAGCGGAGGGAGGGTGGGGATCAGAAACGCAGCCAAAGAGAAGGAAAAAACCAAGCATTTAAGTATTTATACCCCAGGGGCTTGACTTACTAAATTGATACATACAATTATGCCCAACAACAGCCCATATCCAATCAAACGGTGGCCACTCATGCCCCCACCTTTGTCACAGACGTGGTTTGCTAGCCCCCACCGCAAATCGTGCTCTCTATAATGGAGAACCCGCAATGTAGAAATACTGACATTTGACAGCCCTTTTATAGATTTCATAGTAGGTGAGTGCAAGTTGAATCCCAATAAATATCCATGCAGTACATAATAGCTGCAAGAATCTACATTAGCTCAAATAAGAGATTAATTTAATGATAATGAAATCCATTGATCAGTAATCTAACAATCAAGGGAATTGAAACTATTTCCTACTCACAAACTGCAACAACAACAGCAGCAGCAATTTATTATTTATACCCTGCCCATCTGGCTGGGTTTCCCCAGCCACTCTGGTTGGCTTCCAACAAAATATTAAAATACAATAGTCCTTCAAATATTAAAGGCTTCCCTAAACAGGGCTGCCTTCAGATGTCTCCTAAAAGTCTGGTAGTTGTTCTTTCCTTTGACATCTGGTGGGAGGGTGTTCCATAGGGCGGGCGTCACTACTGAGAAGGCCCTGTGCTTGGTTCCCTGTAACTTCACTTCTCGCAGTGAGGGAACTGCCAGAAGGCCCTCAGCACTGGACCTCAGTGTCCAGGCTGAACAATGGGGGTGGAGACGCTCCTTCAGGTATACTGGACCGAGGCCATTTAGGGCTTTAAAGGTCAGCACCAACACTTTGAAATGTGCTCGGAAACATACTGGGAGCCAATGTTGGTCTTTCAAGACCAGAGTTATGTGATCTCGGCAGCCGCTCCCAGTCACCAGTTTAGCTGCCACATTCTGGGTTACTTGTAGTTTCTGGGTCACCTTCAAAGGTAGCCCCACGTAGAGTGCATTGCAGTAGTCCAAGCAAGAGATAACTAGAACATGCACCACTCTGACAAGACAGGTAGGGTCTCAGATGGAACTGATAAACAACTGACCTGGACACAGAATGGACCTGCGCCTCCATGGACAGCTGCAAGTCCAAAATGACTCCCAGGCTGCGCACATGGTCCTTCAGGGGCACAGTTACCCCATTCATGACCAGGGAGTCCTCCACACCTGCCCGCCTCCTGTCCCCCACAAACAGTACTTCTGTTTTGTCAGGATTCAACCTCAATCTGCTAGCCGCCATCCATCCAGACACTCACACAGGACCTTCACTGCCTTTCACTGGTTCTGATTTGAAAAAGAGGTAGAACTGGGTATCATCTGCATACTGACGAACACCCAGCCCAAACCCCCTGATGATCTCTCCCAGCAACTTCATGTAGTGTAGATGCTGAAAAGCATGGGGGAGAAGATGGAACCCTGAGGCACCCCACAAGTGAGAGCCCAGGGGTCTGAACACGTATCCCCCACCACCACTTTCTGAACATGGATCTGGGTCTAACTAGAGCTCACTTGCACCTATGCGATGAGAGGACTTCAGTTTAGTCACCACTGTAGTCATTTAAAAATGCCCCAAGAATACCATATGATTCTGCTCAAACTGAGAATTTTCCTTGTTTGTTTGCACAGATAAAGCTAAGGTGCCCTTGCCAGCTACAAGCTGCAGAGAAATGCATCTTTGTGTAACAGATGATGAGTGAAAGGGTTGTTTAGTTTAAAAGCTGGAATTTATTCAAGGAGCATAGAGATGTGAGGTTGGAACAAGTATTCACTCATCCATGCAAACAGTGATGTTGCCTAGAGAGACAAATAATTTCTGAAGGAAGGGTAGAAAAGAAGAATTAGCATTTTTTTTACCGCATCATTAAATGGATAGCAATAAAGTTAGTAAAAAATATATAGTCAAATGAATGTTGCTGATGGGAAGATTTTTGGAATATTGCTATAGCAATATCTCTGACAGATGAAATCTTGATTTTAACAGATTAAAGAAGTGAAAGATCTTAAGGAGCTTCATTTATATTTGAGAAGATTAAAATATCCCATTATCTTGAGGTTACTCAGATTGGAAGAAAAGAAAAAAATGAAAGAACAGAAATCCAAAAGGTCACCAAAGAGGGGTTAGTAACTTAAGTATTTTTTATAGCATGTGAAGGAAGGATATTTTAGGTGATGGTTATGACATTTCTGTACAGGATACAGACCTATGGATATCCATACACTTTGATTTCTGACTATCATATTTAGTATTTATCTACTTTCATCTCAAAATGTACTTACTTGATTTTAGCGCTGATCTGTTCATGCTATTAGGGTGTTATGGACAAATATTTACACAGTATGTTTTTCCATTTTGTATTCAGGAAGCAAGTCTGTGGGCAAGTTTGCAATTCAATGACTAGAAATGTGCCATTTGATTTACAAAAAAACTGCAGAATCTGAATGTTTGTGACAACCCTCTCTGCAGTATTCAGGGAGGGATTGTTAACACATGGGTGCATTTCCTTAATAAAATGACGAGGACCTCTGCTAATTTCTTGAAAGTCGGCTTTGACATTGACGTATGAGACTGAAAATGTTTATTCATCCGTCATCGTCAGTGTCATTCACGTGGTGTCCGATTATTAACCATGTATGTCCTGGAGTTCCTCATTTGGAATATACTTTGCACAACTCTATAGACTACAGTCCTCTGATGAAACGTTTACAAGGTGGTGGGCATCTAGTACACAGAAACCTGTGATTATCTGCAGCACTGACTAGGGAGCACATGGTATTCCACACATAGCTAGCATGATAAGACACTTGTCTAGGACCAGTCATGTCTGATGTGAATGTGCTGTGTAATCTCAGAGTGATTCCAAGCTCTTGTCATCACCCTCTTGATCACAGCTATAAATACACTCATTGGTGGCCATTTTTGTGCATTTGTTTGTTTCTTTGAAAGCATCCATTGACAGTGTTGTGGCAGGTAGTGTAATGCTGGTCTGCAAGCATAAGGTAAAGGGACCCCTGACCAGTCCAGGTCCAGTCGTGACCAACTCTGGAGTTGCGGCGCTCATCTTGCTCTATTGGCCGAGGGAGCCGGCATACAGCTTCCAGGTAATTTGGCTAGCATGACAAAGCCGCTTCTGGCGAACCAGAGCAGCACACGGAAATGCAGTTTACCTTCCCACTGTAGTGGTACCTATTTATCTACTTGCACTTTGACGTGCTTTTGAACTTCTTGGTTGGCAGGACCTGGGACCGAGCAACGGGACCCCGTCGCGGGGATTCAAACCACCGACCTTCTAATCGGCAAGCCCTAGGCTCTGTGGTTTAACCCACAGCGCCACCCGCGTCCCTTGCAAGCATACTGTGGACATATAAACATTGCAGTTTTACAAATAGCACCCAACTAAACTGAAATGTGCCTTACTTTGATTCACAATGGGCCACAGTTTCTTCTCTGGTGGAAGAGTTGTGTGATCTCTACCACACAACTTCTTTCCCCATCACCCTCCATTGCAAAGAATTAGTGGACATGGACACATTGCAGTTTTATTATACATAGCAACGAACAGAGCTTTAAAAAGTCCTATGCTCGCTGTCATGAGTGTGTGCACAGTTAAATCATACCTCCTCAGTAGTGAACAGAGACCAAGATCTCTGCTTGTTTGGCAAAGCTTTCTTACTCCTGCTTTAAGAAACAGCCACATGTAAAGTGAGTGGGTTACTGGAAACTCAGATTTTGTAGGCATGAAAGTGGCATTGTTGAGGCCACTGGAGCTGTTAGTTAGCTTTTACTGAAAGTCAGGAAGGGACCAAGAATAAAATAGCTTTGGAGTCCTTGCCATGGGTACAATGCAAGTCCATTTACTCCTGATCTGTAGGCTAAAGCTGTCTCAACATATGGAAATTGAAAAACACGGGTTTTGATAAAGTGAAATATGTTTGTTTTTGTTTTAAAAACCAGTTATGGAAAGTTGTCATTCTCAAGATTTCAGAACATTTTTGTCAGGATACTGGGGCCTCTTGAGGCCTTCAGGCCACCATGTGCTGGCCATCTCAGATTTAATGGATTCAGCAAATTTGAGTAGACAAAAATGTCATTAGTATTATATGGAACCATTCCTACATAGCTGTTTTCATTTATTTTTATTAACATTTCAGTGCATAAAGATTTTTACTGATGTGCAATGTGGGTTTCATTATTAATCTTTTATGTTGTGTTAATGAAGAGGAAATTCTATGCATACAAATGTGCTTAAGTACTCTGCTTAGCAGTGTCTGACTGTGGTGGTTGAAGGATTTCTGGGGCATGGGGAGAAGTTATAGTTACATTTTCGGATTCATTGACACTGATTTTCATTATTTTTAACGACACCTTCTCAGGTCACCTTCTGAAAGCATATAGTGGGTGGTTCATTGTGGCATGTCGAAACACTGTATTGTGACAACCCCCCAACAATCACTCAATAAAGTAGCTAAAAACAAAACTGTTGCAAACACTGTCTAACAAGGGCATTGGTATTTCCAATTGTGTTATTTTTGGTGACATTTCAGGGGGGCTTTTTATTTTCTTACAGATTGGTTTATGGCTTACCTTTCTACTTCCCTCAATAACTTTGATGATCCCCAATGGAGTGGCTTATCTTTAACAGTGTTTTCGTTATCTGCAACACTGCATTTCTACTGGCAAGTTTTAGATAGTGGCCTGTTAAAATTTAACATCTCATATTTCTTGTGAGAAATATTCCAGTTTGATTCGGTTACCTTGGTGAGCTGTTTCGACTTAAATTTATTTAAACCTAAGAGAACATGGTAGGGAACATCAGTGAGCTTGCAGTCTAAAGACAGGCCAGTGTAGTTGACAGGAGGTGGTATGAAAAAAGGAAAGTTGTGTTGCTTCTGGAAAGGTACGGTTCAGGAAGAAAATTTTGAAGAAGGATTTGAAGCCATTCTGAGTGTAGTTTGACAGAGGCATAGATCGTTGCAGTTGCAGAGAGTGGCACAGAAGTGGCACAAAAACATAAAATGGAAGCAGGTCATTAACAAAGGCCAATAGCAGATGAGCTCAGGTGAAGAGAGGGAATTGGGATAGCATTGGTACTGTTTGATACAGAGACAAGATGAAGGTTGAGTAAATTAAAAACATTATCAGCGAGATATTGTGTGAGTGGCAGAAAGTGACTTGGAGCCAGCAATGCCAGATAATTGTGACATGGAAATAAGTGAACACGGTTCTTCTTCTGGTATTCTACACAAGTCAGGCCCATCTCACAGGTCATTAGTGAGAGAATTGATATCCGGAGTGATCTGCCCAATAACAAAAACACTGCATGCTTCCAGGTTTTCTGAAGAAATATACCGCTCCGAAATTTCTTGCCTGTTGTTGCTGTGTTACCTTGGGATTGAATTTTATAAATTCCTGACCTATTAACACTGATTTATTCTAATTCCCATTTTATTCCTTGATTTCAACGAGAAATTGGGGTTTGTTTTTTATTAGTTCTGCTAAAAAACCTCACAGTTCTAATACATAGCATATACATATTTATATATATTGCATTTACAATATTATATGCATATTATATGCACATACAGTCCAGCTTTTTTAAACTAACAGACACATAAACAGATACATAAAGGTAAAGGGACCCCCTACCATTAGGTCCAGTCATGACTGACTCTAGGGTTGCGGCACTCAGCTCTCATTATTGGCCGAGGGAGCCGGTGTACAGCTTCCAGGTCATGTGGCCAGCATGACAAAGCCGCTTCTGGCGAACCAGAGCAGTGCACGGAAATGTCGTTTACCTTCCTGCTGTAGCGGTACCTATTTATCTACTTGCACTTTGATGTGCTTTCGAACTGCTAGGCTGGCAGAAGCTGGGACCGAGCAACGGGAGCTCACCCCGTTGCGGGGATTCGAACCGCCGACCTTCTGATCGGCAAGCCCTAGGCTCAGTGGTTTAGCCCACAGCTCCACCCGCGTCCCTGTACAAATAAAAGCTGCACCCACAAATAAGCCGCACCTTTAAAATTCGGTGGCTTGGGCGAGGCTTGGAATCCGCGGACAAGACGGGCGCCATTGCCCTGCGCTCCCAGGCTGCTTTCTGGTGGCGATGGGGAGCTGTGCTGCTTTGCCAGCAGCGTAAGATCGTAGATATAATCCACACTTTAACTTTTCACGATCGGAATTTGGAGGGGGAAAAGTGTGGCTTATATTCGGGCCAATATGGTAGTATAGCATGGCAACTGATGCTTTTATTTGTTAAAAATATTTTGTGTATAATTTTGTGTGCGCCCACACGCATATATATTCACAAGCAACTTGGTGCTCAGCACAAAAGGGGATCTGATGTGGGGAAAGCAGAACCACCAATTTCAAACCACTTCCTCTCCATCTCTGATGTTGTTTCTTGCCTGCTCCTCGCAGTGACATTGCAGCTTCCTGAGCTGGGAAGAAGTGGCAGCAGCTTTTCTCTCACCAGAAAATGCATGCATTGCCATTGGCATTTCAAATTTGCCATGTCGGCTGGTATCCACTAGCCTGGAAATCAGTGAAGACACTGCCTTCTAGTTGTGAGTCACAGAAGCTAGAAACATCTCAGAGGTCACCAGTAAAAAGATTCATATCTAGTCTGATATGCACGTCCTGTGCTTTAGCATTGCTATTCACCAACAGAGATGACATTATTCACTGACCTGCACTTTCTTATACATGCCTACTCATCATTAGGCTAGCCTAACTTGCAGAAGCCTTGAATCTTGGGAACACGGGTAAATAGGACTAAAACTTATTCTTTCAGTTAAATGGTATAATGCTACGGGCTTCCTTGATTTTGCACTATACTTGATTTAGATTGTTTCCTAATGGGTTATCCATTTCAGTATAGCATATGCTTATAGAAAAGTACCTTCATTAATTACAAGACACTTCTGGGGAAACAATAGATTTGTAACTCTCCCGCTCCCTTCACAAACTTGCCTTATTAATGTATTATATTTAAGCTGGTTAGCATTTGCATGTCAGTTTCCCCCAGTCATTTTATATTTGATTATGAATGATTGGGTGCAAAGTCATAGGTAGGTGAATCGACAGGAAACCAGATCTGACCAACCGAATAATAAATTGCTTGCTTTTGATAAGGGCCAGGATCCAAAGAATTATCCACCCCAGTTCCCTAAGCTCAAAGAGGCTAGGCCTTATGCACATTCTTAAATTGGAGCTCTTCTAAAGCGGTTCACAAATGAATCAATATTATTAATTCTACCAGCACTATTAAGTATGCTGGGAGGCCAATAGGTATGTGTTAGCTTCTCAGTCTGCATAAATAATTTCAAGAAACCATCCTCAGTTTCCCCTGCAGCAAGGAAGCCATGTAATAGATTGCACAATACTTAAAAGGGTTATTATAACAAAGCTGGCAGGAAGAAGTGTAGAGATGTATGCCAATAGGTTATACTGTACCACACATCTTGGATAAATGTGGTTTTTCTGTCTCTTCCTGTTTTACCAGAACAGACCTTGTTTTGTTAAAACAAATACCTTGTTAAAACAAATACTTTAAAAAGCAGGTGGGTGAGACCGGAAGTGGGTTCCCCCCTCCATGTGGTTTGATTTCAAACTCCACAGGCAAAGGAAGCAGGGTTTGCAAGAGCTGCCCAATCAGCTGATTGGTAGACCCTGCAAATCCTGCTTTCAGCAGGGATTGGCTCCATTTGGGAGCTCTTGCACCAGATTTTAAAGCCGCTGATTACAAACCCTGCTTGCCAAGTAACAACTGGGAGGACACTTTAAGGCTCTCAGTTGTTCCTTTTCAGCTAAATCTTTGTCTTTCCCACACCTGATGTTAACATTTCGTGGGGCAGGTGAATGTGGCTCTAGGAAAGCCGCCTTGTGAGCCAATTTAGGAACCTTGCTGGGCCTAATAAAGCACACAGGCTGGAGGTACCCTTGCCGCAGATATAAAAAAAAACCAGAATGAGCAGAAATATTAAGTTACAGCTGAGAAAAGCGAAATGAAATTTAGCGTGCTCATTTTCCTTATTTGCGTGTTTGGTCTTTGGCAGTGGTATACCAATGTAATATCAGATTTGGCCTACCATCAAGTGGAATATTTTCCCAGACTAGCAACTTTGCAGGGGTGTTTTCAGCACAATCTGCTCCCAATCACTCCTCCCTTATCCATTCTTGCTGTTGCCATTCCGAAACAGCCCCCTCCTTTTTCATTTTCACCCCACTGTGTCTTTATTAGGCTGTAAATCTGTCACCTCTGTATATTGTACCTAATGTTGAATGAAAGTCTTATTTAATGGGGAGGGGAAAGAATATATCTTCTTCTGTTACTGCTTTTTCCTCTCTTGAGCATACAACTTTCTTATACATGACCTAGCAAATGAACAATTGAGGGATGTGGGGCAGCCGCAGGCTAAAATGAGTGGAAGAAACATTTCAATCTATGGCAAGGTTGGAGAAGATGAAAAAAGCACCATCATATTCTAGGATAAGCTGTTGTCAAGGGTTAGTGGGGATATAAGGTAGGCCTTGCAGGGCAGAGCTGGTTTGGGCAAGCAATTATCTAGTGCAGGGTTTCCCAAACTGGGGTCTCCAACTGTTTTGGGACTACAATTCCTATCATCTCTGACCAATGGTCCTGCTGCTAAGGATGATGGGAGTCATAGTCCAAAACCAGCTGGAGACCCAAGTTTTAGAAACCCGGAACTATTGCAAGGATAGACATTCATCCAGGGTTTCATCTTTGCAAGCCTCACAAGTATGTCCCTGAAGCAGTCGGAAGGATTTTGTAGACTTTCCATTATTTGGTTCTTTGGATGGGATTTGCTTCTTTATTTTAAAATGCTGTATTGTGACTTTGTTAATGAAAACTTTAATACATTGAAAATATTTGGGGAAATACTAATGTAACTGTTGAACTGTTTTATGTTCAGCGCTCTTAGGCTGGAAGGTACCTAAAATTAAAGCTGATGAGATGGCGATGAAATTCAGGCTTTCCATACATAGAATGCATTTTTATTCATTGCGTGATGAGCTGCAGTCGTGTCGAGAGAGAGACAAAGAAAATTTTGACGCTGTACATGACTTGTGTGACTTCATACAGCCTATAACTCCAACTAAGCCTATTCATGAACCAGTGAGCATAGATAAGAGGACCTTTGCAAAAGCATTTGGAGCTGTCAGACTTCGCCCCTTGTGTGCTATTGATAAAGCATACTTGGAAAGTCAGAAGTTGGAAGCTGAGCTTAAAAAGGAGCGGCATGTCATGAAAATGCAGATTATTAAATGTGAAGTTACAGACTACATCCATCGTTTACAAGAAGATAAAATGGAGAAAGTTCAGATGGAATACGAAGAGGGAAAGCTCAAGACTAAAGATACTCTGGAAGAGCAGAAACACAAAAGATCAAAGTCAGTTAATAAACTGAGGCAAAAGTATACCAATTTTGTAAACATCAGGAAGAAAAAGACATTTGAACATACATTTGTTCAGCGCTTCAGCACTCAACATCTTTCTTTGACAAATGGCTTATTAAGACTGGATGGATGGAGGAAGAATGAAGAATCTGTGAAAGAACGAAAAGTTGCAATTAGAGGAATTATAGAAGAACAGAAGCAGCGAAGAGAGATGTTCGAAAATTTCCGCGAGGAGAGGTAAGTTTGCTTTTCTTAATTATTCACTGCACATAAAGCTTTTAAGTTTTCACAAATTTATAGATAGTCTTCAAGGATAGTTCTTGGGGAAAACTGGAACCCCCAATAAATAAATATTTATATCCTGATTTTCTGTGTCATGTCCAAGATGCCTAAAGTGGCTACTATATTGTTGTTGTTGTTGTTGTTTAGTCGTTTAGACGTGTCCAACTCTTCATGACCCATGGACCAGAGCACGCCAGGCACTCCTGTCTTCCACTGCCTCCCGCAGTTTGGTCAAACTCATGTTGGTAGCTTCGAGAACACTGTCCAACCATCTCGTCCTCAGTCGTCCCCTTCTCCTTCTGCCCTCAATCTTTCCCAGCATCAGGGAAAGGGTCTTTTCCAGGGAGTCTTCTCTTCTCATGATGTGGCCAAAGTATTGGAAAGTGGCTACTACATATACATATACATACTATACATATACATACATATGCGGGACGCGGGTGGCACTGTGGGTTAAACCACAGAGCCTAGGGCTTGCCAATCAGAAGGTCGGCAGTTCGAATCCCCACGACGGGGTGAGCTCCTGTTGCTTGGTCCCTGCTCCTGCCAACCTAGCAGTTTGAAAGCACGTCAAAGTGCAAGTAGATACCGGTAAATAGGTACCACTCCGGCGGGAAGGTAAATGGAGTTTCCCTGTGCTGCTCTGGTTCGCCAGAAGCGGATTAGTCATGCTGGCCACATGACCTGGAAGCTGTATGCCAGCTCCCTCGGCCAATAGAGCGAGATGAGCGCTGCAACCCCAGAGTCGGTCATGACTGGACCTAATAGTTAGGGGTCCCTTTACCTTTACACACACACACACACACACACACACACACACACACACACACACATGTATATATATTCTAGTTGCAATATTACAAGAGAGAAGCACAGACAACAATCAAACTTTTAAAAGGGAAGAATTTATTTGAAACCAAGGCTAGCCAGTGAATTTTCACTTGGTCTTTATTTTTAAAACAAATAAATGCAATTGAGGTCACATTATTCTCCAGGGATAAGGGAGTTCCACAGCTTCATCTATGGGACATGATGAAGAGACATGATACAGGGCCCCTCTCACTGATCTGAGTGGAAGAGCATACTCCTATGCTCAGATAACAGGATTGATGATAATAATGTTTAGAAAACAATATAAGACAAAAGCAAACCAGCTAGGCCTTTCTATATATAAAGAATATGTATCTCCAGTTCAGTTTAACTACAGGTTGATTGATGTATAAATCCAAGCTTTCATTCATCAAAAGGGGATATATTTCCCATGGATACAGACACCTCTTTTTAAAGCCTGTAAATCATCCACTGCGTAGGTGCCAACTCCCTGGGGCCCTGGGTGCCCGAGCACCCACAAAATTCCCCATGAATGGGCCGAACACCCACAAATTTTGGTGCCAGCGCCATTTACGCTGGCACCCAAGTTGGCACTCCTGATCCACTACATCCATTCTAATTCTGCTCCTTGTTTACTTATATGTCCAAAGCAATTCACCCACCCACCCACCCAGCCCAGTCTTCTCCAGGTTAAAAAACTTAACCCAGTGTATTCCAGCTCTTTTTTTTACTTCTGCTAATGACCAGACTTCAGACGTTTCCTGATATGTGTGTGATTGTAAAGAGAGTACTTAGGAAGCTCACTGAAACCAGGAAAGACTGCTCATTTAGGCCACTATTGTCTATTCACGCTGTCAGTGACTCTCCAGGATCTCAGGCAAAGCTATTTCCCCCATCACCTCCTATCTGAGATCATTAATCTTGGAGATGTCCTGTGGCACCTGCCTGATAAATTTTTTTTTTCAAATAATTTTTATTCAATTTTCCAGTTAACAACAAATTAAAATAAAACACACACACAAAAACGAACAGTCTTTTATATAAAACATCTTATGTTTTCCTCTTGCACATTGCTCTGCCGAGCTGTGACTTCCCCCCCTCCCTTCATGCGGGTTTCTTGCTAACTCCATTTTTGCAGTTCCTTATTGTCTTTTTTCCCCCAGTCAATTCGTAGGATTTATTTCAATCCTGCAAGTGTTTTTAAACTTCTACAATTTTTCTCCATGTAGTCCACATATTTACTCCAGTCCTTCTGAAACCTTGTCTCTCCTTGGTCTCGGATTTTGCAAGTCAGTCTAGCTAATTCAGCATAGTCCATCATTTTCATCTGCCACTCCTCAATTGTTGGTAATTCGTGGAGTTTCCATTTTTGGGCTAACAATGTCCTAGCCGCGATTGTCGCATACATAAACAATACTTGATCTTCTTTTCTAATCTCTCCTCCCATTATCCCTAACAAAAATGCCTCCGGTTTCTTTTGGAATGTATATTTAAACATCTTTTTCAATTCATTATATATCATCTCCCAAAATCTTTTAACTTTATCGCATGTCCACCACATATGATAAAATTCGCCATCTTTCTCTTTACATTTCCAGCATGCTTTACCACTCGTTCTATACATTTTGGCTAATTTTACTGGTGTTAAATACCATCTATACATCATCTTATATACATTTTCCTTCAGGGCAGTACATGCTGAGAATCTTAAAGTTTGATTCCATAATTTCAACCACGCGTCATATTCAATATTATGCCCAACATCCTTTGCCCATTTAATCATCACCTCTTTTGTCAACTCATCTTTTGTGTACCATTCTAACAACAAATCATACATTTTTGACAGAAGCTTTGTTTTGCCATCTAGCACTTCTATTTGAAATTTGGACCTTTTATCCTCAAATCCTATTTTCCTATCTTCTCTAAGTACATCATTTATTTGGTGATACTGTATCCATCCTGTTAACACCCCTTTAATTTCTTCATAAGGTTTCAACCTCCAGCCTTTATCAGTTTTTATCAAAATTTCCTCATACGTGGCCCGCCTCCCCTCCATGTTTACTTTCTTAACTGTCAATACTTGGAGATGTCCTGTGGCACCTGCCTGATAAATAAGCATAAACAGAATATTCTCCACCTTGGTCTTTATTAATTAAAATTTAGGAAAAACAGCAGAGAGTCTTGTGGCTCTTTAAATGTTAAGACATTATAGGATAGGTTTTTATGAGCTAGGCCCTCTGGAAACTGTCACATTTAGGAAGTATGTGTGCAATACATACATATATAAACACCTTCACAGCACACATACCCCAAACTGTAAGACTCCCTCACAGTTCTTCTCCCCTAGAGAGATGGAGAAGTTTATCTCTAGAAGTTGTGATAAAAACAGATCTTGCCCCCTCCCATGATACTGCACTCAACAGCATCTGGATAAGCTGATAGGATTTACCCTTACCTAAACTGAGCCCTTAGCTGCAATACCTTTACTTTCTCTCACAGAAATCAATGGAAGCTATTTAGTTTTATGTAGGAAAGCAAAGGTGTTGAGGTGAAAGAAAAGCTTAGCTATCAAGTCACATGCTGCTGCCCACCATAACTGTGGAGAATATTTTCTCCCACCTTAACATTATCGCCTCCCTTTAAGTTTCTCCATAAAAGCCCATGAAAGCTCTTCATGCTTATTCTGACAAGTGCTCAAGAAGAGACCTTCTGGGTGAGACCAAAGACCTATTTAGTCCGTCAATTCTTTGTCCCATGTCGGCCAGCAAAATTCCTGTGGGAAGCTGGCAAGCAGGACATGAGTGCAGTAGCCTCCTGCTGTTGTTCCCCAGCAAATCATATTCAGAAGCATGCTGTTTCTGATCCTGAAAGGTGCTATCGAGCCATCGGTAGCCTTATCCTGCATGGATTTGTCTAAGGTCGCAATTCAAACCTTCCCTTGCAGCCCTGACACATGCAGCTCCTAGGCCAGAAGGTGGGAGAGGCAGGCAGATTACTGCGCCAGCCATGATAGAAGTGGAACTTCCTTAGGATCCAGTGGAACCTAGGCCAGGCCAGACACACCTCCAGAATGCCCCACTTCAGGGCCTTCCATTGGTTATCAGCATCTTCCATTGCATATCAGCTTGAGCTGCATTCAGAGGCTTAGCTAAGAAAGCTAGGCAGAGGGACTCCACTGATTCCAGCCCTCCCTACGGCCTCCTGTAAGAGAGGTTGGATTGCTCTGTAATTATTTTTTAAGGTGTCTTAAGTTGACCATCACTATATCTTTTGGTGGCAAATTAAATTATTATTAGAAAACGGTGTCACAATGTTGAAACCCAGAGTTCTCAACTGGTACGTTTCATAAAGTGGCATTCTCATCTGATGGGTCCTTATATGGTATTCTCTATCTCATAGATATAGGATGAGCATTCTAGTTAAGAAAAAAAGAATCATCATAAGAAATGTTCCTCAATATTGATTTTGACAGTGCGAAACAATTAATTTCAAAAGCAGTTTAAGGCAGTGTGGGTATCCTTACAACATGTACTATATGTTCAGGACTATCGTATACCAAATTAATTTATTTTGAAAATATTTATTTTAGTTAAATCTTCCTTTACTTTTTTTCAACATGCCAAGTTTCTGCTGAAATTTATAGTACTACTGATAACATTCCTGGCCCAGATCCCGCCTCCCCTCTTGTACAAAATGAATATCTAGCTAGGAGTACTATCTTATCAAGTCATGGTTGCACCCCTTAGATAAGGCTCAGGAAGCCTTGAACATGAAGGCTTGGATTTAGCAAAAAAAAATTTTTTTATCAAAAAGCCATATGTAGAATGTAAGAATTCTTGACATCACCTAATTACATTTACTAGCAGCTGTGATATAACATTTTTTCTTTATTTTAAAATACATACAAACCTAAAGCAAGTGAATGTTTTTCAAAAGTAGTTTGGAAAGAGGAAATTTGAGTGACTTGTGTTTTCTGTTTCCCTACTTCTGTTTTAACATGGAATTTGGAAACCTCAGATACTCCCCTGGTAGAGCTGTCAGAATACCATGTCATGTATTACAACAATAGAGCCAAAGGAAACAGAAGCCCTTCCTCTGAGTTAATCCACACTAGAGTTCAATGTGGATTTGAAGATGCTTGTGTCTCTGTATTTTTTTCCCATGGCACCTACACAACATAATCCTCATCAAAGGGGAGCCTAGACTTTCCCTATGCTGAACAGGGATTTTTCTGATCCACAGATAATCCAATAAGGGAAGAAAATGCACTATAAGAATGTACCTGTTACTCAGTTGTGAAGCCACTGGAGCACATTTCTTGGGTGGGTTTCTTTTACATGTGTGCTAACATATTGCTGGGTGTGGTCTTATTGCCATACCCCTTACTTCCATTTTGTTTTCATCAGCCCAAAGGAAAGGATGCAGCTCTGTTCCATTGGCTGTTCCTGAAGGTGCATTTGCGGTATTTTTTATTTTACAATAAGCTTTTTTGCAGAACTGCTCTTGTATAGAGCAGCTACAGTAAAATGAAAATTAGATTTGTCTCTGCAGGTATAGGAGGTAGGAAATGGGAATGAAAGGAAGGAGCAGCCTTTCATGCGAGTGACTCCAAATCCTTGCCTGGCTTGAAGCAATGCACATTTATTTATTATTTTGACTGCTTTTTTTGTACAAATCTGGCCTATTTGTGTTTTTTAATTCCTTTTTTTAGCTATACTTGCACAGCTAAACAAATACCGGCAGACATGCCCTCAAGAAATACGTACGTACGTACGTACGTATGCACATGTGTGTGTGTGTGTGTGAGAGAGAGAGAGAGAGAGAGAGAGAAAATCTTTTGTGAAAATCTGGTATGTTGGAAAACTTGTATTCCAAAAATAAAGTATGCTAAGGGGTACATGCACCTCTGCACATGCTCACATGAGATCTATGGTTTCCAGATCTTATGATGAGTAGAGAAGTTCTTATTGATGGAAGGAAACAACTCACACCACTGTTATGGATAGGAAACAATGAGGTTGATTCCAGAAGCACAAAATTGAAAACGCTCAAGCGTGGATGAAGCTTCTCAAACACACAGAAACAGCCACCCACTTACACACGAAGGCCACAGTTTAGACACAGCCAGTTTCTAATGTCAGAGTACTTGCGGTTCTATCTGACAAACTGACTCAGGACACTTCCAGACTGTCACTGTTTTCAAGTAGGATTCAGTCACATACTGGCAAATTCAGGTTGCACAATTACCACAAAGTTGTTTTGGAGTTCTTGTGCAACAGCAGCAGCAGCAGCAACAACAACAACAATCCCTCAACACACCCACACCCATCCACCCTAATATTGGACTTTTGTGCTGTGTAAAGTCATGGGGGAAAGCACCAGAAATTGTGGGATAACAGTTGGCTTGATGCAAAGTCTACCAAGCTCCCTGCAAGCTGAATGAATGCTTTATAAATGGCCAACATTGTCTTCTCTCTCTGCAAACAAATAATCATGAATGCTCAATAAACAGGTCATATGGAAACAGCCTCTTTAGGAATATTTTTTTTGTTTTTGTTTTAAGTGGGTGCACTTTTCTGTTAGTTTCTTGCTTGGTTTACCCTTCAGCTTCTGTATCCTTGCTAACAACAAAGCCTTGCATGTCAGATTAGGCCCATTTACACCTGAACAATTTTATTGTCTTTAAATTGTGACATTTGTGACACCTGGGCAACCATGCTGTTTTCAGCAGGTTCCCCATTTGCCTGGCTGAAGTCGGTAGGTGATCTTTTGCTAAAATGCAATACGAACTGGCGCACTTTTTTCTCCACACACCCTGCATCTTTTTATTCCTTAATGATAGGAAACATGTACAATTTCTTTAGATTTCTTTATTTGCTGGTTATTTTGTAGAGAACGCATTAAGTTAGTACCTAGTCTCACCTGCATTTATTGTTACTTTTTTTTTGGGGGGGGTTAATAGAACACTGATGCCGTGTATCAAATTAAAAATCAAGCGTAAGACCATAAAGGTGAATTTAATTAACTGAATGCTATTGTTATATCTTTGCTAGCTGATTACAATTTAATAGTGAAGCAAAGGGAGGATTGAGGCATCAGTTTCACTCTTGATTGATGTAGTTTCTCATTCAATATATTTCACTTTTATGTATCTTTCTACGAAAGATTGTTATGCCTATGGATGTTTCACATTTTTATTTTTTAATTTAAAAAGTCTCGTTTTATGGCACCATACATGACACAGAATGGCAGAGACATAGCTCATCCACAGCAGCACAGTTCCCCACCTCCTAAATTTATGTAGTGTGTTTTTATCCCTCCTTTCTTCCTTCAAGGAACTCAAGGCGGTCTCCGTAGGCAGCCTCCCATCCAAGTATTGACTAGATGAATATATGCTTTGCTTCAGCATGGTGGCTGCATCGTGCGCCCTGAGACCTTGCCTTGGGACCATTAACTTCAAAAGGCAACTGAAAGGTGCAGGAAAAGACTGGTTGAAATGGAGTCTCATTGGAAAATTGTAACAGTGCGCCAAAGGCACATTGCATCCACTAAACTCCCGGAGTTTAGAAAAGAATTTTGAGACTGGGAACGAAAAGCAGCGGTGGGCTCTGTTGTGTGCTTGCCCCTGTCTCACATTTATTGCCCAACACTTATGGTGTGATAGTTTCAATGTGGCCTGTTTCTTTAAGTGAAGAAGTGAAAAAACAAACACACATTGAACTTAGGTATGTTGCCAAGTGCCATATTATTATATAGAATCTGTAGATGGGGGGGGGGAGAGAGAGAGAGAGAGAGGAACAGAGTCAAGATTTTGTTTTTTGACTCATGGACAGACAAGAGCAGTTTAGAACTGGTGATGAGGCTTCTTTTTCCTCCTTTCCCCCTCCTCCAGGCAAGATATGTTGCAAAGACAAAACACAGATGAAAAACAGTTTAGGAACTGCGTGGCCCACGAAATGGCTAGAGAGAGATACAGGCAAGCCAAGGCAAAGGTTGAAGCCATCAAGCAACCCAGACAGATGGCACTGTATTCCTTGCCCGTGATTGGCAGTTCTGGCACCGCAGTGCCTGTCATAGAGTATGACGGCTAAGATGGTAAGGTGTATAATATGGCAAATGGAAAGAAGACCAGTTGCAGCTGGTTCTTTGAATGATCTAGATGAAGCTTCGTTGTCTTGCAGGTTTAGAATCGGTTTCTGTTTTTGATGATTTTGAAAGGCAAGCCAGAAAAAGACACTTTGATGAGCAGATCTACTACAACATTTGAAGTATTTCACTATATCCACGTGAGGAAGAAAACAGCTGTAGCCTGTTGTGCTAATTGTTTGCAAATGTTGACTTTTAAGTGGCAAACATTTCAAGCGTACATACAATTACCTCTGTATTTAGCTTTAAAATTAAATTATTCAATGCCATATAAAAATAATTGGGGAAGAATTCACTGGTTGTTAATGTAGCCAAGAAGCATGAGTGCAATTAAACATGTTGACTACACTTATTGCAGACAGGACTGCTGGAGCTTTGCCTCAGTGATTCCTCCGTAACTGTATATACAACAATGCCATAAGCCATTAGCTCTCGATAGAATGTATTTTCAGTTGCTCTCTGGCTATGCCTTAATGCAATAATTTGGTCCCAGCTGCTAACTTTCATTAACACGCTGTGTACTTTGATTAGTTTCATTAGCTGCTTTCCTATGTGTAATTAATTATGCTTCTAGTTGATTCTACTTTAATTCTTTGTATATATATTTCTCCATGTGTATTGAGCCCAAGGAGAGCAGACTTGGGCAAGTTGCTGGGAGAGGTGTGGAGTCTTTCGTTGCCCCTCCCAGCTCAGTTACAGAAGTGGGGATGAGATTTTCTTTTCCTTTAGTTGCTGCATCTGACACTGGAAACACACAATAGCTTTTAAGAAAACTGGGGCCAAACTAGATGTGGCACCATTCATGCAACTCACAATTTCATGCATTGCACATTTACAATGTAAGAAAAACAGTGACACTTTTTGTTACTTATCATTGCCTCCCATCAGAAGAAACAGACGTAGACTTTAATGTTAGTTTTATATGTGTTGTTTCACATTTCCAAAGGAAATGGCAGCTTTGTACAGGCAGCTCTCCATTACGCAGGGGTTACATTCTGAGGCACCTTATGTTTCAGTGAAAGCGTGTTTATTGGGAATACCATTGAAAATGCCTGCAAACACCACAATCGCTCTCCCCAATCCTCCTTGCTTGGACTCCAACACTGCACAGGCCTCAAAGGTTGGCGCAAGGGCTTGTGGGATTACTCTTGCGAAAGCTCGTGAGATTTCTGGACACTGTCTTCATGCCATTTTGCCTCTTTTCATGCCATTTCTGGGTTCGTGGCAATGCACACCAGCATGGTCGTATGTGCCTTGAATGGACATAAATGGGGAGCTGCCTATATATGAAAGCTCTTGTTGCTAATTTTCACTGGGTTCCCGCCACCAACATGGACTCAGGCCGGACTTGCTCTCTTACAGGTATAGCCCATTTTAGCCCATTTGCTTCAACTTGTGGGACACCTATCTTATTAACAGGGAGAAGATTACAAGATAGAGCAGAGTTGGAACAATCGCCTTCCTCAGACAAATTCATGCTCATTTTTCTTCAGAAATCCTTGGCCCATTTATTCCAGCAAACATTTGAAAGACTGTGCTGATGCTCTTAGTGGTTCTCTCCAACACACTCATATTTTGATTGCTATGGGTGTTTTTAAATCAAGGAAACTGCTTCCTTTAAAAGGGGGGGGGGAGAAATCCACTCTCCCACAATAGGTCCCTTGCTCTCCTTTGGAGAAAGTTGTGTATCATAGACCTTTTATAAGAGACTGTTCTAGTCTCTTATAAAATATACAATCAAATCTCTTGGTGAAACGAATGCTTTCCTTTAACCTTTCTTCTGATTTGTTTTCCAACATTTTTCACATACAATTGCTACTAGCTTTTTGCATTATTTTCTACTAGGGATGGAGGAGAAATTTTATTCAGTGCATATCTAAAGCCCAATAATCTATCAAATACACACTTTCTGAAACAATGAAAAATGAAACACTGTTATCCTTCGGAATTTGCACCTATCCAAATTTTGCAATGCAGTTCCTCAACCAGTATTTGCAAAAATGCATATAGCAGGGGAAAGTGTGCATTAAAAAGTGAAAATTACATATATACTAATGCATTATGTTATGGGAAATTTCTTGCAAAAAATGTGTGTATTCGTCAAAACTGCAGATAAAAATGTGCTTATTATGAGAAATTCACACTAATATGCTGATAATTATTGTGAAAGGTTTTTTTCATTGCAAATTGCTGCAGAAATGTGGAGAAATGAATTTAGGACTGGAAAAATTAGAAACTTAAGAGAACCAAAATTGACAGATGCTTCCAACCATATTTTCTACTCTTAAACCTACCTTGTACTATCATAATGATATGAATATTTAATATTAAAAAAAATAACATCCATATTGCTATTTTGCTATGGCTGCCCCGCTAGTCTTGTTGTCAGCTCATAATTAGCACTTTCTTTTCTTTTTTGCTATTAATTGAATAAAACTGTTACTCACATTTCAGATTTTTAGACACTAGTTCTTTACCTCCCTGCCACTCAGCTACACAAATTCTAATTATTTTCACCAAATACAATTCTAAAAAGCATTTGTCTCCTGGGTATCTCAATCTCTGCAGAATTTCCTACACATTTTGCACCCGTGCCATTTCTGCAAGTATTTTATCTACGCAGAAGATTATTTCCCCCTCTCTGGTTCCTGGGCTGTAGACCCCATAAAGAAGTTTTCCTGTTCAACCTTATTGGAGGCTAGTGACTGCCACTTCTTCTTACTTCCATTTTTCTGCATCTAAAGAAAGGGACAGACCCATAATGTTCAGAGTGAACCTATATATTATAAAGGTCTTTATCAGGGTATGAGCAAAAGAGGAAAGCAAACAAAAATTTCTGGGAACAGGCTATTGAGGCCTACAATATTTTAAGTCAAATAATTATGTGGGGGCAAATGAATCAGTTTCATTAAGAGACATCTAAAGCAATCCTGCAAAATCTCTGTTAAAGTAGCCCTTACTGACTGGCCAGTTGTCTCCTTTTTTGGGTGCATCTATTAAATGTATCCAGTATCTGAATAAAATGGCGGTGGTCAAACCAATTCCCACTGTTTTTGTGGAGACTGTGCCTCATAAACCCCACTCTTTCAATCATAAGCCAGCATACTTCTTCTGTTAACTAATTATTGTTGCTTTTTTCCTGTAGAGCAGCAACAGAATATTTTCCCAGCCCTTCTCATTTTCTGTCTCTAAGGTGAAGCTAAACTGATGTATTCTGAAGCTAGATTTCATTGTTTGTGCCATGCATAGTTTCAACTGTTGTGAAATATTGTTTGCTGTTACAGAGAGCCATAATGAATTGTTACATTTTGAAACCTATCTTTCAATGTTTTCTATTCCAATCTACCAGTTTATTTATAGTCTACTCCACAGCTTGTTATTAAACATGTTTTTTTAAAAATAATACAAAGACAGTGTTCATGAATAATTTCCCTCTCTCTTTGTTTCAAGAGAATCTTACCTGGACATGAAAAATGGATATGTGAATAACGGATCTGTCCATGGTAAAAAAGTGTCTGAAATGGAGAGAAAATCAAAGTCATACCTAATAACACCAAAGAGAACTGTTTATGTGAAGTATTGGAGATTTAAAAAATCCATCTGCAAGAGACTGACCAAAAATTACCAGATGCTATTTGTGTCATGAAGAAATAATCAATCAATCTTTATTGCTGTCAAAGACCAGACAACATGAAGAAATAAAATTTAGATATATTTATAAATAATTTTATACATGTTCATTTTTTTAATCAATAACCAGCTATATCTAAATGTACACATGTTCTGTTTCCACAATTTACTGTAATTTTAAGTAACAATTGGGAAAAAGGAAGGTGTCTGAAATAGTGGAATTAGATATGTAGTCATGAACTACATAAGGAGTGCCTATAGTAAAGAAGGAACAGACTGTTGTTTGAATGCCTGTGTGACCCAGTTAATTTTTTGTATAGTGGTTATGGATATGGTAAACCTGGCTTGCTTTAGTTTGGTAAAGATGTTCTGTCACATACTTTGTAAACAAAATCTGGGATTCTTACTGCTACCACAGTACCAGACCTCTCAGAAGGAGATCTTCACTTTTTTTGTCAGATATTATTAGTGCCCATTAGATCTTTAGGATTGTACGTACTACAGGTTGTGCTCTGCTCTTTGAGCCATTCATTCTTGGCCAACAGAAGTATATCTTTCATATGGCAATGTGCTAAATGCCACAGATTTCATAGATAAACTAATCCTTGACATGTCTTCCACCCAACGCTTTGTTTTTTTGGGTAAGGCTGTTGTATATCCCCACTTGCATTCCAAGCATTCTTTGTCAGTATTGGTTAATGAGCAATAAAATTGTGGTCTGCATAATCCCTGGCTCCGTATCATGGCTTCTAATGTGGATATATGTGTCTCCCTAATAAGTAGTATTAAAGGCTAGAAGAAATTTGCTTGTGTTGGTTCTTTGCCTTGCTAAGAAATAACAGAACAATCTGAGGGAAGCTGAGAGCCACTGTAGAAGTTAACATTTCCCAAATGGTGTCCTGTACCTGTGCTGGAACTGGTGGTATTAATGGATACAGGTTTTTCTGTGTTCCAATATGTGGTTTATTCAGTGTCTTCATTGTGTTTTGCTCAACAGAATGTGGATTTCTATAACTGGTCAAGCTACTAATGGCTCAAATAAAGCTAGATGTTGCATGGGAAATGCAGCACACACGGGGTGGACAGTTCCTTTTTTCAAAAAAAGAGATTATATGCACCATAGATAAAGACAGATTTTAACAACATTTCTTGCACATCCATATTAAAATATGAAAATAATTACTAAATTTAAGTGCCACAGAAGGAAAGTCAAATTGTTATACATCCAAATCACCACAAATCACCTCAAATAAATTATTTGCACCACACACCCAGATCACCCCAGACCTGTATATCTTCAATTAATGGGCCCCCAGTTTTTCATCCAAATAGTTTTTGAATTGGAAAATAATTGCTTTAGAATAAAATTTCACAGCTGGAATTGTTGCTGGTGCTAAGGCATGGGAACCTCTTTGGCATAAAACTTAGGTTCTCATATTTCTTTGTTGTCTTTAAGGAAGATTTGAAATCCTTGAATAATATAGGAGCATGGGAAGCTTGTTGGAGGGCAGGGAAAGTTTGAAGTATCCTTCTCAACCTCGCTTCATCTGAGTAAATTCCACAAACTATTCTTATTCTCCCCTTTTATCATTTTTCTACTCCTAAAAGCACACGGGGGTGTGGAAATAACCTGGTCTACATTTTAAAGCAAACTAACTGAATCCACACCTTCCTGACACACACACACACACACACACACACACACACACATATTTATGAACCAACATAATAGTACTTTGGAATTCACACTTCTCTGAATTTTGTGGTATGCTTTTTGGCTCAAAAACCACCAAAATGGGTAAACAACTACATATTTTTAGGTTAAAAAAATGTAGAGATGCATACATCCTGTGATAAAATGGCTATTTATGAATATTTTAAATATGATTTTGAAAACATGGGATGGAACTGACTTATTAGTGCATACACAATTTACACAGACCAGAAATTAAGCAGTCCATCCATATACAAAGGAGTGGGTGTTTCTTTTGTGCTACCAAGAGAGATTCCAGTGCCATCATGGACACATACAAATACTATGCGCACAGTAGATATGTTGTCTGCTTTATCTTGCTCTACATCAGTTCTTGATTGACATGGAAATGTGGTTTTCATTCAGAGTCAAAGAAGCTCAGTCAAAATGGAACATCTTCAACACACACACTTTGTACAAATTATTATTATTATTATTATTATTATTATTATTATTATTATTATTATTTCTTATTTATACCCCACCCATCTGGCTGGGTTTCCCCAATCACTCTGGGCGGCTTCCAACAGAAAAATGAAATAAAATAATCTTATTAAACATTAAAAGCCTCCCTAAACAGGGCTGCCTTCAGATGTCTTCTAAAAATCTGGTAGCTGTTTTTCTTTTTGACATCTGATGGGAGGGCGTTCCACAGGGTGGGCGCCACCACCGAGAAGGCCCTCTGCCTGGTTCCCTGCAACTTGGCTTCTCGCAACGAGGGAACCGCCAGAAGGCCCTCGGTACTGGACCTCAGTGTCCGGGCAGAACAATGGGGGTAGAGACGCTCCTTCGGGAATACTGGACCGAGGCCGTTTAGGGCCTTAAAGGTCAGCACCAACACTTTGAACTGTGCTCAGAAACGTACTGGGAGCAAATGTAGATCTTTCAAGACCAGTTTTATGTGGTCTCGGCGGCCGCTCCCAGTCACCAGTCTAGCTGCCGCATTCTGGATTAGTTGTAGTTTCCGGGTCACCTTCAAAGGTAGCCCCACATAGAGCGCATTGCAGTAGTCCACTGTATGAAGAATGAGTTTATGAGAAAGCAGTTTATGAGAATGGATATATTTTGCACGGGTATTCCATTCAAATGTGATTTGGGTTTTTCCAATAGTTATATCTAAACTTTTTTTTGTCTTTCAAATCAGGCCAATGAAAATTTGCTTTCAAGTTGCTTTGACAATATCTGGTTTCGACCTAACAGTATGCAGAAAACATGCCCCCCCCTCCCCAAATTTCACTAATATTATAAAACTCCAGGCTTTTTTAAAATTCCTCAGATGTTTCATCGGCTTTGAATTTCATTTTAGATGACATTTTGGTGCCATTTTTTCCCCCTAGTACCCATGTTACAGGTGCTGTTATTTCAGTTCATGGTAAAAATAGAGTGATGTAGCTTTAGTCTCTTTATCTGAATTTTCATTGAGCTTTCCAGTAGATGGCAGCATAAATTCAGTCTTTCTGAAAACTACATTGGATAAATTGCAAAGAAAATGTCCCTTAATTGTGAAGGAAATGTTAATAGATGTCCAAAAACACAGTCATTAAGATGCAGTTTGCTAAAGATATCCTTGTTTGAAGGAGTCTCCAAATATTGGATTTTAGTGTTAGTAAACAATTGGGCGGATTTGTAGAGAACTGTACTTTTACAATAATAGAATTTTGCAGTTACCTGTAAAATGAATCTTTGTTTGCCTGACCTGGATTTTCATTTTCATTTTTCTCTTCTTCTTCTTTTTTTTTTACAAAAAGCTTGATACTGTGTAGCAGGAATGAACACAACAGGGGAAATGTAGCTGTTTTTTGTTTTATTTTTAATAGATGAGATTTACTTTAAAGATCGACCAGCGAGCTATGATGAATCATTGTCACTACCTACAGGAAATATTTTAATTCCGATTCCATTAGCAGCATATAATTCGAAAAGTCCTCTTGCTTTAACAAGGAGAGGATTATTCAAATAATTAAAATATTCCACACCTTAATTCTGGCAGCTAATTCCATCAAAACAGTGGACTTCCTACACTCTGCCTTCTGTGTGTATGAAATAGGGAGCCACAGCAATAGGGCTGTGGAGGCATTCCTCCTAAATGCACATAAAGCAAAATGAAACACTTCCTCACATGTGACAATGCACATGTTAGATCCAATTTCTTACTTACACAGATACAGAGTAGGAAATACATGCTGTGCAAATTGAAGCTCTAATGCTTCTGACCAGCTGAACCTCTAAAACAATATCAAAAAACTGTTCTGTGACAGTAAAATGTGTTAAGCAAATTTGATGATCTTGTCAACCTGATCACCTCGGACTGTAACCTGTTTGATAGTGATCACATTTACCAGCCCCACCACAACAAACTGGAAGTTCAGGACACACTTAATAGGATCTAGCGCAGGCATCCCCAAACTACGGCCGTCCAGATGTTTTGGCCTACAACTCCCATGATCCCTAGCTAAGAGGACCAGTGGTCAGGGATGATGGGAATTGTAGTCCAAAACATCTGGAGGGCCGAAGTTTGGGGATACCTGATCTAGCCTCTTCCCTACAGCAGAAGCATGCGTGTTTGATTCATTTTTTTGTTATGGTGTCATTAAGAATTTCAAGTAATCTAATTTCTGCCAACAGGCACATAGCATCTCTTTAGCTCCCACTATTTATTGAGCTTGAGGAGCCACAGGAATCATAATGGATTTAGTAAAGAAACCAAGTTTCCACCTTTTCTTTAGGATGTGTAAGGAATGACCAACCTTCATCCTATTGCTGGGCTTGAATATTTTATCCTAACATATGAAGCCCTGAACAACTTGGGACCAGGCTACCTGAAAGATCACCTTACCCCTGTATGGTCACTTTAGTCACCAGGAAAAATTCTGCTCACAGTACTGCCACCGATAAAATATCATAGGACTATGACCCCCAAAATGGGATTTTCTGCTATTGCCTGTGTGCTATGGAATGCCCTTCCCTCTGATATATATATTAAGCACCATCCATCAGTTGCTTTAGCTGTCTTACAAGGACATACCTTTTGGTTCAAATTTTCCCAGACCCCAAAGATCAGACCCTGTTTTATGTATCTTACTGGTTTTATGTTGTAATTCTATTTCAAGGATGCTGTTCATTGTTTTTATGTTGTACACCACTTAGGGATCTCTAAACCATTAAGTGGTTTTTAAATGCTTCTGATTAAATAAGTAAACAATCTCTCTCCCTTAACCTGTTGTGGTTCAAGCCATAGTTTCCTTTTCGTTGTCCTTCCTGAGGAGCAATCTATTGCAGCGATTGTTTTGTCCTTGAAAAATGTTATAAAGTATCTCTCTTTGCACCTCAGGGTAGCAAAATTACTGAAAAGGGGGAAGGATAAACGTCCAGGTTTTATTTCAGCCAAGGCAGCAATGCTGTTTACCTTCCAGTCCTGCTTCGTGTCCTTTTGAAACACACCTCTGAAAACAGCACTAATAGTCATGTTATATTGTTGACTGTATAAACAAGAAGGCACATAGGGGAGAGCTGAGATCTGGTAAGAGCAGTCTCTCATGAATTTCACAGCTGATAGGTGGGAAAACAAGAAACTCAGAAATGCATCTTATGCTATGAAACACATACTAGCGTGAGTTTGGCCTGGTTCCCGAGAAACACATATGTGACTCTAGTCTTAAGATAAAAACAAGATCTGCCTTATCTTGTTAGCTAGCCTGACCAGGGCAATGTTTTAGCTAGAGTTGCCTAGGATTGGGCCTAATGCCCCTTTTCATAAAAACCACACACTCACCACAGAGCTATGGCCCTCCTATGGCATAGTACTTTTACTCTGTCACATGCAAACCATTAGCTGCTCCTTCAGCATTTCCTAGCTGAAAGGGTGTCTTTTACCACAGATGACCCTAACAAAGCACCACAAAACACAAGACAAGGAGTGAATACAGATGTGACTTTTGTACAGCAGGGAGGCCAACCTGGACGCTCCTTAATTGTGCTTAATCCAAATAAGCATTTCCTTTCTAGGGCTCAGTTCTGAGAAAACTATTTCCCAAGGAGAAGGGCTCACTCCCTGCTTTGTCCAGAGCCCACATCTCTTTCCTTGAACCTGAGGAGACTCCTTTGCCACCAGGTCCACAGATTCGTCCACAGACTTCTCAAGAATCAGAGCCCTGAGGAAATACTGCCTCAGATTAAAATCCCACGGCCTAGAAGAAGCCAGTAGTTGCAGAGGAAGGCCTTTAACTGGACGGATGCAGTGTTGCCGGGGGGGGAGGGGGCTCTAGTTAAGGAATAACTAATCCAGGCTACAAAGAGCTCCCAGTTGCTCCAGTATACTGCTGAGGTAAATCGTATATTTTGCTTCAGCTGCAGGATTGCCAACCATAGTGCTGAAAACCACACTTAGGTCCCTCTCCAAGGTGCTGATTATGCCTTGCCTTGCCTTTCTGTCTGCCTGGAACACGGTTAACTCCCCATTGCTTGAGCCATCACCAATCCATGGTGGCCAGCATCCCTGTTTATCATGGCACATAACTGTTTCACAAAACCTTCAGCACTGATAGCTGAAACTGCATTTGAATTGCTACTTTCCCTGTCATTTTAACAGTGAAGCTAAAATTAGTCCTCTTTGTACATTAGCTTTAGAAACCTGCCCATGGTCAAAGCCACAAGCCATCAAAATACCTTCTTAATTTTCTTAAGACTTGTGCACAGGTACAAAATAACATTTGAACAGCCCCTGTGTCTTTGGACAAGTCTTAATGTATGACCAGGATTGTGAAGGGTAGCTGAGGTATCAAACCCAGAAGCAACAAGGATCATGCAAAGAAGTAGTAGCTTGCTGTGCTCTTTTCTTCCCTTTTTTCCTTCCTCGGGCCCTTGGCAATCCTAGCAGCAAGACAGCAAAAGACCTGGAACTGAGGAAATGTTGCCCCATCCAAATGTATGTGGCATTTTTACTCATATTCCATAGTTCTATGTTTCGCTTCTGCACAACGCCATTTCAGTGATGGAAGAAATGGAGAGTGCATTAACTCCCTGGCCCAAACTGCCTTAACACGATTCATTGTCCTATAGGGAACTATGTAACAGGCTGCCAAACCAGGTTTGACCATTATTTCCCACTGTGCTATGCTTAAAACTTGGTTAGCTCATTGCAGACAAGGACAAGGGCTTTGTTATCCTGAACAGCTTGTTGTAATGCTATAAAAGCAGCCGTAAGCTTACCCCATGTTCACAAACTGATTTTAAGACAGAAACAACACAATAAATGTACTGCTGCAGTTGCAAAAAAAAGGTCTTCTAGCTTTACTGAACTGCCACAGAGCCTTCAGATAAAGGATGGCTGAACTGCCATACCAACTCACCTTGTCCAGATTGAATTCAGCTTGGTTAATGTATTCATATCTGCCCCCTCCAAATAACATATGTTAGAAAACAACCTTTCATATTTTCCAGTCGTTTAATCTACAACCTCAGATTGTAGGTTGTTGCCTTAGCCTTAAGGCTGCTGGCTTGTCTATCTCTGGACTGACACAGATCTAAAACCTCAATAGAAAGTTCATCTTGCCTCATGTCATCTCACATTGAAGCCGCCATGCTTTCTGGTGGAGCCACTTTGCACTTTCAATGGACAAATGACTTACAAAAGGCTGTTTCCCCAACCAGTGGTCAAACTTGTGTTTGTCGACCTCTTCTATGCTTTTTGCGAAGAATTCAACTCTCAAGGACTGACTTGGCCTTAAAAGCAAAGCCAGTCTTATTTCTGCCATGAAGAAATTCTTTTGTTTTATTAAATATTTCATTTGTCTCTTGACTTCTCTCCTCAATGAGTTCCCACCCTGTCTCCCTGCTACAACGTTATACTCACAAGAACCCTTGGAAGTAGTCAGTGGCCCATAGTCCCCGAGGTCTCATCTGGCTACTCCCAAGGAAACCTAAGAGCTGTAGATTTGTTAAGGGTGTTGAGAGTTGTTGGGAAACTCCTATTCCCCTCACAGAACAACTATAAGAGTGGTTTAATGATCCCTCTTCCCAGGGAACTTGGCTCATTAGGTAGGCTCACTCAAAACACTATTTTATCAGTTTTCATCCACGCATCAGCAATATGGGGATAATGATATGGTCATATCGGACAGGGCTCTATGAGGATCATTGGAGATAATGAGGATTAATTAACATTTGAAGTAAATTATATGAATACCAAGTATTGCATTGGACAAAATGAACTTATGCCAATATGACTAGCATCAGGCAATCACATTGGGTTGGATCCAGTTAGCACTTAGGTTCCATTAAAATCAATGCAACCAGTTAGGCATGACTAACAAGGCCTATTGACTTCAGTGAAACTATGTGCAATTAACTGAGCAGTCCTAACTATAGAAAGCTGGCATAACTAAGGCTGGTGTAAATTACCTCTATTCCAAACTCCATGGCTACCCTTTTTTTAATGTCTCATTTATGACGAGAGTACTAGCCTCTGGGCTACTGCCAGTTAAGCCAACAGGTGAGTGTGGAACAAAATTTGAGGATTGTGCACTATGTCATATGGCCAAGCTAAACAGATTTGGGAATAGGTGCAAACCATTCCTCATCCTGCCCCTGAAACTCCCTTTGAACCCCCCTTTTGTCCACTGGTGTAAGAACTTCAGCTTGGCCAGGCTGAGAGACCTATACTGGTGCATCTCTGCCTTAGAGTCTTATGCCAGCAGAGAGTCTTATGGCAACATAGCTTTAACTGATCCACAGGAAAAAAAATCCCCAAACACATCAGTTTGGGGGGTTTGGAATGTGCTGTAAGTCTAGATAAAGCTCATTGTACTCCCTTTCTCTTTTACCATGTTGCATTTCAACTTATGATAGTAAAGTTATTATGGGGGAAGAACAGAATCTAACACGAATTCCTACAAGCTCCCCATCATCACCCATACTTAAACAATCCATCTGGCACAACTCTGTAAAAGAACTTCTAAAAATGGTGGCTTCTTCTGGTCAAGCTTGTTGGATGGGATGCAGCATTTGCTCCCATAATTAGTGAGAAGGGGGCAGGGTTTTTTTGTTTGCAGTTCCCTCCTTCCTCTGTAGTTTCCAAAACTACCTCCCACACTGTTACAGAGGGGTGGGAGACTTTGGGGTATACACTGGGCCCTTGAAATGTGCAGAGGTAGGGAGGGATTTGCAAAAATCACCATTCCCTCCTCTGCCACAGATGGAAGGACTGTTTCTGCCCATGGAAGGTGGTCTGGATCCAAGCCATTGTGTTTAGCATTACTTGTTTCAACCTCTACTGTTGTCTTGTTATATATTTACAGAAGGTTATATATTTCTAGAAGTACAGGAAATGAAACATTTCCCCATTTTCACATTATATAAGTTAATATAGAAAAACCTAATGAAACAGCCAGAATTGGAGAGCAGGTTGTAATGAAACTTACTTTTGTGATATAAGGCACAGAGAGATCAGGTGAATAATCTAAAATTTCCTTTTCATATTTCAGATATATTGCCCTGCTGAAAGCTGTCAATATACTTAGACCATGAAAATGGAAAGAAATGTATTTTTCAAAAATGAGAAAAAGTTATAACTCATTTAGCAACCTAACATTAATTCTGAGAAAGTGGAGAAAATCAATAATGAAATATTATCAATTATTTTGGGGACAACAAGTTCCATCTTTGGCTGTCTGCAGGCTATATTTCTTAAATGTTTTCTTACTTTAAAAGCCTATGAGGTAGTTCCAAGCTTATTTTTTTTTAAAAAACCTGGTCCAGTAATGATTTATGATTTTTAAAAAAGTATGAAGGGTAAGTCATGTGATCAGTGGCATTTCCTATGAAAACACTGGATGTTTGTGTTTGCCCTTTTATGACATCTTTAAGTAAAAAGAAAATAGGCATCAGGCACCTTCACAGTGAGGATAAAGAAAATGAAAATCCAACAAGACTTTTAAATACCATCCTCTACACTTCATACAAAAGAGCCAAGAGGCATTTCAATTACAAAGAGAGAGAAAATAAAATAAATATTTCAAAGAATTGAGTGGAAATTGCATACAAATGTAAAAGATTGATTAATATAAAACCAGAATTGTTCAATGATGGTTTTTCCCCTTAAAAAACTCCAAAAGAAAAATAATAAAAACTAGGATATAATAAAAACCTGGCAATATAAAAGACAAAACTGAATACTTCCCCATTCAAGTACTGGGATGCTATTGTAGTGCAAACCTGGTCAAATACCTGCGGCGATGACTTTATGGCTACCCCTTTTTAATGTCTCATTTATGACGAGAGTACTAGCAATTCTTAGGTGTGCTTTGCTCTCTTGATTTAGAGCAAAGAGGACTTCAAATTACCTACCACAACACCCAGAGGATTCCCATGGCAAAGGTGTGGAAATGGCGACTTTGATTCTTTCAATATCAGAAGTCACATGCGCAAATAAAACAAGAGCTATGAAAACTTGTGCAGGAGAAGGTGCTGTGTGTGTGTGTGAGTTTGTGTGGTGGTGTGTTTTTTATCTCTTTCTTGCACTTACAAGGATTGCTGTGTGCACATCTGGGAATGCTGCTCTGATTTTAAACATCTCCTGGGCATTAGAGTGCCCTTTATCTTCATGGAAGGGTTCAGAAGCTAAGGCAGCATTGTATTATTTAAATAAGAAAATGGTTTGAAATCCACATGGAATTGCTGAGAAGTTCCTCTGTGTGTAAGTTGGTGCTTGTTCATTCCCATTTGGTTCATAGCTTGTGCACAGTGTAGACCAAGGAATGATAACGTGCTGTGGATGTGGGCTTGGGGGGGGGCACATCTCTGTTTGAGATCCTGACCTGCCATGTGATGCCCAAAATCTTCCTGATGCAGTGCATGTGGAAGGCATTGAGGTGTCGTTCCTATCAGTTGTAAGTTGCTCACGACTCACTTCCAGTCAGTTGATTTGGGTGGCCCCAAATTCTAGTACAGTGGTACCTCGGGTTACAGACGCTTCAGGTTACAAACTCCGCTAACCCAGAAATAGTACCTCGGGTTAAGAACTTTGCTTCAGGATGAGAACAGAAATTGTGCGACAGCGGCAGCAGGAGGCCCCATTAGCTAAAGTGGTACCTCAGGTTAAGAACAGTTTCAGGTTAAGAACGGACCTCCAGAACAAATTAAGTTCTTAACCCGAGGTATTATGAATCGGGTGTGGTGTGGGAAATTCCTCTGTCCACTTCCCTCATACGACTCACAATTTTAGAAACCTCTAACTTTTCCATCTATAGTTGTCACCCTCTCATCACTAAGCTAGAATACAACCCCTCCCAAAATTATGCTCTTCTCATAAGGAAACCTCAAGCTACTGCATCCCCTTGTTTGTTTGCCCCCCCCCTGCTACCACCCCCCCCCCACACACTGTAGGAAAGGTTTTTTTTAGACTGGATGATCAGAACTATACACTTTATGCAAATGTGGTCACACCATACATGACATCCTAATGCTTGTCATCTCTATGAATGTATACATGTGACTGTTGAACCAAAATTTAACCCACAAATTCTCATGCCACAAAAACCCAAGTGTTTATTTATTTCATTAAAATTAATAGTCTTTTTTTTTTACCAAAGTAACTCGGTAAAAAAAAGAAGTTACAATATAAAAATGGGGGACAGATACATTAAAAACTGGCAAAGAAGAGAACAAAACAACATTCAGAAATGTATTTTTCAAAAGCTGGATTAAAATGTCCCACCTACTCATGGATAGAAGGACATAGATAACTAAAAACCAAAGTTTTTGATTGGTGCCTACAGATGTGTAAAGTCCTTTCTAAGATGCTCCACCAACTAATTCTATTTTGCTCCTACCCATTAAAACAGCTGAACATATGGAATTCAGCCTGAAGTATATTGTAAAATGCTGATAGGAAGAAGGGATCATACAAGGACTTCTGGATGAGTCTAAGGATGGATATGATTGAGACTGAGAGTCAAACTAGGGGTGATGGCAAAGTGTCACTTTCTGCTGCATCTGTTTTCTTTTTAATTGGTCATAGAGGGTGTAAGGAAAGTGGATAAATTTGAATCCGTTTGCATTTACAGGTGAACCTCCCTAATTCTCATTCTCAGAAACCATATATGAACGAAAACACAGTCATGTTTTGAAATCCACACTTCTCTGCATTTTACAATGCAGTTCCGTACCAAATAATGAGTACCAAAGCGCATTTATTAGGTAATGAGTATGTATGCATCAGTGAAAATAACCTATGAAAATGCACTGTATTTGGGGGAGAATTGTGCTGCAAATGTGTATACAGTATATTAGGCACAATTACATACAAAATGGTGCATATTAGGATAACTTTGCATTAAAATGCTGATGAATTTTCATGAGGACTTTTTTACTTTAAAAATTGCAAACTGATGTGGGTAACTAAGTATGAGATTGGAAATATGAAAAACTGAGAGACGGCAAAAATTGACATATTCACCTAAGCAGGCATGAAAGGAACCCTTCATTTTTTGCTTTCTTTGTTCCTCCAATTAAAATAATTTCTAAATGCCTTACGCCAAAATGACGGTTTACCATTTTTTAAAAAGAACAACTACCCTATAGAAGAAAACCATACAGCAACAGTTAAAATAGAAAAACAGATATCCAGAGGTTCGCTAAAAGCCAGTACTAAGACCCAGCAGCCTGAGAATGCCTTAGTGAACAGGTGTGCTTTTAACATGCAGCAAAACACCTACGCGGTAAGTGCCTGCTCTATGTCGGACTTTGAATGCATGGGGGTCAGGTTGTTCCCCATGGTCTGATGTGCATATTCCAATACTGTACTGCCTGGTATTAGTCCTGTGAGGAAAGCTCCTTCTTGAGCATATGGAAACTTCCTTCACTATTCTGATACAGCTATAGGAGGGGTGATTTTCATCAGGACTACAGTGAAGGAGGAGAGGGTTACATTCCCCTTCCCCGAATGCTACAGAAAAACACACTTCCTGTCTGTGCCTGTTAGCAATTAAAACAGCAAAGCATTTAGTGTTATGCCCAGTTTAATCCTCGTCAAGAGTGGTGGTTTAGCTGGTAGCAGTGTGAGTTGGTAACTTCCTGATTCAAACTTTATCTCTACCATGAGTCCTCTGAATAACTCCATCCTCTCTCTCAGATTGAGTTGCAGACTCCACTACTTTGCAGTGCTGTTGTAAGCAGGACTGATGTCATGTATCTAAAGAGCCTTGAACAAGAAGCTATAACTTGCTATTAGCTTGCTTTCAGGTGCTCCCAAGCTTTTAATTTTGTCCTTGGAGTGTGGAATTCCTTCCTTCCTTCCTTCCCCCTTTGCATGGTACATAAAGCTTCACTGAGGTACACAATGGTGTCTTTGCTTGGAGTTCAGATGAAGTACCGAGGATTCCACACTTCACTCCTTTGTGTGTTTAAAATTAGATTTTGGCACACCAGGGGGGAAGTGCAACTTCCAACACACTTGTGAGGAGGGGGGAAAGTTAATTCATTTTGAATTCTGCCAGTTAGTATTAAACTTATGAGGCATGAAATCATCTAATTCTGAAGAATAGGTTTTCTACAGAGTTCCCGAAAGAAAACATTTGAGCTTCAAACATATGGGCTTGGTTCTCACAACCCGCTGGGACCTCTATTTACTGACATCTTGATTTACCTGCCCTTGAAAGTGCTCAGTAACTATGGAAGTTTTAAAGTTAAATGCCAGGATACAAAGAAAGGATGAGTCAGACCAATGGTCCATCTACCTTGGTATTGTTTGTATTAATTGGCAGTGGTTCTCCAGAGTTTCCTACAGGAATCTCTCATACCTGGATGAACCTGGGACCTTCTGCCTGAAAAGCAGATGTTCTACCCAAGCAATTGCATTTCCACAGAGAAACTGTGGGTTAAACATGGCCACAACTTTATTGATTACAACAGACCAGATTTTGGCATGCCACAAGACCCACCCCTTAGAGGGCAGATAAGGCCACTGATTGGTGCTTGAGGTCAGTGCCAGCTGGGGAAATGCCACCGACCAATCAGAACAGGATCACTCCTTTGCCTCACACCATATGTGGCCTTCTGCAAAATGGTGGTGAGTCAGGGTCTCCCAAAGAACCAGGTCAGTGTTCAGCTCCTCTTGTTCTTTTCCTTTCTTTTACATCTCACCCGTAATGAGAAGAGAGAGAGAGAGAGAGAGAGAGAGAGAGAGAGAGAGAGAGAGAACAGCATCTGTCAGTTTTCAAGGGCCATGGTGAAAGCATGGTTTATCTACTTACATAGAGCATCATTTGCCTGTGAAATGGCTCTTGAAAGCAAAGCTTATGGAAGATTTAGGTATATATTTGAATACATTTTACACATGTTTACCAAATTTCTCTTTCTCCATCTCATTTTCACCTCCGTTATATTTTGAGTACCTGCTTTGATTTCTGCGTCAAATGAGAGGGTAAATGCAAGGGACTAGAAAAGAATCCAGCAGAGATGAAAAGGTGTTTTTTGTTTTGGAGCAGCAAACAGGACCAGATTTTGTGTATCATCTTTCATGAAAGGCAAAAAATAAAAATGAAAATGATTGCATTTTGCACAACGACCTCTCATTAACGTTTTAACAGTAAATGTTACCTATTTTATTTTTTGATGTGGCTTAACTCTTACTTTCCTGGCATCAACAGGAAGGTCTGTACGTTTGATACATGTACCATCATATTATTACCATATATCATAATGGCAGATCTGTTAAAGTATTGATACTTTTGTAGTTAAGACAACTAAATTCTAAAATCATTCATCTTGGTTAGTAACCATGGACCAGGTTCTACTCTTCTTAGTCTGTCCTCTGCTCCACCAGTAGAGATTTCCTCATGACAGTTCCTGGCAGCTTGTCTCTTGTGAGATATGCTTAAGAGATGTCATGAGTAGACTCACCAGCTATCTACTCTGCATGGTGTGGCACATCTCATCCATGTCTTCTTTCTGCATTTTGGCTTGCTGTGTGGAAGATTCAGTCTTGTGCTTGAGTCCACAGATGTGCCTGCCACTTTCAGGTGCATTAAAATAAAAACATAAAAAGCTGGATGAGCACAGTGTCAGGAGAAATGTGTTTGTATTTCTGGACCCTGGAAAAGGTGTGCAAACTCTCTCGCCTGACATTGTGATGAGCTACAGAGACACTTGGAGAGCAGAGACTGCTTCCTGTCTCTGAGGCTCAGCACAAGAGGGAAAAGCCTCAGAGGTGGAGCACAGGATTTAAATGCAGGAGGTCCCGAGTTCAGAGCCTGACATCTCTTAGTAGGGGCTGGAAAAGATTTGAGTCTGAAAAAATTGGGGTCCCCCTGCCCCACACAAACACACTTGCTATCTAAACCAGCAAATAATACTGAGTTAGGTGGATAAAAAGTTTAACTTGATATAAAGCAGTTTCCAGTGTTCCTGCTGGAGCCATGGTGGGACAAAATGTATATGTTATGCATATTTCAGCAGGCAATTGTACCCACCTGGCAGAATTCACGCTTAAATGCTGCTTAGTTTTCAAGGGAACTTTTAAAAATCACAGGCTGGTATGGAAATGTAGAGATCTGAACTCTAGCTTGAAGAAAAAGAAGAAACTGAGAGAAATCAATATTGACAGATTCATCTACCTTCTAGTAATAAACCATTCTCATATTATTTCTTTTTAAATCTCATCTCTAAAAATCATGGAAGAGCTCATACTTGAGTATCATAATACATTAATAAGCCTTTGCACATCACTGTGGTTAATATGAAGGGAAGAAAGTCTAGCACTAAGAAAAGAAGGAAGACATGTAGCTTCCTCCCTCCACCCATTACAAAAGCATCACTCTAGTAACAGCTACATCAAGAAGTGGCAGGGAGAAAAGAGAGGTGTTTGTGACCTTGCTGCATGTACCAGAACAGTGTTTCCCTAGCCCATTAAAAGAGTGCTAATTTACAGTATGTGGTGTGAATTTCAATCTGCTCAAACTGTTTTCTAAGCTGCAATGTTATACACACTTGGGAGTGAGTCCCATTTAACACTGCACGATTTACTGATATGTAAACTCACATAGGATCAGGCTGAAGGGCTGCTCCCCCCCCAAAAAAATCACGTTTTGATTTCTGCATTACTTGTTGAAATGATGTGTCCATTGCAGTGAAGACAACATACTACAACAATCCTTTGCTCCATAGATATCAGCTGGGTTATGAAAAGGCATCTTGAAATACGGAATGTCAATACAACAACCACTGAAAAAATATATATAATGCTTTAACATATTGCTAAAAGCTAAGCATTAAAATTAACAAATGCTTGATGAAAAGGTACTGTATTTTTCGCTCCATAGGACACACCTAGTTTTTAGAGGAGGAAAACAAGAATTTTTTTTTTTGCTTTCTTGAATTGTCCTAGGCATAGCAGCAAACTCCTAGAGGCCTAAGTGCCTTTGCAAATGGGAAAAAGCCCATGGGGGGGGGGGGTGTCAGCTCAGAGTTGTGCATCTTTTTTGCAAAGGGGGAAAGCTCAATTTTTTAAGGATCAGCTCAAAGTTGCTGAGTTTCCTTGCAAAGGGAAAAAATCCTGCATTTATGGGGTTCAACTCACAACTTCTCTGCAGCTTCTCTAGGAAAGGAAAGGGACCAATTTCTACAGTTTCCAGACAGATAATCTAATCAGCCAGTCACACGTCTCCCTCTGCAGACAACAATTGAGGCCTAGGCAAGGGGCCAGGAAGGGAGCTAGCTCTCCCTCCCCGATCTCTTGCAATAAGCTGCTGAGCGGGTTCCTTTCAACGTGCTCATTCCCTCTTTAGCTCTTTCTTTAGCCTTTAGCTCTTCCTTAAAAAAAAAAGCACAATCTGTCTTTAGCCTCTGGGCAATTCAGCTCCATAAGACGCACAGACATCTCCTCTTACTTTTCAGGAGGAAAAAATTTTCTGGTCCTATGGAACGAAAAATACGGTAAGTCTTTAAGAGCTGCCAATACATAGGTTAGGTTGGTACCTGCTGTATTTTCACAGGGAGGGAATCCCAGAAGCAGCACAACAGAAAAGGTCCTTTTCCTAGTGACCATAAGTACGGTATGCATTCACAGGAGATGGAACAACCAGGAAGGTCTGATCTGTAGATCTTAATGAGCTGGCAGGTCAGTACAGAATAAGGCATTCTTAGACCTTTCTACGCTCTGGCAAAAAGAAGCCACTGTGTCACATGATGCCCAACATAAAATTTCTTCTTTACCCATGGGGTGGGGGAGAAATTTGATTCAGTTTTGCATTTAAAGGCGAACCTCCCGAACCTGCCCTTTACAAAGCAATTCACAAGCCAAAACACATTCACACTGAAATGCTGGTGAATTTTCACAAGGGCTTACAAAATATTGCAAATGTGTGAACATAAGATAAGAAAAAATAAGAAGTAACAGAAATGGGCACCCCTAAGTTCAATACATGGAGTGTTCACTCAGGCTCCTATGCCCAGTTAGGTTCATAAACAGCTTCCTTTCTATTAGAAACAACATATCCAAACACAATAATCTAGCAGCAATGCAGAGCAACTTCTACAGGCTTCCACTTACAAGTGAATATCACCATTCATCTGTATTGAGCAAACTGCTAGCTTCCTAATCTCTCTCATAGTGCCGTGTCCATTCAATACACAGATGTTTTGAGTGTTGTCCTCATCATTCAGATAGATTCTGCTGAATTTTTATGTTGCGCATTGGCTTGCACAGAGTTATGCAAATGAAATAACATTAATAAATAGCTACTTGGTAAAGCAATGTGCTCCCTTTACTGAAGAACAGGAATCTACCATAACGGTGAAGAACAATTCTTGCATTATTGGCTTCCTTCATTATGATGTTGTTGGTTTTTTAAAAATTTTCCTGAATGGAAATATATTGAGCACGTTCCAATCCAAGTTAAGCCCCTTCAAATTGCACTTATTTTAATTGGAAATATTTTCCCACTGAATTCAACAGCTTAAATGTTGCTGGATAATCTCCAAAGCAGAGATCCTGTAATTTGTAGTAATTCTTTCTAAATTAGTTTATTTCTGAATGAAGCATAGCAATTGACAAATGCAAGGAACTTTACGCATTTGTTTTTGCTTGTGAGGTTGAGAATGTTTGCTTTATGGAATTCTGCCTGAAATGATGGATTTGCCTAGTCTGTGTTTCTAAAACAGTGATCTGATTCTTTTCCCACCCCGAAACTGAACACCTACACATATAGGATAACAATGCAATTGGTTAATCATTATCACAATCATAATGCCTCAAACAAGCTTCAAGGTGACATTATAGTCACTCTGAAATTAGTATTACACTGAAGTGTTATGAAGTGACATTCATTTCATCCTGGCACAATGGTGACATTAGCATCTAATTATCTTGTGCTGAATTCAGCATCAATCACCTTCTCTATAACATGGTGCAACCCTCAGTCACTAGCAGATTTGAAGGTGGGAGGCAATGGCAGAGAGAGTGAAGTAACAAATAAGTTTGTAAACTGGTCCTCAGATTTGCCCTTGGAGATGAATGAGTTTGAAATCTCAAAAACACTAGAGTTACTCCTCAAAACAGGTAGGTAGCCATGTTGGTCTGCCGTAGTCGAAACAAAATTAAAAAATTAAAAAATTCCTTCCAGTAGCACCTTAGAGACCAACTAAGTTTGTCATTGGTGTGAGCTTTCGTGTGCATGCACACTTCTTCAGATACACTGAAACAGAAGTCACCAGACCCTTATATATAGTGAGAGGGCGGGGAGGCGTATTACTCAGAAGGGTGGTGGGAATGGGTGATTGGCTGATAGGAGTGGTAAACCTGTTGACGACTGTTAACGACTGCAATTGGTCTTACAGGAAAAAGCAAGGGGTGATGTGGCTAAAAATAGCTTTATCATGTATAATGAGATAAGAATCCAATGTCTCTATTCAGTCTAGGTCTCTCATTGGTTTTAAGTTTGGTAATGAGTTGCAATTCAGCAACTTCTCTTTACAGTTAGAATTTATTAGTAACAATGGCATTTTATTACCAGCTTCAAAGTAATAAGAGCTGGACATAAAGCTGATCACCGAAGAATTGATGCTTTTGAATTATGGTGCTGGAGAAGGGGACAACAGAGAATGAGATGGTTGGACAGTGTTCTCGAAGCTACAAACATGAGTTTGACCAAACTGCGGGAGGCAGCAGAAGACAGGAGTGCCTGGCGTGCTATGGTCCATGGGGTCACGAAGAGTCGGACACAACTAAACAACTGAACAACAACAAAGTAATACAAAGGATACTTGTTGTAAATGTAATAAAGCAAGGGTCAGTTTTTATCATTTGAAAACTATGTATCATTGTAATATAATTGCTGAAATGTTACATGAAAATTTGCAGATTAGAATGTCCCTTGATCTAAACATCAATGAATCATACTGTCTCAAAGGTTCAATTCCATAAATGCAGGTTTGTTAGTTTTTTAAATGATGACAGCAGCACAAATTATACATGCCATATAATGGAAGCAAAAGGAAATCCCTCAATTTAGTGAAGTAAAATAGCCTAGCTTTTTGGTGTGTGTGTGTGTGTGTGTGTGTGAAAGTAGGGAGGTACCAAATTAACAGGTTTGAGCAATATTCTTTAGAGAATATTGGAATGAAAATAGATGTACCAGTTGTGATTATTATTCATTTCCTCTGTTCTAACAAAAGAAATTTTTTTTGGAATTTATTCTCTATATTTAGTACTTTATTTTGTTTTATTTTTTATAAAAATATTTTAATTTTCTGAGAATGAGATCATTGGTCATAAATTAATCTAGATGGTGATAACATTTTTACATTTCAACAAGGTTATATGTATAGTTACATTATTATTATTATTATTTAAGGTGGCATTAAAGCCCACCTTTTTTAAAAAAACACAAGAAACCTAAAGGAGACCTATTCCCTTTTAGAATGTATTTTCAAGGTGCACTGCTTTTGACTGGAATATGGGACTCACACAGCTAAATTGCTTCCACTGATATCATGGGACGAAAGTCCCTTAAAGTTTTGCAAAATTGTGCCCATCGATGTTGCTGACGTAAGGCAACTTCTGATGTAAAATGCAAATTCTAATGTAAAAATGGGAATGGGTAAATATCATCAGAAAGAGAAGTATGTAAAACAACATGTTCTCACTCTCTCTGTGCTTTAAATTATTACACATTCATTTAGAGTGCCAAAGGCAGATCCACAGCTACTTTTTTGGCACCGTAAACAAAGGTATTGACTTAAAAAGAAGATAATGGGCTATTTTAGGTACAGCAATGTCAGTTTTATTCATATGCTCCACCTTCCTCTTCCTTTTTCTGATGCAAGGTAATTGAGGGTATCTGAGGTTTATTAAACTGTACTTTCCTGTTATTGTGGTTTAATTTCAGACTTCAAACAAGGATATGAAAGCATGGCCAGATCCTGGTGGATCTGAGGATATAATCAGCAAACACTTTCTCTCCTGTGAAAAATACATTCCCCCTTTTAAAGATTGAAAAGGGGGAGTTGCCATTTTCACTTCACTGGATCTGCTGGATCATTCACCTCTCCAGCATACATTTAGGCAGCCAGATCCCTTTGCCCCACTGCACGTCTGGCACTGGTATAAGAACTTGGGAACCATTTTATCCCAGTCCGGGGAAAAGGTGGGGTATGACTATAATTATTATCCCTGTGAAACCTTCTTCATACTGCTGGAGAACATTCAACTGAACTCTGCTTTTGTATGTCACCCCAAAACACACTGAAACTAGAATTTTGCTTGATGAAAGAGATTTCAGTTGATCGTTTAAAATTGCAGCTGAATTCCAGGATGGCATTATCGCTCAACTCTTTTCCACATTCAGGAGCATGGCATCACTAATTTTTCATTAAAAAACCCAGCTCATTACAGTGCCTGCTGCTGACTCGTTATTTGTGTGAGATAAAGAAAAGCAGAAACGATAAGTTTTCATATTAACCAATGAACTCTTGATGATTACAGTTTCAGAGTTAGCATCTTATCCACAGCTAACATCAGAGAGAGGCACCAGTACTGTTACAAGATGTGGTCAGAAAATGAAGAAAACATGCTGAATGCCTTATTGAATATCATAAACTAAAAATATGTTGAATAAATGATGTGCAATGAATAATTCAGTTGCCTTCTACTGTCCTGGAACCTTCAAATTTTATCTTCTTTTATTTTGTCTGGAAGGACCAATTCCATTGAATTACACTGAATTTTTCTTTTTTAAATAATTCCCTTCAGGGGAAAAACCGATGTGACATTTAAAGTCTGAGACTAGATATTACAAGTCAGGGTACACTCCTGTCAGACCAGAGCTCTGTGAGGGAGCCTATGAACGAGGCGCTAATAGGATGCAACAGGTGCTATTGAATGGCTCTCCGAACACATGGGAAGGACCTGCTAAGGAAGAGTAGGGTGTACTCTTGGTATAGCTTTAAAAGCACCACATTTTGCTGAGAATTGGTTGCCTTTTAAAGTTGCAAGACATTTGCAATACCTTTATTATTATTAGTAATTGCTAGGATCCTATGGCGGCGACTCAGCATTGAGCTATGGCAATTGTTGTGTCAGCTGAAGCATCTCAGCTTGTCAGATGTACGAAGCCCCTCTCTGCTCCTTCTGCTTCCTGTGCACTGTTTTGGAACCTCTCTTGACCCCGCCACCACATGTCAATTTTTTTGGGGGGGGGGGGTGGCGGCAAAAAGTGTACATGGGGAATGATAGGTGGGAAAGTGCTGCTGTGCTATAGTTTTCTTCTGCTACCGTAGTAGGACTTAATCTGGCCCATTATTTCCATATCCTTTTCAGAAGCAGCTTGCCCAGTGGGGATGGAGTTGCCGTATGAGTATGACCTTCCTGGTAGTGGTGTCACTGTTGCTTACTGGGAAGGGAGGGGCAAGGTAGTGGGGAAGCCAGTCCCTCCCCCTCTCCCCCCCCCCTTGCCAGGCAGCAGCAGTGATACTGCAGACAGGGCTCCAGACTTGTGGCCCTGCCTCACAGGCCAAGCCACTTCTGAGGAGGATCTAAAAATAATGTAATGGAGGAGATGTATTGTGAAAGTCTTGCAATTTAAAAAGGCAATCATTTATCAACAGAACACAGTGCTCTCAAGCGCATGGAAACGCTGTTTACCTTCCCACCACAGCACTACCTGTTTATCTGCTTGCACTGGTGTGCTTTTGAACTGCTAGGTTGGCAGGAGCTGGGACAGAGCAACGGGAGCTCACACCATCGTGGGGATTTGAACTGCTGACCTTCTGATTGGGAAGCCCAAGAGGCTCACACACACATACACTTAAGAGTACAACCCTGCAATCATGGAGTTCAGAGTGTGCATCTTCCTGTCTTTTGGGACCTGATTTCTGTCAGTGGGTTCACTCTAGATTCCTTTCTAACAGGTGTAGAAGTATGTCTTGATATTGAGGTGTCTGTGCTGTGTTGCCAAAAAACAAACAAAAACCCTCTTCACCTTTGTATCTCTTTTCTCCCAGTCATTCCTTACTCATATCATGCTATATGGTCAGTCTTCCACTGGGCCAGTCATTATTTTCAAATGCCACTCAAGCAAAAATGATAGTCAACATGGTGTCTGGCATTGGACTACAATTCCCATCAGCCCCAGCCAGCATAGCCAATGGTCATGGGAGTTGTAGTCTAACAACATCGGAAGGGCACCACATTGGCTACCCCTGCCTTAGTACAAATGCTAGGAATCATTAAGTTAAGTGAATTTGTTAATTGCATACTTTATTAATGAATAGTATCAGCTATCAGCACTGTTGGCACCATGTTTATTTATTTAGAAGAATGTTATCAATATACTACTTGGATATTCACAAAGGCAGCCTTATCATTATTCACAGTGAGACAGAGAAACAAACATCAAATTTAATTGTGGTACCAGGCTTCAGAGCTATAATCTGTATACAACAGCTAATGCTTTCATTACTTATCAATTCACTTATAATTATGCTATACACTCAGAAAAAGTTAAGCAGTTAACAAGCAAGAGTAGATCCTTCCTGACTGTTTACACAATGATTAAAATAATAAATGTAGACTGTGGAAGAATGAATGGATGTGCAACTGGAATAATTAAGCATTATCTCAATGATTCCATTAAATACTAGGAGCATTTTCATATATCAGGGGACATGTATTTCTGCCTTTAGAAACAAGCCTCCCATTAACTTCTATATTTCGTCATTTTGTGGAGGCTTTTAAGATTATTGACATAATGCTTACATTTTTTTTTTAAAAAAATACCACTTATGCTTTAGACCACGGATGAAGAACCTGTAACTCTCTGATGCTGTTTGACCCTGAAAACAACAGATACAGCCCTAGGAGCCAACTCCTAGGTGTTGTGGGGGCTTCGGCACCCACAATAAAATATTTGAGGGGGCTGGCCCCCCACAAAGTTGGTGGGCATTCCCATTCAACTGGTTTGTGTGCACTGCATCATGTGATCAATTTTGCGGGGTGGGACTTACCTGGGCCCCCACAATATTTTATTCAGGTTAGCAGACTGGGTCCAGCTAGCATGTCCAATGCTCAGAAATTATGTAAATCCAGGAAGGGTACCAGTTTCTCATCCATGTTTCAGGACTATCATGCACTATACAATAGGCTATGTCATGTTTCACACACTGCTGGAAGCACGAAGGGATGTTTCAGATTTGGTTACAATTCTGATAATTACATTGTTTAAATTCTGACAATATCATCATTCTCTGGGTCTGCTGTAGGCTTAGCTAAGCACCAAAGAACCTGAATGAGATATTTTGTTGTGTTTGTCAATCATCAGAATGATGAGATAATGAATTCCAAGGGAAGAGTACAACTTCTTCTGATGACTGTGACAATGAAGCTGTTGGTGACTGGCCAAGCTACATCCAGCCAACCCATGGACCTTATCTTTGGGCAGCCCTACCCTTACATAGGGACACGGGTTAAACCACAGAGCCTAGGGCTTGCCGATCAGAAGGTTGGTAGTTTGAATCCCCGCAACAGGGTGAACTCTCGTCGTTTTGTCCCAGCTCCTGCCAATCTAGCAGTTCGAAAGCACATCAAAGTGCAAGTAGATAAATAGGTACCGCTCTGGCGGGAAGGTAAACGGTGTTTCTGTGCACTGCTCTGGTTTGCCAGAAGTGGCTTAAAGATTAAATAACTATAAGAACTGTCAGGATAAAATAACTTGGCACGTAATGAACAAGTGTGATAAAAGGGTGGTGTTGAATACGAAGCCAATAAATGGAAAGCTTCTCTTGTTAACTGGAATTTAAAATGCTCTATTCTCTTAGCTTTGAGTCATGCTGGCCACATGACTCGGAAGCTGTACGCCGGCTCCCTCAGCCAGTAAAGCGAGATGAGCATCACAACCCCAGAGTTGTCCGCGACTGGACCTAACAGTCAGGGGTTCCTTTACCTTTACCTGTACCCTTACATAAGCTAGTTATCGAGGTAGACCTCCCTCCTGCTCCTTACCCCAAACAGGCTATGGGAAGCCACCGACAAACATGTCATGCTGATCATCAGTTCTATTTCCAGAAATGTTGTTTAGGAACAGAAATGGCTGTCCTAGTGGGCTGCTCACAGGGGCGGTCATTTCTTTTTCTGTGCAACAACATTGCTGGAAATGTCAGAACATCCCGTCCTTTCTCTCCCCTGCAGTGGGAGTTTCAATGTTTCAATTTGCAGCACAGCATCAGGTAGGCCTGGAGCAGAACTGATGGCTTGCTGATTTATTATGTTAAAAATAAATAAAATAAGAGGACAAAAGATCACCACCTGTCAGCCTGCTTACCAAATTTCAGCACAAGAACCACCCACCAAAATGGAATCACATACACACACTAGTTATTTTGCATTTAATTTCTGGAAAGGGAATGCTGATTGATGAATGGGGATAAATATTAATTGAAGGGAACAACTGATTCTGAACTAGATCCATATGTGTAGGAATTTAATTGGGAACAAGTTAATCAAAGAGGAACTCAGTTAACAAATCTGGTGTGGTCAGGACAGGGTACAAATTATCTGAAGAATTAATTTCATTTGGAGTGATTTGGATAGGAAATTAATAGGTTTGCTGGCTTTGGGCAAGATTTAAATAAAATCTAGTAGTTATTTCCCAGTTTGCCTACATACATAAAAGCAGCATATGCAAATTTGTGTCATATAGGCCTGTGCTCCAGATCTTTTTAAGTGCCTAGCAACAGCCCTGCAGGTCAGCATGAAAAATGTGAGATTTGGAAAAATGCTTCGGACCTCCAAGAAGTTCCCTTTTGGCACTGAAAAAAATTCTATAGAAAACATTTTACTAATGGCTGAGTCACTTGCTGCCTGATCCCATTTTGCTAATTCATCTTGCTGCCTACCCCCCCCCAAAAAAAGAGTTTACTTGGGACTTATGTGAGCACAGCATTGCAGCTGTGTCTTTTACAGAGTAACTATTATGTGCCCAGTGATCCTGATGGACATTTGAACGGGCCGGCAGCTGCTGTCAAATGAGCTTTCAGAGAAGGAGGAAGAGAAGATGGAGATGCTCCCAGTGGAGAGCAGCCTGAAAGGGTGATGGCGACCCAACTCTTTCGCCTGTAGATGCTGAGGAGGGGAGGGCTATCCTACTGGCTCCCTGTCCTGCCCCATCTACAGAGCGGTGAGATTCCCTAACAATGGAGAAGGACATCAAGCAGCCTGGAAGAAAGGCTGGGTGGTTGGAGGAGGAGGAGAGTCCCATGAATCTGATCTATGTATCATCACCAGGAATGCGGTGCTGCGTCCACCATTGGGAACAGACTGGACTCCCATGGAAAAGGTTGCATCTCCATGCAAACCAGTCTTGTAGTGAGAGTGAGTGAGTTGCATCTCACCTTTAAAAATAATTCTGTAATTTATTTGCCTGATTTTGCTGAATTTCAAAAGCTGTGACACTGCTGCATTTTGGCACAGGATCATATTCATTTATTACTTCCATATTTAATTAATTGGGGGCCAGTGGGTGGTTAGGGGTGTGTGTGTGTGTGTGTGTGTGTGTGTGTGTGTGTGTGTGGTACCAATATGTTGGATAACTTTCCCAAAACAGGCATGGATCAGGCCAAGCATCTGCTAACTAACTCCTGCTGTGTGCTGAGGTTAGGCATCATAAAATAGAACTGTTTGGGTGTTTGAATCCCTAGTTCTTTCTTCATCTTCTTCTTTTTTACTGTGTTTGTAATATAGTTTCCATGTGCTCAGAAAAAGAAAAGAATAAAAGGATCAACTAGTTTTAAGTGATGGAGTTAAGAGCAACTCTACAGGAAATGGCTCAATGTACAATACGTTGCCTGCCTGGTTTCTCCAAAAAGCAAATAGTCCATTACGGTGGGTTTAGATTTTCCCATTCTTGATGTATCATTTTAATAAAGCATGGCAGGGGGAGATTCTATTCATTACCTTTCTTCCTCCACTCACATTTTGGTGCTGTTCTCTGGAAGGTGAATGGAAAATGCAAAGTTCAACAGTCTCCCTCTTCACACTCCACCGAGGTCTGTCTGTCTGTCTGTCTGTCTGTCTGTCTGTCTGTCTCTCCCTCTCCCTCTCCCTCTCCCTCTCCCTCTCCTGCTCTTTCATTTTGTCGCCAAGAAAATGAGTGAGAGTAATATTGCCATCTTCTGTGAGCTCCTTGTCTGCCTGAAGTAAATCCCTTTAGGAAGAGCAAAAGCTTAATAAACAGCAACACTGCGGAAGCCACAAAACCCTGCATTTCAGGCAGAATAGCAATAGCTCCCCTGTTATTTCAGTTGAGACTCATTTAATTGTCAAAGTTTCTTGACTACAGCTTCATGCCCAGCTTCTCCTGACCCCTTTCATGGCCTAATTCGTGTGCTATGTCCTCTTTGTTATTTTATCTGAGCACTGATATCTACTCCCTTAACCCTAAATTGTTCTCTGGCTCAGGTTTTGTTTCTCTAAGAAAATCTATTTACTTATTTACTGCTTCTGCCCCCTCCCCTCCTCCTCAGCCCGAGATGTCACTATGCATTCGGGGAAATAATTTGTTGCTTCGCATGACTGCATAAAATCAGCTTCCGCATGACACAGAAGAGCTCTCCATAAGAGGAGTAATGGAGCTCATGTAATTCTTTCCTCTAAACTACCCTCTACTATCACAGAATTACAAGATAATACACTTTCCACTGTCAACAGCCCAGGACTAGGTGAGCCAATGAGATCTGTGATAGGAAGACTTCCGCACCTTCTTTTAAAACTTCAGGCATGCTAACTATACTGGATTCGAGAAATGGCACCTGCTAAAGTCGTCAGTTGCGTTTATGGAATTTACAAAGAATGGGATTTGGGTTGCACCTCGTAGTTTGGGCAATTTCCAGTTCTCTTCTGAAAATTCAAACAGCAATACCAAAATCTACTTTTCAGCAAATCTACTGCACATTGTTCACTTGGTCTATAAAATACTAATTGGTATAGTGCATAGATTTCCAAATTTAGCATGCTCATCTTATTTCCAGCCATTTCATGAAAAACTCTCTGCCTTTGCGTAATATTTTAACCCCCTTGGAACAAAATCCACCGCAGTGAAGTTCTGTGATACGCCTACTCTAGCTTCACAAATCTATGGTTCTTTATTGCTTGGCCAAATCATACAACAGTACCAATCATACAACGGTACAATAAAAATGGCACACAACTCAAAACATGATTGAAAAACCCAAACTAGTAGCACAAAGCTTTGCAACGTCCAATATATTTTAGAATAATAATGCCCAGAGCTCCATGAGATTTATATATGTGGGACTGCATCCCTAATCTATAATCTCACCAAGTCTAATAGCACAATCCAAACCCAAGTTCTGCCAGGTTGAGAGAATTTAGATTCAGTAGATCTTGGGTGCTCCTGGCTGAACTGGGGCTCAGCTAGCATAAATCCCTCACCCTGCCTGAGTTGGAGATATGCTGATTATATCCCTCAATGCAACTCATCCAGGACTCAGTGAGTGGAACATAATATGACTGGTGAGATTACTGAGGACAGTAGAACTGTCTGTATTATCGAAGCAACACAGACTGGGCACTTCAGGACCTCAGAAATAATGGCTTGGATTTAGACTTTGCCTTCTGCTAAAGGAAGTGCTGCTTCTATCTGTGGATGGCTTTTGATCTATCAGAGGAATCCTGCTGATGGAATGTGGGGTGAGGAACGGGGTGGGAGATAATTTTCTGCAGTTCCTCCTTCCTCCTGCAGCTCCTTCCTCAAACACTGCCTTGGAGAACTCCACAGAACAGCATGAGAAATGGTAGGGTGATTACCAGGGAAGGAGGAATCTATGCAAACTACCCCCTTTTTCTGCAAATAGGAACAACTGAGCAGAACTCCACTTAGGGGGTGCTACTATTGACAGAGGTGTAGTAAGTCTGGATTATACCATCTGCATTCCCATTTCCTCCAGCTTTCTGCAATGCATTCCCATCTCATTTTCAAACATTCCATTAGAAAAATTACCCTGACTTTTGCGAAGAGAAACATTTATACAAAATAATTAAATGCATGCCAATTTCCCTAACACATTTCCTTATATTTCCACATTTTTTTTCTGCTTGCAGAATTTTCAGGACGTTTAAGCAAACAGTTCTAGGTCCTCCCGAGTCTTTACTGTTTTCCCTTTATAGTTTTGCCATTTTTATATGCTTAGTAACAAAAACAAGTCAGTAAAACTGCTCTCTTAGTTTTAGGATCCAATGTGTTACTGTCATCTTTAATACAGAGCCCAATTTACAATCGCTTACATACTTAAGGAGCAATAAAAACTGTAACAAATTACTGAGCTCATTTATTTAGTTGCACAGTTTGTTTTGTAATTATAGGATGATGGTAGCTACTCAGTGTAAACACTAGCTCTTGAATTTACTTTATGTGTTTCTCAAAGTATTGGGATTGGTAGAAGAAGCTAGGATGTCGCAATTTAATTTTCAGCCATTCACTCAAAATTTGTGACATGACAGAAGTGTATTTAATAGGCCTGTCAACTGATTTTTTAAAAATTAGTCAATTAATCATCTGGCTTTTAACCAATTAATCTGTTAAGTAATCATTTAAATGCTGTACACTTGTATATCACACACACGCATACACAAAGAATCTTAATATAAGTAGGTTTTGAGATGCTGAAGGGAGCGTAGGATCATTTACACTTTAATAAGTAAATGCTATGACAGGTCTTATTTTTATTCCCCATCACAGTAACATGACAGTACCTAAGCAGCCTTTAAAAAGACTCAACTCACAACAATTAAAAAGGCCCCCACTGATGAATCAACTGTAGTTTTAGTTGATTAATTTCCCAATTAAAGCCCTGCCCTTACCCTCACTGGAAAGCTGTCTGCAGACAAATGCCAGCTCCCTCGACCTGAAGCGAGATGAGCACCTTACTCCATAGTCACCTTTGACTGGATCGAGCCATCCAGGGGTCCTTTACCTTTACCTACCCTCACCGCGTCAGATGTAGGGTGGATGGTGTGGCATCCCTCAAATGCCCTTCCAGATCAGTTGGAGGAGACTAGAGGGACATACCTGTGGGGTGAATGTTCCCTACCCTTGAGCTAGATGGACTATTGATTTGGTATACAGCTATTTCTTAGGTTTGTGTATACATGAGATTAAACCATTAAGCTCCCCAGCATCACCCCTTTACCATTGGCTTTAACTGGGTTGTTCAACCAACCAACCAACCAACCAACCATTTTTATTTTTTATAGCCAATGGCCATCACAATACAGTATGAGCACAAATCACAGAGCTACAAAACAAAAGACATTGCCTTTTTTCCTTGGCTGTTGTGGCTCTGAAAAAACAACTCATGTTCTGATATATTTGGTTCCTTATGACAAATATGGTCACACTGACTTTTCCTGATTATTTTCCTTTACTTTTACATATGTCTTGCACTGAATCTTTGAGTGCAAACCCACACAGATGAGGCTTGTTTTCATTTTTCATTTTTTTGCCCAGCACCTAGTAAATTCACAACAACACTCAGTTCCTATGATTTGGGGACCAGCCAGATCACTGACCCTATTACCCTGTGTTACAACCTAGCCTCAAATTAGTATTCACCAACATTAGTTCCTTAAGCAGCTTAAACATATCCATCCTGCAGTTGTGAACAGATAACCATTAGAGTCTCTGACTTTGGCAGTCCTGTGGGAGAAATCATTTCAAAAGAACGAACTATTTCTTGTCTATTGCTTTGCATACAGATATCCCTGTGGGGCAGTGAATCTTCTAACCAAATACAAACCATGTTTTGTCCCTTGACTTTGTAAACATTGAACAGGAATAACTGTTTTAAAAGTGCAGCGCAAGGACACATCAGTGTACACCGGAATTCAGTTCATTAGCAGCACCTGCCAAACAGAGTTCATTCATACGAGATGATGGCTGGGAAACATCACCACCATGTCAGGTGGAACTACTCTAAGGTTTCCCCATTACTTTCATGAATCATCAGTCTTTATGTGCCCTTGTAGCCCTAACGTCACAGTGACAAGCTTGCTAATGTGCCATGAATAACCAGGGCTAAATTCCGAAGACATGGCTTCGCAGGTGAATCAGCCTGCTCAGTTACAGAAAGACTTGTCAGTCTATGTTTGCACGCTCAGCCTGTTATGCCTCTATGAACTCATGGGACAAAGCTGTACAGTGCCTAAGCAGCTGCAAAACAGCATAATCAGCATCAGAATGGAGCCTTGTAATTTCATGACAATGGGCTGCTCCTGATTATGTGGGTGCTTTCATACTGGAAGTTTTCTCACTGACCCAACCATGTCTGCAGGATTAAAACACAAAACAGAAGCTATTGCTCAGGCTTTCCATGTGCCAAGTAAAACGCCTTCTCAGCTTTTGTTTACTGCACCTTTATTTGATTGACTCAACCCAAAATGGGATAGTGCTATTAATCTGCATCCATGCAGAATGACCATCTATGCAGGAAGAAAACATCACATGTGACTTGTATTTCCTTTTTTTAACCTGAGACAAAGACACCTCTGTCTCCTCATGCATTGGGAAGAGTTGCATATGCCAAGGGGGGTCACCTATCACCAAAGGCCTGTCTCCCCAGTGTCATGGATCATTGTTGCCAGTTTCAATGCCACCCAAGGAATGACCACAAATGTACCCTCTTGTATTTTTCTCATAATGGAAACAGCTCTCATTCACTTACATGGAAAAAGGAAAACAACAGTGCTCTCTGGGGAACAGAATGATGTACCACAGAAGTCTGCCATTTTCACCAAAGGACAGAAACCATAGAACTGGCATTTATGTTCATGAAAAGCAGCAAGTGGGTAGAGTATGGAGGCAAAATCATTGCTTCAAGTTCTCATAGAAACTCTCTTATACTGAGTTATGCCATTGGTCCATCAAGCTCAGTCCTGCCTCTACTAACTAACAGTGGGTCTCTAGGCTTCTGGCAAAGGACTATTCCAGCCCTACCTGGAGATGCCAAGAATTGAACCAGCAATGCAAAACTTATGTTCTACCACTGAGCTATAGCCCTTCCCCTACTATTGCTTTGCCTTTTAAGTATCCAACACAACCTGGCTATAATTGCACGGCAAGCAACCAGCTCCCAATTTGCATGCCCTCCCCAGTTTTCATTAGACTCTCTCCTTCTCCACTGTCCATAAACAAGCCACCAAACTTGCAACTTAATGACAGTCTTATGCTCTGATGAGGAGTTACCTCCCAATTTGCTTGTCATGAGAGTTATTTTAATTTTAAACCAATTTTATACAGTGTCAGATTCGATAACGTCAGTGTCACCACCACACCTTACTGCTGTGGAACTGCTGCCGATGCTCCTGCTAGCACAGTGGCCATGCATGCCACCACTGATAATTTAAGCTTGACATTAGAAAGATTAATTTACTGTGAAAATGACCCTCTAGAGACAAGCCCAAGCACGAGATGTTTCAGAGCTGAAAAATTGGATATTTCATTGTTTCTGAACTTCTAATTAGGTCTTCCAAAGTCGCATAGACAGACACATCAATGATCAGTTTCCACCATTTGCCCATTGAGACTGGGACACTCTTGATCCTCCCTGTGCGGCTGACATGGTAGCATTTTAACATCTGGAATTTAGCCCAGAGCTGGCAGACGGAACTCACTTGTAGTATTTGACAAATCTTTCCAGATAATCAACAACGGCAGTGATGTCTGTGCACTTGGTATTACTGATGCCAGTGCCTTTGCTGATGATCTGGAAAAAATGTTTCATACACCACAAGTGTCAAATCTGCCTTCAAGGAAGTGTTTCTATTTTGTGGATAGCACATTTTCCTGGTACTGTACTCAAAACACAATATATTAGCTTTGTGATATATCCAGTGATCAATCTTGATTCACCAAGGGCTCAGATTTCCCCATGGCTGTTGCTGGACCTAAGACTACCAAAAGCCATCAAAGGGCAACTGCCGCAGCAACACTAAAAGAGTCTTGAAAGAAATTCCTAAGTGGAAAAATACATTCTGTGGCGCAGCCAAATTCTCTGGGCCATTTGTCATCAACGAGATAATGCAGGCAAAAAAAAATCTGCAGCAGTTCTAAAGGGGGAAACAGCTCCACCATGACATGTCTATCAGTGTCAGCGACACTCTCTCCTTCACCTAGAAAGCTGGTGATAGTTGGCTTTGGGCATAAAATCATTATTATCTCACCTGCACACCATCCAGCAAACCAAGTCTCCTCCATGCTCCATCTGGTGAGGCTGGTGGCAAAGTGACAGAGAAGTATGTTGCTCAGCCATGCTGTGCTGAACTTACCTCGCTTCAAAATGAATCTGGAAATCTTCCCAGTTGATATAGTACATTTTGTTCTTGTAATTTCCACATCAGTGCTATGGCATGGATGAGAGCAGTTGCAGAAGAAGATTGCTCCTGTTTGCTCTCTACATCTAATTTGAGAGGAAGGGGGGGGGTGGGAGTCCTCCCTTCAAAACATTTATTTCAGAAAAGAAATCTGCCTGCTACTGGTGAGCTGGTGAAAAACCCAATGTACTTGTTGCTTGATAAAGTCTCAACAGCAATGACCATGCTGGTTATCTCAAGATGGCTGAAACGTCTGCAGAATCCTGTCAGGCATTTTGCTGTTTGAAGCTGACTGAGAATGAAATCCACTTACGGGAAGCTCAGCAACAATTGGGCACTTATGAAGAAGCTTCTCTCTCTTCAAAAATATCAATTTATGATTTCATTCTGTCTAATACAGCATGTGATATTCCAGAAATTCTGTGGAGTCACATCCCAGGTGAAAAACAAAACAAAACCACACCTTTTTCTATATATAAAAAAGAAAGCCAAATACCATTTCCATTTATCAGTGGCAACATGGGTTGGATTAAGGATGTGCACTGACAACTAGATTCAGTTTGGACTATAGAAAACAGTGCACCTCAGTGTGAGGCACTTCATAAAAAAAGGTAAAGGGACCCCTGACCATTAGGTCCAGTCGTGACCGACTCTGGGGTTGCGCGCTCATCTCGCATTATTGGCCGAGGGAGCCGGCGTATAGCTTCCAGGTCATGTGGCCAGCATGACAAAGCCGCTTCTGGCAAACCAGAGCAGCACATGGAAACGCTGTTTACCTTCCTGCTGTAGCGGTTCCTATTTATCTACTTGCATTTTGACGTGCTTTCGAACTGCTAGGTTGGCAGGAGCTGGGACCAAGCAACGGGAGCTCACCCCGTCACAGGGATTCGAACCACCGACCTTCTGATCAGCAAGCCCTAGGCTCAGTGGTTTTACCACAGCGCCACCTGGGTCCCTTAATTAGTCTTAGGGTTCATTTCTACCAGTGCTGATTGCTCATGTCTCATTTACTATGCATGTTACGATTATATAGTTGGGAGTGAGCAGATGAAAGTAGTTCTATACCCTCCAGGGTGAGAGCCTAGTATGGTCTCCTCTCAGGTGAGAAAAGGGGGAGGAGCATTATGTAATTCAATGGGTGTCCATTAGTCCTTCGGCGATTAGGAAAGTATCATATATATTCATGTGTAGTAGTGGCCCTTTGTTGAGTGGCTTATATATGATGTTGGGGCTGAATGGCCGTCGGTGTCTACTGAAGAGGTTCGTAGGCTTATTCAATCTCTTAAATCTGGCAAAGCCCCTGGAGCCGACATCTCTCCTGAGCTACTCAAGGCTAATGTGGAGTGGTGGGCCCCAGTCCTTGCAGCTTTGTTTACCAGCATAGATAAATCGGCCATCATCCCAGAGGACTGGGGATTGGCTATCATTATATCAATATACAAGAAAGGGAGCAGATCGGACCCTGCTAACTATAGGCTAATTAGCCTTTTAAGTATCATCAGTAAACTATATGCTGCCCACTTATGTAATAAACTCAAGAGTTGGCTGGAGCATGAACATGTCCTCTCGGAAGCGCAAGCAGGTTTCAGGGCGAAACGGTCAACTCTAGACCAAGGTCTAGTACTTCAGCATCTTGTGGGAAAATATACGTCTAGAAAAGGAGGATCTCTTTATGCAGCTTTAATAGACTTTAAATCTGCATTTGATCTAATATCATGAGATAGGCTTTGGGAAAAACTTGAGTGGTTGATAGATATAATATTTCAGGTAGTGAATGGTGGGTGGGTGAAATGGGTAGTGAGTGACTGAATGTATATCAAAATTTTATATTATATTGCCCTTTAGTGCTCTTTGATTTTCTCTCTCCTTATGTATTTATCTATTGTAAACCACTTTGAAATATTCAGATACGGTAGTAAGCAGTTGATACATGGAAATAATAATTAGAAATAATAAATTCACTTTCCCACTATTGGGAAAGAAAATTGTGACTGAATTAGCTATGCCTACTGTTCCCTTTCAAATGTATGGTTGGGGTGGCACATGGGGTGGGGGTGGGGCTATCCCTGTGAGATAGGTGGGGTTGAGAGAAAATGGCTGGGCAAAGGGCTTTGTGACTGTGAGCAGGAATTCAAACCCATCTCTGTTGACCACACCACCCTGGTTCCCCTGAGGCAGGAAGAAGAAGCTGTGCTTAGTGGCCGAACAACACACTTGTGTTTGCCTTTGACAGATAGGTTATTGAGGGGATATTTTAGGAAGGCAAAACTCTAAGGCTTTTTGGAATTGACAGGTAACGAATGGCTTCTCTTGATGGCATTTTTATAGGTGCAGATGGGGTGGGGTGGGGAAACCAACCACAAAGGGAACTCAATTTTATTTATCATTAATTTTGACTTGCTTCAGCAGATGTTTCTTGAGAACCATTTTAACCTGCTTAATTTGTCTCGGTATAATGGGAAGCTGATAGCCTCAATTAACAGACTGATTAGGAAGTTCTTTAATGAGTTCCAATAGTTTCACTCATTATTGCTGATTCAGTACACTAAGCCTTAGGTGCTGGGGATCTGAGCACAGCAGCACACCCTGACACCCAAGAGATGTTTCCCAACATGACATATGCCGAGTATCACTGCTCTCATCCAGACAGACAGACAGACAGATGATAGTGTTTCCAGTTGTACCATATGCAATGACTGAGGGCCATGGTAGTTTACTGTTCATTCATTCTAAAGGCACTCCTGACACCATGAACAATGTGCACAGAAGAGTTGAGCTTTTATGAATATGGTGTTACGTTTCGTTCATTATAATATATTGCATGGTGATCCTAATAATAATGGGTTGTCTTGTTAGATTGGCTAAGAACAAAGGAAAACAGGAACAGAAAATGAGTGGGCCAAAAAAACTGAACCTACCTGTGTCCAGAGGCACTTTCTTTTAGCATTGCTTCATTGTTCATGAAAACAGGCCCATTGAGTTTATCATTTGGAAAGGAAAGCAAGGCAAGTTATTGATGCAAGTGCTTTGTGTATCTGTGAGTGTAAGTACTCTTCGGCTCCACCTTAAATTTCTGTTCAAATACTACCTCATCATTTAGTGTGAAATTGGAAAGTTCTGCATATGATTTGCCTTTAAAAGAGTAAGGCGTTCAGGCTGTGCTACCATTCTGTGAATTAAACTGGATATCTCTGCAAACATTGTCATTTAATAATAGTGTTGCCTACTAACAGTGCTCAAGCCACGGAAATGAGAAAGTTCAAAGACAAATGCTTCAGGATCTCATCAACCCTCACTGTAGTCTATCAAATTTTGATCACACTGAAGCCATAGGATTTCTCATATCATACCCACCATGAGGTATGGTATGCCTATCACACCCACTGCTTCCACTTATTGCAGAGCTCTGCCTTCTGATTTGCAAAACAAGCAGTAAGATGATATACAATATTAGTTTAATTAATTAACATTGCAAACCATGTGATCAAATGCCTGAAGATCAGGGCTGGGGAACATTTTCCAGAGGGCCACATTCCCTTCTGGTGGCTTTATGCCAGTGATGAGGAGGTGTCACAGGAGTACGCTGGTCAGTAATCACACAGTTCAAAGTTAAAGTTAACTCTTTATTAGCAAAACCACGATCTTCACAGGCTTGGCTAAGTGTCAGACCTAATGAGCAGAGCAGTTCATTCCCAGTGGTCTTACTACATGAAAGCCCCTGCCTCTTCACAGCCACCTAAGTCCCTTCCTGTCCAGAGCTTTCCCCCAAGCAATCATAGATGGTGTCCATCCTTTTCATGCCTTTTCTGTTTCTGGGACACAAGGAAGGGAGGGGAGCTTGTCACAGCAGGAGGGGGACACACTAGTGACTTTTTCACTAGCCTGACTCACCTCTGCCTCTTGGCCTCCTTCCTCTCACCCTCCTGCTTCAGCTTCTGCCTCTGATTCTAGACTTTTCTCCGGCACAGACTCTCCCAGCTCACTAAACCCTGCTAACATCATAGCTGCCAAGTTTTCCCTTTTCTTGCGAGGAAGCCTATTCAGCATAAGGGAATTTCCCTCAAAAAAGGGAGAACTTGGCAGCTATGGCTAACATCTTCAGCTTCCAACACCTCTTCTTCCCAGTCTTCTCCCTCTGATTCTTGTCCCACCACTACTCCCTGGGCTCTTAGCCTTCTTCCCTGCAATTCCCACATGAGAAGCATTGTTTGAGGTCATAATGCTCTTAAGTCACGAGGATCAGATTACTGTCGCTCCTGTGGGTTTTGCATCCTTGCAATATATTTTTCTTTCTGTGTTTATTTTTCTTGGTGTCTCTGGATTTAAGCCTTGACAAGAAGCAAAAAAGAGCATTTGCCCTTTGCAGTGAAATAATGGAAGAGGAGTTCCCCCCTCCCAGTATTGCACTGTTTTATGGAAGCATAAAGTTTCATGACATTTATGAAAGCACGTGTCATGAAGCAGATGGCTTGTTAGCCTTTATTTAGTAGTCTCGTCCACACACTTGTGTTATATCTTTGTCATACATTCCTGAATTATGCAAAGATGCTATATGATCCTGCCTTCTAAGAGAAGAAAGCACCTCTGAAGACTGAGCAGCTGAGAGATTTGTCTAGTCGGTACAATATGTAAAATTTCCATAGCATGAAAGGATATGAAAAAGTGGGATGGGGAAAATAATTGTAAGGCTGGAACAGTGACTGTTCTCTGATGAAATCAAAAGTCCCACATGGCTCATTGCAACCAGGGTACAGGAACATAGGAAGCTGACATGCCCAGTTAGCTCAGTATTTTTGGAACTGACTGGCAATAGCTCTTTTCGGCAGGAGTCTTTCTCAACCCTACCTTGATATTCTAGAGATTAAACCTAAGACCTCCAGTATGCTCTATCACTGAGCTATGGCCCTTTCCTGTGATAGTCCATCCTATTCGAAAGTGGGGAAAGTTCTATGTATTCCACTCACACCCAAAGAATCCTCTAATGTTAAAGACCATTCAAATTGACAAAGAAGCAGCAAAAGAGGGAATAGAAGAGATCAAAATTTCCTCTTTCTCTGTTTCTATTGCTGTATTTTCAAACCATGATTGTGCTGGGAATTACTGGGATTCTTCAGAAGCTTATCAATAAATGACCAAAAAAAGCCTCCCTGAAAGATGAGCTCCTGCCACCACTAAGATCTACCTGCCATGTGCAGCCACAGGAGAGTTGGGTGTCTTCTACATTGTGCACCTAGTTCATGTGGGCTACGCAGGGTCCTGTATAAGGATGGGAATATCTATCCATTTTGGTTTCTCTGTTTTTCATTTTTCCAACCTTAACGTCAGTTTTCAGCACTTCCACGTCACTTTGCATTTCTTTCTTTTTTCCTTACAAAAGCCTCTCATAATCTTCATCCGCATGTAATAGTGAGAATTTATCTGAATACACGCATTTGTATACAATACATTGTTCCCCAATGCAACATATTTTCACTAAGATATGCATTTTGATGCACACACTACCTCAGTACATGTGGGTGCTTTTTGTTTTGTATATATCCCTTGGCTGGAGAACTGCATTGCGAAACCCAGAGAAGTGTGAATTTTGAAGGACGACTGTGTTTTGGTTTGAGTATTGTTTCAGAAGGTGTAGATTAGACAAGTTTGTCTCCAAATAAAAACTGAATCAAATTTCTGCCCCATCCCTATCAACAAAACTGTGCATGCTAAAACATGCTGCAGAATCATCCACAAAGAAGAAAGAGCAAGTGTCCTATAGCAGTTCACAGGGAGGGGCTGAAGATCACTGTTCTATAGTAATAAGGGATATGAAGAGACCCAGGAGCCCCTCTTGCTATATTACAGCTGAAGCACAAAGTTTCCCACATTTCCTCTCAGATCTATTTCTTTCTAGTGGAAATGCCTCTTTGGGAATTAATGCCAGTGATAACTGAGGAAAACTGAGAGCCAAAATATTATTCCATTCCTCCTGCTGCCCCCATCCCTGAGGATATCATTTCTGGCCTTCAAATTCCATTTGACTCAAGGAATCTTGAGTTCTATGGGAGTTTCTCCTCAGGGCCAGCCCTAAGGCAAGGCTGGGTGGCGCAAGGCGCCAGGGTGCCGGGCCACCGGTGTGTGTGTGTGTGTGCCGCGCTGCTCCGCCCGCACGACAGCCACGCTCGGAAACGGGAGGGGGGGTGCTGGAGGGATAGTTCAGCTATGCTTAAGATGGCCCTGTTTCTCCTCAGGTTTTCCCATGGAGGTGTCTTAAAAAACTCCTTGCATATATAAAATCTAAAGGTCGCCTATCTCTGCCTTTTCCAGAAGATAGTTATCACACTGTTGCTTGAGATAATTAGGTAGTTAATATTTAATAATGAGGCATCTGCATTACAGCTAAACCTGAGCTTACGGCCACCTGCTATCCATGGTCACCGGTGCTAATAGCCGGCAAAATCACATCCCTGTGAGATCTGCTATCTGTTGCATATTACTTTCCTCTCTAATAGGCGGCCACCTGCCTATCACACTTCTGGCCACCTGTGGGCCTTCCCAGCTGTGTAAATTGCTCTGCAATCAAGAGCCACTTTGAGAGGGCAGAATATTTCCTATCACATTAGATGTTATTTGACTTCCTAATCGCCAAAGAGAGAAAAGTCATTTGTGTGACCTTCGATGGTATGTTTGTTTGTTTGCCATCAAAATGCATGGCGGTGCCCCAGGCTGGCACCAAATGTATATAGATGGGGAAGGGAATTACTCGGTCCCTTTAATTTTATTTATTTGGGGGAGGGGTGTAAAATACCACCTGTCACCAAAAGCAAGAAATGAATGAATAAATAATCTCTATGGTGGCTGTTATGACATGCAGGACTGTAATCCATTAATGGAATCTCTGGCTAAATTCCCAGTGAGATATCTCAGGGTTCAAGCATTTATGACAAGTCATCATTTTAAAGATGTATGTGTTCCTACCCAGCTTTGAGTGTTGAGGACTTCAGCGCCAGTACAGCATATGAGTCAGCAGTAGGTCCTTTCCTTTTTGGCAGCTTCTCTGGAATGACCAATTAGTTGTTTGCTTGGGTCATTCAGCTTTGCAGCTCTCTAAGCTGAAAACTGTTTCCATCTGATACTTCTGAGCTCAATGTGTCATGCTCCAAGGCCTTCTTCATGGAGACCGAGAGAGTGGAGATCAAAAAATGCCTTGTCTTGTTGAATGCATTCCCACTAGAAGTAGTGCTATGCAATTAAAAAATGATAAAGATCTGCCTTCTGGGAGGAATGACCAGCAATTGAATTGTTTGCACAGCTCAATGTTAAGTATATTTGTTTAGAGCCAAGTGCCACTGTGTTCAATGTGACTTATTCCAAGGAACTGTGCATAGGATTCTGTTGATTGAGCCCATCTGATCAACACTCACAGGCGGAGGAAGGTTCATCTGAAACAGAGGCTTGAGTGGGAAATTTAACTGATGCCTCTGGGATTCAAGTACAACTTGCCACCCAATCAACACCTTTTGGCTCTGTTGGAGAATGGGGAAAAATTTAAAAAAAAAAAGACTGCACAGCACAATGTATTCAAATCCATAATGCTTGTTTAGGGTTCTCAAAATCCACACAGAACACTCCTTTGGGGACAGTATCCCTTCAGAATTCATGTGGGAGATGGTGTGCTTCAATGTTTCCCAATGTCAATACTCCCTGCCCAAGGAGGAAGCTTTTAAAAAAAAAAAATCTGGAAAAGCATTTGATTCCTCCACCCCATCATTCTGAAGTAGCTCAATTCAGGAATGGTTTATTGTTGCATGAGAATCCCTGTGCAATGATTCCTGCAGCCATCACAGCGTCTTTTCCAGCCACCAGGACTGATTGAGTTACTTATTTATAATATTTCGGCTTCTCCTCTCATGTGCTTGTATTGTCTCACAACATTTCAAACAACTAAAAGATAGCCGTGATTATGAGATACCACCCCCTAACATATGAAGTTTTATATGCGAGAGCTTCTACCATATAATGTAGTTCATCATGGCTGTAGGCAGACAAATTTTTTAAAGATAGCTGAAAGCAATGTGAGAGGGACAGCACTTTCCACAGTGCACACATCCATTTCTTTTGTGCCCCCCCCCATTCTGTCAGCTCAAATGTTGCTGTGGGTTTTTGAAGCAATACGAAAATCCTGAGAAACCTGTTTTTCGGAGGTGAAATCAAAATGAGTATAAATGTCGTAAGCTGCAACCCCCTTTTCAAACCACATTGAAGTCTCTGAAAACAAAGCAACAGGGACTGGGAGGGGAAGGAGTTCCAAGATGGAAGAAAAGCGGAATATAAATGTACTAAAAAAAGCAAGTACACGAAAGAGCAAAGAAACAGGGATGAACAGCCACTAAGAGATATGATAGCTAGCAAATATAAACAGTGAAAAGGTAGACAGTGGCTCTGGCTCCTTATGTTTTGGTCTATGATTCCTCCAGCAGTCTCTTCTTTCTGTAACTTGGGGAGTGTTGACAGTAAAGTCTGATCAACACATGCATGTAAATGGTGTTGTAAACTGAAGGTGGTCAGTCACATTTTTTAATGCTCTCCTATGTAAAAGCTCCGGTAGAACAGAGAAAGAGACCGTTTCCTCACTTCTGTGCTACCTGTCCATGTGTTTTTAAGATCAATTGGGCCTCTGTTATCTCCACCATGTGTCTATAAGGCTCAGGCCTTGTCTAGCTGTTTGACTCCAACCTGGATGCCATGGAACCTTCCAATAAAGTTCACAAGGTTGTACTTTCTGCAGGGTGTTCCGTCCAGTCTCAAGGGAAATTAACAAATACAGAGCAGATAGAGGAGACGGGGATAAGAGTCAAGGTGGGATACAAGATAAAACTGGAGAAAAGAGAGAAGCCTGATCCAATGACAATTCATAGGGTTATTCTCTGAAAGGAGAAGGATGGAGCAGCCTTCTAGATGTGTCACAAGAAGCTGAGGAAATTTGGGATTCAAGAAGGAATCTAGTTATAGGGAACGAGTTTATAAGCTGGTGTTATCCTAATTTTGCAAAGGGAACTCATTGATGTCGAGAAAGGGCATAGGTAACATTTAATAATAGTGAATAGATAGTGAATAGTTATGAGTTGTATGTATTTCTTGCCACAGAGTTGCAGCAGAGACCCGAGGAGTCTTTTAGCCAATGAGACATTGCTTTAGGAGGTATGGCTGTATATACACTGCAGGGATCAAACTAGGATTTATCAGAAAATGTAATTGAGAATGCTAACTTTAATCGCTGCCTTTATATCCCCTTACAGATTGTTCTTGCAGTGATTTAATAGTGACCTGAATTCATAAAGAAGGGCACATGCTAGCCACTTAGAAATACCGTAAACTTTCATAGGTCTAGCGTAGTCCCAGCATTTATCTAGGCTGATACTTTCTCCCCCTGTGCAACCCTAGCCTGCTTCACATTATGGGGCCTATACCAACAGTACAATATCTGAGACCAACAGTATGCATACAGCCCTGATGTCTGCACCTTGCTTTGCCTCCGTCTCTCATAGGCTGTAGCATTTCCTTCTAATTCAGCCCTTTATTGCAGCAAATAAAGGCTATTTTGCTTCGCTTTCTTCTTGTTTCTTTTTATATGTGAGTTGTACACACACTCTGCCTATAGAAAAAAGGGCAGATACTATTTGCAAAGTATGTGGTATATTTCTTTTAACATTTGTAGTTGGAGAGAAGCTGATTGCTGCTCTTGACAGTATGGTTGTTAGGAAGCATGTGGCTTTTCTTCTTTCCTATCTATAATTTGGTGTGTTTTGTTGAGTTGGAAAAAAAGGAAACTATTTAAGATCCAGAAAGAAAGAGATCAAATGCCATGTACTTTTTGCAGATGGCAACTTTATCACTTTGCTAATAATCCAGGATTTAATGTGCTAGAAAAGGACTGAGCAAGAAAAGGAACATCTTGCAATTCTTGTAAAAGAAAGTAGTCAATTGATTACCTGCAGGAAAAAGCTTACTAGAACCACAGGCCTACTGTGCCAACCACTACATATTGTTCATATCCCTTCTGTACCAGTAGAAAACAGCAGCCTTTATCATTCAACTCACTTCCATAGATAACAAATGTGAGCGAGAGTGAGCATCTTGTCTGCTGGTTCTTTGCCCTACCTCCATATGTTGTTCTGAATATCTGTGACAGCCTATACTTACTCACAATCTATAAATACACAAAAGCATATGTATTCTTGCATTATGTACTGTGCTAAAATACAAAGCTTAGAACCAATATACTTGCCAACTGCGCAAGTACCAAGACCTGTTGAATGTAAAGATGGCTCTCGTTACTGAGATTGCCACATATAGGAAACAAACCTTGAATCTATCTCAGTGGGCACCCACTCAAAGAGAACACTTCTTATCAAGTCTGTTGAAACTAGGGATGTATGTGTGCAATGCATAGGCTCTGTACAAAATATCAGATGAAGTTCACAGATAGGGTCGTCAGGCATGATCTCATCTCAACTGCCAACCATGCATATAATCATATAATTTTAGAGTTGGAGGGGACCATGAGGGTCATGTAGTCCAACTCCCTGCAATATAGGACTCCTTTGCCCAATGTGGGGCTTGAACCCATGGCCCTGAGATTCAGAGTCTCATGCTCTACCAACTGAGCTATCCCAGCAAATGTTCATTTTCCAATGTCCATTGTCCACAGAATTTAGTTGAATGAAGAGGGCTTGTCACTTTGAGCACACCTACACTCACAACTATGCTGGGGAGAATTACTTTGATATATGTAGTGACACAAATCAGGCCATACCGGATGCTCAAGTGTGGTGATTTGAAGATGAAGAAAAAGCTTCCTATCCCATACTAGCTCAGGACTGGCCATTGGGAGCCCTCTACTAGTATTTTAAAATTTACCTAGCAGTTAATTATCCATCTATGATGTGCATATTGACTCTACCATTAGTGGTTTATTTATGAGGTCTTTAAAAAAAGCTTCAAAAATAGAATTTGCTTTGCTTTCCAAAATTAATTCTGATTTCTCCCCAAGTGACACACAAACTTGAATGTTTGCCAGTAATACTGCAGAGTTACACTATATATCAATCCCAGTAGTTGCAGATGCTGCTGATCAGTGAAGGTCAGAAAGTACATCATCTGTTACACATCCACATTACCCACTTTTTGCTTTCATTTTCTGGTACAAGCTGAGCATCTCCATTTAATGAGAGGCACCAACATAGCGGAACCTAGTAGTGTGACCAGATGTGGAAGGGGACTTTGTTCTACATAGCTAAAGGGGGGGGCAGGAGTGACACTGGCAGGAGAACCAGTGTGGTGTAGTGGTTAAGAGCAGTGGACTCATAATCTGGTGAACCGGGTTTGATTCCCTGCTCCTCCACATGCAGCTGCTGCGTGACCTTGGGCTAGTCACACTTCTCTCAAGTCTCTCAGCCTCACTCACCTCACAGTGTTTGTTGTGGGGAGGAAGGGAAAGGAGATTGTTAGCCACTTTGAGACTCCTTAGGGTAGTGATAAAGCGGGGTATCAAATCCAAACTCCCCCCCCCCCCTCTTCTTCTCTTTTGCATCTGGTCAGCCTGTGTTGTTGCTGAGCTCGGTTCAACTGGGACTCTGCACATGCCCCAAGACTTTGTGTGTAATTTGGTTTTACTCTGAGGAACGATCATGGTGATAGTGCATGTCATCTAAGCAAGCTCAGGTCTATTGACATTCATATGGGGAAAGACCCAATAGTTCCTGACAAGGATCATCCTCAGAGGGACTGCTGAAGAGTAGATTTCCCCCATGGTGAATGAATCACCTTAGTGCATGCCTCATTAATCCCCTGGAATCAGTGCCCTATCCAATGCCCTTTATTCAGTTTTTAGGTGCCCCTTGCAAGTATGCATCTGAAGAAGTGGACTGCGGTCCACAGAAGGCTTCTGTCATAATAAATGTGTTAGGTTGTTTTTTTTTAAGTGCCACAAGTTTTTGTTGCAAGAACTACCTCTCTGGAAGTTGCTAGCCTATATTTAGCTTTGACCAGGAACTTAGACAATATATACAGGTGGTTTTTTTAATAGGTTCTGTCAGTACAAGATTGTCGTTCCTCCCCATCCCCCTTCAAGTCCATCACCAAAGTCAAATGGGAGGAGACGATATGAGGGGAAAGGAAAGATTGTATTGGAGGTACACATCTCCAAGCAGCTGGACATCCCAGTGGGCTCAGCTGACGATGACTCAAATGATGACTTTGCTAGTAAAAATGGTATGCTGGATTAACGCTGGTTCACTGGAATTAATGATTTTGATATCATAGGAGGTGAAGAAATAAAACGAAGATTCATTCAAACATGGCTAAAATTAGAAATTTGTATAATACTATTGACTTGGAACATGAGCAAAACATGGTGTGCATGTGCATGTATGCAAGTGTGGGTGGGGGGGTGAGTGGGTGCAATTTGTGGAATCACCCTTCAGGGTGAAGGTAACTTGGTGCTTTTAACAAAGTTAATATATATATATATATATATATATATATATATATATATATATATCTCAAATAATGTGATGTATTGAACATCTGAATTGTTCTCCTTCCATGATCAACTGTTTTGATTTGATAAGACTTAGGTTGCAATCCCTTGACCACTTATCTGGAAGTAGACCCTGATAATGGGGCTACAAGTTAGGATAAAATTACAATCCTGTATGAATATATTTGAGAGCAGGTTCTATGGAGCATAGTATTATGCTGCCATGTGTGTTATAATAATGGTACTCGGTAATTATTTTTTTGGGTAAAAAAAATCCCCCCCTTTTCACTCTGTATCTACATATATATACTCAGTGTTGCTGGAGATTAGAACATGCAACATCCTTCAGCACTAACAGTTTTACTATTCACTGTATTTTTTAAAACACTATTAGGCATTAAAATTAGATGGGGCCTTTAATCTAGTTCATTAAAAGCAGAATTACCTTTTAATGGGAGTGCAGCTGCAGTAAAAGGTTTAGCCAAGAATGTCAAAGGCCCTTGTTACTTTTTCCTTCCTGCAAAATCCCACTTCCAGATCTTTATCTGAACCAAACTGTCTATTCTAAAAAAACGTCACTTACCCCAATATTTGACCTGTTAAGGAAAAAAAAATATCTCAAGGCCTGCCTCTGTTTTCGCTTTATCCAAGGTGAATGCACTGATCGGTAGTTGCTGAAATAAAGTGAAGTAACTCTTTTCAAATGAATGAGTCAAATCTCAAGTAAAGTGATGCCCTGCAACAATTCCCCATGACCAAAGTCTGCCCTTGTTTGGCTGGTGTTCTTAACACCAAAAAATCTCTTCCATCCACCTCCTGCCACACAAGATGCTTAAAGTGCCAGGTAACAACAGATGGTGTGGTGGGGATGTTTATCTTCTGGCAGGTGAGTTGCTGCGGCTTACCAGGAGGGAGAGGAACAAGGCAGTAGGGAAGGCAGGGCAGTGTAATCACACCAGTGGGAGCATCCAATTGGTTCTGCTGGTGAATATGTACCATACCAATGTCACTCCCCACTCTTGGTAAGTGGCAGTAAGTCACCTGCCAGGAGCTCAGGTAAGCAGTTCCACTCCACATTATTGGTTACAAATAGTATCAGTTTGTCGTGAGCTGATAATTATTAGGGTTGCAGCAAGTGTGATGGGGAAATTTAACAGTATTTTTTATTATGATTGGCAGACACTCTTGAGGGTCTCTTTTACATCACTTGCTCACTCATCCCTCTCCCCCCCCCCAAACTGGGGAAACCAGAGACTAAATCATAGCTGCCAAGTTCTCCCTTTTTTTAAGGGAAATTCCCTTATGGTGAATAGGCTTCCTCGCAAGAAAAGGGAAAACTTGGCAGCTATGGACTAAATCTGGGTGGGATATTGTGCATGAAAAGCTGTACCATTGAGCCATAGTGGATTTCTATTTAGATACATGCTTAACTATCATATACAGGCCTACTCAGAAGTAAACCCCATTGACTGCAGAGAAATTTACTCCTAGGTAAGTGTCTATAGGATTTCAGTCTCATTCTTCCACTGAAATTAATGGGTCTTGAATGTGTTTAAGGCATGTCCAAGGAATAGTTGTGGTTAGAGTTTGAACCACAGTATTTAATCTCATGCATTTCTGCTGTGGAAAGCATCATGGTGTGAATATAAGGTGAATGAGAAGTCTGAAATGAAATTTTAAAAAATCTAGGAATGCTTTCAGAATGAAAATGCAACTGAATGGAAAAGGAATGAACAATCTGGAACGGTTCTTCCAATGGAAGAATTTTTAGAGATATAGACAAAACAAATAGGCTAGCATTACAGCTATTGATCTTTGCACTGAGCACCCTAATCTCCCTCTTCCCCCATAGGACATCATTCAGAGTTAATGGTCCTGAGCTCCTGATAAAGTCACCTATCGGATTGCTGGGTTAGGCCTATAATGGGGAAATAGTATTAAAAAAGGTGGACTGAGATAATCAATCCCCAAACTATTATGGGCTTGTAATTCTGAAAGGAAAGCTTATAGTCTTTTCCCAGCAAAAAGGCTCAACGACCACGGTAATGTGTGCTCATTTCGAAAGGTTCCAGAGATCACTCAGACTGCTGCTGCTGCATTCAGAAGCAAATACAGTTTCCGTAATGATGACATTGGCAGAACTGTGAACTGCGAATTACAGTAATCCTGCCTAGATGTTGTTAAATCATGTAAAACTGTTTTCAGATCAGCAAGGGGGCAGACAAGATTTAATCCGTGTTTTTTAAGAGGAAGAGGGAGGAAAGCTGATTCAGTATGATTTTAATTCATTAGGCTCTCCAGATCTCCATTCGTCAACAGAAGTCACAGATTCTTCTGAGATGCAGAAAGCACAGGGCTAGAAATTGTCATTATTGGGAAATTTTATGAACACGTTTTTTGTATCCCTCCTTCTTATTTTAACCACATAGAATAGTAATAAGAAATGTAGTTAAGAATAGACTAGACTGGACTAGAATACAGATTGGATGCAAATCTGTGTCTTCTGGAAGCCAGAGGGATTGCCACAAAATCATTGTGTCATAAAGGAGACCAGATTGGTGTTCTTCAATTAGCACAATGCATTATAAAAAACCCTTGCACATCTTAAGATAGCGGCTAGCAGAAGGCATGGCACAATCTCATGTACAAAGTCTTCTGCAACTTCTCAAGCAGCAACCTCCCACTAAGTCTGTGCTGTATTACGGTTTCCAGCATCACCACCAAAGATTCCTCCACTGCTGTATCTCTGGAGCCAATCTTATGTCATATGGCAGAAGAGAAGCTTAAACTAGGGTTGTATAGTCATCAGCTTCTGCAAAGATTACCACTAGCCTAATAACCTGAGACACCTATGGAAAAAGCAGTAGAAGAGGCAGATTAGGGAGCTCATGCCATTTTCTCCTAAAGAGGACAAAATTTCAGAGGACTGAAATTCTAGCTGGAGAAGGTTGTCCCTCAGTTACCCAGAAACACATTAAAGTGCTATGAAGAGAAGAAAATGACATGCAAGGGTTCTTCTATTATCAAGAAACCATCAATTGACCGATCAAACTCTACTGTTGTATTCTGAAACTTTAATTTTGGTTTTTAGTATTTTAAATTTTGCATGATTTTGAATGTATGAATATCATGCAAATCTGCTTTAGGGTTATGCACCAAGCACAAGCTTTGGTTTTGACCCCAATATGATGATTTGGAACACTCTCTGCCTTGACCAAAAATGCTTCAGATGCAGCAGTTTGGCACTGGATTTGAGGCAAAGCCTGTTTTTTTGGGGGGGGGGATTTTATTCCCACTCCTTCACTTTTGGGAAATAAAAAGAAATTTCTGTATTTCCCCCTTTTGACAGAAGTGGATGAAATTTGCCAGTGTAGTAGCCCCTCCGCATTAAGACTGCCAAATTACAGAAATAAGTCCATGGGGCTTTGTGAAGCTTGAAAGTTTAATATATTTAAAAATGGAAATGCCTGCAACTTTTCTACTTTATTTTTTTGTCACAGTTGCTGACTGTATTGAATGTAGAGGAGGAAGATGGGCACACAAATTGAAAGACGCCAGAGGAAAAGCAGAGCAGGCTTATGCAGTCCCTGGATCTATTACATCCCCCCCCCCATTAGTATGCCATTTATAGTGCAGACTCCAGCCAGGAACCCTGCCTCCCATCCCTGGATTATTTTCTTTATTTTGTACATCTCTACCTCCACCTTTCAAGACATGTATTTCCAGGATGGCTTCATCCCCATAATGGAGGGAGATGCAGCCATTTTGTTATTCAGCTATTAAAACTGGCAAATGTCTGTTTTACTTGACATCTCCTCCAAGCTATTTTGGCTTCGCTGTCTGTCCTGTGCCAGTCAGTGGGGCCAGCTTGTACACTGTTCAAGGTATTTGTGTTTGTTAATCAGATGGGCGCCAGCCATTTCTGGCTTCTCTGTCCACCTGCTGACTTCCCGGTGCAATCCTTCTGGTGCCTTGTCCATCTGTTAAGCATTTGTACACCAAATGCATTTGAGTACATTATTTTTAGCATGCTTCTCATCACTAGCTGCTTTTACATTTCTCCAGTCACATTAAGTTCAAATCAACATGAAGAGAAGGTATTGCAGTTGTTGTCCCCAAATTGCTCACAACTGCTTTAAAAACAACATGCTCCAGATGTAGTCTTCACTGCAGGACTATACAACCAGTCACACACTGTTTCTTGACGTATTATTCTGATGTAAGGCTTATCTTCTTAACACACTGTGTAGTCTTGTCCGGTCTATGGCTGCAAATATGCCATACATTTAAAATACAGTGGACCCTCCGGATACAAACATAATTTGTCCCGGGGGTCTGTACTTACCCCGAAAAGTCCGTATCCAGAGGTGCCACTTCTGAGCATGCACGAGACGTGATAGAGCGCTTCTGCGCATGCGCACGTGGAGGAACCCGGAAGTATACACTTCCGGGTTTGCCGCATTCGCAACCCGAAGGTACCACTCTACACTTCAAAGAATATTGGAAACTCATAGACCAACAGTTCCCAGCACCCTTAAAACTACAGTTCCCAGGATTATTTGGGTGGGTGCTTTAGATTTGTTTTAAATGTAGCTTGACTTCAAGCTAAGCCCCATTGAAAATGATGTACCGGTGGTATTTGACTCCAGTAAAGCTTGCTAAGATGTATAAAATTTCTTCTAAATTATGCTGGAAATGTAAGGATAAAGAAGGTACATTTGTTCATATGTGGTGGACATGTAAGAAAGTAAAGTGCTTCTAGGAAATGATATATAATGAAATTTTAAAAATATTTTAGAGTACGTTTGTTAAAAAAACCAGAGGCTTTTTTTACTAGGAGCAATAGGAGAAGTGTGAAGGAAGTTTATGTATGCGACTGCATGGCTAGAACGTTACTTGCCCAGAAGTGGAAAGAAGAAAATGTCCCAATGAAAGAAGAATGGATGACTAAGATAATAGACTATGCCGAAATGGCTAAACTTACCGTGAAGATCAGGCACCAAGATGAGGAAAAAATCAATCAAGAATGGGAAAACGTTAGAGATTACTTTAAAAAACACTGTGAAAATGTTAAAACATTAGCAGGTTTGATGTAACATTTATGAACTAATAATAGAATCAGGATGAGAAAAGAAGTTGAAATTAATTGGAGAAATATAATTATGTGCAAGGAGAACAAGGGGGGAATGGAACCCGGGGGAGTCATTTAAAGCAAATTTGGATTGGATATGTATACACAAAAGGAAAAATGTTGTTATTTTGAAAATTGAAAAATAAAATGTTTAAAAAAGAAAAGATATCACTGTTCATTTGCTTTTCTGATGCTGAACTGTTGCATTCTAGAAGTAAAGGAGAGTTTAGGAGCAATCCTATCCTAACAATTAGGTTTCCATCTCACATAGGATTGCTGCCTTTTCTGTTGGTCTGCTGTTCACCTCACACATGTCAGACAGACTTGCCCAAATCCTCTTATGGGAGACGACTTTTTTTGACCCTTTTGGAGACTGTGGCTTCACTGCTGAGTAATTCCATAAGAGTATGTATAATAGAGTAGATGATAAATGGTTTCATTCTTGCCCGGCCTAGACTTCTTGTCTGACTGTCATGCTCTCTTTCCCAAGCTCCATGGCTGCCGAAACTCGTGCTAAGCAGGCAGCACAAAGAGCTTGTCACACCTCATTTGCCCCGACTCGGTTAGTGCATCTCCTTTCTTGGGTCTGAGCAGCCTTGCATGGACATTGGCCTCCATATGTCACAGCTCCATCGAAACAGTGAAAGGATGAGCATTTTTCTAGGGCCACCTTAGTGCTTCTATCTTATTGTCAGAAGATGAGAATTCATGGAAGGCCAGTTCAGTAGCCAGCAAAGCAGAAACAATATCATGCAATGACTCAGTTCTAGCTTCCTAGGTTTGAGTGCTTGCATACGACAAATTGAATGAACCTTCCATTGTGATACATCTTTGTGAAATGACTTTTTAAAACACACACACAAAGTAGGGAGGTCTCAGAAACTGCAGCATTAGCAATGACATACAGCTGTTGCCAAGAGAGTAGAGAAGAGAGCTTTGGCCATTCGTCGAATCTTACAGCCAATTTGAAACAAACAAAACATTGGTACAAAATGTCTTTATGTTTTGTCTCTTATAAATTTTATTTCTGTTGGACCTGGATGAGAACATTACAACCTCCCCCACCTGCCCTTTTAATAAGGAATTTGGCAGGCAGGAGGGGAGATATTATTGTGTATATGTCACAGTTTATAATAGTTCTGAAGAATTCATCACAGGAATACCCGGGACTCAACGTGAACTAAATATAACTTTAAAGTAATGCTAATTCCAGGGGAAAAAGCAGACTGCATCATCTTTGACAGTTTGATAGTCTCTGATATGTGTAACCAATTGTTCTTATTTACATTAATTTGCATTGTGAAAAGCAATTTTACAGTTTCAGTCAGGCTTAATAGGCAATTTGCAGCTCTGTGCCTAATGGCATAGTTACTTAAGCCTGCCCCAGGGGTCCTTTCTAGACCTGATACAGACAAAACCTTTTAAATGTTCGATTGAACATCTTAAAAAAAGTCAAAAGTCTTTTGCTATTAGACCTGGCTTGTAACTTGCCTTGTCATATTTAATACTACCGCTGGAGATGGGCTTTGATTCTGGTGCCGTTCATCTCTGTATTGCGGAGGTCATGATTCCATTTGGCAAAACATGATGACACAAATGAATTACATTCTGGGGTTTTGGGCGTGTGTGTTCTTAACCAAGGACATTTTAATGAAGTGAGAAGCTACATATAGCAATGCTTTTGAAATGTTTACATCAGTGTGTGTGTTTGTGTGTACACGAACAAAGTTCAGTGCCTTGCTTTCATATCTATGAAACATAATTGCCGACTTCTCTACGTAGTACTTATGATTATATATATGCCTTCTTCAGTGGTGGAAGCAACTGTATTTGTGAAGGCATTCACATATTCCTTCTTTTCTGAGCCAGTCATTTTGCTTGGCAGTTTGCTTTTGGGCTAATAAAGAGCAGCCACTGTGGTTATTCAGACTGCTTAGACTGAGGGTGCTTTTTGGGGGGGAGATTCAGTCACATACCAGAAAATTCAAGTTGCACAATTATAGCTGATTGGGAGGCTTTGTACAACAAACCACTGTTTGAGGTAAGGAAAGTGATGGGGAAATATTCTGCACCATTGCACTTGCTTTGTGCAAAGGTCTAACCTCCCTGTGAACAAATCAGAACGAATGATCTGTAAGCAGGCTATTTGGCAGCAACCTGAGAAGGTGTCTTCAGTGTCAGTTGATTTGTGAGGTTGCCAGACAGTATTCAAAATGAGGGATCAGGAAATTGGACTGTTTAGACTAGAAATACAACTTGGAAGGCAACTTCATGGAGCTTCTTCTGCATGGTTTGCTGAGGGGCGAGCATGCTAGTGGCACAGACAACCCGTGATTCAATACACACCTGCACCATAGGTTCAAAAGAAAGTTTCATGGGGGGGGGGGGGAGAGAGAGAGAGAGAGAGAGAGAGAGAGAGAGAGAGAGAGAGAGAGAGAGAGAGAGAGAAACATCTTGGATCTTACTAACAAGTGATGTTGTTATCCTGCCTTTCCCCCTGCCTGACAGGGTTTCAAGGCAGCTTACAGCTTAAGTAAAATAAATGCCAATAATTAAACAAGTGTGTGATCTGTTTATTAATATTTATAGCACTTTGGGGCCAAATAGCAGCATTTGGCCATCAAAATGGTACAGATAAAAGAGTGAACATCCCACCTCCCCGGTGCCCTGTTCCCAATGTAGAATTGCCTCTCCTCTGGTGGTTCTTTTTATTAAGAAATATAATAGCAGGTCCTAACTGTTTTTTAAAAATAGTATGCACAGTTTGTGTTTTGAAATCCTGCAACACTTTAAACAACTGGGCCAGCAAAAAGGATCAGAGTCAGGGAGGTCTATACTGCCACCTACTGGATGGAAGATCCCTGGTACAAACTCTGTTGCATGTTTATTCTTTAACTCCAACACAAAAGATGGGGGAAAATGGCTGGTGTTTGCCTTCCGGGAGCTTAAATCTCTTGCTGGGTCTGTTGCTGAAGCTGAATGAGATTTCCCTCTTGCTGGAAGGCTGATTTCAGCTTCTTCCACTTTCATTGGCCTCTTATGCAGAAATGCCTTCACAAGGCAGGATGCCTTGGTATGTGAATCATCCCTGTAACAGGCAAAGCAGTTTGCTGGTATGTTATTATTAATACTATTCGCCCTCCGATTGAGCTGAAGCTGTTAAATTAGTTTACTTTATTTGTATTGATTTAAGCAATGTTGTACGGATATATCTTTTAAAATTACTTACTGGAATTATGATTATTTTTAATTGTATCTATCTATCTATCTATCTATCTATCTATCTATCTATCTATCTATCTATCTATTATACTCATTGATCATTTGATAAGTTGTGAGCTACTTTTGGCCCACTTTTGTGGGAAGGTGGCATGCAAATAAGCAGCAGATGATCATCATCAGCATTGGATATCATGGGACATCCACATACGGTATTAACAGTGGTGGCTGCTCTATTAGGGCAAATGGGATATTGCCCCCCCACCTCCGCCTTCCTTTGGTCAGCCCTCCTCCCACCTACCTTTTTTGCTTACAACCTATCCAGCGGGTGGCACTGGCTGTCAGCTTTGCAGAACTTAGCAGAAAGGAAGATGGGAACAAAACTAGATTTAGTTGCTTCTACCTCTCATTGGCTCTGCCCCTGCCAGTCGTTGGCTTTTAGCTCTGCCTACTGTTGGCCCTACCAGTCTCAGTGAGCATCAGCCTTTCCCAAATGTAATCTCCAACCTACTGGCGCCAAAGAGGCAGGAGTGGAGTTTCTCAGTTTCACCTTTCAATGAGAACAGACCAATCCACATTTCGTGAAGCAGCCATTTCCAGAAATTTATACTTCCCCAAGTGACCATCCCTGCTTGCAGCTCTGTGCTCCAAAGTTACACTTGCTGAACGAATCAGTCCCTTAGATCAGGCATCCCCAAACTTCGGCCCTCCAGATGTTTTGGACTACAATTCCCATCTTCCCCGAGCACTGGTCCTGTTAGCTAGGGATTATGGGAGTTGTAGGCCAAAACATTTGGAGGGCCGCAGCTTGGGGATGCCTGCCTTAGATAGCCATGGTTTCCTAAAAGAAAGTCAAGCTTAAATTATATTGCAATCTGTCATTTTGTGTAATGCAATACCAACTTGGCCTGCCATGGCTTGCTCGTTTGAAGGAAGTGTTGAGTCTCTTTGCAACTTGTTGATACTGACAGCCATACCATTCCAGCTGTTCTTTCTTTCTTTCTTTCTTTCTTTCTTTCTTTCTTTCTTTCTTTCTTTCTTTCTTTCTTTCTTTCTTTCTTTCCGGCAAATGCCCCCATTTAATTTCCTGAGGTCATGTCAACATTTCTGCATGCAACAGCTATTCCTTACAATATTTCCCTATATCCCCTCTCGCTTCCCTCCCCCACTCCCCCCTCTCTCTGTCTTTTATAATTGGACTGGGAGTTGGCTTGGAGTTGGTCTAGTTTCAGCTTGCCACTCATGCCTGTTTGTGGCCAGACACTTTGTGAGAGAGTAGCATGAAGGTCATTTTGCATGCAAGGCCTTAATTGAAAAATTGGACGCTTTGAGATGTTAGCTGGATGCTGTAATGAGGTATTGTAATTGAAACACATATCGTATGTTCAAGAAGAATTTTAAAGAGAATGGTGTGGGGATGCTTGCAACCAGCAGCCAAAGATCTGCTAGGTTATTTTGAAGTAACATGTGGCTTTTCGCCCTCTTCACTCTTCCGCATTTACCAAGACTTCAACTACCCAGCATGCAAATGGAAGGGACTGCATTCCTTCCAAATTCCAGTGTGACCAGGATATATATATATATATATATATATATATATATATATATATATATATTCTGGAATTGGAACATGCACTTGTCTGTTTTTATTAATACACACTAAAGCACACACAGACGCGGGTGGCGCTGTGGGTTAAACCACTGAGCCTAGGGCTTGCCGATCAGAAGGTCGGCGGTTCAAATCCCCGTGACGGGGTGAGCTCCCGTTGCTCGGTCCCAGTTCCTGCCAACCTAGCAGTTTGAAAGCACCTCAAAGTGCAAGTAGATAAATAGGTGGGAAGGTAAACGGCATTTCCGTGTGCTGCTCTGGTTCGCCAGAAGCGGCTTTGTCATGCTGGCCACATGACCTGGAAGCTGTATGCCGGCTCCCTCGGCCAATAACGCGAGATGAGCGCCGCAACCCCAGAGTCGGCCATGACTGGACCTAATGGTCAGCGGTCCCTTTTGTTTAGTCGTTTAGTCGTGTCCGACTCTTCGTGACCCCATGGACCAGAGCACGCCAGGCACTCCTGTCTTCCACTGCCTCCCGCAGTTTGGTCAAACTCATGTTCGTAGCTTTAAAGCACACACACACACACACAAATCTTGATGAATTATGTAGCACTTTTTTGTTGTGTGACGGTACTCACTAGTAAAGAATGTCATCAGATCGTTCTTGCTGCGCATGGCGGCCATTTTGTGCAAGCACCAGTGACACTTTTATCAAGTGAAGAGTAGTGACACCTCATTAAAAAAAACAACCAAAGAAGCAACTCACATAAAATGGTGGACCTACATTTGGGGTGGGGGGCTGAAGCTTGAACTGTCATGGGGGCCCCTTTGCTATCAGCAATGATATATGGGTAACTTGTTGAAGTATAGACAACAAAACAATAACCAATGTGAGTTGTGCCACTTAATCTGGGTCTACTAGACACAAGAAATTTAAGCAGTGTGGACTAAAGTCGCTTCCAGGGCCCTTCCAGGATTAGGGGTCCTGAAGCTTAAGCTTCATTAGTTTCATAGTAGATCCACCTTTGTACACCCAAACACACACCTGTATGTAAGGCAGAAGAGGACAGGTGGGGGTTGTTGTTTTTCTTGCAGTATTTAATACCTAAATATTCAATAGCAATAATAGTGCTATTTAACAGGAAATAAATGTCATTTTACTCTCATATGCATGTACCAAATATTTCATAAGTCAGGGAGATATCTAGTGTTGGTTATGATAACAACATTGTATAAAACAGTACAAATAAAACAACATAATTAAATATCTGAAACCCAGCCCAAGAGAAAATTCTTACAAAACAAAAACAGACCACTAGCATACAAAATAATTACCCTTTTCCAGAAAATGCACCTGTATTCAATGTATTCTGTAGACGATATCAGCATACATGGCCACCTGCTTGTGCAGTGGAAATCTTTGCACAAGATTTATTGTTTCTTTTTTTCAGCCCCCCGCACACCCTCAGAATCTGCTCTTCTGCTATATATATATATATATATATATATATATATATATATATATATATATATACATTATATATATACAAATATATAATTTACTCTTAATGCATTACTGTGCTTGATCAACTTAAAACTATTCATTTCTGAAGCATAAACAATTGACATTTCCTAAAGTATCATTTCCACTTTTGTAACAACATCAGGTTATTGGGAATTCCAACCTCTTTTAATCCAGACAGAAAAGTTGCTGAGATTTTTGGGTAAAATCAAAAATAAACCAGCCATTATTTTTTTTACCTATTTTTATCAAATACAGTGGTACCTCGGGTTACAGATGCTTCAAGTTACAGATTTCAGGTTTCTCCGCTAGCCCAGGAATAGTACCTCGGGTTAAGAACTTTGCTTCAGGATGAGAACAGAAATCGTGTGGTGGCGCCACGGTGGCAGCAGGAGGCCCCATTAGCTAAAGTGGTACCTCAGGTTAAGAACAGTTTCAGGTTAAGAACGGACCTCCAGAACGAATTAAGTTCTTAACCTGAGGTACCACTGTACAGCACTGCTGCTATGGGCTTCCATATGTCCAATTATCCCAGACATTTCCTCCGATTTTCACCTGAACACTGCTGCCTGCTGTTGTATTCCGGATATGTCCAGGGTATTCCGGACATATAGCAGCCCTACCTAAATTTTGCCCCTTGATAACATTATAGTCTTGTGATCCTAGGCCCTGTGTAAGATCTTCCCCCAGCCAAAATGACCTTCCACTTCCCTCATAGCATATGCACCAGCACTCTGCTTGTGACTGAACCTTCCCCCTCACAAGTAGTATTTATGTAAATTCTGTGACATTACAGCAGCTGAGTCAACAACTGGAGTGAGGTATTGGAGGCGGTTGACAGCAAGATTTATAAAAGTAGTTATGCTGCATAAATTTATAGAAGAATACTAAACTGTCAGGTTCTGTGTTGACATGATAGTAATACATTTACTAGTCCTGCACAGAGTGTTCAGGGCTTAATTTAAGTTCTGTGTGCTGACAGGCATCCTTCATGGTCCTCTTTTAAGGCTTTAAAATTATCTATTAGGGTAAACAACCATTACAAATCTTCATTGGTTGTGGTGAAGTAAACATGAAAGATCTAAGCATGCCCGCTGGAACCAGGTCTACAGAGTTCTGGAGCTAAAAAGGAAGGTGTTTGCCCTAGGATGCTGAGGGAAGAACAACACCATTTTGAGGGAGAGAGTTTGAAGACAGCTCCCAGCTGAGAGCCAGTAAAAGGAGCCTTCAGCAACCTGGCATCTTCCAGATGTTTTGGACTGTATCTTCTATTTGGGGATGATGGGAACCATAGTTCAAAACATCTGGAGGGGGTCAGATTGCCAAAGGCGGCAGTAAAAAATGACAGTACCCTCTTTCTCCTTCGCTGCTCCTAAACACTTCCCACAGTTTTAAAATCTGGGTTCAACTGGTAGGTAGATGGAGCACATTTTTCATGTAAAAATATAAATCCCATTATGTGTTTACAAACTGACAATATATTGTAATGTTCACGACACAGGTATCCACTGTATAAATCCTCCTCTGTTCCAGAACTTTCTGGATGAGGAAGTGGACTGTCCAGTTCTGCATCCTGTTCTCACAGGGGCCAAGCAGATGTTGAGTGAATATTTCACCCACATCATCACTTACTTTCAGTCTTCATATATGTTTTAAAGATGCTGCTTGAAATAGATAATCAGCCTAAACTGATTATAAATGTATAATCAGTTTCCACTGTAACATCTCTAGATATATTTGGGGTATTCATTAGCTTATATCAAGAATATTCTTAGATCCATATATTGAAGTACAGTATAATCAACAGACAGGTAGCTTACATTTAGACTTGCTATTTCATTTCTAGATTTGATCCTGTGCTCAGAGAAGGGACTGAGCTGCATTGAAGGCTCATGCTGGTAGGGTGTGGAGGGAGAGAGCAGCACTTTTCACAGGTTCCCCATTGCCTCTGCAGCCCCCTCTTTGCACTGTTGTTGTTGTTGTTTAGTCGTTTAGTCGTGTCCGACTCTTCGTGACCCCATGGACCATAGCACGCCAGGCACTCCTGTCTTGCACTGCCTCCCGCAGTTTGGTCAAACTCATGTTCGTAGCTTCGAGAACACTGTCCAACCATCTTGTCCTCTGTCGTCCCCTTCTCCTAGTGCCCTCAATCTTTCCCAACATCAGGGTCTTTTCCAAGGATTCTTCTCTTCTCATGAGGTGGCCAAAGTATTGGAGCCTCAGCTTCACGATCCGTCCTTCCAGGGAGCACTCAGGGCTGATTTCCTTAAGAATGGATAGGTTTGATCTTCTTGCAGTCCATGGGACTCTCAAGAGTCTCCTCCAGCACCATAATTCAAAAGCATCAATTCTTCGGCGATCAGCCTTCTTTATGGTCCAACTCTCACTTCCATACATCACTACTGGGAAAACCATAGCTTTAACTATACGGACCTTTGTCGGCAAGGTGATGTCTCTGCTTTTTAAGATGCTGTCTAGGTTTGTCATTGCTTTTCTCCCAAGAAGCAGGCGTCTTTTAATTTCGTGACTGCTGTCACCATCTGCAGTGATCAAGGAGCCCAAGAAAGTAAAATCTCTCACTGCCTCCATTTCTTCCCCTTCTATTTGCCAGGAGGTGATGGGACCAGTGGCCATGATCTTGGTTTTTTTGATGTTGAGCTTCAGACCATATTTTTTTGATGTTGAGCTTCAGACCTCTTTGCACAAGACCTCCCAACTGTTCCGCAATCCCCAAGAGCAGATTTCCGAGGGGTCCAGGAGGCTGCAGGGTTTGGTAAGAAGAAATTGGTAAAAATCACCCCCGTCTCTTACGGTAATATCTTGTGAGCAGAATTCTCTGGCTCCAGTCCACTCTTTTGGGTTTCCCTCTAGAAACACTGTGCCTAAGATGAAGCCACGAATTTAAGCTGCAAGCCACAACTTTTATTTCCCTATTCTGTCTTTGATTTGTTGCAACATCCTCAGCAATATTTCAATTTAGCTGTTTTAAAATTAAATCATATATGCCATTAAATGAATCTAACTACTCCAGCTGATTGGGGCTTTTCTGGCCTTCTGATTAGTGCCTCCATGTAATGCAGTTTCATTTGGTTCTTTAAGTGCCATTAAGTGCTCAGCACTATGTTAAGAGGAATTTTTAATGGTCAGATTCATAATATAAATTTGGCAACAACTGATAATTAAATTCACTAGAGTGCTAAGTAAGAAACAAATCTCGGTGGTAATCAAAGGTGCACAGTCAGGAAATGAAGCAAAGGTCTGTTTCCTCAGCTAAATAGCAAGGGGGGGGGATTCATGAATTTCCACCTCATTATTATAAAAAGCTTAGAGACAAAAGCTCTGTCAATTCTGACCTATTGCACATCAAAGAACGACCATTGTCTTCTGGGACTCTTTTAAGAGCCTTCTTGTCTTGTTGAAATAACCACCACCATTTTAGCATCCTCATTAGTTGACACAGCTATTTGAGTGCCGGAGGAAAAATAGAATGGCAACTTCAAGCAAAGTTTCCTTTAGCACTTTTTCTCTCTGTTCATTAAGATGGTGCCAAATAACTATATTTATTATTTGTTGGTGGTTTCATACTGGTTAGTGGATAGACTTCTCTCAGGTTAACTTTTTCATCTTATTTGAGGCACTTTGAAACCCATTCAGTGTTATTGTCAGTGGTATTTCTAGAAAAAGAGGTACTGGAACTCACCATGAACATGTCCCTCATTCTTTTAGAAAGTCTCTCCTCCTTACAGAGGGCAGGGGTTGTGAACGGAAGCCGCTCCTGTGTTGGCAAAGGAGCGTGTCCGCCCCTTGCCTTACCTGCCCTTGCTGCCGCGCCACGCCTCCAGTAGCCAGCCAATAGGGCTGGCTCTGGGGCGGGGTTTAGCTGCACTTAATGCAGTCACAGCCGTTCTGATCGGCAAGCCCTAGGATCTGTGGTTTAACCCACAGAGCAACCCACGTCCCACAAATAATCAATGTACTGTACTATAAAATAAATAAGGCAGTACTGTAGATGAAAAAAATAATAATTAACTTTTTTTTTCTTAAGTGCACTGAGGGTGGGTGGGTTTACCTGGCTACAAGCTGGAGGTAGGGCAAGGGTCAGTAAAGACCTGGTTCACTTTGGCCAGGGTCGCTTTTTTCCCCCCTTGCCAGGTCAGGTTCTTCCCTGGACTTACTCAGGTTAGTTCCTCGGCAAGGTTTGGGGCTGCAGTGCGCCCTGTTGTGCCTCTTGCAGGTGGCACCTCTTCCACAGCTTTGGGGGTGGGGTGGGGTGGGGCCCCTCTCCCCGACAGCAAAGGCCTCAGCGCTACTCCACAGCCGGCAGGGTGAGCTCTGGTAAACTAGAGGCCTCTCCCCAGTGGCAGAGGCCCTAGCGCTGCCTCACAGCTGGCCGGGCAAGCTCTGGGCTGCTGGCAAGGCCTCTGTTCGTATCTAGAGGAAAGTTCATTACCATGTTTCTCATATTATAAGACACGTCTTATATTTATTTTTTCCTCAAAAAAACACACTATGGCTTATTTTCAAGGGATGTCTTATTTTTTTCCTCCTCCTCCTGCCGCGGCCGGCATTGCTGCTGCTCCTATCACTATGTCTTATTTTCGGGGTATGGCTTATATTCCTTGAATGCTTAAAAATCCTGCTATGGCTTATTTTATGGGGATGCCTTAAAATATGAGAAACAGGGTAGTCGAAGCACCTACTGAAGGTTGTAACTGGAATCGTACATAAGTAGAGCTGTATGTAAGTCGAGGTTCCACTGTATCCTCAAACCACAACCTTGTTTTGCATATTGCACCATTTAAATAATTTCTCCCATCTTCCCCACTTTAATATTCTGCAAGTTGGAGGGAGGGGGGGAATTGGACCACATTGGGTTAGTAGTTGTGGCAACTGCCATATCATCCACAACGTTTTGCTGCGTATTAAAAATTGTGTTCAATTGTGGTGTTGTGTTGCAACTGGAGAGGACACAGATCTTTAAAAGCAATATACCCAGCATGTTCCCAACATGCTGAGTGGAAAAACTAGGCTTCTGGAGAAATGAACTGAGAAATACACCACACTTTCTTGTATACTCCATGCAAACTGAAGAACATATCACTGTTGGGCAGTGGTCCATTGGGTGGGCACTTGTTCCAATGCTTGCCCTCACTACCTCTAGAGAAAGACCTGAGAACGTACAGTAGACACTTTGTGTTCTTCACGCAATGGTTACTTGACTTTATGTAGGATAATCTTTATGCAGCAAAAAAGGTATTGCATGTGGAGACCCTTTAACCTAGACCTAGAAATAACTTCACACATGACTCATAATTTTGGTTTGGTTTTTGGCAGACTTTAGGCCACAACTTTATTGATTACAAATCAAGTGAGTGGTTGCATAGGCTCTGGTTCCAAAAGCTACCTAGGGTAGCACTGACTCAGGGCACACCAACCATCGGTCCATGGATTCCTTTAAGAGGAATACCTGAGGGATCATTCCACCCTATCAGCATGAACCAGAGCCTATCCGCCAACCTTACAAGTTGTGATGAATTGCTACGTGGCAGGTGAAACCCAAGTGGCAGCAGTCAGTCAGCCAAATGGGGAAAATTCCTGCCGTGCCCCTGCGTCAACGGCAGACAACACACGACGGCATAGCAAGGTCAAGCGAACGCCCTGAAAGTAAGGAGTGGTGGGCAGGTGTTCCGATGCAATCAGCCGGAGAAGGAGGGTCTCAATGGCCACGTGCAGCTGTTAAATACAGGTCCGCCTGACTCTTTGATTGGCATGCCCTCAGCCCAATTGCACCCCATCAGATGGACCACCAATAGGGTGTTGTGGCTGCTCCAATTGTCCCCGCCCCAAATCCTAGGCCTGGTTGCCAGGACCCACTGCAACGCATGCCCTCTCTGCAGGGAGGACCTGATTTGTGTGATGTGGCCTTCACTCACCAGTGCAGTACAAGACTGGGCCATTAATGTAACTTCAATGCATGAGCAAAGTAAACAAGAAGAAGCCTGTTTTGTCAGGCAGTTTAAAGAAAACCTCTTTAGATCAATGATTAGGTCAGGCCAAATAAATTCAGGCCTCTTTCAAAGAAAATTGCTAGTGAATGTTTGGGCTGAAGTGATGTTAACTTCCTTGACACTGAAGATTTAGTTACGTGAGGCAATAATGAACAGGTGAGAGATGTAATTTTAGATGTAAAAACAAATGCAGAATCCACAGATTTCAGAAGCGAAGAGTGTTTGCTATTGTGATGAATCGCACGTATAAAGAGCTAATCTCAGCTGGGGGGAGTGGGGGCCGGGAGAAACACTGCAAATGACCATTCCGAATTCCTGACACCTTCAGGCTTGTAAAAGTCTGTGCAACATGAAATCCTGAAAAACTTTAATATCTAATTCTTTGACATATATCTTCCCTTCTCTGAGTCGCTACTCTGAGGGAAGCTCAGAGGCATAGCTGCCAAGTTTTCCCTTTTCTCGCGAGTAAGCCTATTCAGCATAAGGGAAAATCCCTTAAAAAAAGGGATAACTTGGCAGCTATGCTCAGAGGGTGAAGTAAAGGAGAGGGACTTTTCAGATGTGGCTCCTTGTCTGTAGAATGTCCTCCACAGTGAGGTCCCCCTGGCACCTTCATTGACATCTTTTCCCCTCCAGGTCTTTGATGGATTGATTCTTTTATATTGTTGATTGGCTGCCAAGGCATGCTATGGCTTCGATGGGAGAATGTCTTTTTTGTTTGTTTGTTTTGTTTTGTTTTGTTTTGTTTATATGTTGTATGGTAATGTTAGTGTTTTATATGGATTTTGCTTTTGTCTGTGGTACATTATGTTTATGTTTTTAATGTAAGCTACTTGGAGATCTTTTTAGGAAACAAGCAGCTAATCATAACCCTAATCATAATATTTGCTTCTCCATCATTTCCAGGACCCCCGCTTTCCTTTCTGTGGTTATTGCTAAAACCCTGCTCATTATATTGTTACCTCTCACAGAAACAATAGCATCCTCTGCTTTTTAGCTGTAGTGTGCATGGGTTAGAAGAGTATGAAATGGAACAAGATAGGATGGATAACAGGGTGAAAAATTATCTTGTTTGAAAACAGGTATGCATAAAAGGAGAAACCAAGGTATAGGATACAATGATGTTTATTAAGTGGTGCAAGCCTATAGGGTAAAACTGTATAAATACTTCTCATTGAGTAATATTCAGACCATGGAAACCTCAATCAGAAATCTTTCAAAATGGTCGTATGCTGCCACCTTTCTGAATGGTTCTTCTCTACAGAATCTGAAAGCAATATTTCTCCATCTTCCAAGAACCCCCGTTATGATTTTTTTTTATGGCTATGTTTGGATGGATGTCCCAGTAGGTGACTGGACTTCTAGGATTTGCACAACACTCCCGGAAGCTGTATGCCGGCTCCCTCGGCCTATAGAGCGAGGTGAGTGCTGCAACCCCAGAGTCATCCATGACTGGACCTAACAGTCAGGGGTCCCTTTACCTTTACCTTTTAACATTTAAGTTATCTTGAAGGACCCAGTTCAACAATAGATTTGAATGCTGATGGGTAAATAAGTCATCCTAATAAAGCTGTTTAGGATTAAAAGGTTTTTGATTTGGCTTAGTTAAACACCCAGACACTTTAAATGGGTTTTATTTTGACAAAGCTTATTCAAGTGGCCAAGCCTTTTAAGTATGCAAAATTGGTAATAGGCCATAACCTCCCTGGTCTGTGACAGGAATTCTTGGCATATGCGGTCTCAAATTGCATTGACCTTTTATGCTGCCAAATTGCATTGCAATTTCATGTCTAATTTGCTGTCTTCTCCAGTCTTGGGTTCCCTTCAGCATTTGCTACACTCTTCTCTCTCTCTCTCTCTCTCTTGGCTTTTGGCTTCCTGCCTACTAGCTATGGCCTGGGATATTTATTTATCCTCCTGTTTCAGTTTTTGAACAGAATTGCTTCTTATTACTCAGAAACATTTTTTTTTTAAAAAAATGCCCCAGCTAGTCTGATTTCTGTATCTCTGACCCCTACCACCAGAAGTTTCCAGAAAGGTTATAGCAGCACATTCTGGTAGCCAGGTTTTTGGATATATGAGCTATTGTTTGACGCTATCAACAGAATCAAAAATCTTGAGACTATTTTAAAAGATCTTAAGGAACTGACATTCAGATGTGAGCCCCTTCACTCATTGTTTCTTTCTTTCTGATTGGTTCTTCACTATAGGAATTGCTTTAAAATATCACTTTGTATACAAAGGCACTGCTATAGCTGCAAAATGATGAAATGACTCCTTTCTGTGGGACAGTGGCTTATTCTGTGAACCACCCTGAGACCCCCGGGTATAGGGCAAAATAATAATAATAATAATAATAATAATAATAATAATAATAATAATAATAGCTCTTCGTAGAAAAAAGGCTCCCCAGCCTCTGTCTTAGACCAAGAACAACATTTCCTTCAAAGCCTTTATTAGAGACCAAGCCTTTAGTGTGGAAGGACCTGCCTTGCGGAACTCCTTGCCAATAGAGGTCTGGCAGGAGTCATTTTTTTCTAGACACGCCTTTGGAATGTGACTATTATTTCTTTAAACCAAACCATTATTAGACATGTATTGCATTTTGATGTTATGCACCACCGTGGGTGCATGTGCATGCGTGTGATCGAAGTATGGCTTACAAATATTTAAATAAATTCAGATTTTATTTTTAAGTCCTGATTGGAGGGGAGGGGGAGGAGTTGTGTAGATTGAACGTTTCTCCTGCATATTTTTTTTTAAAAAACTTGCCTAACTTTTGCAAACCAGGGATCCACTGAAATTCACTTAATGGCATTTGGAAGCGCCGACTGCCTGAGTGGGAAAAGAAATAGCTCCTTGTTCCCGTGAAATGCGGAAGTCCTGCTTTTGCAGCGATAAGTCCCTTTTGTATTTTGGTGCCAGTTTCACAATACAAATCAGACGTCTACGCCTGCACTTACCTGGCATTTTTGCCGGCTGCTGCTTCCTTTAACGCTGTAGGTTTGCCAATCATCCTGGACTGGTGGGAGCTTCTTGGCAACAGTTCCTGCCTCTTCCTTGGTTTCCTTTCTTGCTGTCAAATGTTTTTGATCTGTGCTAGGGATTTATCACTTTAATTAATCTAATCTCTGCAGTAGCATCCATATGAACTGAAATGATTTCTAACAATGTCTCGTTGATCCTTGTAATAACCAAATGAGTATAAAGAGGGGCTGTTGTAGCATATGGCAGGATTTCTTATCGCCGAGCATTACATTTAGCATTTCGAATTTTTGGAAGGAAAAAAATGCAACTCATTTTAATTGGAATTGAACTTCTGCCTAAGGATGAGGCCACTCGGTGACATGTTTCTCCTTTGACAAGATTACATTTTTAAAAATGTGCCACTAGAATGTTCTCTTATAGTAACATCCCTGGAGGGTGGAGGAAATTACTCCAGCAAAATTGTAGGGCTTGGTACTGTAAAATCCTCCTACAGTAGAAAATGCTCAGGCTCAGAAGAAGAAACAAACATCAGCCCCATGTGCCCTGAGATAAAAGGAATCTTAGGCTCAAGGGCCAAATGTGGCCCTCCAGGCCACTCCCAGTGGCCCTTGGGACTTTCCCCAGGCCACAGCCTTTCTCCAGCCACACCCTCCCTCCTATGGGTTCACCCCTCACCAGCTTTGCTCCACACCCTCCTTTAAAGTTTTTGTTTGGCTGTATTGTGCCCCCTCAAAAAACTTGCTTGCCTGGGTGGATGGATAAAGAGGTGGAGGTATGTGGATATACAGTGGAACCTCGGTTTATGAACACCTCGCTTTACGAATTTTCGGTTTACGAACGCCGCGGACCCATCTGGAACAGATTAATTCACTTTCCATTACTTTCAATGGGAAAGTTCGCTTCAGTTTATGAACGCTTCAGTTTATGAACAGACATCCGGAACCAATTACACCCATGCTTCGGGTTAAGTACGCTTCAGGTTGAGTACTCCGTGGACCTGCCTGGAACGGATTAATCCACTTTCCATTACTTTCAATGGGAAAGTTCGCTTCAGTTTATGAATGCTTCAGTTTATGAACAGACTTCCGGAACCAATTGTGTTCATAAACCAAGGTACCACTGTATGTAGGAACTAGCCTCCTGTTTAAAAATGCATCAGTTTCTCCACCTACTTTTGCCTCTTGCCTGCCCACCACTGGGAAGTTGGCCAGAAGGGAATGTGGCTTTGGGGCTGAAAATGGCCCCATGCAACCACTATGGCTCCAATTCAAACTGGGTCCAGATGCAGTTTGGGGACTGACTCAACCTTCGTCACCTTGATGGATGTCCTGTATTGACAATGGGACATGGGGGATGTGTCTCTGCTCCAGCGGCGTAGCTAGCCGCCTGGCTGCCCGGGGCGGCAAACCCGAAGGCACCCCACCAGGGTCACGACACATGCGCACACAGGAGGTATACGACGCGGCGATGCGGCAAACCCCGTGAGCAAGCAGCAGAGTGAGGCAGTCTCGCTTGTATTGGGGCTTCTCGATGACGGCAGCCGCCGCCGTCAGAGGTAGTCAGCCCCTCCCAGCCTGTTGCCCCTTGCCCAGCCTGCCGTCCGGGGTGGCGCCCCCTGCCCCCCATTACTATGCCACTGCTGTGCTCCTGCTCCTTGATCTGTTGGCTGCTTTCAATACCTCCTGGATGGACTCTGTGGGGTGGGTATTTGGGGCACTGTTTTACCTGAAGGGCCATGTCCAGAGAATATCACTGGGGGCCTGTGTCTCGAGCCCCCAGTCCTTGTGCTATAGTGTGCTGCTGGGCACAATCCTGGAGCCAATGTTTTTCTACATGAAGCCATTGAGAGTGGTCATGAGGAGTTTGGGAGGCGAAGTGTGCTTGGTATGCTGGTGACACCCAACCCTGTTTCTCCAGGAGAGGCTAGTCTGAAACATTGTCTAGATGCAGTTGTGGAATGGATGAGGGCTAATAAACTGAGCCTAAACCCCAAGAAGACAGCAGTACTGTGGGTATGTAGTCCCAGTGTCTGGGAGATTGGCCATCTGTCTGTCCTGGAAAGGGTTACCCTCTCTCTGGAAAAAACAAACAAACCAGGTCTGTAGTTTGGTGGTGCTCCTGGATCCATCTTTGTCACTTGAGGCTCAGGCAGCCTCAGTGGCTAGGAGTGCATTTTACCAACTTTGGCTACGGCACCAACTACAGTGGTACCTCTACTTACGAATAACTCTACTTACGAATGTTTCTACTTACGAATGGAGCTCCGTCCGCCATCTTGGATGTGGTTTAGATAGGATTTTTTCTACTTACGAATTTTTAGATAGGGTTGCTTCTACTTACGAATTTTTTCTCCCAATGCATTCCTATGGGATTCGACTTACAATTTTTTTTGACTTACGAATGTGTGTTCGGAACACATTAAATTCGTAAGTAGAGGTACCACTGTACGCTCATTCTTGGTTGTGGCGATTCCTGCATTGGTCACCTCAAGACCAAAGAGCTCTGTGGGGAGGCTGCCCTTGTGCCTGGTTCAGCAGCTCTACCTGGTCCAAAATGCTGTAGCTAAACTGTTGGTGAGGACTGACTAACTTTCATCGTTTGCCTATTATGTTACCGGGCCAGGTTTGAGATTATTGTATTTAATTACAAGGCCCTTAACAACATGGGTCCAGGATATCTCAAGGACTGGGACTCCCTGATCCTTTATACGTATCTCAGCCCTATCATTGAGATATTGGGGGGGATTTTCTGTTGATGGTCCTGCTTGTCCCAGATGTACAGTTCATCACTACTAGAAGCTGGGCATTCGGTGTTGTGGACCCAAGCCTGTGGAGTAGCTTTTTAACGGAGATTAGACAGACACTATCCTTGAGGCTTAGGCAGTATGTGGACCGAGAACTCCCAGAAGTGCAAGCTGGATTTCGAAGGGTCAGAGGAACCAGAGACCAAATAGCAAACATGCGCTGGATTATGGAGAAAGCTAGAGAGTTCCAGAAAAATGTCTACTTCTGCTTCATTGACTATGCAAAAGCCTTTGACTGTGTCGACCACAGCAAACTATGGCAAGTTCTTAAAGAAATGGGAGTGCCTGATCACCTCATCTGTCTCCTGAGAAATCTCTATGTGGGACAAGAAGCTACAGTTAGAACTGGATATGGAACAACTGATTGGTTCAAAATTGGGAAACGAGTACGACAAGGTTGTATATTGTCTCCCTGCTTATTTAACTTATATGCAGAATTCATCATACGAAAGGCTGGACTAGATGAATCCCAAACCGGAATTAAGATTGCCGGAAGAAATATCAATAACCTCAGGTATGCAGATGACACAACCTTGATGGCAGAAAGTGAGGATGAATTAAAGAACCTTTTAATGAGGGTGAAAGAGGAGAGCGCAAAATATGGTCTGAAGCTCAACATCAAAAAAACCAAGATCATGGCCACTGGTCCCATCACCTCCTGGCAAATAGAAGGGGAAGAAATGGAGGCAGTGAGAGATTTTACTTTCTTGGGCTCCTTGATCACTGCAGATGGTGACAGCAGTCACGAAATTAAAAGACGCCTGCTTCTTGGGAGAAAAGCAATGACAAACCTAGACAGCATCTTAAAAAGCAGAGACATCACCTTGCCTACAAAGGTCCGTATAGTTAAAGCTATGGTTTTCCCAGTAGTGATGTATGGAAGTGAGAGCTGGACCATAAAGAAGGCTGATCACTGAAGAATTGATGCTTTTGAATTATGGTGCTGGAGGAGACTCTTGAGAGTCCCATGGACTGCAAGAAGATCAAACCCTACCATTCTGAAGGAAAACAGCCCTGAGTGCTCACTGGAAGGACAGATCATGAAGCTGAGGCTCCAATACTTTGGCCACCTCATGAGAAGAGAAGACTCCCTGGAAAAGACCCTGATGTTGGGAAAGATTGAGGGCACAAGGAGAAGGGGACGACAGAGGACGAGATGGTTGGACAGTGCTCTCGAAGCTACCAACTTGAGTTTGACCAAACTGTGGGAGGCAGTGGAAGACTGGAGTGCCTGGCGTGCTATGGTCCATGGGGTCACGAAGAGTCGGACACGACTAAACGACTAAATAACAACAACAACATCCTTGAGGAACGTCAGCCACTGGGACTTTCTTGTTGCTGCAGGCATTTTGAGGCAATATTTGGTCTTATAATTTTTTTAATTGTTTAAGTGTTCCATTTTCTGTGGATTTGTGTACACCTCTTAGAAATGCAAATAATTTAGAAGTTATAAATACCTTATTTAATTAATTAAATATAAGGATACTACTATAGTATAGAGGGTCCTGGCCTTGGGGAAGGAGGAAGGGAGGAGTACGGCTCGATTTTAAAACCTCCTATGCACAGTAAGAGCCGAACGCATATTTGCTAGTCATTCTTAACAGCAAAACAATATACAGAAAACATCTTTCCAGCAAAACTGTGAGCAGTACCTAGAGCTGCTCCCTCAAACTAGTTTTGCATAGCTCTTCAGCTGCGCGCTCTCTCTCTCTCCAGCTCTTGCATTCAGCTGTATTTTTTATTTCTTCTTCTTTTATACAGGCTATATAAACCTTACATGTATAACGCTACTATTGGTTTTTTTTACTCATATCATTGTCAATGACTTTTAGCTACTGGGAACTTTGGGATAATTAAAATAAATGAATTAAAATCAAATCAGGTGAAATGACCATGAGTCATTGGTTCATCATTGTTTTATTAACCTGCTCCTTTCCTACAAACACCTCCGGCTATTATGCAGTTCAACCCCCCTGGCTTTCTTTTGATTCCACACTAAAACGGATGATCACAGGCTATATATATATTTATACAAGTGCCAGACATTTGAGCATCTGAGTTTGATGGTCCAGTTGAAACAATGGCTAGGCTAGATAACTTCAAGCCATTTCCAAGCCCAAAGCAGTGTGATCTCTTAGAAACCACTCCAAATGTAGAGTTGGCTGATGTTGGAAGTAGTTTGCTCCAGCTACTGATTGTGGCTAATTATTCCTTTGCCAGTTGGATTTCATAGTCCAAAATGCCTGGTTGATGTTTCCTCAGTGGGAGATATTGGTCATATACATTGTGTGTATATGAATATATGTGTAGATGAGAGATGAGAGATGAGAGATGAGAGAGAGAGAGAGAGAGAGAGAGAGAGAGAGAGAGAGGAGATTGCATGTATAAAAGCAGTTGAGAAATGACAGAGGCTGAGAAAATGTGAGATGGCTGTAGGGAGTGCAAAGTCTTTGAAACCCACACTGTAGATTTAAAGCACATTTAAAACACATGACTCCCCCTAAATAACCTTGGGAACTTTAGTTTACGCACCACAGAACTATGATTCCCAGCACCTGGGGGTTGGGGAAGCCACGTGCAGTGTGTGTGTTAAATGTGCTTTAAATGCATAGTGTGAGTGTAACCTTCTGTGGAAAATATGTGGGGTAGTGAATCTGCTGTCCCTTTCCCTCCACTTGTGTTCTGTGATTGTAAATGAAGCAAATATTACAGTGACACCTTATTCATTCATTTTTTTAAAAGGTGTCTCTCATCCACATCTGGCTAGTCCTTCCTTGGGGACTTTTTTAAAAAAATAATATGACCTAGAACTTTCTGCATCTGAATTAAGCCACCCATGTAATGACATCCATAAGCACCCCTCCCTATGTGCTTGTGGGCCATGGGAGCTCATTTTTAGTGTGAGCAGACTCCCGTATGGTTACAAGGCTGAGGCAGTTTAAGGTTTTGAAAACTTTCGCTCCTTACTTACACTACAGTTTTCTCCTTTCGTTCTTATGTAATTGGAATAATTAATTGTTCAGCTGGTTATAAAAATGATTGTTTTATCATGCTTTGCCCATTTCTAATTCAGCCATAAAGATTTGTGTCTGTCATTTAAACCATTTTTAGCCTTTGCTTGTAAAATGATGTAGATACTACTAGATAAGGAGCACAAAGGATTTTTTTACTCTCATGTTTTTCAAAGCTGGGGGGGGGCACCTCACCCCTTGAAGCATTCAAATGTCTGCAGGCACAAGCATACAACAAGGCTCCTTGCTAGTGAAATGAACAACTGTTGGAATGAATATCTATATTAAAGGACACAAGTTGTGAGGCAATGATGGTCACGACCCTGGAGCATTCACCAGTTAATTACTTGCTAGTATTAACTTCAATGGACCCAGGTGGCGCTGTGGTTAAACCACTGAGCCTAGGGCTTGCTGATCAGAAGGTTGGCGGTTCGAATCCCTGTGACGGGGTGAGCTCCCGTTGCTTGGTCCCAGCTCCTGCCAACCTAGCAGTTCGAAAGCACGTCAAAATGCAAGTAGATAAATAGGAACTGCTACAGCGGGAAGGTAAACGGCGTTTCCATGTGCTGCTCTGGTTTGCCAGAAGCGGCTTTGTCATGCTGGCCACATGACCTGGAAGCTGTACGCCGGCTCCCTCGGCCAATAATGCAAGATGAGCGCGCAACCCCAGAGTCGGTCACGACTGGACCTAATGGTCAGGGGTCCCTTTACCTTTACCTTTATTAACTTCAATGGGACTTTGCGCTTTACAGAGAACTGTCGTAATCATTACCAGGACAAGAAACTTTTTCTGTTTTGGCTTTTGTGACCAATCAACATGTCAGCTCCGACATTTGCTTGCAAACCCCACTGAAGACCAGCCATCATTAAAATTAACCACATGCTGATTTAATCAACATATAGCTTTGTTAATTAATAGTGTCCCCCCCCCCCGTGCGCTTCACATCCATCTGCTTTTAGGGTTTTAGTGAACCTGCAACAGATGTTCATGTAAATGTAAAAAGCTGCTTGCCATGTAAATATAACGTTTTCCAGAGTGCTTCTGCAATAGCCTTTGGATTTATGTAGGCACTTCTCTGTATCATACGTTGAGAGATGTAAATGCAAAACTGATAACTTTGTTAAAAAGCCCCATTGGATTCACTTCTTGCTTTATTTGCTTCATTTCTGTAAGCTGAGCCTGATGGGATGAGCCTCCTGAGGTCTGCCATAGCATTTATTCGTATGGCCTGTAGAAATGAAAGAGATGTATCCTATTCACACTCAGTTCAAGAGTATAAGAAAATAATTACCAAGCTTACAGTAAAGATGACTCATTCATCATTCAGTAATATAAGTGAAAAGGAGTTCATGGCACTAAATGTTTCAGCTGTGGAACTGTTTAATTCTTTCCCTCTATCAAGGCATCTAAATTCAATGAGTCCAAATAAGGGGAGTAACGCTTCCTGGTTTAAACATTTCATGGGAGGTCTCTTGAACTGTGTTTAAGATTTGATCAAAGAAAAAAGAAAAAAAAGGGGGGGGGAAGTGAGTAGTAATGAGATCACACAAAGCAAATTAGCAGATTTCCCCCCCCCCTGCCAAGCTGAAATTGCACTATTTAAAAAGGCATTCCCCGCAGTATAAAGAGTCATTCATTTCTTCCTCAACAGTGGCTGAAATATAAATGCCTGGGTGGTTACAGTGTCATGCAAATTAAACAGAAATCTTAGCTACAATGAGAAACATGGAACAGTCGTAAAAGGGATCAAAGCAAAATTCACAACTGAACATCCGCCCACAGAACATGTATGAAATATCTATCATCTATCTATCTATCTATCTATCTATCTATCTATCTATCTATCTATTCTGTTAGATTGCTACTCTCTGAAACATTGAAAGTAAACAGCTGGTATGTGGTGTCTAGAGGTATTTTCATAAGCAGTGTTCATAGTGTCATTTCAGTTGACTTCATTTGTAAGTTAAAGGAAACTTACCTTGCGATTGATTGATAAATGCCTCTCTTCTGCTTTCTATATTGCAGTAGCAACATTCAGATGGAAATCATTACAGATATCCAACTAACTCCAAGGCATGTTTACTCATAAACAAACTCACTTAGATCACCTGCAGAAATTCTACTCAGCATAGGTGCCAACTCCTAAATAAAATGAAATAAAATAAAATATTTGAGGGGGCTGGGTGCTCCCAAAGTTGATGGGCATTGCTGCCTTTCTTTCTTTTCCACATTTGGATCTTTCTTACATGCATTGTGTGTGCAAGCAAAAGAAAAAGAAAAAAAAGTTCAATCCGAAAAGGTAATTGTTCTGTTTTTACTTCTTTCTCACCCCTGCCCCTCCCTTGGTGATTCTGAAAGTGCTTGACCATTAATCTTTCCTCTGGCTTTAAAAAATCATGAACAATTGTAGCCTGATAAGTATTATTCTCTCTCTCTCTCTCTCTCTCTCTCTCTCTCTCTCTCTCTCTCTCTCTCTCTCTCGTGTGTGTTTACTACAGTGGTACCTTGGGTTACAAACACCTCAGGTTACAAACACTTCAGGTTACAGACTCCGCTAACCTGGTTGTAGACCTCAGGATGAGAACAAAAATCATGCGGCGGCAGGAGACCCTATTAGCTAAAGTGGTACCTCAGGTTAAGATCGGTTTCAGGTTAAGAATGGACCTCCGGAATGAATTAAGTTCGTAACCAGAGGTACCACTGTACAAGGTGCAAAATAATTGGTGCAAACTTGTGCCTCCCTACCTAAAGGAAGATGTAAGCTTCAACACAGTTCTTGTCTGATGTCTGTCAGGGAATTTGTTTTAATGAAATAGTCTATACCAAAGAATTTCATTGCTCATGATCTAAAGCTAGAAGAAAGCTTACATATAAAGTGCTTGCAGAAATACGGTGAGGGGTGGGGTGAGGATAAGGAGAAACAAAGCGAAACAATTATCTTTTCAGGCAGAACATATTTCATCATTGTCTTATCTCATATTGATATGTTATCTTCAATGTAAGATATGCTGCAATGGAAAAGCAAGACCTAAGGCTACAGGTGACATACCTGACCTGCGAAAGATCGGTGAGCATCCAGCAGTATCACACCTGAACAGGTGTCTTAAAAAACAGCAACCTAATATTCCACCTGAGGATGGTATTAGAATCAAAATGATTACTGTCACAGGACAGACAATGTCAGTAATTAGCAAAATAAAATAAAATAAAATAAATTCCTTTAACATTGTCAACCTTTCAGCCATTTCATCTTCTGCATGTCTCTCTCCCTCCAGATGGAAAACAAAAATCAGTGCTGTAATGATAGCCTGATTCTGGATTCTGGTACTCTATTATTCTTAGTGTGCTGAGGATTGGCTGGCTGATGTCCATATTTTGCAAGAAGGTTGTATCAGATAAAGAAGGTGGGGCCTTGCAATGTCTAGCTGTGGAACATCATAGTGCCCTGTTGGTTTCTTCCATAGCTGCCAAGTTTTCCCTTTTCTCGCGAGGAAGCCTATTCAGCATAAGGGAAAATCCCTTTTAAAAAGGGATAACTTGGCAGCTATGGTTTCTTCCTACTATGAGTCAAGTAAAATCGGGACATTTCTGCCTATTCTGACAATTCTCTTGCAGTAGTAATAGGTTGAAATAGACTCCACTGAGATCAGTTCATAGTCCTGAAATGAAGCAGTGTCATGGTGAAAGTTGAGATCTGATGCATTTTTTAATGTCACCCTATGTTATTAATTAATTTTAATTCATTGGGCAGCCTTGCCCAATGCTCTTATATGCAGGGGATCTACATAGTGGACCCTCAGATATGTTTCTGTATAAAACACTCCAATTAAGAATAAAAGTCTTGTATCAATATTTGTGTTTGTCAGTTTATTCCAAGTGTGATTTCGGTTTATTGACCCCAAAGCTTTGCTTGAAATCAATAGTTGCAGTAAAAAGCTGCCTCTTGCTGTTGGTTTAGTTATCAAATCAAGTAATGCAAAACAGTTATCAACTCTTGATCTGCATGGAGTGTGTTCCTCAGTTGTCGGGCACACACACCGTAAATGCAAACATCTACATTAATGGCAAAGAAATACCTGATGGTGAGAACACAGCAGAACATTGTATGAGGTGGTTCGACCATCTTTGGGTCCCTCCCCCGACATTAGGGTTGCACTATAAATCTCAGCCACAGTTTCTCACTTATGAAGTGAGAATATCACCTTATTCAGAGATGTTATAAATCTTAACAATATGATACCTGTGAATATTTTAATGTGCATCATTAAAAGCATGTAAAAAAATAAGTGCTTCTATCCCCTGCTGTTTTTTACCAGCAAATACTGCATTTAGAAATTCACTGTACACAAATACCAGTTTTTCTTTGAGATGGATATGGCAAGTCAAAAGCCAAGTCAAGAGTTATTTTCAGAACCTTTTTGATTGAAAATGGTGGCCTTGGTGGGAGATTTCATTAGTTTGCTTTTTAAACTAAACCTGTTACATAGTGTGAGAACTTGTATCCCTGAATAATTGTAGGTGCTACTGCCCACCAAGACTTGAGAGTAAAGGCAGGAAGTGTTGCCTTTATGGTGAACCATGCCTTCAAATCCCATTGTCATGAACCAACAAGAATGAAGGCAGGAAGTCTGACTGAAATACTGCCACTGTTTGTCCCCAACCCCCACTGAAATTCCTCCTTAAATTTACAGCCTACACTTAGGATAGTAAAGTTGGATAGAGCCATTTTGGATCTGTCCTAATATCTTCTCACTAAGCAATGTAATCCATAGCTAGGACATAAAACAGACCCACAAAGCATAGAGGAGTGAAGTAGGCATGGGAGTGGGGGGGGGGAGAGAGAGAGAAACAGATTCACCAATATATTCCTTTAATGCAAATGTTTATGATCTGCTTTCTTTATATGCCTCTTATAAGTATTAAAAAGAGGGAGCCACCTCCAAGTAGGGATTCTTTAAAGCGAGGACACTAGAGATATGTTCGACTTCCCAGTGGTCAGTAGATTTGCCATTTCTCAATCAATCAAGAGCTACAGTATCTTTAAGGGCAAAAGAAGAGATAACATTTTAGAGAATGGCAGAGACAGTTTGATAGCACCACCATTGCTGCACCTCTATTTTTGATAGCACCTATATTGTTAAAGCTATGGCTTTCCCAGTAGTGATGTATGGAAGTGAGAGCTGGACCATAAAGAAGGCTGATCGCCAAGGAATTGATGCTTTTGAATTATGGTGCTGGAGGAGACTCTTGAGAGTCCCACGGACTGCAAGAAGATCAAACCTATCCATTCTGAAGGAAATCAGCCCTGAGTGCTCACTGGAAGGACAGATCCTAAAGCTGAGGCTCCAGTACTTTGGCCACCTCATGAGAAGAGAAGACTCCCTGGAAAAGACCCTGATGTTGGGAAAGACTGAGGGCGCAAGGAGAAGGGGACGACAGAGGACGAGATGGTTGGACAGTGTTCTCGAAGCCACCAACATGAGTTTGACCAAACTGCGGGAGGCAGTGGAAGACAGGAGTGCCTGGAGTGCTCTGGTCCATGGCGTCACGAAGAGTTGGACATGACTAAACGACTAAACAACAACAACAACAACAACATATTGTTCTACTCTGAGGAAAGCACTAGCAAAATAAGAATAAGAATGGCTTTGTGGGTGCAGCTTGGATGGGAGAATTTATTGGCTGAAGTATATGCCATCTAGCTTCTCATGACAACAACACACCTATTCCGGCCCACTAAATCCCTGGAATAGTTTTAGATCTATTTCTAAAAGGTTTGTGGATTTTGTGAATATGTCTATATTTGCCAATCTGGGAGAAAAAGAGGCAAACCACCCAAAAAATGTAGAAGGGATGGAGCATAATTGAAGGCTTATTGGGAATTCAGCTTGCTGGTGTGCATGCATGTAAGTTTTCTTTCTGTATTAAGATCATTATACTTCACCTTTCCATCCCCAAACAGACCTTCAAAGATGCTATAAAACACATTTAAAACCAAGCAGATGAAACAACCTCCCTCAACACAGCAGAAATTTAGAGCCTATCGAGACCAAATGCTCAAGTCACTGAGATTAATAGCCTAAGCTAATACACGCTTGAAAAGCATAGTTTTTACCTATTACTGGATAGCAGGGAGAAAAGTGAAATATTCTGGGACAGCTTGAATTACACAAAATTCCTCAGCTTGGGTGTACCATTAAGGCCCCCATTCTTCCCACGCCACACATATGAAATGGCAATGGATGTGTAGAAGGCCTTCCCTGAGGACCATGTTGACAGGCTCATATAGGAATAGCATTGTCTGGGATTCATTTTTACTCTACATGGAGAGTACTCTACATTTTTACTCTACTCTACTGGAGAAGAGAGGCAGCAGTTCTATGGGTACAACATCAGAAGGAGAATAAGAGAGCAAAATTGCAAAACTGCCTTACACCATAAATAAAGACTCTTTGGAGAACATATAAGCATATGAAGAGCCTGTTCTGATTCAGAGTAAAGGCCAAGTTAACCCATCATTCCGTTTACCACAGTGGCCAACCAGCTGCCTATGGGATGCCTACAAGCAGCAGATGAGCTCACAGTAGCACTTTTGTGACTTGTCTTTAAGTTCCGTGCCTGTCTTCACCCTAAGAGTAGATTTCTAAAGAAGGTGGTGCATACATTCAATTCTTTTGTTCAATGAGGTATCAGCAGAGCTGTTGGTGTTCATTTCTGAGTGCAAAGGAGTACCAGGCACTGCTCACAAGCCACAGGACAGGTGAAGCAGCCCTGCACAATGGGGAGCAAAGTCTGCAGAGATCTGGTTACTCAGCCTGTCTTCTTTCCCTGCTCTAAGGAGCCAGATGCATGCTACTGCCAGATACAGAGGCAGCCTAGCTGCTGTGTGTCCCCAGAGCAGAACAAATCGGGCTTCCTCTTCATGAGCGGCAAAAAAATCAAAATAAAATCACGCTAGCTTTTAGAACTCAGATATACTGCATCAGAATGATGCAGGGTTCCAAGACAAGGAGAATAAAAAAGAGCAATTTAAAATAATTGCTGGCCCCTTTCAGCTTTTCCATAAAGCAGGCTTTAAAGGAGCATGGGGTGCTTTATTTTGTCTCTGTAGTCACAAGGCCAGGTTTGAATTAGCAGTGTCTCCAAGGTCTGTTTGTTGGGGAAGGACTGACTGCAAGATTTATTCTTCACATTAGCCAAGGAGAGACGTATATCCTAAAGAGTTGCCCCAAGCTTCTCAAATCGTCAAGGGAAGTGAGATTCATATTTCCAGCATACACAAGCCAGCTTTCTTTCCTGGCATTACTGACCAAGCTATCTATCAACCAGAAGGACTTTCAGAAAGTGACGTTGATGCTCCTGAGATGCTATACTCACACATTCACAACAACATATACCATAAATCTTTTTTTTTTTTTTAAGATGCTGACCCAGGTAAAAATAAATGGATGTAAGCCAAGGAGAAAAATCTCAGCACCAGGATTCTTCCCTAAACTACACGTGTTCATTATAACATGTGAAGAGAGCTACCCCACAAACAGATGTGTGCTATAAGATGTGATTTGGAACTCTGGTAGACGCTATTTTCGGAGGCTGAGTGGAAAGGGGTGAAAAATCACATATATGTCATGAATCCAACTCTTGTGTAAAATATATATGAACATTTCGTTAGAATACAAAATCATAATCAATACAGTCAAGCCACTGATGAACAAATATCAATGGAAATAAACAAAACTATTCACATTCAAATCACTAACTTTTATGTTCAGACTTACCCTGGGCCACTAAAATACGTTTTAGAATGAAGAATTATTAGTAACCAGTGTTGGCAAAGGAGAGAATAAACATTATTCAGAATTACTTTTCCTTCACTGTCTGGTTGCTTGGTCTTATGTCATCTGATCTCAGATACAAGTCTATTGGGGTGCTTACATCCAAATAAGAGTGCTCAGGATTGCAGTCATATAGACTGATTATAGGCTGATCCTATGCGTGATTATTTGGAAGCAAGTCACACTGTGTTCACCTGGCCGTACTACCAAATACATGTGCATGGGAAAGAAGCATTAATCTCCAAAAGGAAGGTCAAATGCTGCTCCCAGTTTTGTTTGCAGGGGTTGAGACATCAGCATGATCATTATGAACTATATGAAAGTCCTGTTAGGTATGGAGTTCATAGCCAGAGAGAACAAGCATGATAGAAAATATTTGCACTCAAATGCACACACTATAGAACTGGATACAGGACTGGTCCTACCATTAGGCAGAGTGAAGTAGATACTGGGGGTAGTGGCAGAGAACAGCAGCAGTGGCAAAGTGGTGGGGAACAGAGCTGTGGATGCTCTACAGCAGGCATGTCAAACCTGCGGCCCTCCAGATGTTTTGGCCTACAACTCCCATGATCCCTAGCTAGCAGGACCAGTGGTTGGGGAAGATGGGAATTGTAGTCCAAAACATCTGGAGGGCCGCAGGTTTGACATGCCTGCTCTACAGCTTGCCCTGGAGGCCCTGAGCTAATTTGCTGTCCTTGCGTGTGGAGGCTGCTGTCCCATTACTTGTGCTGAAGTAAAGTAAATTACCAGGCCAGCTGTCTTTGGTACATGGAATGGGAGTGAAGGAAGGGAAACACAGTCTTATTATTTGACTCAGACAACAAAATGCCTTGGGTTGGCCCTGCCTGGGTGGAATTCCTGTTCTGGGCAAGGAGGGAAAGAAGCAAGAGTTAAAACATAGTACAAGCAGTCCATCTTCACTTGGTAAAGTGTCAGGCAACTAACCTGCACGTCCTGCATCAAGTTAACAGGCATTTCTTATTTATTCATGGCAAAATTTACAACACCAGTTTCCCTTCAGTATACAGTGTGCACATGAGTAAGCATGATCAGTGAGTAAGTAATGAGTAATTAAACCTCTATTATTTTGCTAAGGGCCATCAATTGCAGCAAAATAAAAAAATCACTCAGCATATGATCAAAACAAAGAGTACTTCTGAACTTCCACGCATTATTTGTGTATTAATCTCTGCCAACAATTCATGGATAATAAGTGTGATCAGATCCATGTATACAAATTAATTGTCTTGTATTGACAGGGAAAGATCATGAGTGCAACTTTGCGTCAAACATCTGGAACGGGCTAAAATGTGCATTGAATGCTATTCCCATCTGGGATAGTCCTGGCTTTTGGGGAAGCATTCCTCTCAGTTGTTCATGACAACTGAAGGACAATCCTGAATTTGACAAAGCCCAGTCTACTTTCATAGAACTAAAAATGAGGTGCTGACAACATGGAAAAGTGATCAGGGCTCCTCTGCTGTGAAGAAATCTGTGGAATGTGGGAGATTGCTGTGAAATACAACTAGCAAGCATGAAGGAGTAATGGACCACAGAGTTGTATTGCTAGATGGACTCAGCTAGCTCATGCCACTTCTTCTGCAGAGAGGAAGGAAGGAAGCCCTTTTACTTCCATTCTCTTTCTCTTTCTGCATCATGTAACCAACCAAGGAGGACATTGTGAACCTGCTCCCAAGCTTACAGCACATGTTTTGAATTATATTTTATACTTTCTATGCAAGAGCATTTTGCCTGTACTGTCCTTGCTGCTACATGGAACAATGCATGCCTGAGACCTTGAATCTGTAAGTAAAGCATTTTAAACTTAACAGTATGTGGTCTGCTCATTGCAAGAGAGGTAGAAAGAGGTCAGCTGTTGTGTGCAGCTGATCAGGAAAAGAAAGGTCTAGCAACCTAACCTTTTGCTATGTTGCTTATTTTTGTGGGTTTAATATTCTGCTACTGGGGCTCTCTGTGTGCAAGCCCCATATTCTGAATCCAGGCACCCAGGTGGTTCTTTTTGGGGGTTGACAGGGATTCATATATTTAAGGAAGAAGGAATTTCAGCAAGTGGTGCTGAATTTCAGAGGGAATTTCAACAGGTGTTACACCACAGAGATTGGAGCCCTCAGAAGGTATCCAATGAACGTGTCCTGTCAGCGCAAGGACTTATGCTTGTGCAATGGGACTTTTTCTCCTTTCTGCCCCGTGGGCACTCTGCACCCTCCCCAGATCTCTTCCAGAGAGTTGGACCCCTAGAACAGATTTGTGGAGGGAGAGGGGAGTTCCACTGCAAAAGCTGGTTTAAAACTTGTAGTAATGGGCTGTCGTTTTCTGATGTACAGAATGCCATCTTGGAGGAAACATCCGTTTCCAATACTGCGACATCTAGCAGCACACACAGCCTAGTCTCAGTGCATAACTTTTCTTTTCAGAGGAGGGGAACTTGCTATCAGCTTTGTTAAAGTATCTAGAAGCTGGGTAGTAATGCTCTCCCCCTCCCCCCCCCCCGCAACTTCCCTTGAACAAAACTCTGCAGTGATAATAGTTGTACTTCTTTTGGTAGAAGGGTTTGGGGGGCATGCGGGTTGGCTTTGCATTTCTCTCCAGTAATCTTGCTAACTTTCCAAATATGGAGGAATTATCTTTTGAAAAGACACAATACTTCTTAATAGAAGGCCTCGGGAGGTTCCTCCATTCCCTGCCAGCATTGCCTCGCCACACAAGGGACATAATTGAGCCCTCAACAGCATTATGCATAATAATACCAGCTTAATATTTGGACTTGATTCCAAAGGCCACTGAAATCAGTAGGAGACTTTTCATTTCAAGGGGGGACTGTATCAAGGCTGTAAAGAAGGAGCATGCATACGTATTCATGTCTCCAGATTCATCAGGTAGCCATTGAATTGTGTCTGCGTGGGTTAGAATGAAAGCTTTGACGTGTTTCCTTCAGATTTACCATGCCAGAAATCATGCAGATGAAAACCACGAACAACTCAGCTCTTTCAAACTTGACTTGATAGTGACAAAGCCTAACCTCTAAATCAAAAGCCAAATAAAGATCATACTTGACCGTATAGTCATTATCAAAGAAAGGGGAATGACCCCCCCTTTTAAACATTTGTCTATTGTTGTTTGAGGCTGCAAATATCTGCTGGTGGTCTGGCAAAAAGACAGTTAAAATCACTGAATTTCTGTTTCCTTCTATTATCTCCCAGACCAGATGTTTATTTAAGGAACGCTGCTGTGTTTCTTAAGGAGGTGCAAGAACACAGTGTTGTCAATGGGACGCATCACAAAGGAACAATACCTTGGTTTGTGGTGGTAGACCATCCATCTTTAAGCCCTCTTGGGCTGGGATTTCAATATACAGTAATTGGAGATGGCTTGTTACTAATATCACATAGTAACAGGGTGTCTTAGTCGGCACACTGACAGAATGCAATGTAGCAAAGTCACAATATTTTTGCCAATATCTTTTATCTGTGGCCTTCAAAGAACATTCCCTTAATCAATAATACAGTGGAACCTCGGTTTATGAACACCTCGGTTTATGAATTTTCGGTTTATGAACGCCGTGGACCCATCTGGAACAGATTAATTCACTTTCCATTACTTTCAATGGGAAAGTTCGCTTCAGTTTATGAACGCTTCAGTTTATGAACAGACTTCCAGAACCAATTACACCCATGTTTCAGTTTATGAACACTTCAGTTTAAGTACTCCGCGGACCCGTCTGGAATGGATTAATCCACTTTCCATTACTTTCAATGGGAAAGTTCGCTTCAGTTTATGAACGGTTACTCTGCGGACCGTCTGGAACGGATTAATCCACTTTCCATTACTTTCAATGGGAAAGTTCGCTTCAGTTTATGAACGCTTCAGTTTATGAACAGACTTCCGGAACCAATTGTGTTCATAAACCGAGGTACCACTGTAGAACATCGGCAGTGAGAGAAGTTATCATCTTCTCCACCTCATTATCTCCCCCCTGCCCCCGCTTCTTGCCAGAGGAGTTGTGTGGATACCTCCCACCCCACCCCTTTTAACAACTGAGGTTTTTATTTTTTAAGCCACCAGGAGACATAAATATTAAAAGAGGCCTAACACATTTTCCAGATTTATAAGTGTCTTTAAATTCTAGCAGAAGTGGGAACATTTAGGATATACATCTTAGATCTCCAGACAGATACTTTCATACAGCCATGAAACATCCACTTCATAAAAGGAAATCCACTTGAGAAGTTATGTTATAGATCAAGCGTAGCTAATGCAAGGCCTTTAGGCTCAATCCAGAAAGGTTTTCTCATTGGAATTAGTAATGGTCTCAAAATTAATACTTCCTGAACCTGAATGGTGAATTTAGAGGTTCGTAATCCTCATTGCAAAATTGAGGTTAGCATTACAGACCTGAAAGGTTTTTTTCCCCCCTGGTTGAGATAGATTCCATAGATAGAGAAGACTTAAATCTTCCCTCCTTGTTTCCACACAGACACATGCCTGTATCTCGATCCTGTCACTTATCTTTACAACAGGAGGGGGATAGAGGGAGCAAGATTGCATCTCCAGTGTGAGTGGGCTGTGGAAATAGAAGAGTCCTGGATAGGCCTTAGATTTGACTGCATCTGCTGTCGACTGCCTGGCTCTACATTATGCAATGCACTACTCTCAAGTGCAATCTTAGATTAGGTTAAATGCACCATCCCGAAGAGCTAGGCTAGGCCAGGTTATGTTGGAATGACTGCTAGGGCTAGCAGTCACTTTATTTCACAGCTCTCTGAATACAGATTGAGCAGGCAACGCAATATAAAAAAGATTGCCAGCATTTTTTTGTTCCCTTTTTTCTTTTCAACAACAGTCTGCCCTTTCAAAATCTGAAAGCTCAAGACATCCACTCTATGATTCACCCTAAAAGACCCATTAGATTGATTTTACTTTTGAGAAACCCTCATATCCTGAGCCAGCCCGACAGCATGGATTGATTCTGAAGGAGCAAAATCAACGGACTTCCTGATCAGCCCACACCTTGCTGAATATGTACTTGAAGCTGATTTAAGAGAAAGCAGGGGATGTGGGACAAAGAAGCAGAAAAGGGTAAGAGCTGGAACAGCATATAAAGTGCACTGAAACCATATACTCTTTCTTGAAGCATGTAGAAGTAACATCTGATGCATCTTCCTTCTTCTGGTATAACTTTCCTCCTGTCCAGACGCAACATCAGCAAGTGACATCCTCAGGGAGCTGATGAGGGGCTCATCACTGCTGATGGTTCTGCCCTGGGCTCCCTTCTCCAGTACTCCTTCCGTGGGACATTGTGGGCAATTTTAATGAAGGCTATCCAGTGGTCATCTGAGGAGCGCCTCCAATACCGCTGCCACAACCTGTTATGCCATCAGGAGGATTCATGCAATCAGGAAACCCTGGCAGAACTTTATTTCCCAGAGAAGAAGAGGAGGAGGAGGAGTTTGGATTTGATACCCCGCTTTATCACTACCCTAAGGAGTCTCAAAGCGGCTAACAATCTCCTTTCCCTTCCTCCCCCACAACAAACCCTCTGTGAGGTGAGTGAGGCTGAGAGACTTCAGAGAAATGTGACTAGCCCAAGGTCACCCAGCAGCTGCATGTGGAGGATCAGGGAATCAAACCCGGTTCACCAGATTATGAGTCTACCACTCTTAACCACTACATCACACTCATGATCCCTGTCAACAGAAGCCCTGGGCAACCACGCAAAGTATGTTGGAGAGTATAGTTTTTGTGTTCGGTATGAGATGTGGATGCTTGGTGTCATGACTCAGAACTCGGAGTGCATGGAAGAAAACTCCAAGAAGAATGAGGCTACTTTCCCGGGGGGTGGGGGTGGGGACCATCAGTATCTTTTCAGGGCCATCCTAGCCAGAGGGCAGAATAACCAAGGCCATTCTGAGCCATGTCCCAACCAGTAGCCAGTGTTGTGTCCTGCCTCTATAGCTTGTTGTACAGTTACTCCTAATAGCTGACTTAGAGACCATTCTGGCATGTAAGTGGTATATAAATCAGTTAATCACCACCATCCCTGACCATTGGCCATGCTGACTGGGGCTGATGGGAGTTGGAGTCCAATTACATTTGGAGGGCACCAGCTTGGCTTCCCTGCACTCCTACCATGTTTGGAAGCCCCTGGTGTTTTAGGGTATGCCTAATATGGCCCAGAGGAGCTGTGATAGGCAAGACACCCCCACATCTGCTCTGGATTCTCCAATGCACTGAGTGGTTGACAAAGCAACACGTTATGGTTGGAGGAGATTACAGCATCCTGAATGGATTTCAGAAATCCACTCTGGAACCTGGATGGGCTCTGTCTAAACAGAGTATAAGTTCATTATTCCATTCACTCTTATGGAATCCTAGAGCATACATCATCTAAAAGGAATGTGAAGCATCCCCCTTTAGAAACTATTCCTTTTGAACGCATTTTTATTTATTAAATTAAATTGATTGTTTAGGAGCAATCAAAGCTAGAAAAGCATCTTTAACAGGACGAAAAGTCTACAGTTCAGCTTGTCTACAATTGTTCACTCCATATTCTTTTTCTTGCCCGAGAATTATAGAGGCCAGTTCCAACAGATTACCCCATTTACTTGAATAATAGTGCATAGACTTAAATAGAAATCTGATCATAGGAAACAATAATTGCAGGGGAATAGGGGTTCAACTGTCATTGTTGACATACAGTTGCATTTTTACAACCTTTTAAGTCATTGGTATGAACACATTGTGTTACATATATCTATTACAAATTTCTGCAGAAAAATGTGGTTGAATATGAACTAGTTCCTTTTCTGCTATGTTCCATGGTGAGGAATTAATAATTTACATGGCCAGTCAATATAAGTTAAAAAAATATTATGTTACAATAGATGCTGAATTAAACCTAGACATAACTTTTAAAATCGACCTAAGCATCTAAATGAGACGGTGCGTTAAAAATGTTTTTTCCAACAACCATTTAGGCGCTGTGGGCGTTTAGCCGAAATAAAGATCTACCTATCAAGAACTGTTTGTGCTATGCTTCTTATCAAGCCAAATTTTCTGAGAAGGCTTTGGTTTATCATATATTATCACCTTAGTTTTAAAGTGTCTAACAATGGACGTTGGATATAGTTCTGGTAACCACACTTCAGAAAATATATGATGCAAAACATATCTGAAAGAAGAATAAATGTAGGAAGACTATTTTGAATTTATCCTAGATGGAATAAATTATCTGCCTGTGTCGTAGAAGGGGTCAATCCTATACCATGTGTATAACATATACACTTAGTTTGGAGTAAGTATAACTAAGCTTGGTAGCACTATGAATGGATCCTCCCCCCCCCCCATTTTGTAGATGCAGGTCAAGGGCAAAATGTTTAAATTCACATGTTAAAACTCAGTACACATGGAGCTCTGAACAGGAATCTCTCATGAGACTGTCTTTACTTCTCGTCACAGGCGGGGGGTGTTTCCTTACCTTCCAAGTCCCGGACTGCAGAATCCGGGACCGGCAACCGTGTGACACCGGAAGTTGCGTCGACGTAACTTCCGGTGTCACTTTGCCCTTCTATGGGCACCAAAAATGGCCACCGCTGGCTTCAAAAGTAGCTTCTACGCATGACCGGAAGTGCGTCGACGCAACTTCCGATGTCGGGGTCGCCCATCTATGGGCACCAAAATGGCCACTGCCAACACCGGAAGTCACGTCCACGCACTTCCGGTCATGCGTAGATGCGACTTTTGAAGCCGCCGCCAAATCAGAAATAAAAAAATTGGCCGCCGGCAGGAGAAAATAACGGAGAAAAACCTGAGACGAAGTGATACGGGGGACCACCGGGAAAAGGTAAGTAAAACAATATTTCTTAAAGCTACGACACTCTCTGCCATATCTTGATTCTCAAGGGAACATAGACCTTGGGTGAGTGTCTTGAACCCCTGTGGAATCTTGCAAATGTTCGGTAGAGAGTGGGATGATGTCCAACTTTTGTAATAATATTTTGTCCGCCCCAACTATATGCACAAAAACAGGATTCAGTGTATGTGTCTCTAACTGGGTGAGGAACTGCAAGAGCCCTCTGCGTGGTCAAACAAACAGCTCACCCCCCAATCGATATTTTGGGGTACACATGCAGGGCTCTTTCAAAATGGAACAAATGCCTCTGATCAGCTGGGCTCAAGAGTTGGGTTCGAATTCCTCGCCTTTCCTGTTTCTCCTTCCACAGCTGAATGGCAGGATATTGGTTACAGTATTTTGAATGGGCTGTGGGCATAGAGCTCCAGCTGTTCTTGCTCATTGTGGCAACTGTGTTTAACTTTAATTTTACTCATGTGACTACCCTGACTCATGTTAACATGCACAGATATGCTGTGTGCTTCTGGGGATCTGAATCACAGAGGCTATTGAAGTTAATGGTGGTTGAAAGGATTTTGGATCACATGGGGGAGTTTGCTTCAAATCCTATTCCTGGTGTATTTATTAATCCCATGAATCCTTAAACCTTTTATAGAGGATTAAAATAATTATATTGTGTAATATGGAAGTATTTTTTAAAATTTTTTATTGAAAACCCCTTCCCTACTCTTCATTATTCATACCTTCCTTTCATTCTAAGCCTCTTATGCATTTATGAAACTGAAGAGTCTTGATTCTTATTCCCCCTGGTTTCTTACTGAGGTGTGAAATATGTGGTAGTTCTTTTAATGGTCTCTGTGAACCCTCATATTCTCTTTTCAAAGCATGGTGCTAAATGACAGGATATTCAGTCCAGCAAGCAATTTTTTAATGACCTGTTTGTCACTACTGATTATAAGAAGGGGCATCAAAAATGAATCCACCGCTCTTCCATTTAAAAATGTAAGGCTGGTGAGAAATGATATAGCAGTTTAGTAGGGAGAGGGGGGAAAATATCATTTGATACATTGTTGAAATACAGTAGCAACATCTAATGGAGCATTACACCTCTAGGCAAACTAAACAAATAAAAGAAAGAGATAGCTAAAATAAAGAGCTCGCTATTGCCCTGATTAAAAGTTCCTCGAAGGCTTATACAAGGAGAGAAATCACTCACCCTAATCCAAAAAGGATGATCTGCATACAAATCCTTTTCCTATCAGGTCTCATGTGGGGGGGGAAAGAATAATATGAAGGATTAAGAACCTAGGGCAGGATAAAGCTAACAAGCCCTGCCAGTAGAAGCGCTGTGCAAGGACTTCTGCTTCTACAGCTGGCCTTTGCCCCCTTCTGTCTGCCCTCCTACTCACTGAAATAGACTCTGGTGGGCTGGGAGAACCTTCAGAACAGCGCCCATGGGATCATTCCATCGGGCAAGCTGAAATACTTGTGCAGACCAATGGTTCATTATGTTGAATTCAACCCCGTGTATTCAGCACCTAGAACTTCAGGTTCAGTGTTCTGGACCAGGTCTGCTCAAAGATGTTTCATAACAGGTGGCTTTTGTTGTCTTCTTTGATTCTAGCTACCAGAAAAACAAGGGACCTAGGTGGCGCTGTGGGTTAAACCACAGAGTCTAGGGCTTGCTGATCAGCAGGTCGGCGGTTCGAATCCCTGCAATGGGGTGAGCTCCTATTGCTCGGTCCCAGCTCCTGTCCACCTACCCTGTTTCTCATATTTTAAGACATACCCATAAAATAAGCCATAGCAGGATTTTTAAGCATTCAAGGAATATAAGCCATACCCCGAAAATAAGACATAGTGATAGGCGCAGCAGCAATGCCGGCCGCGGCAGGAGGAGGAGGAAAAAAACAAGACATCCCTTGAAAATAAGCCATAGTGTGTTTTTTTGAGGAAAAAATAAATATAAGACGTGTCTTATAATATAAGAAACACGGTAGCAGTTCGAAAGCACATCAAAGTGCAAGTAGATAAATAGGGACCGCTCCGGCGGGAAGGTAAACAGCGTTTCCGTGCGCTGCTCTGGTTCGCCAGAAGCAGCTTTGTCATGCTGGCCACATGACCCGGAAGCTGTCTGCAGACAAACGCTGGCTCCCTCGGCCTATGGAGCGAGATGAGTGCCGCAACCCCAGAGTAGGACACGACTGGACCTGATGGTCAGGGGCCCCTTTACCTTTACCATAAAAACAACTACCAGACTTTTAGAGGACATCTGAAGGCTGCCCTGTTTAGGGAAGCTTTTAATGTTTAATAAATTATTGTATTTTAATATTTCTGTTGGAAGCTGCCCAGAGTGGCTGGGGAAACCCAGCCAGATGGGCGGGGTATAAATAAATAAATAAATTATTATTATTATTATTATTATTATTATTATTATTATTACCACCAGCTGGGGAGGTGGTGGGAGCAGGAGATATTGGAAACCAGGATATAGGCAGCGTAGGAGCATATGCTACCACTGCCTGGGTGCCCCTCTAAGGGGGATGGCGTGTGGAGGGAGCCCACTGTGGCTCACCTGGCAAAACAGCATAGGGGGCACACTCGCAGGCTGCAGCCCAGTTGAGGGTGTTGGCAAACACCGTAGACGCCAGGGCTTCGTCGCCCTCCGGTGCAGCCAGCTGATATCGACCTAGACTCTGAGAGCCTACATACGCTGTTGCAGAATCCACATAGCTTGAGCAGCCACACACAGAGAGAGAGACGTGTTGGCATATTTAGAGGCGTTTATTAGGCATATCTCAGGAGACAGAAAAACATGTCCTCTCCTTCTTCATCAGCACAGCAGAGCGAAAACAATAGCAATACACAACGGAAGTGCACAGACATGTGACAATGACATACAACAGCTACACATCTGTACCTTGAGGTGGAACTGAATTCCCAACAGAGGGGAGGGGCAGTGAATCTGATGCCAATTCTCCTCCTCTGTGCACCAGGGCCACAGAGCTGTGCCCCAGGGCCACAGTGGAGCTGTGACTGGCTGGCAGCATTGGGCTGTCACACAAGCAAGTTGCCTCCACAGCTCCCTCACATGCCAGAACCAGGCTCCAATGAAGGAGCCTGTCGTGGAGGTACCTGGTCATGACCCCTCAAAAAATGTGCCCTAGATCCTGGTTCTTCTGCTTTTTTTGTTTAAATCTAAAATTTCCAACATGGGAAACCAGAGCAGACTTCCATGATCCCATGGCCAGAGACAAATAAGAATTCTATCAGTTTTCCTCAGGAAACACTCCTAAGGCATGTAGGAAACATCTATGTTTTCAGACAGGAGCTCCACCAGGAGATTCCAATGACCGAACCTGAAACTTTGAGCATGCAGAACATGTGCTCTACCACTGAGCTGCAGCCCTTCTCCAAGAATGTTAACTAAGAATTTGGCAGAAATAACTTATAGGGAGTCGGACCCTGGTAAATCTGACCTTTGTTCCTCAACCTTGACTGAAAGGAGGCGATGTGTACAATACCCTCAGGGTATTGTACCTAAACTGGACAGCAGAGACTCATTAAAACGGAAGGGCTGGGCTTCCTTCTGCCTCACACAGCTCTCAGTAGCCAGGAAAGTGTTAACATATAGAAAACTCATCTAATCAGCACTGGTTTGCAGTGAGGTTACATTTGCTAAGGACAGTTAGATAGCTGGAGGGGACTTTTCTGGGCTGACTCTACAGGTCAGCGCTAGCCTCTTTTTGTCCTACCTTGGGCTCTGAGCATTGGTTCATTAGGTTTCGTGAAGGCCAAAGTCACACAGACAACACAAACAAACAGCAGTTTACTTCCACTGTCTCCATGTGAGCTGGAAACCTCATTTGTAGATCTGATATCAGCTGCTTACAGTTGGGGGAACCCTCAGAACAGATTTAGAGGGTGCGCGGAATGAGGAAGGGAATTTTTTAAACGGACAGAACCTTAACCGTAGTGCTACATTGACTACAACCCTATGTGATCATTTCAGTTACATGAACTTAGACATACAGTAGAATACTGGAGGTGGGGGGGTGAGGTGTGGTGCAAAAGGCTTCAGAGAAGAGTCGGGCTTTGAGGAAGAGCTATGGCCTTATGAGAGCTAGTGCTAGGAATAAGGGAAAGCAAGGGAGAAAAGGAAGAGAAAATTTAGTGAGTTGGAGATCTTTAGACACTGGAAATGCATGAATGAAGGTTATGGGCAAGGAAATATTGAGATGGAGTGACATGATTCTGTACCAATCAGAATATGGGAGGCAAAAAGAAAGAATTGTCAAAAAGAAAACCAAAGTTTTTCGCGTATGGCCTCAACGGGTGAGTGTATGAGAAGTAGGTTTGGCAAGCAAGCTGAGAAGTTTGGTCATGAACACATTGAGCTGGAAACAATGTTGAAGCATCCAGGTGGAAATAATAGAGAGGCACTTTGAAATACAACCTTACATGATGGATAAAATCTCTTGAGAGATGTCAAAGGGTTCAAGAACCCCAATGATTCTGTGCAACCCAAGCCTTAAAATGTCCAGACAATCTCGTTTGACACCTAAGCTGAAAGTAGAAACATGCTTTCAGATACAGCCTTCCCAAATCAGTGTTTTATTCCTTTTGTTCCAGACTTTCTTTCTTTCTTTCTTTCTTTCTTTCTTTCTTTCTTTCTTTCTTTCTTTCTTTCTTTCTTTCTTTCTTTTTCTTTCTAGGTTTAATTCTTTATACTGGATTTAACTCCTCCCCCTTCAGTCCCTGATCTTTGATTTCAGGGAGATTGTTGGTTAATGGTTCAGGGTGACTATTACCCCAGAGTGGATGTCACTTTAAAGGAGCTAGGTGTTAGAAGCTGGTTTCTTTAATGCAAAACACTCTCAAAAGTTTTGCTATAGTGCTTGAAGGTGACATATCCCTTCCTTGACCAACTCCAGCTAAGGAGTGGGGTTTAATATACAGTTTATGTGAAGGAACAGAGGTACAGAAGCACAGAGACTTGTGTGATGAAGCCAGGGAGCATCTTGATGTGCATTGTGGTTTTCCCTGCAGATCATTGAGGCACTGAATCTGCTGCCTAGTAGAAATGTACATACTGCTTGCTTCCACCTATGAACCAAGTATCACAGAAACACAGTCGGTCTCCAGCCTCTCTCTCTCCTCCAAAGAAAGCCACTGTAAGTGGAAATGATTTAACAAATGATTATGTTAAAATCTAATGAAGCAGAGGTTTTCCACAGCGAAAGCCAGGATGAGGTGAACCAGAATAAAACTTGATTCATTTGCCTTGCATCTTTTGTACATAACTTCAGTAAAGTAAAGGTATAGTCTAATCGCGGACGACTCTGGAGTTGCAGCACTCATCTCGTTAGTACTTACACTTAAATTGTATCACCTATAGTTTCCAAAGCAGGTAAGTTCAGAACTCAATTGCACAAACACACTGCACGCTTGTTTTTTGTTTTTGTCTTTTTAAAAGTCGTCAATGCAATTGAACTCAAAACAAATCTGTACAGATTTTGGTCAGTAAACCTGAAAAAAGAATCTTGCTCTAGAGTTCCCCAGTGGATTTATTTTCTATGGAGAGCCTAGCAGAACATAGTGAAGTACTGCAGAAGTGTGACATTTAGCATGGAAAACAATTAAGAACATTGCTTAAATTGATTCGCTTTGTTGGTAATAACAGAGGTAGCTGGTTCCTCAGCCATAACCTGTAATGGCCATTATGTGTACACCTACTCTTAGTGCTTGGAATTGAATGATCTATGCTAGCACTTTTGGTGTCTATTGGCAGCTCCAGAACAAATGGTACTCTGCATTCTGTCTAGTTACTGTATTGATTTCAAGCATAATTAATACCACTCACCTGAAGGATAGCAGATAAACCAGACAGTTCTGTATCAAGACAGAGCACTTGTTGTTACAGATTGATTCGGTTTGGTAAGATTAAGATAACAACTTTTCCTAGCTGAACTTTGAACATTGCTAAAAACTGTTTCCTACAAATGGGATCAATCTTGGGAAGTTTATTTGGGACTGAAAGTAAAGTTACAGACCCAAATAAACATGGCTATTTTTTCAGATGAGGAAGAGCCACAATTTCCAGTTCTTTTCAGCATTTGGGCACCAATGCTGTTTTACCTACATACAGAGGTGCCAGCTTGCGAGGGCATTTTGGGGGGTGGTGGGGGATGTCACACACATGGCATCAGGAAGTTGGCAGGAACCGGGGAGGAGCCGAATGCAGCGACAGCGTGACTTCAATGACCAGCAGCTCCTCCTCCTCCTGTCCACATAACTGGCAGGAGGCTGCTTCCACCCACCTTCCCCTCTGCAGGAGCAGGAGAAGGAGCTGGCCACTGAAGATGTGCCACGCTCAGCTCTGCACTTCATCTTCTCCATCCCCGAATTTTGGGAGAGATTGGCGGGGCCTGCCCCCTACTGACGAAGCTGGTCCAGGAAGATATATCATGGTTGATGGTATTATAAGGCATGGAGAGATTGAGCAAGAGAAGATGACCAGAGTGGACTACTCTAAATATAAATGGTCTTGTCAATGCAGTCCAAAAATACATGTAGCAAACATTTGGTGTGTAGAACACTGCTGGAATCGTGGCATTCCACTGAGCCGTGATTTAAATAGTGCCAAGCTGAAAGTATCCCAGGGATTCAGCCATCACCCATCTGCTACCCTCTCTATGTTTTGGGAACAGAAAACCAGCTGAACCCAGCTGAAAAGCAAGGCATGCATTCCTACATTGCTAACAAGTTAAAAGTTAAAACGCATTCAGACTTTGGCAGTGTTTTTCATAATAGTGAAAGGTAGGCTATTAAATATTAAACTAGAGATTGCTTAATGCTTATCCAATTGCCTGTCTGCAGTGTATAATCACCATGTCATCCCTTTAAAGAATTTTTTCTCAAACGACAGAATATTAATGGCAATTTGTTTGTTTTGATCTTTCCATTTGCTTGCCATTTTAATTACCATTGAATTGTTCTCAATGTCTGCAGTAAAATGACACTTGGGCGCCAATAACAAATGGATTCTGAATGTTATCTTCCATATCTTGCCATCACATCTGGTACTCTGTCACTCAAGCTGCTTTTCATCTTTCTAGTATTGTTTTATACAGTATGGGGCACTTTCAAAAATAGATAAACCAATATAAATGACCCATCACCAATTTATGAACTGAAATCAGATATTAATATTCTTTAATCAATATCTGATGTTCTGCTATTCATAAAATACATCTAAAAATCCTCATTATTTTTTATAATGCTGATTATCTTCTTGCAAATAATAGAAGAAGTGCATTTGCAGGCTTGGGGGGAATTTGACTGGATCATTACAGCTTCTGGGATTCAGTTTATCTGACTTCGTTAACACATAACACTAAGCCTCCCCAGGAGCATGAGGATTCCTAGAGAGATCATGGCCACCTCTCCGCCATCATGCTTCCTGGGGCTAAGCTATGCTTTGTCTTAGCATGTCATCTGAACATGGACTTGTTGTTTGTCTCCTTCAGAGAAGCTATGAGCTATAAACCAAGAACAAACCTAGGTTACAGCTTGTGGATTATCTGGAGTGAGACAAACTATGACTCTAGGTTTGGATGACACACTAAACCAAATCATGGCTTAACCCCAGGTAGCATGGCAGCAGCAGGGGAGGAATGCAGTGACTGCAATCTCCTCACCAGAAACCATACACATGCATAATCACATGCAAACCAGGTATCTCTAAATCAGGCACACCCAAACTGTGGCCCTCCAGATGTTTTGGCCTACAACTCCCATGATCCCTAGCTAACAGGACCAGTAGTCGGGGAAGATGGGAATTGTGGTCCAAAACATCTGGAGGGCCGAATTTGGGGATGCCTGCTCTAAATGAATCATTGCTTTCAGCCCATTAAGGAGCAGCCTTGTGCCTAATTTACTGCACTGTGGAAATTTAAGGTCATCAGAGGCAGTGGCAGACCTTGGGGTCACATATTTCAGTGGTGCCCTGTGTGACATAATTTTTTTGTGCCCCCACCTTCCCTTCTGTATCATAGTTGTGGCGCACCTGAGGCTCTAGGGCCAGTGCGACTGAACAGGTCATATTCCCTTAAATCCACCTCTGGGCCTGTAATGAAAAATCTGAAAACAAGGGTTTCAAGTCTTAAGACAAATAAGTTTTGTAATTGAATTGTTTAGGGTATCAAACTTTGGTATCCTTTACCAGAATTTCTTCTCTCATTATTCATTTGGTAGCGCATGAGACTCTTAATCTCAGGGTTGTGTTTTCGAGCCGCACACTGAGCAAAAGATTCCTGCATTGCAGGGGGTTGGACTAGATCAGGGTTTCCCCGAACTTGGGTGCCCAGCTGCTTTTGGACTAGAATTCACATCATCCCTGACCACTGTTCCTGCTAGCTATGAATGATGGGAGTTGTAATCCAAAGACAGCTGGAGACTCAAGTTTGGGAAACCCTGGACTAGATGATTCTAGTGGTCCCTTCCACCCCCACAATTCTATGATTCCACTTATGCATTTCTCTTTATATACATGGTGTAGTTCAAGAAAACCATAGATTTAACAGCACAAAATTTTCTTAATTGCAACAACATACTTTAATGAAGCGTTGTCAGAGCCTGGAAGATGTTCCTGGTTCCATTTGTGCTGAGTGAGGAGCAATCTCTCCCCTCCCAGACTTTAGATTCAAGAACACAGAATTATGTTGATGTACAGCCGCTGTTATCCAGCCTAAGCCCCTTGGGTATGGCTGTAGAACAAATGTTTGAACAAATCAGTAACTATACAAATGATATGGATAAGTCTGAAAGGAAGTTGAACCCCTCACTTCAATAGAACAAGACATCTGAAACTTGAATTTTCCATTTGCATTGGAAGTTTATTATATTTAATCCCTACACCTTCCACTCTTTCTGTCACTGCAATATGGCATGTACAATTAAATACACCATTTAAGAACTTTGTCTCTACAAGTAAACTGATCGTTAACCAGCTACAAATAAAGGTGAGAGCTATATTCACAATGTCAGAAAATTATTTTTCTCTAAGGGGGGGAAATGTTCTACACATTATCTGAAAGGCTATTTGCAATGATGTTTTATCATTTACAATTTAAAGTTTTTCATTGTTCTGAAAAGTACTTAGCTAAGTGCCACTGAAATGAAATTGCATCTGTTAAAAAAAAAATCTGTGTTCACAATGCTCAGAATGGTGTCTCTGCTTTCAGCATGATAAATTATTTTCAATTGCTGGAGGCAATAAAGTATTGATGAATGCCCTTATCAATGCAATAGAAGTTCTTTATATCTTCAGACTGAAACAGTTACCAAGCCAAAATTTACGTATTAGCTGTCAGAATATGCTATGATTTCAGTAAGCAGCTATAACTGAAACAGCTGAACTCAGGTTGAAGCCATATTAAATCTTGACATTTTGAGGAAGTAAAATAAATATAAAATAACTCACTCTTTGCTTCCAATATGAATGAATAGGATATATGACTCCTTCCAAAATCTACTAGTGACAAGGGGCCATAGAGGTCTTACAAGGTAGTTAGGAAATAAATCAAAATATTATATTGCTTAGAGAAATAATACACATACACTCTTTAAATGTCTTTAATACGGAATAATTATTGCATTCATATTTTGGAATAGTAAGGAACTTAAAACCTTGCATTGTGTAGACTTTTTGACATTTTTGACAACCTATCTCCTGCATTAGAAGTGATCAAACTAGTTTGTGGAAGCATTGTTCAGGTGGTTCCAAGAAAGGTTGCAGAACAAATGAAAATATTGTCATGCAATTGATTTCTTTTCTTTTCTGATGACTGAGATCAAAGCAGATTTGTTCAAGGTCAGATTATCTAATGATGCCCAGGCATACAAGCCTGGTGTATGGAGTGATGCTTTTTCATAATATGGCACTGGTTTTGATGAGGTGTTAGTATAGATCAGGGTTTCCTAAACTTGGGTCTCCAGCTATTTTTGGACTACAATTTCCATCATCCCTGACCACAGGTGCTGCTAGCTAGGGATGATGGGAATTGTAGTCCAAAAACAGCTAGAGACCCAAGTTTGGGAAACCCTGGTATAGATAGAATCACATTATTGTTACAGGACTAGGGGTAGTCTAGGGGGCATTTTTGGGCTCCCCTCAAAGCCTGTGGTGTTATATCTGTAAGAAGGGATTATGTGAGAAAAGAGTAGATCAAATCAAACTTGTCATTTTGCTAAGTTAATGGATCTAGCCAAATCTGTTACGGTTATAGAATACTGATAACTGCTTCCAGCAGGTGGATTAAAGGGGGCTGTGCCCTCTGCTCTGGATGGAGGTTGCACCACTGGTGAGTGTGAGAGAACCATAGACCAGGTACTAGTCATGGTCTTGGACACAGAGACACAGAGGCTTGACTTGCTCTCTGAGCTGAATCCAAACTATAGCTCCCAGAAACCTAAGTGGGGAGCAATATCTGTTGAATTGTTAATATACTGAGCACTTCCATTTTTGCACAGCCTGTCTATCTATACACACATGTATGTGTGTAAATAAAACCATGTATACAAAGCTTTCTGACCTTTAAAGCCTTAAACGGCCTCGGTCCAGTATACCTGAAGGAGCGTATCCACCCCCATTGTTCTGCCCGGACACTGAGGTCCAGCGCCGAGGGTCTTCTGGCGGTTCCCTCGCTACGAGAAGCCAAGTTACAGGGAACCAGGAAGAGGGCCTTCTCGGTAGTGGCACCCACCCTGTGGAATGCCCTCCCACCAGAGGTCAAAGATAACAACAATTACCAGACCTTTAGAAGGCATCTCAAGGCAGCCCTGTTTAGGGAAGCTTTTAATGTTTGATTTCTGTATTTTAATGTTTTATTGGAAGCCGCCCAGAGTGGCTGGGGGAACCCGGCCAGATGGGCGGGGTATAAATAATAAATTATAATTATAATTATTATAGTAAAAATATACGTTTTAGTGATATTTCAATTTTCATTATTCTTATTATACTTTTGTGATTGGACAGTTCACTTTCCTGTAAATTTCTTTGAGCACAGGTCTATCTGTGGAACATACTGTACATAAATAAACCTGACTATGACTTTCATAAATACAATTGGCCAACAGTGGTTTGCCCACACTTTGTCAGTTTTAGAATGGGACGTCAAGGGTTTTTTCTTTGTCAGTATGTAATATGTAGCTTTGTTTGATAAAACAAATATGAAAAGTTTAATAAGGAACGGAGTATATACTGTTCAGTTCTTCCAAAATGGGTGATTAGGTACATCAGCAAGGAAGTTCCTCCAACTACTTTATACCTATGATCAATATATTTGCTCATTATTTGTTGCAATGCTGAACACACCACCCTAGTAGCAAATCCCACTCAACTTAGTGGAACTTACTCCCAAGTAGACTTGCATAGGATTGTGCTGTCAGTCTCACCAGGTTCAAGAACTGGAAAACTCTGCAGACTGCAACAACAAAAATTGAGGATTGTCTAGGAACCCACAGTGAGTGACAGAATTTACTCATGACTCCGGTAGAATTTTACTAAATTCTCTTTTTCTTTTTTACTCCACACAGATGTGCATAAAAAGCCAAAGCATTATAATACACTTTTGAGGATTTTAAAAATATGTTTAGGATTAGATTAAAGGTGGAAAGGCAGCAAGAGGACACAATCCTTTACATTTCCATATTCGGTGTTTGTCTACATCTAAAATGCCACGGACAAAAACAGTGCAGCTGGAGAACAAGCAACTATAGTTTGAAAATATTGTGCCTGCAATACTAATTATGCAAACTTGTAAAAAAAGGAAAGAAAAAAAAAGAGTAGGGAGTCCCTATTGTTTATTTAAAGCTGTGCATCACTATGACTCCATCATAATGAATGGCACGTATTCCAAAGCAAGCACACAAACATCTATTTTGGGGAAATGGGTAATTAAGAGTTCGTAATGAACTTCAGTCAATTTAATCTCTTTTTAAGAGGGCTGCAAGAGTTAGAGACACAGTACACATAAAACCACTAACATTTCATTCTATCAACTTCAGGGAGTTCTTCAATCTTTATGCCGCAGTGGTGGCATCTGTGTGCGTCATAATATCTAGTTGAAGTCTTTGTCTCTAGTACCTGAGGAAGAGAGACATATGGCCTAGTTCTCAATGAAGTCGTAAACCTGTGCCTTGTCTGTACCACTTCAGGCTACAGGTGGCACTCACATGATGGAATGTTCCTTGAGACTGAAAAAAGAAAAAGCCCCGTACACAGAAGAGTAGCAAGCAAGTGAGAAGGTTAGGCCAGAACCATAGCTGCCAAGTACCCCGTATTTCCCGGGAAACCCCCGTTTTTCCTTACCGTTTCTCGGCGGTCTCCCGTTTCAGCTCCTCTCCCATTAATCTCCTTATTTTGGCTCCTGTCAGCGGCCATTTTTCTGGTGCCGCTTTGCCCATCTATGGGCACCAGAAAATGGCCAGCACCGGAAGTCACGTCTAGGCATGTCCGGAAGTGCGTAGACGCAACTTCCGGTGTCGCTTTGCCCATCGATGGGCACCTAAAATGTAGTTGCATCTATGCACTTCCGAACATGCCTAGGCACTAGCGCCAGCCATTTTGGGTGCCCATAGATGGGCAAAGCGACACCAGAAGTTGCGTCTACGCAACTTCCGGTGTCGCGCGGCTGCCGATCCCAGATTTCTCCACGAGTGACTTGGCAGGTATAGCCAGAACCTCTTCTACATGGAGGAAAGGTTTTGGAAGGGAGGTGGTTTCAATCAGGTGAATGCCCAACTGATGTCTGATATGGTACAATCAATCAATCTTTCAGTAAATTCTATGGTTAGGTTAAAACTTCACAGTTCCCTTCTGTACTATATTCTCCACAAAGATAATAGGTTCATTACACGGGTGGGGAATTCTGTTCAGCCTGAGGGCTGTATTCCCCTCTGGGCAACCATCTAGAGGTCACATGTCGGTGGTGGGTAGAGCCAGAGGCAACAGTGGCAGGCGCAGTCTCCTATTGCTTTCAAGAAGCTCTGGAGAGGAAGTGACATAGACAACTGTGGAGAAGCTGGAACAGTTTCAACAACTGTTTTCATGGAGCAGGACCTACAGGGTATGAGCTGCTGTGCTCATTCAGCCTGGAGCTCAGCCAAGTCTGTGAAAATCATGCTTCTCTGATAGTTCAAACTTCAGCTTTGAACTATGTGATTTACTGACTGGTGTGCTCTTTTCAAAAAAAATTTTAAAGATGCTCTTGCCATTCCACTGCTTCTACATGACATTACCCAAATGCTGCTTCTACCTTAAGATGACCTATGAAACGCAAAGTGCCTCATCATCTGTAGTAGTCTACACTACCTGCTGCAATACCAAGGGAGGCAAGTTACCAAAAAGACACAATTTCTCTGACTTCTGCAAATCTTCTTTGGCAATCACTTGAAGTCAAGTAAGATTGTCTTCCACGGTCTTAACAATGGGTCCGTAAGTTACTGTGGAGGCCAATTTGGGATCCACACGTCCTTCCAGAGTGGGGACATAGGTTTCCAGGCGAGAGTTGATCATGGTGAGGGTTTGCCAATCATGTCTTCCTCTTAGCACGTTTCCCCCTTTCATTCTGAGTTCAAGCGTCTTCAAAGTCCATGACACCTTTGGTAAAAGCTGTTCTCCAATTGGAGTGCTCACACACCAGTTTTTACCTTTTAAAAGATTTGCCTTGAGAGAGCTTTTAAAGCTCTTTTGTTGACCACCAGCATTATGCTTTCCATTTTTAAGTTCAAAAAAGAGTAGTTGCTTTGGAAGGTGATAATCAGGCATCCGAACAACATGACCAGTCCAACGAAGTTGACATTGAAGAACTGTTGCTTCGACACTGGTGATCTTTGCTCCTTCCAGTTCACTGGCATTAGTTCACCTGTCTTCCCAAGTGATATGCAAAAAATTTCAGAGACACCGTTGATGGAAACTTTCAAGGAGTTGGAGATGGCATTTATAAGTGGTCCGTGTTTCACAGGCATACAGTAAGTTTGGTATTAGCTATGCAAACAAGCATTTTGGTTTCCCTGTGAATGTCCTGGTCCTCAAACCCTCTGCTACAATCTCAGAGATCATACGATGCTGGATTTCGGCATCAATGCCAGCCCTTGTGGATAGATAATTGCCCAGGTAGGAGAAGTGAGCAACACTTTCCAATGTTACACCATTGAGTTGGATTTGTGGTGCTGCAGAGGAGTTGTTTGGTACTTGTAGGCACAACACTTTGGGTTTTTTTGGGATGTTGAGTGATAGGTCAAGCTCTTCATAAGCTTCTGCAAAGATATTTACGATGGTTTGGAGGTCATCCTCTGAGCATGCACAGCACACACTACGTTGTCATCAGCATACTGAAGCTCTATGATGGAAGTTATGGCACCCTTACTCTTTGCTTTCAGCCTACTCAGATTAAAGAGCTTTTCATCTGTTTGATATATGATTTCTACACCGATGGGCAGTTTCACTTTGACAATATGTAGGATCATGGCACAGAAAATAATAAACAGGATGATAACACAACCCTGTTTAACACCTGATCCCACTGTGAATGGTTCACTTTGAGAGCCACTCAATCTGTGATTGCTGCTGTCATCATGGAGGAACCGAAGAATGTTCACAAATTTATCTGGGCAACCAATTTTCAGAAGGGCAGTCCAAAGGGCATTACAATTTATAGTGTCAAAGTCCTTAGTCAGGTCAATAAACACCATATACAGTGGCTGGTTTTGCTCTCTGCATTTCTGCAACTTTCTAAAATTTATATATTGGTGTATGTTTTTTCTTTTTGTATATCTACCAAAGAATAAAATAAAATTAGGACTAAAGGCTTTTCTCAGGATGGTGGAATGTGTGTGTGCTGAGTCCTGTTGGTGCAGCGGTGATGGCACTTGCCCTTCTTATGACAGGAAATGCTCGGCAAGGCAGTAGGGGACAAAAACATGTGGGTCGAGGACGGTCAGATGGTGGGGAGTGAAAAATATCTCTGTTTTCATCTGGGGAATGTTGGAGGTTATGTTCACCTACTGTGGGCAAGTGAGAACCATTATCACACTTCAGTGACACAATTCAGCTAGGCAAAAGCACTCAATGAGGATCTAGAACAGGATCAATGAGATGTGTGTCATTGGCATTTTACGGCAGCGGTGGGAAGGGAGAACAGCACGTGAGGGTGTCTAAGAGAAAAATATGACCTGAGAAACTACAGATTCCAAAAATCAAATCCTGGGAGCCAGTCAAAAAATCTGCAGACCTATGAAAAGCCTGCTTTCATAGTCTTGAATTTAACCTTGCAGCTTATGCCTCCATGTGTGTTTATTTATTTATTTCCCAAAGGGTCAAATTGAAAATGGACATTTGGCTTATGAATGATCCTGTATGGATTATCAGCCTTGTTTTATCAGATAAGCTATAAAACACCAGGGTTTGCTTTTCATTATATATGACCTTCATCTTCTGCTTTTGAATTGTTCTTTCTTTCACCTACAGTAGCTGAGCATGTTTCAAAGAAGTGATTGTCAAATCATATGAGATGATATTATCCTCTGCTGAAGTGACACTTGGCGACCAAAATTGATTATGTGACCCATGGATTTTGTTGTTGCTGTTGTTCAACGTGCATTTTAATTCGGGGAGAGAGAGAAAATGTCCTAAGTAAAATCCCCTTTCAAGCAGCTAAGCAAGAGAGTAGATTCCGTACAGCTTGCAGCATTCTGATCAAAGGATTTATTCATGGTTTTTTGCATATGACTATGGCACCTGCAAATTCTGCCCACACAAATGAGAAACAGAAGACAATTTTCTGCAAATTTATCCCTATCACATTAAGATTTGACATCTACTCAGATTGAGGTCACAAATGATACTCAACCAGAAGCGATGAGACTGTTTGGGACAGTAACTGCGATTTTTGACATACACAGTGTGGCCAGCCATTTTGACATCACTTTACAAAATACTGCCATCTAAACAAATCTAGGAAAAATATTTAAAGAAAACGGGCAAGTTTTAGCAAATTAGAATACTGTATGCGTGCAGCACAATCATATGCATGTTTATTTAGAAGTACGCACCACAGTGGATTTTATCTTGTCTTAACTTCACCCTGAAAACTACTGCTTCAATTCCTACTTCTGCTTTTGCCACCACTCCTATGTCTGTGGTTGCTGTTGCTGCTGTGTCTACTGCTACTGTTTTATTTGCTTACATTTAACCTTCAGCATTTGCAAGATTAATATTTTACATTTGTGGTGGAATGCAAAAGGAACAGTGTGTCAGTACAGGGTTTAATTTTAGTGAAGGGTTATCAGGCCTTAAACAAGAACCATTCCACCCCTTTACCTCACCAAGTGTCAGGTCTGGAATAAGTGCAATACTAACAGAAATCATGCCGCTACCTTTTTGCTCACCACTGAATAGCACCAGGGGCCACACTCATTTGGAAAGGGCCTCTGAAGACGAGTGTTTTGCAAACAGGTGTGAACTGCCATACCTGCCTTGCTCAACTGGCGTCCACTGGAGCTGGTGGGAGCGAACCTCATATTTGCATTTTTATTGAATACTGAGGTTTAAGGAGGCAAAAAAAATTGTTCACATAATATGCTGTTAATTGGGGAAGAATGAATGGATTGTTGTAAATGACATTATTTCATCTGGAAAATCTCCACGCATTTCACAAAGTCAGTTTTTAAAATGCTTATAATTGCTGCCCATTATTGGTGTCATGCAGGGTCCTTAGCTAGAATTATTAAACAAGTTGCATCCTGTATGAGCCGACCATCAACTATTACAAAGATGAACACTTTCATAAATTGCTCTGCAAAGCTTGTCGTCATATTGTAAGATATCTATATAAAATGAAGCTCAACTGGATGAATAATACAGGGGCAACTAAGCTTTACTCAGAGTAGATCCATTAAAATTAATGAACATGATCAAGTTAAGTTCATTCATTTTGATGGGTCTATCCTGTATAAAACTGTTCACTAGCACCCTAGACCAGTAGGCCCTGAAGAGTTGTAACCTATTTTCAAAGAAATAGTGGCATATATGGTTAGGATGGCCACATTACACATCATTCCCCCAAAGGAAAAGAATCACCCAAAAAGAAGACAAAATACACATTTTCATATTTTTTATATATATATATATATATATATATATATATATATATATATATATATATATATATATATATATATATATATACTGGTTTATATGTATAGATGCAATTTTAGAAAGTCAGTGATAAATAATGATCTGCACATTAATTTGGCAGTTGTGGACCAGATTTCAGTATCTGAAAATTCCTCAGGCATCACTAGTTTGGGCCCATGAAAGCTTATGCCAGAATTTATTTCTTAGTCTTTTAAGGGGCCACAATATTCTTGTATTGCTTTGTCATAGGTCATTGGAATTGTACTGATCTCATTCTGCCCCTAAATCAACATAAAATTGCCGGATCACACTTCAGCTCATTTTTCATGGCAGGGTTTCTGCTTTCTTCCCAAATTCACAATACCAAATCTGTCCTTAGAATCACTCAAAGGGTGATGATGATTTTATTTGTATCCCACCCATCTGATTGCGTTGCCCCAGCCACTGTGGGTGGTTGTAATAGCCGTAGTGGCTAAAAGCGCCTATGAATGGCTAAGCATGTATAGGTTTGCAGTCTAAATTGTCTAACTATGTAGGGGAGAAAACAGAGGGAATTGAATATGGTAGTTACATTGTGAATTGGTCAGCACTTACGGTACTCATTTTTGTGAATGCTCCAGTCTAGAACCTTACTTCAAAATGTTATGAAGCCATTATCCTTTTTCTAGCATTCCTTGTATTAATATTTGGATACTATGTTTGATTTGACAGCTAACATATGCTATTCTTTTCTTCAATGTTTTTGCAGTAAGATTGTACTTCTTGTTTGTTGTTTTATTAGATACAGATGTATGTTTGGTTAGAATTTGGATATTCACACACACACACACACATTTATTTTCACACTGATATCCTCTGTTTTAACTTTTCTCCAAGTCTATGAAACACAGAGAGTGAGTTCAAATGGTTACCCTTTAATGAGTCATTAATGTCTTGTGAGTCCTTTCCTCTCCATGATGGGAACGACTTGCTAATTATGAAAAGTCCCTATCCGTGATAGGTCACGTCTGACTTGGATTTTAAGTGGTCAAAATGCCATACATCAGATGCTACAATAACTTGAAACAAGCAGTTCTATGAATCCACTATACTTGTAGAAAATTTGAAAGGCAATAACATTGTACTCTCTTTCTGGTAGTGACTAGGTGTTAACCCCGCTGCAGTAGTTTTCTTCCTCAGTTTTTGATTGACAAACATTTTTGTGTTGGGAGGTTTTTAAGCAGAGGTTGGATAGCCATCTGTCATGGTTGCATTAGTTGAGATTCCTGTATTGCAGGGGGTTGATGATTCTCAGGGTACCTTCCAACTTCACAGTTCTATGATTCTATGACTCTGCATGGTCAGGGTATGGTGGCACAAATGTGGAAAATGTTTGCAGTTAGGGTTGGCATGGCAGGCCAGAGTTACTTTGTTTTCACTAGAACTTAGCTTGGTTGTACTCTACTTGTAACCAGGGCATGGGTGTGGGGCATTTTCTCACCTAAGGTGAATCAGAAAATGGCTTCCTCCCAAGAATCAGAATTTGTTACGGTTTTCTCATATAGGGTCTCCATGCATAGGTAGAAGAGTCCTTTAGTTTGCTCTGCATTTAGAGAAAATGCTCCTCATTTGCACCTTTCATACCAGTGGAATGGAATGTAGATCTGCAATTGAATCATTTATTTACATTTTGATGAGTGCAGTCTTTCAAGAAAATACATTCATCATTTTTTAAAACAGCAGCAGCAGCAGCAACAACAACAACCCACAAAGGTTTAAATCTACTAGGAGCAGTTACAAATTGTATAGCCTGTTATGCTGGGTAAAAATGCTTTTGAAAATTATCCAGGAAGTGGCTGCATGACGTAGTGTGCCATCATACTTCCCCCCCTTGTATTGATGGAGGGAGTCATTTTCCCCTTGTACAGTTATAACCAGATGGGACAGCTCGTAATCTTTTTCCTGGAGCATTTTCAAAAGCATTTTCATCCCATGTAGTAGGCACTACACTTTTTCACTTTTCTAAGCAGTTTAGAATTGTAAAAGGTGGTAGAGCTCTAGGATCCTGCCAGAGCCTCACACCTCCTTCCCAAAGTCCAGCACCTCACTTAGCCTGCTTTGGGAAGGCAGTATGAGGGCTGGAGTGTGTGTCGAGTTTCAACCTCGCCCCCTCCCTTGCACGTGCCAAGGCAGTGTGCAATCCATGTATTCTGTGTTGAAATACTCTTATGGCCCACTTGGTATGAAAAGTTGGGCCGCCATGATCTAGTGGATGTATTTACTCTGGAATACAATATTGTCCTAACTAAAACTAGTTCATTACAATAATTTGTATTAGATGTTTCAACAACAACAACTTCCTTGTGATGAGGGAGAGATAAAGTTCAAGGAGAATGTTGAGTTTCTTCTATATGAATTCAGTGTTGCATCCTGGTGTAAGACTTTGAAGGGTGTATTTTTTTGTATAGAAGCGTCCACATTGATATTCTGATACTGAAATAACTTCCCTGTGGTTTCTCTCTCTCTCTTTTTTTTACATTGTCTTTCCTGTTTGATTATTGAGCTGTATTCTACAATGGTTTGATTCTTTTTGATGTAGTGACCTGCGGTTCGTACAAACAAGATGATGCTTTGAAAATCAGGTTGAAGACTACTCTGGTTGGTTAAAAAAATGATATTCTTAAAAGCAGACTTACTATATTACTATACTATATTACTATATTTATTTACATTGAGGTGGTATGATCCTGTGTGCTGTATTACTTTAATTTGAAGCTACGTAGCCAGCAATATAAATCGCAGAAACTACTAAGTTTTCTATAAAGTTTGTGAGATGAAGATTACAGTGATGAGTACACTTCACCAGCAGATCCCAGGGAAGGCTACAAATCTAAAATTAAAAACAGTTCAAACAGATTACAATCACAAAAACAGGGTACTCTAAAATGCACATTTCCTGAGTGTCAAAGGCCAGAGTAATTAAGTGTGTCACCTTAATAACATTCTTGTGATTACTGCTGGATTTAGAAATCTACTTATTTCTTAAATTCAAGACTGATCCTAGTGTAATGGCTTCCATCATAGGAATAATTTTGAATAATTAAGATAAAATTCACATGGGAAGTTTACAAAGGAATTGAAAAATCCAAGTGGATTTTGAATGGATAAACACTACAAAGGCTATCAAATTACAGTAGGTGTCTATGAGCTTAGGGTTTATTGTGAGGTTTGGTTTGATGAATACCAGCAGTCCATTGGCAAAGGCATGCAGGGCAAGTTAAAGATGGCAAATGTTGGTTGACTGGTATTTTGGAAGTTGTGTGAATGAAAAAGAACAAGGGATAAATAAGGCCCTGATAAAATTTGAAAGTGAGGAAGACTATTCAGACTCATGAACTTGAGGCTTCACAGGGAAGATCCTTCTGGAATAATGAATGGCAGAACTGTAAACATTGAGACTGGCTACCACTGATGCAGTTGAACTGAAAAAGAGATGAGGACCACTTAGTACTATGCTGGATATAATATATTTTTTAATCCTTAATTTGTGGTCAGAATGTAACCAGCAAGAAGATTCTAACCACATCACCAGACATCCCTTCAAATATTTCCATTAAAAAAACCACCCCTTAAATTTTGAAACGTTTTGTTACATTCTAATGAAATAACATAATCGCTTTTGTGCAGGATGTGATTTACAACAATGGAGTTGTATCTGAGTGATCTGTGTAAAAGTGGAACAGATTTCTGTCTGCCACAATAGGACGTCCCCTCCCCCTTGCAGCCTACCCCCCCCCCCCAATCTACTCTGGAGGAATGGAGGACATTGGACTCCACTGAGTACCCAAATTTCCAGATACCCTGAAGGAAAGAAATATAAATAATTATGAAAAGTGCAAGGCAAAACGAAGGTATGTTTGGGAGCATGTACATAAGAACTCAGTAATGTACATATGTATATTGTTATCTCTTTCTCTGTCTCCCTCTCTCCATCTGCTTAAATTAATAAATCACAACTGAAGACAACTTGAGAGGATTTACATTCGTCTAGTTAGCTGAGCAAACTGCATTTGGAACTGGGAAGAAACCACTTTCCTATGGGGAAAACTCTGGCAATGTAATGTGGGGGAGGGTGTGCAGAACAATCCATGTCCCGCCACCTCTCATTGATCATAAAGAGGAGGTAACTTGTTGTATCAGGAGTAGGAAGCCTAAATGTTGAAGGCCAACCTTGATGCTTTACCCAATGAGCTCAAGCCATTCACAGCACCTGATTGCATTTCAGAGTGATGGAAACATTTCTAAAATATTTTAGAACGCCTGGCTTACAATATAACAGAACCTTAAAATTTATCTTTCTGCATACATATATCATAGCTTATGTGAACAGCGTATAATAAACGTTGCACTGCCAAGAGCTAGAGGAGTGATAAATCAAGAGTGCATTGCGGGAAGTTAGAGTAGCGTGATCTCATGCTGCCTCAGAGGCAGTTGGGGAGATGTGATGGATATCTGACCTTTCAGATATAAGGGAAGAAGAATATATTTCTCTGTTTATAGGTACTAGCCTTTATGATTAAAGCTATATATAAAAAAGCTGTTTTACGCCTAGCGCTTTGAAGACTCAGTTTAAGCTGTTACAGAAGCAGTTCATAAAAATCCTGCTTTACTCAAATAACACAATCACAACTAAAGGAATTTGACTTGCCTTTGATAGTGCTAGTTCTGTTATTGCCTTTTTTGGTATATATATATATATATATTCCAGGTTCTGCAACTGTAGTGTCAGTGAGGCCTTGGGGGACTCTGTGAGCACATTTTATAGCCTCTTATTTTTCTGCACATTTTCTTCAGCTCCAGTTAAGTCCTGAACCAAATGTTGATGACCCCCTGGCAAATGAATGTTTGTGTCCATATATAAGCCAATAGTAGTTTGCTGCTATCAGCTAACCAATTCTGTCTCACAGAACGATAAAAACAAAGGGCAAGATTACATAAACTACTTTATTCATACCTACTAGAATATGGTGTAAATTAGAAACTAAAGGAACAAATACAAAATAGGATTAATGCATAGTAGTAATGTGATACGATAATCTTGTTTCAAAACCATTTCTTTTTCATAGCAAGGTTTATTTTCAAAGCTATAGTTCTGTTTGATGGCCTTTCATACAAGTAGTTTCTTGGGGCATTACAAATTCTCTCCTTCATCTTTGACTGTGAAAACAGTTGTCCTATTACTGTGCAGTACAAAGAGCATTTCAGGATATCAGAAGTGGCAGCATCAAAAGCCATATGATCAAGCAAAAGGACTTTTCCCCACATTGATCTGTAATTGCTAAAATGTTTCTTTGGCTAATAGGTCCTACTTCAGGAAAGTGCTATTTTGATTCTCAACTTTGCAGTTCACTGCATATATGTTAACCTATGCATTCACCCCTTACTAGATATTCAATTAAACAAGGGGGCTTTGTTTTCACCCAAACCTTGGAATAATGTCTGCTCATCCTCAGGATCAACAAATCTTGAATTCCAAGCAGATAACAAAAAAGTGAGGCTATGAGAAAGGGGTCCTTAGACCCCTTAGCAGCTGATGGGATAGCAGGGGTAGAGATGGGGAGGCCTGGGGGGGGGGAATGGGAAAATTGGTCTGGTCCGCCCATTTTTTTCCCAAAGCCATTTTATTCTGAATTTTTTTAAAGTCTGATATAGTTTGAATATTCCACCCCCCCATTTTTCCTGAAAAAATGGCTTTGGGAAAAAACCAGAAAAAACTGTCCCCCCACCCCCAATTTTTCCATTCCCCCCCAGGCCTTCCAGCACCCACACTTTGGAGCTACCTACTGACTGACACCAGGCAGGTGCTCTCACTGTACTCTTTCCGGCAACTGCTCAAAACATTTTCGTTAGGGACAGCCCATCTGAACACGTAGAAGCTGCATGTGATTTAATAGCTTAATAGTAATAATAATAATAATAATAATAATAATAATAATAATAATATATTATTTATACCCTGCTCATCTGGCCGGGTCTCCACACCCACTCTGGGCGGCTTCCAACAGAAAAATAAAACACAATAATCTATTAAACATTAAAAGCCTCCCTGAACAGGGCTGCCTTCAGATGTCTTCTAAAAGTCTGGTAGTTGTTTTCCTCTTTGACATCTGTTGGGAGGGCGTTCCACAGGGCAGGCGCCACCACCGAGAAGGCCCTCTGCCTAGTTCCCTGCAACTTGGCTTCTCACAACGAGGGAACCGCCAGAAGGCCCTCAGTGCTGGACCTCAGTGTCCGGGCAGAATGATGGAGGTGGAGACGCTCCTTCAGGTATACTGGACCAAGGCCATTTAGGGGTTTAAAGGTCAGTACCAACACTTTGAATTGTGCTCGGAAACGTACTGAGAGCCAATGTAGATCTTTCAAGACCGGTGTTATGTGGTCTCGGCGGCCGCTCCCAGTCACCAGTCTAGCTGCCGCATTCTGGATTAGTTGTAGTTTCCGGGTCACCTTCAAAGGTAGCCCTACCTAGAGCGCATTGCAGTAGTCCAAGCGGGAGATAACCAGAGCATGCACCACTCTGGCGAGACAGTCCGCGGGCAGGTAGGGTCTCAGCCTGCATACCAGATGGAGCTGATAGACAGCTGCCCTGGACACAGAATTGACCTGCGCCTCCATGGACAGCTGTGAGTCCAAAATGACTCCCAGGCTGCGCACCATTCAGGACCAGGGAGTCCTCCACACCTGCCCGCCTCCTGTCCCCCACAAACAGTACTTCTGTCTTGTAAGGATTCAACCTCAATCTGTTAGCCGCCATCCATCCTCCAACTGCCTCCACGCACTCCAGGATTTACTTCCTTTTAACCACTGCTGACTTTAATCATCTTTTGAATACCTGCTTTTAACTGTGTTTTATTAATCATTTTAATGTTCTGTGGTATATTTTTGTAAACTGTTTAGAAGCTCTCTTACCATCATGCGGGGAAAAACCCCAGAAAAAAATGGGGGGAAATCAGGTTCCCCCGCATTTCCCCCCAAAACTGCTTTTTAGAAGTCCATGAGAAAAATGATGAAGAGGAAGAGGAAGAAGAAATGGAAAATGATAGCAGCAGTTCAGAAAATGAGATAGAATAAACTGCACATATATGTTGTGTCTTCTGGTTTTGTTTTGCTTTGTTTTTTGTTTTTTTGTTTTTGAGAACTACTCAAAGGGTAGACCTTCTATGGAGCTTAAATATTGAGGTGGACCTTAACTTTATTTGCTCTTGGTGCTAAGGGGCAAATCTGATTATTTTTTATGTTGATGGTTTCTTGCTTTATTTGTTGCTTTTGAGGGAAAGGGGGGTGGTTTTGTTGCAAGTATAATACTTTCACTGTTTTACACGCAATTTGTAAAATTACTCCCCACAGAACTTTTTTCCAATTTTTCCAAAATTTCCATTTCCCCACAGAAAAAAACAGGGGGGAAATGTTCTTTTCTCACGGCTTCAAAATTTTCAGAAATTTTACATCTCTATGCAGGAGTAGGGCTATGTCTCTCTTCTGTCTTCTGATACCAAAAAGGAGACTCAGGTTTATGTGTCATGTAGTCAAACATGGACATGATTGCCCTGAAAGCATTCAAAAATGCTCATATTCATACAGGTCAAGCTGAATTTTGCATACTGGCCTTGTCTGGATTTCATTCATATCTTTACAGGAAGCTTTTCCCTAAGACTGCTCAGAGATGAATGGTTTCATTACTCTGTCCAGGAAATGGTAGGATCAATTCTGCCTTCCCGTCAGACAGTATTGTACAGCTTCATCACCATCTGCCATCATAAATTATTCCTAATGTTTCTTCACTGTTTAAGCCTTTGTTTCAAATTTAGTCTCAAAGAAAAATCTTGCTCTTGTCATTATCATGTAAATTACTAATGCATGCCGGACAGTGTCCCGCTTCACATTTGATTCCTGCTGGATAAGCTAACATGCTTTTTAAAATGAAAGAAATATTGTCAGACTTACCTAGCAATAAATAGCTTATTAAACACCTTTGTATGTTTATATGTCTTTAGGCTGGCATTTTTCGATTATCATTTTAAATATATGCCAATATGTAGCCTGTGAACATTTTTGATCAGGCATAAATGTTCAAGAAAAAGGTGTGAAATCACACTGAGTTTTGCAAGAAATTCCTCTGTTCCAGAAATCCACCCAGGTGATCTTCAGATCTTCTAAATCTGCAAGGTCACACACTTCTGCTGGTCGGTCTGTCATCATAATCTTCTTAGCAGATGGAAGGGGCATTGTCTGAAAGCTGCAAGGGAAATAATAGCCAATCAGCAGTCTTTCACTAAGGGGAGAGACCTCCTCACACACAATTGCCCTCCTTTCTCGCTGCATTGGGGAAACCACACTATGACACTTTTATCCCATTTTCATCTCAACTCTGTTTGCATTCTTAACAACAAACAGACCTAAGAAACAAACGAAGGGGCAAAGACTGCTATGCTTACAGGCTAAAAATGGTCCAAAATAAATACTGGCATTTGCAAAGCTGAGTGACAGCCAGCACAGCATGACAGCTCAGACACACATTATCCAACATTTGGGGCTAATAAAAACCTCACAGCAGACTGTCTTATACAAGGACTCATCCATTTCTAGGGCATATTTCAATACACATTTCCATACACACATATTTGGTGGGCATCCTGCTAATATGTCCATATAGAGAGATTACCTTTTAAATTGAGATGGGGTTACATGCCGTGTATTATAGTTACTGTATCTGTGGAGTTATATATAGGATTATGTTTGAAATACTAAGTATCCATTGGTGGCTGGCAATTACTTAGTTGCATCAGACTAACTTGAGAAGCTGGGTTCCTTTTGTACTTTGCTAGAGGACTGGAAAATTTCGCTCCCGATTGGTTAGCTGCGTAGAAATCCTTGGCCACTCACTGAACAGGGAAAGACGACATCTGAGAAGGAAGAATTCCATGCCATTCAAATCTGGTTTGTTGAAGGGTAGACTGGCTGTAACATAAATTGAGCAGTTCCGTCACTGTCTTAGGTTAGGAAGACTGCTAACCAGGTATAGAAGGAGGAGGAGGAAGCTATTGAAGAGGCTAGGAAACGCCCGAAAGCATAGAAGAGCTGAATTACTTGCTTAAGCCAAAGATTGGCAGAGAGATACCATTAAAGTTAAGAAGAGTTCAGAAAGTATTCTCTGGAGCCGACAAGAAAAAGAACTTCCTGCAAGCCTGGCTCGTAGAAAACCAGCAGAATACCTGTATACAGTACCTACCCAGTGATGATGAGACTGACTGACTCAAGGCAACTTGCATATGTCTGGCAAGAAGAACTAAGCTGTACAAGCCCGCCCTGTGTCAGCTTCTGTATTTTCAAGTAATGGCCATTTAAAGTAACAGTAACCTTATAAGAGCAAGCATTAAGTCATAATGAAACACTAACCTATTAAAGCGGTTTAAGTGTTTTCCTCATTGCATCTTTATAGATAACCACAAATAAAAACAGCATTTTGCTGCTTATGTATACTTTAAAAGCCTGGCTCATTTTGTACCGCAGCTACTGAGTTATGAGATCACACTTTTGGTAAATAGTATAGTACAGGTATATGGTGACAGTGATTAGATATATTTGGAATATAAGTACAGTAGGAGTAAAACCCTTCAGCAGACTTGGTGATCAGGAGTGTTAAATAGAGTCCAGTTCTACGTGTATTTAGGAGTGTTACATAGCGATATGGAGAAGACTTTCTGGTAAAAATGACCCTTCTTCCACCCTGAGCACACAGAAATGTGCAGATTAAATGTTGATGGTGCAAACACTTGGCACTCCAGTGGCTAGGGAACCACAATTTTAAAATTCTATTATTTCCCTTAAAGTGGAGCCAGGACACATTATCTTTATTCTGAATGGTTTCAGAACAATCCAACCAGGTAATGTTGTATTGTTTTCAATCTGGGGCTTTCCATTAGCATGGTAAAGTTACCATTAGTGAATTACTCCCCTCTCAGTGAAAAATAAACATGCTGTTTATTTCAAAATTGAAAATTTTGTTCCTATACTTTATTTCTATTTTACCAGCACCTGGGAGCAATGCAATCTGATTTCAATTTGAACCCCAAATTTCTGTGTTAACCTTTCTGTTATATGACAGCATGTAAAAAGCTTAACAGGCATTACAATTGTTTTCACTATACAGTTTGGAAATAGTCTTTTAAAAATTATGTGGATGATTCATGTGTCTCCCCTGATCGGACAGCTATCATCAATTTATATTATAATGCTACATCTTTCTCAATAATGTAAAATAATTCTTCTCGTTCTTATCATAACAGTTGAATGATCCATAGCTTGCCATTACAACTGCAGATCAGCACTTTAGGTTTGTTTTTCTCCTAGCAAACCACAATGACAAACCACTTACCATCAAGGTTTGTTAGGAGAGAAACAAAGCACAGCCACTGATTAGCCTGGAATGGTAAGGCAGCCTCTGGTTCCTTTTCTTCCCAGCATGCTGAAGGAAGGAGCCATGAAGGAGCAACGTGAGGTCTTTTGAGTAGCATGGACCAGCACACATCTTGTTCATGTTAAACCAGAGTATTAAAAGTATTCCTAATTTTGAAAGGCTTTACTTAAAATACAAAATAAAAAGGATTCACTCCCTCATTCCTAAATCAAAACATACACCATCACTTTCCTTTTTTTTTAAAAAAAAATATTGATTGTAAATAGATAATTTTATACAGGTTTGAAAGCCTTTGACAATCTGACTTTTAGTTGAATTAAAAGTAGAAAAGCCTAGAATGCCCAAAAGCTGATTGTTGTTGTTTAGTCGTGTCCGACTCTTCGTGACCCCATGGACCATAGCATGCCAGGCACTCCGGTCTTGCACTGCCTCCCGCAGTTTGGTCAAACTCATGTTCGTCGCTTCGAGAACACTGTCCAACCATCTCATCCTCTGTCGTCCCCTTCTCCTTGTGCCCTCCATCTTTCCCAACATCGGGTCTTTTCCAAGGATTCTTCTCTTCTCATGAGGTGGCCAAAGTATTGGAGCCTCAGCTTCACGATCTGTCCTTCCAGTGAGCACTCAGGGCTGATTTCCTTAAGAATGGATAGGTTTGATCTTCTTGCAGTCCAAAAGCTGATTACTGCTATATAAAGTTTGGATGATACCTTGTCATTTCAGTTTCTAAAGAGTGTGATGTGTGCTTGACATTTTCTTTCCTCTCACCCCACATGCCTTTTTGGTGGGTGGGTAACTTGTCTTTTATTTGTTCAATACCTTTTCTTTTCTCTGAGACTGACAGATCTCTGTAAGGCAAATTTGCCTGATCATATGATGCAGTTGAGGGAGATGGCTACTTTCTGGAAACCAATATATATCAACTGAATAGAGCTGGTGAATGCAGTCGAAAAGAACATTGCTTTTTATGTTGTCATCCTGTATTCCTTCATGCTTTTATTTTTTTTCCCATGGGATGCGTCTTCTTGTCCAAAGAATAATCTTGTGAACTACTGCAGAACTTTGACTTATAGGGAAAAGGAGATTTACCTTGACCTCCAATTCAATTTCTTGAATAACTTCTTGAAGTATGGGGCTGAGATAGTAGGGTGAGGAAACTGTGGCCCTCCGGATGTTTTCAAACTCCCATCAGCCCCAGCCAGCCTCACCCCATAGTCAGGAATGAGAGGAGCTGGAGTGGTTTCAGAAATAGGTTTCTGAAACAGTGGGTTCAAAACTAGGCTACAACAAAATGTGCCAGGAAATTTAGATAAGTTCCCCCTCACCCAGAACACTATTTGACCATATGGGATTGTTTATGTTCTCCTGAAGCTGAGGCTCCAATACTTTGGCCACCTCATGAGAAGAGAAGAATCCTTGGAAAAGACCTTGATGTTGGGAAAGATTGAGGGCACTAGGAGAAGGGGACGACAGAGGGCGAGATGGTTGGACAGTATTCTTGAAGCTACGAACATGAGTTTGACCAAACTGCGGGAGGCAGTGGAAGACAGGAGTGCCTGGCGTGCTATGGTCCATGGGGTCACGAAGAGTCGGACACGACTAAATGACTAAACAACAACAACATGTTCTCCTGAGTACATGAAACAAAACAATCATATCTTGTTAAATGATGCTAGGGGATAAGGGGGAAAGCAGGTTAAGTTGTATAATTTATTTAGAAACAACATTTCCCTTAAAGTTCTTATTCTAGACTGTGCCAAGGCAACACAACAAAATTCTATTTCTGTATAGATCTGCTTTACTATAGATATAGGTATAGATATTAAGTGTGTGGGGGGCGGGGAATGCAAGCATACACTTTCCTATTTCCAGCTGCTCACCCAAGAACTTTTCAGAAATGGTCAGAATGCATTTTACTGGCTAATTAAAGAAAGATTACCTTTAGGCTGAAGAAACAGAATGAGAAATTTCAACACAGATGGTAAGTTGTGTCCCCCCCCCCTTTTAAATGACTACAAACTTTGAAGTTTCTCAACCATAACCAGCCAAGCGTTGCTGCCATGACAGTATAATGAACTGTTTTCTTGAGAGTGGAAGCTGAAAACTCTCCGCTACGTGTTGTGACAAATGCAAATTGGGCACCAACTACAGGGGTTGCAATGCATAATTTAACATTTTCAAATACTTATTTCTCGATGAAACATCTTGCAGCCTACAACCTATGCTCACGAGGAGAAAGATGGTCAACCAGGCCTTGTACATTGGATTCAAATGAATCCTGAACCAAACTCAGTTGCATTGGAACAATTTTGGGCTTGTTGAAGGTGACCCAGGATTTGGGCAGGAGTTGGAAGAAGGGACCCCCTGAAGTACTTTGTGGTGCCTCGGCAATCCAGCTGTAAAAAGATAAAATGCTGCAAACAAATGGCTGCTAAAAGTAAGATGAAATGTTTCTACAGTATTTCTGTGTCACTCTGGGCTCCTTTGGAGAAAAGGGGTGGGGCATAAATTTTAACAACAGCAACAGAGTAAGGAGGTGGTGAAATAAGAACTTCAATCTGACTAACAGGTCAAGCTTGTATTCAAGGGAATTATTTTACCTGGGAAGTCAATCCATTTTAGTGCTTCTCACCCCAAAGTCGCAAATTCCATGTAATTCATGTGAATTGGAGAACTGAACTTCATGCTGTTTTATTATATACTTCAGATTCTTGCATATTGCTTTGAAATGTTCTAAGTATAAACCAATTAATGCATTTTTTAAAAACAACAACTAAATAACTACAAATTAAGTTTGACTAGTAAATATTTGTCCTATACTAAATATAGAACACTGTCTATCTAACAATGTAGATTGCTTAAACTGATTTTAATATTCTATTTTTAAAGTGTATTCTATTTGGGCAAGGAATCCAAATAATCACCATGTTACAATAACAAACAGCAATAACAACCTAGTTCCATGGACTCTGATTGGTGGCGGCTTGTCTGCTCCCATTGATTCTTCACCAGGAAGTATGCTCAGAGATGAAACTGAGGCATCCTATACATTACAGAGCCACTGTGTAGAAGTAGATTAGTAAACAAAAACATTAAAGGTCATGTTTCTGACATCTTGTGGATATCTGATTTTTTCAGAAAGCATTAAGCATGGCAAAATAGTCCTTGAAAGGTTTTCCAGGCTGGACTCTTAAAAACCTGCTAACTCTGCCAATCAGGAGCTTTTTTAAAAATCTTGCTCTTTCTGTGAGTGGCAGACGAAGTTCATTTGTGATCAGGGTTAGATTAGATTTATTCTTCCTTTTATTAATCATATAAGGCGGCCGGGGGGGGGGAGAAATTAATAAAAACTTTTTCATTAGGACTCATAAAGGAAAAGATTGATTAAGTCAGTAGATTAAATATATTTTAAAATACTGCAAGTAACACCCCTTAGATGAAGAGTCAGTGAGGGAGAAGTCCTGTTGCTAGGAGACAAAACCCACAAAGTGTCATTATAATGTATTTCTTATTAAACAAAGATGTTGATTAATGTATAGAAGCATTAGATAGTCAACAATGCAACACCTGTTTTGCGTCACAGATAGACTGACCCTATTATTATTATTATTATTATTACTTTTTATGTAAATTAAAATCTGCAGATAAAATTTTAATAAGCCATTCAATATATTCAGATAACATTGGCCATAACCCAACATTCAACAGGCACACTTAAGCCCATTGTTTTCGATGAGTCTTAACAGCACTGAACTCTAAGGAAGGAGCAAGCTCCGAGATTGGAATTGTAGTCCATCAACAACTGGAATAAAGCAGGTTCTCTGTCCCCACAATAAACATTACCATTCATCCCTGACCATTGGCCATGGTGGCTAGAGCTGATGGAGTCCATCAACATCTAGAGAGCCATTTGGTTTTTCATCCTCGATTTATAGCGACCAGTGAGCCAGGCTTCCTAACCAGTCTTCAGTAGGACCTAAGGCACCTAGAGTAATTGCAGTCAAAAAGCAAATCATACCAGGGCATTTATTTAGATTTCAGTCTGTAACTTTACCCTTTCTGCATATCCAGAGAACCATGAAGACTGCTGAAGAGAGCTGTGAAGACTACTGAGGTTCTATATACATTGCAGCTGTATTGAAAACGGCAGCCAGGAGCCCCTCCAGTAGAAATATCAAAGCACTACACAACACCTTGCCTTTTGAGGATTCATCGAAGTGTTAGTTTTCTGTACTGCTGGTGCAGTAATATAATGCACAATGAAAAATGAGGGAAATGTCCTTGGGAATTGCAGATACTGCCCGGCCCGGCCCCAGGTTTGAGCATTCAAAACCAGTGGCATGGATTGAATGGCCTTCACTGCCCATCTGTGGTGGGATCAGAAATGGAAGCTGCCTGGACAATTCAAATGTGCTTAATGAGGTGGTTCAAGTCCTCCCGTACGCAGACTGTTACACCTTAGGTTTCGTAGAGGGAGGTCTCCCTTTGAAATTTCTTCCAGATGAAAACTGCTCCTCTCCAGCAATTTATTACGTCTCTCTGACAGTCTCTCTGGGCAATTTTCACATGAGGGTGAGTTCAAACAAATGCCTCTCCATGTGAAATGTAATTACAGGGTAGACATTTTTCAGGTAACAAATGATTTGAGATGTCACACAAAGCTGACAGGTTTCAGTGCGGAGAAAAAGGAGCAGGAATTAATTGCTTATAAATTAAGCACTTAAAAATGCTCAGCGTTGTTCCCAAATTTGATTGGGATTAACATACGATCTTATAGACTCCTTCTGAGGTTACACATTATTGGTGGTTAACAACTGAAAGTCGAACAAAAGGAATTGTCAATTAAGCACTTGGTTATTGAGTGGTGTGTGCTTCTTATTGCATTTGTGAGGGAAATATTTAGCTCCTCACAAAGAGAACATAAGAAAAGCTCAGCTTACTCCACCATTCTCTTCTCACAGTCACTGCCTATGGGAAGTCAGTAAGCAGGACCTGAGGGCAGGAGTTCTTTCCTTGCTTGTGTTCCCCAGCAACTGGTACACTGCCTCTCATCCTGAAGATGATATACAGACAATGGCAGACACTGATAGCGTTATCCACCAAGCATTTCTGTATTATCTTTATCTTTAGTTATATCTGCCTTTTTCCCAGTCCAGGACTCAAGGTTGCTTACAAAGATAAAACAGAACAAACTAAAAACATAGAAAAAGACAATTAATAAAATCTAAGTAAACACTAATAAAAATAGATAAAGGTTCATTAACAACACAGACCAGAACAAAAACCCCAAATGTAAGCCCCTTTTGGTTGGTGGAGGCTACTACATTTTGCAGCTGTGAATGAGAATTTAATTAATTGCCTGCCCTTCACCCTAAGGTCCCAGGGCAGGTTGAAACCATCAATACCTTATGCTCCATGAATTTATCTAGTCTTTCTCCCTGTGAGGAGGAAAAGGAATGTGAAGGAGGCAGGAACAGACAACATCAGGGCCTATTCTAGTTGAACTGTCCCTCGCCCCTGTCAATTTTATGTTGTTGTTTTTTTAAAAAAATGAAAACAATTAAAGATTAAATAATAAAAAATAAAAAAGAATAAACCAAATAAAAATAACATAATTACAACCACACATTTGCAGCACACTAATAAATCAAATGTTGTTGTTTAGTCGTTTAGTCGTGTTTGACTCTTCGTGACCCCATGGACCAGAGCACGCCAGGCACTCCTGTCTTCCACTGCCTCCTGCAGTTTGGTCAAACTTATGTTCATAGCTTCGAGAACACTGTCCAGCCATCTCGTCCTCTGTCGTCCCCTTCTCCTTGTGCCCTCCATCTTTCCCAACATCAGGGTCTTTTCCAGGGAGTCTTCTCTTCTCATGAGGTGGCCAAAGTATTGGAGCCTCAGCTTCACGATCTGTCCTTCCAGGGAGCACTCAGGGCTGATTTCCTTCAGAATGGATAGGTTTGATCTTCTTGCAGTCCATGGGACTCTCAAGAGTCTCCTCCAGCACCATAATTCAAAAGCATCAATTCTTCGGCGATCAGCCTTCTTTATGGTCCAGCTCTCACTTCCATGCATCACTACTGAGAAAACCATAGCTTTAACTGTACGGACCTTTGTTGGCAAGGTGATGTCTCTGCTTTTTAAGATGTTCTCTAGGTTTGTACAGTAATTGCTTTTCTCCCAAGAAGCAGGCGTCTTTTAATTTCATGACTGCTGTCACCATCTGCAGTGATCAAGGAGCCCAGGAAAGTAAAATCTCTCACTACCTCCATTTCTTCCCCTTCTATTTGCCAGGAGGTGATGGGACCAGTGGCCATGATCTTGGTTTTTTTGATGTTGAGCTTCAGACCATATTTTGTGCTCTCCTATTTCACCCTCAATAAAAGGTTCTTTAATTCCTCCTCGCTTTCTGCCATCAAGGTTGTGTCATCAAATACGAAATCAAATCAAATACGAAAAGTTTCTTATTTTGCATGTAATATCATTTACTTTAGTACTTCAGAATTGCAAACCACCTTGGATGCCTTGCTAGAAAGGTGGCGTATAAATGCAATGAATGAATAAATAAATAAATAAATAAGTAAATATATAGCTAAAAGTAGAATAAAGCAGAAGAGAAGATGGGATCGAATGTGTCTTCTATGATGTGAATGAATTAAATCATATAGTAGAAAGCATAACAAGATCTTTGTCTGAAGAGACATTAGCCAGACATCATATTTCTGCAGGAAATCCATCTCTTACAAAGGGACATTTAGTTCTTGAATAGATTGGCAAAGGGGCAGGTCTGTTATTCATCTGTCCACAATAAGACATAATGTTGTCAATCATAATCATAACGAACAAATTGTGGGAATTCCAAGGTCAGTACTCCAAGAGAGAAAAATATATGATGATAAAAGACCTTTTTGATCCTATCCTCAAAATAACATTGGTATATATAAGAGGTATATATTGGCTATGTGTGAGAATCAATAATTAGGCAAATCAGATTGATTTTGGGTTCTTCACCTCCTGAGTTAAAAGCTTCATGTGGAGAGCTGTCCACTCTCTCTTTCTTCATTCGCAATAACAATTGAACAATTAACCGTTGCAGTATGAGATGTACCTCAAATTATAGGAATTAAAGCAAATGAATCAAACTGAAATAATTCTCTATAATGCCAATTGCATAATCATATCAATGGACAATGAAAGGAATCTGCATTATATCTTCTCAGGGTAATAGACAAACGTGGTAAATTAAGCAAGCATGAATTAGTAATTATTACAATTGATATTCAGTGATAAGTTACATATAACCATAGCTTCCCCCCAAAAAAAATGTTTAGGGGTGCTCTCATTTTCCTGTTCATATTGAAATACTGCCCCTCAATGAGGCCAAACTTAGATTCACAAAATGTTTAGGCGTGTGCGTCCCCCTGTGTGGACCCCCCAGAAAAAAGCACTGCAGATAAGACTTCCTTATAGTTTAACTAGCTGCTAATAAACCAGTAATATATATGGGGGGGTGAAAATTGTAGAAGGTACAGATATAATTGGGACGCGGGTGGCGCTGTGGTCTAAACCACAGAGCCTATGGCTTACCAATCAGAAGGTCGGCGGTTCGAATCCCCACGATGGGGTGAGCTCCCGTTTCTCAGTCCCAGCTCCTGCCAACCTAGCAGTTCGAAAATACGTCAAAGTGCAAGTAGATAATAATAATAATAATAATAATAATAATAATAATAATATTTATTTATACCCTGCCCATCTGGCTGGGTTCCCCCAGCCACTCTGGGTGGCTTCCAACAAAATATTAAAATACAGAAATCCATCAAACATTAAAAGCTTCCCTAAACAGGGCTGCCTTGAGATGCCTTCTAAAGGTCTGGTAGTTGTTGTTCTCTTTGACCTCTGGTGGGAGGGCATTCCACAGGGTGGGTGCCACTACCGAGAAGGCCCTCTGCCTGGTTCCCTGTAGCTTGGCTTCTCGTAGCGAGGGAACTGCCAGAAGGCCCTCGGCGCTGGACCTCAGTGTCCGGGCAGAATGATGGGGGAGGAGATGCTCCTTCAGGTATATATAGATAAATAGGTACCGCTCCGGCGGGAAGGTAAACAGTGTTTCTGTGCGCTGCTCTGGTTCGCCAGAAACAGCTTAGTCATGCTGGCCATATGACCTGGAAAAACTGTCTGCAGACAAACGCTGGCTCCCTCGGCTAGTAAAGCGAGATGAGTGCCGCAACCCCAGAGTCATTTGCAACTGGACCTATTGGTCAGGGGTCCCTTTACCTTTACCTTTTTTATCAAGTATAATTCAAGAATGAATTATGAATCTTCTATCCATTAGATTAAATTTCAAGTGGATGCTATATATATACTGGGTGGCGTTCAATAATGATTGCCACTGTCACAAAAGAAATCAGATTGTGCCAGGGGCATAGGAAGATTGGGGCAGTCGGGGCGGTACGCCCCGAGTGACATGAACCCAGGGGTGCCATTGCCGCTGCCTGCCCCGCCCCCAAAACATGTGCCCCGCCCCTGTGTGTGGTATGCCCCACCCCAAACGTGTGCCCTGCCACGTCACTGGGGGCAGCACACCTGTTCTCCGCCCCCGGTGACGGAGCATGAAGCTCTGCCACTGGATTGTGCAATGGTTTCTCCTTTCCACCCTATAGCCCCCGAGGGCCTCCCAAATCTGCCCCCGAGGGCCTCCCAAAGGGCTGCAGGGAGGAAGAGAAGAAGATGAATTCTCAGTTGTGTCTGCGTCTGATCCATTTTCACACAAACAATGGCCTTTATCATGAATTTATATGGAAACAGCAGACAGGCTACAAAATGCTGCATGAATTATATGCACATCTTTTATGGGAAGCTTTGTATCTACCCGTTCAAGATGTTGGCCTATGGGAGAGTCTTAGATCATGTAAATTCAACATCAAGTTCTAGGCAAGGATTACGACATGCTGGGAACCATCCCTCCCACTTTCTGCTGGCTCCTGCTGCCTTCCCACCCCTGAAGACTCTGAACATCCAGATGCAAAACTCATGTAAATGTTGTGATAGAAGCTGGATTGGTGTGTGTGTGTGTGTGTGTGTGTGTGTGTGTGAAATTCTGGCATTTGGTTCTTTAAGCTTAGCACTGTTTCTGCATTCTTTCTCAGATAAAGATGGAGTGCCAGGCTTATCTTTGAATTACATTGCTTTTATCTGGGAGCTCACAATACCTGAACTGCTAAACAAACAAAAAATAAAAACCTGGGGGAAAGGCGTAACAGAAGAAATCAACATTTTAAAAGGAAACTAGACTTCCATTAGCACTTGTTTAGTACATAATTAAGCACTAATAATTGCATTGCCTGCAATCACTAGTTGACACCTGAAGATGAACCATTCCTTTCCATATGCTTTTCCTTTTGTTTTCTTTTTTTAAAAAAAAACAATAATCTGCCCAATATTATTTTAATTGTCTATTTAAAAACCTTACAGCTTACTGCTGCTGCTCACTCTTTTGACCTGCTAAGAAAGCCCTGAACAACTGATTGGTTCAAAATTGGGAAAGGAGTACGACAAGGTTGTATATTGTCTCCCTGCTTATTTAACTTATATGCAGAATTCATCATGCGAAAGGCTGGACTAGATGAATCCCAAGCCGGAATTAAGATTGCCGGAAGAAATATCAACAACCTCAGATATGCAGATGACACAACCTTGATGGCAGAAAGCGAAGAGGAATTAAAGAACCTTTTAATGAGGGTGAAAGAGGAGAGCGCAAAATATGGTCTGAAGCTCAACATCAAAAAAACCAAGATCATGGCCACTGGTCCCATCACCTCCTGGCAAATAGAAGGGGAAGAAATGGAGGCAGTGAGAGATTTTACTTTCTTGGGCTCCTTGATCACTGCAGATGGTGACAGCAGTCACGAAATTAAAAGACGCCTGCTTCTTGGGAGAAAAGCAATGACAAACCTAGACAGCATCTTAAAAAGCAGAGACATCACCTTGCCGACAAAGGTTCGTATAGTTAAAGCTATGGTTTTCCCAGTAGTGATGTATGGAAGTGAGAGCTGGACCATAAAGAAGGCTGATCGCCGAAGAATTGATGCTTTTGAATTATGGTGCTGGAGGAGACTCTTGAGAGTCCCATGGACTGCTAGAAGATCAAACCTATCCATTCTTAAGGAAATCAGCCCTGAGTGCTCCCTGGAAGGACAGATCGTGAAGCTGAGGCTCCAATACTTTGGCCACCTCATGAGAAGAGAAGAATCCTTGGAAAAGACCCTGATGTTGGGAAAGATTGAGGGCACTAGGAGAAGGGGACGACAGAGGACAAGATGGTTGGACAGTGTTCTCGAAGCTACGAACATGAGTTTGACCAAACTGCGGGAGGCAGTGCAAGACAGGAGTGCCTGGCGTGCTATGGTCCGTGGGGTCACGAAGAGTCGGACACGACTAAACGACTAAACAACAACAAGAAAGCCCTGTGCAAAGATGCCATGATGCCTGCCCACTTGAGGCCAAACAAATGTCATTCTTATGTAAATTCTTGCCCAGGGCTACTTGGTTGCTACCTTAATTTTAGGCATTCCAGACATTCCCCAACAGACTCCCCCTGTTTGGTACCAAGAAGAGTGTGATGGGGGAAGGCAGACAAGGTATTTAAAATGGGCACTAGAGCTGAGCATGTGGCTCCAATTGAATTCTGGAAGTAGTGCAAACAAGCACAGTTGGGCAAACTGTTTGCATAGTCAAGGCTGACTGATAATTTGGTGTTGTGACATCATCATGTTCACTAGGTGATCCCTGATGGATTGGGATCATAGCTGCCAAGTCTCCTGTTTTTCGCGGGAAACCCCCAGATTTTAATCTGTTTCCTGCTGTTACCCCAAATAGAAAAAAATCCCTGAAATCCCCCGGATTCCCTAACTGCCACGGAGGCTCCATTTTGGGTGCCACTCTGCCCATGCCTGGGCACCGGAAATCGGGCAGAGCGGCACCGGAAGTTGCTTCTACGCATGTCCAGACATGCATAGAAGCGACTTCCGGTGCCGCGCCGCTGCTGATCCCGCATTTTTCAGCGGGAGACTTGGCAGCTATGATTGGGATCATACAAGAAAGAATTTTTTTCAAATAAATTTAATGGTGTAGCAGCAGGAAGAGGAGATCAGTGGTTACAAGCAAGCACAAAAGCGTGGGGTATTATTATTATTAATATTATTAATATTATTATTTATTACAATGTTGTTGTTGTTAGACTCCACCAGCTATAGCCAGCATGGTCAGTGGCCACACACTTGCAGTCCAACAACATCTGGAGGGCCACAGGTTCCGCACCCTTGCCCTAAGATGCAAATCAGGAAGGTATAGCTAAAACGATGGTACTTCAGGTGAAATATGCTTAAAAAAAACCCTTGTCAATTGATTGGGTGGCTGAATTTATATCCCACCTTTTTCTCCAAGGAGCTCAAGGTGGCTACATGGTTCTTTCTCTCCTGTGAGGTAGGTTATGCTAAGACGCAATGACTGGCTCAAGGTAAGCCAGGGAGCATCATGGCAAAGTGGGGATGTGAACCCTGGGCTTGCAGTTCCTTGTTCAATACTCTAACTCAGCCTTTCTCAACCTTGGGTCCCAGATGTTGTTGGACTACAAGTCTCATCATCACTGGCTAGCAGGACAAAGGTGGTCAGGGATGATGGGAATTGTAGTCCAACAAGATTTGGGACCCAAAGTTGAGAAAGGATGCTCAACCACTACAACACCAATATAATCTGTTTGATTATGGGTTTTTTTTTTTTAAAAAAAACTATTTTTTACCATACACAACTGGAATAAAAGTTTGGAGTCAACTTTGGTCTTTAGCTTTTTATACCAATAATTATTGTCTCTTAAAATGTAGGTTTCTAATTCCAGTGGTTGAAGAAAAGAACTACTTCTTTAGTAACCCTAATTGCAAATTACAGCTTTACATTTAGCAAAGTCCCTATCTTCTCTCCAAACACTGAGAGTGAGAATAATGGAAGGCAGGGTGTCTTTTAAAAAGAAAGGTAATATATCTCAAGTTGCCCCTAGCATTGAAAGATATTTGAGAGATATGAAGAGATGCTTGTAAAATATAATGACAATGCGTGCTACTCCCTCTCAGAAGAAATATGTTATCAGGACTGAATTACAAGAGACTGGACTCTAAGTAGGCTAGAGAGATGTTTCCTCTTCTCTGAAGCTTATGAAATAAAATATTGAGCTTTGCAACTTCTATTACCATCACTCTCAGTTTCTTCCTAGATATGTTTTACTTAGATCACACAAAACTTCATTTTGCGGGTTGGGCATTGTATATATGTATGAATCCCTTCTGTCTCCCACACTTCAATTGACAAACAAATGAGTTAATTTCCCTATGGGGGAAAAAATGGAAGAGAAATTGACTAGTTGCCACCCCACCATCCCTCCTCCCTAGAAGCACCAACTGCATTTGCTCACTTTAAAAATCAGTACAGTGAAGTGACAGCAGTGCCAAGAGATATGTGTTTAGCCTCGCCCCTGAGGTTGCATGACTCCTTGAAGCTCCTCCCATAATTCAGTATCAAGGTCTCACATGGGGCATTTCCACCGCAGGAGTTCATTTTAATCCCACAGGGAACCAATAGGAGTCATGTGGCCCCATGATGGATGAAGAGTAGTGATGAAGAGAAGCAGTGATTTCCTTCCCATCCTACCCCGGCTTTCCAGCTCTTGGGACACTCAGTTAAGAGAGGACAACATACAAGAACCTGCTAAAAAGCAAAACAAACAAACAAACAAACAAACAAACAAAAAGTTTGCAAAAGATGGCAGTGGCAACATTTAGCTCAAATGGCATTTGACCAAAGGGAGGACAAATTTTGGGAATTGGTGTCCAGAGGAATTAAAGATGTGAGATCAACACATGATACTGTAATCCCAGCCCAGAAATGGGTCAAATATTACAGCAAGTTTTTTAGCCCCCAAATAAGGTGGGTATGAAAGTTAACCTGTCAATTTTACCCAAGTGGTGAGAGGTGTCCCCCAATGAAATAAAACATCTCATTGAAAGCTTAAAGCCTAACAAAGCCCCAGGAGAAGACATTATGCCTCCAGAGCCCATCAAAACTCATTCAGAATTGTGGTTACCTATTTTGGCCAGTCTTTTTACACATATAAACAACATAGCCCAAATTCCTAATGGCTGCAAGGCAAATACCATTGTTCCAATCTTCAAGAAAGGGGACAGATCTCTGCTACAAAACTACCATCCCCTCAGCCTGCTAGATATCCCTTCAAAGTTATACGCTCAGAATTTGCAAATAAAGTTAACAGACAGGTTTTCCCATCCTGGGTTCATTGCAATTGGTACTGTTTCTGTTCTGCTACAGTTCAGCTTCCATTCAAACCTAAGTTCCTCATCTCTCTGTCTGCTGCAACCAAGCTTAGCTATTTAATTACATAATTAATTTCAGTGCATTTCAATGGACGAAAAACATCAAAAACAATGTAGTAAATAACAATCATGAATATTGCTTGTATTCAATGATGGGAAGAGTGGGAATTTGCACTCCTCTTCCCATTTCTAGCAGGAATCTCTCATATCCCTACTAAAGAAGTGTGAGAATATACACCTTGATTACTTATAATGCATATTAATATTGTGCAATTTTGTGTACTAATGTGTAAGATGTAACCAACAGGCTTCGATACTTAATTCCTTAAATTTGTACTGCTTCTTTGGGGAACCTGATATATACTTTTCTATGTTCACGTTCCTAATTAAAAATCCACCTGCCAATCTAATTCTGTGTTTTACTGACTTTGAAAATGATAAAAGGGAAGGGTGTTTTGTGGATTGGGGGCTCTTCTCCAGCCTGGATATTAATCTCAGTCAGTTAGGTTGAGGGGTATCTTAGAGGCTCTGGCAATCTGGGTCTGTGCCAGGGTCAATAGAACTCTTCTAACACCCGTAGTGTTTTGGTTTTTTAAATAATTTTTAAATTTATTTCTGAAAACCCAAAAGTACAGTAGCAGAGTATAAATAAAAATATATATAGTAACATATCAATGTAAATCAAGACACCCATATTTCGCAAGCTGGCATAGGTGTTGAATGTTTGGCATCTACATCTGAAATATAAGAAATAAATTCCTACCAGCTGATGTAGAAGCTTTTTGGGTCCTGCATCCCTCTGGAGACCCACATTTTATGTGTTATTTTTCCCACAGTAGCCAAAGCCGGGAAGTACAAATGTAGATTTTTCAAACTTTCCCACTGCTCGGCTATTGCAATCCCAGTTGTAGCTAGCACCCAGGTCAAAGGGTTCTTTATTAGCATTTATGGTTTTTTTTTTCCTGGTGATTTTGATACTACTTGTCTCTAAGCAGTGTAAAGCAAGCCTAAACAACAAAAGCAACACAAAAATGCAAAATAAAAGCATTCATACAAATTAATAATAAATACATAATAAAAAATTCCTTCTGACACACAGTTCTCCACTCAACACCTCTGTCTCTTGGCTGCCATCCAGGGCCCAAACAAAAAGAAAGAAAATAAATAAATTACCCCCACCTACTCCAAAAGAAAACCTCACAGAAAGGATGGATCATGGAACCTTTTGACATCACCCTAGTCTCTCACTCTATGGTTTATTCACAGGCATCAAGGTCTTAATTCCTTAAGCTTCTCACAGGTGTGTCTCAATCAACACTTCATCAGGACACACCCAGTTTTAGTCTACAGCAAGTTTGGCTTGGTGAGTTTCCCAAGAAGGTACCCAAAGATGGCAAAAAGTATTAGCTGCTTTTAATCATCTGGACCTCCACTGTCTTGACCTAGCTAAGAAATGCTAATTCTTTGATGTGCTGGATAGTTATCCTGAGTGTAAAGTATTCTAAATCTGAAAGAGGAAGCCTAAAGCTGTGCTTCCATTGTTATGACAGTGGTCAGATCAATCCTCTTCGCATGCAATCAATCTTCAAAGAACAAAGAAAAACAAAATTTCAGGGTGGTGGGTAAGCTTATTTTGTTCCATGATCACACATGGATTGTTTGTGGAAAGCCTTGTTGGTCTTCTGACCAACTAAACAGTTGGCCAACTAAACAGTAAGCCTTGTTGGCTCTTCTGTCACTAAACAGTTGAATTGGGATCAATTCCAGAGAAAAAGAAAAAAAGAAAATGCTCCTTATTTGCTTTATTTGAATCTTGTTTTTAATGTGTCAGTAATATCTGCAATGCCCACTGCTGATGTAATGCAGATTTAATTCTCAGCTCATTTAGTTACTGCCTCAATAGAAAAAAAAAACAATGCCTAGTGGGAGTGATGATTAAAAAGTAACAACAGAGATATAACAAGCATGGATAAATGAAATAAATTGCAGGAAACATATTAAAGGCAGGGCTTCTGGCACTATCCTCTTATGAAGTTTTAAAAGAACACTATCTGAGTCTTTATTCCTTAATCTCCGTAATTATAGTCATCCCATAAGGTATGGAGAGAATGAAAGCTTGACAGAGTACACCCCCTTTCCCTAATGTCATCAAGCATAGAAGAGGCATATCTCATAAAAATGAATCACACTGAGTTTGCTTCTCAAGCTGTTAACTCTTATTTAGAAGAATGAGGTACAAAGGCTGCAATCCTACTTACCTGAAAATACGCCCCACTGATTCAGTGGGATTTCCTTCTGAGCAGGCAGATATAGGATTGGACTGTTAAAAGTGCTGGGAGAATGGCTTCATCGGTTGCATGCTGGAATTGAGAATTCCTGATTTCATATATGCTGTACCTATGAACATTCACAAGTTTTACATAAGCATGTGCCATAGAATTTAATTATTAGTGTTAGGGACTTCAGAACAAAGAATGGGCCCCTTTTATGATTCAAACTATACTCATCAAACAGTTCAACAGCAAAATAACACCATACAATTTTTCTTTTGTTACAAAGCCACAACAGAAGACCAATTTTCAGTCTTTTACTTCCAACACCAAGGACTACAAACTATAATGCTGATCCCATAAGTACGGATATACTGTATATTTAACTTGAATCTTCATAATTTCTGCTTGTGACCTTGCCCAAGGTGAAACATAGTTTTTAGAAACAGATTTCATCAGATTATTGTTTGTAGACTAAGAAAAGAAGTCATTCCTCACAGCGAACTATGATTCTCATTATGCTGGCCCATTGATCATGAGTTTCTGAAGGAGAAGCTTCTCAGCAATTTCCCAAAGCTTAGTCTACCAACAGTCTATGGACTACTCTGTTGAGCTTTACAATTTTGCATCATAACAAGTCTAGCTGCTAAGAACATATAGTGCACAAACTTTTGGTGTCACCTACGTGTCAAACACAGAAAACAACATTCAATTTGGAGTTTTCATTCATCTATAATTTTATACAATTCTTTTAGACTTAATCTGTGAACTACCTGGAACTATTGTGCTTAGGATTTAAAGTCCTCTTCAGGCACAGAAAGATTTTTTTAATGTTGGTTCCTGCTTTAGGCAGGCAGTGTTTCAAATATTTCCATACAATCAGATTTCTTCCCATAGGTTGGGGGATTTTGATTGCCTCCTGTTGTTTCTGGTAGAATCAATATAATAAAAATTCCTACTTTTATTCTTGAACTTTTTACAAACCATGGTTCATGCATTGATTGCTGTACTTTTCATTTCTTTCAGTGTACCTCCCCCTGCTCCCACATTACTAATATACATTTGTGCATTGATAATACACTGGAAAACAAAAAAAAGAAGAATAGGACATTATAATGTGATCATGTGATGATCACATCATGGTCTTTTGTTGGGCACATGCAGTTGCATCATGGGTCAAACACTACAAACGAACCCAATGTGCTAGCACATATTATTGTATCAATGTTCTACGTGTTACAGGAGTCATCCTACACACGAGTAAGACCATGGCAGAGACACATGCCTGACTGGCATGTTCTCTCCCTCCTGGTCGATTGTTCAGGAGCTTCAAAAGCTTTCTTCTGCCTGAACATCACAGTGACTGATACCAAAAAGCATTTGCACACTTAGGGATCCGCTGAGTTTACGCAGTTGTGTAACAGACCTCAGCAACTCAGCATTTGGCTAATCTACTTTTATTTACATATAAACACACACAGAGCACTGCAACATGGCTCCCTCTCTCTCTAGCAGAGAAAGAACAAATAGTCCCACTTCACAGAACACAGTATCACAAACATCCATGTCACTTCCCACTCCGTGGAATGAAAAACATACACCGTCATGTGATAGACAAAAATCCCATGACTGCAGACATGGAGAATGAATCTTCAACACTACATTTGGGATGTTTTATTAATGTGGAAAAATGTGTATCAGTAAAATACAGAAAAATATTGATCCAAATGTGCATAGCCATATCAGTGCTGTTTTGATTTTGTCTTGTTTTCTGCAGTGTTTTCTCAATGCTCATGTGCAAATTGGTGGTGGTGGTGGTGGGTGGGACAAAAATGCAAGAAAGAACTGAAATGTCAGAATTGTCCAGGTAGGTGCATTATGTGACCCATGAGAACAGCAAAATAACCAGACCGTACAACAGTGATGGGATAAAATTAGGCCAAATCTTTATTGACAGCACCAGGCAGGGCAAGGGTTGGCATGGCATTGGGTCCCAGGAACAGTTCATCATTCCACAAGCCCCATGTTGATGGAATGGATTTGCTGGGTTTGGATCACACCAAAGCTCTACGACAGGAGTCGGCCTGTGTTGAACCTTGCCGTGGTGCAAGCCAAGCAAGCAAGGTCTCACCGGGCGACCAGGGTGCAGATTCCACCAGGCAGATAACAAACCCATGCTTGGGCTTGCTGTGGTCAGTCCTTCCCTCAGGCGCCTTGGAAAGAACACAGTATTGTTGCCTGCAACATTTTCCTGGCCAAGGATTGTTCCTCACTGAGCTCCCAGTGGAAGTCGGTGGGCAAGTTGCTTGTGTATGAAATAATGCCACTTTGCTTATTCTGATGCAAACTCCTTTTCCTAGCGCCTCTAAATCTGATTGCAAAACACACAGTTTAATACGAAGAAAGGGGATGGGGAAGGAAAAGGGAAGGATATCCCACACCAATCATAGTTGCCTGCTAAGACTATTGAAGCCAGAAGTAATCCCCAGGCTAAAGTTTTTCACATTACAGAAGCAAAGGTAGCTGCAGAGGAGAGGAGAGAATCTGGTTTCCCTAGGAACAAGGAGGAACCCATGTGAGAGCTCCTCTTTGCTCCTCCTATCATGACAGTGTTCTGTTCAGCTTAGCAGCTCTCGAAGAGAACCAGACAGCTCTTGCTTTCGGATTCAAAGCTGTCAAATGAACTGATAGGGAGAGATCAAGGTGCAGATGCCGGCAAGGAACAGCTTGTGTACAAACCTGCTAAAGCATCTTTGCTCCTGTATAAATTACTATCTACCTACTGTACCTCTTCCATCCAATCTGCAGTATTTTGGATTGTGTTTCTCCCACCCCTCCTGAATAGCAATATGAATTTTGCAAGAAGAATGGATATGAAGACAGAAGAACAAGTAGAAGAAAAGAACGAGATTAAAACCCATCTCTAATTCAATGGCAACAGCACAGTGTGAAAGAAAATGCAATTCCTTGTGCCACTTTTGTTTACTGGTCCAAAAGGAGGACACTGGAAGAGCTTTCTTATCACTGCAGATCATTCCCTTATTTGTGATCCCCCAGCTCTGTATATCCACGATTCCTCCACGCCCCCTTATCTCAACCTGCAGTGGTAGCCAGTGACTGGTCTTCATGAACTACTGTGTGTTCACTGCTATGTGATCCCGATGGTCTTTCGATCACAGCTTTTCAGAAAATCACCGGCAACAGGCAGATCACTGACACAAGCAGAAGAAACAAGAAACATTCACGGTCGAGGGAGCCAAATACAGCTAATGAAGTGGTGTATCGCTGCTGATCAGTGACTGGGATTGTTCCCTAAGGTGACTCTGAGGAAGCTGGGGGTAGAGGGGATGGACTGTGAGTAAAAAATGCAAGGTTGTGGTCACTATCTAGTGACCTCACAGGGGTGTAAGTAACCAGAGGCGAGCAATCAGTCACTATGGAGGGCAGAGTGGCCGCTGAATGGTAAGTGTTTTGCAGGAATTTGCCAGAGTGCAGCCCTAATTATCCTTCTGCTAGATTGTCCCGATTGTCCTCATCAAGAGGAATTCTGTCTGATGGGTTTCTCCCCAGAGTTCTCATGAAGAATTTTATAGCTACGTATTAGAAGGCTATCAGAGACAGTGAGAAAAATTAACTGCATACATTTTTTAAAAAACAAAACAAAACCCAAAAACCTCAACAACTTGGGATTCATACATGATCATTCTTGCAATTCTAAAGGGTATTTCGTCCTTATGCTTTTATTTAACTTGTGTGTTTTAAAATTTTGGTTTGTTGTTGTTTTAAAATTAAGGGAAGTAGGATGTGCCTGGGAAGAGAGGAGCTGGGGAGAGCAGGGGTGACCCCGGTCACAGTAGTTCTGGGCAAGAGGAGGTATGGATGTGGGGTTGGGCAGGCTGGGTAAGGGACACATGACATAGGCAGTTTGTGAGTGTGTGGTGTGCCAGTCCCCCATCCAACCTGAGGTATTGCAGCCAGCCCTTGGATCTGTTGGTGCTCTTGCTTAATTCCAGGCTGGCTCTGAGTAAGACTTCCTTCATCCGTGCTCTGATTATGGATGAGGAGGCTAATTTGGCCTGTATCACTGAGTCCTGGGTGGATGAGCAGGATGGCGTTGGTTTCACTGAGCTGTGCCCACCTGGGTACTCATTGCAACATCAAGGTAGACTTGAGAATCAGGGAAGGAGAGTTGCTGTGGTCTATAAAAAAACGTACCTCTCTTTCCAAATTCTGTCCAGTTATGGGGAGGGGTGTGTGTTCCTGGCACTGGGAAATCAGGATAGATTAAGGGATTTTGTTGCTTTACCATCTGCCCATCTGTCTCCCTGTCTGAGTTGATGTCAGAGGCAGTGCTGAAGATTCCCAGATTGCTGGTTTTGGGGGACCAACATCCATACTGAGGCAACTGGATTGGATTTGACCTATAAAGCCTTGAACAGCTCAGAACTACAATGCCTCAAGCACGGCCTCTCTCTATATGAACCTACCTGGACCCTGCAATCAACATTTGAGGCCCTTCTTTGTATGTCTCCTCCATACAGGTCTGGAAGGTGGAAACACAAGAACGGGCCTTTTCTGCGGTGGCTCCCCATTTCTGGACTGCTCTTCCCAGGGAGGCTCACCTGGGCTGGATCTAGGCACGTCAAAGAAGCAATTCAGTTGAACGTGTTGTAAACTCATACAGCAAAATCTGGTAGGAAAAGATGGGACCCCACAGCGCCATCTGGTGTCATTGCATATACATCACATATAAAACACTTTTTCTTTACCAATCTAATTGAGTCTCTGGTGCCTTAATTTTTAGGAGCCAGGCAAAACCATTTCTCTTTAACATACTATGTCATTTTAACTGTTTTCGGAAGGGTGATTATTGGTTTGCTTTTGTTCTAGTTCTTATTATGCATTTTGTGTTCTCATTTGTACTTTTACGCTAGGTTCCTATATTAACCTGCACACCTGCTTCACTTTTAAAGGTTGAGTTTTGAAAGTCATTATGATTCTGGAGTTCATACTTGGGTTTCTGGTTCTCTTTCTTTCTTTCTTTCTTTCTTTCTTTCTTTCTTTCTTTCTTTTGCTCTTTCCTACAGCAAGTAGGGCCATATGCAAATTTCTTCCTGAAACCAAAACACAGATGGAAGAGAAGTCGTAAAAAGGAATTGTATTATCATTTGTCTCAGGCATGTAATAATAGATAATGCACTGACACCCCAAAGCCTGGAGCAAGAAAATCAGCTAATCAACACGATATTGTGAGGGAAACTATTTTATAAGTTAGAAATGACTGATAATTATGGTTGAAACTGACCATTTCAGCACACAGTGATGAACACTTCATATATTAACTCTGTGGCTCTCTCTACATTTTCTTTTAAAAATGTATTTATAGTCTCCATATAATACAACAAATCCAGGATAACCCTTCTTGAATTTTCTCAGCATTGTGGCATTGTGCATAAACAGTCTTCGATATGTCTAGCAGTAAAATACAATAGGCAAACCCCAGCACTATCTTAATGAACTTCTACTCAGGTGACAGGACTTCACAGCCTGTTGTTGTTGTTGTTGTTGTTGTTGTTGTTGTTGTTGTTGTTGTTGTTGTTGTTGTTGTTGTATTTTTATGCTGTAAACTGCCCTTTGGATGAAGGGTGGCATACAAATTTAATAAGTAATAATAATACCCCTCCTTTTTGCCTGACGGGACTCAAAGTGGCTTACAAATACAGATAAGAACTGCTAAGAAAAAAAATCATTAAAACAATTAAATATTGATAAAATTAAAATTTACATACATATATAAAATCTATTAAATCCATACAAATAATTACAATAAAAAAGCAAGGTGCAAGCCCTTTCATTTAAAACAGTCTGTACCCTGAAGCTTTTTGGAAGAAGAAAGTATTCACCTGCTGGCAGAAGATCAACAAAGATGAAGCCAGTCTAACCTCTCTAGAGAGGAAGCTCCAAAGTCTTGGAGCAGCCATTGAGAAGGCCGTCACCATACAATCAGTCATCCAATCAGGGTCATCCAATCTCATTCAATCCAACTGTCCTGCAGTGCATCTCCTATTCCAGAGGATCTTCTGATGCTCTGGAGCAGATTTTGAGGGCACACAGATGTCTGCAGGCGGGAAGGAAAGGACAGTGGAGCCCTGCTGTGTTAGGGAAAACCTGTTCCACTTGTGCATGGAGAATACATATATGAAATGTATTCACAAACTTGACATGAGTCAGCAGTGTGATGCAGCAGCTAAAAAAGCCAATGCAATTCTGGGCTGCATCAATAGGAGTATAGCATCTAGATCTAGGGAAGTAATAGTACCACTGTATTCTGCTCTGGTCAGACCTCACCTGGAGTACTGTGTCCAGTTCTGGGCACCACAGTTCAAGAAGGATACTGACAAGCTGGAACGTGTCCAGAAGAGGGCAACCAAAATGGTCAAAGGCCTGGAAACGATGCCTTATGAGGAACGGCTTAGGAAGCTGGGTATGTTTAGCCTGGAGAAGAGAAGGTTAAGGGGTGATATGATAGCCATGTTCAAATATATGAAAGGATGTCATATGGAGGAGGGAGAAAGATTGTTTTCTGCTGCTCCAGAGAAGTGGACACGGAGCAATGGATTCAAACTTCAAGAAAGAAGATTCCACCTAAACTTTAGGAAGAACTTCCTGACAGTAAGAGCTGTTCGGCAGTGGAATTTGCTACCAAGGAGTGTGGTGGAGTCTCCTTCTTTGGAGGTATTTAAGCAGAGGCTTGACAGGCAATATGTCAAGAATGCTTTGATGGTGTTTCCTGCTTGGCAGGGGGTTGGACTGGATGGCCCTTGTGGTCTCTTCCAACTCTATGATTCTATGATTCTATAATATTTGCTACAGTCCTCTGTTTTACTTTTGTACATGGATATCCATACTGAGAACTAGTCATATGGCCCTGTCATGCATTCAACCAAAATGTGAGGAGGATTGGGTTAATGCTCAGAAGCCACACCCCCGATACTGAGGTAACAGCAAAGCAGGTCACATTACGAATGCAACTTTTCTAGAAACAATTCCTCTCTTGCTATCCCACCATGTCTTTCATGGTCTAGCTTTGCTCTACAGGATCAATGATAGACTGAGGGAGTTCTCAGAAGAAGAAATATGCACAGTCCCATACTCAGCATTTCACAAATTTTGACTTAGGCAAATTATGAAGCCACGTACTATGACAAATGAGAGAGGACAAGCTTGTAGAATCTAGCTGATGGCAGTCTCAATCAATGTGACAGCATTACTGCAACTCCCAACAACCCCAGCCAGCTTAGACAATGGACAGGGATGATGGGAATTTGGGTCTAGCATCTGGAAGGTGCCACATTGGGTACCACAATGTAGAATGTTCAGTGTACATACATTTGCTGTAATCTTGACCACGACTCACAATCTTATTGCAAAGGTGGTGGGGTGAACTGAGGCTGAGAGACTGTGCCTTGCATGTGGGAATCTTGTGTGTTGATCAGAGAGGCAACATTTGAAATGGGAACATCCTGATACTCATTGCATTCCCTTTGCTGCTATGCTGTGGTTGCTCTCTAAAGACTTGGAAAGATACTGGCCTTCATTATGAGCTATAAACGGAGACCTTATCACCTCAAGGGTCAGATTTTCAAAAAGTCTCAAAGGTGCAGCTCCATTGATTTCAATTTGTACTCACAGAGGAGCTTGCCTGAAGACTTTTCAAGGTTGAAAAATGGGCTAGCTTTTCTGTAGAGGTAAATCATTGCAACACAACTATTACTAAAATAATGCCTTTCTCCTTTACAATGTAGAAACTTAACCACTGGAACGTGCTTGGGAATGTGGAACAATCTCTGTTCCTTGAAGTCCTTGTATTAAGAAAGGGCTTTCTTTCTTAAGACAAATATTTTAATGTTGCCAAATCCACAGAATCTACATTAATCAAAACTAAAACTGAAACTAATATTCATAACTATTTGAAACTTGTTCCGCCCATTTCACTGACCCATATTGACCCATACTGTGCTCCACCCTCCAGCTCTGAAGCTTCCCCTGCTTCTGATTCTTGCCTCCTGGCTCGTATATGTCCCCACAAATCTCTGCTCCCCTCTCCCTTCCCTCTGCCCCTGGCACACACTCATTGGCAGCTTGTCAGTCCCTGATAGTGCATAGGTATCTCAAAATGTGTATAGAAATGGTGTATCCGAAGATATAGAATGTGTTACTTAAAGATATTAGAATTAAACTTTCATGAATCCCAAACCACTGGAACACTATAAAATAATTTGTTTTTATATGGATAAGGATCAAATGATACTTCTCTGAAGTTAGTGGGGAAGCAAAGTTGTGCTGCTTGATGGTTAAGCATTTATAGTTTGTGTATCTTTCACTTTCACTTCCTTAGTATAAATCTGAAAATAATTTCAGATCCCCATAATCTGCATGGATAAACAGTGTCTGACATTGAATACCTTATACTGCAACTCACACACCTGAAAGTTAGTCCCATTGAACTAAATTATTCCTGAGAATACATGTATAGGTTGACACAATTAATTCAGCAGTTAGAATGGTTGGGTAAAGAGTAGTGAGAATGAAGGTCGCTAGGAGATGGGAATTTGCTGAGGGGCGAGTTTACCCTTTTCTGCTATTCCTGAGGGACAACTTTGCTATGCAGACTGTTACTAAACTGAGGACTTTCATCAGCAGTATTGCCTCTTGTTTAACTAAGTAGCAGCAGCAAGAGTGCAAAACGCTATATTAAGCCAGCATTACATTATGGTGATTCCATTGAGCAACTTCAGACAAATATTTATACAAGGCAATACAAATTGTGTGCTGCCAATATCTAGTTATCATGAAAAAACAATGTGTTTTTGCAGGTCAGGCAGACGTTGGAAAGATATGATTGCCACCATTTTAAATTCTGCAGTCTTTCCCAATAGTAATGTTTTAAGGTAGAAATTGACTGTGGTTTAAAACGTTTTTAGATAACCATTATTTTCCTCTTTCTTCTAACTTTTCAACTGTAAACACAAACTTGGTTCGTTTCATCTGTTTCAACATCTAGGAAATGCTTAATTCAGTGATATTTCTTGATAAGCTGAAATAGCGCCCAGTATAAAGCCTTTTGTATTTACATAAGGGGGTTGCCTATGAATTCAATTGCTGTGTACAATAAATCTCTCCTAAATGTGACAGAAAGTGGGGGGAATTCTGTATTAATGCTTCATAATGGGTGTATAGTTAAATAAATTTTATGAAAGCAAAGGTGTCTCATTGTTACCAAGCCTGCTTTCCTGTAGCAATATTTTCACATGATTAAGTTAGAGATCAGATAACCTTCTTATGCAGTATATACCCAATAGCAATTTAAAAACTCAATATCTACTGTATTATTCTAAAGACTCATTCCATTTTCAGTGGGAAATGAATACAAAATAAAGAGATAAACTAAATATAAAATGTAAAACATGAGAAAATTTATCATTTCCAAACATAAAAGCAAAAAAAGGGTAGAGAAAGGTAACAAAAGGTAGGCAGAGCTCTGGAAGAACATGGGGGGAAAGTAGATAAATCTGCAATGTTCTCTCCCCCCCTTATGCCGTTTGGCTCGGTTTTTTATTAAGGTGCATACGCTTTAGTTCAGGAAGTGTGAATTGTATAATCATCTCCATAATGCACTTTGCTACTGCAGGCTACATATCAAATTAATTTATGCCCCTCTGCAAATTTTCAGCTTCACTTGATACAAAACAAAAGGGAGCATTAGACCCAGCAGTGAAGCAACCCATGAACCAGTTGATTTACCTTACTCCTTGCACCTGAGATAGGTTTTAAAGACTAGAATATTGATGGTTTCGGAAACGGCAGAGAATCAGATGAGGATGAGTCTGAAGCATCATGAGAGATAGATTTTCAGGTTGTTGCAACTGTAAATTATTTTGAATGTCAGTGGCTAAGAATCTGTCAGTAATCTCATCTATGTGGTATCATTGGATAAGAGCCAGGTCATCCATTTCTCATTGTACGGATCACTTCAATGAAAGGAGACTCACTGAAGTCAATACTTCCTATTGACAAGAATGCACAGTCATTTCCTACAGCATTTATATTCCGGAATCAGTTTTCAACTGAACGGGTTGTTTTTTTCAAGAGATTTTCATCCAGTTTTAGGCAAAAGCTACTAAAAGGACCCATACATATACAATAGTGGAAGGTTGCAATTTCTTTATCTTTCTCAAGCTTTGGGCCTTATATTGGGAGAAGAGAAGTGCATGTTTTAGAACAATTATGTATTCACAGAAGCGTCCAGTGTTATCTTTGCTCAATGTTACTTTGTCCCACTTAAGAGTGCTCCAGAAATCAACCAGGAAAAGCATATTTATCATTAGACGTTCCAATTTTTTTTGCCCAAATATGAGACGTTCCAATTTTTTTTGCCCAAATTCTTCAGTAGGGGGGGGGGGTAGCACACATGAGAGTTACCCCATTTTATCCCTGGAACTACCCTCTGTAGGATGCTTATTGGAGTGAGGATTTCTAAGAAAGTGTTTTGGCAACGACCCAAAATCACTTTGAAAAATATATATTAATTGAAAAATCGAGACTGCAAACTTCAGACTGGAAAAATGAGAAACTGAGAGGAAAAAAAGTTGACAGATTCACCCATCCATACCTGGCAGTGACCCAGGTCTCCTATCCCTAGTCTAGCCCTCTAAAAATCACACCAAAGTAGCTCTTTGTTGCGCTTCACAATGTCACCTTCCATGTGCCACTGTTGTCAAGAGGACAACATTGTTGTCAATGTTGCGTCCAACAGTCATAGTTGGATGGCACATGTCTTGATGAAGATATGAAATGGGCACATTTCCTCTTTCCTACTGCACCGTAGAAAGATTTGCATGTGTCATGGCTTACAAATCGGAATGTGAAGAAATAGTGCTTTTTAAAAATGCAGACATCACTACTGAAGAAGCACTATTTAGGCAGGAGAGAGAAAAAAACAGCAATTGTAAATAAAAAGGATGGGGTGGTGATAGAAGGTATTGTTTAGAGTTGCTTATAGGCTTGAGGAAGTTAAAGACTTTAAAGAGAGATGCAGGAACCAAGAGCAGCGAAAGCCAGACGAAGGCTTTGTATAAGAAAACCATGTTTCCTTTCACATGCTGTCCTCCTTTGCTGAAGGAAAAGCATCAAGTGAAATTCCCTTAATTTCTGCCAGCACCTAGTAAGATGAAGGCGAATTTCAGTCAGCATCATATTCCGCCTCTGAGAAAGGGACCACTAGGTTTAGCATCCCTTATTGACGACACAATGCATATAGCAGTCTTGTTTAAACTACCTAGGAGCTCCGAGGCTGCTAGAGTGATAAGAACACCCAGCAGAGCTATCCATGGCTTTGATGGATCGCTGGTATTAACCGTCCTAATCTTGAGTGGGTCTGACAGCCTGAAGCATTAAAAAGGATCCTGCATTCTTTCATTCATTTCAAGAAATACATAAGAGCTTCTTGTTCACACCCTTACAGTTAAGGTCGTGCCAGCAATTCCATTACAAACTATTTTTCAGCATTACATAATTGCATTAGTTCTTCCATAAAAGCTGCCTCTGATTCGACACTTGACAGACAAGATCCTTCTTCAAACCCAAATCTTTGAACTGAGTTGCTACTTTGGCCAGAGAAAAAAGGCTCAGTTTTGAAGTGCGTTTAAGCTGCCCTTTTAATTTTATGCACATTGCTGTGTCACTTAGTTTTCTGATTTAAATATCTATTTATTGATTTCTCTCTCTCTCTCCCGCTCCCCCAAGTATTTAAAATATTATAACATGAAACTCATTTGGTAACACACTTCAGCTGTGTATTCCAGACAGGGCCGTCTCTAGGCCTGGGTCCGGTGGCGTGGGGCACCAGGGCGCCAGGCCACCAGGGGCGCTGCTGCGCCCAATGCGCCCGCTGAGAGGCACAGTAGAGGCCGCCGCAGATGCACCGGATGCAGCCCCAGGCGCACCTCTCAGCTGTTCAGTGGCTTCAGGCCACTCTTCGGAGGCGCGCAGGCCTGGGGCCGCCACCGCCGCGCGCAGGGGCATCACAACAGGGGGCGGGCAGCACCGCCCAGGGCTGGCCCTCCAGGCGGCAGCCGCGCTGCATGCTGCGCCCACCTGCCGCGCTGGGAAATGGGGCGGGGGGGGCACCGGAGGGATCCGTCGCACCACGGTGCCATGTATGCTTAAGACGGCCCTGATTCCAGAGACTGAATGGGGTGTTATGCATGCAAAACATGTGTTTCCCCCTCAGAGTTATGGCCTGTCAATGTCCACAGACTACATGTTTCAACTCTATGATCACCAGTTACTGGAGCATATGACTTGTCCTGCAGTTATACAATTGGCTGAGCAAGATAACTGCTGAACCTTCCCAGTCTGATGCTTAAGAAATCACTCTATGCACATATGATAGTGCCAGGTGATGTTTGGAATGCAAATAAATAAAATTTAAAAATTGATTGACTGTTAGCAGATCTGAAACATGTTGGATCTAAATGACTAGTATTTAATGAGGTAGCAATCCAACACATTAGCCCAATGATTGTTGGACTTAAGCCCAATGCAACAATTGTAGAAGTAATACAAAAGATGCTTATACATTCATAAGTTTTTCACTTACAACTCCATGCCAGTTTTAAATAGTACTTCCTCACTTACTCATGGCTCTTAGGAACTTGGTTGTCATGGATACAAGACTATACCTTGTTTTTCTGAAGAGATCTATTAAATATGTGCATTGGAACCCTCTCTGTCTTTTCATTACATTTCTCTTTTCTTTCTTTTTTACATGGGTAAATATAATTAAACAACTCTACAGTTTATGCTAGAGAAAAGATGTATTTCTCTCTACCCCCATTTTGCTGCATCTATTGTTTCTGAAATTTCTGGGGCAAGGGTGGGGAATGTTATTCAAGATGCAACATGTTTTACACAAAAAACTGCTCGCTCGCTTTCTCTCTGTGTTCCTCTCCCTCTCTCTGTATATACACACATAATGCACATCCTGTCTTTATTTGTGATAGAAAAATCCCCAAACAATTGGGAAGAAAGGGAACTATGAAGATCAGGAGATCTAACAATCTTCTGTAAGAGAGAGATGTTTTCTGCTATAGAAATAAACTGGTCTGTTCTAGACATTGAAGGAAAATAGGAAGGTGTCTTATAGGGAATCAGACTATTGCCCCACCTATCTTAGTAGACAAAGGTCTTTCCAAGACCTTTGGGGGATGCCTTGGATTGAATCTGGGCTCATTTGCATGAAAAGGTATGGCTGTCACTGAGCTGTGGTCCTTCCTCAGCAGTTCAGCAATGTACTTGTATTTGCATCCACCTGTAGGATGCAGGTACATACCTGGAAGAAGGATCTTCATCTTCAAATGTTGCTGGACAAAATGACCTCCCAATTTAGATATCCACAATGGATGGCTTAAACATAGCAACCATCAGTTTGGCTGAATGGACCATGATTTTATGGTAGCTTTCTATTGTCAACTTTTCAACAGAAAAAAGTACCATGCATTCCTGCATTTAAGTTACAGTGTCAAGAGACATCTGAATTTGTCCATTATTCCAGATAATGATAGGAAGTCTGAATATTTGAGGATATATTTACTTTTCAGGGAAAAAATAAAATAAACCCTTCAATTCATTCTTGTTATGTGGGGAGGGTTATATGTTGGTTTTTGTTTTTCTTCCTGTTTTTCTTATGCATTTTCTATTTTCATATTATTATTATTATTATTCTGTGAACTTCACTGTGATCTTCAGATGAAGGGCAGTATACAAATTTAATAAATAATAATAATTTTCAACCACCACCAAAAATAAAAGGTAGTTGTGGAACCGATCACATTATAGTGGCAGGCTGCACGAGCTTAGCAACATTTCAGGTGCAAAAAGGCCTGCACAATGTTGTTGGCTGTTACGCAATTTCCATTCTATGTTGCTGCCTTATCTGGATCCACTATCCTATGCACAGTTTGAGAAGGCAAGAAGAGCAATCTCAAAGCACATGAGCACATTCTGGAAATGCCAGGAGGTGCTGTGGTTCATTGTTAGTACTTTGGGGACTTCAGTCAAATTCCTGCAGCTGTTTGCTGCAGTGGGTTATAGTGGAGTTCAGCCAGATTTGTAACAATAAAGGGCTGTTGTGTTTTAACTGCCTGCTTGATCCTTGCTAGGGCTTCCATATGTCCGTAATTTCCTGTACATAGCTGGGATCCGGCCCTCAGAAATTGCTGGAATGCCTGGGGAAACCCAGACGTATAGCAAGAATTTCTTTAAAGATTTTTCTTTCTTTTTTATATTTTGTTATGTACTGAGCTGAATCCTAGAACAATAGGATTCAGAATCAGCGGGAGCTACCCAATCCAACTCCAGGTGGAAGTGAATCCGCAACCTGATTGGCCTGCTGGAGCAGCCAATCAGGCGGCTGGCAGAAGTGAATCTGCTACCTGATTGGCCTGTAGGAGCAGCCAATCAGGCTGCAGGCAGAAGTCAATCCACAATATAATTGGCCCACAGGTGTAGCCCTGAAGTAGCCAATCACGCAAGGCCCATTGTGTAAATAATGTATATAAGCAGATGGTTTTGGGAAAAGAGCCATTCGTCTTCTCTTCTTCTCCTTGATGAATATGAGCTGAATAAAGAGCATGAAATTCACTCTCGACTCCGAGTATATTTCACTGGCGACGAGGATGGGATCCTGATGAGCTGACCACCACCACGCACTGCACCGCAGCACCGCCACCTGCTGCACCGCTGCATCGCACCGTGCATCCAGGCTTCAGCTCCAGGACCCAAGGAACCCAGAATGGCAACCGACAGCAGCTTCTTGCCATTCAAACCAGCATCAGGAGACTGGGAAGGGTACGCCGCCCGTTTCAACTTCCTCCTGCAAGCGAAAGAAGTCACCAACGATGCCATGAAGAGGGCGACATTCTTCAGCGTCTGTGGAGAGGAGACGTTTGAAATCGCCCGGGCTCTCCTTGCACCTAGAGATGTCGCTACCGTCTCTTACAAAACAATAATGGAACGGCTGAAGGAGCACTTTTCACCACAGCCCTCGGTGGTAGCTTGCCGAAATGCCTTCTACGCAAAGCGGCAAGCCCCGGGGGAAACCATAACTGGGTTTGTGACCTCCCTCCGCCAAGCCGCCCGGTTATGCAACTTCTCAGAGTTGGAGAACATGCTTCGTGACCGCCTCGTCGGTGGCCTGAGGGACGAGATGTTGCAACGACGCCTCTACGCCAAAAAAGACCTCACGTTCCAGATTGCTCTGGAGGAAGCCCTGGCAACCGAAGCCGCCGAGAGGTCAACGCAAGAGGCACGACCGGCCCCGCCATCCCAACCGAGGGTCTACCACGAAGACCTCACCGACGAATCCGAATCTGACAGGGAGGAAGTACACCGAGTACAGCGGCGCACTCAAGCAGCACACACACCACAGCAGCCTCGACGAGAAGGAGGGAACTGTGCAAGCTGCGGGGAGAACCACGAGAGGAGGACCTGTCGTTTCCGCAACGCAGAGTGCAGGCAGTGCAGAAAATTGGGACACATCGCCCGGGTGTGTCGGGCTCGACTCACCCGTCGACAAGCATCAGATGACCGACCCAGGAGCCCCAGGTCACACGGCACCATGCACCAAGGCAACTCGACGGAGATCACGGACTACCAGGTATTCCAGTTGCCCCATCCCAGCACAGAGAAAATTTATATAGAGGTACAGATAGAGGGAGCCCCATGCCGCATGGAGCTGGACACGGGTTCAACTCTATCCATAATCTCGGCCCGAACATTAAGGGAACTGTGCCCTAATGGGGGTCCCAAACTAAGGCCGGCCCCATTCACCCTCCGGGACTTCCAGAAACGTAAGGTCCCTACAATGGGGGTGGGGACCTTCAGGGTGCAATATCGAGGGCGAAAGCAACAATTGGACTTGCTGGTAGTTAAGGGCCCCTACGTTAGCTTACTGGGACTGGCATGGTTTGGACCTCTGGGGCTAGCCGTTACCGGGGTGAACCGCACTAGCTTACAAGTGGACGTGGACGCCATATGCAAAGAGTTTCCAGGGGTTTTCGATGGGGCATTGGGACGATATACAGGACCCCCCATTGCCCTACAGCTAGACCCCACTGTACGACCCATCAGGCACAAGGCCCGCCGGGTCCCGTTCGCCCTGAAACCCCGCATAGACGAGGAATTGGACCGGCTCGTGGAGCAAGGAGTGCTGGAGCCGGTGCCCAACGCCCCCTGGGAAACTCCAATTGTCACACCCGTCAAGCCTAACGGTTCGGTCCGCATCTGTGCAGACTACAAATGCACCATAAACAAGGCTCTCACGGCCCATGCATACCCAGTGCCAGTGGTCAGCCATGTCCTCGCCACCCTGGCTGGGTCAAAAATCTTTGGCAAACTGGACTTGGCCCAAGCGTATCAACAGTTGCCTGTGGACGAAGCCACAGCAGAGGCTCAGACGATTGTGACGCACAGAGGGGCATTCAGAGTTAAGCGGCTGCAATTTGGCGTTAGCGTGGCACCAGGCATATTCCAGAATCTAATGGACTCTCTCCTTAAAGGGATTCCTGGCGTCACCCCCTTCTTCGATGATGTACTGATCGCCGGGCCCACACCAGAGGAATTTGAGGACCGCCTCCGCTCCGTCCTGCACCGTTTCCAGACGGCGGGCCTCAAGGTGAAGCGGGAAAAGTGTTTACTGGGAGTGCCGCAGGTGGACTTTCTGGGATTTAAGGTGGACGCAGAAGGGGTCCATCCAACCGGTGACAAGGTACGGGCCATTTGTGAGGCCCCAGCGCCCAAGAGCAAGCCCGAACTTCAGTCATTCTTGGGACTATTGAACTTTTACCATGCCTTCCTTCCCCATAAGGCAGCGGTAGCGGAGCCCCTACACAGACTCCTAGATAAAAGGGCCCCTTGGGTGTGGGGCCAGCGACAAAGGGCCGCATTCCAGGCAGTCAAGGACTTGCTCGTCTCGAACTCGGTCTTGGCACACTTCGACGAGAGGCTGCCAGTGGTGCTGGCATGCGACGCCTCTCCCTATGGCATCGGCGCTGTCCTGGGACACCAACTCCCAGATGGAAGAGAGGTGCCGGTGGCATACTTCTCCCAGACGCTTGCTGCAGCCGAACGAAACTACTCACAGATTGACAAGGAGGGTCTGGCAATCGTGAAGGGCGTAAAAAAATTCCATGATTTCTTGTACGGGCGGCCCTTTACCATAGTGACTGACCACAAGCCGTTGCTTGGCCTGTTTGCCCCCGAGAAGCAGACCCCCCAAGTGTTGTCTCCACGTGTCCTCAGGTGGTCAATTTTCCTTGCCGGCTACCAGTATGCACTAATCCACCGCCCTGGGAAGGCGATGGGCCACGCAGACGCACTCAGCAGGCTACCACTACCAGAAACAGGCCCCGACCCAGCGCCTGCGCAAGAGGTTATGACCCTGGAGCTGCTTCCCGACCGACCCATTCAGGCACAAGAAGTTGCGCACCATTCCACAAAAGATAGGGTCATCTCCCGGGTCCTGGACTGGGTGTGGCGAGGATGGCCCAGCAGCAGCCCCGGGCCAGAATTCGCTGGCTACACAAACCGCAAACATGAACTGTCGGCCCACAAGGGGTGCCTGTTATGGGGAAGCAGGGTTGTTGTTCCCCAGCCCCTCCGCAAAAGGGTCCTCACAGCCCTACACGAGACACACCCAGGCGTAGTGAGGATGAAGGCCCTTGCCAGGAGTTATGTGTGGTGGCCGGGGATTGACAGAGAGATAGAGGCCTGGGTCCAACACTGCCAGACCTGCCAAGAATCCCGCCCGGATCCCCCAAGGGCCCCAGTCCAGCCCTGGGAGTCCGCCCGACATCCATGGTCACGCTTGCACGTGGACTTCGCTGGCCCCTTCCAGGGAAAAACATTCTTCATAGTGGTGGATTCCTACACCGAATGGCTGGAGGTCGCACTGGTACCGTCCACTTCTACGGCGGCAGCCATCCGGGTACTACGTAAGCTGTTTGCAACCCACGGGCTCCCTGACACCCTCGTCTCGGACAATGGAACCGCATTCACGTCAGAGGAGTTCCAGACCTTCACAGCGCAGAACGCCATCCGCCACATCCGCTCAGCACCATTCCACCCTGCCACCAATGGCCAAGCGGAGCGCATGGTGCGGACCACCAAGGACAGCCTCCGCCGCATAACACAAGGGGACTGGGAATACCGCCTTGCCGCATTTCTTCTAGCACAGCACAGCACCCCAAGCACAACGACGGGCCGGAGCCCAGCTGAACTACTCATGGGCCGGCGCCTTGCAACTAGACTGGACCGACTTCACCCCGACAGAGCTCAGGATGAGGTAGTGGTGGGGAAAGGCAGGAACCCCCGGACATTTGTGGCCCAGGACCCAGTGTATGCAAAGAATTTTGGGGCAGGCCCAGCATGGGTACCCGCCACAGTCACCAAGGTGACCGGTCCCGTGTCGTACGAGGTACTAACGGAAGGGGGGCAATGTTGGCGCCGCCACTGCGACCAGCTACGGCGACGATTCCCAGGAGGAACCCGGGAGGAGAGCGGGACAGAGGGGTCCCAAGGGGACAGCAGGGCAGTGAGGCCTGTAGAGCGAGAGGGGTGGGCAGGGGAAGCAGAAGCAGTAGGCACAGAGGGGCGCCCCGAGGCTGGAAGGACACCGGAACCAGAGTCACAACCTAGTGGTTCAGTGGCGCCAGACCAGACAGCCCCGGCACAGCCAGCAGCCTCGGAACACGAGCCAGAACCAGAACCCCTGACCAAGGAACACCCCAGGCCACAACGCACACGGAGGCGGCCAGCAGACCTTGGGGACTACGAATGCAACTTCCCGGGCAGGACTGGAACTTAGAGGGGAGGGGTGTTATGTACTGAGCTGAATCCTAGAACAATAGGATTCAGAATCAGCGGGAGCTACCCAATCCAACTCCAGGTGGAAGTGAATCCGCAACCTGATTGGCCTGCTGGAGCAGCCAATCAGGCGGCTGGCAGAAGTGAATCTGCTACCTGATTGGCCTGTAGGAGCAGCCAATCAGGCTGCAGGCAGAAGTCAATCCACAATATAATTGGCCCACAGGTGTAGCCCTGAAGTAGCCAATCACGCAAGGCCCATTGTGTAAATAATGTATATAAGCAGATGGTTTTGGGAAAAGAGCCATTCGTCTTCTCTTCTTCTCCTTGATGAATATGAGCTGAATAAAGAGCATGAAATTCACTCTCGACTCCGAGTATATTTCATATTTCCTTGCCTGTTACCCCAACATAACCAATAGTTGCTTTGCTTACTTATGTTCCACATATGCCCTCACCCAGTTTGCACATAGTTATGTATGATTGGTTGTGCTCAGTGCTATTTTTCTAGAAAAATAGGTGCTGGAACTGACCATGAATGCCTCCCTTGTTCTCTTATAATGGCAATGGTGCTCACCTGAGAGGTGCTGGAACTGAGTTCTGGCAAGTTCCCGCTGAAAAAAGCCCAGGTTTTGCTATTTCCAAAGAAGGATGTGCATCTATCTTATTGAGAATGACACAGCACTAAATTAATCCACACTCAGATGTGAATTCCTATGCACTGTGAATATCTCTTTTCCCCCTTCCACTTACCTAGCTTTTGAAAGCGGTTGCTCATCCAGAATTATGTTTTTCCTGATGAAAAGTAAATCAGATAGAATTGTTCATGAGCAAGATTCAGGGTGATTGTCTATAATATCCAGATTGGAAATCTCACCTGGCAGATTAATGTGGTATTCGTAATCTCAATGAAGTCTATGAAAACAGCATCAATATAGGAGAAATAAGGTTATCTCTTGTTATTAAAGCTAGTACAATTAAGTGATTATTTGGGAGCTTTGAAGATTTCATCATGCCATATCAGCAATACATTGACGACAAACATGTCTCAGCTGACACTAGAAGAAAGAAAAGTAGGCCACAAGGCCTTGAAAATGCATTCATTATTAAGGGCTTCCCCTAGCGTGGAAAGAAAGAGTAACACAATTAAATATCATGAATCACTGCCTACAACTCCTTCTCATTGTTGATCAATCTTGCAAAAGCTGCCAACAGCAGCAAAACGATGAGAAAGACATGAGCTATGATGTTAATAATGGCAAAAAATGTTAACCCTACCCGTTAGAATCCCATAGCACATTGAAGAAATGTTACTTCTACAAACTCAACAATAATGCCTGCCTATCAACTTTCACGAACAGAAGTGCAATCCTAACTGGGGCAGAAAGTGGACTGGCATATTCTGCATTGCATCTCAGCTCTGTAAGCTTCTCCTGGCCCAGTTGGAAAAATGGAGGAGCCAGTTAGTTCTTTCTTGCTGCTCCATTTCTCAGGTTTGTGGCCACCTCACCAGGAAACAGTGCAGTTTGGGATTTGGTGTCCCATTTGGGGGCCTTACAACAGACAGTTGTTTATACTGGGAAAACACTCCTTAGGTGTATGTGTATTCCAGCATATTTTTTAGACATAAAGATTCTCTTCTGCTGTCCAAGGAAGGCCTCTTCTTCATATGTAGAAGGAGGGCAATGTCAGTCACAGATTGCTGCCACCATAGACCCACAAATGTTGAACATCATGAATGCAGGTGGATAGTGGATCAAATGGGCCATGACCCTTAGTATGAGGAAGAGTTCACAACAAAGACTCCTGCTCCATAGCTCTATCTCTATTAAAAGGCAGAACATTAATCAGTACAATGTCTGCACACTTGTACTGGGGACAGTTGTTTATACTGGGAAAATGTGGTATTATTTGCAATAGACTGCAAGGTCTACTTGAGCTGCATGACATATATGAGCTTGTCCATGTGTAGTTAGTATAAAAATGGAATGCAACACAGCAAGAATGGAGATGTTATATAGTCACTACACAACAAAGTAAGAATATTTGCCAACATGCCTTCAAAAAGAAATTGCTAGAAGTCTCTTCCACCTCCACTGTAGTAAGCAGAAGTGTATTAGATGAATCTTCTGTTAGTCTCTTCCCTTTCCCCATCCCCACAAGACTCCAAAGCTATGCAAGCAATAAAATATAACAGAGGAACCGAAAGCTAATAATCCTTTCTTCCATTGATATTTTGAAGGACTCTCTTGAGTCGGTAGAGGTAAACAGTCTTAAGAATCTATGGCTGAGTGTGAATGCATCAGCACACCAAAGTCAGAGTAGCAACTAATAGGATGTACAAAGCCTTTGGTTATTCTTAGAGCACAGCAACACTCTTCGTTGACAAGAGGCTGATCAGGTATGGTTCATTCAATTGTTTTAATAGCTAATTGTTCCAAGCCAGTGACCTTCTGTGTTGCCTGCATGAGTGTAAGAAGGATGGTACTTTTAACCAGCCCTGGGAGCTAATCTGCTGCACATTTTTATTTTTCAAAAAAAGAGTTTAGGTGTGATTGCTGGTCCTCTCTACAGACAATATTGTAACAGGCGAAGCAAAGTAGGAGTACTCTGAGGGTCTGTTTAAAATTAATGTCTCGACTAAAGCTCCATAGGATTTCAAGCATGAAGTCTGCTACTTTTAACAAGGCCCTTGATTAGCAAATTTCAAAGGAGGATCAAAACCTAAGGAAAAAAACCAAATATTTAAAGGAGGCGGATGTCATCTCTCTCCTTTGTACAAAAGAGAAATGGGAAATGTAATTCTCTTTCATTTATCTGAGCATGTACGAATTAGTTTCAGATGCAATTTTGTAGCAATTACAACCATCTCAAATGGATTAGGTTTTCCAAAATATCCAGATTGCTCCTATTGCCTTCTGATTTTTTTTCAAGAAGAAAAAGATGATGTTTGAGCAATTTATGGGTTCTAAGCATTTTTCTATCTGCAAGTACTGTGATACTGATCATTGTAGCGTAAGGATATATTTATATTTGAAGAGCTCCAAATATAACAATAAACCTCACCCTTCATCCAGGGAGCTCAAGGCATTAGTGGACATCAAGGGTTGAGAACCCTCAAATTTGGTTCTCTCAAATCCTACTTTTCCAGTCTTAAATTCAGTTCTCCACATTTGTGCAACAAATTGTTGTTGTTTTAATGTTCACTGAAATGCATAAGCATTTTAGTGTGAATGACTCCTAATGAACACTTTTGTTGTATGCAGTTTTGACTAATGTACATATTCGTACAAGCAGTTTCACCAATATAACTGCATCACAACATTCAGAAAAGTATGAATTCCAAAGGATGGCTGTGTTTCATAGTTGCCAAGTTATCCCTTTTTTAAAGGGAAATTCCCTTATGCTTAATAGGCTTCCTCGCGAGAAAAGGGAAAACTTGGCAGCTATGCTGTGTTTCAGCTCCTGTATTGTTTCAGAAAGCAAGAATTAGGTAGATTTGGCTTTAAATGTGGACTGAATAAATTTTCTACCCCATCCCTAATCAGGGATGCTTGCCCCCAGTATCTGGCCATCCCAAGATGGCAACAGAAAGGAAGCAATTGAAATAGACACAGCCCCAATTGGTGGAGGGTGTCAGAGAAGTTTATTGGTTGGGTGAGGTTGCAAACTACCGCTCCTTGATTATCAGCTCAATCACTTGATGTATGGGAAGGAACAATAACCTCATCTGATTTGCTTGGAGCTGCAGGGTGTATGTCCTTTATGAGTCGTTCTTCCCTCCCCCGTTATTCCTCACCTTCCTCTTCACAACAGTGTGGATGAGAGGGAGGATCCCTGAGCAGAGATTTGAACCTTGGTTTCCCCTTTCAAAAGCCAATGCTCAAACCACTGGCTTTTCACTTTCATTGCTAAGACTTGCTCATTGCACAATCCTGCAAATGTCTGCTCAGAAATGAATCCCACTGAGGCCAATGAGGTTTATCTCAGGGAAGTGTCCACAGCACTGCAGCATCAATGGCCTTTCTGAATACAAAGGTTGATCATGAGCCATGACATTTTAGAAATCTAACAGTTCAGAGCTTTGGCATGCAAGAGTTATTTTAGTACATTTCAGAACATCTCTGCTAGTCAATTGCACTTTTCTTATTACACAGTGATGAATTATATTTAAGAAGGCGTTTACCAGTTGCCATCACTTTATTGTTTCACACTAGGTGGCCTGAGAGTTCAGTGAATTATGTGATGCTGCTCAACGCTTGCTCCAAGAAATATGTGAAACAGCCATGCGGTTATGAAAATGTTACAAGCGATCATTTGGATGAATAATTGTGAAGCTATTATTATAGATGCTGGTTCAAACTGCTGTGTTGTCAGTCTGCCAGGTGTTCAGTTAAAACACTTTCCTAGTATGGATTCCAGAGATTGCATGACCATTGTAAATATGACATTTGACGTACACTTGAGAAGAAAGGAAAATGCACAAATTGGTATGTATTACTGTGGAAGGCTATACATTATGCAATGCACATATTTGACCCCATATTAGTACTGAACCATAAAAAATGCTAACATAAAGAAGTTCTAAATTTGAATTGTGTGAATGAGTAACTCCCTAGGATCATAGAAGTTTTATTATCCATAAAATGTTTTTACTGGTTGGTGCCATTTTCCACAGTAAGCTCCACACTACCCTTCCAGTATGTTTTTCTTTGGTTATTGTAGCTGTAGCACAAATGAAAACAAAGGTTTTGATATGGAACATGCCTATAACACTTTGACTGGAAAGTTGCCTTTGCAGCTGCATTGTGAGATTGCGCCTCCACTTCTGCAACCAGTTTAAGAGCTTGTATAAAATGAAGTCATTAAGATTTCTGTGCCAGCCACAAACCAGTTAAGCAGTTGGTACTTGACGTAGGCTTAATTAACGGGCTTTAGACATTCAGAATCCAACCATCAAAGTTCAACTGGTTTGTGGACTACAGAGATAATTGCCATCTTTGAGGAGAGATTGAACTTGGTTATTGATTTATTAATGTTTGTCAAACAGTCTAAAATCCTGGATGAAATGACTGCAGAATTACAGGGATCTTTATGATATATCAATGAAAGACAAGTAGGATCAGCACCACTAAATTCATAGGACTATGCTTTTATATTTTACTGTTGACAAAGCAACCTTTGAAAAGATTAAGACAATGTAAAGGTGGACTCTCCTTTACAGTACATCTAGGATTTTTCTGTTACACCGATTTAGGCAGATTGCCAAGCATGTTTTGAGCCATGAACTGTACTGGGGGGGGGGGGAATCAAAGAAGAGCACAACCCAAAGGGTAAGTGCCTTCCCATCTATGTGTTAGTTTGGTAAGGGTGAATCAGTTTGGTTCACTTAAAAATGTTGACAAAACATCATTCTCCAGGATCCTAAATAAGAGGAACTCAGTGTTCTTTCAGATGGTTCCAGGCATAAAAACCAGTAAGAATGGATTATTGTTAGAATGTGCTGCTGCTAGAGTAGTTAGTTAGAACTGGGCGAACCGAATTCATGGCGAGGCATATATCAGATGTTGAACTTTGGTCAAGAATAGACTTATATAACTCAGCTCAACGTAGTCGAAACAAAATAAAAAAATTCCTTCCAGCAGCACCTTAGAGACCAACTAAGTTTGTCATAGGTATGAGCTTTCGTGTGCATGCACACTTCTTCAGATACACAGACCCTTATGTATAGTCAGAGGGTGGGGAGGGGTATTACTCAGAAGGGTGGTGGGAATGGGTGATTGGCTCTTAGGTGTGGTAAACCTGTTGGCAACTGTTAACGACTGCAATAGGTCTTACAGGAAAAAGCAAGGGGTGAGATGGCTAAAAATAGCTTTATCATGTATAATGAGATAAGAATCCAATGTCTCTATTCAGCTCAACGTATTTACCTTCGTGAAACCCAGTACTCAAGAAGAAAGCTGACACAAACACAAAGGAACAGACTCTTAATAAAACTGCAAATTGAATATGTTATGCTTCATATTTGGCACAGGAATGGAAAACATTGTTCAGTTCTCTGAACAAAATAAAAGGGGGGTGAAAGATCATAAGTAAATGATCAGGAAATGCAATGCAATTAAACATCACCTGAAGTGTTAGAATAAGGAATTAAATAGTTCATTGTATATGAGATAACTCCAACTGTACCCTATGCACTTTCTCTTAAGGTGCTGAAGCAATAAATACCCCTTCCTCCCCCCCCCCCCCGATACAATTTCACAATGGACCAGACAGGATTATTTCATTTATATTAATAGGCCCAAGGCGTAACCATCTGTGGGTGGGGGATACATACACCATAATCTCTCTTTCTCCATCCATCTACTATACTGTTAGATAGCTTTCCAGGCTATTTGAAAGCAATCAACATGTGTGTCACATGTACAACACAGTCTTAGTTACATTAGAGGCAGGTTGCAGTTACTCTTTGCTAAAACGTGATAGATAGACATACCATTTATTAGTTTGCTCTCGCTACTACCTTTTCTGCAGCTCACTAGAACTAAGCTCAGCAATTAGCTCTTGGTCGAATCAATAGATGGTCAAACATATATTTACGTGCCATCTAAAAATATATGTTCAACCACTAACAGGTTTCCATTTTTGAGTACACACACACACACACACACACACACACACACACACTTCTGTCTATATAACATTGCAGTTGTGAGAACTGACCTTTCAGATTTGAATAACAATATCAAAATACAGGAGTTGCACTGAGACTCCTCACAATAGAAGTATATTTTTTCACTGCAGATAGCATGCCTATTTCTGGCTTATCCCAGGAATACACTAATTTATATGCATCTGATAACCCAAAGAGGGGAAAGTGGGAATGAGTTGGCAGGTGGCCTTTCAGATTTAAAGGGCATATGGCATACTAGATGTTTGTTGCTAACTCACTCTGGAATACTAAAGACGTCATACAATATGTATATACACCACAGTGTTTCCTTTTATTCGTTTTGGAAAACACTGGATTTATTCACCCCAAAACAGCTAATAATTCCTAATGCTGTTTGAATGTGAGATGTTAATTTTGAGAGTATATCGCATTTAAAGTTTCGTGTTTATGTTCCTCTTGAAGTGCATGTCAGAAATGTGGTTGGCATCACCCCCACATACGGCTTTATCTCTTCAGAGCACAGGGTCATTCTTCATCCTACAAAATGGAGCTAAATCTAATCTGTGATTGGTGGCAATGAGCAGACCGCCATTTTAATTTCCCACCAAGAATGATGCTACATCATGGACCTTGCAGGAAAGTAAAATGGCAGGCAGTTCACAGAGACTGCCACTTCACATGGAAGACCCAGGGCTGGTCCGTGGAGGCCACACAAGGGTGGTAGAGCCTTGGTAGCCACCTGAGGATCCTGATGCCACCCCTGGTTCTATGTGTGCCCTAACCCAACAATTTTCACATATTCCTACAGGCTGGAGATGGATTTTATTTTTCAAGAAGCTATAAATCAGACCTACTGTGTAATGTGGTGTGAACACTCAATACTTTTGTCTGCCTGCCTCTGCAAAGAAACCAAAACAAAACAAGTTTGTAATAAGTTTTCAAAGCACTGGAAAATCTTTCAAACCCTGTTAATAGAGGTAATAGTGAAATTAGAGTTCACATCTTGGGCAATGATGCTGCCATCATGGCATGATTCAACTCAAACTCTCACCTGTCTCCAGCCTCAAAGGCTGTGAAACAAGGCTCTTTGTGATCAAGGATTATCCCATTCACTTCAATCAATGCACAAAGGGGGAAATCGCTTTGCACGCAGTGTTGATGTATGTGAAGGTGGCACTGAAAAGATAGCAGAAACTGGGAATACAGAGTTCTTACACAAACCGGCATGCATATTGGAACTCCAGATCAATAGCAATAATATGCCTGGGAATAAAACTAGTCCAAACTGAACATATGTCTGAGGAATATAGCATAACAAAGATTTCCATGTTCTCCTTTTCAAGTTCCAGAGAAAGTCTCTTTTTACTTATCCAGGGAATTACAATTCATACATCAAAACATAAATTAGGAGGATAAAGACAGATGCCATAAACAAGATACGCAATTAGGCAAATCAAATGTTCTCCCAGATTTGTTGGTAACACACAGATGGATGGCTTTAAAAGTTTGTTATAGATGTTTGACTAATAAACACCAAACCATATAAAACGAGTCTGGAGTTTGTTGTCCTTACATTGGCTTTAATTGATGAGTTGTAGATGTGATGGTCATCCGAACTAAATTCACCCATTCCCATCCATTTTAGTTCACTGATGCCCAGGATGTCAATATTTATTCTTGCCATCTCATTTTTGACCACTTCCAGTTTACCCAAGGTTCATGGTTCTTATATTCCAGATTCCTATGCAATATTTTTCTTTACATCATTGGACTTTCCTTTCCTTTCCAGGCATATCCGCAACTGAGCGACCTTTCGGCTTTGGTCCAGCCGCTTCTTCAGCTCTGAATCTACTTGTACTTGTCCTCTGCTCTTCCTCAGTAGCATGTTGGACACCTTCCAACCTGAGGGGCTCATCTTCCAGCGTCATAACTTTTATATGCCTGTTGTCTTTGTCCATGGAGTTTTCTTGGCAGGGATACTGGAGTGGCTTGCCAGTTCCTGCTCCAGGTGGATCACGTTTAGTCAAAACTCTCCACTATGACCTGTCCATCTTGGGTGGCCCTGCACGGCATAGCTCATAGCTTCTCTGAGTTATTCAAGCCCCTTCGTCACGACAAGGCAGTGATCCATGAAGGAGATGACAAATAATACTACAAATTAAATACTCAAAGCCTCAGGACACAATCAAAGAAAAGGCACTCTCTCTGCAGGTGATTACTGTACTTGGAAGTTAAGGAAACTCAAAGAAGAGCTTCAGATGAACTGTGAGACAGGTCCATAACTGTGGGAAGTTCATACAAATGGTAATTTGGGATTGAAATCTACTCTTGCCTACTAAAGATTGCATTTATTTAATGGCAACAGGATGCTGCTAGACTCTGGCAACAGCAAAAAGAAAATGAAAGCAGAAATTGTGAGAATCCTAAAATTTGTGCTCAATACCATATTTTGCACTCAGTAATGTCACAGTTCTTTGCACATTGTAGAATATATATATATATATATATATATATATATATATATATATATGAAATTTAGATCTGGGTAAATCAGATATGCAAGGTGAGGAAACTAAGCAGGCATTCATATAATAAGACATTAATCAAGAAATATTTGTCCCTTAACAGTGGGTCAAAATGAAATCATAGTCAGCAACGTCTGTATATGTGAGGAGGAATTTAGATTTTATACAAAAGTAAACACAAATAATTTTTACCTGTTGTTGCTGCTGCTGTTGTTCTGTTCCTGTGCCAGTTCTGTATCAAATTAGTACTCATAACATCAAATGCCACCCACCCCTTTAAAAGTATATCTGTCTAAACCTGCTGTATACTTCCTTCCATTTCTCATACCTTTGGGCCACAAGGATACAAACCACTCATTCTTTTCTGGAACCTATTATCATTCAGTAACGTATATAGTAAAAGGTAATCATTCCCATGGTAACTCTCTTCTGCCACCGAATCATAATGTTAAGGCTTGATTCAGTGGCACACAAATACTTAGGACAGTATAACCCTAGTGCCATGAATAAACACACCAGCAAACTGTCATCTTGCTAGCAGCAGCAATCTGCACAAAGCAGACCCTAACTCTGAACAACCTTTCTCTTCCAAAACTTTTCCTTCCTTTCAGATGAGGACTAAATGGCACTTGTGCATATCAAATAGGAACCTTTGGGCCCCTCTCCCCCCCCCCCTGTAAATGTGTACTGCCTGCCAAAAAAAGGTACAAATTCTGTGGACTTAAAATATACATCAATACCTTGATTCATCTCTGGTCAGGCTTTGAATCATGTGATGAGCTGAATCATGTGATGAGCATTCCATCAGCAGTGCAATCCAGTGCAAAAGAAAGGGGATGTGGTGGCGTGGTGGGGCAGAAGTGCTCACTTGTCTTACTGTTTGCTGTTTGCTGCTGCTTACCAGAAGGGAGACAAGCATGGCAATGGGAAGAGCAGCACAGTGCAATTGCACCAGCAGGAGTGCCAGATTGACTTTGCTGGTGCTTTTGCACCACACCACCATCCCCTCTCTTTTCTACATAGCCTGACCAGAGATGAATTGGTGCAGCAGCTCACCTGGTCCACCACATTGATCCACCACATTGTCTGGTACTGACACAATCATCGATCAAGACCAGGCATCCCCAAACCGCGGCCCTCCAGATGTTTTGGCCTACAACTCCCATGATCCCTAGCTAACAGGACCAGTGGTCGGGGAAGACGGGAATTGTAGTCCAAAACATCTGGAGGGCTGAAGTTTGGGGATGTCTGATCAAGACCAATGGGACCACAGGAGCATCAAGTTTTCCATCCAAGCTTTTGTTGTGGATGTTCTTTGTTGGTTGGGGAAAATGTATACGTGAATTATAAATGCATGTGTTATACACTGTTGTACAATGGTACCTCAACTTACGAAGGACTTGACAACCAAATTTTTCGACTTACGAATGGGGCAAATGGCCGCACGCTTATGAATTTCTCGACATCTGAACGGAAACCACGGCGGTTTTAGATGGGTTTTTTTCGACTCACGAATTTTTAGATGGGGTTACTAATTTTTCCGTTTCCAATGGGAAATCGCGTTTCCAATGGCGCTTTTCGACTTACGAATTTTTCGACCTATGAAGGTGCCTTCAGAACCGATTAAATTTGTAAGTCGAGGCACCACTGTATTTGAAGTAGCTACCTGTGTCTGTTTTGGTGAACTGTAAGTGGTCATCACACCCTGATGCATGTACAAGTGGTGAAGCAGAAACATGCACTCACTTCAGACACAATGGTGTGTGCCATGTGTGCTCTTGTTGCTCTTGGTACACTTGGAGTTGGGTATGGCTTCAAGGAGGAAAGAGTAGGCCATAGCATGAACTGTGTGGCATTTCACATACAGTGCAACTGCCCCCAAGTATATGGGTGTTCTGTTTTGAGTGAAAGAGCTGTTTTTTTTTACCTCATAACAAATTATGGGGAGTTTTCAGCCCCTCTAATATAAAATGATTTTTTGGAGTGAAGGAGTAGGGATGCCTCAAAAGAATATTAATGCATGAATGAGCAAGGAGGGGGGGGAATCAAATGGTTAGTTCAAATAATTTAAGTACACTTTCTAACAATGTTTTGACAGATTCGCAGAAGAAGGCTGAACAAAATTTGAAATCCTCCTTGATTATAATGCGGGGAACGAAATGTGGAATTCTACTTCTGCTGAAGGATAGTTTGAAGAACAGGTGAACATACACCTGTAACAAGTAAATAAACAAATAAGATGAAAACAGATCAAGTACATAATTAGTGAAAATAAGCATCTGATGGGGGCAAGACAGATGCGAAAATACTCTAAGAGGTACACATTAATGTAATTGTATGGAGTCACTTGTGTTAGTTGATGCAAGCATTGCATATACAAACTTCAAAAGCATCTCTTCTCAAAATGTGACTGTGGAGTATAAGATGCTAATTCGGCTGCTTGCTGATGGGTAGGCTGATGAGAAGCGGCAAGCTTCTAGGTTGATGGCTGCCTGCACAGGAGCCAACTCCTAGGGACCAAGGTCCCTTTGGCCCCACCCAAAAATATTTGAGAAGCGAGAGTGAGCAGTGTGGCATGTGATGTACTTCCCCTCATGTGCACTGTGCTCTGCTGCTGTCCATGTGTGCCCTGGTTGCCTCACTAGCAGCACTCACGATGGGCAGGGTGGGCACAGAAGCCTCCAGTGAGTACTGGCACCTTTTTTTCTAGGAAAAAATGCACTGCAGAAGAGTGAGTACCCATGGTGCCACCAAAGGAATAGATCTCTTCAAAGGGACAACTTCCTTAGCTGTTACCCTGGGAGTGGAATATTGCTATCATGCCCCTGAAGGCCCCATCCACCAATTCTCTTTGATTCTCTCAGATTTTTAAGGGGCTGAGGAACTGTGTATTCATGCAAGTGATGTGGGCAGTGAAGAAATTGCCTCTCTCTGTTCTCCAGGCAGTTGTCATGGGAACCAAAAGGGAAAGGGGATGAGGCATCAAGGATAAAAGAAGGCCTGGCAGGGGTACAAGGGTTGCTTCATCAATGGAATGGGCAAAATCCCACACATTTCCAACTCTCATTTTGTTTTCTGGTATAGGCCCCTGTAAAACACCACCAGTAACTCTGTCCCTATTTTGCAATTGGGAGTGATGTAGGAGATGCCTTTTGAACATTTTGGTGGTGTAGGACTAGTCCAATACACTTTGCATTCTGTCATCGAGCTACAAATGGTGCGCACAAACTGATTCGTGCCAAATGGTTTGACAGCAAACCCCTTTTCCTGTGGAACTCTGGGTAATGCAATTTTGTAGGAGGAATAGGAGTCTCATAGCAACTCCTAGGGGGACGCAGGTGTCGCTGTGGGTTAAACCACAGAGCCTAGAGCTTGCCGATCAGAAGGTTGGCGGTTCAAATCCCTGCGATGGGGTGAGCTCCCATTGCTCGGTCCCAGCTCCTGCCAACCTAGCAGTTCAAAAGCACGTCAAACTGCAAGTAGATAAATAGGTACCGCTACAGCGGGAAGGTAAACGGCGTTTCTGTGGGCTGCTCTGGTTCGCCAGAAGCGGCTTTATCATGCTGGCCACATGACCTGGAAGCTGTACGCCGGCTCCCTCGGCCAATAATGCGAGATGAGCGCCGCAACCCCAGAGTCGGTCACGACTGGACCTAATGGTCAGGGGTCCCTTTACCTTTACCTTTAGCAACTCTTAGATCCCTTAACAAACTACACCTCACAGGATTATTTGGGGAAGCCATGGCTATTAAAAATGATACGATAGTGCTTTAACTGTATAGTGCAAATGTAACCTATGATTCTAACAACTCTTTTTTTTAAGCTGGCACGTGGTTGGCTACTCCACAATAAAGAAATACGATGCATCATACAGGGAGTGGAAGAGTCTTCAGCAATCTGTGATGGAGGAAGAAGATCTGGTAGTAGCCTTTAATATAGAAATACATGTTTAAAATATGCAACTGTGTCCTGTTTGTGAACTGCTGGAGGATCTGCAGTCCTTGGCTTCTCTCCTTTTGCTCTTGAACACTGAAAAACAGACTGTTCCAAGGACTCTCAGTTGATGGCCAGATAGCTAGTTTGTTTTCTTTGTAATTACAGTAAGTAGGTACCTGATGAAAGGTGAGTAACATTGCTTTAACTTTTGCAGAGTACATACAGGCTGCCTTGTGGGGGAATCAGAGGAAGGTGCCAGTCCAGTGGAAAGGCAGGCTTACAAGCATCCCAGTAAATGTCAAGTAAATGCCTAAATGATGGCATGCAAGTAGATAAGGGCTGCTGTTTCAAATGGGATCATGCACATGCTTTGGCACAGAGACCTGTAAGCGAGGATGGCAATTTCATTAAGCCAGTTATGCAGAGCAGGCCTTTGTTCCAAGAGAGTTGGTGAGTGGCAAAGACCGAGTGCATCCAAGCCAGAATATGTATTACACACAGGAGGCCTGTGGAGGAGTGTTCCAGTCAAGAGAGAGGATTTATAGATAGGACAGACACTGAGAGGAGATTAAGCAGAGTGGAGCCAAGCAAAGGGCTTAAACTATATCAGCCATCCTGATTAGAAAAGGCAGGCTGACCAAAGGCACAGTATTGATGGGCTCTGAGGAAATATGAATATGTGCATACACATACATATCATAGCATATTAACAAAATGTGGGCAGTTCAAAAGCATGTTTGACTTTTTCATATAATCCCACATCAGACCCTCAGAATGTACCATTGCTGCTGTCTCTAAGCAAGATTTAGCTTCTCACAGAACAGGGTGCTTTGAGTCAATATTAGTTGTCATCTATTTACTTACATTTTATTCCACCCGTTCTTCTGTCATTTAACCCAAGGTGGTATATGGTACCCAGGTAGTTTCCCTTCTAGACACTGACAAGACCCAATCCTGTTTAGCTTCAAGAAGGTGGCAGCCATGTCTGCCTTCAAACCATAACATGGAGCCACTATTTTTTTTTAATTCTGCCACTGTAGCAGGGCATCTTCCTAATCCCATTTATTTATTTTAATTTTAAAATATGTATAGGTCAATTAGGGGGGGGATCCAAAGCTGTCCAAAGTGGCTTGCAACAAAAAGTGTGTGCATGTGTGTGTGAGAGAGAGAGAAAGAGAAAGAGAGAGATGAAAAACAAGACTAAGCCAAGAATAAAACAGAATCTTCTTCCCAAAACTCACCAGACTCAGACCTCCAATAACATCATACTATTCCAGTCTTCATCCAATGAGTGGCACAAAACGGTAGGGCGGTCAAATCAAACAAGTCTCTAAAGTGGTATATATATATATATATATATATATATATATATATATATATATATGAAAATGCTTTAAAAAGTTTTGAAAAATACGTTGAATTTTGATTAGCTCACTGTTGCCTTCTAGTGTCACATTTGTCTATTGCACTTTACAACACATTTGAAACGTTTTATCTGCAGATGGGTGCTAAGCCCTTCTGAAACGTGTAGCTCCCCAAAGTAGCTCTACAGGAAAACAGTTCTAAAGGTGTGGAGCCACCAAATAAAAGACCCCTCTCTCTTGTGATGGCCCACCTCACAGACCTAGAAGGCCAACACACCAAAAGGGCTTCTGGCCAAGATCTCAGTGTGCAGGCAAGATGGCACATGTGCAATCTGCCTATCAGATTTATCAGGCAGGGTTGTCTGCCTCCCTTTTAGTTGTGGCTCTTTTGCTTTATTGCCAATCCACTTAAATCAATAGCCCATCAGGGTTTCGAAGCCCATATCTCTATCACTGATTTCCGGGTAAGATCATGGGAACTGACAGAAAGGTGATAACACATTTAGTTTCAGTGGTGTGTGGGAGTGGTGTGTAGCTAAGCAAGATCATAGCAGAATAGCCACAAAAGAAAGAGAAGGGGGAGCAAGCCAAAAGTCCACAGCCAGAAAGAGAGCTTTCATTTACTTAATTTTGTTTCCAACAGGGTATATAAGAGTAAAGGAAACAGTAGGAAGCCCTAGTCTTAACAATCCTGGATTGACATCTGTTGCTCGTGTCATGGCACAATCAACACTTCCCCCATTAACCTGCAGATGCTCTGCTTGCTGATCTGCAGTGCGCCTTTCCAGATGGCGCTGAGGCCATGAGGACACACTTTATTACTGTTGGAGATAAATAGCAGACTTTTCCAATTAGCAGAGTATTCCAATTATTACGGCAGGCAGTGTTGCTCCATGATGATTCCCTGCTTCCCAGACTGCTGCTTATTTATCCCTGCTTAATTACCAGGCTCCTCCCTTGCATGAGATTGTCTTCAGCAGACAAATGATTAGACCTGACAAAACCTTTCAAAGGTTTGCAACGCATACATTTTTGCATTGCTATTCACTGAAGAAGAAGAAATCTTTTAAAGCAGCTTGATGTCAGTTTAGAAAAATATAACATGGCCACTGAAGACTTTCCATCTACAAATGTATTTTTTTCCACATCAGATACCCTACGGTGTGCTACTTACTATAAAGTAAAAGCATCCACAACTAAATCTCTTGCTTTCTTTGGGATCCTTTTAATATTTATCTCTGGTACTCAGAGCAATTATTTAGCTGCTCTTCCAAGTGACCTGCTTCTACTGCATCTATCCACAATGAGTCCATGTAGCACTAAGAAAACCCATAGAAAGAACTACATGTTCAAATCCATTTTCTCATCCATGGCAGTAGATTTACTATAGAAAAAAAATAGCACTGCTTGATTCAGCCAGTTAGATTGTGCTGCCATGCCATCAAAAGCATATATTACTTTCTTCCTATCCCATTTGGAGACACTCTACGATGGATTATACAGAATGTTTACCATTACAAACATTTATTCATGTAGCCAATACTACCTCTAATGGTTAATTGTGTTGCTGCTAAACCTACTGTATAAAACAGATTTCCTCAACCTGGTGTCCCCCCTAGAAAGCTCCAGGTTGTAAAAGGGTGTTATGGTCTATTGGAATAATCTCCAGCAACGTTTGGATAGGCCACAGGTTCCCTCCTCTACCTTGTAGGTTTAGTCATCAGCATTTGTCCCTATTTTTATACAGTTGCATCCAATAGTGGCTTTGCAGAATTGGAGAACGTTTCTGGTAGTACATGGCATTGCACTCAATTTTGGCTGATTTCCCTAGCTATTGAATCCCTCCATATCATGCCACATAGTGTTCCAGGGGGTCCCCAAAGTCGCAGCAGCAGCCATTGGGGACATAGTAGGTTCAGGAGGTGGGCAAAATTGCAAGCTCTGTTTCCACTGACACAAAATCACAACACATAGTAGTCATTCCATAATCACCAGAGAGGACCAGGATATGTTCAGGAAGGACCCACAATAAAGTACTTCTGATGCCCTTCTCAGATTCTCGACTAATTTAGATAACTGTGGTCTAATCTGAGCTTCCCCACCCCCCAGCCAGAACTCACCAGAACTCAGTTCCAGCACCTTCCCGGTAGGCACCATTGCCATGATGAGAAAACAAGGGAGGCATTCATGGTGAATTCCGGCACGTCTTTTTCTAGAAAAGTAGTCTAATGGGTCAAATTCAGATGTTTCGTGGGGTCAGAAATTCTGCCTTGATGGTAGAGGAATGGACACTTTAAACTCGCTCCCATGATATAGATGTTCCATATGAGCATCTTTTAAAAAGCCAGAAAACATATTGCAGGTTTTTTCCATATTTGTTGTGGTAGAAGAACCATAGTTTCAAGGCCGTTGTGCAAATGAGCACCTGGAGTTTTCATGCCACACGCCATGTAATGGGTTTGGGGAAACTGGTTGTTTGCATTCACTCTTCCACTACGCAAATAGAAGCTGAAGCTTTGGTAAACATCTGAACCCTGCCTGAGGTTTCTACTTAACGTCACAATTTTTCTTGGCCACCTCCACCAGCTGGGATAATGCAGAATAACTCTAAATCAATCAAGGCACAAATGGATTCTGAGTCATAAGTGAGAATAGCATGTTCCAAAGATATATTACAATAGATCTCTAGCAGTAGCCACAGGGCCCCATCCTCCATTTATGTATTCATTGCAAGCTTCTCCTGCTTGGCCTTTGGGGAAGAAAAATCACGCTGACCATTCTTATTGTAATTTTGGCTGGGATTTGCTGAATTTCATCCCACAGTTTCTAAAGATTTGAATTACTGAGTAAATGAAATGTATGCAGATTCCACAAGACCCTGCCAGGAAGCCTTTTAGCTCTACCGTTCCTCTTTGGAGGAGGGAAGTTCATGCTGCTGAATGTTCAAGCCAGTCTATGGAACATGTGTGAATTGGCAGTGGTCTTACAAGCATGGCCTATTGTTGGTAATAACATAAATTCAGGAAGGTGGGGCAAGGGAAAGGGACATATTGATTTTAGTTTGTTTGAAGCTTTGATAGCACGCTGGCTGCTCTTCAACATTTGTGCATGCCAAGAGTGGCAAAGTACAGTTTGATCTGGAAAACCACTGCCAGTATCTGAGGCAATTGCTTTTTGGAAGGCTGTCCGGTGAGCTGTGACACTTGTGTTGACAAGTAGCTCTCAACGTTTCCTTTGTTCATTTGAATATGTTTATGTTCTGCCAGCGACAAGGTTTTATTTATTGACTTGTCATTTCCCATTGTAGGAAGATAACATTGTGGATTGGAAACATTAGGCTCAAAATGGCTAACTGGCACTGCTGAACTGACAGTGCAGGCAATACCTCTGTGGTCATCGCAGGATAAGATACAGTTACAGTATGCTCTTGGGTCCTTTTGGAGAATACTTTCCTTACCCCGAACCTCAGGGGGAATTGCTTGGTGAATTAGATCAGATGGTGATTAATTGCTCCCAGTTTTACTAGGGCTTAATGTCCTCTTAAATAATATATAAATAAAACATTTGTGGCTGCCATCATCTACTAGATTTGAAAACAGAAGGGCTCTTGAGTGTATTTAGAGGGGCGGTTGCTTCAGTTCAGAGATCTAACCGAGGTTGCAAGAAAAATTCTATCAGCTTGCAGGGTCTAAGCACCTAACTTTCAAAGGGGTTAGCATAGGTTTTCTCAATAACTTTGCCAAAATGGGAAAGGCATTAATAAGTGGCAAGCTAATTTTAGAAAGGATTCCCATTTGCAATAACAGAATCATAGAAGTGTAGAGTGGGAAGGAACCACGAGGAACATCTGGTCCAACCTCCAATGCAGGGATTTTTTTGTTGTTGTCTGGCGTGGAACTCGAACACACGACCCGGACATTAAGAGTCTCATTTCCTTATACCCATACCCTACACTTGTCAGTAATGGTTTTTAAAACTTTTGCAAACTATTTCCTGGAAGATATTTTCATATGGGCTGGCATCATGCATATCCAATATCTGAAAAGGCTGCATTGCCATGGCAGAAATGTTGAAATATCTCATTGTTCTTCCCGTAAATATGTGCCCCATTTCCTCAGCTCTCTGAATGAATTCATTTCAATGCTGACATTCCATATTGTCAGTTTAAATGCAGACTTAGGCAAACTCTGGAAATAAAAAATATAGTAATTAGTAACTCCATGTCTGAAAATCTGCTCTCCACCGGGTCCTCAATATTCATTTTTTAAAAATGTTATTTACAGAAATTCTTCCAGCTGTCAGTAGTACTTCAGTCATGGCGCAGCACCTGTTTTATAGATATAATATGAGCAGCACTTTCCTCTTCCTATTGAGTGACATGCAATTTCATTTGGCACCGCACACTTTACTAGTTTCTGGAGTTCAGCTTGGTATATTGTGTCAACACTCTGAATAAAACACCTGGTTGGTTTAGGACTTGTTCCACCTTCCACCCTGCTTAATAACAATACTTTGCACAGATGTCACATTAGCAGACATATATCTTATATCCAAATTGATGAGATGATAAAATCAATTTTGGTTTGCCATGCTGCGCCCAGGCAAATTATAATGCCTAGTCCTCACTTTAAATATGCTGCATTTTTAAATGGAATTGCTAGGTTGATCCTTAGCTTTCAACAGACTCAGACAGCGCTGAAACGGCCTCACTATCGATGCAACTGCACACATTCTGCCTGTATGCGACCCAGCCTGTCTTAGCGGTCCTTCCAAGAGAAACGCACTTGATTGCACCGAGTCCTCTTTTTGAAGAACAGAAGATGCTAAAAATATAATACCTAAAGTTTGCGTTAAAAATACTTCTACATAATTTAGCTCCTGGCTTTGTTCAGTAGTAAATAATAAATGATCCAGAAAGCAGTGTTTTAGCTTGCTCCTTCTCAAATGTCAGAAGGAGTAAAAGGTGATCCACGGGATGTGAGGATAGCTGCCGCAACCATGCATTAGATTGCTTTAACTTTTTATGAGTCGGCTAAGTAAAAATTATGTATCCATTCACTGGCACCCTACGCATACTTGACTCTTCATTTGTCATTGCCGCCAATGTCCAGAGGATCACACTCATGAGGCCAGTTATAGACCCCGTTATAGCCCAGTTTTCACCAAGGTGGCAAACCAGTGTCTGAGGTATAGTACTTCGGACAAGGCTGGAGTTACATGACTGAATGTTCCTCCATTGCACTTAAAATGCTGCAGTGGGAAGTTTACCTTAGGCAAAAAGGTTCCACTCTGAGAAAGGCATCAGAGAAGGCTGGTATGTTTCCATGAGAGTGAGATAAGCTACCTGGTGGCTCACCTCTAGAAGCACAAGCGACAGAATTTCCACTCACAACTTGAGAAGCCTGCGTGTGCACTTGTTGGAGCAGCAGCAGCAGCACTGCAGTTTGGGATCTCCATGTGGGACCACAGAGAGAGGACAGTTTACTGAACTGCATAAGGGACTGAACCTCATCGACTGTTTGCAATGTGTTACTTCATTATTTTGCAATGCTTCTCTTATTGTAGCTAGTATTTAAGACTGTTCTGCAGCATAGCTTTGTAGCACGTTCTTGTGGCAGAGAGAATTTTTTTTCTATCAAAGGTCCAGATCAGGGATTCCACTGAACAATTCTAACAATCTGCACCCCCTGAAAACGTTTCCACAGCACAAACAGATGCCCTCTTGACAACTTTGGGTCTTGTCAATTATTATTGCTATTAGCATTTACAACATCATTGTCCATTCCACAAATGGTGTGCAACTGAGTGACTGTGGGCTGAGGCTGCAATATGGTGGCTGTGCCTCCAATCTCTTCTGGGTTTCCTCCACCCTCACTGATGGCCTCTTTGGACTCGAGGGAGGGTCTCCTCATGAGCCAGAAGGACTCTTTAGCTTTCTCCTGTCATTACCAGGTTTGAACTGGATTATTTAATTACTTCCTGGCATTGCACGTATATGTGGTCACATGCAAGTCGGTCGTGTATAAGTGTGTGTGTGGGGGGGGGTATCTGTACTCTGCCAAGAGAGATTGAGCTGTCTCCTTTGTTGAACACAACTGTAAAAAGCCAAAGGAATGTACAAATCAATCAAAGAAAAAGAAAAAAACCCAGGAGACTGGGTTCAAAGCTCGGTGTTGGAGTCCCTTCCGTGTGACATTCATCACTGTGGAAACATGTCTTCTGACTCTGCTGGATGCTAGGTGACATCCCTGTGTGAGTGGGCTTTTTCTGCAAAGAGCCTGCATGTGTACAGACTGTATGCATGGAGGGAATCTGCCAGTGCCATCTGAACCTTCCCAAAAATGCAGGATGCAGATGGCACAGAGATAAAGACACACACACACACACACACACACACACACACACACACAGTGTAGGTGTGCTGGGTCTGTGCAGAAGATCCCACTAAAGTACATGGAGGCTGAGGAAGGGAATCGGTAGGCATGATCCCACTCTTAGTTTGGGTATTGATATCCCCAGAATGATTGTCTGCATGGAGCTTTAGCCACTATACTCTGCTGTCGTGGTGGTCGAAGGAGTCAAAAAGCTGCCTAGCTTAGCCATTCCCTCATTGACTCGGTAGTACTTCATAGATCAGTCCACATGGCTCAGATTGCAGAGTGCTGCCGTCTGAGAGCAGATGGTCTGCAAAAAGATGCCAGTTACAGGAAACAGCTCCAAATGATTCAAGCAAGCAGCTCAAAAACACCAGCTTTTGCAGAGAATTCTGACTATATTAGTTTGTAAATAATAAATGCATGTGGACAGGAGCAAGGCTCATGAAATTTGTGAACTGCCTTTTTCATAATTTCACCTCAGCATTATCCCTTAGAGCAGGGAGTGGGAAACCTGTGTCGTTTGACTACAGCTCCTATCGATCCCAACCAGCCTGGCCAACAGTCAGGGATGATAAGGGTTGAAATAAGAACATACAGTTCTGTATTTCTTTATGGACTGACAAGCCCTGCACTATTTTGAAGATGATATAAATAGAATAAGGCAAGATGTGGACCCTTTATTTGTCCAGGTTTGCCATGCTTTCAGGTTGCCACTGCTGCTGTGCCTTTAAGAGCAGCTTAGCACAGACACGAACAGCCAATAATGTTTAGCTCTTTGCTCTGAGAAGATTCATCGGCTGACTTCTGCACACCAAGCTGATCTTGAAGGCATAAGAGAGCAGACTGCTGGAACAAAGTGTGGGAAAATAGGAGTAAATATTTCCTGTAATTAAGTGGATGAATAACGTGGCACTGCATCTGGTACGCAGGCTGAGACCCTACCTGCCCGCGGACTGTCTCACCAGAGTAGTGCATGCTCTGGTTATCTCCCGCTTGGACTACTGTAATGCGCTCTACGTGGGGCTACCTTTGAAGGTGACCCGGAAACTGCAATTAATCCAGAATACGGCAGCTAGACTGGTGACTGGGAGTGGCTGCCAAGACCAAATAACACCGGTCGTGAAAGACCTACATTGGCTCCCAGTACGTTTCCGAGCACAATTCAAAGTGTTGGTGCTGACCTTTAAAGCCCTAAACGGCCTCGGTCCAGTATACCTGAAGGAGCGTCTCCTCCCCCATCGTTCTGCCCGGACACTGAGGTCCAGCGCCGAGGGCCTTCTGGCGGTTCCCTCACTACGAGAAGCCAAGTTACAGGGAACCAGGCAGAGGGCCTTCTCGGTAGTGGCGCCCACCCTGTGGAATGCCCTCCCACCAGAGGTCAAAGAGAATAACAATTACCAGACCTTTAGAAGGCATTTTAAGGCAGCCCTGTTTAGGGAAGCTTTTAATGTTTGATGGATTTCTGTATTTTAATATTTTGTTGGAAGCCACCCAGAGTAGCTGGGGGAACCCGGCCAGATGGGCGGGGTATAAATATTATTATTATTATTATTATTATTATTATTATTATTATTATATTTTTAGTAATGGAGATAAAGGTAAAGGGACCCCTGACCATTAGGTCCAGTTGTGACCGACTCTGGGGTTGCGGCGCTCATCTCGCATTATTGGCCGAGGGAGCCGGCGGACAGCTTCCAGGTCATGTGGCCAGCATGACAAAGCCGCTTACTCTTTTCTTTTTCTATCAAATTATCAAAAATAAATTAGCTTAACAGCTTAATTAGCTATTGTACATTAAGATTAAGTATGAAAGGTATATAAGAAATAATGCAACGTACAATGAATGTAAGTTTTATCTTTATTTTATTTTATTTTTTCCAATCTATTTGTTGTGAATCTTGTGATTGAAAACTTTAATAAAAATTATATATATATATAAAGAGACAAAGCCGCTTCTGGCAAACCAGAGCAGCACACGGAAATGCCATTTACCTTCCCGCCAGAGCGGTACCTATTTATCTACTTGCACTTTGATGTGCTTTTGAACTGCTAGGTTGGCAGGAGCTGGGATCAAGTAACGGGAGCTCACCCCGTCGTGGGGATTCGAACTGCTGACCTTCTGATCAGCAAGCCCTTGGCTCTGTGGTTTAACCCACAGCTCCACCTGCATCCCATATTTGAGTTTGGGTGTGGATAAATTGATGGCTTTTGTCTTTGTCCCTTCTGAATGTCACCAAAGGGTTCTTGCTGAGAGGCAGTGAATAAAGCAAACAACGTCAGGGATTCATGCCTGAAAATGTGGGCTGTAATGTATAAATATATAAAACCACTACCTACTGAATCACCTGTGATGGACCTGTGGGGCCATAGGTGCTGGCTCCAGGGGTCAAGGCTCTTTGGGGCCCTACAACCTTCTTCTTTTTAGGTCCCCAATTGTTGATACTAAATGCAGAGCTGGGCATGGAACGAAGTCAGGACACCACATGACATCACGCATGTGACATCAGGATGTCACGCTGGGCCCCCTCAATGTTCTTTGGAAGATGGCGCCTCTATGTGGAGTCCAGCAACAAACTTCCTGAATAGCAAATTGATTGGCTTGTGGCCAGATTGACAGGTGCTTTTGTATCAAGCATTCATCCAGGCAAGCGATCCTAATATTGCTACAGCTAATAATATGCCCATGTTGTAAAAATCCACTTTTGGGTTTCACAGCATGCTCATTGCTTGGTGGGTTGAAGACCGGAAGAGCTGTTTCTTACCTAGTTGGGAAAGAAATTAGTGCCAACTTGTTTGTATTAGCTGTGAACAGAACTTCCAAGTGTTTAGAACCACGGGCCTTTTAAAGCAGATAAGTATTTTTCCCAAGCTCTCAGAATGTTGCAGCTAGACTGACATCTGCTATTCTAAAATTATCATCTCAGGCTATCTCAACCAGTGGTTGCTTGCCTTTCTGTGGACTTCTCTGCTGTTCTGTCTTTACCATGAGTCAAGAAATGTGTGATTTATTTATTTATAAAAAAAGCAAGCAAGGCATCTTTGTTTATGAAAATAGCAGTATGGCTGACACTCTCCAGAAAGCTCCAGGCTTCATTTTTTAAAAAACTTACAATCTATAAACTGGATATTGGGACCTTGTTTTTCTGCTTCTGTTTTAAAAGTAATTGGGAACAGTCTTGGTCTGCATCATCAGATGGTCCCAGAAATGTAAATTCAACTTAAAAACAGTTGGATCACCCGCTGTTATAGCACTGATCCAGCCCAGAGATTGCACTTGCAAATGCAGATTGACAGACATTCAAGCTTTCTCCAAGATGAAATGACTGCATAAATACAGATGCCCAAATGTGCTTTTCTGAAATAAAAAATGCTTGCAAACATCCATATACATACAGACAGGAGTACATAATCTCAGCTTGCGCAGATGTGATATGATCTTCTAAAGTCTATTGCAGCAGCTGAAGAGATAAAGAAGTAGAAACTCTTCTTAGCTATGTGACACACAAACATTTTTAATTCTTCTGATAATAGCTCCGGTTGTCAACAGTATACAATGGTTACCTTAGTCAACAGAATAGGGTTAGGCCTTGGCATTCTTAACTAACTTGTTTCAATACAAACAATCTGTGAAAAGAGTAAAATCGTTGCACTCTCTTCTAGTGCAGAAGTGTGGGGAACCTTTTTTTTTCTTTTTACCATGCTGCATCATGGGAAACTTTATGGGATGGGGGGGCACATATCAGTGATGGCTGCAGATCAATAGATGTGCCTCTTGCCTTTTGTACCTTTTGACCTTTGCTTCAGGCAGTCAAATGTCTAGGGCTTCAAACTGACCCAGAAATGCATGTCTATCATGCTAAATAGACTCTAGCCTGGAAGTCATACGGTGGAAGCTTTATTTCTGACATCGCATATGGGAGGTCTCGGCCTCTATGGGGAAATGCACTCCGCATCTGCTCAGAAAGACTTTCTCCTCTTCTTTTGTCATAGGACTGAGCCTAGGCATTGAAAACAGGTGTTGTGGCATAACTTCATCCACACTCCCAATTTTCTCCCTGCCTCTTGCTCTTACTTGACATCCTTGTGATACGATGAACCTGCATGGCTCTTGGCAGCAGAGAGCAATCATCATTGAGACCATGCCACACCATTTAAAAGCTAGGAAACTGCAAGATTATTGAGCGCTGGATTTTCATAGCACACAGTAAATAGAGATATTTCTGTAGCTGATAAAGTGGGGAAATTCACAGTCTGGAATGGTCTGCAAGTTCACACTTCCTCATGTGTCACAGTCTGGTGACTGTTAAAGTTCTTTGGGCAATAATGTGAAACATATAGGCTCGGGCAGGAAAAGTTGTCATTATTTTAAAGTGGACCTTGCTGTTTTATTATATCCACATTAATTATAAGCAAAGCAGTATGGAAAGCAAAAGTGTCTACAAGCTTTGCTGGGCTATTATTATTTGTAATTAACTGACAACCTTTCCTTATAACTGCTATAAACACCTTTGCCTTTCTATCTGGAATTGCTTACACTGATGTAGGTTTTCAGTTTTCATCTGTCTCTGGTGTCTGCTGAAAGGGAACAAAAAATCCAGTCAAGCATAGATTTAGTAATCTGTCTGAACTTAAACAAAAATCTTTTTTTTTGTACAAAGTAGATTGTGTGGACTGATTACCAGATAAAATTTCAATAGATTTCATTTGAATGGAATTCTAGTAATCAATATAGTGTAGCCAATGTCTATTTTATGGGAATGTGATTTACCTTGAAGCACTTAGTTTATGTGCATTCTCTTAAAGTACATGGAAGGAACCTCTGTTGCCTTCTCTGGAAGTCTGTATAATGCCTTTGGGCTTATATTACAGAACTTTGATTTGTTAAAATGCAACGTGATGCAGAGCTACTAATGATGAAAACTGGGTGAGCGCATAAGAGCATGGGTTTTATGACAAGATTTATGAGGCTTATTTATATTGTGTTTTTTTTATTGAGAATAGTCACAAAGGAAAAACCACAAATTGCCAAGCTATCCTGCAAATGATCACATGACTAGGATGTAGTGCCAGAGAAAAATGTATTGTTTAAAAGAATTTCAAAGTATACTGCCTCATTATCTGAAATACTCATCTTCAGAGAGGTAAAAATGGGGGTGGATTAATGGTTTAAGAAGTGGAGAATTCCAACTTCCTTCAACAAAGAACAAAGAAGTCTGTCTTCAAAATGTTCCTGTTTTCTACAAAGGAATAAGAATTTGCTTCTGTCATCAGTTCAAGAAAGAACTTTTTTCTGCAATGATTTCTTTGCCAGAGCCAGAAGAATTGAAATCTTGAAAGTAGGAGGATGAGGGCAAAAATAAAATAAAAAAATCAGGGAAAAATGAAGCAACACAGACTCTTGGGTTAGGCATGACTTATTTCAAACACTGAGGAAGAAGTGGAAACTGCACATGTTTCAAATCAACAAAAAAAGTTATTAGTCCACAAAGGAAGAGATGAATAAATTCCACATCTTCTGACAAGGATTTAGCATTGCTTTCAAAGGAGACATCACAGCAATGTGCAGCACACCTGTCAGTGAAAGAAGAGTCTATTGATTGACATAATGGTTTGCAGTGTTCATTTTCTTTTCTTTTCCTCCACAATGACAAATAATTGATTGGTGGGAGTAATCAAAATGTTCAAATTAGAGAAAATGTTTGACTCACTTACAGGTAGCATAGTGTGATTCATTTGAGATCGATAAGAACATAAGAAGGGGCCTGCTGGATCAGGGCAAAGTCCCATCTAGACCAGCATCCAATCCTTGCAGTGGTCAAGCAGATGCCCCAGGAAGCTTGCAAGCAGGACCTGAATACAACAGGACTCCCCACACTTGTGATTGCAAGCAACTGGCATTCAGAGGCACACTGCTTGCTTCCATTGCTGCAAAGATAATAAATCCTAGCAATGCATAATTTAGCAATGAGTAAAACTTGTGAGCACTATGAGGGCCCCCAAAGCTCAGGCTGGCTCATAGCCCTGCTGCTATTACTACTGGTACATTAATGCATAGCATGAAAAATGAGAATGCATATCCAATTTTTTCTCAAAGATGAATAACCAGGAATATGAGTGTGACTTAGCATTAAAACTGTTTTCAGAATAGGGCCACACCGCTGCCCAGATGTTGTTCATGTACTCCCAATTCGTCTACAACAAATTGATCCAATGGCTGCACAGATGAGTCAGGAGGCCTCTTTGCTCTCCAAACCTCAAAATAAAGATGTGAGGCACAAGAAATGGGTTTAATGGAGGTTCAAACCTTTATTTACTTACAAGTCTGGCTCTCAGCTATTGTCTTAAACTAGTGTCTTTCACACTGTAACCCCTTAGAGCTCTTGGGGCATACATGCTACTACTCAACAGATAACTAGAAGACACCCTCCACATTGTAGAAGTGTAGAAGCTAGCTCCAAGGATTGACTCAGTAACACAATTGGCTTTTACCCTTAAAGTACTCTGAGGCAGTACTGGCAGTTAACAAAGCTGTTTGGGGCCCCAAGGTCACTTCTCTCTGCCCAATCTGCAAATGTGAGAAGTTACTTTGGTTCTAATCTGCCTTCTGCATCTAAAGCTGCCTCCAAATCCCCTAGCTACTGAGCAGATGCAGTGATCCTGAAGGTCAAGGGGTCAGGTAAGAAGGAGAGCTTGGGGTTCTCCCAGGAAGTTACAGCTACTATTTAGGTAGGCCTTTTCCCTTTCCACATAAAAGGGCACCTCACTGAAGGAGTGGAAGAAGTAGGGCCATGCGTCATTTAGAGATAGGGCCACTTGGGTCCCAGTGAACTCATAAGACACTGCCTCAGCACTTTAAGTAGCATAGAGTAGAGTAGCGTGGAAGGTATTGGATGTCACATCCCTTTGTAGCTCGCCATTTGTTAGAACTACTCCCCAGACCTTGCCAGACATGAACCTAGGCAAGATCATGGGAAGCTGAACCAATGTCACCAGCACTCCCATATAAAGCTTAAGAGCCCATGGGAATCTCAGAGCAGAAATTGCTGTCTACACTGCTGCTGCACCTATTGCCTGTGAGGCGTTCAATGTGTTACCAGTTCTCTGGTAGCAGATGGGGCCTTAAGATGTCACCAGTTTCCCTTTGCTTTGTTCTTTATTTTCCGCAGCCTGTAAATACAGCCTGTTAAAGAGAAACTTTGATAGTCTTCATTGTCCATCCAAAGAACCACTACCTTAGGCAACTGGTAGTTTTGGCAGAACCATAATGTGGAAGCAATGGTAAATTATGGAATTACTGCAGCTTTTCACCTTACAGTGACATTTCCCTGTTAAAAAATGTTATGTTGTGAATTCTCTATAAGTACATGTAGCATTAGAAGGGAAGGCGTAGACATATTCTAAAGAATTGTTCACTAAACTCAGCTTCAGTTGAAGAGTGAATTCAGCTACTTAGGGTTAATGTATTCTAATCCTGATCAATTTACTTTTGTTATACCTTGTTAATGAGGTGTAAACAAGGTGTATTAGATGTACCAACTAGGTGCAACAAACATTTTCTCTGCTGCTACAGTTATGCAATTTTAACCAGGGTGGATGCTAATTGAGATGGTAACAAGATAATTTTTTTTTGAAAGAAAGAGCAAGCTCTCAATTTTTAAGCATTAGCAAATATCACTAGACAGAAAAAAACAGTATTAGAACCTTAATGCCAGAAAACTAATGCAATATAAGAGATGCAAAATGAAAGTTCATAGTAAGCATTCATTATGACCAATATTTTTATTTTATTTTATTTTTCTCGTTCAGTGCCTTGTACAAAAAGCCACAGGGCAACTTACCAAAAAAGTGAGATATATATATATATATATATATATATATATAATAATTAAAACACAATGAACTTCTAACACATTGCAAGTGGTGATATAATGACAGTCAATAAAGTAATCAAGAATCCCATGCCTCCACCTCCCACAACTACATAAGCAGGAATCCTATTGAAATGCATTAGCTAAAGAATAACTCCCAGGAGCAGCAATAGGATGTTAACAGCCTGGGGGATTGTTTTCCCCTGGAGCTAAAAATATGCTAGTGTGGACACCAGGAGTATCTCTTTGGGGAGAGCATCCCACAACCCAGGGGAGGTCACCGCCCTTTCTTGTCACCATCCTCTGAGCTTCTGTTGCAATTGGTACTTGGAGGAGAGCCATTGAAGATGACCCAGGTTCCAGGTAGGCTTTTATGGGAGGAAGTGTTGTCTAAGGTAATGGGGTCCCAAACCATGTAAAGCTTTATAAGTTAAAACAGACACTTTTAACTGAGAAATCATTTTGAGAAATTGTGGGGTGGGGAACAGAACCACTGATGATGGGTTTGTTTTGGAACCAGCTTGGTACTTGTAAGCTTTCTTGGTAGAGCATTTGAAGAATGTTGCTCTGTTATTTTAATAGAATTGTATTAGGTCTGCTAATGGTATAATATTTATGCAGATTACTACACTGCCAGTCCCCTGAGAATTGTATTTTGCTTTCACTTCCATTTCATTCTCCCCACAGTACCAGCCGTTATAAAGATCAATTTGGAAATTCAGCTATCCATTCAAACCAAAACACTGGGAACACATGCACACTTTTACAAAAAAAGACCAGGGTGAGGGATAAAAAAAACCTATGTCAAATATTTGCAAGAAACCGTCAAGAGAATTGATTGAACTAAAGAAAGGAGGAACTTGCCAAACAAATATGTGCTTGGTAAGGCATTCTGGTTCAATGACAGCAATGAAAAAGAGTTTCATCAAGAGTAGAATCCCTCAAAGCATCTATTTGTATAATGATGATCTAGAACAGTAAGCGGTATACTAATTTTGAAGTCCTCTTTCTAAATGGTTAATTGTAAATCACATGTGAAAGGTGGTGCATAAATAAAAATGAAATAATAATTATATAATCTAAAAAGTAGTAGTAATAATCATAATAATAGGTGGGATTCAAGAAATGGACCCTGACAGCAGAAGCCCATGCAAAGATTGCTGCTAGCAAATTATCATTATGGAATGGGACGTCCCTATTTTCATTGCAGTAATGTTGGAAGATATGCATCAGAAATGCTTGCACTAACAGGGCAATCTGCTTAGCCTCTGTTAAATTCCTAATTATAATAATTTCTATATATGTATAAGAAACTTTTTCAAACCTGGTCATTCCCCCACTCCCTCAGGGTACTACTCTGGGACAGATCTTAGTGTGATACCTTCTATGACCATGGCAGACAAATTTCAGAGCTTTTGAAATCTTGTTTATTTGGAGTGCCAAGAATGAGCTGGGCTGATAAGAAATGCTAGGTATTTCGAAATACAATGTCAACAAGGGTGTCATCAATCTGATACTTGTTCGGCTACCTAACTGTCATTGCTTACATTCCTCCTCTAGGAGCCGCTATGTTAACTCATTAATTTGGACAGCAATACATTCAGAAATGACATTGTCGCTGAATCGTAAAACACTAATTAGCTGTCACTGCCAACAGTGTTCTGAGAAATGTCATCTTACAGAGGTTGCATGTTATTGGGAACAACAACAAATTTCATTGGTCACAATATTGGTATGTTGGGAAGAGACAGATTGATGCCTCCATGCCAGAAGTCAGCTTGTTTCCCTTTATCTGGGCTGACAATTGATATTTCTACTTCATTGGAGGAGGAATAGTAACACAGATTCATTGCATTGTGTCTGTCCTGTTAGCAGATGAAACACTACTGTTTGTACCAGTCCCTTATGCCACACCTCCAGGCAGGGAGGCAGGAGGATGCATTTTCCGGAATGTTATAAGGAGGTTATTCAGGATCCTTGTCTGTTTCACCCAATATAATGAGTCTCTTGATCTGTGGGAAACCATCATCTCATTCCAGGCCATGTTGAAGGTCTTGTTACTTACTAATAGATAAAAACCTGGACGACGTTAACTCAGGTTACCTGAAAGACCTTCTGTCCCTCTAAAGACCACTTAGATCATCTGGGGACTCCCCCCCCCCCATGTAGCACTGCACTCTGCAGAATATCACAGGGTAGTGACCTGAAAATGACCGTTTTTTGCCATTGCTCATGAACTGTGGAATGTCCTCCACTCTGCCATATATATATATATATATATATATATATATATATATACACATACATACATATACATACCATCTATTAGTTGCTACATATAACTTCTGTAGACATATCTTTTTGCCCAGCCTTTCTTTGAGCCGTAAGATTGGATCCTGTACTTTCAGAAATTCTTTTCATCTTTTCCTATTTGTATAATGCTATTTTACAGTGTTTATGATGCTGTTTATTATTATTATTTGCCATCTTTGTCTACCACTTAGAAATTTCTAAATACTAAGGGGTCTATAAATGCTTCCGAATAGAATTTTAAAACATGGTTATGTCATCTTGTTTAACATATTTGCCTAGTGACGATCTGGAAACACCTTTTATTCTTCTGCCCAAGCCAGGCCATTTCACTCCACATTTTGAGACCACTTATATGTAGGAAAGAGATTTGGGCAGGTCCTTATGAACCCAACTTTGCATTTTGCATAACCTCTGAAGGGACCTATAAGCACCGTGGACCCTTGAATAGGCATAGTAGTCCCTTGTTATGTGCACAATTGTAAACACTGTGGTGCTTTCTCAGGTTATGTCAAACACAAGAAAGTCTAGGACTAGAACATGGTTCCACTTTTCCCTCTACATGTGTTCAACATAACATATGAAGAGATGCTTCCCTCCCTCAAGCTTTTTGTATTATCGGGAACTTGCACAAATAATGTGAAATGATAAAAATCTGAAGGAGAGCAGTGCTACAGCTTTAGTCCAGAGTTGTTGACAGAAGGGCAACTTCTATGAGAAGGGACATTTCATTATATTTAAGAGCTTTTCAATGTGTGCCTTCCCTTTTTCCTACCACGGAGCTGAAAGGTGTGCGCACACTCAGATCCACAGACCATTTGGCTCATGGCTTCATCCTTACTAAAAAAAACACCACACCTTCACTTTCATCTGCAAGGAGGAAGGCACTCGGAAGCAGAATTTTATGCCTGAGAGAAAGCATATTGTTCTAACTTCATGCTTCTATAACTGTATTTTAGCAATATTTCTGTGTGTACCTTTGTGTCGGGAATACCATACTTATTATCTGCTTTTTGCAGCTAGGAGCTGCCAATATTTTTAATAATTGCCATACCCTGCTTCATGGTAACGAAAGGAAATGAGAAGAAAGAGCCATTACTGTAGGCTTCTGAAAGACTTTATGTGTTTTTAAAACATTCAAATCCCATACCTAATATTATGGGTCCTTTAAAGATAGTGATAGAAAGCAGAAGGCGATTACAGCATAATCTCAGCTGTCTTTACCAATGTTTCAAGCTTTATTCTCCCGATTTAAAATTTCAGTACTTTGATATTCTAAACCTGTAGAATCAGACGAGACGGTTGGAGGAGGATGGCTTTGAGAGTACAGGTAATAATGTCTTTCCCTCTTTTCTTTTTATTTAAATACCACCTCGCACTCTCTCTTATGTACACATATTTTCTATACACTTCATCTTGCCGAGGCAAAGTCAGGAGGGATTTAGCTTTTTCTTCTTCTTTTACTGCTGCTGGAACAGAGCATTGAATCAGCTCTTTAGCTAATTTATTTGATTTTGGAGCACTGCAACATTTTTATAAGGAAATCTTAAAAGAAAATTGAACCCATTAAAACAGTCATAAATTTGTTGGGGTTTTGATTCCCCCCCCCTTAACAAAGCAATTAACAAGGCTCTTCTACCCAGCATGGTGGGCAACATTTTCAAAACATAAAGAAGTGTGTGGGGTGGCAGGGGAGGGGGCAGAGAAAGCCTAAATTACCTTCTGTTAGAAACAATGTGGGAGCTATCTCTGGTGACTTAATACCGGTAAGAGGCAGAGGTTTTTAGAATTAAATATGAAGATTCGGCAGCTTCTTTATTGATGAGTTGGTAAGAGTTCTGTTGCAGATTTAGAGCACAAGGGGGCTGGGGGAGAACGTACGGATATTTTTAAATTAGTGATTACATGTGTGTGCCTTTTGGAATGAAATGATCCCCTCCAAAAGTACCAGGGTTTATCAATGCCCCCCCCCAACTCTCACTCCTCAAAGGCGGTGAATGTGCATGTTTACATCAGACATTTTGCTTCAGTATTAGGAGGAGGGGGGAAAGCTGCCTCAAATCAGGAGAGGCTACTTGTCCACAATGCCCAGCATAGCCTCCCTTGGTCTCAAGCAAAGTATGGCCAATGACCCATTTTAACTGGAAGTCCCAGGGATTAAACCTGGGATCTTCTGCATGCTGAGTGTTTGCTTTACTATACATTGGCTTTCCTCTGAAGAGGGTTCAGAAACTTCAGCTGGCTCCCCAGAATCTGGTAGGCAAGTTGTTCACTGGGGCAAGACGCTTTGAGTGTTTTACACCGATCCTGGCCCAACTGCACTGGCTACCAATTTGTTCCTGGGACCAAAAAGTGCTGATATTGACCTATATAAAGGACCACCTCTTCCCGTATGAACTGACCCAGACCCTGTGATCATCACCTGAAGCCCTTTTTTGTGTGCACCCTCCACGTGAGGTCCAGAGTGGGCAACATGAGGGATAGGCCTTTTCTGTGGTGGCTTCCTATTTCTGAGATGCTCTCCTCAGGGAGGCTCACCTGGCACCTTCATTACATATATTTGGGTGCCAGGTGAAAACATTTCTCTATAAGCAGGCCTTGGACTGATTAACCATTCTATGACCTTTTATATGCTCTGGGGGTGGAGTTACTGGTTTATCTTTCTTTTTTATTTTATTATGTATTTTTTGTTTTCATTTTGTATTTTTATGTGGTAAACTACTACCTTGTAACTTTTGGATGAATGGCGAAATACAAGTTTTGACTATAACAACAATTGAGCTGTGGTTCCTGAATATAGTGAATCAGCACTGACTCATCTGCAGTGGTAATTTATGGACTGCAAAATATTCCAAAGTGGTGGTCAGCCAGCAGTTACAGAAGTAGAGCATTGGTAAAGCAAAGTTTTGGAGACCTCAGATGAAACCCCAGGAAGCAACCAGTTTTATGAATGGATATGAAAGTTTTAATGGGCACAGGCAACTTCCAACTTCATTTAATATGTGATACTTCTGCTTCTTCCCATCGAAGTTAATTGTGAACCCTGCCTGCAGAAGCACTCAGTGGTGGTGCCAGGTTGTTATTGTTTTTTCCCCATTCTCTTCCTTTGCAAAGTTGTGGACACTAAAGCACTGCAGTTAGTGCCTAACTAAACTGAAACATCTCTAACCTTGGTTTATAAGGGGTTCCTACCCTCACAATTTCTAGAGTGGGTTAATGACATAATAAGCATACACTACTCAGAAGCGCGGGTGATGCTGTGGTCTAAACAACAGAGCCTAGGGCTTGCCGATCAGAAGGTCAGCCATTTGAATCCCCGCAACGGGGTGACCTCCAGTTGCTCGGTCCCTACTCCTGGCCACCTAGCAGTTCGAAAGCATATCAAAGTGCAAGTAGATAAATAGGTACCGCTCTGGCGGGAAGGTAAACGGAGTTGTGCTGCTCTGGTTTGCCAGAAGTGGCATAGTCATGCTGGCCACATGACCCGGAAGCTGTTTGTGGACAAACACTGGCTATAGAGCGAGATGAGCACGCAACCCTAGAGTTGTCCGTGACTGGACCTAAAGGTCAGGGGTATCTTTACCTTTACCTTTACCTTTTACTCAGAAGTAGGCCTCACTAAATTCCAGGGGAAGAATTCCAGTTAGGCCTGGAGCATAAATTGGAGTCTTGAATGTGCCCCACATAACTTAACAATCCCTCTCCCCCCCAAAAAAAACTTCCAGCCCTATTGAAAAAAATTATCCCCATACCTCAACTTATTCACTTTCATGCCTGCTTTCCAGAATGTGGCCTCGGGTGTAGGAGACCAGGGTGAAAATCGCCACTCATTTATGAAGCTCCCAGGGTGACCTAGAACCTTTCACTGTCAGCCCACGTTGTGAGGAGAAAATGTGGATGAGAAGAATCATGAATGCCATGAAATGAAACTACACCCACTTGTTTTCATTGGTTCATCACACAATAGCTGGTTATGGGAAGGTAGCAACATGAACAAGCAAATTCTATTGGGTCTGGTGGCTACAATTCTACCTTAGGCTACAATCCTAATTGCCAGCATAGTGCATTTTATTACTGATGCTTTTTAAAAATTAAAATAAAAAGCATATAGTTGACATTATATAGAATCCCACAAGGGAAATAAATACCAGGACAGCAAGAGTACATAATAAGAGAGTCCCTGTATTAATAATGATAGGGATCTAAAATTAGGTGCCTAGTTAACTGCCTTCCACTTCCAGCTGCAGTTGAATTAACTTCATCATTATGTGAGTGATACTTTCATATTCCCTCTCTAATACAAAAGTTATTGGGAATAACTTTTCAGAAAGTTAAATATACTTCTAAGAAATTATATAGTATACACATTTTATTAGATTTGATAAAAACACACTCTGTTAAGTATCTCCAGACTGAATGTGACTTCCTGAAAGTCACACATAAACTGAATACATCTAAGAGAAACTTGCATTGATTATACCATACAGACAATGTAATATGTGTCTAATAACTGTTTCATGGATTGGGAGTGAGAAAATGCATTTTTCCTTATCACCAAAGGCTATTGTTAAAAGAAAATAGCATAAGTTAATCAATCTTATGATAATAGCTTCTAAAACTTCTAGTGTATTTGACTTCAGTGGGGGTTTTTATTTGTCAACAGAGCAGTACAAAAGAAAAAGGTTGTGCTAGAAATAAAAAGAAAAGAATACAATGATATTGATCCTTTTCACAACTGCAGTAGAATTTCCTCCGTAAGACCAACTATCAGAAAATTAGGAAGATTCCTTTTAAAAAGTGTTAAATTGCTCTTCAAAAGTTCATGGATATGAGCCACTATGAAATCTGCTGAGCCTGTCCAACCCAGCTTTTCTGAGGATGTGGAGGACATTGCCAATGGGGCATATCAGTAGCTTTGCTGATGAAATACAGCATTTAGCACATTTGGGCCACTTCCAAATTTGGTTGCTTAGATAATCATCCATGTATATCTAAGGCAAAGAGACTGCACATGAAAGATTCTCATACTGCCGGTATTCATTAAGTCTCTGATTCCTTCTTCCCACATATATGCAGACATCAACCCAATATGATACCTGTGAGGGACAGGGGATATCGCGAAGTCCCTCCCCTCCTGAGTTCAAGCCCATCCCCGAGCACAGGGGAAAGCAGAGAGAGTTCCGATTCCAGTGGGGAAGCAGGAAGTCGTGTCCGAGGCTCAGGCAAGGTAGCGGAGCCAGGGTCCCAGGTGGGACAGGAAGGGGCAAATAAGGGGGGGAGACCCATCCCCCCAACTCCGGAATTGCGCAGAAAGAGGAGAGGAAAGAGGATGGGTCTACCGAGGCTTTTGTGTTGGAGAAAGACGCGCCAAAAGCCATTCGGAGGTTCTGAACCCGACTGAATGCATAGCTCCGTGTAAATAGCAATGACTTCAGCACTGTAAATACGCAGCACCAATAAAAGAATAAAATGCAGAGCTGTGTAGAGTCGTTACTCTGAAGTAGCCCGTTCCGGCCACTGTGACAGCACCCATATTGGCATCCTATATCTACTGTCAAAGTTAGTTGTGCCTTTGCTGGATGGGGCTATGAGAGGCATTCAGAGATCTCCCATTTCTAATGCTGCCAGGCATCCATAGGTCAGGACCATGGACAGTGTCCTGTGGCAACTGGTTTACATTGTCAAGCTGGATGTAACCCAAGGCTACAAATACAGTACATGGATTTTTGCTCTAGTAATAGTCTGCAGCCAACTGCAACCGTATGGGGTTTCAAACATTCCAAAGCGGAAAAAAAACACATTTGATCTTAAGGGGGCTTATTTGCTGTGCTCTGGTCAGGCTATAAACCCTCCTGGACATGTGTGACTGCAAATGACACCCTCCAGAGCTATAGGTGGTTCTGGGGGTTAGCTCTTTTAAGATAGAGGAGGGGCAGAACAGAATTGAGAGGTATTGCTGACATCTAGGGTGTCCCTTCAGTGCCAACTTTTGATGCCATGTTAAAGGGGAGGTCTGAGCCCAGGACCATGAGATCTAGTGATTTAGAAATTATTATTATTATTATTATTATTATTATTAATCGCAATATTATTATCAATGTTTTCAAATTTTGGCATTTCCCGTTTGTTTCAAAACTGCTGAGGGAAAAAAAATAACAATCACTCAAAGATTCCACTCACACTTAGTCTTCTGCTTTTCCTTACACCACCACTTTATTGTATTTCATGTCTAGCAAGTACAAGCAAACTGGAATGGGGTGACATGACACCATTTGTATTCATCACTAATGCATCGTACAGTTGATGCAGAATTTGCAATGCCAAAAACTCTCACTTTAAAAAATATAGGAAAGAAACTGTGCAGTGATTAAAACCTCTCAAATTCCATAATTTTCAGAGCTAGACATGGCCATACCCTTTGGATACCATCGCCTATGATTCTTAATCAGTTTGAAACCCTCTCAATTCCATAAACTCTACTTCTAAGGGGAGAAAATGTCAAGTATAAGCAGGAACATTACTTGAAGTTGGGGGTAGCAGCTTAGAGAAGGATTTCCCTGTTGCTCACACTACTTTTGAACATCATTTTAAGCATTTGCCTAATCATATACATCAAAATAATTAATCCAAGAATCCTATTGACTTTATAGAGCATTCTACTATAGTGTTACATGCCACCCTAATCTCTGAATCCCTGAACTTCAGGGGTCCCAAGCATTTTTCTCAGGTTTGGTTTCCTTAGAAAGAAAGTCAGCAGAGACTGTGGTTTTATTTACACATATCTACAACCCGAGCATAGGATGCGGGGGTTCACAGTAGATTTCGCTTCCCCATTTGGTTCCCAGGGGAAGTCCCAAATTTCAGCAAAGAGCAGCACAGAGCTATAACAAAAATAAAATAATGAAATCTTCCTGTCTCCAAATTGCTTTTTTGTTACAGTTGTCTCTGAAACAAAACTGGTTTTGATTCTCCTACCTAGTAGCTAAGTAGAGCAGCTCCTTTTTTATGCTAATCATGGTGCTTAACTAGTCATAGAATCATAGAATCATAGAATTGGAAGAGACCACAAGGGCCATCCAGTCCAACCCCTTGCCAAGCAGGAAACACCATCAAAGCATTCTTGACATATGCCTGTCAAGCCTCTGCTTAAAGACCTCCAAAGAAGGAGACTCCACCACACTCCTTGGTAGCAAATTCCACTGCCGAACAGCTCTTACTGTCAGGAAGTTCTTCCTAATGTTTAGGTGGAATCTTCTTTCTTGTAGTTTGAATCCATTGCTCCATGTCCGCTTCTCTGAAGCAGCAGAAAACAACCTTTCTCCCTCCTCTATATGGCATCCTTTTATATATTTGAACATGGCTATCATATCACCCCTTAACCTTCTCTTCTCCAGGCTAAACATACCCAGCTCCCTAAGCCGTTCCTCATAAGGCATCGTTTCCAGGCCTTTGACCATTTTGGTTGCCCTCTTCTGGACACGTTCCAGCTTGACAGTATCCTTCTTGAACAAGAATATCATGGGGCACCTTGTCAAAGGCCTTGCTGAAATCAAGATAGGCTACATCCACAGCGTTCCCTTCATCTACCAGGCTTGTAATTCTGTCAAAAAATGAGATCAGATTAGTCTGACATGACTTATTTTTCAGAAACCCATGCTGACTTTTTGTGATCACAGCATTTCTTTCTAGGTGCTCACAGACCATTTGCTTAATGATCTGCTCTAGAATCTTTCCTGGTATTGATGTCAGGCTGACTGGGCGGTAATTGTTTGGGTCCTCTCTTTTCCCCCTTTTGAAAATAGGGACAACATTTGCCCTCCTCCAGTCTGCTGGGACTTCGCCTGTTCTCCAGGAATTTTCAAAGATTATTGCCAGTGGTTCTGAAATCACTTCTGCCAGTTCTTTTAATACTCTTGGATGTAGTTCATCTGGCCCTGGAGACTTGAATACATCTAAACTAGCCAAGTATTCTCGTACTACCTCTTTACTTATTCTGGGCTGTGTTTCCCCCGCTGAATCATCTGCTCCATATTCTTCAGGTTGGGCATTGTTTTCATTTTTGGAGAAGACTGAGGCAAAGAAGGTATTGAGGAGTTCTGCCCTTTCTCTGTCCCTTGTTCACATTTCACCATCTTCTCCTCTAAGTGACCCCACTGTTTCCTTGTTCTTCCTAAGCCATTATTTAGAAAAGAAACTGGTTTGAGAAAGCTTGTTCTTATACATTTTAACACACACAAACACCCAATACACACACAGGACCACAAGTTTGGAAAGGGCACAGAGTATCATACAGACTGGAACCCCCCCCCCTCTTCATGAAAATAGATTGTACAATGGTATTTGTTCAGGCTCATTCCTAAAAGTGCATTCCCCAGCTACTTATCTTACATAAATCCTCACTGAACTCAATGAGATTTGCTTCTCTGTAGACATAAGAGTAGAAACTCTATTTACTGCATCACTGAAATAACTTTGATCACTACTAAGGGAGGACCATAACATTCTACCTATGTATTAATGCTGGGTTTAAAATAAAGAGCACTGGAAGACTTTATGGCATAACAGAATAGGATGAGTATACTCATAAAGACTGCTCTTAAAAAAAAACCCACCTGAAAATTAGTTTTGATTCCTCATCACTATGTTGAGGAAAAAATTACTCTAATGTCTATAGTGCAGAGATTAAAAGGAGATCTGCTGCTAAAATATAATGAATTTATACTCTTTAACATTCATTTTGAGGTGCAGAAGATACATTACTCTACATTACGTCTATATTAGACTTAAATAAATTTCATAATGAAAACATGATTAGAGGAGAGTAGTCTAATTTGAAAACATACAGTACTTATATGAATATTTATAGTAAAGAGCTCCTGGAATGAGAATATGTGCTTCTACTTTTAGATAATTAAATTCTAAAGTATATTAAAATAATGTAAAGAGGATGATTTAAGACCAGAAAATCAATGGAATTCGAAGCTGCCACCCCTAAGCTCATCCCCTTATGGAAAAGCTCTCACCATTTTTTGCCATAGATCACTAATCTTTCAAGATATGGATCAGACTGCAATCTTTAGTTATAAAAAGGGTGAAGTGTGGGTGTTCTGTTGTGAAAGATGGATGCCCAAGTATCCCCTAGATTTGAGATTTAAGTATTTTTTCTTAAGGTACAACTCTGTTGCAAATTGTGCTTTTGAATGATTAGGATGTAGTCTGATAAAACTGGATTGGCAACATACATCTTATTAGGCAGAAATATGAAAAATTGTACAAGACCTTGACCCTTATTTATGGCTATGCCCTTTCTTTGGCACACTAATATAATAGAAAAATGGTTAAATCCTTGGGGAACAACTTTGACATCCAGATGATGAGAGGGAAAACAATATGGATGTTGACAAATAATTCTTTCTTTGTCAACGTTGGAGAATTTTTCTGTACAAGCCCAGGAAATAAGAACAAATAAGATTTTAAACGATCAAATGTGACGTTTGTATTTGATGTGTATGTAGATTGCTTTTCTTGTTTTGTTTTGATAAAAATGCATGATTCAGATCAGGTTATGAAGACTTTACTTGCACCATGTGTTTGCCCCCAAACCCAGAAAAAGATTTGCAACAACTCAGTGTAATGCAAAAATCAACATGAGATGCTCTACAGTGTGAAGTAGGTAAAAACAGAGTCCCTCAAGTGCCAATCAGGGGCTCTCTGTAAATTCCTATTCAGCCCTATCTTCTGCAGCTAGCAGAAGATAATACTATAGAGAAGGCAGGGCACTGCAAAAGGAAAACAGAGGGAGAGGAGGGCAACAGCCTTAAATCCCAGGCTAGTCCACCCGTTTCCAAACAACAACAACAACAACAACAACAACAACAACAACAACAACAACAGGAGGCTATGATCTCTCCACCACTTTTAGTTTTCTCTGAGGCATGGGGAGGAGGAAAAAGGGGGGAAAGGAGGAGGATTCCTAAGCTCGTCCCAACACCCACCCACACACCAACGCATGGAAGGCTTGTTCATTTACAATGCTACCCCTTTGCTGCTTTTTGGGCTGCTGTACATACAAGGCAGGGACGTGGGTGGTGCTGTGGTGTAAACCAGTGATCCTCAACCTTGGGCCTCCAGATGTTTTGAGACTACAGTTCCCATCATCCCTGACCACTGCTCCTGCTAGCTAGGTATCATGGGAGTTGTAGGCCAAAAACATCTGGAGGCCCAAGGTTGAGAACCACTGGTGTAAACCACTGAGCCTAGGGCTTGCCAATTGGAAAATCGGCGGTTTGAATCCCTGCGACGGGGTGAGCTCCTGTTGCTCGGTCCCAGCTCCTGCCAACCTAGCAGTTTGAAAGCATGTCAAAGTGCAAGTAGATAAATAGGTACTGCTCTGGCGGAAAGGTAAACGGCATTTCCGTGTGCTGCTCTGGTTTTGCCAGAAGCAGCTTAGTCATGCTGGCCACAAACTGTCTGCGGAGCGGACACATGCCAGCTCCCTCAGCCTGCAAAGCGAGATGAGTGCCGCAACCCTAGATGCGTTTGCGACTGGACTTAACTGTCAGGGGTCCTTTACCTTTACCTTTTTACATACAAGGCAAAGTGACAGAGCAGCAGGTGTGCAGTGGTGGCATCTGAGGGTTTTGAGCCATCAGCCATCTCTCTCCCCTGAGCAAAGTGCAGAGAGAAGGCAATGAGCAAAGGCTGTGTGCAGTGCAGGAGGAGAGCAAGTGGATGGAGGCAGAGGAGCAATGGCAGAGGGTAGACCTGCTGCCCCTCCCAGGTCCACTGCCAAAGCAACCTGCTTCACCGTGTGCCATTCGAGAGCCACCCATGTGTGTATGTGTGTGTGAGAGAGATAGACTTCAAATATTTGTTATATACTGCCAATCTGCACGCTGTGCTAAGAAATGAAAGGGGGGGGGAAAGCTGAGACTGAGAAACCTGATATATACATATATTTAAATAATCCTCCTTGCTTTGTGCTGCCTTAATATAAAGTGCTGCGCTTCAGACACTTGCACTTTCAATTCCAGTGCAACTGCACATTTGCAGCTGGAGGAGAAATGTCCTGCCCCTGTGTCACCTACCAAAATCACAAACTTCTCAACCCTGACACTGTCACTGCCTGTATAGATATGGGCCCTGCATTGTGCGATTATTATGGAAGCAGCTGCATTATTGAATCACTGTAATGCTGAAAAGAGGGTGACCATGCTAAGGAGATAAAGTAATGCAAGCAGGAGACCGATTATGCTAATGCCTCTGTAAGCATTTCAGCATGCCCAATACTGACTTCATTTTCAAGAAAGCTAAGCTTGTGGCTTATGCATTTAAGAAATGTGCTGTGCCTTCTCTCTAGCCAATTTCCCCACTACCTCATTTCCCTTTGCTCATTTCTTTCTTAACTAGGAGGGGAGGGGATCTCCCTCCACCATCACACTTCAATGATGTCTCTGTCATCAGTAGCTCCTACTGCAAACCCTACTGGCAACCCTACTAGCAGCCAAGGTCAAAAAAGAAAGAAAGAAAGAAAGAAAGAAAGAAAGAAAGAAAGAAAGAAAGAAAGAAAGAAAGAAAGAAAGAAAGAAAGAAAGAAGACCAAGGCAGCTAGACACAGGAAGAGCTTGGGTTACTGAAGAATGCTGGCTCTCTAACTGGTCTGGAGTCAAGCACACACACACACAAAATCTGAGATAGGAATGCCCTATTGAAGAAAGCACACTCTTGGAAAACTTGCTCTTCCAGTGTTTCGGGATTGTTGTTGTTGTTTAGTCATTTAGTCGTGTCCGACTCTTCATGACTCCATGGACCATTAAGCATGGAATTAGAATCTGAAGTGGTTACTTAACTATATGAGTGCCCTTTACCAAGCATGAGTGATCAAGGATGTCCTTTGCATGTCAAGGCCCCGAGCCCCCCACCCTATCTGTTGAATAATAAAAACACAGACACCAGTATTTTGGGTTAATGGGCTAATTAAAGCCACAACTTTTTTGGTTATAGAATGTGAGTGTATTGGCTTAGGGTTTAGGCATTGGGATTGAACCGGCTATATCTGACTCCTGCCAGCCATGCAGGTACTGGTAGTCTAGTAAGGGTAAACCACCAGTAGGGGGAACCCTGTTGATGTACATCAATGGAGAGCTCCACAGGGTCCCTGATGGGGTCGTGGCATGGCCCTAGCCCATACCTGGGCTTTGGACAAGATCCACACACACCCTTTAATGGAACACCCTTAAAGAGGAGGGGCACGTGAAGGCCACAACCTCCCCTCCCATAAACAAGGTTTCACCAATGCCTAACCGCCAAACCTGACAAAGTTGTGACAATTGCTACGAGGCAGGCGAAAACCACATGGCTAGTGCCAAATTGCCAAGTGGGAAAATTCCTACTAAGCCCCCTCAACAGGCAACCAACCTTTGTCCATAGCAAGGCCAAAATGGTGAATGCAGGAAAACAGGGTGGGAGGGCGGGGATCTGATGAAGATGAAGGTAGAAACACACACACACCCCGGCACACGGCTGCTTAAGTGGCACAAGTCATGCCCCCTGGCCAGCCGGATTGGTCGGCCATGGGGCGTGATGCGGCCGGGACTGTACACGGGGAGAGCGTTTGGCCTGCCTGCAACACCGCCCCTCAGGGAGGGGGAACAGCTATCTCAAGGAAGCCCCCACAGATTGGGCTCTGCTGCCTCCTTCCCCATCTCCTAAGAAGGTCTCATCCAGGAGAATGGTGAAGGCAAGCAGATGGAGAGCTCCAATGGGGACAGGAATGCTGGACAGGTAGACTGTTCACCAGGATGCCTTTTTCCTGCCACACATTTTTGGGATTAGGTTCTCCAGCAGGAAATGACACTCTGCACATCTTTTGGAAGCAGTGAGAAGCACTGCAATGGCAGCCCAAGCCCAAGTGTGGGGGAACATACAGAACATGCTTTGCTGCTGGACAAGCAGCCCATTGGGTTTCTTCTACAGCCTTCCATTCTCTGGTACCCTCATTTTTCCCCCTTGCACAAGGCTGAAATATCATGTCTCTTCAGCAATTATTTAGGAATCTCTTAGCTTCTGAGATCAGGCCCATTTATTTTTCCCTAAGGAAGGCAAATTTTGCCACCCATTGAAGAATTCAGGGCAAACGAAAATAATTAAGGAAAGGGCTCCTGTACCCAAGTGCTGCTTCTTGCAGGTTTTAATATATATTTTTTACAGTTTTTCTCCACAGAAAATAGCAATTTGGGTCATAATTCATATTCATGCTGACAGCTAATTTGCAGCCTAATGAAATTCAGAACCGAAAAGATAATAAACCCTAAAAACAGGGATGGTAAATGGAAATGCTGTCTAGCCCTTAGTTTTAATAGCAGAGCAATTGGGTATCACCAGTAAAATAACAAAGCTAATTTTAATTTGAAGATGTGAGCATTGATGAGCTCGTTTATCTTCTGTAAACATGGCCATTGTATAGGACTAAATATCTAAATGGAAACCCAGCCATTTATATATGTTTCCATATCTTTCAGTGGCATTTACTGTGCCACGTTTAAGCAAAACCACCCTAATTAAATAGGAAGACACATTGCATGTTTTGCCAATTTTCTTTCCAGGAAACCCCAGCAGAGCTCACAGCTTAATTCGGATCAGGTATGTAAGGCTAACACATTCTTCTGCATATGTTGGTGAGAGCAACATTGCTGAATAAACATTAGGAAGGATTGTATAACACAGAAGCAAGAGATGTAAAAAAGGGAAGAACGGTCCAGGAATTAGGCTGTGTGACAAGCGAGGGATGCAGGTTCTGTTAGCAGCACCTTTAATTGCCTCCTTGTTACCTTGGAATCTGGTGCAGAGAAATACATAAAAGGGTTAGCTATGAGCTGGACAGTTGCTTATTTAAAAAGTGGCTCAGCCATGAACTAATTAGGTGGCTCTGGCTTAGTTCTCACCAAGCTGTTAAACCTGCATTTCAGCTGCACCACTGCAAGCGTTGACTTATTTCATGGAATGCACCTATCAGACAGTTTCCTACACAAAGGAAACCAAAAGGGGGGAAGATACAAGGAGGGCACAGATTTCCATAAAATTTGCACATGCTGTTTATAGAGAGAAATAATTGCTATAACTTAAATACAATGCATCTCACTATAGAGAGGGAGATGGTATATTTGTTGTCCTCTGCAACGTAAGACACATGGCTACCCTAGCCAGGGCTAAAGGCTCAGCTAGCAGCTTGGTTCCCAATATATAGTTTCTGTGGAACATTATATCTGTGGAAGGAATCTTGTGCATTGACGTGCACATAGAGGAGCATCAGTGATATGTGAGACCCAATTGCATTCTGATGTTGATGTTCAGGCATGTTCACCATGTAAATGGATAGAAGGCTTAGATCTTTATGTTTGTCTGCACTTGTAATATGGAGATAATGATACCGAATTACACAAATTATTGATACTGAATTATAGACCTGCTCTTAGAGTATTGTTAGTGCTCAAACATGATTTGTGTGGAAGGAGTTCACATATGCTATGTAATAAACGCATATATGAACCTACAGAGTTTGTGATTAGTTTTGTTCTAAAATGTGTGGTTTTGACCTCTTAGAAATTCCACACTGCTCTCTAAAATAGCCAAATGTCTGAAGCTTACACGAGGATAAAGAGGAAAGCAAAATAATCTGCTTTGGTCTATAAGAAAAGCTCAACAGTTGGGGAAAACTTTTACTAAGACCAACCATAATGTCACACGAATGGGTGAAAGTTTCTGATCTCTCCAAAACGCTTCACTGGGATGGATATTTTGGACAAGAAGATTAGCAATACCTCTTTGTATAATGAAATGTAGGAAGATATGTGCTGAAAATGTCAACACCTCAACTTGTGTGAATGAGTATATATGCAAGGGTGTCACTCAATACTCTGAAGCTAGTATGTCCTTTCAGAAATTTTCTGTTTACTAATGAAGGTTTTAAATAGTAGAGACACTTAACACAGTTTCTACATGCTTGTGTTCAAGCCTTAGTGGCTATTAGCATGGGCAATGAGTAGTCTGTACAATGTTCTGAAGGGTATAATGGATTCTGAAATGGTCATGACTACTAGACCTCATTTTATCTCAAGCCACGCTACGTCCTAGTGGAGTCTTGGCAGGCCAAGTGTGGATCTGTTTTCAGATGGGACTGCTGTGGAATTTCTTGATGTACTTGTCCTCCCAACTTATTTTTGTGAGGTATTAAACCAAAAAGCCTAAACAGAGCTCTGAATGCTGTTGTCCAAACACAATCTTCTTCTCTGTGAAAATACAAAGGAAACTTTCTGACATTTCTTTCGGAGAGAGTGATGACAGCCATTCTCTTTTGCTTTCTTTTGTTCTTTCAGGCAACAGTCATTATAGGCAAGGCCTCTGAACACTTCCCTCTGTCTGCTGCAGTTAAGAATTTATGAGCTGTGAGTTAGAGATTGTGTTGGTCAGATATATTTTTCTAGGCTGCAGGGTGTGTGTGTGCACGCTTAAGAATTTATACAATGGTCACTACCAGTAGACACCCACTACCTTGGAGGTGTTCTTTTCTGAAAGGGATGGTTGGGCAGACTATAGTTACAGATAGGTAGCCGTGTTGGTCTGCCGTAGTTGAAACAAACAAACAAACAAAATCCTTCCACTAGCACCTTACAGACCAACTAAGTTTGTTATTGGTATGAGCTTTTGTGTGCATGCACACTTCTTCAACAAGGGTTTTCTCTCACTTCAGGAATTCAGAGTGGAAAGCATCAGACTAAAATATGCATTCTTGTTGCTCTGTCAATATTTTATTTTGATTGGTGGCATTTGTGTGCATTATTTTTTAGTTGGAAGGAATATAACTCTTCCCCCACCCCCTGCACCAAGTTAACAGCACAGTGCAGGATGCTTTTTTGTGACATGCCAAAAGATAAAGCCTTCTTTTAGCTCTAATTATTTTGTCAATAAAGCTCTGCTTGTTTCTCAAAAATCGAGAATCTAACGTTCTGTGATGGTATAAATGGCTTTTTCTTAGAGAAAGGCCGCAGTTCAGCGATAGAGCAAATGTGTCACATACAAAAAGCTCCCAGGTTAAATAAATGCCATCTATAGGTAGAAAGGGAAAAACTCCTGTCTAAAACCAAGGAGAGCAGCTGCTCATCAGTGCAGTTAATACTGAAATAGAGCAGGGATAGCTAAAATGTTGGTCAGAGTTGTTGGACTGCTGGGGTCATCACCCCTGTCCTTTGGCTATGCTGGCGAGGGACCCCACATGGGCTGCCCCTGAGCTACAGGGACTGGTGGTCTGTGAAGGAGAGAAGTTTGGGGTGAGCTGTGATTGGAGAGGAAGGTGGGAAGTGGGAAAGGAGTGGGGTGGGGTGGGGTGAGCTAGGAGGGGATAAACTGAGGTGAGGTGTAAACAGAAGGTTGGCCAGGTGTAAAGGGAGGAAGGTTGAAGGTTGGCCAGGTGTGGAGGAAGGGAGGTTGAGAAATGAGTTGGTAGGGTGGCAGGGGTGGCAGAGTGAGCAGGGGCAGCAGTCCCTAGTGTGTGTGCATGTAGGTGATACGTGTGTATGTGTCTGTCTGTCTGTCTGTCTATCTATCTATCTATCTATCTATCATGCTGTGTATGATAGATACACACCATCTCTCTCTCTCTCTCTCTCTCTCTCTCTCTCTCTCTCTCTCTCTCTCTCTCTCTCTCTCTCTCTCTCTCTCTCTGTCACACACACACACACACACACACACAAAATGAAGCCTGAGGCAGTCTTCCCCCAACCAATTCAATGACTTATGTTTTTCTTTTTCCCATTTCCCTTCCCGGCTTTTCTGCCTTACTAAAGAAGGACAACAGCCCAATCATTTCCACCACCACCCTCCCCGATATTTGTTCTTAACTGCAGTGGGACTGTATTGGCCCAGAGAATTTTTTTATACCTAAAAAAACTGACATAAAATTGTTTCTGTGCTATTGTTTTCATTGAAGCATTATTTTGCTGCAAACTTTATTTCAAAATTCCACTTCTCATATTAAATGTCTAGTAATAAAATCTCTAAATTGAGGGAAAGATGAAAGAATTAATTCACAAATTTATTATATGAATGGATTGCCAGAGCATGATTACCTTGTTAGCGGTGGACAATGTTGCTGCTAGCAATTGTACTAATGCTTACTACTGATGATTGAGTGAAGGTCAAGAGTCCTACATTTTAAGCCCTGACAGCCTTTTCTTTTCAATACCAGGTGAGCTGTACTTTTGAGTGGTTTACTTGTACCTACATTTTCAGGAAGCACAAGCTCTATCATCTTCAAGGGATTATTAATTCCTGTATTTTTCAATTATACTGTAATTTTATGTTCTGAGATCTACGGATGAAGGGTGGTAAACAAATTTAATTTTTTATTATTATTATTAATCATGAAACGATTGATTCATTCATTTTTATTCTGAGATTTCATAAATCTCTTTTAATTGTTGTGGTCTGGAACAGGATAAAATTAGGGCACCTCATTTGCAGGGCCTGCACATACAGGGTGAGATCCAGTGTCACATGAGAGCATAAGACTCTTAATTGCAGGGTCATGGGTTCAAGATTGGGTGAAAGATTCTTGCATTGCAGGGGGTTGGACTAGATGACCCTTGTGGCGCCTTCCAAATCTATGATTCTATGAGTAGACTTCCTCTCCTCTGGAGTCATCACACACATGTACTCTTCCCTCCAATTTGCTCCAGAGATCTCTAAGCTTCTGCAGCAGATCTGAGGGGTGTATGGAGGCCTCCAGAGGGGGTGGTTGAGGAATCCATTCCACAAGCAGTTTAATAGTATGTGGCCCCCAAAGGCTTTTCCAGCAGGCAATGTTGGCCCTTAGGCTGAAAAAGGTTCCCCAGACATGTTTCTTAGGTATGTTTTCCTACCTCCAGGATATATTTCCTATTCATTTTTTTTTACTATACCTTCCCAATCCAATTCATGTTCGTGGAGCATGGCTGTGATCTAGCATTGACAGAAGAGCTGCCCTTTGGGGGGCTGTAAGACCCAGGGAAACCAGAATTCCCAGTCTTTTTATGGCATGGCCAAGAGGCAGCTTTGTTATTTGATTTCATATTGTGCCGGCTGGGCATAAATCACAGTGGCTGGGTGAAACCTAAACTAAATCTGGAACCACCAGATTAGGTTAGCCTCCTTTTCCTTCTTCAGACCACAGCTGCTCGATAGCTGCAGAGAATAGAACAAGAAAACACTGCTTTTATTTACCAGTAAATCTTCAAATCCTTTTTTTAAAAAAAAGCACAACCTCTGGATCTGTAATAATTTTGTGTCAATTCAAATTCCTAACATTAAAAGAAAAGAAAATAATGGCCGTTGAGAAGGCCCATATTTCATAGCTGGAAATTCATATTATAATTAAATAGACCTATTAGCAATGGAAAACAAAAAAAGTGTGCATTGTAATCCCACATATAAGAAAAACACTTCTGACATTTTTGGAAACATAGAGGTGACATTTAGATATAAAAAAATCTTATGATGCTTCTGAAACATGTCTTATAAATGTTGTGATTTATTTTTTTTTTATTGCCAGGGCTTCCCACCAGCATCTCACCAGCAAAGAATCCAAAGGTGACCAAATGTAAATGTTCTTCCAAAACATTTGCCATCCTGATTATATTTCACTGCAATGAATGCCCTCAGGAGCAGAAATTGCATTATCATTATGATTGCTATTATTCATTTATAAAGCAGCTAAAATTTTCTAAAGCACTGTGTGTGTGTGTGTGTGTGTGTGTGTGTATAATCCCTGACACAGGCTTACAATTTAATAGATACAACACTAGAGGAAGAAGAACGGGGAGGGAAGGAGCAAAGAAACAAATGCAGGCACAAGTTATATAGTTGCAGTATACCAACTTCCCTGTTGCCTGGCCCCTCTTTACCCTGGAAAGCAATGATGGCCTAGAACAGGCATCCCCAAACTGCAGCCCTCCAGATGTTTTAGCCTACAACTCCCATGATCCCTAGCTAACAGGACCAGTGGTCGGGGAAGATGGGAATTGTAGTCCAAAACATCTGGAGGTCCGAAGTTTGGGGATGCCTGGCCTAGAAAGATACTATAATAGTTCCACCCTATCCAGTGAGCTGGTTCTGATAGGTTACCTGGAGATTTTTATGTTGCCCACTTTTGCTGCTTATTGTAACCAAATAGCTACACAGTTTCTGAATAGATATTGCTGCAATATCTCTCCCTACCAACTGTTACCCAGGGGTCAGCAAACTTTTTCAGCAGGGGGCCAGTCCACTGTCCCTCAGACCTTGTAGGGGACCAGACTATTTTGGGGGCAGGGCAGGGGGTGGGGAACGAATTCTTATGCCCCACAAATAACCCAGAGATGCATTTTAAATAAAAGGACACATTCTACTCATGTAAAAACATGCTGATTCCCTGACCATCCGCGGGCCAGATTTAGAAGGCAATTGGGCCTGATCCAGCCCCCGGGCCTTAGTTTGCCTACCCATGGCCCAAGCAGATCTCTCTCTCTCTCTCTCTCTCTCTCTCTCTCTCTCTCTCTCTCTCTCTCTCTCTCTCTCTCTCTCTCTCCCTCCCTCCCTCCCTCCCTCCCTCCCTCCCTCCCTCCCTCCCTCCCTCTCTGCTTTCTGTAGAGAGGACCAAGAAACAGAATCTCTGAGGCAAAGAAACAAAGAAAGAAAGATGGATGCAGAATCAGCAAAGTCATTCAGCTTCCAGGGATGTTGGATATTTAACCATCAAAGGGGCCTTTTTTTTGGTGCCTTTTCTCCCAACATCAGGCAATGTAATACAAAATCTTAGCCTTCATTATTGCTTTTGATTTTCCTGATTGCATATTAAGCATCTCTCTCTCCAACCACCTGGTTGCCTGAATGAATGAAAAAGCTCCACGTAAGTGATTGTTAATTTGTGCATTATAAAAGGGAAGAATTCCAGGAATGTTACAGCAGGTCCTTGACCACGCCAGACGCATCCAATAAAAAGGGACGGCTTGCTGTGAGCCACTTATTGCTCTGAAAGCATGTGAAATAGATTGCAACTAAATTAGATGGTACCCAAGGCCATTTTACTGTAACATAACAGAAATTTAGATTGCTACATGGGGGAAAAATGTGCATCTGGCTTTTTGGTGTTACAGCTGTTTGAGAAATCCTTCTGTCAAAACAACACAGAGTTCTCTCCATTCGGATCATTCAACTATGTATAAGCAATATATGGGGAATATGATGCTTTTCCATACATAGCAGATTATTTACCTATCCTTTTCAGGTTTCACTTCTGAGAAGAGTTAACTTCTATGAAACGCAGGCATAAATGTAAAGATATAGCTTTCTAATGATGACTAGTACACTGGGCAGGGTGGAGAGAGAAATGTAGAAAATTACCTTGGAGTGGTTAGTATCTTCACTAGTCTTACACACATTTTTTTTGCTTCCTTTAAAATTTCCCAGATGTTTGGCCTCAGTAGGAAATGTCAAATTTACTTTGAAAGTTTGCCTTCAAAAAAGCTTGCCATCATTTCCGACAACACAGAGTCATGATGGTTATGCCCAGCCAATAACAGTACTATTCATTGGTGGTGTTCACACTGCCAGAAAGAATGTTACTGTATAGCCTTAGACAAAATATATCAGTCTTAAGTCTGTACCTGTGAAATGGGAATGATAGTGGCTTGGGCTATTGTGAGAATAGAAGGAAAATTGTAAGTACTTTATAGATAAATAGTTTAAAAGGATGAATTATTTTTTCCTCTTACAGTTTAAAATTTCTGTCAGTGTTGCTGATTTCTACTATTTACACTGGGGGTCAGCAAACTTTTTCAGCAGGGGGCCGGTCCACTGTCCCTCAGACCTTGTGGGGGGCCGGACTATATTTTGAAAAAAAAATATGAATGAATTCCTATGCCCACAAATAACCCAGAGATGCATTTTAAATAAAAGGACAAATTCTACTCATGTAAAAACACCAGGCAGGCCCCACAAATAACCCAGAGATGCATTTTAAATAAAAGGACACATTCCACTCATGTAAAAATATGCTGATTCCTGGACCGTCCGCGGGCTGGATTTAGAAGGCGATTGGGCCGCATCCGGCCCCCGGGCCTTAGTTTGGGAACCCCTGATTTACACATTCCCTTTTGCCAGTTCCTGTCCATTTAATTAGTGTTTTTCATGGGTCTGTTTCTGCAGGAGAGTTGTCAAGCCACAGCCTAGTGCCGAAGTACCTCAGGTTGTCTTTCACCTCCATAAATGTCTTATCTGCTCTGAGAAACCACTTACATATTTATGCACAACTCAGGCATGTCTGCACAACTAATCTGGCCCCAGCAGGTGGTTCATTACTCATACACCACCTATATACACCTTAATTGACAATCTGAACTTTTCAAACTGATAGCTGTGGAATTTAGCTCAGCAGGAAACCTATCAAATCATGCCATTGGCTCACTGGCCACAAACAAATGCTGTGTGACCTGTTCGTAACTTGCATTACCACCAGTCACTTGCATGTGTGATGTGCTATAAACAGAGAGTCTGTTGAGTGTGTGATGTATTTTTCTGGTTCATAATTGGACTCCCATCAGATCCTGGGTATAGGACAGGCCTGTAAAACTTGTGACCCACCAAGTTGAACATAGCTTGAACACTTAACAACATCTTTGTTTTGTTTTTACAGTTTCAGACAGGCAGTAAAAACAGGCAGTAAGTGACAGGCACTCTGCCTGGTGGGTAACAACTTGTGTAGGATTGGTAGAGAAAGATTTTGGAACACTGCAAGCTCCCTGGCATGCACATTTATTTGCATGCATGGATTGGCCCTATCTTCTTTAATGAATGGGAACCCCTTGAACAGGCAAAAGAGGTGTGAGTGCATGGGTCTCTGGGCAAGGACATGCACACACACAAAATATTATTATGTTGCTCTTATCTGACTCTCATACCTCTTGAACCTGCTTCCCCTCAGATAAGTAGCATGAATGCTGCCTTTCCTTCTTTGAAGTGGAAACTGAAGGACAGAAGGGACAGACTTTTGAAGAGAATACGTGAATGTCTCAGTCAATTATTTTGCAATTAAATCACTGAGACGTTATCTCTTCTTAAATGAGCTCCTAATACCTCTATCTATCTATCTATCTATCTATCTATCTATCTATCTATCTATCATCTATCTAGTAATGATAAGTTTAAGGCTCAATAAGGTTTCTCAATTTAAAATGTCACTCCAAAACCTAACCAGGAGTAGGACAGAGGGAGAACATATCACCACTATTGCAACTACACTTTACAACCAAGCATTCCAAGCAAAAGACACCATAAGTGTGCTGCAGAATCAAATCTGGAACATCTTTTATCTTGACCTCTTGCCCTGATGGAATTGTCTTGCTTTCGGTCATGGAAAGTTGCTTGCCTGGCAGAGACTCCTTTCCTGCGCTAAGCAAGACGACATCATAAGTATTAGCTTGTTAGTGAGGCTTGACCTCCTCTGTAACACCACTTTTGTGTGTGTTTGGGGAAACCGTTTGCTGTTCATGCTGAACAGTGGAATGTGATCTTACAATAGGCAACATCCTAGACGCCGAAGATATTATATCAAAAACATAGAAGTGTCTATTGTATTAGATGTGTCATCCATCCTGTTTCATTTCATCCGTTAGTGCCCTCAAAGGCACCACAGGGGTTCTTTCTCTTTGCTTGATGCTTCTGTAATTTGAGTCTTCCAGGCAGCCTTGGAAATAGAGTTCTCCCTAGTGGCCAAGTCCACACTATGCATAGCAGATGTCTAGAACTTCAAAGCCCTATCCAGGCATTCAGTATCTATGTATACCGAACCCATGCACCCCCAGCTAACCTGTGATTGCTGTCAGCCTGAAGTGTGCTACTTCTATGTACATAGTGTCCAACATGAGGACAGGAACATTTATCAACCACGGCAGTTTTTGCTTGGGATCAGATTCAGCACCAGTGCAAGTGATATACAACAACACTCCCTGCTAACTAGCTGACCAGGAAACTATGACTGCAGAGCTTTGCCCCATCTCAGAAAGCTGGAGCTACAGGGTAGTCCTGCCCACCCTACCTTCTTAAATCCCCTTGTCCGATGTGGTGCATTCAAACACCAGATGACTTCTCAATAGCAGTTCTAACTGTTTTGCCACTTCAAGTCCCTCCTTAAGTGCAGAGAGGGTGGAGGGGAGGACCCAGGGGAATCCAAAGATACGGACTCTCTCTGGCATCATTGTGGCTCTCCAGACTTTAAAACCTCCTACAGCTCTTCCCCGCCTCCTTTTCCCTTGTCTCTGGCTGCCCAATCTCCTCCTTCTGACTCCCTTTTTCCACCACGGCAATCCACACCAGGAACTGGAGGCAAGCCAGACTTGTAACATAGAAAGTTTACTAACGCAAAGGCAGCAATAAGAGAGCCAAACTTTATATCTCTCATGCCATTTCCCTCTCAACATCTCTGTCACACCCCATACTCTTATCAGTTATCAACAGAAACAGTCTACCTGGCTCTAAATCCACCCAGCATTTTATTCCCCATCCTTTTGAGAGCTCTTACTTCCATGGCCTTGCTGTAAATTCTGGAGGCTCCATCTTTTATCTAAGCAACAATCAATGGAAAAGAGAGAGGAAATAAATTGTTGAAATTGTTGAAAATGAATTTAATGCTAAAAACATACAAAATGCATTCAACAAATGATTATAATTACTTTTTAAAAAGCATCAGTGTCCAATGTATCTTAGGCCTCTCTGTTGCAATTGTATTGAATACTGAAATTCCAAACTAGGAGTCATTTTCAACTAGGTTTTACTATGAGTAGATCTATTGAAATCAATGGGCATATCTTACTAATTAAATTAATCTTGAGTAACCTTGAGTAACCTTGAGTAAAACTTAGTTGAAGACCATCAAGTTTCCAGATGCCTTCTGACCACAGAAGTCGTCTTCTGTGACTTAGACTCGAAAGGGTGACGTAATTCAGCATCTCTAAGTCTCAGTTCCAATATCTTAGAGCACTGCCTTGGCTCCTTATATGAGTGTTATGTATGGATGCCAACAAAACACCTCATAAAATATTCACTCTCAGATTGGTATATTGAAATCTTAGCATTTCATTTTAAGGTACTAAGGCATAAAGATGGCTTTATTATTGTTGTTATATATGTATGCCAGTAAGATGTTTAGAAATATATTTGTGCACTGATTCTAAAATAAAAAATAAATAAATAAGCTGTGCTTGTATTTATGGTTTGAATCATTTTTGCAGGTTTGTTGCTTTAAAATAGTCTAGTCCCCCCTCCCATTTTTCACACCAACTCTTATTTGTGTGTTCATTGAAAGTCCTTTAGTTCAAATATCTCCTTTTTTTGTTTCAGAGATGTTTTGACCTCATTCTGCTCCTGATGACATCACAAGGAGTGTGGTGGAAGCAGAATGAAGAGCTGAACTTGCAGGTGCAATGTATTTTTCTCCCTTAACCTGGTGGGAGGAGAGTTTCACTTGCTGAGCTCAGTTCCAAAATGTGCTGAGAAGAGTTTGCCTATCACTTAATAATAATTATTATTTTTTTGAACAAAACCCACATGCAAATATTGAGTCAGGAGAAAGCATGTAAATGAGTGTCGACATCAGCTTGGAGAATTCCTTGTTTTGACACATTTAGCTGTATTCTGATCTTTCATACTCACAGCTGCATATGTCCCATTGTGTCCTGGGGCTCTTTTATTAAGCTCAACAGGTACCCTGTTTCTCATATTTTAAGACATTCCCATAAAATAAGCCATAGCAGGATTTTTAAGCATTCAAGGAATATAAGCCATACCCCAAAAATAAGACATAGTGATAGGCACAGCAGCAATGCCGGCCGCAGCAGGAGGAGGAGGAAAAAAATAAGACATCCCTTGAAAGTAAGCCATAGTGTGTTTTTTTGAGGAAAAAATAAATATAAGACATGTCTTATAATATGAGAAACACGGTAGGGTTGGATCCCCCAGCTGTGCATGCAAAAGAAAACAGAACAGCTGCCAGAGGCCAGGAGCCAAAGTGCTTTTTCACTTCTTTTTCTTGGCAAGAATTGTTACTGAGGTAATCTGTTTTATCACTCCGTATAGGACACAACCAGGCTGAAGTAATGAGAAGAGTTGAGTTCACATAAGGAGAAGTGGCTGGGATGCAGGCAATTCTTAATGTATCTTTTAATATGGATGTCACACGGGGCTCTTTAGTTTTATTGTGGGGTATGTAATGTACTTGTGTTTATTTCTGAGCTTTAGATGGCACAAGGGTACAAAAAAATGGGATTTTTGTGAGGCACCAAGGGGCATGTATCCAGAAATGTTCACTTGGTGAGAAAGACCAATGAATTCTTCTGAGGCTTATTATAATTCATATGCATAACATACCACCACTGAGGCATACGTTGTGATTCATAGAGTGCAGAGCTCCAAAAACACCTGTGCATTTCCTTTGTGTGTTTGCGTACACACTTGGTGCTTGGAATTGCCATTAGCGACATTTGGAAGCTGACACAGAATATCAAAAAACCTTAGAGCTGGGAATTTGACAGCAGTAATTCAGCAGAGCCATCAACCAGCTGGACGCAAGTAGGTTGCCTAAGACCACACTACGAGGCAGAGGTTGGCACATATTGGGTTGTATCCCAAATAGTGCTACATGATTGGTCCCTCCTCACAAGTCTTTCTTATTGAATGTCCTCCATCTCCATTTCCCTCCAATGTCCTCCATCTCCCATGCACCTCCTCGATCCATCCTAGGGGTTCCTCTAATCGCCTGGAGCATGGGGGGGCATGTGGCATACATGAGGGGGCAAGAGTGGAGAGAGTCTCATTGCACAAATGGAAATTGTTGATCTAGCAGAAGGCAGTTGTTGAATATCACCCATTACTGCAGTATTAAAAAAGGTAAAGGTAAAGTATTAAAAAAGGTAAAGGTAAAGTCCAGTCATGAATGACTCTGGGGTTGTGGCACTCATCTCGCTTTACTTGCGGAGGGAGCCGACGTTTGTCTGCAGACAGTTTTTCTGGGTCATGTGGCCAGCATGACTAAGCCGCTTCTGGCAAAACCGGAGCAGTGCATTATCACAGAGTTAAATCTCCATTTCATGGAGTTGGGGTGGGGGATGCCCAGGCATACTCTAAGATTTTTTTTTCCTTGAAGAACAGGGATTGAAGGAAGCAGACATAGAAATTCAGGCAGAATCAAGAAGTGGGTGATTGGCTCCAGGCTGTGGCAGTAAGGAAAGGGGCAGGCAGAAGCTGCAGGTCCATTTCAGCCTTTTTCTTCTGCCTGCATCTGTTTCTGTCTCATGGCTCTGTTTCCGTCTGAGATTCACTTGTCACTTTTTGTGAACAGGTCTGTAGGAGGAGGAACCATCCCACCCTCAGCCTTCCAGATCAGCCCTGGTCAGCATGGTATGGCTCTTTTTCTATGCATGAAAAATCTCCTGTTCTGGTTTCTGAACCACAATCATTGGGGTTGCTTTGTTACGTTTTTGCCTCTATACCTCTATACCTCATTTTAAATTGTTTGTCTTGTTATTCCCACCCTTTGTTGTAACAAACAAACAAACAAACAAACAAACAATCATTAGATACACATCCTAAGGAAATGTCCTGTGGATACCTATGCACACTTTCCTAAACACACTCATACAGACCCCATCACAACTTCCCCCAGGCGAATACAATGCACAATTCCATTCAACCAGTCCATAATAAACAAAATCTATGGAATCTCCAGGTAGGGCTGAAAACTCTGGTGCACTCCTGCCAGTCACGGTAACCAATGCTGAGCTAAATGGATCAAAACTCTGACTTGCTACTAAGGTTGCTGAGTGCTTTCTAATTCGTATATCATTTATCACTTCAATGGAGCTGTTGCTATTTTGATAGATAGGAAAGTGACAGTGAGGCAGAAGGGCAGCTGGATTGGGCCCCAAGTGTATTGGGCGGAAGTCATTGTAAGTCAAGATTTCCCCCCCCCCATGTGTTTCATGGCAAATCTTTAATAAATACTCTTGTGTATCTAACATGAGGTACAAATAATTGATGAAGCCTATAAAATCCCTAAGATGTTTATGTTGATTCATAAATAAGTCATGCAGGATTGGGGATTTCCATTACCTAGGTTTTAAGCTTTAAACTTCCTAGCATTTCTCTGATAACCAATCAGTTATATGATGCTGTCCTCATTAAATTCACCCCCCCCCCAATATTGAAGAATTCAGATTGAAGACTCTTAATATCCCACTCTCAAAAGTCTTTCTAAAGAGCAAGACTCAAATGGTGAATGTGTTCTTGTTTCAAAAGGAAAGCATATATGTTGTTAGTGGAACTCAGGGATTGATTTATTTTTATTGGAACTTAGAGGATGAATACTTGCAATGCAGGAAAAGAATTTGTCTCTCCCATCAAATTAAAGGAGACTGAATTTAACTCTTTAAATTGATTGCATGCTTTAAAGATTTTTATTATTATTATTCCAGTATTAAGTATTGATCAAGAGAAAGTTGAAGGCTACTTTTTCATTTCACAATGTGCTTTGCGTTGCCAAGTGCTATTTCAATATGGAGTATGTAAAAAGGGCAAACGTTAAAGTTGACATAATAGCCTGAGAAATATATCTGTGGCAATTGGGGAGGAAATAGGGAAGCACTTCAACTAGAGCAGAATAACATTCCTCAATTGTACACTAGTTTCCCATATGCACACACCATGTCACTGAGGGGAGGGGGGAAATGGTTAAATTTGATGTTATCCATTTGGTGTGTCCAATAGCATTTGCACTGCATTGACCTCGCCAGCAACTCACCCCTCCCTCTGTCTAACCCAGTATACAGTAGCATTACAGGTGGAGGGAAGTCTGGTGAGCAGAGCCCTCCCCCCCTTTGGCTATAGTTAAAATAACTTTGAGAACTCTTTATTTTCATCAAGCCATGACCTGCTTCTTTTAATATGAAAGCAATAAAGAACTAAATAAATAATGTCTCTACTTTTAAGTTTTGTGAATGCATCTTACTTAGACAAACATCAATTGAGATATCTCTTTTTAATGACTTCAATATAACTTGTCATTTTCTCTGTTGCCATCACCTCTGTGGGCAGGTTTGCAGTGTGACAGTGAAAAATGTCTCTAACTCTGCAGTTAATGTTTATAACCTTTCCACACACTTGTAGTGTGTTCACATTCAGCTTTTGAAATGGGGAAAGACATGTAAGATTTTTATCCTAAGTTGTTTCTCTGTTCAGGTAAGGTGCACATGAGGACAGGATTCCTACCAATTCCCTTTTTCATCTGCAGCTTCCATGGGCAGGTTTGGGGAACATCAGGGGGAGGGGATTGCAGAGGAAGGAGGGAAGCATGAAAACCCCACATCATAGAATCACAGAACTGTAGAGTCAGAAGGAAACCCCAATGGTAATCTAATCCAATCCCCCTATAATGCAGGAATCCCAACCAAAACATCCATGACAGATGGACATTCATCCTCTGCTTAAAAACTTGCAATGAAGTTGAGTCCGCAACCTCTTGAGGGAGTCCATTCCACTGTCTAACAGCTCTTCCTGTCAGGAAGTTCTTCCTGTTGTTTAGTCGGAATCTACTTTCTTGTAACTTGAATCCCTTGACTTGAGTCCTACCCTTCAGAGCAGGAGAAAAAGAAGCTCGTTCCATCTTCCATGTGACAGCCCTTTAGAAATTTGAAGATGGCTTTCATATCTCCTTTTGGTCTCCTCTTTTGCAGGCTAAACATACCCAACTCTCTCAATCACTCCTCATAAGGCTTGCTTTCCAGACCCTTGATCATCTTGGTCGCCCTCCTCTGCACATGTTCCAGCTTATAAATATCCTTCTTAAATTGTGGCACCCAGAAATGGGCACAATATTCCAGGTGTGGTCTGAGCAAGACAGAGCAGAACGGTACTATTACTTCCCTTGATCTACACACTATAGTTCTGTTGATGCATATTGAATCCCATTAGTGAACACCCTTTGAGTTCAGTCAATCAACCAACTACAAATCCACCTAAGGGTTACTTCGTCCAGCCCACATTTACCAGCTTCTCCGCAAGAATATCATGGGGGAATTTTTCAAAAGACTTACTGAAATTGAGATATACTACATCTACAAAATTCCCCTGATCCACCAAGCTTGTAACTATCAAAAAACCCAAATGAGATTCCTCTGGCATGATTTGTTTTTGAGAAACCCATGCTGGGTCTTAGTTACCACAGCATCCTTTTCCAAGTGCTCACAGACTGATTGTTTACTTATTTTTTCTCGGAGCTTTCCTGATAAGGATGTCAAGCTCACCAGTCAGTAGTTATCTGAATCTTCTTCTTTTTCCCTTTTTGAAGAAAGGAACAACATTTGCCCACATCTCCCCAAACCATCACCCCAAATTGCATAGAATTCTTCATTAGAATTCTTCACATAACTTGAACTTGAAAAATCACAGTGCCTCATAGTAGGGCTAGTGAAATGGTGAATAGTGATACCTTAATGTAAAAAAATCTATAATTGATACCTGTGAGAACACAAGCCATAACTGTTGCTGCATTGATAATTATTGATTATTGTTGGTGGGTGTGGTTTCAGATTGTGTAAATTGTTTTAATTGTATCATGCTTTTTCAATAGTTATTTGTTCTAGGGTCAAGAAATTGATGGGCAGGATATAAATCCAAGAAATGAAATAAATAAATAACCAGCTTCTGGTGTCAGGGCTCAAAGGAATATAATTTTCAAATGTCTGGATGCCCCCCACCCCCAAGTGATGTTTGGGTATTTCCTAACCTGAAAGACAGTTGGCAGCCTCAAAGTCTTTGTATTTAATTTATTATTTTAGGAATCTTGCTGCCTGAGTTTGACTTATTCATTATTTAACTAATCCCTTGCATCTTTGGTTCAAACACAGCAGAGGCAGGAAGTTGATTCCGAGGGCTGAAAAGTGGTGCACTCAGGCTAAATGGAAGCCTGAAAACCAGGAGGGGGAAAAAAACCTCTTTCAACTGGCATCCGCACAAGCATATCAAAGAACTCCCTGCATGGTGAATTATCCTCACACACTCCCTGCAGCAGGAAGGTTTTGCAAAGTCCTGACAACACAGCATTTGAATGCAAAGCTCTGAACCTCCAGGTCAGACTTACAGTTAAAGAGATGGGCTCTGTGTTGTTTATAAATGAGTCTCAGTACTGAGATTTTTTGCATCCTTGTCTGCCTTCTGGCAAACTCAGGCACAAACCCCACTGAGTCTAACAGTTTCCTTTATTTGCCTGGTAGGCCAGCTTAACTTTACCCATTATAACCATTATGGAAACATTAATGTTTAAAGGTCAGATCAGAAGAACTACAGCTTGCCTTTATTTGCATAAGGAAGTAGCTACGTATGTTGTAAATGTTTCAGAACTTTCACACACACACAAGTTCTCTTTGAAAAGCTGGCATAGGACAGCCGAGATTTATATGGCTCAGGTTGCCTTTTACTACAGAGATCGCTCTTGTCCACTCTAGACCTGTCTACTGCCACAAGTTGGTGTTGATCCTGCCAGGTACGGGGGTGCAGAGAACATTTGTTAATTTATTTATTTGAAAAAGATCTATATATCCTGCCTTTCCTCAGTGGAACTTGAGGAGTTAACCATTATAATTTGACAGGGGAAAAATGAAAACAGCATTACAACAACAACAACAACAACAACAACAACAACAACAAATAATAATAATAATAATAATAATAATAATAATAATAATAATAGCACCTACAAAAACATTTCAGCAAGCAGTATGCATTTGTTTAAAATAAAAATTGAATAGAAGCATAGAATTATAGAGTTCAAAGGAACCCAAATGATCATCTGGTCCAACCTCCTGCAGTGTAGGTATCACAGCTAAAGAATCCCTGGCAGATTCCCATCCAACTTCTGTTTAAAAACCTCCAAGGGAGGAGAGTCCACCATCTTCTGAAGTAGTCCATCCAGGGGTGTAGGAAGGGGGGTCAGTGGGGCCGGATTGCCCTGGGTGCCCTCATAGAGGGGGGGGTGACATTTGGCACACCACCCACCCACTACTCCCAAGCCTACCCCGAGCCGTCGGGGTAAGAGGGGGAGCTGCACCCCTTTGTCAGCGTCATTTTACCCCTTCCCCCTTCAGGGGAGGCTTGGGAGTTGCGGGTTGGCGCACACACCGCTCCAGGCACCAGAGCAGCTATCCCGCACCTGGGAGGGCACCCTCTGTGCCAAACCCCCCTTGGGAGCATGCCCGTCCTGGGCAAATGCTCCACCGCTGAATCCATCCCACTGTTAAACAGCTCCAACCACCGGAAAGCTCTTCCTAATGTTTAGTCGGACTCAACTTTCTTGTAATTTGAATCCACTGGTTTGGGTCCTGCTCTCTGGAGATGATTGCTCCCTCTTCCATGTGACAGCCCTTTAGATATTTGAAGATGACTATAACCCCTCAGTCTTTTCTTCTCCAGATCCTTGATCATCTTGGCTGCCCTCCTCTGCACATGTTCCAGCAGCATAGAACTGCAGCAGATGGGGAGGAAGAGTTGAACCTGCTGCCCCATCATACTGATGAAAACCAGTCCCCAGGAGCTGTCATTTACAGTTTTAAAAATATGTTATGTACATTGTATTCATGCAGCTGATGTCATATCCAGTTCAGCCCCTCCTCTCATTTTTCTTACCTATGTGACAGCAATAAAGTAATTGCTCTGTTTGAAGGAAAAAACTTGTGTGGCCATTGCCTGTTTTACTGGCAAATTCAGCCACCATCACCAGGGCCGGTTCTAAGGGCAGGCTGGGTGGCGCGGGGCGCCAGGGCGCTGTGCCGGCAGGGGGGCGCCGCGCTGCGCCCGCCCACGAGGGCGGGGGTACCTGACATGCTTGAGACGACCCTGACCATCACCACCCTGGTCTGCCTCTTGGATAACTGACTGACAGGCATCACTGATATACTAAAAGGCTATTACATACACAGCCACAGCAAGGAAATAAGAGGTAGGAATCAGATGCATGCAGCATCTGTCTGGGTGCAGGATTCCTTGTCCAGCCACGTATGAACACGCAGAAAACTGCTTCCTCAGTTAGCCTGGGGTGGTAGGACTGTGTATGACTAGGGTACTCCAGTGTCTTTTCAATGTATTACACAACCATACCAACCAGGTGTAGCCATATTTTCAAAGGTATGGTGGATCATTTGGTGAGACCACAAGGAATGGTAAAGAAAAGGTTAATGAGCAATTTTAGTTTCAAGTGATTCAAATCAATGCAATTTGAGATTAAGGAGTCAGGAACTGATTCTAAAATTTATTCTCGCTTTCTTTCTTCTCTGTGCAGCAGTTAAATGTTCTATTGTTGATATGCAATTGTCAGTGTTGCAGAAATTGCCTTTTGAGAACTAGGCAAGTATCTTGTATGTGATACACATTTTTAACCCCAAATGAACTTTTGGAAAGGAATAGATTGAGGTTGAATTGAATTGCCAATTAAATTATTCTAACTTTTCATAAATCAGCACTTCATGAGCTGTTGATTATAGGATGCAGACCTACAAAGGAAGGGCATAATTTTTAGACACTACTGGAATTTGCATTCATTACCACTGCAGGGTTAATCAAGAACCTCCCAATTAAAACCACTTCAGGTACCTTTTTCATTAACCACGGCTTCAGTGCACAGGGCAGATAATACAATTATTATAACTTTTTACTATACAACACCATCCTTGTCGATGGCACTTTAAAAAACAAAATGAAGATGGTGAAGCATCTGTGCATGTCTAAGGTAAGACATACAATCACCTCAAACAGCAATCACCTCAAAAGCTTTTGCTCTAAAAAAAAAAGGATTCCAATATTAGGCTCCATTTCATTGTATCCTATTATTTCTTATGTGATTTGTTGCATGTAATACAGATTATACTTCCTACTGTTAGCACAATAAATCAGTTGCCCCCTTGTACCAAAACCAGCACTCCATATCTAAATAACTTTAGCACTGTTCACAATCTGAATGCCTGTGTATACTGTATAAATAGTTGAGGTGTACAATCATACACGGGTGGCGTGTGGGTTAAACCACAGAGCCTAGGGCTTGTTGATCAGAAGGTCGGCGGTTCAAATCCCCTCAACGGGGTGAGCTCCTGTTGCTCGGTCCCTGCTCCTGCCAACCTAGCAGTTCAAAAGCACGTCAAAGTGCAAGTAGATAAATAGGTACTGCTCTGGCGGGAAGGTAAATGGTGTTTCTGTGCACTGCTCTGGTTCACCAGAAGCGGCTTAGTCATGCTGGCCATGTGACCTGGAAGCTGTATGCCGGCTCCCTCGGCCAATAGAGTGAGATGAGCGCTGTAACCCCAGAATCGGTCACAACTGGACCTAATGGTCAGGGGTCCCTTTACCTGTACCTTTACAATCGTAGTTATTAACACGTAATGTTTAATGAGTGTATATATAATGCATCTTGATAAAAACTAGTTTGTTTTATAAATTTGTGCTCATGTACAAAATAAAATTTGGCACATTACTCTGAAGCTTGTTAAGTAGCATTACCCTGGAAGAAACACTGCCCTGGTGAGATGAAAACAACTGTGGAACTCCTTCCCACAGGATAGACATTGCTCCCCGCTTGCTGTTTTTAAATGGGCCTTAAGGACCTTTTTCATTTTATTCTGCTTTTAATTGCTGGTGTTGGTTTGGAGTCTTAAATTTCTTATTGCTCTGTCTTTAATTTCTGCTGTTCTAGATTGGGATGCTTTTATGCTTCTGTCTTAGTTAAATGCAGATAATACATGTTTGCATTTTAAACTGCCTTTAGCATGCTGGCATGTCTTAATTTATATTTGCACAGTCTGCCCCGAGAGCCAGGAACAGGGCTGTCTTTAGCATATGTGCCGCTGGGGTGCAAAGAACCGCCCGGTGCCCCCAAATTAAGTGCTGCCCATATCTACACCCAAGATATACTTCTCCGCGGTTGCAGGCAAGGCCATGGCGGCATTGGTGTCTTGCTCTTCTGAGTCTCACTCCCATCGCCCCTCAAGAACCGGGCGCCCAAGCTCCGCAAAGGTGTGCAGCTTCACATCCAGGCGCTTTTAAAAGCTCCCCAGGAGGAGGAAGGAGAAGACGAGGGACGCAGCAGCCATGCTGACGGCGGGCGAGAGAGCAACGCCTCTCCATGCAGGGCAGGACTCTGGGGAAAAGAAAGCGGCCAGGGTGGAGGTGGCAGCGGCGGCCAGTTTTGAATGTCAGCTTGATCAAAATTATGTATTATTTCATAACAGGTAGATAATTAAGAGCTTAGACGGCTTCAGCGGCAGGTGCTTGGTGCCCCACAGAATTCGGCGCCTGGGTGCCCCGCAACCCTGAGTAAAGACGACCCTGGCCAGGAAGAGGTAGTAACTTAGGAGCAATAAAGTGACATGACAAGATCTTGGAATTAAATTGGCCACAACTTTATTGATTACAGATGACAGTAGGCTTTGGCATACTCACTGGGTATGTATCCTGAATCATCCAGCCTGTCTGTCCTGGGTTAAGGATTCTCTCAAGATGCAGTTCAACTAAGGTAACCCCCCCCCCTTTGCAGACCACCAAATGGAAGTCCTATGACCTGCCAGCCACCATCTGGACCTTCAGATAGAACCTTCAATACAGTACTTTTTATTGGGACACCCTGAGATTCTGACCTGTATAAAATGTGACGCTCCCTCCTTGGGTTGACTAAGGCCTTTTCCCCCACCAAAATTGTGGCCCAAATGGGCCCAATTTGTCTGCAGGCAAATTTCTCCCTGACCCCAAATACAGCCATTGATTGAATTCTACAGCAAGGTCATACATAAATATAGAGCCAAACTTACAGGGAAGGAGGGAGGGAAGATTGATTGCCAACTGTACCTTGGCTCAAAGCACAGCCAGCTTAAATGTGGCAGTGGCGGACTGGAGTGAAGACTGTGTTCGTCTGGTCAGCAGCTGAAGCCCCCCCCCCACTCCAAAGGCCATGATTGGCCAGTTTGGATTTTAGATTTTGATGGGCTATCCTTCCGTCCCCTTTGGGCTGGGTGAGGCTACAAATACAGTACAGCTGACTGGCTCCTGCAGGTGCACCAAACTGCACCTGCTGCTTCCCAGAAAGTAAGTGGTCTTTATACTAATTGGATTGGATTGCAAGGCACTTTTGTGGAGGCCTTCTGCCTGGGAAAGCAGGCTATTAGTTTCTAAATAAGGAAACCAGCAACATATGCATTATAATGTTTGCACCTGGAATAGAAAGAGGAGGCACTTGTTGAGTTATTTAGCGCTTCATCCTTAGCATTAAACAAAAAGGAGAACTACAATGGTTACTGTAACTGGGGGGGGGGGCTGTAATAATGCATTTAAAGATATTCTCCTTATCAGGGGACATTTTCTCCAATGCTTCCTGAAAAAAACTCCCAAAGCCCATTGGAAAACAATTTGCATGTGCAGCTGTCCTGGTTAATGTGTCTGATGTTTCTCTTGTTCTAAGGATCTTTCTCACACTTCCACTCTGACACTGCTCAGACACTGAGGTCCAGCTCCAAGGGCCTTCTGGCGGTCCCCTCACTGCGAGAAGTGAGGCTACAGGGAACCAGGCAGAGGGGTCTTTTCGGTAGTCACACCCACCCTGTGGAATGCTCTCCCATCCGATGTCAAGGAAATAAACAACTATCAGACTTTTAGATGACATCTGAAGGCAGCCCTGTATTGGGAAGTTTGTAGTGTTTGATGTTTTATCGTGTTTTTACAATTCTGTTGGGAGCCCCCCCCCCCAGAGTGGCTGGGGCAACCCAGTCAGATGGGCAGCATACAATTAATTATTATTATTATTATTATTATTATTATTATTATTATTATTATTATACATTTCCAGTTTAAGTGGCAAGTGATGAACACAGTTTCTCTAAGCTCAAACTTATATATATATTAAACATACATTTGCTCAACTATGTTGCAAAAGAGACTAGTTGGCCTGGCAACTATATCAGCTGAACACGCCCAAGCACCGGCAGTTTTGCTGAAGGAACTGGTGACACAATCTGCAAAGGAAAAGACACAGAAAGCAAAGTTTTGATGTGCTTGAAATTGCAACTTTTACAAGACTTAAATTTTAACAGCGTAATTCATGAGATTATTCGAAATGATTTGTGTGCCGAAACATTTTCTTTTGCAATTGAGAAAGATAATCAAAGATTTGTTGCATTACTTACTCTTGCAATGTAAAATAAATTTAGCAGTTTTGAGTATTGTGATTTTTCTACATGACATCTGTTTTTGAAAAGTGAAGTTAGCAATTTTATTTTATTTTATTTTGGTTCCTCTGTGTGTTTCCCAGAACTACCTACAACTTGTTGAATCTTCTGCTTGGAGTTTATAACATTTGTAGGGAGGAGCACCACATTCCACTCCCTCAGTGCTAGTTTCAAGAAGAGCATAGTCATATTCTTGTTCTTAAATTGCTTTCTGTGTACAAATATATTTAAATGGGGGGGGGGGCTCTCTTGCTTTGCTTGCTGCTTAGCTTTTTCTGCCTTATGTTTGCACTACTGAGTTCCAGGTGGTAATTTGTTAATCAACCATAGCTCACTAGAAAAATGAATACGGTTTCTAAACAAAGATTAAGATGTTTCTGTAAGATTTTAAACTAAGCTCATTCTCACTTGTGTGTGTATATGTATAACATAGCCTCCAATCAACTGGGTCCTATCTGTTTCATATACAGGAAACCCCCTGTTCATGCATGTTCAATATGTGCACGAACATGTGTTGCACTGAACACAGAAGTGACCCAGAAGCATCATAAAGGCATCACTCAAACATCACTAAAAGGATGGACAGGGTTGGTTGGTGGATTGGGGGTGTTTGTAGGCTTTCTCAATGGGTTTCAATTATATGCGATTTCACTGACGTGCGCAGTGCCTCAGAACGTAACCCCCACATAAACGGGGGGCTACCTGTATACATAAGGGACCTGTATACATAAGGGACCCAGGTGGCACTGTAGGTTAAACCACAGAGCCTAGAGCTTGCCGATCAGAAGGTCGGCGGTTCGAATCCCTGCGATGGGGTGAATTCCCATTTCTCGGTCCCAGCTCCTGCCAACCTAGCAGTTCGAAAGCACATCAAAGTGCAAGTAGATAAATAGGAACCGCTACAGCGGGAAGGTAAACGGCGTTTCCATGTGCTGCTCTGGTTTGCCAGAAGCGGCTTTGTCATGCTGGCCACATGACCTGGAAGCTATACGCCGGCTCCCTTGGCCAATAATGTGAGATGAGCACGCAACCCCAGAGTCGGTCACGACTGGACCTAATGGTCAGGGGTCCCTTTACCTTTACCTTTACCTGTATACATAAAAAACAATTCTAATGTATGAATTATTTCAAAAATGAAACAATCCTTCAAAGTATAAAATAGTGAAATATCAGAAATTTATAAGATATAACAAAACTCATCTGTAGAAAACTGTACCCCTCAAAAGTCAGTACTGCACCCCCAAGAAGTATTTGTGTATTGCCTGAGGTTCCCAAGCCACGTTTTAAAGGGAGATCACCTCCTTTCTTACATGTGCAAATGCAGAGAAAGGACACAATTTTTTTGAACTCGCCCACAGAGACAAATGAAGACCTACAATTAAGACTTTCAGAAGCAGAATAAAACTTCCCTTCCTTAAAGCTTGATTGCTTGGTTCAAGCATGATCATAAATTGAAGGAGTATGTTTAATCACTTGTTGTGGGGCAGCTCTCCTGAGGCAAGTAGTCTCATGTTAACCCCACCTGCACTTGGTGCTTGAGTCTTTCTGATACTTTCATATGCTCAGTTACATGTCTACCTGTTGCTTTTTTATTGTATGTTCCCTTCCCAGATGTCATTGACTGATGATCTTCCTTAATGTTTCCTAGGAAATATTTTGCAGCAACAGTTCAAAGAAATCGTAAAACTTCCCTCCTCTTGCCAAAACTGTAAGACTCACAGAACTGAAAGCGGTCAAGGATGTGAAGATTCCTTACCTCTACCTTCACTAGCTGGCAGCGGTGTTTTTTTTTTCTGGGTTTTTTCTTTTAAAGGAACCATTTATTTTTGCCTTCTCAGCATGAGAGAAAAGTGCAGTGTGTGTGACTTTTGAAAGCTGTTTTTAATTCAGCAAGATTCAGTCCCTGTCTCAAGGATAAAGACAGAGAAATGGCCCACACGTCTGCTATGTCACTATTCCTGCTGGATTGGCCGGCTTTGTAGGAGTCCATCATGCCCTTTCAACAGATATGGGATCGCCTTGAATGTTAAGGTTGAAAAACGCGTGTGATAATTTGTTCAATAAAGGTCAAGCTTAACTCCATTTCTTAGACGGAACAAATAGATCTTGCATGTTTGGGACAACTCCTTTTCTACAAAATATTTGTTAGGGTCTCTAGTGATTTATCAGAGGATGCTTTTAACTCCCCCCCCCTATTGTAGACAGTATTTGTTTCTTAACACCCACATGCAGTTATCAAGCATCTGCAGAGCTGAACCAAGCATTTGCAAATTGTTCCTTAATAAGGCAATTCCCACAGGGGAAGCTGTTATAGCTTTCTACTTCGCCACCTCTCCTGCTTTCTCCTTTGTAGCACTGAACATTCGGGATCTGAGGGTGAGAAACGGGCCTTATTTATCCACTGTGATCAGGCCTTAGAAAGCTGACATGATCTAAAACTATATCAAGAGCCCCATGTAATTTGCTTAGAAATACTAAGATGATATCTTCAGGCTTAAGAGCCATTGGGAGATTCTAGCGGTCTAATCTTGCATAAAGCCTAATAGAGCACTAATTCCCTGAATATTACATGCTCCTTTTAATTCTCAGCTAACAAAGGCCCTGTTGACATGTCCAGAGATGTGAAAATGTGCAGTAAGAGAACACGATCTGTTCTGCTGGCTTGCTTTTCTCCTTCAGGTCAAAATGTGTGTGAGGGATGCTGCTGGTGGGGAATAGCAGGCATGATGCCGTTACTCCTGTCCACACATTCGTAAGAACCTGAGAAAAGTGCTCCTACATTAGGCCAATGAACTTTCTAGTCCAGCATAATGGAGAGATGAATACAACAGCACAGCCATCTCCCTGCATATAAGTAGGTGGAAGAGACCCTGTTTACTGTAAAAAAAAAAAGGTTGGTGGGTGTCCACCTCACAGTAGTGAAGACAGGGATTTTCCATGTGGTGGCAGCACCTATAACTTGTGGAATGATCTCCCGCTGGAGATCTGGTGAGCAACCAACTGTTGGGTGCTTCCACTGGCAACTAAAAACACACCTCTTGACACAAGTTTTTCCTGGTTGTTAATAGTGGCTCCAGACATCTCTGGTTATTGTAGCTGGGGTTCCCCCCACCCCTCCTATGTGCTTCTGTTGTTGTTTTATTGTGCTGTAAAGGGAGGGTCTTGGCACTTATTTGAAATGAAAAGCAGTATACAAATAATAATATTATTAATAATAATTAAAATCACAAATTCATGGTCTAAAGTGCCCTTCGTCATGGAGAAGAGAGCCTGCGAGTCAGGGATGCAGCAAAAAAAGGAAGATCACACATATAGCAGTACAAAAAGATTACTAATAAAGGGAGGGAGGGAACTCACTCCTTGCAGCCCATAATATATGATAGTAAAGCTTGTGGGACAGACTAAAAGTGACTGAGGAAAAGCCCAGTAACTCTTGAGAGAATGCACCTGTAACCTCAGAAGCCTCCAATTTCTTGCTAGTTTGTGGCAATATTAAGTTCCCATGGATAGGAATTGCTTGGGGTTTTATGGATTTTTAAACAATAAAAAAATAGGCCATATGAGCACAGACTCTTATGAAACTATCACCTAGTGGAGTCCTCGGTTCTGGATCTCAGGATAGGACCTTCTTGATAAGGTCAATGTCTTCAACTATGGGTTACCCCTTATAGTTCAAATCAAGGCTCCCCCCCCCCCAACTGGAGCTTACTGGAGCTCAGCTCCAGCACCTCTCAGGTGGATGCCATTGCTATTCTCAGAGAACAAGGAAGAAGTAATGGTGAGCTCTGGCACTTATTTTTCTAGAAAAATAGCACTGGTCCAAATGACTGCAGAGACTAAGAGTGGGTGGGATTATATGATTTATTAAATGCATCACAGTCTGTTTTATTTTTTTCAGGTTGTTTTTATAATATGATTTACTAATTCCCTTTTGTGACCTCCGGTGGGATCACTTGGTCACAAAGGGCAGGGTTTACATGCTATAAATGTTCACCCATATTAGGAGCCACAAAAGAGCTCCCAGAAAATGGCAAGTCCATCCCCTACACAAATAGATATCCAAGAGAGACGATCAGTAATGCTAAGCCAATTCCCAATATAGATGAGGGGAGTTTGTCCACATCTGTAGATCAAATAATGTGACTTGTGGGCGTCACAGAGCTTGGTGGATCCTGAGTTGTGTGTACCTGTCTTAGCACAGTAAGTTCCCCTTTCTCTCTCTCTGTGTGTGTATTTTTTTTAATATGACAATTAAAAGAAATCCCTCACCCTGAATAGCATGGTGCCATTTCCCAAAATGTGACAGAAAATGGTTACATAACACAATTTGATTGATGTGTCCTGAAGCCAAGCTCATTTTTTTTCAAAGAGCAAGGAGATAAAACCTAAAATATAAGTAAGCAGTACCCACACACTGTAGCTTGAGAAATCTGAATTACGGACAGATGGTGACAGGTAAAAGATATCACAGGGCTCTGAACTCCACAGAGACTAGTTGGCCTGTCTTGCTAAGATTTTGCAAGGCAGGTCTAGTCAGTCACTGTGAGGCACCTGCTGACATTGAAATGTACTAAAAGATATTAGGGGGGAAATGCCCTGATGATCTTGAATATTATAGCACTGGTGACAGAAAGAATGAGAGGGAGAGGCAGAACAGCAATGACCCATGTCCAGGATATCATTATAAATCTCTAAGTTTTTTTTATTTTATGTCACCAAACACAAAAAAGCAATTACTATTCCTGAGAACCCAACATATCTAGACACAATGTACATTAGAACCACTCAAATGCCTTGGCAACTTTTATCATCTTGCTAAAGAACGCCGAGTGTCAAGTATAGGCATAGTACTGAAGAGTAAGGATAGTGATGGATTACCTCCAACCCATCATATACCACTAGTCAAAAGATGATGAATGGCTCTTTGTCTAGAAATCAAGCAAAGGGGGAAATGTCAGGTTTTAGTTTCCTCATGAGTATCCAATTATGAAAGCTGTCTGCTAGACTGACATTGCTAACAATTAAGGGCTGCAATTCTACTTATTTACTTCACAATAAAGTTAATGTAGGCATCAAATATGTGGTCTGTGTATCTCTGAAAGGGTCAGAGAGGGGTTTTTTTTTTTACAGAGTGTATTTCTCCCTCACCTGCATCAACCAATAAACAACCCATCATGTTAAATGAAATGCAGAGATATATGTCAAATATGCCTTTAGTCGCTGAAAGGCAAGGCAAGAGCCAGGATGCAGGTTTCTGTAATGGAAAGGGCAAATTTTATTTATACAGAATGTCACATCTGGTGAGCAGATCCAATTCTTCTGAGATGATGACAGACATGAAGTGGTGCATCAGAAAAGAGTGGGGATTACCTTATTCATGCTACAGAAGCTTCTTATTGGCAGGGAGGCATGTAAAAGGGTTTGTTTCGCCCACCTACACACACACACACACACACACACACACACACACACACACACGATTCACCCAAAAGGGGACAGCAGCTAAAACACACCACCTTCACACATTCTGTTTCTGTAGTCTGTAAGGACAGGGTGTCAGTTAAAGAAGAAAACATGAAGATGATTTGGGGGTGGATGTGTGCCACTTTCTGTTGAAAGTCTTGATTTTGCAAACAAAACTAAACCACAACACCCTTCCCTATCATTGCAATTTTGGGTAATCCAAAACTTAATTAACCTGAAATGTGTTATCATAGAACAGCTTGCTTTCCATTTTGTCACGACATGATCCCCTTTGGTATATAATAATATCCATCTTGTTTCAAACAACTAGACTTGTGGCAAGAACAAAGGAAGACCAGCAGGAAGTGGGGGCGGGCTTGGAGTATATCTGGCCTTGGAAGGGGCCAGAAGCCAGTCGAGTCAACTGACTCCAACAGTGAGATATGAGTTGTGGGAAGCTTGGATTGCTGAAGGCCTGTTGTTGATAAATAAACCCAACTAGTCGAACTGCCAGTGTGTTGTGTCTTGTGTGGGAGAAGTGCTAAACCTGATTTAAACTGTTCAGACATGAGGTCTACTCTGACCTCAGTGGCTCTACAGAGCATGTTCCTCACAACCTGCTACAAGGCAAACTGGAATCTTCTGCATTCCAAGCATGTGATTTACCATTGAGCTATGTAAATGCTGACTTGAAAACTGGAAACTGTTTCTAACTTACAAAAAGTGTGGTCCCTTTCTATGCTAAAGGAAGAGGGGAACATTGGAAGCAACTTAAAATGGGATATTTTAAAGGTTTAACAGCCAATATTGTCATGCTTGGGGACGCGGGTGGCACTGTGGGTTAAATTACAGAGCCTAGGGCTTGCCGATCAGAAGGTCGGCGGTTTGAATCCCCGCGATGGGGTGAGCTCCCGTTGCTCCATCCCAGCTCCTGCCAACCTAGCAGTTCGAAAGCACGTCAAAGTGAAGTAGATAAACAGGTACCACTCTGGCAGGAAGGCAAACGGCATTTCCGTGTGCTGCTCTGGTTCACAAGAAGTGGCTATGTCATGCTGGCCACATGACCTGGAAGCTGTACGCCAGCTGCCTTGGCCAATAGAGTGAGATGAGCGCCGCAACCTGAGTTGATCATGACTGGACCTAATGGTTAGGGGTCCCTTTACCTTTATTGTCATGCTTTCCTTTGCTGCATATTTTGTGATTTTAAAACTCTGCTGAGGCTCTCTCACCACACCTGGATCTAGACATCTAAGGAATTCTCATTTTGTATACCTACTTTTTCCTTTAGTCAAATTAACCAACACGAAGTAGTTAACATAATTTTGGAGGGATGTCTTAAATGTATGGCTCATGCCCCACTCTTCACTGAATAGCCTATTACCCTGTTAATTCATACTAGCACATCACACCCAGGCTTGCCTAGAGTCACTTTCAAGTAGGTCCCCAATTTCCACAAATCCCCCACACTGTCACACTCCTTCCCTGCCCCATTATAACACTGAACACTGAAGTTTCCATCCTTTTACTGGCTGAGATTAAAATGGTTGCTTGTGTTGACATGTACATGTGAAGAAAAAAATCACAGAAGCCAGCTTTTGGGGGGATCTTTAATCTGGAAACAATTACACACCACATGGGTTATCACTATGTAACTGCCAATCCATTCTGGAGGGATTAGCAAAAGTCAATCAATGTCAAGATCATCACAGAAAAAATATATTTAATTGTACAAAATGGCAGGCAGTGAGTAAACTGGTTACAAAATAGTCAGATGGTTACTAGTTAATTAACAGGCTATCCAAACCTATATTGCCTAGAACAATAGTTCAAACTGTAATGATGACATAAACTGATGGAGCCTAGAGAGTTTGCCATATAGAAGGCAGGGTGGGTGCTGGAGAACCAAGAGGGCTGCACCAGGGGAAATGTCTGAATATGAATGACTGGCATCTGGATAGCAAGAGGGATGAAAAACAGTGAGATTTTAGAAACATAAAAGATGGGGATGAGGAGAAGAAAGGCAAAAGAGAACGTGCTGGTACAATGAACTTCACTGTCTCCTGTATTTGCAAGGAACAAAGTCCAATCACTACTCTAAAGTTCTTCCAGAAACAGATGAAGCTTCTCTAGCTTAAGTTTATTGCAAGAATCCTGAATAATCCAAAATAAAATAACAAAGATGGTTGAAAGACAGGGAGACAGGGAGGGGAGGCAATGAAAAGGGATCTAGGGGAAGAGCAGGACTGAAGAACAAAAATTCATGGATCAGCACCCTGGTGTATCCAAGAAGAGAACTGTTTACAGATCTCCATGATGCCCAGTTATAGGGAAGAAATGTCCTGAAGGGCAGGATGCCATAATCAAACAAATGAGTACCTTGATGCCAGACATGGATGGGACACTCAATGGTAATATATCTAATAGTTTATGTTTATATGTTCAATCCCTGGAATCTCTGGGCAAGGTAGGCTCGGGAGAGACCTCTTCCTGAAATGCTGGATAGCTACTGCTGTCAGACCACATGGACCAAAGGTATGAATCAGTATAAGGCAGCTTCCTGTGTTCCAGAGTTGAAGGTGCAAAATAGGGCACTGGTGGCCTGGCAAGATTGGTGGAGATCCTCTATCTTAACAGAGAGTGTGAATATTCAAAACTTCTCCACCAGCTCCAAAGGCTCCAAAACTATGTCACCACAAGGGATCCCTGGCAGTGGAGCACATCAGCACTAATCCTCAGTGCATAAGACAGGGAATGTTGCTACCTAAGGAGAAGTCTGGGACTTGCTTACCTTTGGCCTGGCACAAAACCCTCTGCTGACTAAAGAGGGCTAGGTTGCACCACCAACCTATTCTTCAAAGCAAACATTGCAGTTTGGTTGCACATCAGAAGAGGAAGGTTCTGTGTCATGCTTCCTCTAAACCCAGTCTCCCCCTATTTAGGGAGGGCTCTTTTGTGGGCATGCACTTATGGGTTGTTATAATAAAAACTGTTCTGTGAATTAATTTCTTATGCCCAGGTTTGCTGGTATCACTATTTGATGCTTCAAGGAAATGGGGAGCGCGCTAAATGAGCAGACAGACTATTTAGAAACAACTTCCTACATAAAGTTTTGTTATTTAGTTAATCCATATTGGATGGGAAAGCTTTCATATAGGCAACTGACTGCTGTAGCCTGTACTAGAGAGCAATCTGAGAGCTGACATTTTTGGAAGATCACATCTGCCCAATCTAAATAGCAGTCTTTCTGTGATGTGTACAAGGTTTCCCACACACCATGAACAAATTTTGTTTTGTATATTTAAAGTGTTAATTATTTAAATATTGAAAAGACTATATCCAAAAAAAATCCAGTCCAGATTTCTTTTGACAATTATATCAAGAAAAACTAGATGGTGCCAAGTTTTAGTTTTCATACGCTAATTCTCAATTGTGTTTTGCAGGCATTGGTTTGCTGACAACCATCTGTTTCTGCTAAATTTCTTCCTCAAAGTCAGCCCAGAGGAAATTAAAATACTGAGATCAGATATTTGTGCAAAGAAAAAAGAAGTGGAGGAGGAGGTTATTCAAGGTGTAAATAGCTTTTGTATTAAAGTTTCTTTAAAGTTAGTTTTACAACAAATCCAGTGGTTTATGTTCCATCAGTTCCATCAGTCAAACAATGTCATTCAATATTCTCTCAGTTACGGGTGGCTCAGTCTATTTTTTGCCTACAACATTTTCAAGTATGTTCATTCATAAGCCCGTTCTGTCTAGTTTCTACATTAACCTGCCATTTTTTAAAAGTAAAAAATACATAAAACGTAGAAAAGTCAATCATTAAAAAACAATTTAATATTGATAGAATTAAAACTATAATCTATTCAAACCATACAAACAATTATAATAAGAACATCATGACACCTTGTTATAATCTTCAAGCAATACCTAGGTCATGTCAGGTAACAATAAGTTGCTCCTGCCCTGAATACACTTAATTCTGACCCTCATCCAATGAAATCAGTATACACAATCCAGACACACTTCCTTTAAGCATCTATGATACTTCCTGTGCATGGGATTCTTCAGCTCAGGACAGCAGATCTGGTGAGCCTCATCAACTTGTAGTGTGTATCACTGGATAGCCAGGCTCTACTGTTTTAACTCTGCTCTTCTCAAGGTCTCTCCCCCCCCCCCTCCCTTCACTGCTGGCTCCCTTGCCCTTTATCCTCCATGCCACAAAACATTGGCAGACACAAGGCACTTCCATCTCAACAGGTGCTCTGTATTTCTGATGTTCCATTGAGGGCACTGCTAAGAGACATCATTCTCAAGCACCCGGGGAGATGCATGTATTTGTCAGCCCCAGTGATAGTCAACCTGGTGCAGTGTTTGGGCTTGTTAAATCCTTGGGCCAGTTGCAGCTTATAAAATGTGTTTGCCAACAAGTGTGCGAAGCATGACACTTGCATACACTACGAGTGCACATAGCAAATTATGTGCCTCTCACAATTGTGGTTTGCTTGTCACGTTCCAGTGTGATGTTTGCTAATTAGCCCCTACCTATATCTTGTATGGATCCAGAAATATAGCTCTGAATGACTCCAGGGATGTCTGAAATAATAGATCTCTTTTTATATACCATATTGTATCAACAGGGCAAAAAAAAGAAAGAAAGAAAAGCTAAAACCTCTGTTTCTAATGTATACTTATTCAAGTAGCAACTGACTTGGATGCCCCTGAATGCTTATTAAATCTATTTTTCCTATCAATTCCCTGTGGTACATTAATGCATGCTGCTGGGTAATAGCTAGAGCAACATGTTTCTAAGACAACTGCTTTTTGATTTACCAGCTTGCAGGACAGAAGAACAAAAGACACACACTCTCTCTCTCCTTCTTAAAATCATTGAACTGTCAAAACACAAAGCTATCTCAGCATAGATTATTTTATTTTTGTATATTTTATGGGACAGACTGTTTCTTACTTAGGAAAATGCCAGACGCACTGGTCGGCTAGGTTCTGGAGCAGTGGTTTTCAGACTTCCTATGTTCAAGTCACCCTTTCTGACACCCACTTGTTGTGTCGTGGAACCTTAATAAAATGACATTTTTTATTATAGCACAAGCTTTCAGGGGCTTGAGACCTCTCAGTCAGATTCCTCACGTGCTACCGTATGTTACAGATACACATATATATGGCTTTCCGGGATGAGGGGAAATGGAAGCAGATTGGTTAGACGAAAATGAAATGCAGGGAGTATACACAGTGAAAGTGATGCTACGGCCTGATGGTGACCATTCAGAAGTAGTGTGGATGATAACACAGTGGAAGCAGGTGACATTTTCATTTGGTACAGCTACAGAACATATCAGGCTCAGTCCTGAAAATATGAAACAATAATCTCTGCTCATGTGCAGAGTATATCACACTGGTGAGTAATCATAACCAAGCCTCTGTTGTGCCTGAGATTGGGAGACATAATATCCAAAGAGGCTTAGACACAAAACTTTTCATTTTAGAAATTCTCTGACAAACTCGGGGGGGGGGGGAAACAAGGCAATAAAAACATACATTACCAACCCATAATCAGGAACAAAAGGATTGAATTATCCCACTCCCAACCTCACACTACAGACATTAATCTAAAACACTGTAATTACTCCTTTATCCTCCCCACTTCCGGCAAATAATTTCCCCTTTCCAAAATACTCAGATTTATTTAACATAGTCTAATGTAAGGTACAATCCTTAAGCCTTTGTTTAGTGGACTTTTGGCTTTGGAAAAGGTTTCAGCTTGCCAGTTGCGAATTGTCCATGTGTTCATTCATGAATTTTTTTCCATCCCTTTATGCATTATCTGCAATTTTAGAATACTGTACAGAAATTAGCACGTAGAAATGTATTTATAGGTATTATTCAATTCCATGTTTTATAACCAAATACCCATTTAAATATGTATTTGTATCTCAATGGATACATTCTTAAGAATAGTTTATAATTATATATATATATATATATATATATATATATATATATATATATATAATTTTTAAAAATGCATTTTGCTACTTTATTGGAAGCCGTGCAGAGTTGCTGGGGCAACCCAGTCAAATGGGTGGGATAGAAATAATAGAATTATTATTATTATTATTATTATTATTATCATCATCATCATCGTTGTTGTCATTGTCGTCATTTATCACTAGTGTGTGTGTGCTGAGAACTACTTGCCAAAATGTGGAGAAATGCAAAAACTGAAGGATAATTACATCCCAATATGAACAATAGTCTGGGAAGCATGCATCAGGTCAGATCACATGAGAATTTACAGAAACTGTACCCTTAAAATTGGGTTGGGAATGTAGGGAAAGCCTACATGTGCTTTCTAGATGTCTACATATGCGGGATATTCCTTACTGACATCCATGCTCAATGTGTGGGTGTTGAGGGTGGAGCCGGAAACATTTCTCCACATACCAGGAGTGCCAACTTGGGCCCATGACCATAGGTGCCATGCAACATGCATGGCCATGGCACCAAAATTTGTGGGTGCCCGGTCCCTTCATGGGGAATTTTATGGGTGCTTGGGCATCCAGGGCCCCAGGGAGTTGGCACCTATGGCACATACCCATTCAGTTCATGTTCCCCTTCAGGCAATGCCAGGGGCGTCTTAAGCATATCCGGCGCTGTGGTGCAAAGATCCCTTCGGCGCCACCCCTTTCACAGAGATGACCTTTTTTAGGGCTGGAGGAGGTGGGCAGAGGCTGGAGGGCAGCTCCTCTGGCGGGGAAGAGGCAGAGGCTGGACGCGGCACCTCCTGTCTCAGCTGTCCGCTTCATCCCACAGTGGCCACAACAGGCAGCACACTAAGGGAGCGGGCCTGTGCTGAGCAAGTGAGAGCGTGTGCGCTGCTCCTGCCATGCATTGGCTCAGTTTTTCCCCCTTTTAGCCTTCTGGCACCCCACAGAATTCGGCGCCTGCAGGCTAAAAGGGGGGGAAACCGAGTCAACGCTCAGCGGGAGCGGCTCACACACCCTCGCTCAATCAGCACACTTGTTCGGTGTTCCCCAGACTCTTGCCTGGGACCCTCCAGAACTTGGCGCCCTGGTGCCCCACGCCACTAGCCTCAATGGGTAAGACGGGCCTGGACAATGCTCATGTGCAGTGAGAGAGAAAAATGATGAGTGTGAATACTAATAGCATTTTGTGTCCATTACCAGTCCACTCAGATAAATTATTATTGGAAGGAATCTTTTGTTAAAATGCAGCAGGGAATGTAATAAAGCTTAATCACATTGCCATTAAGGTCTGAGGGACTTTTTGTATTAAGAAAGGGTTGAGATGGGCAATTTCAAACAGCAGCTGCTGTTCAGGCACACCAAAATGTCATCTTTGTCAATATTCATAGGAAAAGACGAACCTCATTACCGAATCGACACTATTCCACACAGGAAAACAATAGCACGAAAAAGGCACTATCGCTAATCAGTGTGAAACTGTTAATTTTAATTGAATTATAGCAAACGAAGTCAAGGAGATAAGTCCTAATCCTGTAATGCTTTAAATTTTCTTTCAACTATATTTCCAACATCCTAACGCACCATGTTACTTACTCTGCTGAATCAATTTCATGTCAAATTTGCAAAACTAAGTGGTATTTCTCCCCCCCCCCCGTTGTTGTCTGAGAGATAAATGCGACAGGGTTGTAAATGTCAAAGACTGCAAATGCAGCACCCCAAGCAGAGCAGAACCCTGGGGTTGTGTGAAAGGGCAGAAGGGCTCCTGATTATAGCAACGGAGAGGGGATATACTACAGAGTTGCAAACACTTACACCTTTGTGCTATTTTCCTATTATTCCTGCATTTAAATATTGCTAACAACTGAAGTGAGAATGTTGGTCCCTTGAACCAATTAGGAGCAGACCCCGAATTGTTCATCTCTCCCCCTCTTGTCAGGAAGGATGTTCCTGCTCCTCTATTCATGGGGTTCTTGTTGCACATTAAAGTGTATCTTCATTTGCTTCCCTTCTCCGCTTGAGCCTGGCAGAGGCTGCTTCTCTTCACAAATGACTTTCGAGCCTGGAAAGGCTCTTTTAAAAATAAATGAACTGCTTGACGCTCCAACAGATGTTCCTTCCCTTCAAGAGAATGGTTTCAGTCATTTTAGCCCCATCCGAGGCCAGTGTCTACTCTTTATAACAAAGAAAAACCGAGCACCCTATGGTTTGATCCCAGGAAATGGACATCTTGAGTTCCCATATCTGGAAAGGCAAAGAACACCTTTAATTCCTTCCACCAATCTGCCATCAAAAAGAATTATTCATTCTGGGCGGGAGGGAAATGAGTCCTGTTTGATACAGACTAACTGTGTTTAATATCCTTTTTTTTACTAAAGCTATTCAAATTTTAAAGACCTCATTTGTATTAATACCAGTGGCATAATATTAGACATTTCCTGGGTAGACAGACATATACAATACACAAATGGAATAGGCCAGCTGAGAGCTCTCAGAGGGCAGCATTCAAAACCTCTCCCTAAGAAAGAACTTGAGTAGGTTCTTGATTTTGTTTTGGAAATGATTAATTACAGCACCATAGGACTAACTGCTTCCACTAAAGGCAGTGGTGTTTTTTGGGGGAAAAAATTAAATGTTGTAACATAGAAGGCTATGTCTATATAGTACAGAACTAGCTGTGGGGTGTTTTTTTTAAATCACAGACTTTTAGATCACAGACTTTCTCAGCCCCAGCCCCTTCACATACATGAAACGCTCCATTTTGAGGCTCTCTGCTGGCTCCTACCATGGAAGTACCACTAGCAGCCTGCCCACGTGCATGTTTCATGGCCAGTGGGAAGTTGGCTGAGCTGAGGGAGCAGGATGGGGGGGGGGTCTATTCCACCTAATCCAACCCTATCCCCTCCCAGCCTAGTGTGAGAGGGTGTGGGGATGTTGAATGGCTCTGCCACCAGAAATGAATCTGAATAAGTGCATTTACTCCCCTACAATCATTTATTTATTTATTATTATATTTAACCAAGCATATATTGATTGATTGTAACACCCCCCCCACACACACACCCCACAGCAGCTTACAAAATATATATATTTAAAACTCTAAAATAATCCCCATAATAACCGAAGGGCACATGGCTGCTGCATCCTTCTCATGCCTCCCTTCCAGCCCTGAGCTGCTTTCCGAGGCTGGGATAACCCCAGCCTCGCAAAGCGGCTTTGGGGCTGGTATTTCTCCTGGTGTCAGCAGCGAGGGCTGGGTTGGCACGGAGGGGCGTTCACCCTCTGCCCCCTGCCCCCCAGCATATGCCCCTGCCCCAGACACTGGCAAACCATGCTATGTCTCTGGGAAGGATTTTGTGTGTGTGTCAGAATAACTCCCATTGATTCCACCCCTGCATTCATCATAACAGCACTGCTTAGATATTGTATCCAGATCCCCTGCAAAAGTACTATGTTTATGCACTTAGGTGCTGTTCTGAACTTAGGGTGAATATCTGATCCTAAAATACAAGCCTGGGCACAATCCCAGGTCTCTCTCACTCCTCACAGACATTCAGTCAAAATGCATAGGCACAAATACAGGATGGGAGACACCTGGCATGAGAGAAAAGGATCTAGGAGTCTTGGTAGACCACAAACTTGACATGAGTCAGCAGTGTGATGCAGCAGCTAAAAAAGCCAATGCAATTCTGGGCTGCATCAATAGGAGTATAGCATCTAGATCAAGGGAAGTAATAGTACCACTGTATTCTGCTCTGGTCAGACCTCACCTGGAGTACTGTGTCCAGTTCTGGGCACCACAGTTCAAGAAGGATACTGACAAGCTGGAACGTGTCCAGAAGAGGGCAACCAAAATGGTCAAAGGCCTGGAAACGATGCCTTATGAGGAATGGCTTAGGGAGCTGGGTATGTTTAGCCTGGAGAAGAGAAGGTTAAGGGGTGATATGATAGCCATCTTCAAATATATACTGTAAAAGGATGTCATATAGAGGAGGGAGAAAGGTTGTTTTCTGCTGCTCCAGAGAAGCGGACACGGAGCAATGGATTCAAACTTCAAGAAAGAAGACTCCACCTAAACATTAGGAAGAACTTCCTGACAGTAAGAGCTGTTCGGCAGTGGAATTTGCTACCAAGGAGTGTGGTGGAGTCTCCTTCTTTGGAGGTCTTTAAGCAGAGGCTTGACAGGCATATGTCAAGAATGCTTTGATGGTGTTTCCTGCTTGGCAGGGGGTTGGACTGGATGGCCCTTGTGGTCTCTTCCAACTCTATGATTCTATGATTCCAGAGCAAGTCTATATAGATTATTCTTTCTCCCTTGCCCTTTTTTTCTAACAAAAGCTGTCTTGAATTTTGTTTTGTTGTGGTCAGATTCCTCAGTGATTGCTTGTGGAGCAGATTCTACATTCTGATTAAAACTAAACTATTAATGTTTTTACGAACCAGCTTACATGTGCCAGATCTATTGCTTTATTATTACAGTACATTACTGTCTATGGATACAGCAGAGAGAACATATGGGCAGCGTTGAGCTTTGTAGAAATTCTGCTTATGCATCATTCTATGCAAATGCTTCATCAAGTAAAATGAAGATTTGTTCCAGGAATGCCTGAATCATGGGTCAATTTGTGGTTCAAAGAGAAGGAAGAAATTATTAACACTTTGAATTCAGAAGCTATTATGTGCTATCAGCTTGAGCTAAAGAGTTTCCTTTGTTATTCACTCTGCTTTACATACACCCTGCCTTATCCTGTGTATGTACCTGAGCAGGAAGATAAAATGAGTCAATATTAGGATAAGGTCTTCGGGTTGTAACAGTATTCAAAATCTGTTGAACACACACAATTTAATAACTAAAGACTTGTTTTTATATGGGGGGAAAGCTGGACTTATAGAAGGAATGCCTATCTGAGAAATGCCTTTGAAGACAAAATCTAAATGGGCAAACGAATTCACAATGCAGCTGAAAGATTGCTTAAAGGAGGTAAGGTTTGTCAGGTCAGCCAGGGGCAAGAACGATCCCCAGGCATAATGCAGGAACAAATCCAGCCCGTCTCTCCCATCAGCGTGCAGCATCCAGCTCTAGAGAGTTCCAACAGCCCTTTCCCAACAATTTACAGTGGTGCCTCGCTAGACGAATTTAATTCGTTCCACGGGTCTTTTCTTATAACGAAAAAATTCGTCTAGCGAGTCCTATAGGAATGCATTGAATTTTTTTCGCATTGTTTTTTGCCCATAGGAACGCATTAATTGAATTTCAATGCATTCCTATGGGAAACCGCGATTCGCTAGACGAATTTTCATTCGTCTAGCGAGGCAACCTCCGCTCGAAAAATCATTTTGTTAAGCGGAAATTTTGTTAAGCAGGGCATTCGTTAAGCGAGGCACCACTGTATTATGACCCGTGTTTTGGAGACACTGAGTACATATTCAGAGTCCAGCAGAAATAAAACGCAGATGGAGCCAGGCTGAGGTTGTGTACTAAAAGCTACTTTATTAAGCGTAAGGCAGAACAAAAGGAAAACATGTCTCCTCTCGCTGAGAGAAGTCCGAAGGGGGAAAAAACCAAACGGAAACAGAATACAGCAAATATCCACTCTCATGATTCCAACAATCTTTGCTGGAATGCATAACACAGGCATGTGACCTGCACAGTGAGAGGAATAGAATCCTAACAAGGTTATCTGGTCTACTCATCTGTTGTTCTAAACTGATTTGCCATCCTCCTTCCCCCCTCACTGTATTTGTATGACACTTCACACATTATTTCTGGGTGAAAACCTGATTACTTCAGGTTCTAAAAACATTGGTTTTTATGTATGCAAAATGTGGGGGCGGGGGGCGAGGGAGGAATCAATATCAACAGAAAGTCCTAGAACAGTCTGGCTTGAATTTATAACCCTACATTACAGAGCTTTATAAAATGGAGCACGTGGTTCTACCAGATATATGCCAAGAAGGAGAGAAAGCTATGTGAGCCAGACGTTGAGGCAGCAAGTGCATTAGCAATGGAGCACATTTTTAATGACTGGCTAATCCTTGCCAGGGTTTGTCCAATATTGTGCATAAAACTTCTTCCAGAAGCCATTTGAATCTTTAATGAAGATTCCTAAAGCATGTTCTCACCCTATTTTGAATTGCTCTCTACAAATGCTAGAGCAATGGAATTTTATTATAAAAAATGCCCACAAGAAAGACATTAAAAGGTCATGAATATTGGCTAAAACTGAATATTAATTAAAGCCACTGGTAGGAATTACAATGGATATTAACTAAGATGGTGGACTTGCATGCTTTAGTTGATCGTAAGCTGTAGATGACTGGAAGTGACTGGTTAAGAATAGAGAATGGTTACTGATTTGTACAACTGCTGTCATGGGACGCATGGTATCGTGCAGATATATTAGAATGGAGAAAGATAAAACAAGCAGGGATTTTAGTTTTTAGAGCAAAAGCCCCTTCCCAATTTAAAATCTGTCTTTCTGAAAACAGAAAGGCTCTATATAAAAGATTTTCATCAGCTGTTCTATGGTGATATGTGTCCATGATTCAGAATTCCACAGCAGAAGGAAGATCTGTTTAAGAGGCATGTGCATTGGTTTGTGATGAAGGGAAGGATGTCACATTTCCAGGTTAGATGGCACCATTAAAGAGGCATCTCAAGGAAGATCAAATAATCCTAGAATTGAAAAGTTGAAAAGGGACCATGAAGATCAGGCATCCCCAAACTGTGGCCCTCCAGATGTTTTGGCCTACAACTCCCATGATCCCTAGCTAGCATGACCAATGGTCAGGGAAGATGGGAATTGTAGCCCAAAACATCTGGAGGGCCGAAGTTTGGGGATGCCTGATGAAGATCATCTCATCCAACTCATTGCAATGCAGGAATCTTTTTCTCCAGTGTGGGGTAAAGCTCATGTTTTTGAGAGTCTGGGCAGGTGAGGTGTTTAGAGATATGTAGGGGCATTTCATTGTGATAGACATGTCTAGCTGTTCAGCACAGTGAATTATTTCCCCAGGGTACCCCAATGGCAGTGTTAAGGGGGGTACAACGAAAACTATTTGCTATTCATGTGGATATATGCCTTCCAGTATGCAAGTTGAATGCACTGTATCCCCCAAGATCCTTTGTGGCAGTCAGAAACCTGCCTCTACTAATAACCTTTAGACAGCAGGCTGTAGCCCCAAAAATTAAAGGTAGAAGTCAGAAGTCGACACTTCACCACTGATGCTTGGGGTAACAAGGCCATAGCTGAGGAATGTCAGCCCCCCATCTTTTCTGGAGACCATGCTCTTTTTTCCATCTCCTGTATGATTCCTATTATACCCATGCCAAAACAGTAAAGTCTTCCCTTGTGAGTGAATCACTTCAGGTCTTATCCAGAAATTTGGCAGGCTCACACCCATGGATGGGTGCCCACGCCTGCATCCTACTTAAATTGCAAGTCACTTTGAGACAAAATATTGTAGTAAGTGACAATTACAACAACAACAACTCTGACAGACAATGAAAAAATCTAGATCTTCCCTTAAAAAATAATTTTTGAAGGTGCCCCAGGTTAAAAAAACCCTGCATGTGTGCCTACAATTTGGCAGGTTTGATGCACCCCAGAAGGGCTGTGATACCTGCAAATTTCATGCATTTCTGTACAGGGGAGTTACAGACATTTTTAGATTTCCCATTGAATGAAGAAGTAACAGAGCTTTATTTTCAACAGATATAATTCAGTCCTCAATAACAAGTTGAAACGGAAAGAAATAGAACAGTTCCAAAATAGATCAGACTGCTCTCCAAAACTACAGATACATGTCAGATATTGTGGACAGTGCACACCCCTAGTATTTGCAACAGTGATGTTTGTGTATGTGTGTGTGTTTAAATGAAACCCTGATCATGCTGCCATTGGAATGGTATAGTGTCTGTGGAAGAATTCCTAAACTAGGTACTGTATGGTACAATTATGGAGAACTTAATACTGGGTATAAAACTAGGAAATACACCACCTTCCTTTACATATTGAATTAAATGCCTAGACACCGAAGGCTGAAGAAGAAAAGCAGATCTGATTTGGACAATGGGTTCTTTTCAGGGTAGAATCAACTGTGATGCTCATATTAACAATTATTGACCGTTTAATTTACATTTTCCTGTTTCCAAGACAATTTGGCTCACATTACAAAAGACTGAAGCTACTTCTGAAAGCAGTATCCCTGTGATGACTTCTCCACCTTGATGCCATGGTATGTGCTTTCAGCATAGGAAAATCAGTTTGGGGATGCCATTTGTAGTGCCAGTTTATTGTCTGATGACTGCCCCAGTAACACCGCCAGAAAAAAGTAAGCTGTTTTGAGTATTTCAGTCTCTTGTGTCATAAGACAAGGGAGAACAGACATGAGACTTGTGGGATGAACTTTATTTTATGCTAAAATCTCCAAGATCCACCAGCCCCAAGATTTATTTTAAGTATCAAAACAGAGCCCACAATTATTTTGCACAAAAAATCAGTTCCTGCTTACCCAAAGCTTTTATATATACTTATATAAAGTATATTTTAGCACCAAGGCAGGAAGTCATTTTGTTTCTGCTATTGTGACAGAAATCTATGCCAATCTACTGCAAATCACCCAGAGATCTCCTATTGTATCCAAATCTCTGCATTGTCCACTCCTAGATGTCAGTTTTATTGAGTCAAATTTAATTAGTAACATTTTACTTTCCACTATTTCCATCAATCACCCTCATGTTATAAACAATGAGACATCATGTTATGAATTGTGAATTATCACAATATCAAGTTACATTGTGTCCAGAGTAATTGTATTATAAATCAATACCATGTCTCTAAGCAAAATATTTCATAGTCAATGAAAGAGCTAAAGTATCTGGTCATGTGTCTATGCTTTAGGATGATGGTAAGAAATGGAATAGGGTGTAGAAATAAGCAATGGCCTTGTGCCGTGCCACAAGAGATATAAGCAGCTCAGTCTATTTTATGCTACTTAAAAGAAGAGAGGATGCAACATGATTGGAGTGCATTTGGAGAAAAATAGCCAGAGCTAAGGAGTTGTTCACTGTATTGAGAAAAGGTGGGGAAAGGACCAATAGATGGGCATTCAAAATGACTTTTAGAATGACAGTCACATTTATTTAAACTGCAGAAACTATTCACCTGAGCCACCATGGGAGGATGTGCATTACAATGCTCACCTGATCCCCATTGAATCTAATGGATGTATCTGATTGGATGAGAATGCAGAAATATACAGTGGTACCTCGGGTTAAGTACACAATTGGTTCTGGAAGTCTGTACTTAACCTGAAGCGTACTTAACCTGAAGCGAACTTTCCCATTGAAAGTAATGGAAAGTGGATTAATCCGTTCCAAACGGGTCCACGGAGTACTTAAACTGAAAGTACTCAAACCGAAGTGTGCTTAAACCGAGGTATGACTGTATAGGGAACAACTAGCTGCAGGAAACAAAGTAGCACTGGAGATAGATGTGGGTCATTATATCTGGGAGTGAACTGTAGAAGCAGGTGGGAAATCTCTCAACCTGTGCAGATAAGTATATTTCCTTCTCCATAAAAGAGAAGTCTCAAGCAAATGCAACCAAGGAGATACAATCTCAAATGCCTTGCTTAAAGGTGTTGCATACAACTACCAGTATTTGCCAGGGAAATATCTTTGATGTTATGAATGGGGTTTCTATAGCAAATGTGGGAGCTGAGACAGTGAAATTTGTCCACATTATTATAAGCCAGGTTGCTTTTGAACTCATTCATTTGCAAAAGTTACATTTATCACCTAGTAGTTTCAGCTCTGCTCTAGATAAGGCAACTAACAGGAAGAAATTGTTTATGGGAGTGCGACAATTAAGTTTGTCAGCATGCATGATTTATAGCACGTGCAACAGAAGATAATTATCCATCTTCCCCTTATTGTTATTTACAAGTTTTTATCACTCCAATTTCCTTTCCCTGAATTAAAAGGACATAAATTAGCTCCAATATTTGTGCTAAATTATCTCAGGATTTAATATAAAGGTTGCATTTAAACAGAAGTGAAGAGAATTTTCATAAAAGGAGTTTTCAAAAGTGTAGCCCTTTATAATGAAGAAACTTCTATACATATTTGTTTTTCCAGCTAAACCTGCAAAAACCTGGCTCCTGCCTTTGATCACAGAGCTAATTGAAATGATGAGAGCTACACATCACTTTAAATTAAAGCAGACCTGCCATCAACTTCACTGAAGAAAGTTCACATGCAATGTGTACTTATAATACACTGATTAACCACCCACACACCTAGGCGAAGGAACAAAGTGTAAGAAGGAGAGAACGTTGCTAGTGTGTGTGTACAAATATTCATAACCTAATTAAAGCTGTCATCCTAAATAAGCTGCTTACCCAAAAAGAAGAGATGCAGGAATAAGTGGGGCATCCTCCTGCAGAAATATGTTCAAGTTTTGGGCAGAGAGGTGACAAGCCTAAGCCATTTCTTTGGAAATCAAGGGTGCAGTTAGAGAGTTTGAATACCATACCGAGGTAAAAGTGACAGTAACTCATTTTTTCCCCCACCTACAGACTCTCAGTTCATGGGAACTGTTGTAAACAAAATCTGCCCTTATAGAGTCCTTTGCAGGTTCTCCATCGGTAGGAGAAATACCGTAGCAGAGGCCAACCAGAGACTATTGAGAAGCAAAGCAGCTTGCACCGTAAGCCTGATCTTTATTGAACTGTTGCAATAGGGTGCTTCCTCACATGCAGGAGAAAGGAGGGGGACCCAGAACAAAGGTGGGCCTGCCCTTATATAGACATTTTGAAATTCCCTGCCCTGGAGCTCAATACCACCCCTCCATACATCATACATACATCACAGAAGGGGTGTAGCCCAAGACCACCACCCCAGATACATCATACCTACATCACAGAAAAGGCGGTCTACAACAGAAATTTGAATGTTGTTGTTTTTGCTGTCTGCCAGGTTATCTGATTGCCTTTCCTGGTAGTCTGGCCATTCTTTTGAGATGGTAATTACTTAATTCCTGAGAAAATGGGAAGGTTTCTTTCACCTCCCTCCTTGCAGAAAAACACTTGGTCAGCTTAGGAATCAAAATAGTTTCAGGGCTGTCTTCCTGTACTGTTTCAGACGTGGTTTATATATATATTTATGTACATGTTTGCCTTGTACATTTATTATACATCAAAGACCTTAAAATTCTTATAACAGAACCTAGGAAGCTGCATTACACTGAAGTACACCATTGTTCCATCTAGTATTGACTGCACACTGACTGGTAGCAGATCTTCACAGTTCAGAAAGGAGATGCCAAGTAGGGGCAGGATCTTCTGCATGCAAAGTATGGGGTCCACCACAGAACCATAGACTTCCTTCAAACAAAAAATGTTGGATAAGTGAAATTACATCAACTTTGTGAACCCAGAATGCTGGTTATTCCTCTAACTGCCTGGAAAGATGCAAGATGCAGAGCTAAGAGATTGCAGGGCAACTCCACCCTTCAGCACATGCTCACTCACAAACCACCTACTTGATTCAACCTTTGTAAAACGGGAATATACCGTCCCAAAAATGGGGGTCTCAAAACATGTGAGCTTTGAATCCAAAGAGGAATGAACTATGAAATTAATCCTGCTTAACCCTCTATATTCTGAAAACCCTGGTCAGTTAAGATTTCATTAATAACTTTCAGGTTAACATGTTGATAATAAGTATAAAATCCATGGGAAATTCATCCTTTCTCCCCTCTTTTATATATATTTTTAACACAGCTTGACAAAGACAGGACACCAGACCTGGTAAGATAATGTATTGTACACAGTAGAATGATCCTATCTTCATAGCAGAGCTTTTGAACAAGTAGAAGCTTGCTTATCAGCCTGCTCAGCAAAGCTGCAAACATTACCGTAATCTAGGGTAGCAATGATTAAAGAATGGACAAGCTTATCATGGTCTGCCATGGAAAGCGATGCCAAAAACATAAAAAAAGAGAAGTAAGCAGATTTCTTTTGTATGTCTAAAAGGGACTTCCAACGCTTTGCTGCATACATCAAAGTGCGTGAAAATAGTCCTTGAATGGGGATGCAGCATATGGTAGCTATAATGCTTGAGAAAATGGTTTCTGGACAGGTATTTCCTCCTGACAGTGGCCTTGCTGCTTTCCTTGATGGGGTTGGGCAAGGGACCATCGAGGTGGACAAGGGAGACAATTTGGCAGTACCACTGGTGCACTCATTTGGTTCCAACCTCACCACCACGATCTCCTAGTTCCCATGCAGGTATGTGGCTGTGACACTGATGTCAAGAACGAAGCTCCACCTTTCTGCCCCAACACATTCCGTACTACTGGTCTACACTTCTTTGGTTGAACTATGTACTAGTCACTATGTGACCCATGTGTATACTTCAAGTAGAGCCAATTGGATTCAGCATTCCTTTAGGCACTGAGAAAGATCAGCTGGGTATGCCCATGAGTTTCCTAGGCTCGTCTGATCTTTCGTGCTAAAAAGGTGTCTGCTAATTTGAACTTTGCACACTCGAATGACGATCTAATATATATATTTACTCTTGCTATTGCAGAGAGGAGGGAAGGATGGGTGACTGGCTACTTTTAATATAAGAAATAAAATGTTCTCTCTTGGATTGCCAAAATATGATTTATACAGGTTCTTTGGAAGCTGGAGTTAAGAGCAAAATTGCACATAATGTAAAAAGTACACTTAAACTGGCTGCATCTATTGTGAAGAAAAAGCAGCCTCAGTTAAGAAAGCATACTTACACTGGTTACTTTTATTTTGGGAACAAAGTAGCAGCAATATCCTGATCTCAAATGTGCCTTCTGTCCAGATTGGGCCCACTTACCAGTTTTCTGCTGAAAACCACTCCCTTCTTGGATGCTATTTTGCAATAATCAGCATGCTTGGGAACAAATAGCAGCGGGAGGGGAGTAATGGACAGCAGGAAACTGGTATTATGGGCTTACAATTCAGGATTGTAAGCATGTTGTGGATCACAGTGTCACTGCTACTTTATTTTTGAAATAAAGGTGGCTGGTTGAGGTGGGCTTTTACAAACAAATCATGAATAATGCATCTTGCAGCTGAGCTCTAACAAAGCCAAAGCATAGACCATATAGCTATGGATATAGCTAATACCAATATAGCTATAATACCATATAGCTATGGATATAGCTAATACCAATCAGCAATGAATAAACACAACTTCACAGAAAACAATGCATGACGGATCCTTGAGATTGCGTATAAACCTTTGTATCGAGCTCCTTCCCTGCAGACCTTTGCACTGTATGTGTGGACTGCAGAAGGGGCAGAATTAGTTGGCATGGCTCTGCCATTGGGGAGACTTCTGAACCCAAATTGTCTCCGCTTAGAATAATAATCTTCCCTTAGAATTGTTGCTGAACTGAAAACTTTCGGATAACTTTCAGGTCAAGTGGTGGCAGGGAAACCCTCCTGGAAAATTTCAGTAGTGGATTTGATCATATCATTTTGTGGGGGGATGTAACTCAATGCCTCCTACAACAGTTCCTCCCAGGTGCCCAATTTTACTCACCACCCTTTTGGTTCCTTTCTCCTCCAAATTGACCAAAATGGTCTTATCATTTTGGTGTCAACAGATGGGGTGTTCAGATGAGGTGCAATTTTATTTTCGCTTTCTTTTGAATTGCATTCACTTATTTATGTGAAACATTTATATCCTGCACTTTCTGTACAATTATGTTCCGAAGACACTAATGGAAATATAATAAACGTGATAGGAAGTAATAGACAATGTTGGGGATAATTTGGAAAAGAATCAAAGATAAAACTACTAATATCCTAATGTGTTTCTACAGTGCAACCACACTTCAAATACTTTGTGCTGTTCTAGTCGCTGTACCTCAAAAATGATATTGTCAAACTGGGAAAGATGCAGAAGAGGGTAACCATAATGATAAAGGGGCTAGGTTAACTCGACTTTGAGGAGAGTTTACTTTGTTTGGGTCTTTTCAGCTTAGAAAGAAAGGTAAATAAGGGTGGGACATCCATGATACAGGCATATAAGACTACCATATGTGTGGTGTGGAGAAAATGGATAGAGAGAGACAGCTTTCCCCTTCTCTCATAACAACAGAGGCTAGGGTTATCCAATGAACCTGGATGGTGGGAGATTCAGGACAGACAAAAGGATGCTTTTCTTCACACAGTATATAGTTAAACAATGGGATTTCCATATAAATGAAGGGATTTCCAGAAAATGTAGTGATGGTGCCAATTTCTGTGGCTTTAAAAGGGGATTAAATGAATTCATGGGTGATAAGACTATCTAATGGTTGCTACTCACAATGGCTGTATACTATCTCCAGAATGAGAAGTCAGCATTGCTGAGGAACATGAACTGGAGAGTGTTTGGTTCTCCTGTGAGATCGCCACAATCATCTGGTTGGCTACTGTGAGAAAAGACTGTTGAACTATAGATCACTGGTTTGATGTAGCAGGACTCTCCTTATGTTCTTAATATAGGACTGTATCCAGAGCAGATCCATTGAAATCAATGCACTTAAGCTACCAGTAGTCATTGAAACAATCAACTTCAGTGCATCTCACTTTGATGCAACCCACAATAATTAAAATAGCAAAGATATACAGAATATACCTGTAACTGCTTCCAGAGCAGTCCATTGACAGTGTGACATTTCATTGCTGCCACTTCTTGCTCTAATGCCAAATATATTTTCCATGTCCACAATGCAATGCTATGTGTGTCTACTCAGAACCAAACTCCATGGAATTAAATGGGACTAATTTCCAGGGAAATGAGTGTAGTATTGCAAGCTCAGTCACTCAGACTTAGTTTTTTATGCATTTAAAAAACTGAAAAATTGAGTAAGAAATCTCTAATATAAAGATGTCCAGAATACAGAAATCATAATATTTTGAGATTAATGCAGAAATCAGAATATTTTGTGATGAATGGGGCATTGAGATAGAACACATTTTACATAAAGTCTAATAAATTATTTAACTAATTTTTGTGTAGAAACATTTTAACATTTTCAGTATAATTTTAGAAATAGGGAATAAACCACGAGCCATAATATCAGGATATTGATGATTTTTAAAACAAATCTCAAGAAAGGGCTAAGAAATTCAAAAAAAATTAATTTTGTTAATGAACATTGTAACAGGTAAAATGTACTCAACTGAAACAAATTAAAATTTCAAGGACAGTTTGGGTTGACTTTGCAGAGGTTTTGTTTTGAATTTAATCACATTAATTATTGTAATAATTAAAAATGTTATGCTAAAGTGGGTTGCAATCAGCTTATTAGTTGCTATGTTTATGTTCCTGACAGATTATGCAGTTTTGTTACTATAGTGAGTTTAGGGCAAACTTTTCTAAGGCTGTGTAAGGATGCTGCAGATGCTTTCCACGAGTCACGACACTGGATCACCTTGAGTAATACTGGTATCTACAAGGCTTTATTTACAACTATGTACAAGTCAGAGGAAAAACGATCATGACTGTTCAGTCCATGTCAGAATCCGGAAGTGGCTGCTTTCTGGACCGCCTTCAGCAGAGTAGCCTTGGTGCCCTAAGGCGCCTCCTCTCTTCCTGTCGCTTCTCCCCCCTGCATTGCTGGGGAGGACAGTTGTCCCCTCCCCTCCTGAACTACTCAGCTGCTGACCAGGCTCCTTGGCCACTGACACCTCCCGTTCCCCAGTGCTCTGTTGAGACGCTCCGGGCTCTTCCCGATGAAGTTCTGAGCTGTCAGCGTCCCTGACCGCCTCCGCCACCTCCTCAGGTTCCGCACCACTTTCTGAGTGGTGCTCTGAGCTGGGAACATCCTGGAGCCCTGGCGCCACCCAGCTGGGCTCTCTGCTGACCCCTGGTGGTCCCCTGACAGGCTGCCAATGAACTCTGAGTCTTTCAGTGTTCAGGTATGGCGTTATGTCTTCATAAACAACAGACCCACTTAGAATCATAGAATCTGAGAACTGTAGAGTTGTAATGAACCTTGAGGATCATCTAGTCCAGGCATCCCCAAACTGCGGCCCTCCAGATGTTTTGGCCCACAACTCCCATGATCCCTAGCTAACAGGACCAGTGGTCAGGGATGATGGGAATTGTAGTCCAAAACATCGGGGGGGGGGGCTGAAGTTTGGGTATGCCTGATCTAGTCCAACCCCCTGCAGTGCAGGAATTTCAACTAAATATGACAATGGCCATCCAACCTCTGCTTAAAAATCTCCAAGAAAGGAAAGTCCACCACCTCTCGTGGGTGCTCTGCTGTTGATGCAGCCTAGAATAGCATTAGCTTTTTTTTTCTTTTTTTTTGCTTCTGCTTAATGCTGTTGACTCACGTCAAGCTGCTAAAAGCCCTGGATCCTTTTCACATGCACTACTGGCAAGCCACGTGTTCCCCATCTTATATTTGTGCAGCTGGTTCTTATTGCCTGTGAACAACAATGGGCCCAGGACAGAAATCTGCAACAACCCACTTGTCACTTCCCCCCCCCCCCAGCATGATGGGGAATCATTAGTGAGTCAACCAGCTCCAAATCCACCTGATGGTTACCTCGTCCAGTTACCAGCTCTCATAATAATTTCTTCCTGTTTTAATTATCTGTGATAATATTGCTTTTTGGAGTAGACTTGAAGAGCTAGCAAGGAGTTCATTAATCAGAGATAAAGTGGATCTTAGCTATTGTTAGCTTCTGTTCTGCTGATGCAAAGATACAGAATGAAGGCTCCATATACAAAAACAGTTGAAAACAAGATGGCTAACTTATCAAGTAATGCCAAGACCAGGAAATCTTACAGGCCCTTGTGCCACACTCAAGGAATGCTTCTACAGGTCCAGTATGTTTGGTAGATACCTTTCTTCATTCTTCATCATTCTGACATTCCAGTTTCACCACCCACACGTGCAACATAGAGGGACTGCCATTACAAACATGAGTATTTGTTGGTTAACTTGGATGACAAAACTTGTGCTCTTCTATCTTTCACTCATTAGCTGAGATTACATATCATGCAGGGATTCCTATACATATCCACTCAATCTTAAAATGTTGCCTGCAACTTTTCCTGGAAAGTCATTGTATCACTGAAGTAGCAAACCATCTTATTTTTAACTGTATATAAATAAATCAGTAACTATGTTTTTTATGAAGACTCTGATATCACTACAATTGTTTCATAGTTTTATACAACGGTTGTAAAAGCTGCATCTGTTTCTTCTAGAAAGTTTTCTTTCTAACAGCAGTTATTTCCATTAAAATTAACCAGCTGAAGTAACTTCACATTTATTGCTAAAAGTGTATAGGTTTAAAATAAAAAGAATTATCATTCCCTCTAACACCGAACTTGGGTGGTTGATGCTGCCCCCCAAAATGTAGTGGTTTTACTGGCACAGCTACAAGGATTTATATCAATTTTCACATTTAAAAATATATATTTTAAACCCAAAATCACCTGACAAACTCCTGTGAGCTTCTATAACTGGCATCTGAGCCACAGAATGCAGAATATGTCACTGAATGGAGAAGTGGGGGAAGGAAATGGAAGGGGTAAGAAGGGGAATTGGCCTTCCCGAATCCCTGATAGCTCATAGCAAATATTTTGGAGGAGGTGGGGATTATGGTCAAGGATAAGTGCCTTGAGGTCGAACTCCCATCCCTGCATTAAATGAGGACATTTTTACAAGACAGGAAAGGAACAATAATACTTTTTTTTTACTTCTACAGAAACCTTTCTATAAAGCAATGGATCACTGGAGTTGTCAGCCAACTCAAGCCCCAGCTTTTTAGCACTTCTGCATGAAATTCAGATGAATCTTGAACCAAACGGCCACTTCAGAGAGATTCAGGGCTTCTCGAATCTGAAGCAGTATCTCTCCAAACTGAATAAGAGACCTCTGAAACAATCTGGGCTACTTCAAAGATGTGGATGTTGGAAAAACATTGCAGGCAGTGTTTCTGCAAAACCAGGAACATTTGCCATGTAAGGAAAATACCAGGATGGGAACCGGGTGGACAGAAAGCTCTTTTCAGGCTGAACTGATTGGAAAAATGGAAAATTGAGATAAAACAAAACCATTAGGTCCTCCCATTCCAAATTGTATGTATCTGTATTCTGTTCTTACATGGGGCTTGCAGTAATCTTTCCTCCAGGTTTATGGAAACTTAAGTTTATGGACAGTGTTGGACAGTGTTCTCGAAGCTACGAACATGAGTTTGACCAAACTGTGGGAGGCAGTGGAAGACAGGAGTGCCTGGCGTGCTACGGTCCATGGGGTCACGAAGAGTCGGACACGACTAAACGACTAAACAACAACAACAAAGTTTATGCCAATTTAGCTTCACCAATGTTCTAACATCAGGTGCTTACATCACAGATACTAACTGTGCTACTAAAGTGGTAAACCCCATGCAACACAAAAACAATGCATATATAAGCAAGCATTTTGTTGAACTTGAGCTTCTGGTCTCATTGTTTTAACTTTTCTTTTAAACTACTTTTATTGCCTTTTAATTGGCTTGTTTTAATTAAGGGTGCTGTAATGCTCTGATGGCATTGACACTGTGTATTTTAATTGATTTATAGATGCAAACTGCTTAGAAGTCATTTTGGTAAATAAGTGGTATATAGGTGGCACTGTGGGTTAAACCACAGAGCCTAGGGCTTGCTGATCAGAAGGTCGGCGGTTCGAATCTCTGCAACAGGGTGAGCTCCCGTTGCTCGGTCCCAGCTCCTGCAAACCTAGCAGTTCGAAAGCACATCAAAGTGCAAGTAGATAAATAGGGAGCGCTACAGCGTGAAGGTAAACAGTGTTTCCGTGTGCTGCTCTGGTTTGCCAGAAGCGGCTTTGTCATGCTGGCCACATGACCTGGAAACTGTATGCCGGCTACCTCGGCCAATAATGCGAGATGAGCGCGCAACCCCAGAGTCAGTCACGACTGGACCTAATGGTCAGGGGTCCCTTTACCTTTACCTTTAAATATAACAACAACAATTACTTTGGTACAATGTCCCAGACTATGAAGATTGATAATTTCCCCTCATCGATGTACTGTAGTAAGGTCAACTTGGTTAGCAATAGAGTGCTATTCCTGGAGTCTACTGGAATCCAACACATTAAATTCTACCAATATGGTCCATTTTGCAAGTTGAGCATCTTACTTTCCTATTTACAGTATTTCGGTTGTAACTCTGCTCACAGAACGACTTCTGCTTGTGCAATGGAATCTCTCTTCTCTCTCCACCTGCCAATCTGGTCTGGGGAATTGAGGGAAAACCCAGATCAGTTTGGGGAGATGATGTAGGGGCACATGGGATTAGAAGAGGGAGTCGAAATTATGTTGTGCACAGAAGTCATTTTACCAGGACAGTTACCTTGCTGGCTAGAACTCTCAGTATGCCACCCATTAACTGGGTGGCTTACAACTGTAAACATTAGCATTTAACAATAAAACATTAAAATTGAACAATAAAACATACAGTAGGAATCAATTAATAACAATAAAAGCAACCCTTAGCAAGCAGCATTCACTGTTTTATAGGGAGCCTTATCATGGAGGTCAGTAATAATGTAGGCATATAAACATGCCTGTGGGTCACTAGCAATGGAATGCTGTCGGGATTCTCAACATTTCTTCAACCAGCCTGAGGCTGCTCTCTTCTCTTTCTGTATCAAGATGAAAATCAGATGCTAGGAGTGAGGATATTAATGCAGTTTGCTCCATAGTAAGCTAAAGCAATGCTCCACTCAACACCTAGCACCTCATCTCATTTGTGTATATCTTATAAACTGACACAAAATTGGTCCAAGCCCAATTCAACACAGAACTGATCTTGGCTGTGTAATCAAAAGTGCAGCTGCCAAAACTTAAAACATTTGCTCTTTTTCTCGTAAAGGTGATTAAAAAATCAAAGTGGCTTCTTATTTATTTATTTATTTATTTATTGCAAGAGTATTTCAGTTTCAAATTTAGCTCATGGTAAATGTTAAATTAGCACATGCTAAATTAGGCTGGAGGAACCGAAAGACACAGGCAGAGCCGTGTAGAGAAAAAAAGATGTATGTTTAAAGTGAAAACAAGAGAGAAAAACTATGTGAAGGTTTGTGTGTGTGTGTGTGTGTGTGTGTGTGTGTGTGTGTGTGTGTGTGCTCTCAGAAAAGTTACTATTTCACTTACACTGCCTAGATCTTCACCTTTATTTCCCTGTGGAGATCACTCCACATCACAGATTTCTTGGAGCATATTAGCAGAAATGCTCACTAGCAAAATAAAGTTAACAAGTGGGGAAGGAGTAGGGGGGGGGGGATAATGGTGACCTAGTCTTCCATTCTCTTGAACGTTACTCTAGAAATGCAGAAATTGTTAAACCAGATGATGGTGTTGATCAAGCTGTAGCTATGGGCAGATAGTCATATGTAAGAACTGGTGTTCTCAAGTGAAGGTGTACTTTTCTATTCACATCCAAGGATACATCTAACCAGCTTAACAGACTTCCATTATGCTATGACATTTGGTCAAAGCAAGTAAATTTGACGGATTGAAAGAGAGTCAAAACTCAGTCAAAGACATGTCCCTTCTATATGTCAAAGCAGGTATTTGCATCCTGGCCATCAGATATATACAACTTCTCCTACATTTGTACCGGGCATTTCACTAGAATACTTTAATAAATACATCCCTGTCCAGGAGACTTTTGAGTCCAAAACACAAATGGTCAACAAAGGAGAAGATATCAAAGATGTGTGAATATACAGGTAAATGGTCATTTGTTTGCTGTATCCATTTATTCTGACTTTGAGAGTAATCTAGAGTTAAGGGAACATGGAATCTTTATGTATAATGATGAATTATATCCCCACCCCCCAATTCTTCAATCAGTGAGAAGTTCCAGGGCTTCCAAACATAAGAAGACCCTTAGTGGATTGGACCAAAGCATCACCCAGTCCACCATTCTGTCCTCACAGTGGTTAACTATGAGGAGCCCACAACAGGACCTGAATGCAACAACGCTCCCCCACTTGTGTTCCCCAGCAACTGGTATTCAGAAGAATGCAGCTTCTGACGCTAGAAGGAATATAGCTATAATGACTGGTAACAATTGCAGCTTTCTCCGCCATACTTTTTATAGGCCTGTGTTTGTTTACAAATGCACAGACTGAGCGTAGGTGGAAGTTTAGCGTTGAATAAGCCTCAGCAGATGTCCCAGAGTCTCTGGCCAAACATGTTTCAATAAGGTGGAGGAAGGAGTATGGAGGCGATGCTAGCCCTTCCCCAAGCGTTGTGTATTTATCCCCTGATGTCCTGTGTGAACACCTGCAGGGAGGGAGCCCTTTCATGTAGGGTTGTAAGTGCAAAGCTTACACTCCCTTAGCTCAGGCATTATTTGTTTAGAAACCCAGGACTAACCTAATCCAGTTTTAAGTTTGCATGCCATTTTAAGACTCTGGTCATTTAGACTACAATCCTGTCCCTATTCAGGAGTAAGTCCCACTGAATTAAAAACAAAAACAAAACTTGCTTCTGAGTATTAGAAATGCTTAGGATTCCACCATAAATACAGGTGTTGTGGCTTCAATATCTACCTAGACTTTTCTCTCCCCTTCATATGTTTCGTTTGAAAACCAGCCTGATGAAAACTTCTGTGAAGTCCAAAGCTTGCCAGCCATTTGTGACATTTTAGTAGATATTACCTAAATGAAACTTGCTTATGCTAAGTTCATATCATAAATGTACAACATAGCTATAATGCTAGCATCAACCATAATACTAGAATCAATGTTAACATCCACCAAAAGTCTTTTTCCAATATCAAATCATCTTGATTTAGTTTTAGCTTTTCCGTTTTTTAAAGACATCAATAGTGCACTTATAATGTGGATACTTGTGCAAAAGCTCCTTAGTTCCTCATTTAGCTGTTCTAAAAATAAAAGGCAAGCAGTTATTTTAATTATAGAGTACATATAACAAATTGACATAATTATAATTAATGCAGGAAAAGCAGTGAGAACTTTGGGAAGTGGGAAATTAACTCAAGACCCAAGTTTGTGATAAGAAGATGTACTCTGTTCTGCTCTCACACATACCATGCTCAATGGATATAATTCCCTATCTCTTCTAATTAACCAATATGTAAATTAGGAGTAACCCAGTGCTGTAAGTTAAAGGAGAATTAAATATTAGCGCCACAAACACACACACACACACACACACACACGCCTTTATCCAACTAAAGTAAGTTGTGACTAATTTTAATGAAGCCAATTCACCAAGCTGATGGTAAAAAATAAAATAAAAGGGGGTCCTATGAGACTGAGGCTGCAATCCCAGCCCCACTTACCTGGGGGTAAGATCCATGGAATTACCATACATGGAATTTACAGTTGACAATTCATGCTTAAGACTATTCATGCTTAAGCTATAACTTCCAGTGAGGCTTACTTTTGAGTAGACATGTATTGAATTACATTGCTACCGGTAGCCTCTTTCTACTAATTAGACTATACTGACACAATACTTTTGTATTAAGAGTAGCATTCAAGAAACAAGTCTTATGAGGTATACATCCGAACCTACACATCTGAACCTAGGAAGAAGTAGAAGATTGGTTTATTACATGGAAATGAAAGAGATAGAGTATATGCATGCTATTTTAGGGGTCATCCACCCTTCCGTTTGTCATGCAATTTCTAGGTTTCTGATAGGTCGGAGAGGTTTGTTTGTTTTTTTGTCCCAGTGTTTACTACTGAATTGGAACACAAGTCAATCAGGATTTTTGCCACAGCCCTAATTTAAGGAAGCCCACATATTTATCTCTGAACTATAAATTTACCTTAAAAGAGTAAATTTCATTCCATTGTCTGTTTGGAGTCTGGTTCCTGCTTACAGGAGGCTGATAAACAGTAATCAGGTCCTCCAGGCAAACACTAGTCCAGTGCTCTGATCTTTTCCGCAACTATTAAGGTCTGGAGGTTAGCTCTTATTTACAGATCACATGTAAGACAGGAGCTTGTACCATGGTCACAGATAGTTCACAAGAGGTATATTTTCTATTAATTGCATACCAGCTGTTCCATGGTCCATAGAAACAAACCATGTGAAGAGTCCAGACTAGCACCCATCATTACACTAGCTTTTCATTTGCATATATTGATGTCCTTGGAAATGTTTGCTAGTATTTTTTCTTCCCCTTGTAGACTTTAACCAAGTTGACTTGGAAAGCTCATAATCTGGCAAAAGAAGAAAGGAAAACATGCAAGATGGGGTAGCAGAAGAAAAGGATCCTAAGTAAGAAGGAGGGATATCACTAGATGATACAGAAATAATCTGAGCATTTATTACTAATGTCGAACAAAGTAACATCGATAAATGACAGCTTTGATGAGTCTTTATTGCAAAATTCCTTGTGCCTCATTAAATATGAAGAATGCAGGAGTCAAAAGACAAATCTCGACATACCACTAATGAATGACATAAAAATGAAAAGACAAAGAGCAAATCAGTGCATTTGGGAAAGCCGTGTTACAGCAGGAAATGTGCCTAATGTGAGTTAAGTCTTTTTAAAAGATCAAGAAGGAAAGATGTGAAGTACATTGGCTGTTCCTTGGAGCTGAAGAGCCAAATTGTATTCACAAATTCATTACCTAGCAAAGACAGAACTGCCAGCGCCAATTTTTTTTAAAAAAATAATAATGGCACAATGTAATAAGAATTTGTAGTTTTTAATACACAAGTGAATTGTGCATGTCCTGCAAGAGAGGAAAGGCAGCTAGTGTGGTGTGCTGGCATGGGGGTCAGAGTAGGACCTGGAAGAATGGACTCCAACTCATTGATGGGCTGGTTGTCCACAATTTGTCTTATTCCCTTATAAGGCCATCTAAGTTTGTGGTCATCCTCACACCCTGTGGTAAAAACTCCATAGTGTTTAGGGATGAGGGACCCTTTTCAGCCTGAGGGACCATTATTCCTTTTGGGCAACCTTCAAGGAGTCATATGCCAGTAGTAGATAGGGTCAGAAGCAAATGCAGGCAGAACACTGAATGGGAAGTTTACCTTTGCAAAGTAGACCAGTTTCAGACTTCCCTTCTTTTATTTATGTATGGAAATATATCAGCCTGTGAGATAGGAATCCTTCCAAGAATCACCAGACCATATTCCTTCCTGGAGGAACAATGCAATTATGTTTAGTATGCAGGAAATGTGCAACTGTTGCCAGTGAATGGTAGAATTATCCAGATAGAAAAGATACCTTGGTCATCTCATTAAACCCTGTGCTCAACACAAGATCTGTAATGCTTAAATATATTCACTATTTGCCTCTGCTTAAATACCTGAAATGAAATAACCTACCACTTCACAAGGCAGTCTGTTCCCCTGTCAAGCAGTTCTTATTGAGAGGAATTTTCTACTAATGTTTAACTGACTTCTGCTTTCCTGTAATTTCCACCCATTGGTTTTAGTCTTGCCCTTTGGAGCAGCAGAAGGACAAGCTTACTGCTACTTAAGTATGACGTGCCTTCACGTATTTGAAGATCACTATTACCACCTGCTCTCCATCTTTTCTCCAGGTTGAACATTGTTGTATCTTGCTGGAGCAAGATAGAAATAAAGGCCTAATATTAAGTGGTCACTGCTAAAGAGGAAAGTATTTTCTCCCAGAAAGAGTCATACTTGTGGGGAGGTTTTGACTCAAGATCAAAGTGTCCATGCCGTGCATTTTAAAGGACTACGCTAACACTCTAAATAGTGTTGTTGTTGTTGTTTAGTCATTTAGTCGTGTCCGACTCTTCGTGACCCCATGGACCAGAGCACGCCAGGCACTCCTGACTTCCACTGCCTCCCGCAGTTTGGTCAAACTCATGTTCATAGCTTCGAGAACACTGTCCAACCATCTTGTCCTCTGTCGTCCTCTTCTCCTTGTGCCCTCAATCTTTCCCAGCATCAGGGTCTTTTTCAAGGAGTCTTCTCTTCTCTTGAGATGGCCAAAGTATTGGAGCCTCAGCTTCAGGATCTGTCCTTCCAGTGAGCACTCAGGGCTGTTTTCCTTCAGAATGGATAGGTTTGATCTTCTTGCAGTCTATGGGACTCTCAAGAGTCTCCTTCAGCACCATACCCAACTGATTTTTACCAGTGGAAGAGTGTTGTAGTCTTTGTAGTTCAGTGTAGACAGACAGATAGACAACAGAAATAAATAGTCTGGTAATAGACTGCTGGTTGAAAGAATAAAGAATATTAAGGGTTATTATTCCTGGAAAACAAAGCCATTCTGAGTGCAAGCTTACATGTGCCATCACGGAATCAAACAAAGGAAGGTCCAATGCAAACACTAAATGAAGAAGGAAGGAAAGCCTGAGGAAACATAGTATGCAAGACAAGAAGTAGTTAACCAAGAAAGAATCAGCAAGGGAATAGGTTGCCTTTCTGTCTATCAGCCCCCATTGGTTCAAGTAACTGGTTGCAAGCATTGTTGCTTAACTCCTAACATGGAAAAGTTTTCATGGGCTACACATTACTATTTACACCCAGTTCTTATGAAGCTGTCTCTTGCTGATACATCTGAGCATAAGATCAGAGGGGCATCCTACTGACATGCTTTTATTTGCTACCATTTTTAAACAGCTGATACTGCTGTGACCAATAACCAAACCCCCAAATTACCATCGTTCATTACATTCCCTATTTGGGATGGAACAGGTGCATCAAGTAGTAGTACACACCTGGCCCTTTTCTGATCCGACATGTCTTCCTGCTTTCCGGCTGCTTCTTGCATCCATCCACCCACCCACCCATCCAATTATATGTGATCAAATGTGTGTTTTGGGTCTGTTAGTCTACAGCAGTAGCCTTGTCATTGCAGGTGTCACTCGGCTTGCTTGTGCAGCTACAGGAGAGATTTTCTCCTGCCTGTGAATTTATGCAGATCCCACTCCATAAAAGACATTTTATCTGTAGACTTTGGCATTGCAGAGAAGGAAGAGGGGTGCAATAGAACTACGAGAGAGACGACATAGCCTGCAGTGTTCTTGCTGATCTATGCCTGCACTCTGCGATACTGTAGTTTCCATTCCGCTCCCTTTGCCAATGTATATCATTCCTTGTCAAACGATTCACTGACTCCAGAGTCTATGGCAGCTTAAAAGCTGTATCTTTTTTTCTTCTTTTTCTTTTGCCAGGGTTACTGCTCTGCTGTCTTCTTCTTTTTTCAAATTCACTCCTCGGTTTGTTTTTGAGAAAGAAGTGCTTGTAGCTGATAAGGATTGGATCCTTCATGAACTTACATTTTCAGTGAGGCAGGGAACACCATTGCCATGATTCAGATCCAGTGCCATCATTCAAGCTTTCGTAACCTCCAGGCTGGGTCACTGCATTGCATTCTGCCTGGTTCTGCCTTGAAGGTGGTTTGAAAACTAGAATACCCTGCGCTCCAGCACAGTGTTGTCTTTCCAAGCATTATTTGAAGAGCTGGTTGGGAGTGACCTGCAAAGCCCTCAATGGCTTGGGCTCTTTTATATGTTTGCTGAGAACTTTGGGGTCCAAAAGAACCATACAAGCTATACAAAAACTTAGAATTATCAATGCAAACACAGAAAGCTGACGTAAATTACTGCTGGGAGATCCAAGGGGAGTTTACTATTTCCCTTAGAATCCCTGAAAAAGGGCTCAGGAGCATAGCACAACTGGGTCTTTCCTCTTTGACAGCAACAGTTTGGTAAAACGGTCAAGGCAAATTTTCTTACTAATTGCAAGGGGCTGTAAGATTAACCTGATTTTGTCAGATAATCAGAAACTCACAAACCAAAACCCCCGCTGCTTTTACATATAGCTTCACTCATACCCTTGAGATGGGTTTAACATATTCATATACATACAGGAACATGGTGGAAGTTCCTAGTAGCATTTGAACAATGGAGTTTTTAAATTCAGAGATACGTTGCTTGAATGTGATTGGCACTACTGTCGGAAAAATGCAGAGCCCTGGCTCCGTAATGTTATAGGTGAAGTAATGTGGAATTTAGGAATTTAGAATTTAAACTTGGAGATGAATGATATTCTCCACAATTTGGTCTTCACTGCTTCCAAGAGGATGGAGCAACTGTAAGAACACAGTTGTTACTCTATAATAAAATAGGTGTCATTAATGTGGTAACATGGAATATTAAACCACGAGGTTGTGTTGAAAGAAAATGGAGATACCTTTAAGAATGTGCCAATTGTTAGAATAAAACATTTCTTTACCATTGAAACACATGATGGTAGAGGAAGAACGCCTGGAAACAGCATTCAGGAAATGGAATTATAGGGCTGGGAGACACCCCAGAAGCAATCTAGTTCACCCCCTTGGGAATATCTAGCAGATGACCAGACTTCTGTCACCCCTCCCTGATTCAGCATTCAGAATAACCATTTATTTTTATTTTATTTTTTCTGTTCCCCATGTGTTCTTGCAGGTGGAAACAGAATTATACTAAAGGAATGCAGCATTAAAATAACCAGTTTGTCTTTGATATATTACAAATCACCTAAAATTTTGCTTTTCTGCTCATACCAGCAGCACTAAATGAAACACATCCCAGAATGCGATTCCCACGCATTCCTTTTAAAAGGGCGGTAGACAGTGGATAGTTAGCGTGCTGTGTAGACTTATTGCAGCATATAAAAATTGAAAAATAAATCACTTCATATAGACAGATGTACTTCGCTGCTAATTGTAAACCGCAGCATGCCCTTGAAAAGCAATTCAGTGCACTTTCTCCAGTTCGAACATATGTCTTTTATGCATTATCCAGATAAGAGTTGTATTTAGGTCAGCCGCAAAAGCCAGGATTTTTCAAAAGTGACTGGCTTTTGGATTGGATATTGAGTGCTGGGTGCGAGAACTGTTAAAAGGGACTGATTTTTTAGAAAGTGCTAACAGCTGCCTTTTAAATAGGTGGTGACTTTTTCCGCGGAAAAAGTGCCTGAAAACACAAGATACTCTGAAAAACATGATCAGAGGATCAAAAGAGATGGGAAAGTGCCTCATCCTAGAAGTAATATGATTGTCATTAACAAAAACCCTAGCAAATGTAAGGCATGCTCTAGAATTTGCTTCCTGTTCAAGCATCATTTGGCCACTGTGTTTTCTGCACTTCTGGAGCCAAAGAGAGATTTTTACCATCCCAACTGCATGCTTGCTCAAGTTCATGGATAAGGGGTCAAAGATTATTCTCCATCAGGGGTGGAAGAAGGAGGTGCAGTGGGGGCGTGCTGCCCCGGGTGTCCCACTGAGGGGGTGACAAAATGCTGGGCAGCACTCACTGCAGGGCCTGCAGCATGCCTGAGCCATGCTCGAGCCATGCACCGAGCCATGGCGCGGTGACTTGGATGGCCCCAGGCTCTGCGCTGCCCCAAACGGTCCTACTGCTGCCTCTCCCTCAGCTGTAGGGTGGCTGAGTGGGAGGAGGCAGGCAGACTCCTCGGAGGCCCCATGGAATGTCCTGCCCCAGCTGGCCCCACCCCACCAGCAGCTGGCCTGTGGCCGCAGGGCATGCGCGTCACCCCAGGCACACAATCGGCTTGCTGCACCACTGCTCTCCATGCCTCTCTATTTGTCCCCCTAAGCCATGACCTCTCCTCTGGCCATACCACTCTCTCCAGGTTATGACCCTCACTGACCCTGCTCTGTGACCTTTTCAAATGCTTTGACCTGGCTGAAAGTCATTCCTGCAAAATAAAGCCAGGGCATGTTTGCGGGGAAGGGCATGTGGGGGAAGGACATGTGATGGCCTGATAGCCAATAGAGAAGAGGGGAGCTGGTTATAGAAGGCTTCTCCTCCCCCCAGCTTCTTCCTCTTTGCTTCTTCCCAACCTGTCACATTTTAATAAACATAGCATTCATTCCAGTTCCATCTCATGAGTTTTCTTTTGAGTGTGGAGGTCAATGTGCCCTTGGGCTGTAATAATTCATCTTGCTTATTTGGGTGGAGAGATGTAGCCTATTGTAGAAAGGCCTGAGGAGAGACCCGGGTTCAAATCACTACTCCATCATGAAGTTTAGGGTTGGGAACTTTGTCTTCCTTGAAGGACAAGTGTGATAAATGACAGCAACATGGATAGGAGATTTCCAGTACCTTTGTCATCACACAAAACTGAATGGAGAGATTCAGATCATCTGTGCAATGTGAGATAAACTCCAAGCCAACTACAAAATGTATGGGGGAACTGCTATCATTTGGAATCCCTGATTCAAAGGATAAGCTGCAATAAGCAATGTCATAATAGTGGAGCACGTTCAGCACCTTGCCTTAGTTACATGAGAGACTGGAGTTCTGAAGTGAACTCTTTAGCTGCTGCTGTTAATGTATAATGGCCATTCTTCAAAACAGATGGGCAAGGCTACACACATTTTAGACTAAGTAAACCTTGGGCAGAAATCCAGAGGCTAAACAGAAAAGCGAGTTTGGTGAATGAATGGCTGCGGTTTTCCCCCGACAAAAAGAAAGAAAGTTTCTGCTCTTAATACCATAACTCTGGTCAGAAAGGCTGGCCACATTTTTCAAGCTTGAGCTCAACCTTCAGCATCTCTTATGCCGGGTGGAGTGCAGGTATAGTGGTACACCTGGAAAAAAGCCTGAACAGATATATAGATATCATCCCAAGATACTTGTTTGAGATTACTATATACTTCTTAGGAGTATATGGTAATGGAAATTATGCTCTTCCCTAAAAGATGTCATTCCACTAAAGGAGGTTTAATGGACTCGGTGCTCATCATAAACACATCACAAATAAATTGAATTCCCATTTTATCCATGTTGAAATGTGTCTAGATTGTATTACTGCACTGCAGTGTTCTCAGGGCTGTATAAAACAGTGGTATCATTAACATTTATCGTTCTTACTGGTAAAGAGGCAGATGACATACAGGCTACTAAATGATACTGTAATTCAATTGCTGGCGCATTAGGAACTTTAACATATTAAGGCTTGTGATATAACTTTCAATCCTGTAAGTCTGTCAGTAACTAACAAATGCTAAATTATCTCCTTCCTTAGACACACACCATTGGAATCCATTTAAAGTACTTAATGATGTATTAATAAACCATGATTTTCCAGCAGAGTTTTCTGAACTCCACTCACTGGCGCCAGTGCCTGAACTGCCAATCAAATCAGAATGTCATCATTCCCTCAGTAAATAAAGGTTAATTGGATGTACAGTTGAAAGGATCATGAACACGAGTAATACCTGTGATAGCCGTGTTCTAGGTTTAAAGGACTTGCCAGCTTTTTCTAAGAGACGCCTGTGCACTTTGTTTTCTGGCCACATTTATCTAAGGCAAAATGGTTTTTTTAGCTAAGAGTATTTGTCATATGCTTTCTACATTATATCATGGGCATCTCTACAGCTATCTTCTGGTAGTCTCTTACCTCCAAATGAATTATAGTTAGCCACATCTCTCAGAGAAGGCTTGGAGCTCCTTCGAGGGGAACGAAACAGTGACCTCTTGATAACGTGTCATAAGGGCATCACGATTGTTTATTTTGTTGAGGTTTAGACAGTGTTTTAAATCTATTATTTTTGAATTGATCAGTTATACTATGAATTGTGTTCACTTCCCCATCCCCATTAAAAGATAACTATCAGTAAGTCTGCTAATGATGCTTCCTCTGCGCAACATCAAAGAGCATTCCATACGGCATCATTGTCATCAGTATAGTCAATCTTCATATTCTGCTTACATGAAAAGATACCCGGTTCACACATAATGCTAAACCATGCTTTGGAGCAAAGGCACAGCTCCTGGAGAGGAGCTCGTGAACATTTTGTTCCTGCTCTGCTCATGTTGCTGCTGTGAGCTAAACCATGGTTTGACTTAGGTTTTGTCCAAACCCTGGTATACGGCTTGTGTTGTCTCAATGAAATATTAATTGCATTTTAGGTATAACAGTTCAGGCATTGAGTCAGGGCAGTGCCCACATACCCAATGTTCCAGTACAACAGCAATTTACAGCACTCGAAGCCATATCACACGACTGCTTCACTATAACTTTGCCAGGGCACATTCTCTTCCCCCCCTTTCATTGAATGAAAGCATAATGTTCTACCCTACATTCCAAAAAGGCTCTTCCCACTTGTCAATCTAAAGATGAAATGATGGCATACTGCCTTCTAATGAATCCAGTTGTCTGAAAATGATGATCTTCTTCTGCAACAATTATGGCTGCATGAACTGTGGGAGCATGGCTTCAAACAAAAACGTTGAAATAAGTGGGTGACGCTGAGAAAGAAATAATGAGGTTTTCTTTCCCAGTTAGAAAGAGAGAGGTTGCCTCTTGTCCCCTATTATGAGGCTGACACATTAATGATACGACTGCTGTGGGTTAATCCTGCACCCTTGGTGCACTGGCTTGCAGCAGTCTCTCCTGGAATGACAATTAAAATACTTGACAATTAGCATCTATGAAAGATTCTATGGCATCCATGGATATGCACAAAAACTTATGATTTTGGGGATTGGCTTAAAACGGCGATTCGGTTTCCTTCAAAAAAATCCATTTAATTGGAACACAGCACTCACCCAGAGAGTGTTAATGGACTAAAAGGAGTAGATGCGATGTCAGGGCTGGATTGGTAGCATACAATGTGAAAGCAACAGGCTCTGTGATCATAATATTCCTTAGCATGAAAGGTTCCATTTAGATCTTGCATTAGAGTAAAGGAGTCTACTCCGAGACAGGGCTGGGGAACCTGCGGCTCTCCAGGCTCTCTTTCATAGTTGTACTATGACTTCCGTCATTCCTGACCATTAGCCATGATGGTTGGGGCTGATGGGAGTTGAAGGGAGGGGTGACTGAATCCGTAAATCTTGATTCCTCTCAGGTTCTCATTTTTCCGGTCCGAACTTCAGTTTCCCACATTTCCACACCAAGTGCAGGGCGAGGAGCAAAGTGGGACAAACTACCACAGAAGGAGCACAATGTGTCCACCGCCAGAGGTAATACCCCTCCCCTAACACTCCATATACCCCTTGAAGAGTATGCCACTACCATTACTGTATAGGCTTGAGGATTGAAACCATAATCTACCACAATCCCCAGTTATTAGCATGCAGACTAGGAGATTTGGTGGTGACAAAGCTAGTTGGTCTAAAAAAAAGCCAACAAACCCATTTGCAACCAGTCTTTCCTCACTCCTCTTCTTGTGGCTTTTTAAATTTTTCAGTTCTTCAAGTTTCCTTATCTTTGGTCAGGCACATTGAGCTTCCCTATCTCTTTCTGCTGTCCAAATCGTCTTTTTTTGGGGGGGGGACCATACTCCCTGTCTCTGACTGACAAGGGGGCTGTATCTAGCCAGATTGATTTTCTCTCTCTGCCTTACACATTTTCCTTTTAAAATGTATCCTGTTTTAATATCATTCCATGTCTCCTACCCCCCCTGGAGTTGCCACCTTCAAGATTCTCTTTTATTTTGCTTCCTGACTTTTGCTCTAATTTTTAGTTCTGTTCCTTTCCATCTTCCTTCCTGATACCATTTTGACCTTTGCTTTCTCTAAGAGTTTGCCACCTCCAATTCTCCATCAGCTACCATCAAGTGTTTGTTTCTGTTATCATGACCCAGACTCTAGATTTCTAAGGCACCTGCCTTCCACCAGAAAATGTGCCAGAGAATTAAATAGTACACTGCCTGTTATCTTTCATGTTCTTTGCAAAGTTTCAGTCTTATGGCATATAATGGAACCTAATTCACTAACTCCTGGGACGCAGGTGGCACTGTGGGTCCACAGAGCCTAGAGCTTGCCGATCAGAAGGTCGGCGGTTCAAATCCCTGTGATGGGGTGAGCTCCCGTTGCTCGGTCCCAGCTCCTGCCAACCTAGCAGTTTGAAAGCACGTCAAAGTGCAAGTAGATGAATAGGTATCGCTACAGCGGGAAGGTAAATGCCGTTTCCGTGTGCTGCTCTGGTTCGCCAGAAGCGGCTTTGTCATGCTGGCCACATGACCTGGAAGCTGTACGCCGGCTCCCTCGGCCAATAATGCGAGATGAGCGCGCAACCCCAGAGTCAGTCACGACTGGACCTAATGGCCAGGGATCCCCTTTACCTTTTTATTCACTAACTCAATTGCTTCAACATGATGAAGAAGCTCTTGGGGACCTTTAAGAATGTAGTGTTCAGGCAAGATGATTTGAAAAATTAGTGGTAATTTAGGACAGATGTCTTTCATACTTACACTGTATTCTTCATTACTATGAAGACTAGAAATGGGCGGTTTTGTAAGTAGATCTTACTTTTGCAGTACTACATACTCTAAGTTTATTCCTCAAAGCAGACTTTCACCACCTGTTGGCATAGATGAGTGTATGGATGCCACACCCATTTCCAATGTGCCCATCACTGCACAACCCTACCAAGCCTCCCATGGTGAGCATGAAGGTCAGAAGGGAACATCAAAGCACACTTGGAAGCCTCCCTGCAAACAGGGACTTTTGACTTATCAGGGCTCCTGTTCACAAAGAAATTTCTAAGCATGTCCACCCAATGGCAGTTAACAACCATCACTCCTCAGATGTTGCTGCTCAGTGCAGGACCCTGGAGGCAAGCTGAGCACAGGGGAAGAGGAAGGGGGTGCGGTGGGGGTAGGCCACCCCTGGTGTCACCACTGAGGGGGGTGACAAAATGCCAGGCGGCACTCACCACGGGACCTGCAGCGTGCTCTAGCCACACATCTCTCCTGGGAGTGAAGTGGTGGCTTGGGTGCCTGCAGGCTCTGTGCTGCCCCAAATGGTCTGCCCGCCACCTCCCCCTCAGCTGTCGGGTAGCTGAGTGGGAGGAGGCAGGCAGACTCCTTGGAGGCCCCACAGAGTGTCATGCCCCAGCTCACCCCGCCCCGCTCCGCTGGCAGCTGGCCCTGGCCCTGGGCGCAGGTCGCACACACCGCCCCAGGTGCACGATCAGCTTGCTCTGCCACTGGCTGAGCATACAGGCAATGTTGGGAATGCCACTGGCACATTTGTGCCCACTCCTCTATGAAAAATACATGAAGGTATTTGCTTAGGTAATTTGGAATTCCAAGGGGAGAAATTCCAATGATGGAGAAATTTTTGGAATCGTCCCTCTTTTATAAGAGGCATCAGAAAGCAAATGGAAAAGCAAGGGTACCTAGTGAACACCACAATACCTGTGCTCCAAGCATGAGAAGAGTTCTGCAGCCTCAAACGCTCTGTGTAATAGTTACATCTGCTGTCTCTGTTACATGGATCTACTGTAAGTTAAATGTAGCTTTTCTTAGTTCATACAAGTAGCAAATTTGGAAATTAACAGTAACTTTGGTTTGGACAAAAGGCTAAAAAGAGCTCAACGAAAGGCAAGACGCTTGCTGACACAATTGCTTTTGTTCTCCATTCTTTTCTTTTCTCTATTCCATATGCTCAAGTTTATTTCTCCTTCCTATCTCTATTGGAGATGAGGCCCTAAAGGCATGAACTGCTTTTCCCAGCGCTTTGCGAAAATTCCCCAAACTCACTGTAATTGTTTCAAGCATCTATCAGAGAACATTCACCTCAACCTGGAGTACAAAGATGCAAAAGGTCATCTTTAAACTTGACCTCAATACCTGGCAAACAAACAAACGAATACATTTCCAGAGTATGGCAATGATAAGTTTGGGTTCCTCTGTGTACCTCACTCATCCTCTTCATTATTTCCCAAATTTGTCATTCTTCTCTAATACTTCAGGGTCATTCTGTGATGGCTTACCAATGATAGATATGTGTGTATATATATAACTGTGAATATTCTATCTTGCCCGCATCTTGCCAAGACACCCATGGAAATTAAGTTGGCTCCATAGTTTTACCTACTCATACCTGGATTCATCCCTGCATTTGGAAAGGTGCAAGACTGCACTGCCACAGATCTGGTAATACAAAATTGTGTACTTAGTGTAGAATTTGTACCTGTGCTACTCGTATGTAGCAGTTGAAATGCTTCTAGATTCAGTGCTCAGTTTTCAGCAGAAGGGAATAGGAGCAGCGTATGCAAGAAGGTCCCAGAAAACTAGAATAGGCTTTTGTGGAGGTGGGCCAATCTGAAAAGCTGGACCAGACTCTACCAAATTAAAACTGATTGCCTTCACACTCAAGAGGAATGGTGGATGAATAGACTTGAGGCTTGGACCAGCTAGAATTTTCATTAAAGAAATAGTGAACAGGCAATCAGTTGAGACACAATGCCTTCTCTATACAGCATTTACCCATAATTTCTGGTGGTAGCACTTTGTGAGAATGAGAATATCCTGGAAGATCCCACCCCCTAGACTATTGATCGTACAGTTCCCTCAAAGGCTGCATGGGCATACAAACTCTATCTCAAATAAAAAAATTCCTTCAGTAGCACCTTAAAGACCAACTAAGTTTTTATTTTGGTATGAGCTTTCCTGTGCATGCACACTTCTTCAGATACACTTGAAACAGAAGCGTCAGACCCTTATGTATATGCAGAGGGTGGGGGTGGGTGGGTGAGAATGGGTGATGGGCTGATGGGAGTGGTAAACCTGTAGATGGCTGTTAACGACTGCTGATGGCTGCAATTGGTCCTGCGGGGAAAAAGCTTCTGACGCTTCTGTTTCAAGTGTATCTGAAGAAGTGTGCATGCACACGAAAGCTCATACCAAAATAAAAACTTAGTTGGTCTTTAAGGTGCTACTGAAGGAATTTTTTTATTTTTGCTTCGACTCAGACCAACACGGCTACCTACCTGTAACTAAAACTCTATCTCAGTTATGTTTAGCAAGGGTATATTGATGACAGAATCTGATACCCAAAATTCCATCTGTTCACCTTCAGTCCCTATAATGTAGCAATCTATCCTAGAATTACCAGGTGAGATTAATTCACTTGGATTTTCTGAGGACTTGTTTTTTTCCAAGAAGGCCCTGGTTCTGAGTGCTCCTTTTCTCCAATTTGAGGACACAAAACCTCCATCTGTTTACCAACATGTGTTCCAGTTATATTCCTACAATGGGATTTAGGAAGTGTATGATAAACCTTTGATTTCTACCATGAAAACATTATTTGTTTGTTCATCAAATTCATTCCCCACTCTTCTTCCCTGAGAGTACCCTGGGCAGTTAACAACAACACCCTATTTTATACTTTGTTCATTAATCAGGAGACAATACTTTCTATTTCCCTAAGGCCAGTTCAGATGTCACATTCTGTTGCATTGTTTGAACTGCAACATCAATGAAGTCAAAATTTCATTATCTCCAGTACTTGGATATTTCCAGCTCACATCTACATTGCTCAGGAGAATGGATGGCTTTCATGTTGTATTATTTACTAAAGGCATTGTTTTAGATTATATTGTGATTTGATTGTGGTTATAAGCCAGCCTGAGTACTACATAGAACCTAAAAGGTTGGGATAGGACAGAAAAAAGTAAATAAATTTAAAATAAATATGAAAATAATATCTGAATGATTCCACAGTAACGGACTTGTATAGAGATTTCAACCATGCTTTGGAACGTGAACTAAAATGCACATAAGATGGTAGGATTTCATTCTTGGTTGTTTAATTTCACTTTTGTATCTGAAACATGACAAGAAGGTTGATGTTCTTCCCAAACTTTCTATTTGAGTTTAAGGATATTCTCTCACATTTAGTCATGATGTTGGGCTTTGATATTTTTGTTCTGTAGTCTATAGTCACCATTGGATTGTATCAGTTGGTGCCATTGTGCAAGGATGTTTGATTCAACAGGATTTGTGCAGAAACAAAGAAAAAGGGCCCATTTTCACTGATTCCTTCTCCTCCCTGAAGCTCACCGAGCTCTCTGCAAATCTATTCTGGAGGGTCCTCCAGTGCTCCATAACAGATACTCAGCGAAGTGATGCAAGGTGTGGGGGCAATGGGAAAATTGGTAAAAATCTCCTCTACTTCTCCATTAGCAGATACCCAATGGGTTAGGAGGACTATTTTGTATAGTTGAATTGAATACTTGTGAATACTCTTTAGAGTTACTTCATAGTCACATAGACATCTGGCATTTGTAAAATGAACACACAGACAATTGCTTTGCTTCTTTGTCATTGAAAATCGTTGAATAAGGAGATTTTAAAATCATTTGTACTTGCACAGCTACTTTTCTCATGAAACCACATTATTAAACTGTCTCTTCAAGCCCAGGAATGACTTCAGAAAGGCCAATTATAATGCATCTCATGTATAGAGAACTAATTGGTGCATCTCTGTGTGTATGATGTATATTTTCAATATGGCAATGCTTGTTTCTTGGCACTCAAGAGTGAAGCTTGACAAAGTGGTGTCCTTCAGATGTTGTTTGACTGCAACTCACATTAGCCTCAGTCAGCACAGCTGTAAGTCAAGGATGGTTAGAGCTGCTGTTCAGCAACATCTGGATGGTATCCTGTTGGTTCCCCCTGCCCAAGAGAGATGTTGCAAATCAAAGCAGATGATAAGGAGCAAGATGGACCACTGTTCTGACTCTGCATAAGGCATGCTCAGATCTACAATGACATCTGAAGAGTGAAAAAGATTTGGCAAGGTGTACTAGATGCATGGCTTTAAGCCTCATATCTGAACAATAAACAGGGATACTTGCACTCACGTGTATAATGTGAGAAAAACTAATCTGGGGAAAGGAAGTGTAAACTCTTTACTTTGGTAGACATAAATCCTGTAATATGTTCCATTGACTCATCTCAAGGAAATTAATTGATTTCCCATTTCTAGTTTCAGTCCTGAAGATTAGCTTTTATTTCTTTCAGCACCTTGTTGTTTGCCTAGGTGAGCTATTTAAATAACCCCATTAAGCCCCTTTGGAAGCCTCATTAGAGTAGAAATTGACCATCAGGGAAGGTGAGGTGTTCAGCTGGCCCAACACCGGAAGTTGTTTCATGCCTTCAACACACCTAAAGTGAGCCAGTTGTTCTTTATGCACCCAGTGTATTGCCGCTGCTGCTAAATATTACTCGATCAGTGCATTTTGATCTTTTAAATTGAAATGGCATTGCAAACATGAAATGTCACAGCCCCACAACAAAGTATCAAGGCAAAACATCTCTGCAACCCAGCAACACACTGATGAAGCTAGGGAGATAAATACACTCTCGCGCACACAAACATTGTCCTGATAAAAATAAATCTCACCTAATCACATAGCACAGGATTTTATCGTAAAACATAAATGCAAAAACAATTATGAATCTAGAAAGCCAGCAGCTGTATAATGCATAATGTATCGTACAAATTGTCATAGAGTTGACTATTTTCCTGCTGGGCAGATGGTGTGAGTATGAGATGCTTCCCCCCCCCCCCAAACTGAGGGCCATATTCCCTTCTGGACCACTTTTCTAGGGCCACATTGCTCCACATGCAATGAATGTACACTTTTGCCTTTGTACAGGAGGCTACACACACCACTCTGTCCTGAGTCCAGACAAGCACAATCAAGGTCACATTCCATCCAGGAAAAAACACTTGGATTGCAAAAGCAGAGCCAGTAAGGGAGCGGCATGGGGAAAGTTCTGTGGGTTGCATAGAGACCCTGGAGAGCCTAAGCAGTGGGTGCGGTCCGCCCCGGGTGTTATCCCTGAGGGGAATGACATTGCCATGGGTGGCACTCCCCTGGGATGCTCACCCCCCATGTGGCTAGCCCCGCCCCCGTGCGCACAGCATGTGCGCTGCTCTGGGTGCTGGAGCAGCTAGCTCTGCCTCTGGCTGCATTCAGCCCCATAGCCTGAGCTTCCCCACTCCTGCTGTAACTTAACTTCATATCAACTGGACACAGCAACTGACAACAAGAAGGTGGTGAGAGTGCTGTGGAGAGGCAGCCTGCAGCAGACAACGAATAAGGCAACTTTAGGAGAGAGGAAAGCTGTACATCAGACCACTTCCCACACAGAGTGCTCAGAAATCTGCTTCTCTGTATGCCAATATCACGCTCAGGATGCAAACTGTGGTAGTCAAGTCCACAGGAAATCAAGCCCAGTTGTATAAATGTATATACTGCAATAGAGTGCACTATATGTAGATTACCGGACAGTGCAGAGTGAATATTATAAAGGAAAGGAGACAGAAATATTTCAAGTAGAAATGTCACCTTCGCAGCAAAGCTGGAATTGAACCGGTGACCTCAAGATCTAATAACAAAGGTTTTCATAACGGAAGTCAGAGGAGCCAAGGTTGTATAGCTTCACAATAGCCCAAAACTCATTTATAGTCTGTAGATAAGGGAAAGAGTGGGCTTTTCCCATCAACCTTTGTGAAGGTTACATGTAGTTCTTGTAGTGCTGAGCCTCTAGGAACATCACAAGAAAGAAGGAAACCCTCGTCTTTATGAAATGGATGGCTGACAGTTTTTAGGGGATTCTTCAAGCTTGCCATTTCTCCCAAAAGAGATTTACTGTGGAAAGGAATGTACTAACCTCAGGTTGATTATCTTACATACTGGTATAATGCCATTATATTAGTGTGTTTGTGTGTGTGGTCTCTAATCACTTCTCTCTGACATTCCTTCTCACCGTCTTGAAATTCCTTGTGAAATTAGGTGACATAACACATTTTTCTCCCACACTTATCTCTATTTGCTTTTCAGATTTAATTTCTTTTAATGTAGACTTCCTCTCACCTGGTGCTCTTCAAAATATTTGGATGACTACTCACATCAGCCCCTGCCAGCATGGCCAATGGTGGAGGAAGATGATAGTTGGAGTGCCACAACTTCTGAAAGGTACAAGTTTGGGAAAGGCTGTTTTAGCAAGCCATTATTTAACTTGACATGGCATTTACAGTTCAAAAAAGCATTTCCTTATATTAAATGTATGTTTATCTGCTGCAAAAGGACTGCCAGAAAACAAAAGTGGGAACTGCTTTGCTTTAAAATGTGTCCTCTCAACTCTAGCTACAATGTTCATTATCATAATGTGGTCATTAGGATCATGTTCTGCTTGCAATAACACTGACATGCTTTTTTAGTCATAACTAATTCCTGTCAGAGGCTTGTGTAAATATAACAACATGAATTCCTCAATCATATTAGATCACTGGAATGTAAAGTTACACGATCCCCTTAGGTGCATTAGGTCTATGTAAGAAAATATTAGCCATAATAACGTAATAGTCATTGTACTGATATTGAGTCACACTAACAGTAAATCATGTCTCAGACTGCAGAAATAATTCAAGCAGAAAGTGGAAATGAAATACAATAAAAGTAAGAGGGTGGGGGAACAGTATATATATAAGAACTTGCATGTTTTTGAAACTTGCAGTGAAAGTCAAATATGCATATTTATCTCCAGAATCCATTCAGAGCTCTGCTACCCAATGAATTCCTATGAAATAATATCTGAACCTTTATGAGTACTCTACAACAGGAAAGGAATGTCAATAAGGAAGCAATAACCCAGAACCTGCCCAATGAAATACCCTTTCTAAAAGTGGAATCACATAAGGTCAAACTCTAATGTAGTTAATGTAGTAAAAAAGTATAGAAAGCCAAGAGTACCTGAGGAGAATGTGAACATAATATTAACACCTAGCCTGGCAGAATCATAGTCCATAGAACACTCTGTATGGAAATCTCTTAATTTGTATGTGGTGTGTGTGTGTGTGTGTGTGTGTGTGTGTGTGTGTTATTGGGGGTGGGGAATCTAAAAAATCACTTAATCTTAATTTAGCAATGCACATATTAAAATGAAAAGGAAGTCTCATCATGTTATGGGTCAGTCACCTACCAAAAGATTTCTCTCACATCCCCACAGTCTCTCTCTGGAGCAAGATAGAAATAAAGGCCTAATATTAAGTGGTCGCTGCTAAAGAGAAAAGTATTTTCTCCCAGAAAGAGTCATACTTGTGGGGAGGTTTTGACTCAAGATCAAAGTGTCCATGCCGTGCATTTTAAAGGACTACGCTAACACTCTAAATAGTGTAGCTGAAGTTTATTAAGGGTCCTGAAAGTTCTTAGGAAACCTCTATGCCCATCCTAGAGCTACAATTTCCAGAGTGGTTAAACGACCCATTCCCTCTTTCCAGAGAACTTGTAACACTGTGTGTGGGGTGTGAGTCTGCCAGCAGATCTCAGTACCCTTAAACAAACAACAGCTCCCAGAATTCCTTGGGGGAAGCAATGGCTATTTAAAGTGGCATCGTAGTGCTTTATATATATGGTGCTGATGTGGCCTAAGAATAAATGGAATGGTGGTGGTGCAGCGTTGGGAACAGAGCCATCATGATCGTCTCTCAGAGATGCAAGGTCTGCAAAATAGGAAGTTGCCTCACATCTTCTGATGCCTTATATTTCAGCCTGGTTCTCCTGCCGTAGTCCACAAGCTGCCGGTCTTTCCTATCTGGAACCACATGGCATTTTATATTTAGTGCCTAAGATAATAACCTACCCACATGAATGCAATTTCGTTCTTGCATTCAGGACCTGAGGGCAGTATAAAGTTGATTCAAGCACTTATCAATGGTAATTGAAAAAGTGGCGACCGTATGGGAATGCTGAAACCTAAGTGTAAGTGATTCATAATGCGCATTCCCCAACATAAGCTACAGCAAGAGAAAAGGTGCGAGACTTTCAAAAGCCATTATTGCATTCGCTGCTTGCTGCAAATACAGAATTGCCCATCTCAAAGCATACCAAACATAAAGGGAAAGCTGAAAAGAAGTAAAACTTTTCTCTGGTATATTTCATAAAGTTTCATAATATTGGGGTGGTGTGGGGGATGAACAGGCTACCATCTATGAGTGTTGCTAAAAGGGTTAATCTTTTTCAAATCTGTGACCCATTTTCAATCCAAACATGCATTTAGGAAGCCATCACAGACACACACAGACACAGACACAGACATAGACACACACACACACACACACACACACACACGGTGGTATTGCTGCTGTGGCCATGCTGTGTCTCCATAGTAGACATAGGAGCCAAATACTAGTCACCGAGGACTGTTAGCTTAAAAACGGGTAGGTGAACAGCCAAGGTTGGCTTGATATGTTTCGGCACCTGAGGTAAAATGCTTCACTGTGGCTGCCATGATGGCGGGTGGCTGTGAGGCTCTGCATGGGCTTCCCCTCAAGGGATTCCACAGAGCTTTGTCCCTCCACCCCAAGAGCAGGGGAGGCCACCAGCAAAGCTGGGCAGCAGAATGCTGTGCCTGTCTGATTGTCTGAAAGGGGGGTTTATTCGCTTTTAGATTCTCAAAAGTTAGCAGATAATATGTCTAGCAGCTGGTTCATATGACTTCTCACTCAAAGCTGACCCAATTCTGTCCCCTGAAGAGACACTTTCCTCTCCACCTGGTCAAGGTGCATGGTATTGAAAGCTGGGGTACCTATTTTGGCAGGAGAGGCATAAAACCCTACAAGCATTTCTTCCTGGGAGTAAAAATACAATAATGTTTTGCTGCCTTTTCATGACATCCAAAATCACTTCACTCTGCCTAATGGTGGGGCTGGACCTCATATAACAACACATTAGCTCTGACATTAATTTACTTTATAGGTTTGTTTTGAGAATAAGCAAGGAGGAAATGCAGAACCAATAAAGTTTACTTTTGTTACAAATTCATTTTATCCTGCCAGTCCTTGGCATTTTATTCCACAACATTGTTCACTGTTTATAGAGCTCCCTTTTCGATTTTTATGTATTTGTAAAGTATAAAACACTTCAAAACAATGAGTAATTAAAGCACAGAAATAACCATTAACGTTTCATAATAACCAGTCGGCGAAATAAATCAACCAGTATTACACCAGCTGCTAATCCAACATGTTTAAAGACTATGTGCCTACCTAATTAAAAAGTCACAACAGCACACCTAAATTGGCCAAGGACATAGACTCTGTGATCCACAGTAAATATCACATGCCTGCTTTCAAATTCTCTTTGATGGCCTTGATCCAGCTTGTCTCTCTAATTTATTATCTCCCTAGAAATTCTGCAAGAAACTTTATGCTCAGGATGGCCACCTTCTGTTTGTCCCTTCACCTTATATGAAAACAGTGGGTGCCACAGCTTTCCTTATCTTTGTTGCCATCTGGTCTGAGTTCTTGAGTCTCCATAAGCTTCAGAGAACTTTTTTTTTTTGTCTTTGCTGAAATCACATCTGAAAACAAAGTCACTCCCTAGGGGAAAATTATGAATCCAGCATAAATAATTATTTCCTTTACTTTCTTTTTCACACTTGTTCACTACATATCCAAATACCATTGACACAAGTGTTGAGTATTCCCTAAAGGACGAATGATTCTCAAGAGGATGAAATATTGCGTTAGGGGTTCATCTAAGATATCTATTCCATACTTTGTTCTCGGAATGCAAGGAAACCAGGAATTGTAGTGCCAAATAGAAAAAAAATGCCGAAATAGCTTTCATTCTAGTTATCTTGTGTGTTTGCAAGAAAGAGAATATTGTGCTTAGGCCAATGAGACCAGGAGCACAATGTTTAAATAGATTTAGATCACAGTTATCCTTCAAAAACCACACTTACACCAATTTTGCAATGCACTTCTCCAACAAGCCAATGTTTACAAAAATGAATTAGAGGAAGAGTGCCTAAAAATGAATATATCGGTGAAAATAACATAGATACATCATACTAAGAAAGATTGCTTGCAAAAAGATGTACATTAGTCAAAACCGCATGCAAAAATGTGCCAGTTAGGAGAAATGCACACTAAACTGTTGGTGGATTTTTATGAGGATTTTTATAATAATAATAATATAAAATTCCTGTAGAAATATTGAAAACTGACTTTACGACTGAAAAAATGAGAAACAGAGAACTAAAATTGACAAATCCTACCATCCTTACTCTTGACGATATGTATATTTATTTAATCTTTAGCCTGGAGCAGAATGCTACCATTCTGGCTTTTATGATAACTGACACCTTCAAAGTCCCCACATAAAAAACCTCAGCCATTTCCTTGACCATGGCAATCTTCCCTCCACCATTGTCCATCTAAGCACCCTGCAGCCCAAAGTATTCACCTCTTTTGTTGCTTTGACCATGTGACACCCCTTCCTTAAATACCAACACTGGTTTCCTGTTCACCTTTGAATCTTGAGCAGGCTTCAAAACTCTCCATGGCCTTGCCCACCCTAACTATCTCTCTGCTTTTATAGCTCTATCTATATATGTATAGAATTGCATTGAAAATCAGGATGCACATTTTCTAGTTTGGACCATCTCCAAAGCAGAAGTTGTCTGTAGCGTACGATAACACTTTCCACCAAAGGAATATGCATCATTGGCACTTGGCCGGTTTCAAACACAGGTCACTTGCAAGAAGCAAGTAACAACTATCATCTAGGGAACGGGGACAGGGAAGGAGTGCTGGAAATGACTTGGTCAAACCCAAGTTGCTAATGTAATGCCAGCAAGTGCTCAGGTTACAAGCCATGTTGCAACACTGGGATTGTAAATCACTGCTCTATATGCTGAGCCCTGAGGGGAGAAGCTCTAGAGGTTTCCCTAAATGTAGCAAAAGGTCCTTCCTGAGGAGGGAAAAAGCAGATTTGGGACAGCTCACATCTATCAGGGCACAAAGCATAAATAATTATAGAAGTCTGCAGCCACTTCTGTTATCAGAAAACTTGTTTTCACACACTCTTAACATTTTAAAACATGCCTTCTTTGGGATGCATTTTTTTCATGCTTCATCTCTCCTTGAAGGTTAGATTATTGTGTTTTCTTCAAAAGTTTTCCTTCAGCCACTTTAACTTATGAGAGAGTGTCCTCGGAGTAACAAGTATGAAGCTTCACAGGCAAAGAGATGGTTTCATACCGTAGTGTAACATGTAGTTTGTCCTTAGTGGGGAAGATTAAACTAGTACGGTACCGTTTTCTTCCCCCAAACTTACTTAACAGTGACATGGGGCAACACTAAGAACGCTCTCTTTTTCCCATCTCCTTGGAATACTTGTGTCATTTTTATTTTTAATCCTCCTGGTCCTTTCTCTGGTTGCTAGAAAGCTGTGACAGCAGCATGCCAAGCACAGGGTGCTTAGGCAACTTAGTTCTCCAGGGCTCCCGTGACAATGGTTTTGCATGTGGAGGTCCCCAAAACCACCCCTCAAGAAATAATTCACAACAGAGACAGAATTTTAGTTTTGGGTTTTTGGCATGAATTTGGCCACAACTTTATTAAAATACAAAATATGTGAGTGGTTGCGTAGGCATTGGTTCTCCAATTGTCCCCTAAGGACAGAATTAACTAGCCTTGTCAACAGGGGTACCCCTACAGGGAGAGACAGGGGGTCGGGTTACGTCATCCCTCCCCTCTCCCCTCTCCCCTCAGGTTCACAGGAGCTCTCCAGCGGCCCTGGCCCCCGACCGGGGGTTACGGACATTGCATCGAGCCCCTGCCGTCCTGACCGGAATCACCCCATCACTCAGGCATTGATACTCCAACTGTCCCCTAAGGACAGAACTAAACCAGCCTTGTCAACAGGGGAAACCCTACAGGGAGAGACAGGGGGTCGGGTTGCGTCATCCCTCCCCTCTCCCCTCAGGCTCCCAGGGGCTTTTGTGCGGGCCTGGCCCCCACCAGGGGTTACGGACTATGCATCGAGCCCCTGCATTCCTGACCAGAATTTCCCCAACTCAGGCATTAACTTTTTTGGGCCAACACAATCAACAAGACCCCTAATACAACCACAATAACCAATGCCTAACCGCCAACCTTACAAGTTGTGACTATTTGCTATGCAGTAGGCAAAAAACCAGATGGCACCAGCCAATCAGCCAAATGGGAAAATTCCTACCAGGCCCCTGAATACAGGCGACCCCTGGAGAGGCACAGCATGGTCAACACAGAGGCCTAGAAACAGGGAGGGAGGGCGGCTGATCCTGAAAACACAGCCAAAGAGAAACAGAAACCTTGTGCTTGTCCTTTTATACCCCAATGGCCGAGCAGCAAAATGGCAACATGCATTTTCCCCCAACTACAGCCCGGGGCCAATCAGAACAGTGGCCAACTCATTAGACCCCACCCAACAATTCAGGGTGGTTTGTTCTGGCCCCCACCGCAGCACGTGCTCTCCATGATGGAGAACCCGCTTTGCAGCATTCTAGGTGCTGGAGAGAAGAAAGTGTTGACAGTGAGGTGGAGGTGGAGGCCTTAGTAGCAATCCACAGGGCAGTCATGTTTGCTGAGATCCAGTGTAGCATAGCAGACCAATTGTCTCTCAGGCTAACCTGCTCCACCTGTTTTTGTGAGAATAAATGGGCAACGTGGGTAGAAACTATGTGGCACCCCTCAGCCCTTTGGTGACTCCCCATCAGGTCCCCGCCCCTCTTCCAGAAGAGCATTGCACAGGCTCATTTTCTCACTGTAGGAAAAGTAGCTATCATTTATGTTGTTTATTGCCCCGAGTGAAGAGAGAGAATTCCTTTTTGATTCCTCTTTGTGCTGTGCTACGTTTTTAAGGACTCAGAGGACAAATCTGGGATTTTATCCTCAGGGCAAGGTGATCAGTATACTAGAGCTCTGATCCTTTGGCTGCAAGAAGCCATTGCAAGAGGGTGGAAGGGGCTACATAAAATCCTAACCCCCCTCCCCAAAAGGGAGAGTCCTGAATGTCACTAATATTTTTTTGATTACCCCTGCAGGCTATACGGTCCTGTTAATAATCACCGGGCTGAGTTTGGGTCAGCCAGAAGCTCGTACTGGCCCGTCGAGAGTACTGAAAGAGTGAAATATGACAAAATGCTTTGTTCTGAGCAGTCCTTACTCCGCATTCCCATTTTTCTCATTGCCTGCAGCAAAGTGTCACATCCCCCATACAAATGATTAAGACAGATAACAGGACTTCACAACACAGGCTGTCTGACAAGCCTGTCCCATTGACACATGCTACTGAACAACCAGACAAGCTGTCTTTATTGACATCTGCTCTTGTTTCAGCACATGAATTATCCTCTTGGGTTATCCCAGTTCCAGCTGCTACAGAGCTGACGCCATCTCCTCATTCAGCGACTCCTTACCTTCATTACCACAAGCTACAGGATATAAGCGATCGGGCAAAAACTATTTGGAACATCAGCAGAGTATTGATTTTATTTTTTTTAATTCCATCTTTAAGACACCTGTGGGTCATTCTGGCCCTTTCATCATTCACTAGCTGGTCAACATGACACTGGGGCTAACCAATGCATGTATGCATAGAGAAATTCTCCCCAGTTTTAGGCTGCAAATAGCAATGCCAGCCAGCAATGTAAATATACCTTTATGCTTATTCGTCTTCTTTGAAAGGTAAAGGAAATCGTGTACAAACATAAAGTGGAATTTGAATGCTCTCAAACTGTGCCACTGTCGGTTTTACACAAGCCTATTCCTAGGCGAGCACTGATTCTGTTCTTGTACAGATGTGTTGTGATCAAAGCTTTGAGTAAGATTTTATTTATAGGGTGGCCTCAATGTAGCCTCAAGTTCCAAACATTTGTGTCATTATGATGCTTTCAGTCAGCTACACACCTGCATTGTGGTAAGGCTGGACTTAACAAATGCAGTGCATAGCTAAAGGGTGGAATTTATTCTGACAAGACGTAACAATGACTTTAAAAGAGGATTAGACAGATCCATGGGGGGGGGGGGGGATAAGGCTATGGTTATGTTCTCCCTCCACAGTTGGTGGCAATGCCACTTGCTTGGAATTTCAGGTAGGAATAATTCTCTTTTGTTCTGTTCTTGTTTGTGGTGTTCCCATAGGCACCTTGTTGGCTGCTTTGGCAATAAGATTAAGGGCTGGATGGGCTGTTGGTCAGATCCAGCAGCCTCGTCTTCTATTCTTAATTCAGGTAGGTAGCTGGTCTGACCCAGTCGAAATATATATAAAAATAATAAAATTGTCCAGACGATGAGTCAATCACCCATCTCCTACTGCCCTCCTGGGGGAAAAAACCCACCCCACCCTCCCACTATATATAAGGGTCTCGTGACTTCTGTTTCAGTGTATCTGAAGAAGTGTGCATGCACAAGAAAGCTTATACCAAGAACGAACTTAGTTGGTCTCCTAGGTGCTATTCTTAAGTGATACCACACTTCTGCTATAGTGGTACTATGCATTGTGAAAGTGGATGAAAGTGTAGACCCACCAAGGCAATCCCTACCCCCCCCCCCCAATGCAATGTCCTGGTAAGCTCTCAAGGAGAGCGGGGGAATATGGATGCCCCACCCTCTATTTACCATCCCTGAGTATTATGGCACATTGCTCCCAGGGAAAAAGCCAGCCACATTTTCAAGCTGAGTTCCAGGAGCCCCACCCACCAGCCATTCCAGGAAGCTAATATCTGTATAAAAGAAAAAGGAAAGTAAAAAGAAATGGTCAGCCCTCAGACCATCTCCATTTTATATTTTTTTAGGATTTCCCTTAACAAAAATCCATGTGGAAACGGGATAGAATGAATTTATCAGCATTCTTATTGTTGCATGCCACCCCAATCTCCAAGCCATGCAAGATTCCAGGTGTTCCTTGCACTTACCCAGGGTTCAGTTTCCTCGGAATGAGGGACTGTGGTGTCTTTATGATATATGGTTGCATATATATATATATATATATACACACACACACACACACACACACACACACACACACACACAGCCTACGATGGAGGAGTTCACAGACTTTACACCCCAAGAAGGTCTTGTTTCTCCCATAGCCACAGCCTTGGATCCCAGCAGATATCAGGCATGGCTCTGTCTCCCAGCTGCCTAGCCTGCTTCTATCTTCTAGCTCACATACTTCAGCTCTGGCTTTTGCCTTGGGTTACCAACTCTGCTAACGAGGGTTGAGAACTTTGCCCCAGGATGAGAATGGAAATCGTGCAGTGGCGGCAGCAGGAGGCCCCATTAGTGAAAGCATGCCTCAGGTTAAGAATGGCTTTGGGTTAAGAACGGACCTCCAGACAGCGGCGTAGCTAGCCACCTGGCTGCCCGGGGCGGCAAACCCCGGGCGGGGTGTCCGTCGCGTGTATGCATCGCACATCATGGCGCATGCATCATGACGCACGGCACACGTGTCACAATGCATGCACCATGAGGCCGTCTCGCTTGCATCGGGGCTTCTCCATGGCGGTGGCTGCATGGCAGCGGCGGCCATTGGAGGTGGTCAGCCCCGTCCAGCCTGCTGCCCGGGGTGGTGCACCCCCACCCCCCCATTACTACGCCACTGCCTCCAGAGCGAATTAAGTTTGTAACCCCTGTACTGTACTGTACTGTTCAGTTGAGGGAGAGGAGGCCCACCCATTTGTGTTCTTGTGCAGGACCATTTCCTTTGTTACCTTAATGACCCATACCTGGCTATTCCAGCAACTGAATCTTCCATTAGATTTTAACCCTTGCTGGATGCAGGAATTAGAAGGGACTCAAGCATATAGTCTACTCCACCCCAAAACTCACAACAATATCACACCGTTCAACATATCCAGGCCAAAAACCAGAACATGTGTCTTCCAGGGGGGACTCCAGGGCAAGTCATGTGACCCGCATGAAAGTGCTTTCTGGGGGGGCAAGGTAGCAGTGCCCAAAATGGCTGCCATGCTCTCACATGCAAAAATGGGATGTCCTGGTTTTACCGGAACAGTTGAAGGGTATGCAATATGGAAAGGGGACATTGAGAAGGGCATCATGCCTCCACTAGCAACAGACATCACTTCCTTAGACAAGATTTGCCTCACAGTTTTTGGAACTGTTTGTCTTCAATCAACTTTGCAGAATTTTATTCCACGCTGGACCTAGAAGAGATGATAAGAAAAGTAGCTTTTACTGTGTGTGTTTTTAATATAACTTGTCTCTCATTGTTTAATCTCTTCCAGTTTCCATGGTCATAAAAGTATTTTCTTCACAGTTATTAAACATCCTTAAAATATAATTTCAAAAATGTAATAACCTTTGTCGTTGGTTCTACAGCTTGCCTTCAGCCAGTGTGCTGCTTGTGAAGAGAGAATTTGAAATTAAATTTGCTAATCTGAAAGAAAAGAGGCACTTAACGTTAAATATTGCCTTTACATTTATATTGCTTTGGTAAGCTAATAATAACTACTAATTCTATCAAGTTAACAAAATGCATTGGTTAAGTTTCTTTCTTTCTTTTTTAAATAAATATCATTGCTAGATCATCAACCAAAGGAAATGCAAATTCACCATACATTATGAAAAAATGTGGTGTCATTGTTTATTAAGTAGTTAAGGCAAGCAACTCTTACAACAGAGTCACAGGATTTAATGTCTATCAAAGACTACAATATACAGTATAAACATGATGAGGGGAAAATGTACAGAAATTTAGCTTGACTGACACCCAGAGCTAGTTTTCAATGGGCTATGCATTAATTTGGCTGTAATATATTGAAACCCTCAGGCTATATGTTTTCTGTACACAGGTGTTTTTCTTGTTCTTCATTCCCCACAATTTTAATCTTCCAGATTTTCTTTGTATTCCCACAAATTATTTCAGGCAAATAAACAACACCTCCCTTTCTTAAAGGAAGAAAATTGCTTTTCTTTTTTTTAAAAAAAATGCAATGAGAGGCAGTTTACATATTATGCAACAAAGTGGGTAATTTGTTAGGAACTCGAAGAAAACTGAAGTTGAAAAGATAAATTCTATTTTTAAAATAAGACATTTGAATAATTTTACATTAATTATAGTATAACAAATGTTTTATTTTAAATGAAGGTACTTTTGGGAAGCAGACCACCCTGAGATACAAAATTTAAAGAAATGTGCATGAATAGAGAGAATATTGTCAAATATTATTCACATTTCCATATTTTTCCCTTGTGGCACATCACTGACTGTTTGAGACCAACTGGCCTAAAGCAATGAGAGGCCTGCCAATCAAAGCAATGGATCTGAGCCCAAAATGATACTCTTGATAGGCTTCAAGTTTTAACTAGTAAGATATCTTTTTTTAAAAAAAGAAGAAGAAAAAAGAAAAACCACAGTCAAAAGATTTCCCTGGTGACATTCCCAAAACTTCATAAAACAAACATAGTTGAACAAAAAAAGATGCTCAGAACAATCAGATTGATTGTATAGAACTGTAATTGCATAGTACAAAGGAAGGATTGCACAACTCCCTTTCAACCCCCTGAGGTAAATGCTCACAAAGCATGCACTAAGTCCAAAATAATCTGTGTTCTGAATCAGGATCCGGGAGCATGTTGTTGCCACTGGAATATCTATCTTTTGTTCAGGACAAATAGGCCATTCTGTTTGTTTATATATTCATTCATTTATTATAAAAGAGTTTTATGCAACCTTTCTGAAGGCAATACCTTTAAGGCGGCCTACATAACACAGTTAGGAAAGCAGCAGCATAAAAACAAGATAAAGCTGCTAGAATTCCCCTCGCAGTCAATAAACCAGAAGTAAGATATACTCCACTCATAATATGAAACATGACCGCCACAACACCAAACAGTTAAAAACAAAGAAAGCATAACATCCCAGGTGAAAAATGCGAGGAACCACATGTTTGCTACAAGAAGAGCAAAAAATCTGGAATCAAGCAACTAGTCATATTGGGAACATATAAGAAGCCACTGTATACAGTTATACCTCGGTTTAAGTACGCCTCGGTTTGAGTACTTTCAGTTTAAGTACTCCACGGACCTGTCTGGAACGGATTAATCCACTTTCCATTACTTTCAATGGGAAAGTTCGCTTCAGGTTAAGTACGGACTTCCGGAACCAATTACACTCATACCTCAGGTTAAGTATGCTTCAGGTTGAGTACTCCACCGACCCGTCTGGAACAGATTAATCCACTTTCCATTACTTTCAATGGGAAAGTTTGCTTCACGTTAAGTACGCTTCAGTTTAAGTACTCCACGGACCGTATGGAACGGATTAATCCACTTTCCATTACTTTCAATGGGAAAATTCGCTTCAGGTTAAGTACGCTTCAGATTAAGTACAGACTTCCGGAACCAGTTGTGTTTGTAAACCGAGGCACCACTGTACTCAGACCAGTGGTCCATCCATCCAACTCAGCATTGTCCACAACAAACCTGATTATAGTGACAATCTACCTTTTGTCACAGATTTGAATTTCTGAAATCTATACTTTGAATATCAGACTTTAAAAAATGCCATACAAAACTTTCTTTTGCATTTGAAATGGGATGAATGTAGACAAACATTTGTTTCACTTCGGTACACATAGCAAGGGGAGGGGGAAGAGAGGAGAGACATCTGAAAAGTTCTGCATCTATCAGGTCTTTTACCCTTTGAGCATCATCACATCTCCAAAGTGTCCTAAATCAGGTTTTCCAGAGGTTTAATTATAATACCTTTTTTAAAGAGAGAGAGAGAAAAATCATTTTAGAAATGTGAACTATTTGAAGTAAAAGATAGGATTGTTTTAATTACCACAATCATCATTACACACTTGCCACTCTGAGACAAGAAAAATAGTAGCTTTCCAAATGAAAGGAGGGGGGTTCATCAGGTCCCACTCACTTTTCATAAACTAAGAAATTATGTCAGTGACTGTCAGGTTCAAGTGATTTTCTCTATAAATCTCCTTTTTACCAGCAAAAGGGAATCATTGTTCCCTAACACTGCGCAAGCTTTTTGTTCAGGTTTGCTGTGTATAAAATTTAATGAGAACAGGCATGGACCACATCAAGAGCTGCGTATGTGTCAGCTAGAAAATGTGTATGTTTGAAAACCTTTTCCTATAATTATCTGAACTTCCAGTAACACACTGAAAGGAAAGATGGAGAAGCACAAAGTGGGTGGGGCGCCCTTACTGAAAACAAAAGCTTTCTGCTAAGCTAGAATGACAATTAATTAAATACAAGATGACAATGAAGGAAACAGAGGACCCATGTTCTTTACAGTTAGAAGGCACTCCACAAGGTACTACAAATTGTATACTCGTTTTTATTCACGCATGCACAAAAGATGACAGTGGTAATTGTTGTGCTATTCATTAATTTCATTGTTTTGTTATTTATGCAGTGAATATGGAGAAATACAAAGAGCTAGTGTACATAATATAGATGTTTTGGACTATAGTTCCCATCAGGCTCAGCCACCATTGGGGAAGTCTGGGTTAAAGTGTTGGATGACCACAAGGGAGAACTGATTCAATGCCCTTGGGCCAATTACTGTCTCTCAGTCTAATATACAGGAGGGAACTATGAATATCTTAGAAAAAGTGAGATCCCTGCAATGAGGATCTGACAATCTAAGGTTCATTAATCTAGTGTTTTCTTCATAGCCCTCCTACAAGCACAGTGTTCTGCATGCAGAATGGCTGATGGCTGCGGAAGGGAATTGCTATTGGTAGGAGACTCTCATATGTAGAGTATGGCATTTGGAAGAGAAGACTATGGCAGGGGCAGTGCCAGTCCAAGATATATATATATTTTCTGAAAATGATAATATGGCACCCACCCCACCCCCAATTCAACATACAAAGGCCAACCAGAGCAGCAGTTGGGTCTTCCTTCAACACAGAGTATGGAACTAGATTAGGAAGTATAGGGCAGGTTGCATGGCATGCCTTTCACCGCAATATCCTCATTCTGTCCAATGGTAGGGCCGGCCCTGAACAAATGGTGGGGAGCTGACTACCTTGGCTTAACAAAAATTCAGGTGCAAACATAACCACACTTTCTTTGTCCTCCTGATTTTGTCCAATATCAAGTCATTTTTCCATGCCATGGCATTAACCTCGGGTGCCTTGTGTTAATATAATTCATGCCAATTTCATGACATGGAAACATTGCATCTCTTTGAGCAGATAGAGCCCCAGCAGCTGAGCATGACAGCTAGTATGATGGAACAGGCTGAGAGTTAGACTGTTGGGATGAGGCCAGTTGAAATGCTAGAAAACACAGCCTGTTTTTGAAGGTTTCTAAGACAACATACAAAGAACACAATCTTAGTAAACCCAAACAAACAAACTAAAGTCCAAAACTTTTAAAGTCAGTAAAAATGTATGCAAATAATTAAGGTTAGGATATAACCCCCCCTAATAAATAAGGAAAAAAAATAAGAACCCCATAATGCAATACATTATGAGCTACTTAAACTGTGGTGAGCACCCCTAGGTACCTTTAAGAGGGAAGGATATAGACCTGAGAACTGTCTTCAGGGCTGTGGGGCTCACTGGCAAGCAAGCACCTTTGGGGCCAAGATGTATTGCCTGCCAGGGGTGTGGCTCCTGGAGTGGTTGGATCAGGTGGACCTCCCTGCTCACCTGAACGGGTGGGACTTAAGGGAAGGGCTAGAAGAAGGGCTCCTCTTGACCCATGGCATGGTTGACTTGTCCACACTTAAATTCCACACCTTGTTTCCCCTATGATCTGTTTGGGGTTTAAATAAATAAATGTGACCCAGTTCACCCAAAGTTTGGTGTCTGTGTTGCCTTTTTATCTTCCTATGTGGTCATAAGGACACACACACCTTAATCCAGGCAAAAAAGAGGCCTTGTTATCACAGTTGAAAGACACACTCTGACCAGTGAAGAGTACTCAAGGAGGGTGTGGAGCAGAGCCTCAAAGGGGTAGTAACTATTAACTAGAGTGGAACTGTGGGTTGAGAAGAGGTCAGGACATCCGCCATGTCTGGGTTTTCCTACCCCTGAAGTAAACCCACCAAACTGTGTGTGTTATACAGAGAAATACACTTGGGAAGCCATTTAGAAGAATCTGTTTGGAATCCAAAATTCAAATCTGGCAAAATTGTTTATTTCAGTATTTGCCACTGAAGTTACCATCTCAGCTCTGTTCCATTAATAGCGTTCTTAAGGTTAGGAAAATGAAAATTGAAATATATTTGATTAATTGGCTAATATTTTGTACGCCACTTTAAACTGAATGTGCTCTAGCAGAGCTCCCTAAGTAGTGTCATTATGTGATACTCTTCCCAACGTGGAACATAAAAGGCTCTGTAACAAAAGCAATCATTCTGGCTTTTATTTCGTATTATTATTTTAAACATGTCAAGATTGCTTTCTCTCTTTGGAGAGAGAAAGCAGCTGGGAAAAGAGGGCTGGTGTGTTTTTTTTTAAGAGAAAGAAATGAACATTATCATTGTTCAGCTGCATTCCAAGCAATTAGGAACTGCATCAGGGTTCTTGTTTTGTTTTGTTTCTCTTTTAGCCTTGCTGTAAGTATTGGGTGAGAGCACTATGCAAAAATGCATTGATGCGGCTTGTGGCAAGCATTTTCACTGCCCTGCTTGGGTAGCTGTAAATCTCCACTGCAAATCAAAACATGTATTTGACTTGAGGGACTTATTTATTTCTACAGAGCAGCACTGATTCCTTGGGCACATACTAAATTTACGCCTCCGTCTGAGATTGGAGCCAATTGTTTTTAACCTTTCTAAATGCGGTTTTTGTATTTGAAGTAGATGAGTTATTTCAGGTTATTTGCCTTTTAAGTGTAATAACTGCACGGCAGGCTGAAAACACATTGCTAAAACACACGCACAAAAATTCCTGTCTACATTTATAGATGTCTCATCTAGTACAAAGCCTTTCTGATCTTCTTCCTCTTCTTCCTCCTTTAGAAAATAGACCAATTTACTGGGTATTTCTTGCTCTGTCTATATGTTTACACTATAGAACTACACTCTGCAAGTTCAGTGAAGGAAGACATCGGAAGCCAAATTTGCTTTGAACAGAGAAGTACAGTGATAAGATGCAGTGATACAGTGGTACCTCGGGTTAAGAACTTAATTCGTTCTGGAGGTCTGTTCTTAACCTGAAACTGCTCTTAACTTGAGGTACCACTTTAGCTAATGGGGCCTCCCGCTGCTGTCACGCCACCGCTGTGTGATTTCTGTTCTCATCCTGAAGCAAAGTTCTCAACCCGAGGTACTATTTCTGGGTTAGTGGAGTCTGTAACCTGAAGAGTCTGTAACCCGAGGTACCACTGCACTGTGATTCTTTAAAGTTTTTTTGTGTTCCTCCAGTACATCTTGCCGAAAAATTGATTGCACACATTACTAGCTGTTCCCATAGGTACACCACTGTGGTACTGTGATGATAAAAAAAAAGATTCCCCCATGTACCTATAATCTGCTGCTGCTGCTGCTGCTGTTGTTGTTGTTGTTGTTGTTGTTGTTGTTGTTATTAACCACTCCCACAAGTACCATGCTGTGATTCTGTGATGCCTTGAGGGCATTTTTGTAAGTATCCCCAACCCCAGTTCATCAAATTTGCCTTACAAAAAGTTGGCCATTACCACCACATTGCCATTGGACTACAACTGTTTTTACCCTTGGCCACATCCACTTTGATGTGCATCCCCTGAAAGGTTGTCCATAGCCCTCAATCTACAAAAAAATTATGGACTAGCCGACTAGCCACCTGGTGATATTTGGTTATAAAGTGGACTAAAAGATGATTCAGAAAGATGTAGTGGTCGTATTCCGAGTCCACAAGTTGTACTCGACTGGTCTTTCCATGCTCAAGCTGCTTTCTTTAATCCGGGATAAATAGTTTTGGGATACAATTTTTAACAAACTCTAGTCCTAACAGCAACCTATCAGAACAGCTGCATTTTACACATACACAAATGTTTAAAGGTGCATAGATTCCCTCTGAACTCCTGGCTTGCCTCAGTCTTTTCCACTCAACCTCCTCAGTGGCAACACTGCAACGTATGCCATGAAAAATAAAAGTTTCACGTTATCCTGCACTAGTCGAACTTCATCTTGAATGCTGTGTCAATTTCTGGGCACTTCATTTTAAGACGATGTAGACAAACATCTTCTTAAAATGAAGATTGGCTCCCAATCGAGTATTAAAACAATACAGCATTAAATATTAAAAACTTCCCTAAGTTCAGATCAGAACAATGAAGATGATCAGCAATATGGAAAACAAGTCTTTTGAGGAAAGGTTTAAGGAACTTGGTATGTTTATTCTGGAGAAGAGAAGGCTGGGAAGGAACACGAAAACATTTCTCAAATACATGAAGGGCTGTTTCACAGAAGAGCCCAAAGATGTACGAGATTCAATAGGCTTACAGTGCATTTTAGGTGGATATATTTCAGCTGAGAAAATTCTTCATGGCAGGTTGGACTAGACCATGGGGTCGGCAAACTAAGGCCCACGGGGCGGATCAGGCCCAATTGCCTTCAGGATCTGGCCCACGGACTGTCTGTAGATTGGCGTGGGGATTCTGTTTATTTGGCCTGTGCCATTTCCCCCCCTCCGCCATTATCTTCAATGAAGATAAATAAAAGTTTTGATGATGATGATCCATGCTATTTCTTTCTAGAAAAAGAGATCCTGGAACTCACCATGAACACCATCATTCTCTTAGAATGGCAATGGAGCCCACCTAAAAGGTACCGAAATGGAGTTCCAGCTGAATAAAAGCCCTCATGATTATAGCATATGCTGTTTCTGGAGCAGCAGATCTGTAGCAACTGATTACCTAAGGTGGAATGGGCAGAATTCAAGCTTGTAGAATTCTTCTTCTTGTTGTTGTTGTTGTTTTAGTTGAACTCCAAGATACATTAGCCAGAGTCAAGTGCAACACAGTAGGGAGGGAGATCATATACTTAGAACAGGGTGCCTTACTGTTTTCACTACCAAAACTGAGTTCACCGTTCTTTCACACAAAAACCTGGTCCTGGTTTCTTTCATTTTAGGAGGCTAATTTAGGAAGGGAGTCTTGTCTTGCTGCTGTTATTAGCAGTGATGAGTCAGACACTCTTGCTGATTGGCCATAAATTATCCTGTAGATCCTGATCTGCCTTCTGGCTATGCCTGAACAAAGTACTATGTGGACAAATCTGTCAATTTCAGTTTTTCTAAATTTCTCATTTTCCCAATCTTCAGTTCAGTTCTGCATATGTTTGCAGTTTTTTTTCAATTAAAAAGTTTGCATGAAAATTCACTTAATATTTGAACCGTTGCGCGCAATTTTGCCTAATATGTGCCTTTTTGCAAGCACATTCCCTGCAACAGACTGTATATTTGTACATTATTTGCCTTACTATATGCATGTATATGTGTGTGTGTACATTTCATTCATACAGTGGTACCTCGGGTTAGGAACACGATCCATTCCGGGACGCAGCTGGTAACCCGAAATGGTAGTAACCCAAAGCGCCATTTTGCGCATGCGCAAAGTGCAATTTCCGCAAACCACACGTGCCGCTTCTGCACATGCGTAGAACGCACGCATGGCAAAAATACTTCGGGGTTTGCAGAGTTCGTAACCTGAGGTGTTCGTAACCCGAGTGTACTTGTGTTTTTGTGCATATCATTTGGTTGGCAAATTGCATTGCAAAATTTTGCAAATTGTGAATTTTGAATAAGAGCTTTGTTTCAGTGCATGCATTGCTTTGGGAAGGGCAAATTTGGTAGGTTAGTATTAAAATGGAAACTGACCAACCTTCTCCTTCCAACCCTTCTACATACAATTAGATTGTTTATATCTTCATCAACTGGCCAAGGCTGTACAAGTCACAAGACTTTATTTCCACAACTTTGGGTGGCTGCACTTGAGTTACTGAAGCCCTTACATCAAAAAGGAAGTAATTTCCTGATAGAGCAAGGTGTACAGTGTTTACAGCGCAAGCCAACAAGCTAAGTAATGAGGTCTTTTTTGCGATCCCTTCATTGTACACCATTTTATTGACTATAATTCCTGACTTCTGTCATTGTAACATAGCCCCAAAATTGGCTACAAATACAACCCAGGAAATAAGTTTCCAGGAGGATTATCAGGGCATGCTAATGGCCGCAAGGTATTTTCAACTTGAAATTCTACCAAAGGTGGGGGTAGTACAATACGAAGGGATTGTTTCTTGCAAAGGGTGGAGGGAAGCAGAAACGGTAAATGATGCAAATTGGCAGGATTACAATATATAATGAATCCAAAGAAGATTTTAAAATATAATTGGAAATGGTTTTGAAGAAGGGAGCAGGCAGAGCCAGCCTATTTTATCTGTTGTTGGGACTTCAGCTTACAACCTATTAAGGAATTTAGCTGTGCTAGAGAAAATGAAAGATAAAATGTACCACCACCACCACCCTTTGCTTTTAGGAAGTACTAATTGCACATAAATGTCATGTACTGCAGAACAGCTATGGGCTGAGCAACAATGAAAAGCCTTGTGTTGGATTTTCAGGGGTCTTAACTCCTTGAGACCGGGAACTGACAGCTCTTGATTCCTAAGGAGACTGTTGACAGGCGGTTATGCTATCTTATTGTTTGGGTTTATCAGGGCGGGGAGCAGAAATTGCTGATGTTTGCTTATTTGTCCTATGCGCAGAATGAAAACCAATCCAGCAAATACAATTGGTCTTTGATGTTGTTGCTTTCAATCGAAAGATGTAGCAACCAAGAATGTAACTGTTTACATTCTCCTCTCCCATCTGTGTCGTGCTTTCTTTGCACTGAAATGAATGGGGTAGAATAATATAATGACAACATAACTTATGCAATTTACATGCATAATTTGGTAAATTACATAATTTCACCACCGTGGATGGAGAGGCAAACAATGTAGTTTTGGGTGGAAATCCGCTCACCCTTCCTCGTTGCAGACAGGTATACCCTCTGCCCTTTGCGATCTGACGAGGGAGGTACCTCGGTCTACTTCTTGGGAAGCAAAGGAGGTCTTTGGATTAAGCTTGCTGCCCTGGAAATTGATACTTCCTCCTTCGTCAACTGGCCAATTGTGAGCAGGCAAGTAGGTGGGCCACTCCCAGGAGGTGGGCTCAGTCTGCTCCCTGGGTATATAAAGGCTTATGGCTTGCCTTGGGCCATAGTTTTTGGTGGAAGACATACTGTAGAGGAATGGAAACAGTGCCAAATGCAATGAATACAGAGTGGAATGGGAAATAATGCCTTCTTCCATCCTCCAGCTACAGGGTTCCTTTTTCTGCCTTCCTACTCTTCCCTCAAAGGGCAGCTTTTGTCTTCTTGAGACTTATCTTCTGCTTCCTCTCTTACTTCTGTGAGTCACTTAGAGGATTATCAAATATCAGGAGGAGTTTAGAACCTTGCAGCATCCCAGCAGCGCCTCCTTTTCCCAGCATTTAACACTCTCAGGCTTCTTGCATATATTTATTTCCAATTTTAGTGAAGCTTTAGTGATGTTCTTTATTCAGCCTTGCCAATTCATTGGATGGGTAAAGTTCTGAGCAGTGGTAAAAAACTTATTAAAAGTTTTCCTGCCTCATTTTTAAAGTCTATTGTGGCAACTCCTGGCATAATTAGGTAGTGCATACACAGATCAATTTCTGAAGTGAACATTTTGCCAGGGCTACAATATTTACAGAGGGAGCCACCTAGTGGAAGCGATACGCAATGCCTATTTCTTTAGTTATGGAACATAAGTGGGATGCAATTGCATTGCCAGAGTTTTGGGGCTCATGAACACAAACTCAGTGTTCTTCCCCCTTGCCCTTGATTTGTCAGAATCATCTCATAAATTGGAAACACTACAAGGTTCTTGTATCAGTTCTGTGCTAGAGGTAATACCTGAAATGATATTGAGCACCTACAAGTGGCCTGAGAAACTGTGTAAATATGGAGGGGAGATCCTGAAAGAGGGGAAGAGTGCTATCCTGGGAGGGAGAATGGAAGTGTTTGGGGGTAAGTAATCCTAAAAGGATATATGTGTGTTTCCGTGCTTTGTGCTGCGCATGCATTGTGACTTTGATGTGGCATTGTACACATGGTGCTCATGGGGCATGTCTGATCAGTCTTAGCTTCAGATTTCCCAGCTTTGTGGAACTTGAGTCCACATGAGCTAGACTTAACTTGAACGAGTAGTTGTTGTTTTTAACAATTGAATAATAATAATAATAATAATAATAATTTATTATTTATACCCCGCCCATCTGGCCGGGTTCCCCCAGCCACTCTGGGCGGCTTCCAGAAAAACAGAAATTCTAAAATACAGAAATCCATCAAACATTAAAAGCTTCCCTAAACAGGGCTGCCTTGAGATGTTATTGTTACAGATGTTGGGTGGCACTCTTACTCTCTGCCAAGTGGTAGCAATATTCTAGGGGGTTCCAAATGCTCACTCGGTGTTTGTGTTCCAATGGAGAAGTGAAGATGTGGAAGAGACTGTTGTAGCTTTAAGAAATATGACCACCACCACCCCTTCAACATTTTTGCACTTTCAGTCTTCATAGACAGAATTCAGATCTTACAACATAGTCATTTCAAGAGGGACCTCTGTAAACCTTAGAAATTAATAAACGATGGGGTTTGGATTATTTGAAAGGAAGGTTGCAAGCCAGTTGGAGGCTGGAGGTTAGGTTGGAAGCTAAGCTTCCTTCCAAGCCACTGCCCCCCTCTGGGGCCGGCCATGCAGCTTGCCCAAACAGTTCTTCCCTTTAATGGAGGAAAATAGCAGGGTGCTTTAATGGACGCTTTAGAGGGCAATGTGGCAAACTGCTCTCTGAAGCACTTCCCACCCTTGTGTGACCTCTGCTTCTTCCTCAGCAGTTCACCTGGGCTACCTACTACCTGTGCCTCTCGCTTGTTCTCCTGCCTGCTGTTCTGTCATCGTGCAGCAATTGGCATGGTTGCCAACAACTACAGCATGATGCTTGCAAAAATCTAGCCTAGCAAGACAAAACCGGCTGATTTGTAAGTACAGTACATAATCGGAAGTTACTTAACGTTAACCACTTACTCCTTGATAAAAACTTGGGTTTGTTGTAAATTGCATGATCATAACCTCTGACTAAAGCATAGCTGCCAAGTTATCCCTTATTTTAAGGGATTTTCCCTTATGCTGAATAGGCTTCCTCGCGAGAAAAGGGAAAACTTGGCAGCTATGGACTAAAGGTGTGTTTTATTTTAATATCTTTTGGGGACCAATTCTATTGATTTTTTTTTAAAAAAAAACTCTTAATGTCTCATATGCCTTGTTTTGTTTTGTTTGTTTAAAGATGGTGACAATTGAATTTCCAAGACATTCTCCACAGGGGGTGCTGAGAGATGGGTAAGTGCAAGACTAGTGAAATCAAACTACATATACAACAATACAACAATGCACATGTGTATGGTTCACATATGTGCAAGGAAAGAACTTATGAGATGGTAAAGAACTTTCAGAAAACAGAGAAGTGCCCGTCCCCACGTACAGTTTCCAAGTTCAAAAAAGCCCATGGACATGTTTCTTCTACCTTAAAGCTGCACTCAGCTTTCAGATCAGTTTTTGATTCAAACTGAGCATGATATTTCCCCCATCTATGTTTGCCCTCCAACCCAGCCCATCTGATGCTCTCAATATGCTAAACACCAGACTTTAAACTTGCTGCTTATGGCAATGAATGCCAGATGTCCATTGATAATGCTGTACTGACAATTTCATCAAGATTACATTGTGAAAGTGTTTCCGGGGTTGCTGAAGAAGCAGGGACAAAATCTAATATATTTTATGCATAAGACTTCCCCCCCCCTTAAAAATAAAAATAAAAATCATTTTACTACAATAGTACGCAGCCACAGATATTTTAGAAGCACATAAGAAATCCGTATAATGACTCCCTCCTATGCCTTTTAATCAAATTAAAATCAATATTTTTTCTTAGAACACATCACTGAATGAAAAGCATAAGTTTTAAAAGCCTAATATTCCCAGTGAAGCCCACATTCTAGCATTGCAATCTCCCGACCATTGCCCTGAGACTTAGACCATTTAAAAATTTGCTGCACACCCAGCTATTGTGACAAAAAGGAGGCACCCACATTTTAATGTCTAATAAATTTTGTGGAAATACGATCTGCAGCTGCACAACTTTGACCTTTTCAAAACACTTCATTTCAACTAGTTGGTCACTCAAGGCTTTGCAACAGGTTACCTTTTCCGCTCCCCCCCCCCCTAAATGCAAAGAGGAGGAGTGGAATGGTCAGCTATTCAAAATACTGAATATTGAAAAGGTCAACAAAGTACAGGCACAGCAATGTGGAAATGAGACAATGTGATTCTGGGTACCTCATTTTGGTGACAAAGATTGTAGCAAGAAGAGAAAATGTCACAACACAAATCCATTTCCAGGAAAGGACTGGGGGATGTTGCAGAATGAATCAATGCATGCTAATGTCTTAAGGCTGTGATATCAAAGTTGGAATTTAATCTTAGAAGAGTTGACCCTATGCCGCTCCATGAGTATTCTCACCCACCTACAATAAAGACTCTCTCTCCCTCTCTCTCTCTCTCCCTCCCTCTCTCTTGATATATCAATATATCAATATATCAAGCCATGCCCTTTATGAGGGGAAGTACATGCCAATGAAGTGTTCAGATATTTGGCTGTAAAATTCAGCAGGTGATCTGGATGCATTTCCAGGTCTTGGCATGATGTACCTGAGATATGTGGATGAACGAATCACAGGAAGCACAGAAGGCTCTAAATCCACACTTTGCAATTTTGGGACCAAACTGGATGGAACATTCTAGTTGGCCTCTTGCCAGGACAAAGTATGGAAGCAGTTGTTGCCCTCAAGATGTGCATGCAATTAAAATTAACTTTTCAAATGTTCATCCAGGCAGAGTAGTACAATGCAGGCAATTCTCTGAGCATACCAGCTGTCAATACTGAAGCTTCTCACATTCATCTTGCAGGCCACTTCCTTCTGCGCAAAGCATGCTTTAGATTCCCACTTGTATCCTGATTGCATTCCACTTCTGACATAACCAGGTTTGGAAACAGGGGGGTGGGGAACCATCTCTTATCTCTTTTGGCATGTGGACTCCATGGAACATAAAGCAACACTCCTACCCAGGGGAAGTGAAACATTGTAAATGTCAACGTACACTGAATTTCTTCCCCATGAAAAGTTTCTCAGCTCTTTGAGACACCACAGTTTTTAATGTAATTTCAAAAAGTCAAATTATGATTTGCAACTTGGCTTGAGAAACAAGTGCAAAGCTTCCTTCACTTCATAACAAGTGCTATGATGCCATTTGCCATTTTATTTTATTTTATTTTCAGATGGAAGACAGGGGTAAGTATGGAATGCTCTCCCCAGGGAGGCTCGTTTGGCACCTTTGTTACATACCTTTAGGCACAAGGCAAAAACATTCCTCTTCTCCCACGCCTTTGGCTAATTAAACAACTAAGGGCTCTTAAAATGGGGCTGGGGTATTGTTTTAGTTTGTTACTATGTTATATATTTTTGTGGTTTTATATTGGGAACCACCCTGTGATCCTTGGATAAAGGGTGGTATAGATATATTATTAATTAATTAATTAATTAATTAAAAACATATATTCACAAACTGGCATAATAGTCATTTTCCAAGAAACTCTAGAGCAGGGGTGAGGAACCTGTGCCCTCCCTCAGATGTTGTTGGACTCCAACTTCCACCAGCTTCAGCCAATGGTCAGTGATGATGGGAGTTGTAGTCCAAGCAACACTTGGAGAGCCAAAAGTTCTTTGGTACCATCTCAGGGAAGTGTAGTTAATATGTCTGGGGGAGGGAAGTGACAACTAGCCTACATTTTCTTTTTTCTTTTCTAATATAGTTTTTTATTGGTTTTTCATATTACATACTTCATATACATATTATACATGTCAATTTATATCTCATCTTCCTCCTGACTTCCTTTCTTCCGTCTGCTGCCTATTTTATTTAAATATTTCATATTTTCTTTTCAACTAGCCTACATTTTCAGCATTTCCCCAAACTGCAATTTCTAAGATTCTCTGTGAAAACATTACAATTTTAGTGGTATAGACCTGAAGTGGAGATATGGGGTGGCATCCAACTAATGTGCCCTAACAGCATGAGGATTTATGCTTGTACAACAAAATTGTCTCCTTCTCCACCCTTAAATCTGTTCTAGGGATTTTCCCCAACCCTCCAGAGCATATTTGGCTAAGACATTGGGGGGGGGGAAGGTGGCATTCCATTCCACTAGTATAACTCCTTACACTGTCAGGACATATTAATTGGACACTTCCCATGATGTTCATTTGAATATATGTATGCCTATTATCTAATTTATCCTGGTGGGTTAGGTGACAGCCAGAAGAATTGGGTAAATTACTAACACTACATTGTCCTGACATGAACAGTAACATGAATCCCCAGGAGATGTTACGGCCCTCCTGAGATTATGGGTGTTCTTGTGAATTTTTAAAACCGGACTTGCACAAAACATATTCTATGTGAAAGCAAAGATTCCTCCCAACTGGAATAGAGGGATTGATGCCCTTGTCAAAACCAATTCAATATTAAAAGCACACTTCCATTATACCCTCAAAGGAAAGTCACATCTCTCTAAATGAATTAAAGGAGGTTCTCCTCGTGGCTGTTGTTCAGTTACAACCTAATGAAATTGTACTGTCAGGCAATGACAGATCCAACATTTCTTGGATATCATGTTAAGCTTTCCTCCTTATGTTCTATCCTGGGCAATTACAGCTCACAATTTCTCTTAATAGAGGGCAATATCCTGTACCATCATTTGCATGAACACTGTCATTGAAGTACTAAGTAAAAATGAATGGCAGTTAAAACTCCAAATTTGGACTGATTGTTAAACAAACTGGCAGAAAATGCAGCTTGTTTCATATATAATCAAGTACCTTCTAGCGCTACTTTTTTTAGGAAAGAAATCCTCTCTTTGGGTAATTCTATAGCGTAGTGCCAAGTGCAGACCAATGGAAAATGTGATAACGACATTGGCTAGCTAGACTGCTATTTATGTATACATTTAAAAAAAAAAGCTTTGCAAATGGTGGGAGTGAAATCATCGGCAGAACAGTTCCTTAAAGCATCTTAGTTTTCTAAAGCCATACTTATCTAAAATTGAAACAAAGAACAGCAGCAGGCATGTGGCAATAAAGCCAGAGCATAAAATGGTTTGTGTGTGTGTGTGTGTGTGTGTGTGTGTGTGTGTGGTATAGCCAAATGTCAAAAAAAGAGAAGATGGGGGGAGGGTGGGACTTCTAAAGCAACAGAAGAATTGTATTGGGAAATGGGAATAGAGCAGTTTTGAAGATCTTTGGAACTTTAAATTATTCAGAACTGATACAATCCAAAATAAAACACATGTATGTTTACCATCTGCTTCAATCCAAAGAGGAGTCTACCGAGAATTAATTTCAGCTGCCAGAACTACACAGTTGGAAATGAGACTCTGGTTTACCACAATCATTGCCTGGAAACTGAAAGTTAGGGAGAAAGAGGCAAAGTGTGTCTCCACAGAGAAAAGCGCCCCTGGGAGCAGAGCAATTGCTGTGAAGTGTCTAGATATGAAGAGACAAATGAAGTTCAGCCACTGAAGCCAAATTCAAGGATAAGGTTGGTTGCTATTCCTAAAAGGGAAGTCTTCTGAGTCATCCTTGCAAGCTGACTTTTTTGGCTGGAAAACAGACCTTTCCCTCCTTCTGCTCAAGGAGACAGAGAAGGTTAAATAATATGCTCATAGGCATGGTACGCCAAGAGCCTATTCTTTTACAGCAACTAGAATGTGTGGTAGCACTTCCATTAACCGTGAAGGTACAAGATGGAGGTCAGTGGTGATAGTCATTTTGTTTTGTATTCTGTGTGGTGTAGTGGTTTGTATCAGTGTGGTGTAGTGGTTAAGAGTGGTAGACTCGTAATCTGGGGAACCAGGTTCGCGTCTCCGCTCCTCCACATGCAGCTGCTGGGTTACCTTGGGCTAGTCACACTTCTCTGAAGTCTCTCAGCCCCACCCACCTCACAGGGTGTCTGTTGTGGGAGAGGAGGGGAAAGGAGATTGTGGGCCGCTTTGAGACTCCTTCGGGTAGTGATAAAGCGGGATGTCAAATCCAAACTCTTCTTCTCTCAAGCTGGAATTGGGATACTGTCATTTTGTCACTTGAGTCCACTGACAGGACTCTAGGGTGATTTCCTTGAGAATCATAGGATTGGAAAGGGATTGTATTTAAAGCGGACCCCTTCCACCTGGTCCCTGGAACATCAGAATGGCTTGGGCCATTGACCCAATCACCCCTGACATACCCTCCAACATTTTGCAAGGACAATTTGGGGCACCCCCACCACCATCCCGCTGACCTCATTGCTCCCTCCCTCCCTGCCACCTACCCCTTCCTCACCTGCCTGCTCACTTGCCCCCACCCTTTGTCTGCTGTCCTCCACAGTCTTGGAGGAGCATTGGGAGATGCCGTGCGGAGGGCGCGGACTAGTGGAAGGTTGCACTGGCCTGCACCTGCAACTTCCATCCATCACAAGCTAGCAAAGCATATGGAATTCACTAGGCTGGGGAAGGTTGCTGTTCGTTATGACAACCCTGCTAAAATAGGAGTCAGTTTGACTTGGCTACAGCATCCCAAACATAGCAGTTAGTTTACCTTGTGTCTCATAGTCACTTTTAATGCAACCTGCCACGATGTTCTTCCTCAAGCAGTGGTGGGAACACATCGTGTCTTGCTATAACCACAAGAGGTACACTAAGAAGATTGCACCACAAGGGTCCAATTTTCTATTGCCTCGAGGTATTTTTGAGTCCTAGAGTCTGGATGAGTAATTTTCCAAAAGGGGTGCCTGCAATGCCTGCATGCAGCTTATAGCAATGTACATGAAATTTATATAAAATATATTTATTCTAGATCACCTTATTTGTGGCCATTTTCAGGTTTTGCCATGTCCAGTGCCTCATAAGTGGAGAACTAAAACAAAACCAGTATTCATCCTTCATTTTGTTCCCTAATTCAGAAGACAGAAACTCATTCCTGCTCCCAATAGACCTCTAGCATTCCTCTTTCTGGGCTGTTGAAATATGAGGCACTGATTGTAGAACTGCTCCTAGAATTAAGTTTTATTCCCAGTAATAAGTTTTCCTTTACAGTAATTGAGACTGGGCTAAACCGTTTGGTAGGTAGAAGCAAGGATACTAATTGCCTGATATGTGGCCTTTCAAAATATATGTATATCTTAGAGACAATAGCAGTATATCTCAAAGCTCTTCGCCAAGTTGCACAATTCATTATCTGAGTGTTGTTATTACTAATGGCCCTCTAATAGACTTCATAGTAACAATAAATATCTTTTTAAAAGCTTTGAGATCTGAAATATACTCAGAGTCCTGTAGTGACTTCATGCTCTTTATTGCAGCGTGTAAAACAGTGAATGAAATGCCTCCCAAGGCTTTTATATACATTATTTACACAATGAGTCCCGTCTGATTGGCTGATTCTGCTTCCCTCCTGGAGCCTGATTGGTCTTTTCCTGCAGGCCAATCAGTTGTTGCATTCTACAATCCTACCAGCCTAATAGGGTGATTAATTTATTCCTGGAGCCTGATTGGTCTTCTACCGCAAGCCAATCAGTTGTTGCATTCTAGGATCCTACTTGCCTATTGCTCTAGGATCCAAACTTAGTACATAACAAGATCACTTTTCAGTTACCAGGTTTCCCAGCTGGAAGACAGAGATTTGTGTCGTCCTTGGCTGAAGCACCCTTGGCTGCCCCTTGAAGAGGAGTGGAGAGCCTTTTAATGCACTGTTTCCATGGCTCATTTTTATTTTGTTAATAACATGCACATAGCATTATGCCTCAGTCTAATGGCACATGATACAAATGAAGTTTTCTCCATTCTAAGAGCATAGCAGGTGGTTTGATGTTAACTAAATAGCTGTGCTAGATGAAACACCATAGTTTGGTGCATGTATTCATAGCCAGCTCTTCTCTGTGTCCTGACTATGGTCAAAGTGTGGTTGATTATGAAGAAGGAGCTTCTCAGTGGTCAAACACATATGGAATTCTTTGTCTCAAAAAGCTTGATTGACCCCATCTTTTGCTGTGCTTTTCTGGGCAGTTAAAATTAATAATTTGACAGCATTTAGCTTTATTGAATATCTGATTTTTACAATCTGCTGATCTTGCCTTTGTTTTATTATATTGTCAATTTATGAAATGTTACATTACGGTCTTATATATCACTACTCAAAGGACAGCCCCACGGAGCTCAATCACACTTTCTCTGACATTGGTGTATATAGGAGTGCAGCTATAGTTTTTAAATGTAGTAATTAACCCTGAGTGGCATGTAGCCACGGGTATAAATTTCCAGGTAAATAAATAAATAGTATTACTAAAGTTCTCACAAGCGTTCCTATGCCCCCCTAAACTGTTTTAGAGGGGGCTGAGCTCCCTCCCTATTCAGAAGGCCCCACACACAACATCAGGACCACAACTTCATAGAATCATAGAATTGTAGAGTTCTGTGATGAGTTGGAAGGACCCACAAGGGCCATCTAGTCCAACCCCCTGCAATGCAGGAAACATTTGCCCAATTGATTGTGCTTGCAACACCAGGACAATGTGTTGGGACCCCTCAATCGTCCAGAGAAGCTGGTGCCTCTGAGTTCCCATCATGATCAGAAGAATGGAGAGTTCAACTAATGAGTTCAGTGTAAAGAATTATGCTTGCACAATGCAGCTTTCTTCGACTCTTCTCTTCTAACAACCCCAAAATTGGCTCAGGGAAACCCTGAAACAGTACACAGGGAGGAGAAGGGGTAATAATTCCATCTGACAAGCTGAAATGCTTGGTCTGATGGGGCTGTCATTTTAGCATGATGTCGAATTCTTCCCAGAGCACTTGTTTATCCTACGTAGTCCACACTCAAATTTAGATTTACTGCATATTTTTAACCCCTGAAAATCACCTCTTGGTCTTCAAGAACATGCAGAAAAATGAGGAGAAATGAACAGAGGCCTGAAGTGCACCAACACAGTTTGAGACTGCTTGAGAAACATCTGGGAGAGGAGGAGCCTTAGAAAGGGTAGAAGGCAAGGACTTTTAGTCCTGGAAACTGCCCCATAGGGGCAAGACTTATAAGGAAGTGTTGTTGAGTTGTATGTGCTACAAATGGGTTAGTGTGTACTCCAGCCCATTTGCCAGCCTTCTATTATTTTTACTCGCCATGCCAACATTTTGACCTATCAAATGGATCACAAAGTGCTCTTTAGGTTTCTCTTTCCCCACTTTAGTTCAATTTTCTGAACTAAACTTTTGACCCTCCTGTGAACATCTGGTTCTTCTGGTCAGACCAACCCCAAAACCAAAAGCAATTTTTTTTAACGACTAAGAACAGAACACAGCAGTGGCTTGAAGAGTTTCATTCCTTCACAATGAGTTTTAGCTAATGATAGAATCTGAGGAGAGAAAGAAAAATCAAAAGAAGCAAAGGCAAAATGATAACACAAGACGTAAGTAAAGAAACAGAAGGAACAGGAAGTGAAGAATCCAGGGGGAAAATGTGGTGGGAAATTCTCTTTGAAAGATTTAGCTTCAAAAAAGTGAGCAGACAGCCATGATGAATTGGGAAGACAACAAGATGAAAGTTTATCACAAGAATTTGAGGCCAGATTGGAGGTAGAAAATAATTGAGTATTGTCAATGTGGACATGCTAATTAATACCAAAAGACTGAATGTGAGAAACTTCATCAAAGGATGAAGATACAGAATAAAAACTAAAAAGCATAAAAAGAACTTTGAGGGAACTTCAATAGAATAAGAAGAAAAAACAAGTTGCTTTCACCTCTGATAGAAATTAGATTTATTTATTTATTTAGCTTTTTACTTTAGGCAGAAATTGGAACAAAACTAGAGATTTCGGAGGAAAAAAAGAATTTTCTACAAAATTGCCTTGGCATTAGGCTCAAGTCAAAGGCAATTTGGTGTTATGGGAGTGAAAAAATAGTAGTTGGCTGTTGACACAGCAATGAAAGACTTCGTGCCCATGCCCTCTTTTTATCAACAATTGTTCAAGTGGATTAGTGCAAAGCTTGGAAACTTGACCTCTTGAGATCATTATACTTATTAAATATGCTCAAGCTACTTTGTCCTCCAGTCCATCTACCTAAGTGGATTCATATTAATCTCCAAGAACAATAGATTCCTGTTTTTATGATTGGAACCTCTCCAATAATATTTTCCCATGGTGTAGAAAGATTTAGAAAACGAGTTGGAAGGGGAGTCATCTGGGATGTCAACTGGGATAGCAGACTGAAAGCATGGGCTAAATAACACATGTGCCTTCATTCACATCCTGTAGCCATTACTGGTATTATCCTTTGTTCTTTGTGAAGCTGGGCTGGAACGCTCTCTAAATTGCTAGGAGTCCAGATGAGAATCGGATGTAGGGGAGGGGAATCTATTGCAGTCAAGGAGAAATTCTTCATCCTCCAGGGCAGTGGCAGGCATGGTTAGAGGCTGAATTTGTCCTGCAATTACAAAATTGTAGTCCTATGAGCAAAGCATTATCCTGGGATACAAGTGAATATATAAGTAAAGGGAAAGGTGTTGCATAACAGATTGCTCTGAGCCATCTCTCTAAGAGTTATTGGGATGATATGTTCCACAACATCACCCGGCTGTATAAACATTCCCCTAATACACTTTCAATTGCCTTACAGGTGCTATAAAACAGAGTGTGAGTTGATTCCTGCCATATGGAGTCCTGGTTGACCTCTCTCAAGAATAGTGGGCTTGCAAAGTTGCCTGACCTGTGAACATGTTGTTAACCATGTCTTTTTTGACTGGTCCACTTTGCTTTGAAAAGAAACAAAGCAGCTGTTTCTCTTTAATACTTCTCATGTGATGCCACGACTAAATTTTCTAAAACTTGGAAGATTTGAAGAAAAACATCAGTGATGTTTTTCTCAGCGCATACCCATTGAAATGAAGGAACACAATTAAGTTTGTTCTATTAATTTCAGTGAGTATGTCATACTAAGCACTGGGTGCAGACACTTTGAAAAGTATTATTAAATCATCTTCAGTCACTGGTTGTTTTTTTTTACACAAACTTGTTATGAAGGTCCCAAGTATAAATGTATTAGCATTAGAGAAATAATGTATCGATATGGAACTTCTGAAGGAAGGAAGGAATGCTATGGGCAAGAGTCACCTAAAGACACTTGCGGTAGAAGTCCTGTGACCATAGCTGCCAAGTTTTCCCATTTCTCACGAGGAAGCCTATTCAGCATAAGGGAATTTCCCTTTAAAAAAGGGAGAACTTGGCAGCTATGGTCCTGTGCAAGGACTTCTGCTTGCACAATGGGGTTTTCCCACCTCTCAATAACGTGGGGGGGGGGAAGAAGGGGGTTCATTCTGTCTAGCAAGCTGAAATGCATATACAGAATGAGTTATTAAAAGTGTGTGTTGAATTCCACCCTATATTTCTATGTTCAGAGCATACATTTGTAATCACACTGTTAGGTTAAAGAGAAATCACACACAGGGCCGGCTCTAAGGCAAGGCTGGGTGGTGCAGGGCGCCGGGCCAGCAGGGGAGTGCCGCGCGGCTGCGCGCTGCGCCCGCCAGACAGCCACGGTGGGAAACGGGGCAGGGGGGGGCGCTGGAGCGATCTTCACACCATAGTGCCAGGGCACCCAATATGCTTAAGATGGCCCTGATCACACACACAGAGTTCTGACAGAATTTAGAGTTCCAAACCTCCCTGTCCGAAGAAGTGATCAGTGGGATTTCATCTTTTTTCAGTTGACTGTGACAGCATACCCCTGGGTACCAAATCAGATAGAGGAACTGTGTGTGCAGAACTTATTTACATAAATGTTTTCCCATTGAGGTATTGTATTTCCCACTTCCCTCCATATACTGTATATTCCTGCGTATAAGACTACTTTTTAACCCAGGAAAATCTTCTCAAAAGTCTGGGTCGTATTTCTTATATGGCGAGTATATCCCAAACTCTATATTTTAACTGGAAAAGTTGGGGGTCGTCTTATATGCCCAGTCGTCTTATACGCCGGAATATATCTTATTGCAAACAACACAGCATGTTTATTTGTACATGCATTTCTAAGTGGATTTATGCATTTTATTTAATATAATTAAAATATTCCATAGGCCATGCAACATAGAACACTAGCTAAAGCTTATGCCAGCTCTATTAAAACAAACGGGACTTGCACAAAATCACATGCCCATACCCTTTTAAATACAATATAAATCTGACACACTACCTGTTGTTTTTTAACCAATCAAAGATATTGCAGAAATTCTTTTTCATTTTTTTAAAAAATAATTCAACCCTATGAAGACACTGAACCTGGGAATAAACCCCACTGAACATCTATTTAGAACTTACCCATGAGTATTCATGCATAGAATCACCTTGCTTGTCAGTCAGAAAAGTTCACTTTTACATTCAATATGGCTTTTATATGATAGCATATTATTAGTTCTAGGTGGTGAGCTACATAAGTAGCTCCTTCAAATAAATTAGTGGCATACATACAGAAAGAAAACATGCATACCATCTAATGAAATAGGATTGTATTCAGTGTAAGCAGGGATTTTTCCAGCTGGAACTCACAGGAACTCAGTTCCAGCACCTCTCAGATGGGCACCATTGCCATTCTAAGAGAACAGGAGAGGCATTCATGATGAGTTCCAGCACCTCTTTTTCCAGAAAAATAGCACTGAGTGTAAGCCCTATTCAAAGTAGACCTGTTGAAATCAATATACACAACAAATATACGGCTTTATTTAATTGAGTCTACGCTAAGTAAAACTTAAGATGAATGCAATTTATAGAGCATATGTAGGCTCTATGTCTATCAGAAATAAAGGGTTAAAATCTATACCTGTAATATTCATTCCAACCAAAACTGCTATCACATATTACTGGCTTTGGCCAATGAGAACACTTGGCAAATGTAGCCCACACTATTGGTGTCCCTTTAGACCAGGCTTCCTCAACCTCGGCCCTCCAGATATTTTTGGCCTACAACTCCCATGATCCCTAGCTAGCAGGACCAGTGGTCAGGGATGATGGGAATTGTAGTCTCAAAACATCTGGAGGGCCGAGGTTGAGGAAGCCTGCTTTAGACACACCTTGCAAATAACAATCTTTATTCTTGTAAGCACAATGCAAGCACAATGCATTCAGGCAAGAAAGACTACCAGTTTAAGTGCCCTAAAGAGTACAAAACCCATGATGCAGTGCAGAAGGAGAATTTGGGCCTTTAACTGATTTGAGCAACTGGCAGTATTGAAGAAATGGCAGCACAAATGAAATTCAAAAATTCAGATGGATTTGTGTTTATGTAATAATCTGCTGCACAGGGTCAGAAATAGGAGCTGAAAATAAAATTAAGTTAGCAGATTTTGCAGAAACCAAACAAAGTAGCAGAATGTCAAGAGAAGGAAATGTTGAGTCCTTTATAAAAGTAACCAAAAGAAAAAAGCAATTCTGTCTTCAGCTTTCTGTCTTCCAGCACAGCTATATTGAACCAATTGTGGTTGGTCACTGAAATATGAAATGCTTTATTAATGATGAGAAAATTTGTTCCCTGAAGTGTATCCCAAAGAGAGTTTCAACTTATTGAGAAAGGGTCATTATTATCCACTCTATTATAGAATCCAGGAAAATGAATATTGTTGTTTTTAATTGAATTTCCCATAAAGGCAATCTACCTCTTATAACTGAGATAGTCTTCTAGGCTGCTTACAGAGATGTTGTTCAAAACTATTGAAATGATTCTTAACCAAATGTAATCTTTAATGCAGCACTAAAGCGAGCGCTCAAAATGTGTGATGTTTTTCAAGATAAAGGGGTGGGATGTTATGTGTGGGAGGGCAGTGATGACTGCTTCACAGGCAGTGGTAGGGTGAAGTATTAGTAGTTAAAAATCTATGCACAGCAATGAAAAACGCCTGTTTCAGATGCTCTAAAATAGTCCATTGGACCATTTCTGGCAGCCACAGATAAGTGCTACTTCCTAGAGCTAATAAATATGCAATCCATTGAGCTTGTGTGAATTAGCACCGGAAAATAGTGCATGGTCATGTGGTTGTGTTCATGAAATTGAACTTGAGTCTTCCTTCAGTATTGAAGGAACCCCTTCAATTCAAGCGCCTGAAACTACCCTGGTGGGTTTTTTGTGTTTGTATTTTTGTGTTTGTTTCGAGCCTGATAGCTTTCCTTCTGGAGGCTTACTTCCATTTTTGCAATGTTTAGTTTTTGAAATTTGGCTGCTCCATTTGAATCTTGTTGATTCAGTTTCAAAGAAATGAAATTAGAGAGAAATGCACTTAAGTGATATTTCCCCCAGAGCGACTCTGGCTTTTTCTGATGAGACCCTATGGGAAGAGCAGCTCTTTTCAATGCTAGCCTTAAATAAATCAGATTCTGCTGCACACAGGAATCTGATGTTGATTTTTAAGGAGAATTCCTGCTGGAATGAGAGATAATTGTTTCAAAAGGTATGTCGGCATCATGTATTTATTTGCACTGTGTAATGGACCTGATATTTCTAAGGAGCAGACTTAAGTGGTTTCAAGTCCCTTAATGTTTGCATTTACGTTAAAGAACAGTGAATTTCCATTCCTGTTTTATTCCAACAACGTTGTTTGTTGTGGGGGAGGAGGGGAAAGGAGATTGTTAGCCGCTTTGAGACTCCTCCGGGTAGTGATAAAGTGGGATATCAAATCCAAACTCTTCTTCTTCTGGTGTGTCCAGGATTCAATTGTATATTTATTGTATTTATACACTAATAATAATGTACATCGAGATGCGGGTGGCACTGTGGGTTAAACTACAGAGCCTAGGGCTTGCCGATCAGAAGGTCGGCAGTTCGAATCCCTGCGATGGGGTGAGCTCCTGTTGCTCGGTCCCAGCTCCTGCCAACCTAGCAGTTCAAAAGCATGTCAAAGTGCAAGTAGATAAATAGGTATCGCTATGGCGGGAAGGTAAACGGCGTCAGGGGTCCCTTTACCTTTAATAATGCACATTACTTGGCTGAAGATCTGTATTGCAAAATTCCGAGAAGTGCAGATTTGAAGGATGACTGTGTTTTACTTTGTGCATCATTTGTAAGGTGTGACTTGAGTATGTTGACCTTACAGCATGAAGTTTAGTTGGTGATGGAATGATGGTTGCTCTCAACCATTGCCAAATTTAGAGTTCATTAAAAAAAAACAACAACCTCAGACCAAAGGCTTGTATTCCACTATGTGCTTCCAGTCACAGGAGACTCTGATCCAGCAGAAGTTTCAGGGAATGAAAAGTGGGATGTGATTTTTGCTAATTCACTCTTCCCTCCTGCATTGTATGGGATAAACCTTTGGAATTTGTGACACAATTAAAACAAAAATCACCACCACCACCAACAAGGCAGTCAGGTTTTTGACATTTGGGCATTGGAACCTTTGGGAAAATGTTGGTTTACCAGCACAGCTGGTCTTCCAGTCATCAGAAATGTATGATAAATAAGACATCATTTTACATTCTGAATCGAGAGCTAAACTAGCCAATCTGTCCATAAGCCCTTTCAAACCCAAAATTCCCATCTGACTACAATTACTTTGCCAGAACATTGATGTTTCCCAACAATGGTTCAGGTACAGATTCTCATTTTCACGACTTAGACAAGACAGGAAGGACCTTAGGATATGCTTCTGTGAATGTAGAATGCTCCATTGGATTTCCATCTGTTTCTGCATTCTGAATTGACAATGTAGGACCCATCATTCCCACCCATTTCACATTTCCTCCATCTGTTGCCATTGCCAGATGTTCAGCTCTGACCACAAGGCAGTGCAAACATGCTCAGTGCTGGCCTTTTGTGAATATTTTCTGTTAATCTGAGAGAACTGAATCTCCTGGGAGATTCTGCAGCAAAAAGAACCCTTTCCCCCATGGAGGCTGAATTATGTAACTTTTAAAAAATCCCATTATGAAATCCTGGGGAAATAGAAGTTGCCAGTCACCTTGCGTTCTCCGAGTCTCTTGAGCCAAGCAAACATAATGTTAGTTGTTATAAATTAATGCAGAAAGGATTGGGGGGGGGGAGAGAAAACCATGATTAAAATGGATATGACTGTTGGAGCAGAGAATGCTTTCCTAATATACATATTAAACTATTCCATGAGGGAAAAATCCAGAACAACTTAGCATTTGAAACATGCTGGAACTGTTTTTAACTAGTTTGCTTTAAAAACAAATCTCTGTTTCATAATACATTGCATCGCTGAATTATTATTATTATTATTATTTTCTACACTTCCAATTACCTGAATTATGCGGTCCAACCTGCTTCTACAAATACCAAATTAATGTTCATTTATTTCTCCACTTGTACAGCCTAGACTGCATTACGACTTTATCAATTGGTCTTTTTTAATAGAGAAAGCTATTTCGATCCAATTTTGTACGTCATGTTACAGATAAATGAAAGCAAAGACCCCCCTGTATTGTATGTGAAATCTCTAATATCATGGCTCTAGTGTAATGCCTTAGACAATCAAGCTAAATATGTCAAGGGACTTTTTAATGCGCTGCATTGATGAAGCAAGGGTATTAAATTTATTCAACCATGAAGAAGACTTAGATTATCACACACCTCAGCTGTACTAGTATGTTGACCAGGAGAGAGAGAGAGGGGAAAAAAATAAAATAGAAAATGAAATGTGATTAGTTCCTGATGGGTTTAAATTCCTTTTCTACATGTGGCATGGAGTGAATTCACATTACCAGCTTCTATCAAGATCCCCACCCACCCCCGTCCCCAGTATCTCATCTGCAACACAGCAAATCCGTTTGATAACATTCTTATCAATATCTGAATAGAAAACATATGGCATAGTGCAATTATTGTCACCTTATTATTTGCTCACTTAAGTGGGAGATCCATTGTGCTCTATCTGAGTCTGGTAAATAGCCATAGCAATAATAACTTCAGATAAGATTGGCTGCAAATGTATTGTGGTCTCTTGCTCTCTTTTTTGTCAATATACTTCATAGCACAGATTCTGAAAACAGATAAGTTAAGAGATTTTTTTTAAAACAAAACAAAACACAAAAATGATTTTGCAGTTGAAGCTTAACAAAAAGCCTATTTTTAAAAGCTTAGTAAAGGTGGGGGGTGAGGGGAAAGAGCCATAATGCATTTGAGTGAGACATGATTATAATACGTTTAAACCCATTGTCAGAAAACGGGGAAATTATGGGCAAGTTTAAAAGCCTGATAATTATAGAGTCACCTAGTTTTGGCAGCACTGTAATATTCATTTTCTTGTTTCTTAGACAGATCCTGGATTTGGAAGATTTAGGGAGAGCAGAATGTTAAAAGAGATGCTTGCAGCACAGATTTTGCTGCTGAAGTCTAATACGGTGCCATTATTTCTCACACACCGTCGTGAGGATCTTTAAAGGGTGAAAGATGGACACCTTCATGAAATTCTCTAAAAAGTGTGAAATAAGTTTCAGCATTAACTGTTGCCCCTATAACTTAAGTTAGTGTTATAATGAGACATCTTGATCAACCATGGTTTATCCTGATGGGAACAAACCTAGCCTCCTTCTGACTCCTTTTGCCCCTCCAGGCATGGCCAGACTTGGCCCTCCAGCTGTTTTGGGACTACAACTCCCATCATCCCTAGCTAACAGGACCAGTGGTCAGGGATGATGGGAACTGTAGTCCCAAAACAGCTGGAGGGGTAAGTTTGGACACGCCTGCGGGCCTAGACTATGAGGAGGAGTTTGGGAGATTTTGCTGCTATTTGGGATCAATTGCATGTTAAGTTATTTCTGAACCCCCAACTTTGGCCAATCTCAGCTATGGTTAGTCAGCTACATAAACTGGGATTTGAAGCTGGCTTGTTTCGAACATCTCATGGTTAAGAATCGCCACAGCTTGTCAGGTTGGAACAATATGAAAGCTGTAGCGAATAATAATAAAAATGGACTCTTTCTTGTGACTGAGCTGAAGGAGTGGAGGAGATCAGGAAGCATGTGAGCCCAGGGAGGCTAGGCTAAACCGCAGACTAAACTACAGGATAAACCATAGCTTATCAGGGCACTACCTTCCATCGTTCCCCAATCTAACGATTATTATTTATCGCATTTCTATCCCACCTTGCCTCAAAGGAACTCATGGTGGCATACATGGTCCTCCATCTCCATCTAATAATAATAATAATAATAATAATATCATGGTCAATATGGACTAAGTTTATTCCAGGTTGAAATGACCACCATTTTTCTTCAACATGATGTATAAAATGTCCATGGCATTTGAGAACCAAACGGCAGGCTAAACAAATAAGCTGATATCCAAAAATATCTGAAATAAAGTGAAAGGGTAGCAGGAGCCAGAATATAAACTGGATGGAGTGTAGCATTTATATCAAAAAGAAAACAAACCTCTGAGAGACAGTAGGAGATGCTACTTTTTCATAAAGATAAGCAATTGTAAAGGGCATAAGACCACAACAAAGGTCAAGTGCCTTTAAAAAGATGGGATGCATTTTTACTAGATCAAGTCAGAAAAAGGATAGGTAGATGCAGACACAGAGAAACACACACACACACAGAGAGAGAGAGAGAGAGAGAGAGAGAGAGAGAGAGAGAGAGAGAGAGAAGCAAGCAAAATGTTGCTGAAGCAACTCCTTTTGTATTTGCTTTTTTTGGGCAAGACAAATGATAATGGCTATTTTAAAGCCCTTCAAGTCTATTTCTGTGTAAGACAAATGCTCTCAGACCTTTAACCAGTGAACATATTATTAAGCAGGACCCTGTGGATCTTGTAACTGGAGAAATGTTTGGAGAGTCTGGAATTTGTCATCAGATGCTAATGACAGAAAAGGCTTGCAGCTCCAGAAGGCTAACGGTTAGGACTCAGCTGTCTTGAGAGTGAGGGTGCTGCTAAACTAATAGGTAAATTCCCAGGGCCTGACTCATCAATGCTGCAAGCAAGGCCTCTTCATTTCCCTTGTTATTTTCTGCCCATTCTAGCAATACTGAAAATGACACCAGATTTCTTTTTAATGGCAGTAAAAGCAATGCATTTGCCCACAGCCCATCATTGTTTTCCAGCGGCTAGTTTCATTCTCATGATCACTAGCAAATATGTGCTGGGAAGGTACAATGGGTTTTGTGAGCCACATGCTATCCAGATTTTGTGTCTCTGTGTGTGTGTGCGTGTGCGCGTGCACACTTAAACTGCTTCTTTCCTCTTTCACCCCCCTCCATGCCTAAGACCTGCTGTTCTTAGGAATTGGGGAATATGCCAAATCAGCGAGTTGACGGCGAGAATCACTGAAGAGCAAGTGAAGATTCTTATCTAGGAGTTATTAGAAAATACATCTGAGAAATAGCTTCACTACAACAAAAAAGGCACTTTAGAATTGCTTTACAGGGAAGTGGAATAGAAAGGAGGGTGGCATAATTTTTAAAAATGTAGATTTTCGTCTTGCTCCTCTGTTAACCCATATAAACACAATAACTGCACTGGTTTTCTTTTGTTTAGTGCTATTTCCTTCTTCATTATTTCCAGTGGCAAGCCTTTGTTCTTTGTTCCAGAGATGTGATCCCCACTTGGAAATGCATACCCTCCAACGTTTCTCCGACAAAATTATCATAATCATAATTTTAAGATTGTTAATCACTATGAGCAGCTTCCAACATATATAAAAACATAATAAAGCATTAAACATTTAAAAAAACTGCTTTCATGTGTCTTCTAAAGGTTGTATAGTTACTTATCTCCTTGGTTTGAGAGTCACATAAATCCATACCCTCCAACATTTAGCTGATGAAAATCGGAACGTCCTAAGGAAAAGTAAGACATTCCGGGATCACATCAGAAACTGAGACAGCTTCTGTAAATCCGGGACTGTCCCTGGAAAATAGGGGCACTTGGATGGGCTGGGAATGCATCAACCAGTTAAAGGAAACTTAATTTAATAAACATATGAGGTTGAATCAGTTGTTCATCCAACATTATTATGGGGAAAAACATTCCCCTCTTTGTTTTTAGTTGAGGCATCTGTGTGCCACATGATGCACATTTAGTTATATCTGCAGGCCTTCCTTTCTGCTGGAAGAGCATCAGGTCCCCCTCATCCGAGGACCTTTCTTAAGGGTTCAGAGTCACTTCCCCCAAAGCGATATGAATAAGGTTCTATACAGCTCTTAAGGTGGGATTGCAGCTGGGTTTCTCCTAGTCTATAAGAGAGGGCCAGAGGCTAGGCCAGCTCAGTGGTAAACCTATGGCACGCGTGCCAGAGTGGGCATGCAGAGCCCTCACTGCTGGCACACGCGCCGTCGGCCCATCCATGCTGTTGTTTTGTTGTTGTTTTTCCATTTGTGCTCCCGCTCCTCCCCACGCTACTGCGTGCATCCGCTGCTTAAACCTGGAACTTTCTTTTCTTTTCTTTATTGCTGGTAGCCGCTGATTGTGTTCTGCGATTGGTCTGTTTTTCAATTGGCTGCAGCAGTGGCTGTTTCTGATTGGGCGTAACAGCGTTCATTATTTGACCCTCGTGATTTTTTCCCCCTGCACTTTTTTCAGTGCTGCGTGGTAGTTCCCAGCTCCCCACTCCAAGCCAGGCCTCGCCCATTCCCTTCCGCCGCAGGCCCCTTGCCTCCCATGCATAGCTGTCAAGTTCTCCCTTTTTTAAAAGGGAAATTCCCTTATGCTGAATAGGCTTCCTCGCGAGAAAAGGGAAAACTTGACAGCTATGCTCCCGTGGGACTGACATGACTGGGCTAGGAGGGTACCTGCGCCCACCACCTCCCTGCATGCCTGGCCCAACCCAGCCTCACCCCTTTGCCACTGTGACATTGCCAGAGGGAGGAAGATGGGGAAGACCATGCCGGGATCACAGGCAGGGAGCAGGCAGGCAGACAGTTGCAGCTGTAGGGCTGGCTGGCTGGGGTGGGGCTCTCCCTCTCCTCCTGGCCGCCGCCACCACTCACCTGGCCTCAGGGCTGCTCCGTCCTCCCCATCGCAGCAGCCCGAGAGCCAGCCAGCCAGCTAGCCAGGGAGAGCGCCCAGAAGGAGGGAGGAAGAGGGAGGGAGATGGCAAGAACCGTGGTGATTTTTCTGTTCTGTCTCTCCCCAAAAAAGCTCAACTACTTTGGGGAGCCCCCCCCCAAAAGCTCAAAAACTTTGGACACTTTCTAGTAAGTAAGTGGGTTTTGGTTTGCAGTTTGGGCACTCGGTCTCTAAAAAGTTCACCCCCACTGGGCTAGGCTGTACTGAGACCACAAGTCCTCCTATGTACCTGATGCCAAATCACAACATTAATTCATAAAAACAGTTAATGCATTAAAAAGATACCCCACTTAATCAGGAATCAGATTGACAAAAAGATGTTAATTTTAAACCTGATATGGTTAGTTAAAAATAGTTGTCGTCCCCCGAAAATGACGAGTGGCTAATGGTCTTTCTCTTGTCCCACACTGCCTTTGAGAAGGAGATGGTGTTGGTTTGGAACATACTGGTAATCTACAAACAAGGCTCTTCACAGCTAACCTGATATATAGAGAGAGCACTTCAGTAATCCAATCTTGACGTGACTAAGGCATGTGATACCATACAGGGGCGGAGGAAGGGGGTGCGGTGGGAACGGGCCGCCCTGGGTGTCAAAATGCTGGGCGGCACTCACCTCGGGGCCTGCAGCATGCCCAAGCCACGTGTCTCTCCTGGGAGTGAAGTGGTGGCTTGGGTGCCCGAAGGCTCTGCACTACCCCAAACAGTCCGCCCACTGCCTCTCCCCCCCCCCCAAGCTGTAGGGCGACTGAGTGGGAGGAGGAAGGCAGATTCCTCGGAGGCCCCGGGGAACGTCCTGCCCCGGCTCGCTCCACTGCTGATACCACAGTCTGGTCTGATTTTCTCAGGAGGAGCATGTGCAGCTGGCACACCACCCTACGTTGAAGAAAAAGCACTTCTGACCACCACTGCTGCCTACTCATCCAGATGTAAACAAAGTGGGAGTGTTTTTCTCTAACCACTATGTATTTTTGTCTCTAAAAGCTGTATCTTATGCCCAAATTCATGGAGAGAGGGGGAGAAAATAATGCCAGTCAGATAACCTATGAGGCAGGGGTTCTTGCAGTAGAAGAAGCAGGTTTTGATTTGGATTGCTTTATGACTGTAGAATTGGGAACTCTTGAGGCATTTGAAATTGATCAGAGCAGATTTATAGGGCATAAATCCCAACAGAAAATGAGCATAAACAGAAATCGCTTGGTATTCACAATATGTAATAACATCTGTTTGAAAGTAGTGAAGTTCATGAGAGATTTAATATTCTAGGAAATACATTTGGTCAGTACAGTACAGGGTGTTTTTTTATGGCTTGACACTAAAATGTGAAGGTTTAACTGTACAGGTTATGCTGTGAATGCAAATCATGTCATAGCGTGCTGACTACACTCTGTGAATCTTGAGTGTGACAGATGAGAGAGACATCTTGAAAAGTCTTGCATTTTAATAGTGTTTGGGCTGAGGAGGATAAATGTAGTCTTCAGCTATGAACTGCCGATGTTAACAATTTATTACAAAAGCAGCAAAACGGTGGGTGTGGGGATAAAATGCCTTTCAACATTAAAATATTTTGCAGAAAGATTATCCAATAAATGCAGTATCTAGGGGTGGGGCAGAAGTTTAATTTAGTTTTAAGGCAACTCTAGCTTATTTTTACATAGAGTGAACCAAAATGCAGATACCATTCACAATTTGACAGTTGTACAACCAAAGAATATGCAGGAAAGTATATATATATTTTGGGAGGGGAGTGTGCCTAAAAGTGGATACATTGGTGAAAACAACACAAAACAATGCATTTTATTAAGGAGAAATGCTTGCCGAAAATGTGCTGATGGAAAAATTACATTAAAAATGTGTATTTTAGGATAATTGAACTTGAGAACAGCCTATTGGACCAGGCCAGTAGCCCATCTGGTCTAGTATCCTGCTCTTACAGTGGCCAACTAGATGCATGTGGTAAAACCCGCAAGCAAGTTCCCAGCACTCTCCCATCCTGCAGGGTCCATCAATTGGCATTTGGAATCATTACTGTTTCCAGCCCTGGAGGAAGAGCATGACTTTCATAGCTAGCAGCCATTGATGTGCTATAACATGTGGTCTTAAAGTGCTGACAAATTTCTGTGAGGACTTTTTAAAAAGGAAGCTCAGAGATGCAGAAATGTGGTGAATGGCAAATAAGCTTTGGGGTATGTGTGTGAGAAAACAAGATAACCCCAAACAGACAGGTTTGTCCATCCTTTTTTATAACACCGTTCAATAAATGCAATGTAACAGTTAAGTAGCAATGCAGCATGTTCTCCTTCAAGTGGTCAAGCCCTTAATCTTTTCAAGGAGTGGGCATTTTTAGAATTATCTCAGGACGTGGGCAGCAGGCTGAAATGCAGCTGGTGATTTTTCTTACACGGCTGAATGCATATTTTAAAGCCCCACCAGAATTATTCCGGTCACACTGTGCTGATGATGGGTGAAGCATCATACAGCCTTGTGTCAGGGCACAACCAGCCCCAAATAATAGAACTGTGACACACAACTCAAGCATTTCAGACGAGGGTTTTTTCCTTTTTCCTTTTTTGCAAGCTGTCAGTGCAATGCAAAGCTGACATGTTTGTGGCCATGACTGTGGGTTCCCCACCACCTCTCCCCTTCCCTGAATTGGCTCCCCTTCCCTAAATTGTAAGGGAATGAAGCTACAGGTAGCTGGGGGACATAAAATAATGCAGAATTTTCTTTCGAATTATTCATTTTAAAATTAACATAAAGTTCCTTTTGTGAACACTGGTTGATTTCTCTTATGAGAAGGGCTGGAACTTAATTCCACCTGGAAGCTGCAGTATTGGACTTCAAAGGGTTTCCCATGAGTTCTCTCATATGTTTGGGGGCAGATGCAGAAAATGCACATGCCCAAAGTCTCTCTTTTTCAGTACCAGGGTCATGGTTAGCAATAAAATGTACACCGTCTTCTACAGTGTGATACTGCTTTACAATCATCTGTTTGTAATAGCTGCAACAGTTCTGGGACTCTATCCTAAGCTGCCTTGAGTACCACCAGTAGTCCTAACACCGGAAACTGCCTTATATCAGGTCTATCTAGCCCTATATTGTCTACTCTGGTTGGCAGTGGCTGCCTGGAGTCATAGGCAGAGGGAAGCTCAAACCGCCTCCTACTTGATTTTTTAAAATAAATAAATAAATAAACCATGAAGATGTCGAGGATCACAACTTGAGGCTCTTGCATGCAAAGCATAGCCACTCAGCTTCTGGTCCCGCCAACAAGTCGTCATATTTATATGGCCAAAAACCAAATTGTTCATTATTAGTAGCGGGGCTATTGTCTGTGATACATGTCAACATGACTCCACAACCAAGCACTCTTTCCTTTGAAGTTATGGAACGGTAGTCATGCTGTAGAGAATTGACGTTCCATCTTACAGAGCAATGGAATAATTGGAAAGGAACTCAGAGGTTATTGAAGTTTGATTCATTCTGCTGGGGTGGGGATACCACTGACTCACAGACTTAATTAGGCCAAATGGGGCCCCAATCTGGTCCATGACACCATTCCCCCAAGTCACACTCACTGTCCCACTATATGCTGCAATTTTGCATACATTGTTGGTAATTGAATTAGTGGCGATGGCAATTTTCAAAACCGGTTGGTTGTCTAGTTTCATGTTCACAAGAGCCCTCACCATATATTAGGGTTGCCATATACAGTCGTGTGTTTGTGTGTGTGTGTGTGTGTGTGTGTGTGTGTGTGTGTGTGTGTTGTTTTCCTTGCTTCTTGAGTCACATTAATATGATGAATGTAAATGCCTACGGCATGTACGTGAAAAACCATGGTATTGATCTGTACATTATGTACCCATTATGAGATAAAGTTAATTTCAGCAGTGTAAAGAACTTGTGCCAACTAACTGTCAACACAGATCCTGCCTTTTTTGAACACCTAGTCTGAGGAATTCACAGCATGAAGGGACAAAATAAGCTCATAATATTCTTAATTTACATTGCAGAAGACCATTTTCAGGGGCAAAACATCCCACCACGAAATACAGACACATATTGCAAACTGGATAAATCTTATTCTGAGCCAGATATTCTCAAACGTTGATGCCATCTGTAGAGCAAATCAAGGTGGCAGAGCCAGCGTTGCTTGCCCTTCAACCCTTAGTCAGTTCAAAATATGGCTTCTGTTAAAAATTAGCTGCCAACTAGCATTCAAAAGGAAGAGATGACTGGGAAACTGATTTGCATTCCATAGAAGTCTTAGTGCAATAAATTGCATTGGAGATGTATAGAGCAAACAGCATGTCAGCAGTATTATATTGCCCAGTTAATATTTCAGTAGAACAGAATGAAAAAACAGAGATGAAAAAGACAGACTTCCTACATGGTAGGATAATATTGGCTGATTGAGAGGCGAACAGCCTGTTTTCTGAAGAATGGGGGACATCATTTGCAACACGCTCTTTGTGAAGGGAGCAGTCCCATGACAGATTTGAAATCTTCAAGGCAGCTTTATAACTTTATCAAAGAAAAGCATCAAAGTACGAACTCTGTTCCGCAAGAAAAAAAAATCAGAAAGGGAATAATCAATAGAAACCACAACAAAATATGAGATCACGATAATCATGTTGTATCAAAAAGGTACATCTTTTGTGCTGTGTGATATTTTTCTCCGTGACAGTTTGGTCTCAGTGGCACAGCAAGAGACAATTTTTCCTGTGTTTTGATTGACAAGGAATCCTAATGTCACCAGGCAAAAGCCACTGAAGGGGGAAAAAACTCAAATTCATGTAGAATATGCCTTAATGTTGCTGCAATACCCAAAGTATGTAGGAGCATGGGGGTAATTGGATCCATATGGTACCTGAAAAAATGCAGATTGGATATTCAACAGCTGATGAAACTACCTGGGAAAAGGACTTTGATATTGCTATTTATCATCCATCTGTGGCAATTCCAAAGCAAGTTAGGCAGAAACATGAGAAGGAGTGGAGATAAAAGAGGCTTTAAAAAAAGATGTTTTGTGACTATGCAATATATTCTATTTACCCTCCCATCACAGTGCAAGCATTTGAAGGAGAACTGGCAGTGATGCGTTTGTCCAACTGCTAAATTCAATATGCAGGTGTCCACGTGGCCTTGGAAATTGACAATGTTGACTAAAAGTATGTCATCACGTGGTTCAGAAAACAAATTTGTCTAGCTTGCAATGCTTAGCAATATGTCAAAATGACTGTAATTCTCCCCAAAGGTTCATCTCCAGCTTGGATGACCATCTAAACTAGTGTGTTGCAATGGCAGAATAAGATCACTAGGGAACCTGGGAGAAGTAATTTTTTCACAGAGCCCTCAAGTGTGGACAACAGGCAACCAGAATGTTGCATGTTTCAGAGTGTCAGGGCTAGGCTGTGAACACCAGTCTGAAAGATCCAGGAGCCAAGGGCCATGGACAACCAATAGTCAATAGGATACCTCCAATCCCCTCACAAAACTACCATTTCCAGAGTTTCCTGGGAAGAGGAAAACACTCTGAAAATTGCATCCCTGTGAGGGGAATAGAGCTCTCTGAACAACTCTCAGCACCCGTCAAAAACTACAGTTCCTATGCTTAAAACCCAAGAAGTATCTTGTGCTAGACAGGGGCTGACCAGATGCCTGTCAGAAGGCCGCAAGCAGGACCCGAGTGCAACATCACGCTGCCTAGTCTAGAAACTGATATTTCAGAAAATCACAGGTGAACAGGTTCTTTGGAAGAAGTCATGACTCTTTAAAGTGGTATGGTGCTATTTTAAATGTATAGTGCAGATGTGATCTAAGTCATGTTATAATGGATTTTTTTAAAATAGGGAGTAGTGCCTCCCACCTGCAGAAAACTTCCACCTCCTGAAGATGAGAAAGGGGGCAGGCAGTTTCTGTTGGAGCAGGGCATATGCCAAGTGTGCGCAGTCTCTCCAAGCATGTAGGTTTGTGACAGTGTACTTTGTGCTAAATAAATTTAGTCAGACTTCAGATTTACAGTCAGCTCAATCCTTTACTGAAAGGTCCAGAACATTAAGGCAGTTTCACTATGTACATAGACAAGTGAAGGGTTGCACTAGATCTCTAGTAGAAGATGCAAGCTTCAAATGCAAAGCAAGCACAACAACTCACAGCATACACACAGCACAGAGTTCAATACCAACTGGGCAGAGTTAGCAGGCAGCAAAGCAAGAAAGGCAATGTACCAACCCTCTTAATTTACCCAAGGATGACCTCATTCTTGGCCGGTTGCCAGGTCAGAGTGACATTCTTGGCCTTCAAACACTGGCCAGGAGACCTGCAGGTGCACCAGATGTTTTTCCCCCTAATAGCAATTAAAGGAACCTCAACAGTTGCAGTCTCCTTTCACCCTGAAGGTACCCCCACCTCCAGATACCCTACAGCATCCCTGGAACATGTTATTACCTTGCAGACTACAAAAAGCTCTGGAATATGTAGATCACCTGCTGCCTATTTTTCTATCCTAAGACACCCTGTGGAAAGTAGGTTACCCAGGGTTGCTGGTGGCACTGCTGCAAGACCAAGTAACGAGGGGGCAAAGGAAAGGGGTCAGTAGCAGGACAAGGCACAAAGGTTTATGGAGAATCTGAGCATCACAGTACCAGTACTGCAGAGGGTAGTGCAATAGCTACCATACAATGTCTGACACACACACACACAGAGAGAGAGAGAGAGAGAGAGAGAGAGAGAGAGAGAGAGAGCACAACATTGCACATTTTGATGTGCCATTTCTCACACAATGATGTTTCCATTCCTTTCTTTCCCTTTCTGAGTCTGTGGTTTCAGAGCCTGCATATTTGCAAGACACAGAATTGGAAGCCGCATTATACACCAGGTCATATACACTGTCTGTCCATCTAGCCCACCACTGCCTACTCTGACTGAATGCATTTCCACTCTAAGCCATAAGAAATACTCCTCGACCTCATCCAGCTGTTGTGATATATAACCTTATTAGGGATAAAATGAAATTGGACAGGCCCAATTCATCTTACATGGGACACTGATTCTGGAGGACAACTGCAACCTGCACAGTAGAAGGTGACCTTGACTTCAGTTAGGGCAGCATCATTAGACCTCAGATTTCATCTGGTTCCACACACAGTCGTGCAGAGATCACATTGGCTTCCCAATCTCCTACTCAAATGTGCTCTCTTTTTCCACTTCATTTTGATCCCACCCATCTTTGCAGGGTGCCTCTCCATCCCCTTTTATCTCACCCCCCCCCCAAATAACCTACTAGTAGTGAGGTAGCTTAAGCTCAGATAAAGTGAGTGGTTTAAGCTCACCCAGTGAGCTTCCCTAACTGAATGGGATTTTGAACCCAGGATGCCCTAGCCTGGATCCAAACCTCTAACCACTGGTGCACACCAGAAAAGTCTCTGTACCAAAATCAGGTAGGAAACTTTTTAGAATGTTTGGCCTAAGCTTGGCATTCATTGCCATTGTTCGGTTAACCTGGCTTGATGCGTGTGCTTGATCACTATATCTGTACTTGCTATTTTGGCTATAAATGGCCCTAATATGTTCTTATATTTTGAAATGTTAAGATGGATACTTTCAGTATTTGGCCGCATGCTGATATCACAGAGGACGAGCAAACACAACTGAGCAAGAGGGTACTGTTTCCTGGATCAGACACATGGGTAAATCCTGAGGCAATTTAGGGCCACACGCTAAATAACAAGACATCAAAATGCTATATAGCGAATCAGACTTGACTACATCTTTACATCACTAAAACATGTTCCAACTTGGGCCAGCTTCTCAAAGTGTATGATTGATCTGAGAAGGCACATTTCTAACATTTTTTTTTCAGAGGCAATTGACATGCAGTTCTTTTCTTACAGGAGCCTTATTTACAGCCTAATGGCGGGCCTATTGTGAACTTCTGCCAACAGATTGCTTTGGGGAAGAGAAGGGGGGAAGCAGTGGCCGTAGCTGTGAAGGTATTGAAGGAAGTATTCAGCAATCTTCTATTCTGATTCATTCTGATAAGGTTGTTAACATACGAGATGTAAATAATATCTTTGACCAGAACTAATGCAGAAACATAAAAACATATGCCCCTTGTCTCACTTCTTGCTTATGAATATGGTTTGCATGAAATTCTAACGTGTGATCCACAGAATTTGCATAATCATAGCAATGGCCAAAATTCTTTGCAAGGCAAAGAAGCAGGGGGAAGGCATTACAATAAAAAAGTGGAGTTGTGAATAAATTCTGTCTTGATTCTGTCTTGATTTCTGTAAGAATAGTAGGGGTGGAAGACCTGAATTCATCATCCATGTACATGTTTTGTAGCTGGGTCTTGTATATACCGAGATGGTGGGGAATTCTCATTAGTGTCAGAATGATTGCAGCTAATACAAAGGCAGCCTTCCTTTCAAGCGGCAGTCTTCTTTATCAGAAAAACAATGGGAGAGTTTAATAATAAAAAGAAATAGGCAACTTTCTCTTCTTGTGATACACATTTTTCCCTTTTTATTAGGTCTGAGATTGAAAAGGGCTATTGTTAAGGAATACTGGCTTACTGCAGTGGGCTGTGAGATGAGATAAGAGTGAAATACTGAACACCCACACCCACAAACAGAATGTGTGAAAAATTGAAATGATAAGCTTTTTGAAGTAGGTTGCTCTTAAAGTGATTGAGGTAGAGCACTGTATCATGTCTGTTAGGAAAGCTGAGGAAAATGGTGGTGTAATCAATTAAAATTGGTGCCAATATGCCTAGATAGAGCTGTCTCAAAACGAAATTACATATATCTATATATATACACACAGAGAGAGAGTTTATTGTGTCAAGGTTATGTGACTTGGCAATCAGACTGTGAAATAGCCGTAAAACATATCAATCCCAGCTGGCCTAAAAGTACAGGTTCTGTGCCAAAACATGAACCCATCTTTATTAGGTATAAGAAAGTCAGAGAACTTTTTACAGGAGCTCATTCTGTCCACTAAGGTACCTATACCACCTTCTCTATGGATTGAATAAGGCTAAAGTTCCTCCACAGAATGGTGGGGTTTTTACTAGCTCTGCATTCATACAGCTGTTTATTCCATTTTCCACTTACAATGTGGAAATTAACAATTAGGGAAACTTTGGGGATATGGAATAAACCGCTGTGTGAATGCTACTTCGATTGCATTTTGATCTCTTTTAACTCCACCAGTCTCTTTTCCACTCCCCTACCATTCTATACATTCCATAATAAATCTGATCTTGACATTAAATAGTCACCATAGGATGCTTGAAATCTCATACATCCACAAGAATAGAAGCTGCATGTTTAGTCTACTGGAAATATTATTTTTTCCAGCTTTGAAATAAGGCACAGTTGTTACCCTTAAAGGTTCGAGATACAGAAGAGCTACTAGAGGCCCTTTTAAATACTGCATGACCTTTTAAATTTTCTACTCTGTTGGGCGCTCAGACTGCAAATCCACAGACCACATTGACTGAAATAATCCCAGTGATGTTCCATTGACCTCTGAGAAACTGCTCTACCGTTCTTCAGAAGCGACTTGCTTGTAGATTGCAGCTGCAGCCTTCAAGCCATGAACCATTTCCACTAGCAGGTAATGCAGGGTCCCTTCAACTGTGCAATTCTATGAATCAATGATTCTGTGTTCATTCCCACTGAAGTCAATGGGGCTTAGTCAGTTTAAGGGCAATTTCCCCAGCTCCGATTGTTTGCACATCACATTATTTGTGCGTAAATCTGATATTCAGCAGAATTTTCTTGAAACCACTGGGATTTGTTCTGTTAAAAATGGTTTTGAGAAAGCTGACAAAATGCAAGACACTTGTTTTGTAGTGGTTGTTGGATTTGCAGTGAATATAGTTGTGGTAAAAGGATACTGTCTAGAAAACACTGCAGTTGCCTTTAGCTTCCATTATTTCTAATAGAACCCACAGAAGAACTCCACAGAAGATCCATTGAAATGAATAGAATGAATGCTAGCTAGCTCAGCACATAGCTCAGCAGGACACCTTATTTTGAGACTCTTTGCCCCATCCTCAAAATCCCTTTCATCAAAGCATCCCTCAAGGTGTCCTCTTGAGATGCTGGTGATTTTTTTTTGTCTATCTTAAAAAAATTGTTTTGTATTATGACATGGATTCTGGGAGGCGCATCAAATTCCACCCCATCCATTTGTGTTCCTCAAACTATTGTGTTGCACACAATTCTTTATTTGTTTTTACCATGAAAGAGAGAGAGAGAGAGAGAGAGAGAGAGAGAGAGAGAGAGAGAGAGAGAGAGAGAGAGAGAGAGATTTACTCCTCTTTGTTCTGTGCACTAGCAGAAAATTTCTCTCACCAAATAATACATATAATATGGTTGCTAATTAAGGGAGAGCTCCTCTCTTGACATAAAATACATGAGGTACAAAAGACATTTCTTCAAGTTTTCCTTCATGTATATCTGGCTATTTCTGGATGCATTTATACAACCTATGTTTGTTTGTTTGTTGTTTGCTTACTTCTCTGTTACTCCCTCTGTCTGCTTAGCTCCTATGCTTTTCCCATAACCCAACCATTATAAGCTGCTCTGCTTTCTTTCTAAGCTCCTTCAGTCTCCCAGCTCTGTATGCAGTCGAACTCTTCCCTCTCATTAACTTGCTGTTTATGATACATTATCTCTCTTTCCTTATCCCAAGAAATGGAGAACCTCTGGACAGAATACCCACATGGCCAACGGTCAGGGATTATGGAAGTTGCAGTCTAAAAACATTTAGAACTTGTTCCTTTGAGTCACTTTGGTAGCCTAAGTGAACGTACGTACAGGTCAGGCCACAGACTCCCAGGGTGCCCTTTGGTCAATAGTTACTGTCACCAGTCAACTGACAGCTTGGGTCAGTGCTGACCACACTAAGGAGAAAAGTGGTGGTTCATGAAACCAAAAAGGTCACCAATGTATGGTAACTAGTATTTTTGTTTTTGTTGCTCTGAAGTAATTAATGAACCTGATACACACAGAAAAGAAATTCTGCACAGAAATCTCCCTTTCCCTTTCTCTTTCCCTCCCTCCCTCCTTCTTTCTTTCTTTCTTTCTTTCTTTCTTTCTTTCTTTCTTTCTTTCATCACCTCAATATAGGCTCTCATTTATTTCTGCCAAGTGAGCTTTAGGAGCTGCCACCTACTAATTATGTTGAACTCGCCACTGTATGATGTGTTTTCTTCCCAAACCTTTCATTATACCTGTCATGTGAACTTTAAACACTTGGCATATCATAAAGCTACAGTTATAAAAACACAGGAAAGATTACTTTAATAATCATATTACTTCTTGTCAAATGAACTGTTAGGCAAGATAAACTGAAATACAGGCAGGCCAAATGAAAAATGCTAGTTTATTGGAAGCTTATGGCTAAAGCATGGGTTGCCAACCTTTTGGGGCTGGGAGCACATTTGCAAACCAAAGAATCTCTTCTGGGAACCACACATACCTCCCAACCAAGAACACACCACAGTCTATTCCATTGACTATAGAAGAGTGCTTCTTTTAAGCCCGATGTCAGTGTGGAGGCTACAGGGGAGGAAGAGGAAACCGTGGGCGCTATAGGAGGCATCTGTGGACATTTGTGCACATTGGTGACCACTGGTCTGAGGTATCACTCTGTGAACCATGACTGTATTTCTCGATCCTCTATCAGGTATGTGTGTAGTAACATGTTATACCCTGACCAATAAGCTATATAGCTTTTGTTGACATCATAGGCATCTCATTGATGTAAACAGCAAAAGTCTGTTTCAGATAGAAGTGACCTATCTGTGTCAGAAAAGTCATGTTGCCAGTCTTGCAAGTAGGATGTCTGCTCACCATGCACGAATCCAAGATGGCTGAATATTACTCAATATTTGAGCCCTCACAAGGAATAAAAGACCAAGTACATTTTCAACATTGCATGAACTAAGAAGAGCACCCCCTTCATGGATCAATGCCTTGTCGTGGCGAAGGGGCTTGAATAACTCAGAGAAGCTATGAGCTATGCCATGCAGGGCCACCCAAGATGGACAGGTCATAGTGGAGAGTTTTGACTAAACGTGATCCACCTGGAGAAGGAACTGGCAAGCCACTCCAGTATCCCTGCCAAGAAAACTCCATGGACAAAGACAACAGGCATATAAAAGTTATGACGCTGGAAGATGAGCCCCTCAGGTCGGAAGGCGTCCAACATGCTACTGAGGAAGAGCGGAGGACAAGTACAAGTAGATTCAGAGCTGATGAAGCGGCTGGGCCAAAGCCGAAAGGACGCTCAGTTGCGGATATGCCTGGAAGCGAAAGGAAAGTCCGATGCTGTAAAGAAAAATATTGCATAGGAACCTGGAATGTAAGAACCATGAATAGAGGTAAGCTGGATGTGGTCAAAAATGAGATGACAAGAATAAATATCGACATCCTGGGCATCAGTGAACTAAAATGGAAGGGAATGGGTGAATTCAATTCGGGTGACTATCATATCTACTACTGTGGGCAAGAATCCTGTAGAAGAAATGGAGTGGCCCTCATAGTCAACAAAAGAGTGGCAAAAGCTGTAATGGGATGCAATCTCAAAAATGACAGAATGATCTCGATACGAATCCAAGGCAGACCTTTTAACATCACAGTAATCCAAGTTTATGCACCAACTACCGGTGCTGAAGAAAGTGAAATTGACCAATTCTATGAAGACCTACAACACCTTCTAGAAATGACACCAAAGAAGGATGTTCTTCTCATTACAGGGGATTGGAATGCTAAAGTAGGGAATCAAGAGATAAAAGGAACAACTGGCAAGTTTGGCCTTGGAGTTCAAAATGAAGCAGGGCAAAGGCTAATAGAGTTCTGTCAAGAGAACAAGCTGGTCATCACAAACACTCTCTTCCAACAACACAAGAGACGACTCTACACATGGATATCACCAAATGGGCAGCATCGAAATCAGATTGATTATATTCTCTGCAGCCAAAGATGGAGAAGCTCTATACAGTCAGCAAAAACAAGACCTGGAGCTGACTGTAACTCAGATCATCAGCTTCTTATAGCAAAATTCCAGCTTAAACTGAAGAAAGTAGGAAAAACCACTGGGCCAGTAAGATACAATCTGAATCAAATCCCTTATGAATACACAGTGGAAGTGAGGAACAGGTTTAAGGATTTAGATTTGGTGGACAGAGTGCCTGAAGAACTATGGATGGAGGCTCGTAACATTATACAGGAGGCAGCAACGAAAACCATCCCAAGGAAAAGGAAATGCAAGAAGGCAAAATGGCTGTCCAACGAGGCCTTACGAATAGCGGAGAAGAGAAGGCAAGCAAAATGCAAGGGAGATAGGGAAAGATACAGGAAACTGAATGCAGATTTCCAAAAAAACAGCAAGGAGAGATAAGAGGGTCTTCTTAAATGAGCAATGCAAAGAAATAGAGGAAAACAATAGAATGGGGAAAACCAGAGATCTGTTCAAGAAAATTGGAGATATGAAAGGAACATTTCGAACAAAGATTACCATAATCAAGGACAAAAGTGGTAAGGACCTAACAGAAGCAGAAGACATCAAGAAGAGGTGGCAAGAATACACAGAGGAATTATACCAGAAAGATATGGAGGTCTCGTACACCCCAGGTAGTGTGGTTGCTGACCTTGAGCCAGACATCTTGGAGAGTGAAGTCAAATGGGCCTTAGAAAGCACTGCTAATAACAAAGCCAGTGGAAGTGATGATATTCCAGCTGAACTATTAAAAATTTTAAAAGATGATGCTGTTAAGGTGCTACACCCAATATGCCAGCAAGTTTGGAAAACTCAGCAATGGCCAGAGGATTGGAGAAGATCAGTCTGCATCCCAATTCCAAAGAAGGGCAGTGCCAAAGAATGCTCCAACTACCGCACAATTGCGCTCATTTCACACGCTAGCAAGGTTATGCTTAAAATTCTACAAGGCAGGCTTAGGCAGTATGTGGACCGAGAACTCCCAGAAGTGCAAGCTGGATTTCGAAAGGGCAGAGGAACCAGAGACCAAATAGCAAACATGTGCTGGATTATGGAGAAAGCTAGAGAGTTCCAGAAAAACGTCTACTTCTGCTTCATTGACTATGCAAAAGCCTTTGACTGTGTCGACCACAGCAAACTATGGCAAGTTCTTAAAGAAATGGGAGTGCCTGATCACCTCATCTGTCTCCTGAGAAATCTCTATGTGGGACAAGAAGCTACAGTTAGAACTGGATATGGAACAACTGATTGGTTCAAAATTGGGAAAGGAGTACAACAAGGTTGTATATTGTCTCCCTGCTTATTTAACTTATATGCAGAATTCATCATGCGAAAGGCTGGACTAGATGAATCCCAAGCAGGAATTAAGATTGCCGGAAGAAATATCAACAACCTCAGATATGCAGATGACACAACCTTGATGGCAGAAAGTGAGGAGGAATTAAAGAACCTTTTAATGAGGGTGAAAGAGGAGAGCGCAAAATATGGTCTGAAGCTCAACATCAAAAAAACCAAGATCATGGCCACTGGTCCCATCACCTCCTGGCAAATAGAAGGGGAAGAAATGGAGGCAGTGAGAGATTTTACTTTCTTGGGCTCCTTGATCACTGCAGATGGTGACAGCAGTCACGAAATTAAAAGACGCCTGCTTCTTGGGAGAAAAGCAATGACAAACCTAGACAGCATCTTAAAAAGCAGAGACATCACCTTGCCGACAAAGGTCCGTATAGTTAAAGCTATGGTTTTCCCAGTAGTGATGTATGGAAGTGAGAGCTGGACCATAAAGAAGGCTGATCGCCGAAGAATTGATGCTTTTGAATTATGGTGCTGGAGGAGACTCTTGAGAGTCCCATGGACTGCTAGAAGATCAAACCTATCCATTCTTAAGGAAATCAGCCCTGAGTGCTCCCTGGAAGGACAGATTGTGAAGCTGAGGCTCCAATACTTTGGCCACCTCATGAGAAGAGAAGAATCCTTGGAAAAGACCCTGATGTTGGGAAAGATTGAGGGCACTAGGAGAAGGGGACGACAGAGGACAAGATGGTTGGACAGTGTTCTCGAAGCTACGAACATGAGTTTGACCAAACTACGGGAGGCAGTGCAAGACAGGAGTGCCTGGCGTGCTATGGTCCATGGGGTCACGAAGAGTCGGACACGACTAAACGACTAAACAACAACAAAGAAGAGCACACATAACATTTCTCTCATAGCATCTATACTGGATCCAAATATAGTCATTGTGGATATAAGAGTTTGTTTATCATAAGACACTCTACTGAAAGTAGCAAAGCATGGGAGGTTTGTCTTGAAAACTTACAAGATTAATCATATTGGTCCCAAGAAATTTTGACAGCAATTATCTAGATACTACATCTGTTGAAACAGTGCTCATTCAACTCTTGTTCTGGAAGAGAATTCTTGACAGACTATTGTGTTGTGTTGTGGCAACATCCATGATGCCCTCATTTGCATCGCTCTTGCTACTGATCTTTTACATACAGAGGATATACTGAAAGACTGTTAAGAAAGTGATACAAAGTAGAAGTTGAAAGGAAACCATTCAGCCTGTCAACCTGGTGTCTTGCCACACAGGATAGCTGCATCCAGATCTAGATGATCACATTTCTGAGCCTTAATGTTATATATACTCCCATTATACTACCAGTGGAGGAGATATTGCCTCAAGCTAAACATATGTCTATGTGCTTCATTGCATATGAGCTATATTTTATTCATATCCAACTTATATTCACATTCTGGATTTTTAAAAAGAGTAGGACTCATAATGTGAACAAGCAGGTTAGTGACAATTACATTGATTTTAGTAATGCAACTCTACTATGAAGGTTTTGTTTTGTTTTGTTTTGTTTTGTTTTGTTTTGTTTTGTTTTGTTTTGTTTTGTTTGGTGCCTTCCCCAATCTAGTGCCCTCTAGATATTTTGGACTACAACTCCCACCAGTCCCAGCTAACACAACCATGCTGGCTGGGGCTCATGGAAGTGGTAGTCCAAATCATATTTCTAGAGAGCACCAGGTTTGAGATGACTGGAGTAGACTACCTCAAGCAAAACACATTGACAGCTTCTTGCAGTGAGCTGTCTTCAGAGTGGCTTCTTGTTTGTTTCACCCTTCTATAAAAAATTAATCTGACCAAGCTCTTGGTGTAATGGTGGTCAGGCTTTGCTGTCTGCTTGTGCCACCATTTTGCATCTGGCTGTAGTTGGTGAATCTCCAGATCTATCCAGCCTGAACTCTGCATTTGCTCCTGACAGAGACATTAAGGCCTGCTATTAAAATCAAACATGAGCTGAACACAATGTTAAACTTCCTTGCATTTTTCTGTGGGAAAGTTGAAGCTTGACTCCATCTCATGATCCAGCACACAGCAATAAAACATTCCATTTAATTTATCACACTTCTGGTAAGGAGAATTACTTATTCATTTAGCACCTGATACTCCAAAAATGTAAGTATGCACTTGACTCCATTGGAAGCACTCTTAGCTAAAAGTTAGATGCATAAGCACGCATGACAATATTGGAAACTTACTTTCGGGGGGGGGGGATCCGTGTGGTTTCTAGACAGATAAGAAAATAAGCTATGAAGAAACTTTAATAAGAGTGTTACCCAAAGGGAGTATTTGAGTTCAGTGATTAATGGCAAGGATTCTGCTTAATTGCAACAGTAATTCTACTTAATTGGGACTTCTTCAGGCTATGGAGTGATCCTCAGCTGTTTTTCTTGAACTCTTACTTTTTCTCTAATCTGATTCTCCATAGATATGCATGTAAATATCTGTTTATACTCTATATAGAACTTCTTCAAACAATCAAAGGTTTTAAGACAGTTTAACGATGCTGATGGAAGCAATGCTTGTAATTCGCACCTGCAATTTTCAAGACAGGAGACTGCGTAGTGCAAGTCTCAGAAGTAGGTCTCACTGTTTTCAATGGCACTTACTCTCTAGTAAGTATATTTGGTATTTCAGTCTTAGGGCAGAAGCTAGAATCATTCAAATTATGTTTGGGAGTTTTGTCGTTGGCTTCAATGGGAAATAGATGGACCTCTTTCTTAGCTGTGCTTTGTCTCTTTTCCCAATGAGAGAAAATACAATTGCAATTCTTCTGGCTTGTATGATTCTCTTTATTAGCATTTTCTATGCTTCTCTCTATGCATCCCTGATCAAGGGTGCATTTAGATGGTAGTTTATTCCATTCCCCCAACATTTCATTGTTCATTTCAGTACTACATTTGAGCTTTCACATGACGTAAAAGCCACTTCTGAAAATACAGGGGAATCTAGTGGAAGTTTAGTTCTAATTTCTGTGTTGATTTGTTCCAGAAACAATCCATTAGCAACCCCATAAACCCAGGAAATCTTGGGAGCAAAATGAGAAAATTTGGGGTGGCATACCAGCATACAGTTCTTTCCTGCCTATTTCCATGATGATTCACGAGGAACAAAAGCACACATGTGTGAAAAGGTTGGGGGAATAGCGACATGGATACTGCTGTTGTGCAACCCCACACCCACTGGTGTGAGGAAATTTAATGTGACGTGCTATTGGTCAAAAAGGCACAGTTCTGCAACAGGTACTGCACTGCTACAGGAACATTAGAAAATGGGACAGAAGAGCTATAGCATTATAATCAGGAAAACTGAAGCTAAAATTCCCCGCATCTGAATGCACCCTAAGTCTGCATGCTCTTTAAGGAAAGGAGTGCTTATTCTAACTCTCTGGCTGTCAACTTCATGCCACATTCTTTGGAATAATTCTTTCTAATCATAGTTAGAAAAAGAATCCCTTGAAATATTACATGCAGTAATATTTGTTTTGCTGCTTCCTCTGCAGCCATAAGTGCCATAATCTGCTTTGAGAATGTCTTCTCTCTCTCTCTCTCTCTCTCTCTCTCTCTCTCTCTCTCTCTCTCTCTCTCTCTCTCTCTCTCTCTCGATAACTAGCCTGTGTTTTCAAATCTAAGCAACAGAGATCAAACATCAGAAAGATGGTGGAGTTTATCCAAACAGAACTAAGCCTTCTGGGGCTGCCAGCCACCCTGTCCAGAAACCCCTGGTAGATGAGCTGCCACTGGGCTGTGTGCCACAATAGTTGCAATTTAATATCACTCATCAGTGAAAAACACCAGACTACACACCCAAATAGAGCCCTCAGAACAAGCTGGGGTGGGGTGGGGGTTGGCCAAAGAGGATAGGAAAGCAGCTTACACCAGCACCAATGGCAACATTATTTTGACAAGATAAAGCACCAGAGCACTAAAACGGAAACCGTTGCTTCATTATTCAGCCAGAGACAAAGGGATGGAGAGAGGAGAGAGAAGGGGGGTGGGGGTGGGAGAGATATAGCAAAAGCAATTTCTGTACCTTCGGCGAGTCGGCAACAAAAAAACCAAAGGCACTTCCTCTCTTGATGTTGTACTAGAGTGACGAGCCAGCATGACTGTCCCCACGGAGCCATGACTAATGACACTGAAAAGGATCAGTTTCCCCCATTCAATACTGTAAACTTTTTTCCCCTCTTTCTTTTTACAGAAATGCTAGTCAGATGCCAAGAAAAGATGCCTCTCATCATGGGTGCCTTTTTGTTAGAGAAAGAGGAGAGAGAGCAGAACTTTGCTAAGTGATCATTATGTTCCACTGATGTATAAATAAATGGAGAAGTAAATACAAAGAGTGGAATTTGCACAGAAATGGATTTTTGTGGACTGGGACAGGCTAGATTTATGATAGTTTGATGTTTGTTCATCCTTGGTGCTTTTTTCTTTCTTTCATAGAGGCTGGGGGGGGGAGGCGGCTACCATTCCACTATATAAGAGATTACTATTTGCCATATACATCCGTATTATCCAAATACCTTGATTTGGTTTCTATTAGAACTTATGATGATAAGAAATCTATTGGTAAGTAGCTCCATTACATCCACCCCTGGCATTGTCCTCTATACACAGTGCAACTCTCCTGGCCAATTATCTGGCTAAAAAACGATGCTACTATTTTGCGGTGCTCCATGAAGGCGCTATAATGTTGGAATGTTGCTTATAATATGGATCAAGCCAATTGGAAGAGCTTCTGTGCTAGTGGCCACCAGAAATTCTGCTGCTGGTATGAGGATTCTGCACAAATTTAGACCTCTCCAACTGACTGGCCACTGGAAAGTAGCTTAGCAAATTCTGTGTATTAAGCAAAATTGAAATTCTCACTAAAATGCTTATGAATTTCTATGACTCCTTTATTTTTTTTAAAAAATAAATAAATCACAAACTGCTTTGTGAATTGGAAAAATAAATTGGAATTCTGAATTGGAGAAATGAGCAAGGGAGAAACTGAAACTGACAGATCTGCCCAAAAGACCCCTGAATGAGATTATGTCATGACATAGTACAGTATAACTTTAAGGCATTCTAAGGTTTTTCTTCTGCTTGGCATTCAGATAAGACTCAGATTTAAAACTCTGGAAAAGGTTTTCCCCTTCTCACAAAGAACATTCACACCCTCTGTCTTGGCTTTCTTGTGTAGCCAGTTTCTAATTCCCTGGTGTGTTTTTACATGGTAATAGAAAGAACAACAACGCCAAATAAAATCTTTCTGAATTGCAGTCTGAAGCAACAAGTGTTCCTAAGAAATTTCATGGCAGGAAGGGCATTATTCAGGCTAAAGTGATTACAATGGAAACATTCAAAATCAATTAGCTGCTGTTTGGGACATGGATAGCAGCTTTTCAGTAGACATTTGGCCAGTGGTGCTGAATGTATAGAAGTGACGGCCAGGTGGTCCCAGTTTGCCTTGTGGCCTTTTCCTTCCTTCTGCTTAGAACAGATCTGCAGAACGTGTGCTATTAGAGTGATCCTCTATAAATCTCAAAACATGTTTGACAGAATTAACACACTGAATGACCAGTTTGGTGCAGGAGCACATTAATTTAAAACAGTTAATTTTCCAAGTCAATAAACAGGCATGGCTATTTTCATACGAATACCAAAAATCCATTTATTCCATTTAATAGAGGGGGGATTTGTATCCATCACTCTACAACAGGGATAGAGACCATCAAGTTCTCCAGATCACACCCTTCTCCCCAATCTATAGCTTTCACCAGCCATGTTCTGCACCCTTATTGAGAGCTTTTGCCTGGCTGGAATATCCTTGAATTTACTGATATTATTATTATTATTATTATTATTATTATTATTATTATTATTATTATGCATATGGAAGCCATTGGATGAATAAAAACTGACTGTTGTACTGAAATAAAATATGGTTCAAAAGCTTTACTTACAAAACTTAAACATCAAACAACTTAAAAACAACTTTACAAAAGCATATTCACTTAGTTGCATAATTTCTTATACTGGTGCCAGCATAAGGCGTCATAACTAAGATTACAAACATCTCGCATCCTGAGATAAAATCAAAGCTCTGCCTCTCCTCCATTGCATATTCCATTAGCTTATGGTTGTTTACTGGAGGCAGAGATGAACATGCCCATTCTCTTCAGCAGCTTGGAATAAAGAGCTCACACCCAAACATGGGTGCCTACCAAATTAGCATATGCACAGACCTGCTATACTATCTCTTTCATGTGTTGTTAAGCTCAGATACAGTCCCATGATATAGTCATATTAATGATTAACTTAACTTAAACTCTTCTTCAGCTTCATGGAGATTTCCAGTTGTGCCTCACGGTATACAATACAGATACATTGTATAATTATTTCCCATTTCAATGCACATTTAACAATTATACTTAACAGAACTGTGATGATGCCTTTGGTTGCCGGAATGAAAGCTGGAGATATGTGTGAGAGAGGGAGGACGTGAGGGAGAACATGCATGAGTGTATAAAGTTCTTCCTTTTGGGTGGCTGGAATGCAGCCAACTGCGCAAAAGAAGCTCCACCCACTTTGCTTCACCAACTGCTGGCATGTGGCTCTCAGAAGGTGGCCCACAAGGGGATGAGGCCTTTGGATTGAGAAAGGTTCCACATCCCTGTTCCACAACATAGTGGGTTGTTCAGTCATCTTGTTACACTCAAAGGCACCCAGGGTTCAGTTTGGTTGGGATGCATAATTGTTTAGAATGATGCAAGACAAGGACTCTCACTTACGTTTTCGAATCAAAGGCATTTTTAAGCAAATACCTAATTCCATTTTAAAAAATTGGTTAAGAGTGATAACAACAGCAACAACAACAATCTGTGATCGGTTCAGCAAGAAATGGAAATGGAACCAACAAGAGGAGGATTTGAAAGCCCTAGAAGAAAATAATAATAATTAGCAAAGGATGTACAATGTTTAAGCAAAATTATTTCAGAGAGTATCCAACACTGAAATGCAAATAAAACAAAAATATATATATAAAATATAATATTTGTTATTCAATGGTTGTGGCTTTGTTTTTCATTCTTATCCACACTGATTACAATCTTGATTTCTTTAAACAAATACATTTTTCATTAAGATATAGTTAAAGATATTTAGTAAGAAACTTTTGGGTCTTTTTTTCCAGGCACTTGAAGTTCTGCAAATGGGTCATGGTGACTCAGATACTATGGCAACAGACCAGCTATGAAAATAGATAGTTTCTTAGAAGATGTAAAAATAATGGTATCATGACCTTCTTGATATGCCTTGTGGTCTTTAAAGTACTTCAAGATACAATAGCTTGGATACTTGCACATTTTGAGGCATTATTTCCAGTCAGATTTCCTTGAATCTGTGTAAAATTAGAAGTAAATTAATGCAGTGCAACATTCTTACATGAAGCAAATACGTGTCGCCTGGCAAGTGTAAGAATTTTCAGCCCAGTATAGATTTTGTAGGTCAGAGTCTAATAGCTCTAGGCAAAAGAACGTTAATACATGTCAAGTGGTGGCACATGCATTCTCCAGTGGAGTCCCTAATGAGTCGTCAAATCTCTGGAACTGCATAATTAGAAAAAGAGATGCTAGATCACCTCCTTTGGAAGAATTACACTTATGTGCATGGGTGTGAGAGAAGATAGCAGAAATTAATATAGGAAAAGCTATTCTAAGGTCACCTAGTTCAGTCCCTTGCACCGAGACAGGATTAGTTATGTCCAACTAAAAGCCCTTAAAATTTACTCTGTGGTGAGGCAGAATGGAAGGCACCGAGGGGGGGGGAATGAATGCATGTATTTTGACACAAACAGAGAACGTGAAGAACAAGTATGCACCAATCTTACAAGTAGAGAAATCCGGAGAGATAAATTTAGTTATATTTAGAACACCTGTGATCTAATCAGTGAAACTGTTGATGATCTTGTCACTTACATCTCTGGAGTGAAGGGGATATGTCCATATTTCTGTAGAAGCTTGTCAGTTTTACTGCTGTTCTTTGCAGCCTTTGAAAACAATTCTGGGAGTTCGAGCCATACCGTATGTTGTCCACTTCAGAGGCTGCAAAGAGTACCGTTATAACTGACAAACCTGGCTCCTTTCAATGTATGAATGCAACGGACTATGGGTTTCAAAGCCCCAACAACAGTGAAAACTGTCAGGATGCACATATCATCAGACTGCGTGAAAGGATTTGCCTCACACTTTCCACAGATGGGGAAATGAAACTTTTAAGGAAGAAGCTCTCTTTTGATCTGTAACAATAACGTTAGTAACACAGTGAAGGAAGCATGCAGGAAGGATTAAAGTGTTTCAAATTGAGAGGGAGAATGAGTAGACAGGAAATGGCTGAACAAATGAGCACTTTCAATAAACAATTTGGGAACTGTTGCCAAATGAAGTCGGTGGCCCAACACCATTTGCTATTCTGCATATGATTTGTTTGGGATCATATATCACAAATGATGGCACAATCACAAAACTTGCTCAGATAATATCACAGCTTATTGGGTTTTTGCAAACAAAAGCCAGATTGGAAGTACAATGAGACCTCAAACCACAGAACCTTGGTTTCCATGTATTTCAGACTTTAGATATGTTGTTGTTTAGTCGTTTAGTCGTGTCCGACTCTTCGTGACCCCATGGACCATAGCACGCCAGGCACTCCTGTCTTCCACTGCCTCCCGCAGTTTGGTCAAACTCATGTTCGTAGCTTCGAGAACACTGTCCAACCATCTCGTCCTCTGTCGTCCCCTTCTCCTAGTGCCCTCAATCTTTCCCAACATCAGGGTCTTTTCCAAGGATTCTTCTCTTCTCATGACTTTAGATATAGGAAAAGGGATACTGTGGATCTCTGTAAATGTGTGTTTAGAAGTCCTGTCTTTTTGTGCCAGTACATAAACTTCCAGCTGGAAACGGAGATATATGTTTGAATAGTGAAATTACATAAATAGTTTGAGACCAAGCTATTTGACGTTCCTCCTCTAACATTGTTATAAATGTTATAAATAAACAAACCTTGACAAAACAACACTAAATCTCCTTCCACAAAACTATCACATTTGTCTTCCTGCAACATCCAAATTTTCTTAAACTCAAATATATTGATTAGTTGGTTTGGTGACTATCAGGTGATTGTTTGATTCTGAGTTGGCATGGGATAATGGCTGAGCTTCCAATAAGGAAGTTTGAACCTCACCTTTGCTGTGAACTCATTGAGTCAGCAGTGGAGAATCTTTGACTCTTCAGTTGAACTTCGATTTCCATCAGCCCCAGAAAGCTGCTCCTCACTCAGCGGAGCCAGCATTAGACAGAAACTGTCCAAAGTCTCACAGGACTCAGCAACATCTCATGAGGTCTTTCTTATTGTGAACCAACCTCCTTGGTGGGTGACAATATCCTAGTTAGGTGCTCCAGCTACTGCTTCTACTGCTTGCAGTATTCACTTTGCCTTCTGCTTGAAATGCAGTGGCTGATGCACATCAAAGCAAAAGAGAAAATAGCTCATCAGGTATTCATACACATACATTTCCTGTATCTGAATTTTATGGGGTCCTTGAATGGATGGATGTGTAGTGGAACTATGTCTCATCTTCATCTCCTCATAGCTTTTTATGCAGCTTTTTCTCCTCCTTATTATGGTGAATTTTTTAAATAATCAATTTAGCTTTAGGTTTAGATTTCCAGGATCAAATATTTGACCTCACTGGGTTTCCATAAGGAGCTTAGCTTTGCTACCACCTGCTGTAGTACTACTTTCTCATTTATTTGGAGATGTGTGAAAGTGTTTTGGAAGCAGCATGCTTGTTTGTTCAGTATTGATAAGGCATGTAGCAATGATTAAGAATCCCTGCAGACATATCACACCAATAAAATCTGGCATGCATACACTTCAGTCCAGTACAGATTTATTATCTCTAAAGCTCTTTGTAAAATGTAGTGCATGGCACGCCACTAAAGACATTTCCCCCCTTAAAAAAGACACCCAAAGACTGATTGACCTTCGGAGAGATAAAGATAGCCAACCTAGTCTTGAAATAATTATAATTTTTGCCATTTAATTGCATCGCTTTGGGTGGGGAGTGCAAATGAGTGGCCTATTTTATAGCTCTAACTGGGCTATTTTATGTTTAAAGAATGATGAAAGGCCACTTATAATAATTACCTTAATTTAGCCTATTGACTTGATAAGGAAATGTTTGCCATATTTCCATGATACTCTTGTTGCTATTAAAGGGCACCACATGTACTAGATTTGCCTGGGAAACCCAGAAACAGGAATCTAGCACAGTGATGGGCAACCTTTTGAGCTTGGTGTGTCAAAATTTGCCAAAAAAACGAGCATAACTCGGGTGGTGTGTCACTTTGAGAAAAAAACCATGATTTTGCGATATTTATAGTTTAAATAACAAAAATGTATAATTGTAATATATAACTATATTTAATAAACCAAAAACTAATTATTTAAACCAAACCAAAAAGACCTTATTTATCGCAAAGTGCCCAGAGTTGCTGAGCTTTTAGGGGGGAGCTGCTGACCAAAGTTTTGGAGGTTTTTTGGGGGTGTGTGCAAAAGTTGCTTTGCTTTTTTGGGAGGGATGCCCCAAAGCTGCTGCGCTTTTTTGGTGGGAAAGAGAACAGAAAAAAATGACAAATAATACCTTCACTGGAACTAACACGCAGTACCAACATAGTCTGCCAAAGCGTCAAAAAACCCAGCACAGAACGGGTTAAAAATGAACGCTGTTACACCCAATCATAGTCTGCCAAAGTGCCAGGAAAAAAACAGCACAGAAAAGGTTAAAAAACCAATCTCTGGCTACTAGCAACAACAACAACAACAAAAGGATCTGGGTTTTAACAGCGGAGACAATGGAGACAAGCTGTAGCGTGAAAAGGAGTGGGAGAACAAATTGGGAAAAAACAACAACAACAGCATGAATGGGCCGAGGGCTCTGCGTGTCACGTCTGACATGCGTGTCATAGGTTCGCCATCACTGATCTAGCACAAGAACACTCTCTCCTGTGGTTTCCAGCAACTGGTATCGAGAAGCATTGCTGCTTCCAACTGTGGAGGTAGAACTTAGCAATCATGGCTAGTAGCCCTCTCCTGCATGAATTTGTCTAATGCTCTTTTAAAGCCATATAGGTTGGTGGCTATAGCTGCTCCCTGTGCGAGTGAGTTCCTGCATTAACCGTACTTTCTTTTATCTGTCCTGATAATGACTGCTTACCGCCATCCTTGAGGGGTAATGGAGGTAATGCTCCAGCATGGCTATGGAGAATTGGGGCGGCCTCCTGGCTCAGGCGTGGCCAGGGGAGGACATGATACCCTCCTTCGCTGTGCACACTGGCTGCTGTGACTTGTCCAGAATCACACAAAACAAAGATATCCAATAAAAATGTTGTATCTGAAAGGCTATTGTGCCAAATGGCTTTTGCAACCAAGAATCCACTTCACCTAATTCATTGTATCCCAGTTTGTTAATACATACACTGGGTGGCCTGGAACAATATACTATCTTCAATCTGGGGAAGTTATCGTGAGGCTGAACAGAGAAAATCATCTGTCCTCTTTGGAAGAAGAAAGCAAGATGTAGATAGATAGATAGATGTGTGTGAACAAACCAAAATAGAAGACTTGTCATCTTTGGCCTCAGTGAAGTCAAATTTACTGTTCTTTTGGTTAGATATGTTTGAGTATCATGATGAAATTTAGTCACTAGATGCTACTGGACTTTGTGTGGCTGTTCTGTTCTTGGTTGAGAGAGAGAGTGTCTAGCTTCTTCACTTGTGTGTACTCTAAGCCACCCATGACAGTACAGACTTAGAAAACAGTATCATGGTCTTCAATATCTGGAGGTCTGGGCCTGATGAGTATTTGGAACATCACTTGAGAACCACTCATTGACTTGCTTTGTAAACTTTTTATGCCAGATATATTGTATGATACCATTGGCCTATTAAAGGAAAGGTGTGAAAGTTTTACACACAAACAAGCAAACCACCCAAGTTCCTTGGAGAAAAAGTGAGATTAAAGTGTAACAAATAAATGTCCAAATGTGATTAACTATTTCTCAATGGCATTGGTAATAGGCTGTTTTAAAAACCCATAGTTTATCTTTATATTCAAATGGACAGTTTGTACATTTATAAACTCCATAAGTGTTATTGATTAATCAAGCTTGAAAAATTCATAATAGCACAAATGAATATCCATTTTTCAGTGTTGATTCTGAGAAGATTCTCATATTCCATGCCCGGTGTTATTTTTGTATGGCAATGGAGCCAAACCTGAGAGGTGCCGAAACTGAGTTCCGGTGAGTTCTGGCTGAAAAAAAAAAGCCCTGTTCATGCCTTTGTCTGAGGGGTATGTGTGTGTGGTTAAGGGTAATGGACGTTGAGTGGATAATGTGTGTAATAACTGGCCATTGTACTCATTCACCATATTTGGAGAGCTTATTTGGAGTACTGTGGCTAGTTTTGGTTGCTGCAGTTTAAGAAGCATATATACAAGATCAATGAAGACAAGCCCTGTGAGAAAAGGTTGATGGACCTGAATATGCCTAGCCTGGTTTTCCAGGGTCCAAACAACATGGAGCACCTTCATAGATACAAAAGGTTACTTGCTTCAGACAGACAGCTTTCACAAGTTGGAAAGAAGCTAAGGCAGCAAAGGGGTGGGGTGAGGTAGAGCTAGTTTCCTTTAGAAAAGCCACTCCACCTGAAGAGGTTTTTTATTTTTAAAGTACATTCATACTTCGTGTTGCATTAGGTTCATGTTGCGTCTTTTCAGCTTGTGAACACGGCAAACCCGGAAGTGTATACTTCCGGATTTCGCTGCGCATGCATGCGCAGAAGCATTCTGTGTGCTTCACACATGCACAGAAGTGTTCTGCACGCTTCACACATGGCATAAGTGCTCTATTGTGCTCCACGCTTGCGCAGAAGCACCACTCTAGTTGTGGACTTTTGGGGGTATGAATGGCACCCCGCAATGCATCGTGTCCGCAACTAGAGGTACCACTGTAACAGACAATGGAGGCTGGTGTACTGCCCCATTAATCTCAATCTGTTTTCAGTCAGCCCCACAAATTTATCATCAGTCAGGTGGTAGCTCTGCCTTTTATTGGCTATTGGCCTCCTTGCTTTCCACTCCACCAGCTTCAGTGGGTGTCAGCCACCACTGGCAATTGGTGACTGCATTTCTAGATTCTCCTGAGCTGCTTGACAGCTCATTAAAAATACGTTCCATCTCTCTACTGAACATCTGGCAGACTTGGTATGACTGGATATTTTCTACAGGGACAATTCTTTAGTGTCCATAGAATTTAGAATCCAACTTCAGGAAACTGCTAGATCTGCTGAAGTGGGGCCTGAGACTTCTTGAAAATAGGCAGCTATAAGATCCCTGCTGTCCTGTATGGGTCATCTTTCAAGTGCAGGCTGCTTCTTAGATATTCAGTGTTTATTTAAAATGTGATAGATGGCAGAGAACAGTACAGTCTCTTATGAAGAACACACACTGCCACGTTATAAAACAAACAGTTATTAATCACTTTTATGGCCCTTTTGAGCTCTTAGAGCTTTACAGTAATTCTTTCCGATATCCTCACAACATATGAGATTATGATTCCACTTTTCAAATGGGGACTTGCAGTTTAAAGATACTAATTTGATTAGGATCAGCCAGTGGGTTCCTAGGTGATCTGGATTTTTAAGCAATAGTCAGGAAAGTTCAACCCTTACCACCAGCTTTGCACCAGCAATGCAGTAAAAGTTTTTGCACTGTAGCAGAAAAAATAAACAACAACAACCAAATGAGCAGAGTAAGTGCTTCTGCCCATAGTGCAGTGAACAAATGCATGTTTGCAATGTAAAATGAAGCTTCTTTGTTATGCAAAAGTGAGAATGAAATATTCTTATTCAATGTGCACTCCAAAGACAAATCTGGGTTCCTCAAGAGCTTCACGTACCCTGATTTCTGCTCCATTGGTTTTAAAACTGCATGATTTAACTCATACAAAGACTTTTCAGAGCCTATGCTTTGCAAAAGAAGCTTCACTGGAAGCATCAATAGAACTAATGGGAACATTAATGACACTAACTTTTTTTTTAAAAAAAAATGGCTTTAAGAGGATATAATATTGGGTGATACTGAGCTAAGTCATGCTTGGAAAAGACCCATTGCAATCAGTGGACAATTTAGTTAAGTTTGTTAATTTTTGCAGGTCTGCTCTGAGCATGGCTGGCTTAGATGGATTTCACCCATTTATCTCAATGGGGCTAAAATGGTCAGGACCACAACTTTATGTGACTGTGGGTTTTTAAAATAACAATAATTGGTTATGGGTGCTTGCTTACTACTATCCTGACACATAGGTTGGGTATTATAATTGACATTAAAGCCTCTCATGGGTATTTTGGGGGGGGGGGTGTAGGGGGTTTGGTACCTATTTCCATACTACATAAGTCCTTGGTCTATTTAATATTTGCATTTTACTGATGATGCGTGAAGTATTATATATAATTTGTGCTTATGATGGTTTAAATCTCTAAAATGTGTAACCCACCAAACCAGACATCACCAGGACTTCAAAGATATGTAGGAAGTCTTGTACCTCATCAAACTATTTGCCCATCTAACCCAATTCTAACTTCTCTGACTGGCAGCAGCTACACAGGAAGAGGTCATTCTCAACAACTGTTCCCTGATCCTTTTTAATTTCAGATGCCAGGGATTGAAGCGGAATCAGATGTTGCACACTGAATCATGGTTCCTACCAACTTTCTGTTTCAGCTCTGTACCCAGGATTCAAAAACAGGGAGTATGCCTTCTCTAGCACAGGAATGGAAAACAATTTTAGGCCCAAGGGCCACATTCACCTCTGGGCAACCTTTAAAGGCCACTAATGGGCACGACCAGAAGTATAAGTGGGTGGAGCAATGGATACAAATTATACCTCTGTGCTGTTGATACATGACCTCACAAACTCATCTTTATCACCCATCCTGGCATTTGAATGCAAGGACGCATTTCAGCACTTGAAGAGGACATGACAGGGAAGGGTGTGTGGCCTCCAGAACATCCTGAGGGCCATTTTAAAAGGCTTGGAGGGCCACATTTGGCCCCCAGGTCTGAGTTTTCACACCTTGCCTAGCACTTGGTCTAAAGAACTGTTTCCATATCAGTGATGCTGATGCTGGGTCCATTTTCTTCCACCATGTGTGATGGTAGGTTCCAAGGGCAGGCCTACCTAGATCTATCTTCACTTGCTTTTTGGTCTGCTGTGAAGATAGTTTTACTTGAGGAGAGGAAGTCAGAAGCTCCTCTCCTTGCTGTACCTGTCTGATCTGTATATGCTACTTTCATATAAGATTGTCTTTATTGTTGATATTCAGTTGTGCAAGCCATCCTGTTAATCTTAAACAGAAGGTTTTTTTTTATATAAAAAAACCCAACTATAAATAAAATAAGATAAAAAGTGCAGGACTGGTCAAAGTGATGAATATGTATTGTTTGTTCCAAGCACAACATATAATCTGGAACAACCAAGCATTGCCATTGTGAAAAGTTGTTGGTTGGATGGCTGTAGAAATCCATGGCGCTTGCTCTTTCATCTGCAAATTGAATCCTCATTTGTGCCAAATACCACCTTTTAATTTATCGCTTTGGGCAGATGCCAGGAAACAAGAATATCTTAGATGCCTGACACAATGCCTAGCTGCTGCATTATTAAGATTTAGTAGACCTCAACACTCTCTTTTCATTATTCAGTTCCAAAAAAAGGGTTCATCTACCTCATCTCAAGCTTCTGACTCAACTCAAGGGATTATACTCAGGTAATGCAACAATGAATTGGCTGTGTGACTGGCAGGTTGATGACAAGTTTCCTTAATATAATCAGTATTTCGCACATGCAAATGCAAACACACACAGAGAGAGAAACATGTAGACAAGAACATCAAGCGCTTTGCTGCAAACAGATTCCGAATACCCAGCTTTCATTAGGGGAACTCTATTCCATAGAGTCATAGCCCTTATAGGGAACGAGTGGTATCCCATCATAACTGTGTGCTGATGGTAGTGGAACAGGGAGTTCAGCAATCCTCCTTCTCCTCTGCAGCACCTTGTAATACACCCTAGCCCAAAAGCCGTCTCAAAGAGTCCCCCAATCCTTTGAAGCACAGTACAACCACCTGCTTAATGTTGGTTCTAGTGCATGATTTTCTTCGCTTCCTTTACTAGGCTTTGTTTTCCATATTTTTGATATGTGTACAAATGATCCTAGATCCTGATTTATCAGTTCTGTATTTTTTTTGTTAATATATATCCGTCCATGTATCATTCTAAGAGTCATTGCTGAGTGTGTGTGTGCAATTTTCTAGCTTCCCTACCAGCTATTTTCAGATAGAGCAGCCACCCTGGCTATCACACATTTTTTGAAATTATTTTTAAATAATACGTTTATCTAGCTAAAATGCTTATATATATATATATTAGGGGTGTGCTCTCTGGATATTGAACTGAAGCAGACTTCTATAGATATGTTTTGGACCCCCTCTGGAGTGAAGTGTGTCTTCTCCAAAGCAGTCTAAAGCAAAGTGGGCTCATCACAAAGCTTTGGATGTGCTTCAGAGCTTCATAGGGTAGCAAGGCAACTGTCATCTTCAGGGGAGAGCAGGAGAAGGGATGCACACTGAAAATGAGCTTCTCCTTCCAAACCTTCCTTCCATGTCTTACAGGGGTCTTCTTCTCTGTAATTTGCAGAAAATGGAAATTGACTGAAAATTGAAATTGCAGAAATCCTTGACCGAAAATGCTGGACTAGACTTACATAATGCACTGGGAGGAAGATGCAAAGAAAGAGAGATGTGCAATGCCAGCTTTATTCTGTCTAACATACAACTTACCTATGACACAAATTATGATGAATAGTAGTATGCATGAGAGTGCATGAGAGCAGTGTGCATGAGAGTTTGGAGCAGAAGCAGCCTATTTTGGAAATTTCAGAAGTTAGTGATTGGCACACTCCATAATACTCAAAAGGAGAACATCTCTCCTTCCATTATGAAAGGGCCAAAAGAAAATGGTTGTCCACACTGCAGCTAAAGCCTATTTTATTATTAAGACCACTTAATAATTGCCAATTGCAGTTTGTGAGATGTGTGACATGACAGATCAGCAAGTAGGGGGCCTTGACTGGCAGTGTGGAGGCAGCTCAGGTGAGCAGCACATGTGGCAGGTGGTCTAGAGGTGAACTGCAGAGGACCAGCCAGGACAGGGCATGGTATGGTATGGTAGCTCCCCAGCAACAGTCCTGTTCTGCTGCTGCTGCTGCTGTGTGCCTCACAATGCCAATGCTGTTTTGACCTCAGCAGCATCAGAAGCGGAGGAGAAAGGAAGCAGCAGTAGAATAGGGTGGTTGTTGCAGAGCTGTCCTGCAAAGAAACTCATCCTGTTCCTCCACAGCTTGCCTGGGCTGTGGTTTGGCCGAGTTGTAAGTGGAATGAGTTTGGCCGAGCATCTTTCCTAGAATATAACACAACACAAAAAGGTTTTTAGAGTCTAAACTAAACACAATCATTTTGACAAGGTATGGTCCCCCAGCTATGTAAATAGAAGTGTTTTTATGTTAGACTTTCAGCCACTCATGCTTATGTATCAAGAGGCTATGTCATGGACAGCTGAAGGCTTGGCAATGCATTCAATGATTCATATATTTGGCAGAGTTCCTGTTCTATTTTTCTTCTTATATGTGACTGATGGAGCACTCTACAGTTTTCGTTGGAATTGATCAGTGTTATATTACTACAAAATTAATAGTATATATACCACAGAAAAAAGAACTTTGTGAAAATCTTCAATCGTTATTTCAAAAGTGCAAAAACTCTTGCACCTCCAGCAAAACTAGGTATCAGAAAGTCTTGCCTTGGGCTAATTCCTAGTATCAGTGAAAGCACTCATAGCTCTTCATGGGGTAGTCTACCCGATTCTTGTTGATCACAGTTTTATTAATTCACTAATATGCATTGCATGATGATACAATGTAAAACTGAGATATGTTTCGTTTTCCCTCTCCCCCTCTGCAACCATACCCCCATGACTGATCTACTACCCAAACCTCTGGATATCAGATAAGGTTTTGCTCTTATAGAGAAGATAGGTGGAGACATTTCTATGAAGCATTTCCAGAATAAAATGCTTGTTTTGGCTCATCCATTTACACATTTTTTCTTGTTTATAATGCACATGGCTAAGTACACAGGAAATTCTAGTTTTTATATTTAGAAGTATTTTTTTGAAAACTGGTAATAGGCATGCAGAGCAATCCTAAACAGTTTTAATCAGAGGTGAGTTACACAGAGAAAATCAGCCAGATGAGCGGGGTATAAATAAAAATAAATAAATGATGGTGGTGGTTGTGATGATGATGTGAGATTTAGACCCAAACAAGTGTGTTTAGGATTGCACCCTTACACTGTATCCTGCACACTCCCTTGGTTCGATCATTAGCTGTACTCCATAGTAAGCTAATAATTTAAAAGGACGCTTGAGATAGGGCTCTGGTTTTCGGCTATTGTCAGAGGGCTTGGTGTGGCTACTCTAGAGTAACGACTCCAGCATGGTCTTTTAAGGCTTTTATTAAGTGCTGATTATTTACAGTGTTCAGAGCAATGAAAATGCATCCTTAAGGTGAGGTGTCAGAACTCCCGAATGGCGATTGGCGCGTTTTCTTCCAGCACCACAACTTTGGCAGACCCAACCTCTTCCCCCTACGTTTGCGTCGCAATTCGGGAGTTGGGGGGATTGGCCTCCCCCCCGTGCGTCCAACTTCCTGTCCCACCTGAGGCATGGGCTCCACAACCCTGCCTGAGCCTCGGACACCACTTCCTGACTCTCCGCTGGAGGCAGAGCTCTCCTTACTCTCTCCAGCGCTTGGTGATGGGCTGGAACTTAAGATGGGAGGGACTTCCCTGTATCCCTTGTCCCTCACATCCACCCCCCTCCCAGGCTCCTCTCTCCCCCTCCCTAGTGGCTCTCTGCTTGCTGGGGACGAGTGAAATCCCAAGAAGTCCGTGGCATCCGAGCCTGTGGGTGTGAAAATTTCCCCCCAATCCTGCGATCTCTCTCCTTCCCCCTGAGAAGACGGAAACCCCAAGAAGTCAGTGGCATCAGAGCTGGTGGGAGTAAAAATGTTCTGCCAGTCCTCTCCTGCCTCTGACGTCGTCGACCTCGGTGAAACCCACACCTCTTCTTCCGTGTCCTCAAATTCCGCTTCCCATCTCCATGGGGAGCTGCTACCTGCTATCCCTTCCTCCTGCTCTTCCCCCTCTCCCTCCCTTTCCATGTGCCAGGGCTTGGGCCTGTGGGGGAACAGGGCGTGGAACTCTTCCACTAAAAATTCCTCAGGTACTTCCGTGGCCGGTATCCACTCATTGTGGGATGGCGGAGTGTCCTCCCATGCTATCAGGTACTCCAGCCCTCTCACCCCTCTCCTTGAGTCTAAAATCTCAGTTGCCTCATTGAGCTGTCGGGCGTTTCCCGTCTCCCCCCCTCCCTCTGGAGGTTGATCGCTGTCCCTGAACCTGGTACTTTCCCTGTACGGCGACAGCAGTGATCTATGAAACACTGGGTGCACTCTCATGTCCTCCGGCAGTGCTAGCCTGAAGGCTACCGGGTTGACCTGTTGCGTGACCGTGAAGGGGCCCAGCCTCCTGGGTGCTAACTTTTTGCATCGCCCCCTGGTGGGAAGACCTTCCGAGGATAACCAAACCTTGTCCCCCACCCTGATGACCTCTCCCGGCCGCCTGTGGCGATCTGCCCCCTTCTTGTACGCTTCCTTGGCCCTCTCCAAGTGTTCTCTGAGCTGCTGGTGCACCGTCTCCAGGTCCTCTGCCCAATCCTCTGCCTGTGGGCCCTCTTCCTCCTCCTCCCCCTCCCTCTCCGGGAAAGATCTGAGGTCGCGCCCGTAGTTGGCCTTAAAGGGCGACACCCCTGTGGAGACGTGCACCGCATTGTTGTAGGCAAATTCTGCTAGTGGCAGGCGATCCACCCAGTCCGTTTGCCTCTGGCTGACGTAACATCTCAGGTACTGCTGCAGAATGGCGTTGACCCGCTCCGCCTGTCCATTGGTCTGCGGGTGCCGAGCCGTCGACAAGCTGACCTCCACCTGCAGGAGGTTCATTAGCCGTCGCCAGAACCTGGAAACAAATTGGCGGCCACGATCCGAAATAACTCTTAAAGGCAATCCATGCAGTCGGAATACGTGGTCCACAAACAGTTTGGCCGTCTCTTCTGCCGAGACCGCCCTGGCACACGGTATAAAGTGGCACATTTTGGACATGAGGTCCACCACCACCAACACTGCGGTCTTGCCCCTGGACGACGGCAGGTCTGTGATGAAGTCCATGGACACTACTTCCCACGGCCTGTGCGGTGTGGCTAATGGCTCCAGCAAACCTGCTGGTGGCGCTCTGACCACCTTTGCTCGCTGGCAGGTGTCACATCCCCTGACATAATCCCGAACATCCTCCCGCACCCCTGGCCACCAGAAGTGTCTCATGACTAGGTGAGTGGTTTTGTCCCTTCCGAAATGACCCGCCGTTGGGTTGTCGTGCATCTGCTTGAGAACCTTACCTCTCAGCTGTTTGGTTGGGAGGTACAGGGCTCCCCTGTAAAAAAGCAAACCCCTCCTTTCCTCAAAGTCTTTGGCCTGCTCCCTCCCCCCTCTCAGGTCTCTGAGGATGCGGGTGGCAAATTCATCCGCTGCCGTCAGTGCTGTGAGTTCTGCCTCGCTCACCACTGCTGCACCGCATGACCATGCAGATGGGGGGGAAACGTGCCTGGGTGCTGGTGGCAACTCCTCCTCCATGTACTCTGGCTTGCGGGAGAGGGCATCCGCCCTGACGTTCTGCTCCCCCGGGATGTAGTGGATGGAGAAGTTGAAGTTCGAGAAGAACTCTGCCCACCGTATCTGCCGCTGGTTGAGCACCCTGGCCGTTCTCCAGAACTCCAGGTTCTTGTGGTCTGTGCACACCTGGATGGGGTGCTTGGCGCCCACCAGGAAGTGTCGCCAGTGCTGGAACGCAGCGTGGATCGCGAGAAGTTCCCTATCAAACACTGTGTAGTTGCGTTCAGGCTGGGTCAGCTTCCTGGAGAAGAAGGCACAGGGTCTCCACTCTCTGTTGGTGTCCAGTTGCAACAGAATCGCTCCCACAGCTTTATCAGAAGCATCTGTCTCCAGGCGTAGGGGCGCATCCTGCACCACGTGGAACAGGTGCTGGTCTGAAGCGAATACTCTCTTGAGGCTTTCGAACGCTGCTTGTGCCTCTGGTGTCCACCTGAACTTCTGCTTGCCTCTCAGGCAGTCGGTGATGGGAGCCGTGACACGAGAGAAGTTCTTGATGAACTTCCTGTAGAAGTTAGCGAAGCCTAGTAGGCGTTGGGCATCTTTGCGCGTCCTGGGGCTGTGCCAGTCCAGGATGGTCTGCACCTTGTCCTTGTCCATCGCCAGCCCCTTGTCTGACAGCTTGTAGCCCAGGAAGTCCACCTCCTTGGTGTGAAACTTGCACTTCTCCAGCTTCACATACAGGTGGTTGTCCTTCAGGCGCTGCAACACCTCCCTGACATCCTTCACATGCTGCACTGGGTCATTGGAATAGATAAGGATGTCATCCAGAAAGACCAAGCAGTTCTTGAAGAGGAGGGACCCCAGGACGTGGTGCATGAAGGCCTGGAAGCAGGCTGAGCCCCCTTGCAACCCAAAGGGCATCACCAGATATTCAAAAGAGCCCAGAGGCGTGAACATCGTGGTTTTCCATTCATCGCCCTCCCGGATCCTGATCAAGTTGTACGCCCCTCTTAGGTCTAGCTTGGTGAAAATCTTGCCCCTGCGTGCCGCTGTCAGAAGATCATCCACTCTGGGCATGGGGAAAGCCACTGGCTCTGTCACTGAATTCAGCCGTCTAAAATCCACCACCAGACGGCGCTGTTGCGTGTCTTTCTTGTCCACCCAGAAGACCGGGCTGCCCCCTGCTGCCTTGCTTTCTCTGATGAACCCCCGCTTGAGGTTCTTGTCGATGAAAGCGCGCAGATCCTCCAGTTCCTGGTCTGACATGGCGTACAGCTTGGCTGGGGGTATCGTTGCCCCAGGCACCAGGTTGATCTGGCAGTCAAAAGGCCTGTGTGGAGGTAGGTGGTCGGACTCCGCTTCGCTGAAGACCTCCTGCAGGTCCCAGTACGGCTTGGGTATCGCCTCACCCCCTTTGACGTGCATGGTGGCCACCGTGGCTATCGGAGGCCCCTCCCCTGGTTGGTGCTGCATGCAATGTTCCAGACAAAAGTCCGACCCAAACGTGATGCATCTCTGGTGCCAACTTATGGAGGGGTCGTGGCGCGCCAGCCAGCTCATTCCCAAAACGATGGGGGGGTCTGAGATGGTCGTGACGTTGAAAGCCAGTGTCTCTGAGTGCCTTCCCACTGTCATTCTCATGGGGGGGGTTTGATGAGTGATGGCCCCTCCCAGCAACTCTCTGCCATCAATGGTGGCCACATGCAGGGGAAAATCCAGCTGCAGAAGTTGGATCTGGTGCTCTTCTGCAAAGTTTCTCGAGAAGAAGTTGGCTGAGGCACCACTGTCAATTAAGGCGAGGACTGTCAGGGGATAGCCATTTGGGAGCGTCAGTGTGACTTCTAGAACCACTCCTGCTCTGGGAGGGGTGGGCTGGCTCTGCTCCTCTCTGTGCGGGTGGGCGGGCTGGGGCTGTTCACTGCTGACTGTGCCTGGCTGCTGCCCCTTGTCTCCTGCAGCCAGGCTGTCTCGTTTCCCTGCTGTGGTGCTACGTCAGTGGGGGAAGGTACAACCGTTCCCGCCTTTCCTTGCCACTCTCTGCGATGAGGGCAGTCTCTGACGCGATGCCGGGGGGAGTTGCAGAGAAAGCAATTCCCGCCTCTTCCCTCCTTGCGTCTTGGCGCCGCCGGGGTTTGAAAAGCCCGCGCGCGCGCTCCCCCAATCTCCATCGGTTCCGGCTCTGGGCTTGGTCTGGGCGGGTCTGGGGGCGGTCCCTGGGGTGGGGTTTGGTGATGTGGTCTGTCCTGAGAGCGTGGGAACCAAGGTTTTGCTGCGCGCGTCGCTTGTTTGTCATACCATCTGGATTCCTGTCTCACCCCCACTGCTAGCGCCGCTTTGCTGAGCTGATCCATAGTCTGCGGTCTAGGACCTCTTGCCAGCTCATCCTTAACGTCTGCATGCAAACCCAGGTAGAAGGCTGATTTCACTGGCTCACTGTTCAGATCCCACCCCAGTTTGTGCACCAGCATGGTGAATTTCGCCCAGTAGTCCCTAACTGTCGATTTTCCTTGGGTTAAGTCATGAAGCTCCTGTTTAGTGGCCTCCATTTCACTGTCGCTAGCGTACATTAATTTTAAAGCTTCTAGAAATAAAGTTGCGTTCTTCATGCAAGGATTTTTTTGCGCGATGAGCGGTCTTACCCATTCTCGGGCGGCCCCCGTCAAATGCTCTATGATAAAGTAGACTCTGTGCGCGTCATCTGGGAATTCTGCTGCATGCAATTCCAGCGCATAATTTATTTCTGTCTCGAATCCGAGGTACTCCCTCGGGTCTCCGCTGAACTTGGTGACTAGGCTCTGTCCCCTTCTCACTTGGACTAGCTGCGGCTGGGGTGCCCCCCCACCTCTAGCGGCTTTCTCCTCTTCCAACTTTTTCTGCAGGTCTAATACCATCACCCTTAGCTGTTTCTCAGTCTCCTCTTTTGTCCTCACCTGGTCCACCAGCTTGTTCAGCTCCTCCTGCGCCCCTCGCGCTTCCTCCTGAGCGGCATGCAATTGCTGCTGTGCGTGCGCTGTGAGGGTCTGTAGCTCCTGCTTCGCTGCTTCGGCCTCCAGCCTCCAATGCTCAGCCTCTTGAGCGCTCATCGCTGCACTCCAAAGTAGCCAAAAAAAGATTCGGGAGTTGCTGTCAGAGGGCTTGGTGTGGCTACTCTAGAGTAACGACTCCAGCATGGTCTTTTAAGGCTTTTATTAAGTGCTGATTATTTACAGTGTTCAGAGCAATGAAAATGCATCCTTAAGGTGAGGTGTCAGAACTCCCGAATGGCGATTGGCGCGTTTTCTTCCAGCACCACAACTTTGGCAGACCCAACCTCTTCCCCCTACGTTTGCGTCGCAATTCGGGAGTTGGGGGGATTGGCCTCCCCCCCGTGCGTCCAACTTCCTGTCCCACCTGAGGCATGGGCTCCACAACCCTGCCTGAGCCTCGGACACCACTTCCTGACTCTCCGCTGGAGGCAGAGCTCTCCTTACTCTCTCCAGCGCTTGGTGATGGGCTGGAACTTAAGATGGGAGGGACTTCCCTGTATCCCTTGTCCCTCACAGCTATTATATTCAGATTCAATATTTTATGTTTACTGACATTGTACTTAGCTGTTATAGAATCTGACGGTATTGGTTTAAGAGATAGTTATAGTGATTTTCACAGAAACTGCTTGGATTTCTTTTCCTCATAATTGAACCACCTATCAGATCAGCCTAATGATAGGAAGACTTATTTAATAGGATGTAAGGCTGTAAAACTTTGGCATCTGCATGGGAAAACTTTCTGTATTTGGTACTGAACAAACAAACGGGCACTATCATCTCTGAAAATGCTGATCATCTGTAGGGAATTAAGGGACTGATTCCATGCACATGCAAGTAACACACACACACATAAACACACACCGCTCAAATTCACCAACAAACAGAAGGGAACTCATGCTTTTGAAGCTACCTGCCTGAATTTCCTGTTTGCTGGAAGTGAATCAGCAAGTGTCTCCTTCATTAGGATTTCTGGGACAGGACCATCCATGTTCCAGTTTACTCATGTTCTACACACAACTGGCAAAATAATAATAATAATAATAATAATAATACCGTAATAATAATAATAATAATATGCACCTGGTCATTAGAAATTAGAGTAGCAAATTAATGGCCTCTCGGAATTCGCCACCCCATTTGAGAGCAGAGAAATAGGAATGGAGGGATTTCACAAAGTTCCTTCAGAGGGAGGAGAAATTCTCTCAGTTTCTTAGAGATGGGGTTCACCATAGCACTGGTGGTAGTACAGTTTATTAATCACTCACTCCCCACCACCGATACACACTGTGTGCTAGCCTGTAATTGACTGTAGAAATTGGAGTTCTTGGTGAAGTCCAGAAATAAACAGTAAATTGCAAGAACTCGGGCCAGGAGGAAGAGGCAAACATACTTGGTACACTCTGACCATTGAAACATTAAACACATTGCTGATGAAGAATTAGCGAAACAGGGCCTTGTCCTGGGATTTTTTTCACTGGAATTAATTTTTATTTGCCTCACTATCATACTGGAATTGATTCCTATTTGAATCCATCCTATCATTACATAAATAAAACCTTTTGAAGACCTACTTGAAATTCATCTTCCTCCTGGGCCGAGTTCTTGCAAGCCTGTAATTGGCAGCAACAACTTTCTTGATAGCCATTTTGTATCCTCTGAGATGCCAGACTAGCATTGTTCCAGGACATTGTGTGTGTGTGTCTGTGTCTGTGTCTGTGTACTGCAGTTCAGCTCTATCAGGCAGAGTGCTGTTGTGCTCAGGTCCTGCTTACAGGCTTCCCACGGACATCTGGTTGGCCACTGTGATAACAAGGTGCTAAGCTAGATTGGCCTTCGGTCTGATCCAGCAGGGCTCCTTTTATGCTCTTAAATCGTTAGTAAGTGGAATACATTTTTTCCCCCCTTGCTCAGATGGTCCATGTCAAGCTGGGTAATCAACAACATCTCTAAAGCAATGCCGGTTATGAGTATGCGGTCTGCCTAAAGAACTGAAGCTTGTGGCAGTTTCATGGGACACAGATCTATTCAACAGCTACTCAGATTCTCCGAGGGAAAGGCAGTGGTCCTCTGAGTACAGGTGATAGAAGGCAAACAGAGAAGGCTGCCTTCTACATAGCCAGGCTGCACGTAGGTGGTCACAGATAGAAACAGGATAGTGGACTAAATGCATCTTTGCTCAGATACAGTTCTGCTTTTATCATGTTCTTAACCCCCAGACGGCTGCAAATAAATAATACTCACCGACTATCAAAAGCAGGTATAAATTTATAGTGTTCCTCCCCCCTTTCATGTGCACTAAAATGGTTTAGCTGATAGTTATGTCTATAACAGAAGAGAGTAAAATATTATAGAAGCGGTTAAGCTTGGGTGGCTTGGGGGCTCTTGCAAGAAGAAAAATGCTTTTGAAACTCAAAGCAGCTGATGCTAAAGAGGATCTGTGGCATGCCTGTGACTCTGGAAGAGAAACATTTTTTGCCTCTTTGAAGCTCCCATTTGTCCTTTGACTTTTCTGTTGTGTGTGTGGTCTTTTTTTTTAATATCTATTTGTAACTGTTTGAATAACCAGCTGTTGAGGCCAGATTCCATTCTGATTAGAAATGTTTTTGAAGCAGGTATCTTAGGAGACAACACCTACCAGCCTCTTCATGAAATCTCACTAACTTTTTAATTAGTGTGTCTGTTCCTCCCCATTAATAAATAGCAAAGACTAAAAGAAAACGGTCATTTGTTAGACACTTTGCTATTGGCCAGCGCATAACAGAAGTGGATGGTTGTGAGCAGGACTTCTGGATACTTTGATCGCTTCTGTGATATCCATTTATTCCAAGAAAGAAAGATGGCAGCACTTGAAAAAGTCAAATCCCATATTTACTGTCCAATTGGCTTTTAATTGGTTTCACTTGTACCATTTCCACACACACATACACACACTTGAAATGTGTGGATAGTGTCATGTTACTAGGTGTCCCTGGATTTAGTTGTGGAATCAGGAGTTTCTGGTTGCTATATTGTTCTTGTTTGAACGTAACAGTAAACTTGTTGTCCAGCTCCCTGACTGGTGTGCCCTCAAAGCTTTCAATGACAAAACATATTTCATAGCAGAATTTTCTTATCTTGTTTGAAATGTCAGTGGGAAGCGAATACTTAGAACTGACTCATAGAAATCTGACTTCTGAAAAGATCTGCAGCCATATAAAGGCAACTGCTTAGCATGAGTGGCATATATATCTTGAGGAGGTAGCTGGAAATTTCCATCTATCTCCTCCACTGGATGAAACCATCCTGACTGAAAGCTGAGTACCCATTGTTGATTGATTTGAGCATTTTATCACCAACTAACGACAAAAAGTGTTATACAGCCTCAGGCTCTCAGAGATTGTTGGGCATAGACTCCCATCACCTTTGATTTTTCACTAAGATCGTTGGGGATTATGGGAGCTGGATTCCAACATCTGAAGATCCAAGGTTGAAGAATATAATGTGAGTTGAGATGTGCTCAGCCAAGCTGCTCCCACTGGCTTGCATTCAGATTTCACGGCCCCAAGAGCATTGTGAGGAAGGTTGACTAAATTTGGGTTGGTGGGCTGTTGTACTGGCCTGAAGTGCCCGTAAAGGGCACCACACTACTCCCTCTGATTGTTCACAGAATATATAGACCAGGCAACCCCAAACTTCGGCCCTCCAGATGTTTTGGATTACAATTCCCATCTTCCCCAACCACTGGTCCTGTTAACTAGGGATCATGGGAGTTGTAGGCCAAAACATCTGATATCTTTTCAATGGCCAAGAAATCCTGCAGACTGTTGCAGATAATATTAATCATTTTCAAAATAAAATAGGAGAAGGGAGAGAGAAATAATTTGTAAGGAAATTTCATTGATATCTTCTATTCTGTAGCATAGTTAGTTTTACTGCTGAAGTTTATGAAATATATGAACTTATATAAGGAAGAGCCAGGGGGGAAATAATAGAGCAATTAACATCAGTTGCTTCAGTTTCAGGGACTAACTCCTACATTTGCCTTCCACCCAGAGGTAATTTGTAGTAGATAAGACAATACTAAGTTGAGAGTGGATTGTGTTGGGCTGGGTGACTAATGGCCCAAGAGTTTAAATCTTTATTCAGCCATGAAGGCCATTGAATGACTTTGGGTCAGTTTCTCAGCCTAACCTTCAACACAGCTAGGCTAGAAGAATGAGCTTCTTAGAGGGAGGACAGACTAGCCATTGGAGAACTTAGGAAGAATCTGCTTTACAGTGAATCAGACCATTGGTCCATCTATCTCAAGATTGTCTACATGGACAGCAGCTTTCTAGGATTTCAGAAAAGGGTCTCTCTTAGCCCTACATGGAGACATCAGGGGTTGAAGCTGAGACCTTCCAAATGCAAAACAGATGCTCTATCACTGACCTGTGGCCCTTCCTTGAAGATATACGTGCTGTATAATGCATAAATACATATATCAATAAATCCAAATGCATATGATGCAGGATTAGTATCAGCAGCAGCTGTAGAAGTAAACGTAGAATTTTATTGTACAACCATAGTTTTCAACAGCATGAAATTAAAATGGCTACACAAAGCAACTTGCATACACTTTGGTGAAATAAATGCAGTAAAAAAGAGAAAAAAGATACAGGCTGCTTGTATCATATACAATTGCTCTCACTTTCCCTCAATCCTTGGTATAAACCAGGCTATGAACTGAAATAAATGCACACCATAAACTGAATCTGCCTTCATCACAGTACTGACACATCACTATCAAGCTGCAGTGAAATTTATTATAGTCCAACATTTTGATCTAAGGAGAAGCACTCTCTTTTCCTTTTCTTTTGCATACACTATCTCGATAACAGATAATTTCATATGTTAGAAATTCAACCATATGCAGTTTGGGTTACCCGTGATCTGAGAGAGTACGGGAGAGGAATTGGGAGTGTACGGGTCGCTGTTCATTTGCTTAGGGCATTCTATATAAGCAAAAGCAAATTTGAAATTGCCTGTTGCTTAGCATCAAAATTGCACTGAATAAACAAACAGGAGGCAAGTGTGGTGGGGGAATCAGTACAGTTTAAAATGTGCCATGTGTCACCTCACCAGGGAGTACTTTCAAGATGTTAGATTGTACTCAGCAGGGGGCCAATATAGTGAACGGGTGGTGATAAGCAGGCTATTTAAGGTCTCCCCAAATGCTGTAACTAGCATATAAATCGGTGCTTTTGGGGGAGGGCAAGCAGGAGAGGCTGGGATTGCTAGAGTAGGTGGAGCCACAGCCAATGATAGGCAGAGCCAACTTATTGTAGTTTTGTCCCCATCCTCCTCCCAGTTGAGTTCTACATAGGGCTGCCATAAGTCCGGGATTTTCCAGACATTGACGTGATTTCAAATGGGGAAGAAAATATCCTGGGGGAATTTCCAAAAGGCAGCGGTTTGTCCTGGATCTTCGGCAAGTAAACCAAAAAAATCACAAATTTGTAAAAAAAAAAAAAAAAGTTCGATTTTGGGGTGTTCCTTTTTGAAATATGGCAACCTGGTTCTACAAGGACAACTCTGAGACTGTAAACTGACACTGCCTTGGGCAGTTGCAAGTAATTAGCAGGCCTGGCCCACCCATGAGGCAATATGAGGCAGCTGCCTCGGGCAGCAGGATCCAAGGAGCAGCAGGTCCCAATGTAAATCTTTATTCCTTCCGTTATCCTGATGTAGATCATCCCTCATCCCTGGCAGGGAGGGAGGCACCATTTTGTGGTTCACTAGAGGTGCTAAAATGCATTGGGCCAGCCCTGGTAGGAAGGGAGATAGGTATGAAGAAGCTGGGAGAAGACTGAGGTTGGTGAGCAGTGCCCCATTTGCCCTAACAGAACCATCTCCAGTGGTGGCAAGTATTGTGTGGACAGGCGGAGTCCCCCCAACCCCAGGCGACCCCCGAGAGGAATAGTGACTCAAGACAATGTGCTATGGGATTAAAATTGGCCACAACTTTATTAGGTTTCAGATGTAGGGAGACCTTGGGTCAGGCATTGGGTGTTTACCCTACCCAGTCCCCAGCCGGGGACCTGGGAGACACCATGGTTATCCAGAATGTGTAGGGATTGGGCTGGCTCTGGAGAACATATGTTCAAGCAGAGAACCCGCCCCCATATCACCGTCGTTGGAGGGGAGAGCAATGACAACCTCTCCGTGTTTGGCCAATGCCTCCCCTCAAGACCCCTTTAACGGGGAAACCTGGGGTCACTGCCACAAAGGGAGCGTGGGTCACTGCTTCATGCCCCCCCTCCATTTAGGAAGATAAACTAAAGGATTCTGCCCAAGGCCTGAAACCGCCAAAGTTTTGACATTTTGCTATGGGAAAGGCAAAACCTTCCAATGCAGGAAAATTCCTTTCTGGCCCTTCAACAGCGACCCTGATGTAGCAGCGCCTGCGTACCTGTGGAGAATATATTAACCTGCAAAAGAAGACTTAACTGAGGGAGGGGAGGGTGGGAGAAGCTCTGGAGCCAACTGCCGCTTCACAGGTAAGATTCACCTTCTGTTGTGTGGGCAGGGTGGTCCCTCCCCTTACCTGGCCAATCCCCTGGCAACACCTCCCAAGGTGGGATTGGGTGATTGACTGAGGTAGGCGGAGACCTCCAGGTACCCAGCCTGGGGAGGATGAAGCCAGCCCGAAATACCAGGAGCCACACTGGGATCGGGGGGGGGGGGCTGTGCGCGACCACGCAAAAAACGCCCCCCATTTGATGTGGGGAGTGGTCATTGTTCTTTGATGCTCTGCTAAAGCTCTTCTCTGTTTACACATCAGAACCAGAAACAAGTTTTTATAAACCACTATGAATTTCTGTACTTCTGAAAATGAGTTAGGTCGTTTCCTTTTCTGATAACCATAGATAATTAGCAGTGCACCAAACGAGCTTCCCAGACTTTAGCAGAGTGTTTCATTGTTCTACTATGGAAGTTATATCGCTAATGTGTGCTATGTGGGTTTTTTATTATTATTTCATCTAACTACAGTATCTCTGCTTTCCTTGTTGTGTATACTTTAAGTGGCCACCAATCAGTCAAATGCTGAAAGCAGAGCCAGCCAATTCCAGCTGACTGGAGGGAAAACCCACTTCTTGTATGCCCGCTTTTAACAGTAGCTTAATTGGTGTTTAATTATATGTGTTGATGTATGTTTCAGGGAATACAAGATACCCACTGAAGTTTATTTATTGACACCATATGGCAAGCCTATAAATCATGGCTGTTTGGAATGTTGAGAATTCATCCCCAAGTGTAGGGTTGGTTGAATAGTGTATAGGCATGTGTAAAATATGAAGAAGTGGTACCTTGAGTTTGGAATAGGATCTTTTCAAAATTCAGTAGAGAGAAAAGTGGAAAATATGGGCATCTGGAGTTCTCTTTGGTGGCCTGGTTGGTCAACCTTCTAGACTCCAGTTCGTAGCCTGTTAAAATGAATATTTAATCTTTGGATTACGGTACTTGTGTTCATGTTTGGATGTAGTTTCCACACAAACTCTCAAAAATCAGGATTCAGTTCACACACACAGTGCTTGGTGATACTAAGTGTCCTGAAAACAGTCCTTTTTTTCTAGAAAAGTAGGTCACCATGAAGTTATTACAGTAAGCGCCACACTTTTTAACTAAAAAAGAGAGGTGCTGGTACTCACCATGAAGTAAGTGCCACACTTTTTAACAACAACAAAATAGGTGCCAGTACTGTGTACCCTTAAGTAACCCGTGGGGGGGGGGCATTGCCTGCAAGCTCTGTCTTGGGTGTCTGAGCTGTGACTGCTTATTCACACATGATTTTACAGTCATGAAGTGAAATATGTACAGACCAAAAAAAGCTATACAAATGGTATCAGAGGTGGGTGGAGCTATAAAAGCTGAAGCTGAATTTCCATGGCTGGCTTGCTGTTCCTGGTCACATTATCAGGAATAGATGGTTGTTGTTGTTGTTTTTCATATTTACAACTCAGGCCAAAGCATTTATTTTTCTTAAAGGACATTTCTTAAAGGGCATTTAGATCTGACTTCATTCATAGATAACTTTAATACATTTTTATTGACCTCAAATATCATTCCAAGAGCTGATTTATTTTTAAAAAATCCATAAAACTCACAAAGACAGAAATGGTAATGGGTAGGAATGATGATAAAATTCTTTCCCAACCAACACTCAGATCTTGGACTTTCAAATTACTTGATCTTGATACTCCTATGCAGAAGCAATCTACCACTGATCTGTTTTTAACTTGCACTGCCTACTAAAGTGTTGAAGGAAGCTACTAGGGACTATCAAGTGGATTTCCTTCTGTTCAATGCCCATCATGGCATGGACTCGCACTATAATGTATTTTTAATCTTTCATTGGAAGCCTCCCAGAGTGGCTGGGGAAATCCAGCCAGATGGGTGGGGTATAAATAATAAATAATGATCATCATCATCATCTCTTTTCACCTTAATTCTATACAATGAAACTGTTTATTAAAAATGCATACATTATAGGTAAATAGATTTATAGATTTACATATCAGAGCTATGGTGGGGTGTGTGACCAAATTGGGAATCAGTAGGCATTCCCTCCTCCCTCTCCCTGGCACCTTTGTAGTTGGTATATCATCCTGTACTGAGGATTGTAAGAAAAGGGTCCGCTTAGGACTCTGTGTTGACAGGAGGGATTACTTGGTAGAGCTACCACCACTTATTGCTTCAGGTGAAGGAGCAGACTCAGCATCCAGCAGTTCCTCAGCTGCCCCTCATATGCCCCAGGGATTTTACAACCACCTTGCTGCTGATGGAGATTTCTGCAGGTGTAGAAGTATGTCTTGATATTGAGATGTCTGTGCTGCGTTGCCAAGAAACACACACCCTCCTCACCTTTGTATCTCTTTTCTCCCAATCATTCCTTACTTATATCATGCTATATGGTCAGTCTTCCACCAGGCCAGTGCCTCCTTCTTACCTCGTTTCTCCCTTTTGTCATGAGTTGATGCTTCTTCTAAGTCAATGACGTCTTTGGTAGAGGCTATTCTCCAGTTGGAGTGCCCATAGGCCAGTGTTTCCCAGTTGTTGGTGTTTATACTTTTTTTTTAAAGATTTGAGTCTTTAAACCTCTTTTGCTGTCCACTGGCATTACGCTGTCCATTCTTAAGTTGGGAATAGAGTAGTTGCTTTGGAATATGATAATCGGGCATCCGCAAAACATGACCAGTCCAACAGAGTTGATGTTGAAGAATCATTGCTTCAGCACTGGTGATCTTTGCTTCTATGCACTGCTTGATTGTAAAACAACCCCCCCCCCCAGTTTATTTTAGTAAATAATAAATATATCAATTTATCAATAAGATTAAAAAATAAGCCTTTTGAAAAGTTAAAATAATAGACACAAACATCAAAACTTGCACCAATTTTCTAAACTTGCGTCTTCACACTTGGCATGTCACAAAGTTGGTTCACCTTCTGCAAAAGCTGCAGAGCCAATTTCATTTCATTTATTTGTTATTATCTACATTTCTAACCCACCTTCCCCTTGCGTGCATATACGCAACCAATATACAAACCTCACATACAACAGTTATCAATAACAAATGAAAACAGTAATCAAATAGCAACCGCAGAACAGCAGGGGGAAGAAATGTCTTCCGACATCTCTTCCCAAAAGCCAGAGCCAAGACATGTGCCTTTACTAATCTATGAACGTTATACAATGATTGGAAGAGATATCACAGTGCTATTCCACAGCCTGGAGGCCACCACTGAGAAGGCCTTCCTGTGTGCTGCTTGCCTACTCATTGGCAGCACTGCTAACAGGATCTCACCTGCTAAGTAGAGAATGACATATTTTGTGACACGTAAGAAAACAATCTGGGGGAAAGAAGAAGTATTGCTAGTATCAAGGTAGATGAGTTCTTCAACCATTTTAAGGAGCAAACTCATATCGTTCGCATCATGCTGTGCTCCCCCCCCCATTGTACACATTCTTCCTTTAAAAAACAACAACAGCTTCATGTGTTCCTGCTTTAAGCCCATGTGAGATTAGTTTCACCAGAACTCTATGTAATTTTGTTACCCTTGGAAGTGGCTGACTTTTAACAGACCATTGAGAGTGTTCATTCCCTTAGAAACAAAATTGGCTTATTTGCTCCTGGATTCCCTTAGAGTTATGGAATGAGGAGAAGATAAAATATCTTGTCTCCAGAGTTGTCAAAAGGGTAATTGTGAAGAGAATATAAAATAAGAATGGCATCAGCTGCTATGAGCTCTCCAGAGGTAGCATTTCCTCTTTCGCGCAAGCACCCTGAGCTTTTCCATTATTCCCTTAGTCTCAAGTTCATATTTAGATGGGAAAGATTAAAGACTTTCTTTAATTAAACATGTGTTTGTACCTTGCTTGCCCTTTATTAGGTGAAAATATGTACAGTCCTGTGGCATTTTTTAATCATTCATGGCCTAGAATTAAACCACATCACAACTGTGAATGTTCAACTAACCTCTCCACTGCAAATATAACTGAACCAGTCCTACCACAATATATTTTATTTTTGTGTTCACCTGTCAGATTCACATGCCATGCCACCCTTTAATTGAAGTTTTCTGGGCAGTTTGCAATCAGAACGAAACAAATATATAATAAGAAAGGGGGAAATTATAGCAGTTTGTAACTAAAACTAAAACCAGTACTCAACATTAATGTTTCTGTAAAAATAAAAATTTGATTTCATAAAAAAAAACCAACAGATTAAGGAACTTTCCAAGGAAAGAGGGTTCTATAGTTCGGGAGTGAATACTCAAACATGTGTCATAGATTAAATAATAAGGAAGTTACTCTCAATTTAACAATTTGTACAGGAACACAAGAACAAAAACAGTCTTGAATATATGTAGGGGGGCTGATAATGCAAACCTAACCTATCCATATCTACTCTGCACTCAATCTATTGAATTCAGTAGGACTTCCAAGTAAGTTATGTTGTGTCACTGTTTATTCCTTATGTTGTAAGGGAGTGGGTGGTGCTGTGGTCTAAACCACTGATCCTCTTGGGCTTGCCAATCGAAAGGTCAGCGGTTCAAATCTGCGTGAAGGGGTGAGCTCCCGTTGCTCTGTCCCAGCGTCTGCCAACCTAGCAGTTCAAAAGCACACCAGTGCAAGTAGATAAATAGGTACAGCTGCGATGGGAAGGTAAATGGCATTTTCATGTGCTCTGGTTTCCGTCACAGTCCTCTGTGCACCAGTAGTGGTTTAGTCATGCTAGCCGCATGACCCGGAAAGCTGTCTGCGGACAAATGCTGGCTCCCTCATCCTGAAAAGCAAGATGAGTGCTGCACCCCATAGTTGCCTTTGACTGGACTTAACTGTCCAGGGGTCCTTTACCTTTACCTCATTCATTACTGTTTGTTTATTTATTATTATTTATTAAATTTGTTAGTCACTTTGGGCTCATCCATTTGTCTGAAATTTTGCAGGTTTGTTGCTCAGAAACATGGCTCTCACATCTACAATTTTCATACTAATTGCCCACAAAACTAGTAAATTATATTTTCTTTTTCATCCACCCTTAAATTGTAACATCTGTCCTTGTAAGAAAACCACTGCACCCAGCCTTCTGGAATTTGATTAGATTCATGCCTTCAGAAAGATCAATTTTGCCTGCAATTTTCATCCTATTCTGGCTATTTTTTTTTTAGAAATACTTTTGTGAGGAAAACCACATTTTAGTGGTGTTCAGCACAAAAATCACTGAACTATTTTACCTGTAGTTTGTCAGACTTTATTGCCTCTGGAGAAACTAACTACACCTGCAAATTTTATCCATTTCTGTCAAAAGTGGGGTGTTATAGCCATTTCCCCCAGTTTTCAACATGGGTGGAGTAAATAAACCAGCACGGACCACCTTGGCTGAATTGTGCAACCTCTAAGTTAGTCTAAGCCAAATAGGTCTGTTTTTCAGAGTGCCAAAATTGGGTATGAATCAAATCTAATTCAAGATAATGTGGGTTAAAGCTAGAACCTGTGTCTAATCTAGTTCCGACAGTGGAGCATTGCAAATTGGTGACCACCCCCACCCCCAGCAGGAGCGGAGCCACTAGATTTTGCACTATCTTAAGTTTCCTGCCAGTCTTCTCAGACAGCTTCACAAGAGAATGAAGCACAGGTCTTGTCATTCACCTGCCTTGGATGTCTCCATAGACCATTTGGACTGAAAGGTTGAACTGTAGTACATGACATAAAATGGTGCACAAATAGAAACCAAATTACTGTGCTAAATTACATCTGACACCATTTATCTCAGGAGATTCCAAGAGATTTCAACAAAACATTATGTGTGGGGAGGGGGAGGGGTTGGAAATCATTTTACAGAGCAAAATTAACAGTTCACCTTTTAAGTCAGCTTTCGAAAAGTCTGCCCAGATGTAATTGAAATGCTAATCCACAAAATTTAAATATCACACAGAAGCAGGAACCAAACCATTAAATTTAGAAAGAAAGATCACTTATTTTGTTTTAACCTTTGTAATGAAAATTATTTTCTTATTTAAGGAAATCAAAGACCTCTTACTATTTTTCTTGTTTTTTAAAAAGAAGTAATGAGCAGTAAACTCGGCCATTACATATATTACCAAATGTCATTTGTTAAACAATTGCATCCTGTGAAGAAGAAGAAGAAGAGAAGAATGAAACTTTGGTCCGATTTCATACTTCATGATTTCTCATTCTCCGCTGAGACGCTTGAATAATTTTTTTTTTTTGCACAGCATTGCACCTAAAGGTAAAACTCCACCATGCCTAAGTTATATGCTTAATTGAAGAGCCTTTAAAGCTATTTTGTGTGCAAATTCAAGCAGCATTGCTTTCCGCCCCCCTGTTTAAAACTTTCATTGAGTCTTCACTGAACCTAAGAAGAGGCTTGCTGGATCAAGCCCATGGCCCATCAGTTTTAGCATCCTTGTCTCAGAGTAGCCAGCCAGTTGCCTATGGGAACCCTGTAAGGAGGAATTGACCAGAGCAGCACCCTTCCTACTTGTGATTCTACTGAGTGTGACTTTGTTGGATACTGCACTCTGTTTTAAAATCTAGTAAGCAATGCTCTATACAGTACACCAGTGATATTGACTCCTAGGCCATGGAGCTAGATTACGGCAATGCATTATAAGAAAGGCTATCTCTGAAGACAGTTGAGAAACTTCAGCTGGTACAGAATTCAGCAGACAGGTTGTTCACTGAAGCAAGATGGTTTGAGCATATTAGACCAATCCTGGTCTGACTACACTGGCTGCCAGTTAGTTTCCCAATTCAAGGTGCCGGTTTTGACCTATAAAGCCTTAAATGGCTTAGGACCACAATACTGCAAGGACCAACTCTCCCCATATGAACTGACACAGACCCTGCAATTGTCTGTGTCTGAGGCTTTTCGTCATGTGCCCCCTCCAAGAGAGTGGGTGGCAACATGAGAACTAGCTTTTTCTGCAGCGGCTCCCTGTTTGTGGAATGCTTTCCCCAGGGAGGCTTGTCAGGTGCCATCATTATATATGATCCATTCGGGTTGGGAGCCGGGGCAGGAAAGGCTGAGTTCCCGCCTCCGGCCGGTTTAAAAAACATGAAACCCTGCCTCCCGGCTGACCCTATTGGCCGGCCCGGGTCTGACAGAGGCGGGAACTCCCACCTCGCGAGGGGGAAGTGGAAGTGGTTTTGTGTGGCAATGCCCTTCCCTCCACGTGAAATAAGACACGAGACACAGTGAATAAATTTAAGTGGGCGAAAAGGCCACAACTTTATTGGTTACGAATGATGAGCGGTATTGGCTTAGGCATTGGAACCTAACCGGCTATATCCGACTGTAACCCGTGTGTTACAGTCTGGGAGAAATTAACCACCAGAAAGGAGCCCAGTGATGTACATCTACTGGAACACCCCCTGTGGCCACCGTTGGGGGTGCCATAAGGCCCTGTCCTCCGCAGGCCCAGGACAAAGCTACCGCCCCCGGAACCCCTTTAACGGAGTTACTTCTACAATTTCTGGGCAGAGGATGACGCAATCTGCCCCCTTCTTCTTTTATGCAAATTTCCAATGCCTAACCGCCACACGAGCCTCTTGAGGCGCACCGCCAATACCCTCACATCCGCAACCAATGCTTCAACCCCCTAATTATGTCATCTAACCATATGTCGTTACCCTGTGGTGAAAGGTGTACCCCGTCATTGCGAAAAAGGGCTGCTTCAGTGCGTTTTAAATCTGGGTGCGCAATTATCTGACCATTCAGTGTTAGCATGGCAGAGTGTGTGAGCCAACCCACTGCGAAAACACAGAATGTTTCCTGCAGTTTTAAACTCCTTGCCCTGACCTTGGACTACTTAAATGTAGACCATTGCTCCTCAATGTTGGAACCCCTTTTCTTGTCATTTAGCCTGACCACAGCAGCTTCTGGGACTCATTATGTGTTGCTGAGCCTGAATTTCTTTTCTCCCTCAATAAAGATTTATTCCATATTCTTAAGAAAGAGCCTGCATCATCATAGGCTGGGCAGATCCTAGGACATTATGCCAGCCCGGATTAAAACTCTTAGTATGTAATGCTCCTGCCACAATGCTTCTTCTCTGGATGAAAAACTTGCTGAAGCATATTCCATATTTTCCAAAGCAGAGCATCAATAAGCCATTCTAGCACTCTAAGCATTTCAGAAGACCACAGAACTCAATTCAAGCATAGAAACAGAATTGTTCCAGTCCCTTCTATTGAAAGCTCCCATCTCCTAATGCCTGTTATGTCAACAAGTCATTTAAAAAAGATTTTCATTAGAAAATAGCCTGGTGCATATTTATTTCTTACAATCTGTGACCTGCCATGGCCATGCATTTATTATGTTCTCCCTATGTATGTGACACAGTGCGGCCTACTTGCCCTTGCACCGTAAATCCATGGCCAGCACTATTTCAGATGAGCCGATTAATTTGTAATTATTTGTGAGCTCTTTGTCTGATGATTCACAGAGCTTCTTTTTATGGGAAATCATTTCTTCACTGTAAACAGTTCCAAGGTTCAGCATTTGGGGACCACCTTTTACCATAGCAACAGCAACAGGTTTGCTACTGGAGAAGTGCATGTTAGAAGGTCGTAGTCTCTCCTTGCTTGACAATTTAAAAATGAAGGGACTAAGAGTGGCCATTTATTATTTAAATTGAAAAGGAAGAAAAGAGTGAGAGGAAGAAAGCCAAGTCAAGCTGTAGAAAAGGCTAAAGGTGCAGGAAGGTAAGCTTTCTGAGAATTATGAATTGATAATTCAATTTCTGCAAATTACATAGGGCTACCTGACAATTTGATGGACACTACAGGATGACCCATTTCATGGGAATAAAGCTGCTTCAGAGAAGCAAAGCACATTCACAATAACTCATTAAAGCCTTTTGATCTATCCCCACAAATTCAAAAAATGGACAGGAGGTGTTTTCGGCACTGTTCACACTGTTCAACTTATTAGCTCTTTCCACAATACCATATGACATAGCTGGAAGGTGGAGAGAGGAGGGATCAGCCACCAAGCTGAGAAGGTGCCAGGGCCGTCTTAAGCGCCCCTGGCGCCATGGTGTGCCGGATCTCTCTAGCGCCCTTCCGTCCCATTTCCCAGCGCGGTGGGCAGGTGGGCGCAGCGCTGCTGCATGGCGGGCAGGCGCAGCGCGATCTCTCCGACGCCCTCCCGCCCCGTTTCCCAGCGCGGTGGGCGCCGCGCGCAGCTGCGCAGCGGACCGGTGGACCGGCCGGCCAGCGGGCGGGCGCAGCTCGCGGCGCCCTCCTGGCGGGCCGGCGCCATGGTGCCCTGCGCCACCGGGGGTCTACGTAGAGCCGGCCCTGGAAGGTGCGCCCTGCTGCTACTCATCCCTGAAGCAGCAGTCTTCCATTTTCTCCTGAGGCAGACGTACGCAAACAGCAGTCTCAGTTTCGGCTTGCATGAGTTCATGGTTTAGGATCCTAACCAATATAGAGTGTGTCATTATGTATTGCACCCAAACAGTGCTGCTTAAGTTCAATCAGTGGAATTTGGGCCTCCTCTTTTGAATCAATACTGCAATGCAACACTTTTCATCAAGATTCTAGATTTGGTTGAACCCTGAAATAAGTTTTGTGTAGTTCTAGGATTCTTAGAAATGTGAATGCAGCATGGACTTGTATTTGGGGCCTTTGTCTCTTAAAATCTACTACATTGGATCTTCACACTGAACTTTCTGTGATTTCATTTTAGCATTCTATTGTTCAGTAACTCCAGTAATTTCTCTGTGTTCTGATGATTTGGAAATCCAAAGCTTTCTACTGTTTGGCAGAAAAGACTGTAGGCATTATAATATAACAAAAGCTAAACTATTCTTTTGCAGTAAAGGAAATGTTAAAGGAGAAAAAAAAAGCAACTATTACTTTTGCCTGGGGGCCAAGAGGGGTACTTTGATTTTCACTTAGGGAAGTGTTTCCTAGTCTCTCAGACAGCAATCTTAGCTATGAAGTGCAAGCATAAATCAAGATAGCATATACCTGCCAGGTATTCTGGGTTTATTCTGTCACACAGGGGACTATTTATCCATTGGACAAGCAAGTCTCTATCACGGTTTTCCAACTATGTTCTTTTCACGGTACACTTGGGACAGCTTTTGAGGTCTGTAATATATTTTGGCTTCAGTCTTATTAATGGACATATGGTTCATGACCCCACCCACAGATGGAGAAGCTGGTGTAGGAAAACCACAGAATGGCTACATATCTTCATACAGAAACAGGGATATGTCTGAGGTTCTGCTTATACTGATGTCTCCCTGGATGGCCAAGTGATATTCCCACAGTAGAAAAAATGCTTTAACAATCCACCTTTTAAAAGCAAAACAAAACAAAACAACATTATTTTTAAATCATTTCTGCATGCAGAATTTGCAGTAGCTTCTAATTCTGTTAGTCTATCTATGCTCCTCACATATTTTTTGCCAATTCAGCACTTTTTTCAGTTAAGTTCACTTACTACTACAATTACAACCATTACTACTAATAATAATAATAATTTACACCCTATCCATCTGGCTGGGTTTCCCCAGCCACTCTGGGCAGCTTACAACATATCTTAAAACATAATAAAAACATCAATTCTTTAAAAATTCCCTAAACAAGGCTTCCTTCAGATGTCTTCTAAAAGTCATATAGTTGTTTATTTCCTTGACATCTGAAGGGAGGGCATTCCACAGGGAGGGTGCCACTACCAAGAAGACCCTCTGCCTGGTTCCCTGTAACTTCACTTCTCGCAGTGAGGGAACCAGCAGAAGACCCTCAGAGGAGGACCTCAGTGTCTGGGCTGAGCAATGGGGGTGGAGACACACCTTCAGGTATACTGGGCCAAGGCCATTTAGGGCTTTAACGGTCAGCACTAACACTTTGAATTGTGCTCGAGAACATACTGGGAACCAGTGAAGATTCTTCAGGACTGGTGTTATATGGTCTTGGTGGCCACTCCCAGTCACCAGTCTAGCTGCCACATTCTGGATTAGTTGTAGTTTCCGAGTCACCTTCAAAGGTAGCCTCATGTAGAGCTCATTGCTGTAGTCCGAATGGGAGATAACCAGAACATGCACCACTCCAGCAAGACAGTCTGCGGGCAGGTAGGGTCTCAGCCTACGTACCAGATGGAGCTCATAAACAGAACGCAGAACAGACACGGAATTGACCTGTGGCTCCATGGACAGCTATGAGTCCAAAGTGACTCCCAGGCTGTACACCTGGTCTTTCAGGGGCACGATTATCCCCCACACCTACCCACCACCAGCCCCTAAGAACAGTACTTCTGTCTTGTCAGGATTCAGCCTCAGTCCGTTAGCTACCATCCATCCGCCAACCACCTCCAGACACTCACACAGGACCTTCACTGCCCTCACTGGTCCTGATTTGAAGGAGAGGTAGAGCTGAGTATCATCTGCTTGGGAAAGAACCTGCTTGAAAGCTCTTGAGAAAGATGGTCTGCAAAGGAAAAATCTGGCTGTGAAAAATGGTAGATACTAAGAGCACAGCAATTGCAAATGAATGACAAATATTCCATAGTCAAATCTGAAAGTGGGGCTGCAGTCAGTCATAACTCTTCAGCAACTGATCAAATGTTACAGAGCTATGGCTGCATTTCTTTTTACTGGGCTCCATGGCCCAATGCAGATCTGTGCAAATTAGCTGTGAACTTTTGAGAACTGTGTCACTGAACTATAAATCAATGGTGTTATTATAAACTACAAAGGTAGCACACTGAAACCCTCTCTTTACACTGTCTAACATCAACCATATTGATGTTTTCTGTCAATATATAATAATGTAATGTCACACTTGATAGGTCATGCAATAGAGTCAACTCTGAGGCAGTGCAAAACTATGTACCTCTGCCAAACGGAATGGAGAAGCAAATGTCTGCATGTAACTATATGTAATTTCGTATTGCATAATCAATCTGATTATTGATTGAACTGTGTTTTGGAATAGTGGTTGTGATAGGAAGTTTAGAAATAAAATGCTCTGCCTCCCCCCCCCAAGGCTACATTAGGAATCCACATGAAAGAAGATTGATTTTATGTATCTTTACAGTCTTGCATTATGTAGTCTGCATATTTATGGTGATAGGTAAAAAGACCATATTCCTTTATCTGTCATTGTAGCATTTATTTTTTGTTAATTGTCGTATTTCCTCTTGATATAAATGTGAATTGCATGCAATAACAGTAGTTAGTTTTTTAGATATAACTAGCTGAGTGCTTACAGCTGTTAGCTTATTTGCCCCACCACAGTGTTTTGTTACCCTCCACTATTAGTCATACTTTGAAGATGAGAAACTGCAGGTTAGAGATGTCATGACTTGACAAAATCCACCTCCATATGTCTAGTTGTTCAAGGATTTGAACAGCCTGAGATCTGAAAATCCAATATCCCAGTGACTGGTCCATGCATTTCTTGTTGACAAAATATGTAGCTTTTATGATACTCTTAGGATGCTATTGGGTTGTTGTTTTTATTTTGATTATATATACAGTGGAACCTTGGTTTACAAACACCTCTGTTTACGAATTTTCGGTTTATGAACGATTGTAACCCGGAAGTAAGTAAACAGAGGTTTCTGAGGCCTACGGAGGCCTCCGCGAAGGCCTGAAGACTGGGCCGCAGCTGCGGAGGCGCTCCCATGGCTCCGCGAAGGCTCGGCCTCCACTCCAGGCCTCCATGAAGGCATCAGGCCGGGCCTTCGCTCCGGGCCTCCGAGAAGGAACCGGAGCGTCTGATGAAGCGAACTTTCGGACGCCTTCACGGAGGCCTGGGGTAAAGGCCCGGTCTCCGCGAAGGCATTGTGATTGTGGAAGAGGACCCTGAGCCCCCATCCAAACAATGACTATCATCAGCCCAGGTAAGAAATAAATGATAATTTTTTTCACCTAAAATACTGTCTGATTTATTTTATACTACAGTACATTGATTATTGCCTTCATTTTATGAATCAATGGCCTCATTAGACATAAAATTCATGTTAAATTGCTGTTTTAGGGGGTGTTTTTCATCGTCTGGAACAGATTAATCCACTTTCCATTACTTTCAATGGGAAAGTTCGCTTCAGGTTAAGTTCGCTTCAGTTTAAGTACAGACTTCCGGAACCAATTGTGGTTGTAAACTGAGATACCACTGTATTATGGTTTTTATTTTGATCTTTTCTGTGAACCGCCCTGAGACCTCTGGGTATTGGGCGGTATATTGGATAAATAAATGAATAAATAAATAAATAAATAAGATATCAACAGGTACTAGTCATGATGGTTATGTTCTACCTTCATAATCATTATTTGGATCCCAGTTGCTGGAAACTGCAGGTGGGGCGAGAGCTGTTGTGCTCACGTCCAGCTTATGGGCTTCCCATATCAGGGGCAGACCTTGGTAATATTGGGGGGGGCTGTGCAAGGCCAAAATTTGATGCCACCCACCCCAAGCTGCTTTCCTGAAGCCAGGTAAGTGACTTTAGGAAGGAGGTGTCAGGGCTCTGTCAGGGTCCTAGAGCCCTCCCATTTCTCTCCCAAAGCTGAGGAAGCATTAACTATAGGCTTTGGGAAGAAGGCGGGAAGCCTCCTGTGCGGGGGAACCGGTCGCACTGCTGTTCCATACCGTAGACCCAACTATGGGCTCATGGGGTTGGTTGGGTGCAGGTATGCCAAAGAAGGATGCTAAAGACATCAGAATGGGCAGTTATAACGCTTTCTTAAGAAAGGTAAATATTTACAGTAAATCAGCCTGTCAGGTTTAGCTCAGCAGCCATGTGGTGGACACTACAGCAAGGAGATGGCTTGTCTGTGTCCAAGGAAATGTGCACACATTGTTTATACACAAAGCAGCATAGGTCACATTGCCTAGAACTTCTCGTCACTTCATCTGCCTAGATAAGGGCATAGATGGAAAATACCCAAACCTTACAAATAGGTCCCCTTTCTGGGCTCAGAGCCCAGCACCCCAAGTAGATAAGGATAACACCAAAGCAAGCCAACTAGCTTATATCGAAACAAGTGAATATAAAAATATATGAGCTCACTGCTTCAACAACTACCGATTAATTGTGGGGTTATCTTGCCTACCAAAATGGTGCTAGCGAAGCTTCCAGAATAGTTCACCTTTGGTTCAACACAGCTGCCCTAAATCCCCACAGGGCATGTTTGGTCACTGTGAGAACAAGATTTTGGACTGGATGGGACATTGTCCCTGATCCAGCATCCTCTTCTCATCTTCTTATGGGTTCTTATGAATGGAAAATTCTATTACCAGGTACTAACTGTTTATCTTCATGAAATATACTAAGGAGACTTCTACGCTTTCTTCACAGTTGTTGCTGTTTAGTCATTTAGTTGTGTCCGACTCTTCGTGACCCCATGGACCAGAGCATGCCAGGCACTCCTGTCTTCCACTGCCTCCCGCAGTTTGGTCAGACTCATGTTGGTAGCTTCGAGAACACTGTCCAACCATCTCGTCCTCTGTCGTCCACTTCTTCACAGTGCTCAGGTACAAAAAAAGAATAATGAAGAGCTGATGAAAATGTACCAAAGCATTTATCATTTTCTGAAGTGTAGAAGCTCTCGGGGCAAGCAATAATATTAGTGAACCTGAGTGCTGTCATGGATAAGCTCCAAAATAATGCCTACTGGTGCAGTAATGAGGCCTGTGCTTATTTTTTGCCAGATGTTGGGTAATAACACATCTCTTGCCTGTCTTAAAAAGGTGCACCACTCTTTAATTATTGGTGACACATATGTGTAGTATGTGTTTTTAGATGGCAGGATGCTCTCGTGCCTTTTTTTCTTTTTGCTGTGATAATAATCTGCCATTCTACTTAACCTTCCTCTGGATATTCAGCTTCCACCTTCCAAAGATGAGGAAGAAGCATCATTAGTACACTTCTAGATAGATAGGCATAAGGTAGACTAGTGGGAGCTGCAAAAAAATGTAGTGTATTCTTTCATCCTAGCAGCAACGCTTCTGTTCAGTCATGTCCTATTCTAGGACATTCCATTCAATGACTCCCCTTTTCTGTTTTCCTTTTTTCCAAATGATATTCAACATTCCATGGCTACTGCATACACTTGGTCTTCATTAGAGTGTTTTGCGGGGCTTTTAGTATTATTATTGTGATTTCCCTCTTGTTCCTCACTGGTCCTGTTTTGGCACTCACCCTCTGACACAGCTATTAGAGAGAATGATGAAATAGCCATATTATAGCAACTGTGTATACACACCAGCCATTAAAATGGAACTTCTGAGGAAGCTTTTCGCCAACTCATGTCAAACAAGCGCTATATATTATACATTCAGTACATGTTACACAGCTGTCAGAGTAATCTGTCAATGAAACGATAGTTTAGTCATATTTCACCATCCATCACTTTTCCATTTCCTTCCCTCACCTGTTTCTCTCTCATCTCCCTTCCTCTACCTGCTCAGGAAGGGGTAATTTTGCACAGTAAGGTATCTCCTGAATAAGCAGGGTGAAATTCAAAAGGATACTTGTAAAGGTGGAGAGCTATGTAAATCCAATCTGTAATAACTATACTTATCAGGTAAAAGGCACCATATTGTTGGTCTGTAGGGAGTTTTTTTATTACCATCTCATCAAGACATTTCCCCTTCTAGTTATGAAGACATTCCCCACTTGAAAAAATTAATCCCAAAGAACCTTATTACACAGCTAGGAGGCCATACAAAAAATATAGTCAAGAGTTCGATCAAAGTGAAAGACATTCCTATTTCAAAAATAGAAGCTGTCATTTCCTATAATACGTACTTGCCTACTTCACATGTTACATTTTCCTGGGTTCCTTGCGCTCAACACATATCTGAGACAATGAAGGTTAAATACTGTTCAGCATTTGCTTAGCCCCACATAGAACAGCACTGGATATTAAAGTGGTACGTTAAGAGCTTTATCCTGTACATGTCTACTGAAAAGTAAGTCCAATTGAGTCCAGTGAGCGTTTCTTCCTTGGAAGTAGATACAGGAGTAGAACCTAATTGATTAATTTTTCAAAGCACTCAAGACTACACTATTTGGATTTGTGGCCAATTCAGAAAATCAGTCACTAATGCATTGAATATAAAGTAACCATAGTCTTCTTTCATGGTATATCAGTGGAATAATTATGGCATTAAACACCAGATCTATCAACTGGCAAGTTTGAAATAGTTGCATTACTATACAGTTCAATGGGACTACTCCCAGGTAAGCATATATTAGGACTACAGCATTAATCTCCTCAAACAGAAAATCAGTGTTAACTCACCATCATCCTTCCGTTGATATGCAATGGAAATTACACAATTCTCTTAAGAGTTAAAATGACAAAATCCCAATTGTTTTCAGTGCAGCTTAACATTTCTCTCATTTACAATCTTTGCTTTGAAAGGCTTGAGCTTTGGAATAAAATCATATGAGATTCTACAAAAAATAGGGCAGGAGACAGAACTATGAAAATTATTCAGTGAAATAATAAGCCAGCTCAAACATTGTGGCTGTAACATTATAACATGGCACATTAGCAGTTAAGTTTTCAATTCCTATTATGCAGTTGAGGTTAGTATCAGTATACTCTTTAGAAAATTGAACCTTCATTGCTAAGGAACAGAAATACAAAAGAGACCCTGATGTTTGTGACCAATAATAGAACAGTAGAGCTGGAAGGTACCCTGAGGGTCATCTAATCCAAGCCCCTACAATGCAGAAATTACAACTAAAGAATCCCTGACAGATGGCTATCAAATCTCAGTTTAAAAACCTCCTGTGAAGGAGAGTCCACCACTTTCTACGTGAATCTGATCCACTGTTGAACAGCTCTTACTATCAGAAAGTCCTTCCTAATGTTTAGTCAGATTCTCCTTTCTTGTAATTCTTTAATGTTTGAGGTTTTGTTGTGTTTTAAATGTTTTGTTGGAAGCCACACAGAGTGGTTGGGGCAGCCCAGTCAGATGGGTAGCATATTAAAAAAAATATTAATAATAATTTGAATCCATTTGTTCAGGTCCTACCCACTGGAGCAGCTGGATCCTCCCTGTGGCAGCCCTTCATATCAGCTTTCAATCTTCTCTTCTTCAGGCTAAACACACCCAGCTCCACCAGCTATTCTTATAAGGCAGGCTTCCTCAAACTCGGCCCTCCAGATGTTTAGAGACTACAATTCCCATCATCCCCGACCACTGGTCCTGCTAGCTAGGGATCATGGGAGTTGTACGCCAAAAACATCTGGAGGGCCGAGTTTGAGGAAGCCTGCTATAAGGTTTGGTTTGCAGACTGTTGATCATCTTGGTAACCTTCTTTTGCACACATTCCAGATTGTCAATATCCTTAAACTGTGGTGCCCAGAACTGGACACAGCACTCCAGGTGTGGTCTGAATAACAACCATGTGCTATTACTTTCCTTGACTTGTAAACAATATTTCTGCTGATGTAGCCTAGAACTGTATTAGTCTGGTGGGTTCCCCCCCTGCCACTGCATGCTGTTACCTCATGTTAAGCTTGTGGGCCACTATGACCCCAGAACCTTTTCACATGTACTGCTGTCAAACCAAATGTCCCTCATGCTATATTTGTGGATCTGATTATTCATGTAGAGCCTTACTAAGAAAGTCATTTTCTTAGTTTTGGCCTAGTTCTCAAATCTGTTATGTCACATTGAATTCCAGTTCTGTCTTCTGAGGTATTAGCTGACCCTCCCAGTTTGGTGTCACCTGCAAATTTGATGAGTGTCCTCTCTATTCCTTCATTCAAGTTGTTCAATATGATGTTGAACAACTCTGAGCCTAGGACATAACCCTACAGCACTCGGTTTGTCACTTTTTTCAGGATGGTGAGGAACCATTGGTGAGCACTCTTTGGTTTCAGTCAGTGAACCAGCTACAAATCCACCCAACAATAACATTGTCTAGTCCACATTTTACCAGCTTCACCACAAGAATATCATGGTTGTTGCAACAGCATAGTGCAGCTGTAACCTGATCTCCCTTTTTGTTTGTTTGCTTTTATAAAAGCCATATTTTCCCCCCATTGGAGTCAATGAGAGACGTGACTTTTCCAATCTCTGCTGCTCACATGGCTGCTCTGAAGTGTTTCCTAATCTTTACATGACACCAGAGCACTTGCTGAAATTCAGAATGAAGCATCTACAAAAGCAGAACGCAAAGGAAAGAAAGATGCTCGTGTTATGAGGGATGAAATTAAACTTCCATTTCCATAGCAAGCGCTTGGACATATGGACTGTAATTGGGGAACTTTAAGCAGAGATTTCAGCTGTATCTCACCATACAGCAGTTAGTGCAGCTGAAAAGCCTGACAAATGAAAAATAGCATGGCATCTCACAATTGCAAGGTCACCAGCAATTGATAGTTTGAATACATTTACATATATTTGGCTGCTTCTGAGTAAGAAGCAAAAGGAGGACGTCTATATAGAGGGAGAGGTGAAACAGCAAAATGGATTATTTGATTATATGCACTGCTTATTGTAGGGGTATGAGTCGTATGCAAAGATGAGTCCCTGCTTGGCTGAAAAAGAAAAAGAAAGAGAGGCAATCATTGTCTCATCTTCACATTACAAACCACATTGGGACAGATGGACACCAATCTCCTCTTTTCAAGATTAGTAGGTGTGTGATTTATTCATTGAGCCAGCTACTCAGTGGATTTTGGAGCGGTGCTTCTTACAATTTAGTTCAAATGGTGTAAGTCTAACTCTCAGTGGCACCCACTCCTTCAAGTCTAACCCTGTATTTCATTGGAAATAGATGTTATGAAAGAACAAGGAACTACTAGAAATAGTTCTTTAGGTACACACACAAACACAAATAAATTTACCTACAGGAAAGTTGTCCTAAATGCATGTGGAGGCTGCTTTAAGAAGCCTGGCAGGGCTGATGGGTTGGCAGACTCTGAGCAGCTCAGCTTGAACCTGAGCAGCAAGTTGATTGGGTTGAGGAGCCAGGAGCAAAGAGCAGATCGAGGTTCATGTCAGTACACAGTGGTGCTTCAGCAGAGCAGAGATTAGGCCAGCAGTTCCCACACTTGCAATCTGCTGCCATGGTGCAGGGAGGAAGGTGTGTTGGCACTAGTTTAAGACTCATAGTACTTTACATGGCCAATGGTGTTAGGACTCCCCCACTCCTGGAGCTGGAGACAACTATGCACAGGGCGAACCTGAACCAGAACCAGGTAGAAACAGTGTACAAGGGAACATCTCCAGAACCACAGTTCTCATCAAGGGGAATTGTAGAGCTAGGGGACCTAGTTTCCCCCTATTGCACATTGTGTCCCTTGAATCTACAGGTTCCCTAGGACCCCCAATTCTGGATTCTACTAGTCACCTCAGAGGCAGAAAATCAAAACATGGTACCAACTTGTCAGCAGAGGCATCAAATGCCCTTCTTGGAAGAAGAACCATTGTCCTAAGCAAGATGAGTATGCTTGAGAAACTCACTCCTCTACAAAATGCCGTGATCTGCCTTTTGTGTAAGGATAATAATTTAGCTACCGTATCAATTGGATATTGTACTTCTACTATTGTTGCAACACAGTTCTTTGTAGATGAACTGTATTTTGAGAGAAAATACACAAGTATTTATTTTGAAGGACAAGACACATTTCAATATTAAAATTTGTAAGTGCAATTTTGAGGTGATTTGAGATAATACGGAAACAGAATGGAATTGCGAACAAAATCCTGCAAAAGTGTTCCATAGTGGGAACAGACACATCCACCTATTCCTTGGTCAGAATCAGAGCCCTCCCCGTACACCAAGGTGGAAGATGCAGTCAGACTGTATAGTCTGTATAGACTGTATAGTCATAGACTGTATAGACTGTATAGACTGTATAGTCATATTATTATTATTATTATTATTATTATTATTATTATTATTATTATTATTATTACCACTACTACTACTACAGCTTCAATCATCCCTGACCACTGGTCACATTGGCTGGGGAAGTTGCATTCCAAAACATTTAGAGGGCACTTACTGGGGAAAACAATAAACTGCTATTCTGACATTTCTAGATTCAACACTGTCAAATAGACCTTCAGCTAGAATAAGCTGGACAGCTCCTATCTCCTCAGCAATAAAAGCTCTGGGTTCTGCGATTGCTGGACAGCTCCCCTGCTTCTCAGAGTTCCCTGTCAAGAGACATGGGTTGTTAAATCACTTTGAAAAATATTGGCTCTGTGAGGGGAATGGGGAATCTGTTAACAACTCTCAACACCCTTGACAAACTACAATTCCCAGAATTATTTTGGAGAAGTCATGGCTGTTGAAAGTGGTATGGTAGTGCTTTTAACGTAAGGTGCAGATAAGGCCAAGGAGCTGAACTAGTACACTTGCCCACACTGTCTCTCCCATGTAGCAGCAACCTTCATTAGCAATGCATGAAGTGGGCTATTTTAAATAGTATTTTAAAATTGTTGATACAATGGGCTCTGGTTCTGCTACTCCTTCTAGTCCTTACATAACTAATTGCTTTCTTCATTCACTCATATGCACTAGAGCAGGCATACCCAAACTGCGGCCCTCCAGATGTTTTGGCCTACAACTCCCATGATTCCTAGCTAGCAGGACCAGTGGTCAGGGAAGATGGGAATTGTATTCCAAAACATCTGGAGGGCCGAAGTTTGGGGATGCCTGCACTAGAGCTTCATTCAGCATTAAGTGGGGCTAAATTCATCCGAAAAGATTTTCCTAATAAAACTGTTGGATGAGTTTACCTACCGCCAATGAGACCTAGCAAAATGCCTCAGTCCCAGATTTTCCACCCATACAAATAGTATGGAGGATCTGAGAATGCTATTTTCACGTAAGCCCTATTTTACCATACACAGGTATCTGATGTGTGGTTAAAATCCTCCTTACAGAAGAATGCAAATGACTGAGCTACCGCAGAGGCAGTGAGCTAACCCAAGGACAATCTGGTTTCATGTATTGGTTCAAACTACTGGTGAGTGAAAATATGTGGACTGGTTGAAGGGAAATGGGAAACTTATGCATGGAACTAATCACTAAGTGTCCATTAAGCTGGCACAAGCTGGTAACATGAATAAATATGATGGACCTATGTCAGTTCAGAGCAGGAGTAGCCAAGATGGTGCCCTTTGAATGTTGTGGACTACAACTCCCGTCATCCCTGACCATAATGGAGGGGACTGATGGGAGTTGGAGTCCAAAACATCTGGACAATACCATATTGGCTAACCCTGGTTGAGAAGAGAGGGGATGTTAAAGAAAGCAGAAACAATTATCTGGAAACTGTTGGCATGACATTAAACTGCAGCTTCCACCCACACACGAAACCCTTTGTAACCCCTGCTGGAAACTGTGAACAATTGGTCCCCTATAGGGCTTTCAGGTAGCTGCTCTGTGGTAAATAAGCTTTTAAACAACTAGCGTGTGGCTCCCAGTCCCTCATCTCTCTTTCCATTCAGAATATGATCATCTCTTCAAGACATCCCCACCGCACCCCAAGTATGAGAAATTATTACTGAGAAGGGCTGAGGGCAAATGTCTCTGAGAGGAAAAGAATTTCAGATGTTATGTTGGTAAAAAGGTTTATATAATGGATTGATTAATAGCACAGACTGTGGCGTTATAAAAAGCACCTACTCGGTTTCCAAACAAACTGCTTTTCAGAATTTCAAGTGGCCACAATCTGACAGTAGACTGTAAAGACTCTGCCATCAACATCATGGTGCCAGTTTTATGAAACATTTATTGCTCCATTGTAGACAGACACATCTCTCCGGCAAACATCACATATTTTGTATTTACCCTCAGCAGCTTGGCAGGTTTTTATTTAGTACTATAAGGGACTACAATCCTAAAACACAATGCTCCATCCATGGGCCTTACTTCTGACTAGACATGTATAGGATAGCACTGGAGAGGTTGACATAGCCATTTTGCTCAGAATACATAATTTGCCAGGGATCCATATTGTCATGTAATCTAAAAATGTAAATGTCCAAGCTTTCTGAATCATAATTCACTGAATAGTATCCACTGGACCTGATGCCTGCTGAGAGTGAGTTTAAGAATGGCAAGGGGACCAGAAAGGGTCATGCCCCCTAAACCATGGGTAGGCAAACTAAGGCCTGGGGGGCCAGATCCAGCCCAATCACCTTCTAAATCCAGCCCGTGGATGGTCCAGGAATCAGCGTGTTTCTACATGAGTAGAATGTGTGCTTTTATTTAAAATGCATTTCTGGGTTATTTGTGGGGCATTGGAATTTGTTCATTTTTTTTCTTCAAAATATAATCCGGCCCTCCACAAGGTCTGAGGGACAGTGGGCTGATCCCTTGCTGAAAAAGTTTGCTGACCCCTGCCCTAAACATTCATTGTTGTTCATTTGATTAGTTTTAGAAAGGGGGTCTTGTTTAAAATGAGAATAATTCAGGAGGGGTTGTGGATTTAATTAAGGAACCTCTATCCCCCCCCATCTTTTCCAGTCCTATTCTGGCACCTCCCATCTACTCTCTTTCAGGGGCTCAAGTTTATCAAATGGCAGCAGCAGCAGCCAGCTGTGAAGCCACTATTTAAAATGATTATTGATCCATTTTCTTTTCTATGGAGTCCAAGGTGGATTACAATGATAATAAAAACAACAGACGACAATTAAATAAGACAGCAGTAAAACCACGTAAAACAGCAGCAGTAAAACAGTAATGAAACACAATCAAGGCCAGAATATTTAAAAAAAACACGTCTTATGGAGCAAATGCATGATCCCTGGAGCCGAATTGACCAGTGGCTAAAGGCAGATCATGCTTTTTGGTTGTTGTTTTTTTAAGAAAGTGCTAAAGGCTAGCAAGAGGGAAAGAGAAAGGAACCCGCTCAGCAGCGGATTGCAAAAGATCGGGGAGGGAGATAAGAGAGCTAGCTCGCTTCCCGCCCCCTCCCGCCCCCTTGCCTAGGCCTCAATTGTTGTCTGCAGAGGGAGACATGTGACTGGCTGATTAGATTATCTGTCTGGAAACTGTATAAATGGGTCCCTTTCCTAGAGAAGCTGAAGAACTGTGAGTTGAACCCCATAAAAACAGGATTTTTTTCCCTTTGCAAGGAAACTCAGCAACTTTGAGCTGATCCTTAAAAATGGAGCTTTCCCCCTTTGCAAAAAAGATGCACAACTCTGAGCTGACCCCACCCCACCCCCCAAAAAACTGGGGCTTTTCCCATTTGCAAAAAAGCTGCACAACTTTGAGCTGATCCTATTTAGTGATGTATGAGAAAGCCTTCTTTGTAGTGGTAGTAAGTACTGGAATACTGTCCCCTCAGTGGGCCATTGCCATATTTGTTTATTAAACCTGTCTTGATTGGTTGATCTGCTTTGCTGTGGATTTTTTTTAACTACCTTGATATGCTATGATGTTATTGTTGCTATATTATCGTCCTATTTTGTTGCACTGCCCTCACCCATTACCCCCAGTATTTATATGGATGAAGAGTGGGGGGCTTACACATTTTTAAAAAAAATAAAATAAACTTAGCTAAATGGGGATTACGGTGCATGTACAACACCATTAATTGTTATTGACAACTTGATTTAGGTTCCATACTTCAGTGGTAAGAGACGAAAAGCTAAAGTAGCTAGTAACTGGGTTGCCTTCCCTCCTTAGCACTGTTAAGATTCACATTTCTTGGGCCCATTTTCATAATTGACATTTTATTTCCTGGTTGTGTGTGTATATTCAGCTAAAATGCAGTAACATGCTAAATAAATGCAATTTTACTTCTAGCACCAGGTCTTGGAGAGCTGAGGAAAGAGACAGCTGTCAATCAATGATGTGGCACATACATTTTTCTTAATACTGAGCATATTTCATAAAGCTGTCTCTGCTTGAAGACTTTAGGACAAATGGTGCTTGGAAGGACTTTTTTTCTGTATAGGTCTTTTTTCTTTCTTTTTGTATTTATAATAATAGCTTTGTGAAATAATGAAAAGTCTGAAGACAAACCATGCCTTCCTCAGGTTTGATTTGTCTCAAAACTAAAATTTGACAGCTCGGAAATACTGTTGCAAAACAGCTGAAAGCTGTGGATCTGTGGAACATGCCCATATAAAGCTTTGTGGCCATTCATATTCAGCTTATACATTTTACTAAAAGTACAAACCCAATTGTGTAGTTTGTGTAAAAGATGTGTGCAAAATATGTATGTTGTGGGTGGGTGTATTGAAAAGCAATAAATAAGAAACCTGCATTTTGCATCTGAATGGTGCACATTTCTCATTAAAAGAGTCTACACAATGTGTGTAGTTTAATTGTGGACCTGCACCTTTCAAAAAAAAAATCTGTACAAATCAGGACAGATCAGATCTATAACTGATTGCCAGGAAGGTAGAAACAGGATGAAATAGCTGCTCAGCCCATCCTTACTGAGTGGTCCCTCTTGTGATCGCTAAAGCTTGAATTCCATTCTAGACTATTTCAGGGTTTACATTATTTGAGTCCAGAATACAATAAAATAGACACAATGGGATTTGCTCCTCTAGTGCGAGCCATTTTATAAATGATATTTCTCCATATATTAGCCCTTTGAGAAATGTAGCCACTTACAGGGAAAGGCGCAAGATTTGTCAGAGGGGGTCATGAGTGGTAAAAAGTGATAATGGTGCTGCAGTGTCATAATCAAAGCCTAATCGTCTCATTAATTAAGAGCAATATTGTAGTACATATTGGCTCCTAGGATGATTATTACTCAAATGCCTACTAAAATGTGTGAATTTATCTTCTGGCATGGCTTGCAGGCAGGCAAAGCATTTGGTAGAGGTTAAAAAGTTCAATTGCAGCTTTAAAGCATGCTTGAACTTTAGGCATGAACAATCATTGATCCGCTCTTCAGCTAACCAATTTTCAAATTCACCACCCCCGCTACACACAGAGAGAGTCTAATTACTTCCTACCAACATAGGGATAAAAAGCTCTTGTGTGGTGATGCAATTCGGTGCATACCGTAGCTGTGTCACTTGCAATGTTGCTCCAAGTAAACCTTGTCGTGATTTGAAAGGCTGTGGTATTTGAAGAAACTTCCCCCCTCCCTTTGTTCTACAAAATGAAAAGCAGCCAAAGGGTATGTCTTGGCCGACCCTCAACTCTCTGCAGCCACATCTGCTAACTACCCTGTTTCTCATATTTTAAGGCATCCCCATAAAATAAGCCATAGCAGGATTTTTAAGCATTCAAGGAATATAAGCCATACCCCGAAAATAAGACATAGTGATAGGAGCAGCAGCAATGCTGGCCGCGGCAGGAGGAGGAGGAAAAAAATAAGACATCCCTTGAAAATAAGCCATAGTGTGTTTTTTTGAGGAAAAAATAAATATAAGACGTGTCTTATAATATGAGAAACACGGTAGTGACAACACTAAGAAGTCACTGAAGGATATAGGAATGCTTTGGAACCCCAGAGATGGAGATGCAAGCCCAGTGCAAATAATTGACACACACACACACATTCTGTCAATGCATGAGGTGGCAGTGGGGTCATGCTAATTAGCCCCACCCCAGGCAACATACACTGACCAGCCGCTTCCCCTGCCATCTGTACACACAGTGCAAATGTCAGCAGGCAGCTGTATACACAAAGGTTTCCACATGTTCTGGATCTCACATGGTGAGCAGCCAAAGGAGAGAGGAGAGACCCATTGGTCCTATGGAGAGCCTTTTCATGAAGAGAGATCGTACCTCCAGAACCTCCAAGTGCCCCTATTTTCCAAGGGCACTTCCAGAGTTACAGGAGCCATCCAGGTTTCTGATTTAACCCCAGAATGTCCCACTTTTCCTTAGGATGTCCCCATTTTCCTCAGAGAAATGTTGGAGGGTATGGAGTTATCCAACTCCCGAGCCATTTGAAGGCAGCATTGTATAGGAATGTTTTTTTAAAAAAAATGTTTAGTGTTTCATTATGTTTTTATATATGTTGGAAGCTGCCCAGAGTTGCTGGGGCAACCTAGTCAGATGGGTGGGGTACAAATAGTAAATTGTTGTTCTTGTTGTTGAATAGGTGGTCCCTATTTCCATCAGAGGAAATGTTGCAGGGTATGTATGGACCTCAAAGTCAGCAGGTTTATAAGAACTGCCTATCTCCACATGGGTCTGTCTGTACTGTGAGCTCCTTATCAGAGACCTTCATATACATCACCCAAGAAAAGTGTTGTTGTTTTTTCCGGTTGTGTTGTTCAAACCCACACCACAGCACAGGGAATTCCTCTTGAAACTGAGGGGCTTGGAATGTAGTTTGCAATATGGAACTCTGGGCTGTGGTTAAAAACTGAGGTCTGTATCAAAAATCCCACTGTGCATGTCTCTAAAGTAGCTTTCTGGAGAGCTATCATTTGCATATTGGTCTGGTTTGCCCACCTTAGTAAGAAGGAAGAAGAACTGGGAAAGGTACAAGAGGCCTAGTAAAATTATTTCTTCCTTCAAGGGGCTTAGGATGATATATGTAAGTTCCCCAAACCTGTTTTACAGTACAATGGCTTTGCAGGGTAGGTTCGCCTGAGAGGTTGAGGGTAGTGCTGAGGGCTGGTCTCCCTGGTTCTAGATTAACACTGTTACCACTGCAAAACTCTCGCTCAGTTTGCTTCTTGGGATGACTGATCAGTTAATGCACCAGTGAAAAATGAGAGATGGGCCAGAATTGGCGGCAAACACCTTCACACTGCTCCCTTCTGTGCTCAAAATGTTGTTCCACCACAGAAGTTCCTTTTCAAGGGGTTGCTGCCAAATGTGAAAAGCTTGTAAAGCTGAACGTTCAGGGGTAATTAGATCAAGATTCAAGCAATTTGCTGTAGGCCCTGAACTCGAATCATCCTTCATCTGCCTCTGCTAGATGTGTCTTTAAATTAGATTATAATGAGTTTGGCAGGACTATTAATAACACAGCAAGTCATGGGAGAATATGGCTTTATTTCCTCAGTATAAAATGCCCCACCGTGTAGCTCCCTGCCCCTTTCTTCTCCAAAGGAGAAGACTGCCCAAGCTTCCCATCTTTTAATTATGAAAGTCAAATATTGGGGAACTTGGGCTCCAGAAAACAGAATATACAGTGGCTCATATTTGGTTTAAACAGAATGGCTAAAGTGAGTTGTTTCAAAATGGCATCCTTAGCTTAAACACCAATTGAGTTATTTCCCTATCTCTAGAGATTATTTTGTTTAAACAGTGTAATTCCTTGTCTTAATAAATCCAGCTGCTAAGAATTGGTCTCTTCTAAATTATTCAGTCTCTCTTCATTTTTGAGCCACCGTTGAAAGATTAAACTGATTGATTAAACAAGGGGCAGTGGCACACAGGGTATCTGCCTTGTGTCAACGCTGAGTGGAACTTATGAGTTAGTTAAGTATATCTTGTAAAAAGAGATGAACTGGAGAGTGCTGGGCTTTGCATGACAAGTATATGTGCTTCGCTTCAATTAAAGTAGCATAGCATCTTTGTTTTTGGGTGCCAGCAATATACAATCTCAATACACGGACGGAGCGTATTCATGCTTGCAATAAAAGGCATTTTCTCTTGGAGAGTTATAAAACAGATGAGGCAGTTCTTTTTTATTGTCACTGAGTCTGTTGACAAAAAAAAGAAGCTTGCAAGCTTTTGAGGTGCATAGAACTCATCAAGCAGAACAGAAAAACAGCTAATTGCTTCTGAGCCCCTTCTGTGGGTGGTTGTGCTGTTGCACTCAAGTGGGCCATTGTGAGAGCAGAAGGCTGGACTAGGTGAGCTCTTGGTCTGAAACAGCAAGTCTCTTATTATGTTCATACCGTGTTTCCCCCTTTTTAAGGCGTAGCCATAAAGTAAGCCATGGCAGGATTTTTAAACATTTGCTAAACATAAGACATACCCCGAAAATAAGACATACCTCCATGCCATGTGGAGAGAGACCGCCGAGCGCCCCAACCAGCCAGCGGGACTCAGAACGCTGGCTGCAGCAGCAGCAGGAGGAAGCCTGCCGGCTCGGTGCCTGGAGCCAGCTGCTGCAGCGACGAGTGCGCAGAGCACCCGAGCCAGCGGTCTTGCCTCCGCCTGGCCCGACCGAGGAGACCTGCCTCCCCACCATCCAGATCCGGCGGCTGCAGCGTGGAGCACATCGAGCGCTCTGCAAGACCGAGCGCTTGGAGCGCTCTGTCGGGCCGGGCGGAGCGCCTGAGCCAGCGCCTCCGCTTGGCCCGGCCAAGGAGACCTGCCTCCCCACCGCCCAGATCCGGTGGCTGCAGCGTGGAGCGCATTGAGCGCTCTGCAAGACCGAGCGCTTGGAGCGCTCTGTCGGGCCGGGCGGAGCGCCTGAGCCAGTGGCCTCCGCCTGGCCGGCCGAGGAGACCTCCCTCCCCACCGCCCAGATCCGGCGGCTGCAGCGTCGGGCGCTCCGCAGGACCGAGCGCTTGGAGCGCTCTGTCGCGCCGGGCGGAGCGCCTGAGCCAGCGGCCTCCGCCTGGCCCGGCCGTGGAGACCTGACTCCCTGCCGCCCAGATACGGCGGCTGCAGCGTGGAGCGCATTGAGCGCTCTGCAAGACCGAGCGCTTGGAGCGCTCTGTCGGGCCGGGCGGAGCGCCTGAGCCAGTGGCCTCCGCCTGGCCGGCTGAGGAGACCTCCCTCCCCACCGCCCAGATCCGGCGGCTGCAGCGTCGGGCGCTCCGCAGGACCGAGCGCTTGGAGCGCTCTGTTGCGTCGGGCGGAGCGCCTGAGCCAGCGGCCTCCGCCTGGCCCGACCGTGGAGACCTGACTCCCTGCCGCCCAGATACGGCGGCTGCAGCGTGGAGCGCGTCGAGCGCTCCGCAAGACCAAGCGCTTGGAGCGCTCTGTCGCGCCGGGCGGAGCGCCTGAGCCAGCGGCCTCCGCCTGGCCCGGCCGTGGAGACCTGACTCCCTGCCGCCCAGATACGGCGGCTGCAGCGTGGAGCGCATTGAGCGCTCTGCAAGACCGAGCGCTTGGAGCGCTCTGTCGGCCGGGCGGAGTGCCCGAGCCAGCGGTCTCCGCCTGACCCAGCCGAGGAGACCTGCCTCCCCGCCGCCCAGAACCGGCGCAGCGCCAAGCGCTTGGAGCGCCCTGCCGGGCCGGGCGGACCACCTAAGCCAGTTTTTCTTCTTTTTTTCTTCCCTTTTTGTAATGTACAGAAATGCATAGTTTATCATCATCATTAATTAATGTACAGAAATGTAATGTACAGAAATGCAAACTATATCTTATCATCATCAGGTAATTAAAAAAAAAGACACCCCACCGAAAATAAGACACCCTGTGTTTTTTTGAGAAAAAAAGTTGTAAGACGGTGTCTTAAAAAAGGGGAAACACGGTATGTAATTCTAAGACAATGCCTGAAGTGTGCATGCTTATAATATGTCTATAATATTATGTGTACAATAATACATACAATAATGCATATAATATGTGTTAATTGTTTGTATTTTTAGTGGAACTATGGGGGAGAGAACTTTGTTTCTTGCAGAGATTATGGAGCTGTTACCCTACAAAGGGGGGGGTGGAATAAAAGCGCTTGACCCTTCAGCCAAAAGAAGACAAACTCAGTGCGTGGAAAGCGTTCATATTTATTGCTGCAGCAGAAATCTAGAGACCCCAGTGGATATCTCCGAGAAGCTGTGACCCCTGAACAAAGGGTACACAAAGCTTTTATAATATTACAGAAAAGAATGCAATTACTACAGAAGCTTAAACCATCCTAATTGGCTAGCATGCTCAAAACATGCTCCTATGTACTACATAATACCATGGCAACACACAGTTTTAAAACAAAGTTATAACTCCATCCATTCTTCTGTCTCCTGCAAAGTGTAGCACTTTTGATAGTTACATGAAGTGGTCAGTTTGGAGCTTCTAGTCTCTTCAATGCCACTTTGCCTTTCTGGTATGTGAAGCTCTCTCCTTGGTGTCCTGGTAACAGTGGACTGTGAGCTATTGTTCAGTAGAAACTGACTCAAAGCAGAAATATTAGTGCTGTGAAAGAGCAATGTCTGCTCAGAAACGCCTGCCTGCTGTGTTGATCACAGTGGGTCTCAGGCCATGACATTTACCTGGGCCCCAGGTGATGACAACCAGGTTACAGAGCAAGATGGGAATTTCAAGAAATCCATGGAGGTAAGCTTGACATTGAGATTTTCAGAAAATTCTATCCCTGCTCCTGACCTTCTCCTTTATGCACATATGAAAGAAGGAAGCAATCATTTTCTTGCTTCTTTTGCTGGGTGCAGCGGAGGAGCAAGGCGATCGGGCACCTGGGGCAGGACACTCTGCGAGGCCTCCAGAGTCTGCCTACCTCCTCCCACTCAGCTGCCCTACAGATGAGGGGGAGGCAGTGGGTGGACTGTTTGAGGCAGCGTGGAGCCTGAGGGCGCCCAAGCCACTGCTTCACTCCCAGGAGAGAGAGATGCGTGGCTTGGGTGTGCTGCAGGCCCCGTGGTGAGTGCTGCCCGGCATTTTGTCACCCCCGTCAGTGGTGACACCTGGGGCACCCCACCCCCACTGCACACCTTCCTCCATCCCTGGCTAGGTGGGGAGAGTTTGCGGGCACATTCCTTCCAAATCCCAGCGGATTGAGGTTTAAAGTCTGGGGTCTAGATCATGATCTTTACTTTTGCAGTCAATATTTGAAGAACTCAGCAATGAGACTCACTCAAGAACTGCCTGTTTTCACATCCAAAAGAAAATTCTGTGAACTCACTTGGTTCACTTAGCTCAAAGATCTGTTAGAGAACACTTCTTCCCTTCTTTGTGAGAATAAGCAAGACTGACAAATTTTCACCCTGAAAGATTTCCAAGGTGAAAAGTGACCTTTCAAAGAGTGTGGAAGGTGTCTTGAAAAAAACCTGTCACACTTTTCCTCCCTGTGTGTTTGCAATCCAGAGAGGCTGCTATATATGCACTGATCTCCAGCTTTCTTTTTTCTTCACTGTGTTCCAGCCAACGAGATCTAACTCCACCCATGAAGTTTTCACGTCACCCAATGTCATGTCAAATGCCATAATTTTCAAAGCAGCCAGTTTGCAGACGCCAAAGACATATTTAGAATAATTTTGTTGGTGGCATCCCTCTGTCTCGAGAGACAATGGAGTGCACCTCCAGGGGTGAAGTCAAGCCACTGCATTAGCAGTGACCTCCCTGGGCTTTGTATATGGAGGTCCTGGGCTGCCCAGATGACAAGACTCCCCTCTTGGTCTCGCTGATGTGAACAAAAGGAAAGCAGAGCTATACATTTGGTTGCAGGAGCAAGTGATGAAGAATCATTTGACATGCATGTATGTTTAAGAGCTAAGCAACAGCATAGAATCATCCTCTCTGTGAAACCCTGTATTCTCTACTTCTGTCCTCGGCATACATGAGTTATCATTTTTGATGTAATGCCAACAAATAACACATGAAAGAAGCATCTGCGAGGGATATATACTCTGTGTTAGGGGTATACAGTTGACCAGCATTGTTAAGAATACCGCAAAGCAAAACTTCTGAGCAAGTGCTGTGAGTAATTTAGAAGCCCGGAGAGTTAAGACAAAGTAGTGTTTAAACTGCTGGGCTCTGGGTTTGCTGAAAAGCACAGCTGAGCAATTATTTTCAAAGATTATTTGTTTTTAACTTCACTAAAAATGTTTCTTAAAGACACCATTGGGGGCCACCTTTCAGAGAGGTTCATTACACAGAGTAGCTTTGCTACGCAGCCAAGGCTTTGAAATCCAACAATTTGTTTTAAGTGGCTCAGGTATGGGTCGGGGGAAAGGAATGTTATGCATTCAGTAGCAAAATATTTAAAGCACAGCCCTTTTTCAAGCTCCGGGAAGCTTGGCCCTGATGTGGTGGAAAAGATTTTGTCCGCAAACATATTCAATCTCTTTCTACATTGCACTCCTTCTGACTACACGTGATACAGTTTGTGCAAGCTTTATTTATTCTGTGCTGTGGTAACATTACAAGTAGAAAATTTTTTTTGTGGTAAAGCTTCCCCCTGTGCGCACACACACCACAACAGCACAGTTACAGTAGGTGCTTCCTGAACAGACTTTGTTTTATCTGAGGGTGGAAAAGTAGATTCCTATCTGTCTACCTCAGGCATCCCCAAACTGTGGCCCTCCAGATGTTTTGGCATACAACTCCCATGCTCCCTAGCTAACAGGACCAGTGGTCGGGGAAGATGGGCATTGTAGTCCAAAACATCTGGAGGGCCGAAGTTTGGGGATGCCTGGTCTAACTCATCTAAATGTATATTCAAATGGGAAATTGTAATAACACTCACAGAGCAGTTCTAAGCACGTGATAAAGCCCTGAGATCCACTGAATCCAAGCTATTTTAGCCCAGTGGATCTTGGGTTGGGATAGCGCTGTTAACCTACAACTCCAAACCCAGATTTATGTGGGTTTTATTGCCTTCTGTTTTACAGGAAAATAAAAGGCATGGCTCACTTGCTTGATGGGGCATGTAACAAAAGATGTCTTTGCTTTGGAACTTCTTGCCTATTGACATTTGGCAGGAGACCTTCCTGCATTGTTTTAAATGCCTACTGAAAACAACACATAAATAACAAAATTATTACCCATATGTTGTTTTAAAAGTTCTGATAATTTTTCCTGTTTTATTGATTTTTTTCATGCACACTTGGTGTGGTTCCCCCCCCCAGTTTTGTGGATTTTAACTGTAAATAATTTACTTAATGTCAGAGTTTTATGATTACGGGGCCCATAAATATTTCTACATAAATAAAATAAAATATTGCGGTGTAAAGTTTTCCTCATGAAGAGCCCCAGCCAATCCAGGCACTCTGATCTCCATGGTTTTGTACTTCTGCAAATGTTGGGATTTTCCCAGTCCTGCTGCTACTTTTCCTCTCGGGAATATGTGACTCTATTTTGGATGCATAAGGATGAGTGCTTGAATAATGGAATTCACTGTTTGCATAAAAGGTTAACAGTGATGAAGCTGTACCAAAACATACTATACCCGGGTTTTATTGGCATGGTTAACAGTTTCCCAGCGGGAAGCCTACTCACACAAAGTAGCTTCATACATGGAGGACTGACCATGAAATGAAGAAAGTCTGTAATGTATGTATCTGTTTTTGGCATTGTTTACACCTGTTTGTTCCTGCACACCACAGGTTGCAGCTCCCCTCCCAGGCTGCTTTGTGTGACCATGAAAAGATTTCACTAACATCTTTAATTAAAACCATTAAGCTTATGATCATAGGCCATGTGTGGGCGCAACACATACTGAGCATTAGGAACAGATGTTCTGGAGGAAAATACCCTTGAAGGCACCAGGAGAGGTTGAGGTTGTCAGTGTTTGGTCCTCATGTATTCATACCTCTAGCCTGGTCTAAGGCCATCAAAGGAAAGAAATCCACCTTTCTGGGCAGACAACGGCAATCTCTTCTTGCTTGAACTTGGCACAGGGATGAAATAGCCAAGAAACAATTCTGAGCTGATCTAAGTATCTACAGTATGTAAGGAAGAGAGACACAGAGAGCTACTCTTGGTCTATATATGCACATCAGTATTTAATTTCTTTCTTTCTTATTGCAGAGGTCAGCAATAAAGCATTTCCAAAGAAACCTTACACATTCTGAGAAGCAGGTGGGTGGTGTATTATTATTATTATTATTATTATTATTATTATTATTATTATTATTTCACTGAGAACTACACCTCATCAATATGCATTTGAATGAACAGAAATTGCCTATCAACTTTGGTTAATGAGACAGAGCCCATATGAAGAGCAACCCCATCCTGTAAATCAGGTCAGTCACAAAGGGTTACTGTGGCCCTTACCCATGCATTAAGCTGGCAGCCCATCACCACCAGGCTAATAACACATTACCACTACCTATTTAATACTGACTATAGGCAAATGCCCAGAAGGTTGTTAGGTACCATAGTGGAAGTAGAAGGAGTGTAGTGAACTGAATTGAGGAGTAGGATGTCACAGCTTGGGACAGACTCAGGGGGAGCTGGGGTGGGATGGTGAGGTAACTGGAACTTAGTTCTCAAAAAAAATAGTAAAGCTACATCCAAACTGCATCGTGTCAAGACTACAGGTATGGTTTCGAAGCACTGGCTGCTGATCCATACCTATCCATGCTCAAAATTCTCTTCTCAATGAAACGAGATGTCTGGGGGTAAGATTCTAACCTAGTCTTCTCCAGGAAATGCTAGCTTTTTTGTGTGTGCACAGGATTATTATTGTGGTTATTGTTGCTGTTGTTACTATTAACAAACTAAAAGCATTTCAAAACTTGTTTTAAACTGTCATTCTTCAAGTTTTATAAAGGGACTATGGGGCTCTAAAATATGAAAGCATTCTCAGCCCATTCCCCAAACTACAATTACTTAACTTGACCCTAGGCCAGCATGCCTCCTCCTCATGCTCTCTCCAGAGGTTTTAGGGTACTGTATCACCTGACTAGTGGGACGCGGGTGGCGCTGTGGTCTAAACCACTGAGCCTAGGGCTTGCCAATCGGAAGGTCGGCAGTTTGAATCCCTGTGACGGGGTGAGCTCCCGTTGCTCGGTCCCAGCTCCTGCCAACCTAGCAGTTTGAAAGCACATCAAAGTGCAAGTAGATAAATAGGTGCCGCTCCGGTGGGAAGGTAAACGGTGTTTCCGTGTGCTGCTCTGGTTTCGCCAGAAGCAGCTTAGTCATGCTGGCCACATGACCTGGAAAAACTGTCTGCGGACAAACATTGCTTCCCTCAGGCAGTGAAGCAAGATGAGCACCGCAACCCCAGAGTCATTCACAACTGGACTTAACTGTCAGGGGTCCTTCACCTTTACCTTTTTATCACCTGACTACTATGCTGGCTGAGGATCATGGGAGTGTTCATCCCAAACATCTGGAGGGCAAAAGGTTGGGAAAGGGTGCTCTAGGACAGGCATGTCCAACAGGTAGATCGTGATCTACCGGTAGATCACTGGACGTCTGTGGTAGATCATTGGTAGATCATTGGCTCCCCCCAAAGAAGCTGCACAACTGTGGCTCCCCTAAAAATAGCTCAACATTTTACCTCCTCCCTGAAAAAACTCAAGAACTTTGACCTGAACCTCAAAAAGGGGGTAGATCACTGCCAGTTTTTAACTCTGTGAGTAGATCGCAGTCTCTTGGGAGTTGGCCACCCCTGCTCTAGGAGAAACCACAGCAGTAAAAACTAATTGTCAACTGGCTTAACTGCATTTGAATGAACAGAAATCACCTCTCTCTCTCTCTCTCTCTCTCTCTCTCTCTCTCTCTCTCTCTCTCTCTCTCTCTCTCTCTCTCACACACACACACACACACACACACACACACACAGAGAGGGGGGGGGAGTCTCAAATAAGAAACTGCATGTGAAGGAGAAATCCAAGAGGCTCAGCTTTCTTCCTATATGCCACCTTTGTTAAATTTCTGTCCGCCATGCAGGTTTCAAAGAACAGAGCCACCAACAGCAAATAAGGCAGCTATCGTAGCCTGTAGGTAACCATGCATGGGGACAGGGTGGCAAAGGGAAGGACAGATTTCTTATATGGAAGCCTGTCAAGTCTGAGGCAGAGCCAAGAAAAATATATGTAGCAATGTTATAAGACCAACCTTACTATTTTTTATTATTAATGAGCATTTAGTCATGTGAGTCCCTGTGAGTGAGAACCAGGCTTGAGAGGCAGGACTTGTTGTTCGCAGGTTTGCTCAAGTACTCCACTAGGTCTGGGTTATCTTCCTGCCCTGAAACTGCTTGACGGGGATGTGGGTCACCTCTTTGTCCTTGACAGGACCACTAGGCCTGGGTGGCTAACCTGCTTTTGTAGCCAGGAGGGAAGGGCCAATGAGAAAGTTCAGAAGACTGCCTCCTTCCTCTTCCAGAGAGAAGCTAGTTAGTCACCCTGGGGAAATCACATTTCCGATTCTTCAGGTTTGCATTATAATGTGGCCTTAGAAATCCCATGCCCTGGGCCTTGTCATTTTTCTTGGTTCAGGGCAAAGTATATTCTTGCCTGGCTATTATTCTGTTCAACATATATCCCTTTTAAAACATTTATGAATGCTAATGATGAGGTTAATTAAACACAGCTCAGTGTCAAACATTTACCTTTTCGAAAGGAATGCTCTTCTCTGTCAAATAGTTGTAGTAACTACACTATGTAAAGGGTTCGTGTAGTTGTTCTAACAATGTACCCACAACTTCCTTTTAATCTCCCTCTCCCTCTCTTCTTCTTCTTCTTCTTCTTCTTCTTCTTCTTCTTCTTCTTCTTCTTCTTCTTCTTCTTCTTCTTCTCCTTCTCCTCCTCCTCCTCCTCCTCCTCCTCCTCCTCCTCCTCCTCCTCCTCCTCCTTCTCCTTCTCCTTCTCCTTCTCCTTCTCCTTCTCCTTCTTCTTCTCCTTCTCCTCTCTGCCTATTCCTCAGATTGTTGTGAAAGGATTGCAGCATGTACATTTAGGATCATTGACACTTTCTCCCATAAAATGACTAATGTAATCCATATTCAAACAGATTCATTGTCTACATTATCATTTACCCATATCCAGACAATGCAGTGGCTCAGAGGCAGAGGTTTGCGATCCGTCCTTACTGCAAGTGATCAGATGGGTATCATTTTTCTCCTTAAGTATTACCTTTCCCAATTGCAAAAGAGCTCAATCTTTTGCACTGTCAATCTTGCCCCTTTTCGGAGCATTATCTTCAAGGTAGAAGAATGATTTTTCAATATATATATTTCTCTATATATCTTTGCACTAATTTTCAAAATACTGGGAAGGATCCTTTGTCTCCTGGAAGAAAAATGGCTAGTTTTTCACACAAGCAAGATATCATATTAACTAGAAAGCTCTAAAATACAACCCCTTTCAAATTCTAAATTGCATATCTGAAGGAGAAGAAAAGTAGAACGATGCCAAAAAAAAGAGAAAAAAATGAGAGAGAGAGAGAGAGAGAGAGAGAGAGAGAGAGAGAGAGAGAAAGGTTCCTAATTTAAGTCTGCCAGGGGGTGGTATCTAATTTTCCCTTTGAATAGAATATTGCTCCAGTAATTATCCTACTATTTAAGAACAAGAATAATTAGTGTAGTAACCTCACAGTCTAATAGTACTCCCAGCCTACTGTAGGCATGAACCCTACAATTAGAGTTGGGGAAGATTATGAAACTTTTTTTACAGTAAATGTTTCTAGATATTACTATATTAAATGGGTTACTAATAGAGCTGAGGTTATAAAGTTTTCCTTCCCCATGAAGTGCATCTCCTCTTTCAGCTATGTTTGGATGGGGGCATCACTTAGAGAAGGTGTGTACCCAGGATCTATTCAGGTTGCCTACATCCTTCCATACCTCATATTCAGGCAGCAACAGCACATCAACATGAGTCTTTCTCAATTCCTCTTTTCCTCTGTGCCTGATGAGTCACAGAATGCAAACAAAGCTAGTTCTGAGTGACAGCAAAACCCTCACCCTGAATTAGCTTCATTTGCTAATTTCACAGGGACTGGCTGCATGGTGACAACAAAGTTACTAAGAAGAAAGGTTTTTTTTTTAAAGAAAGCAATAGCAAATCAAGACTGTGAACAGTAACCAAGTGGTGTAAAAAGGGGGCAAGTATTTGGCTAGTCGTGAAAAAAGTGTGTTTGCTGAAAGACATTCAGCCCTGCCGTGATCATTAATAATAGGCTGTATTCACACTTACTATGGTCTCCACCCCCATCGTTCAGCCCGGACACTGAGGTCCTCTTCCTTTTTTTTTTTTTTAAATTTAAAAAAGTACTTTATTGAAACATTTAAAATCAAAACAACAGAAAACAAACAAACATTTTCCCATAATCTTAAAATCACATTTCAGCAAATTGATTACATTTCATACACATAAATAATATTACCTTTATAATTTTCTCGCTCTATCTTCAAATAAAAGTAACTTCCAAACTCGCACGCACCACTTAACTATACTTTACTCCAATTTCTTGCGTTATTACACCATTACAATTCAAGGACCTGAAAATTTAATTCTTTCCCCTTCAATTTAATTTCTCTAGTTCTCCCCCCCTTACTTTAAGTTAAACAGATCCCTAGCTCCGTCCTAATATCCTTTTTCTGGAAATAATCCTCTAAGTATTCCCATTTTTTGCTAATTATTTGTTTGGATTTATTCCTAATTATTGCAGTCATTCTATCCATACTTATAAAGTCTATTAATTTTAACTGCCATTCTTGTATCGTTGGAGCTTCAACTTTTTTCCACTTTTGCCCTATCAGCAGCCTCGCCGCTGCACACGCATAAAGAAAAATGCTCTCCCTGTCCTCGGGGAAATTTTCAGGAATCAGACTTAGCAAAAAATATTCTGGATTCTTCTTAAACGTAAACTTCAACATCTTCTTCAGTTCCTCGTACACCTCTCCCCAAAATTTAAATATCTTATCACACCCCCACCAACAATGTAGGTAATCTCCCACCTTATTCTTACACTTCCAACAATTCTTATCCTCATTCTTATATATTTTGCCTATTTTTTCCAGAGTCAAGTGCCACCTATATAGCATCTTCATCATATTCTCCTTTATCCCGGTGCAGGCCGTAAATTTTAATGTTCTCTTGCACAATCTGTCCCACTGGACTTTATATATTGGCCTCCCCAGGTCTTGGGCCCATTTGATCATTGTACTCTTTATCTCCTCATCCTTCAACTCCCATTCTAAAAGATATCTGTAAATTTTAGATAATAATTTAGAATCGTTTTCAATTATTAATTCTTGCACTTTCGATTTCCCTTCTGGGAAACCTATCTCCTTGTGTTTTTTAAATAGGCTCTGTAATTGGAGATATTGTAACCAGCTGGTACAGCTGGTTTTGATCTGGTCATATGGTTTCAGCCTTAATTCCTCATTTTCTTTAATTACTACATCTTGGTAGGTTAACCAAGTTCCCTTCTTACATCTCCCCCCCATTGCCGTCATTTCTAGGGGGGAGGCCCACCAAGGTGTTTTCGGCTCCATTAGGTCTTTGAATTCCTGCCAAGTCTTAAGAATCGTTTTTTTTAATTATATGGTCTGAGAATTGTTTGTACCTCCCTCCCTCCTCCTGTAACAAATAGGTATGCCACCCGGTTACGTTCCTAAATCCTTCTACCACTAAGATCTCCTCATCTTCCAATAACAGCCATTCCTTGATCCAACATAGACATGCGGAGGCATGGTAAATTCTAAGGTCCGGGACCCCCCAACCTCCTCTTTCTTTAATATCAGTGAGTAATCTGTACTGAATTCTTGCTCTTTTGCCTCCCCAAATAAATTTGCTCAAATCCTTTCTCCAATTTTCGAATATTTCTTTTTTCCCCACAATGGGCAACATCTGAAACAAAAATAATATTTTTGGAAGGACCACCATCTTAATTGCGGCCATTCTACCTGAAAGAGTCAAATCTAAATCATTCCATCTTCCCATCTCCTTTTTTACTTCCCTCCAAACTTTCCCATAATTATTTTCAAAAAGTTCTATATTTTTGCCACTAATTTCAATGCCTAAATATTTAATTTTATTTACTATTTCCCATTTTATAATATTTCCCAATTTTATAATTTCTTCCTTCATTATATTTTTAACTATCACTTTAGTTTTATTCTCATTAATTTTAAGTCCAGATATTGCTTCAAATGTTCCCAGTGTTTTCCTCAAATTATAAATGGATTCCTCAGGGTCCTCTATAAATACTAGCATATCGTCGGCAAAGGCGTTAATTTTATATATTTTGTCTCTTACCTTAATTCCTTTAATTTCCTCGTCTTCCTTAATTTCAATTAATAATGATTCTAATGACAAAATGAATAATAGAGGCGAGAGGGGGCACCCCTGCCTCGTTCCTTTATTTATCTCAAATTCTTCCATCACTTCCCCATTTAAAATTAGCTTTGCAAACTGTCTATTATAAATTGAATTGATCCCCTCCATGAATTTCCCCTTAATTCCAAATTCAATTAATGACTTTTTCATAAATATCCATGAGAGCGAATCAAATGCTTTTTGTATATCCAGGAAGACGAGGGCCGCTTTTTTGCCTGGTGTCCAATCTAAATATTCTATTAGGTCTAAAGGGATTCTTATATTCCTCGCCATCTTCCTACCCGGGAGGAACCCCTGTTGGTTCTGACCTATGACTCCATTTAAAATCTTCTTCAACCTATTGGCTAAGATATCTGCGAATATTTTATAATCGACATTCAGGAGTGAGATTGGCCTAAAGTTTCCTGGTTGCTTAATCTCATCATCATCCTTCGGGATTAATGTAATATAGGCTTCCTGCCAAGATCTTGGGACTGCCCCTCCCTCCATGATGCCATTTACTAATTTCTGATATATACCTCCTAATTCATCTTTGAAAACTTTATAATGTAAACTGGACAGACCATCCGTCCCTGGTGATTTGCCTATTTTTAACTTTCTAATGGAATCATGGATTTCCTGCATGGATATTGGTCTATTTAGAATTTCATTTTCTTTTTCACTAATCTTTTTCCGTTTTCTTTTGGCAAAGAATTTTCCTAATTCCTCTTCGTCAATTTCCCCTTTTTCATATAACTTTTGATAAAAATGGGTAAGACATCTTTGAATATCCTCTCTTTTTGTTAATTTTTTGCCCTTATCCATTATCCCTGTAATCAGCCTCTCCTTCTGTATTTTTCTTAATTTCCAGGCTAAGAGTTTCCCTGCTTTCCCTCCCCATTCAAATGTTCTTTGTCTGGCCCATCTAATTTTGTTTTCTATCTCCTGACCTATTAAGACTGATATCTCTTTTTGTAAAACCTTGATTCTCATTCCCACTTTCTCATCGTTAGGGTTTCTTTCTTTCTCTGTAATTTCTTTTTTAATTTTCTCCAAAAATTTTTTCTCTTTCTCTTTTAATTCTGCTTTTTTGTTGGATATACAGACCCCGGACAAAAGCCTTACCTGCCTCCCACGTCGTCGTAAGCTCTACTCCTTCTATGGTATTATTTCTATAAAACTCCTTCAATAACTCTTTCGTTTTCTTAACAAATACTTCATCATTTAAGATTCTCTCATCCATCCTCCATCTATTGAATCTCCTCCTTGTTCCTCTAATTTTGGTCATTATTGGGTTATGATCAGTAATAGACTTTGCCATAATTTCGTTTTTATCTACTTTCTGTAATAAACCGGGTGTTAACCAAATCATATCAATTCTTGAAGATGTCTTTCTAGCCTCTGAATAATACGTGAATTTTTTCTCTCCTAAGTTATCCCTTCTCCAACCATCGGCTAATTCATAATTTCGTGTCAAATTTAAAAAAGCTTCCGGTAGCCTCCCTCTTCCTTTCTTCCCCTTTTCTGATCTGTCCAATTCCGGTTGTGTTACCCCATTGAAATCTCCAAGTAAGATTATTTCCTCATCACTTATGTGTTCCCCCATTTTCCCTCCCAATTTTTTAAAAAATTCCCTCTTACACCCATTAGGGGCATAAATGTTGATCACCACTACATTCCCTTCTGGCAACTGTAGACGCACCCCCACCATCCTACTGAGGTCCTCTTCCAAGGGTCTTCTGGCGGTTCCCTTACTGCAAGAAGCGAGGTTACAGGGGACCAGGCAGAAGGCCTTCTCGGTAGGGACGCCTTCCCTGTGGAACGCCCTCCCATCAGATGTCAAGGAAATAAACAACTATCTGACTTTTAGAAGACATCTGAAGGCAGCCCTGTTTAGAGAAGTGTTTAATGTTTGAAGTATTGATCTGTTTTTAATGTTCTTTTCAAAGCCACCCAAAGTGGCTGGGGAAACCCAGCCAGATGGGCAGGGTAGAAATTTTTTATTATTATTATTATTATTATTATTATTATTATTATTATTATTATTATTCACTTACTGTGTTATTCACAATGCATATGTATCCTGTACTTTGTTATAACATTTGGTGCATTGTTTCTCAAACTAGCTTCACACCAATTGGAGTCCTAAATCCTTTGCTCATTCATCTCCAGCCAAGGTTTGAAGAGCTGAGTATGGGGTAAAAACACCCCCACCCCATCAGTGGCCCCTGGTGTATACAGAAACAAAGGAGTCTGGCATTATTTAAGCTGTTTCGATGTGAACAGCTGGGAAGAAAGTGATGTGAAGCACACTGGAGAAACGGCAATTTCACTGCCCTCTAAGCTGGTAATGTGAACTTAAATATGGATGAAATTAAATGGTACAATTCTTTTTGCATGACTTTCTTAGGTAGGTGGGGTACTGACAGCCAAGGAAATTCAAAGGCGGAAGACATTTGAATAATATCTACTCTATAAATAATTGTGACTTTTCAAACTATACATTGATCATTTTTATTATTAGCTCTCTTCCTTCTCCCCTTGCAAATAGATAGCAGCAGAGGGTAATCCATTTTCATTCTATTACTGAACATAATCATTGTGCATTGTGATACATCATCTCCCATGTAAAAAATGTGTCTCTGGAAGAGCCATCAGCGTCAATCTAAGGTATAATAGCTTTCACCTTTTTGTAGATTGCAACCATAGCATTTGAACATTCGTTTTGCTCTGTTGCGTTCGTTGTATATGAACCTCATATATGTCTTGCTTTATGCTATACAACCCTCTTTGCCTATCTGCTACATGGATCAGAATGGCAGGTACCACTTGATACTATTTTCTTACTTAATTTAATAAATCTTATTTAATAGATTTTAAAACCACCTTTTAGCTTATCTAGCCCCACTCCCAAGGAGGTTTAGGAGAACATCAACATAAAAATATTGATTGTCTACCAAAGTTTACCATCATGTATGTTCTCATGCATGAATTTTTTTCCCCTACAAAACAAAATGAAAACCAGACAATGCCATTTCAGTATTTAATGGCTTCAACAGCACTAAAGCTAGTTGTAACTAGCATTGCAGCCTCTTCCATTACGTCATACAGTGGAACCTCGGTTTACTAACACCTCGGTTTACGAACTTTCGGTTTACGAACCATCATAAACCGGAAGTGTAAACCGAGGTTTCCGAGGCCTGGGCAGCAGCTGCGGAGGCACTCCAATGCCTTCACGAGCACGGAGCAATGCGAGCGCACACAGAGGGTGCCGGCTGCTTTCCCCTCCTGCTCCCGACGCCGCTCCCCGACCCCCGACTCACCTCCGCCACCACCGAGCCAGGCCGCCCACCCTGCTTGGGCTTGATCCTGCGCGCCTGGCTGCCGCCTCCTTCCCCGACCCTGGCGCTCGCCTCCTACATGTCTGCCTTGCTCAGTCCCCCGGCGGCAAGGGAAGGGAAAAAAAAGAGAGCGTAGGGCCTTATCTTTTAACTGTCGGGCTTATTTATTGGGGGGGGGCGTTCATACCTCGGGGCCCCGCAGAAGTTTAAAGCGGCGTGCACGGAGCTTTCGCTAACCCCTGGCCTGAAGCAGCACCCGCCGGCAGAGGCTGTGGCCTTCGAAGGAAGCACTTTCTTCCTCAGGGCGCTGCAGTTCGTTTAAAAGGGCTGCTGGGAACTGCACCTCCGCGAGGGGATAAAGCTCAGAGCCTGGGATTCTTTCGAGGGAGGAACGAAACGGCAGAGGCTGTAGGAATCAGGCTCATTTCGATCCCCTCAGAAAACCTCCATGTGCTTTATCCCCTCGCGGAGGTGCAGTTCCCGGCAGCCCTTTTAAACGAACCGCAGCGCCCTGAGGAAGAAAGCTGAGGTTGAGCTGCCATTGCCGGGCTGCTGCATGCCCAGCAGGGCCAGGATCTCGTGCCGCTGTCGCCCACTGAGGCGTCGCTGCTGGGGTGGTGCTGCTGCTTCTGTGGGCCAGAAGCAGGCTGCTGCCGGGCTGCTGCTGGTCAGGGCGGGACACGTCCGGGGCTGAGGTCTGCCCAGCAGGGCCAGGATCTTGTGCCGCTCTTGCCCGCTGAGGCGTCGCTGCTGGGGCTGCTGCTGCTGCTGTGAACAGGTGTGGGTGAAGGCGCTGAGTCTCTCGGACACAGCAGCGGGCCCTTTCCCAGAGCAGTCCACCACCACCCCGTCCCTATCGCAGCTGCAGGAAAGCAGGCGGGGAGGAGGGGAAGCTCCTCGGCTGGGCCCAGGCAAGCTTGCGAAGCCCCAGGTGAAAAATCTGAGCAGCGGCAGGCATCGCGAGAGCTGCCCTCGGCACCAAGACCTGCCCGCGGGGTCGCTCGGGCAATCCGGGGAGCCGCCGAGATGGGGTCTCCCTTCGAGGGGGAAAGGGCCAAGTCCAGTCAGCCGCTCGTTCGCTCGCTTCCTTCTCCGCAGGCCCTTCTTCGCCTGAGCGGAGTCCTTGCTATCGTGGCCAGCTGGCTGCCTGGCTCCCCACCTCAGCGCTCCGCGTCAGCAGCAGCCGAGTCATCTTTGCTTTCCCCTTCCTCCTCCCCTCAGCAAAATCCCCCCAACACTTCAGCGGCTCCCCTTCCTTTCCCTCCGTGGAGAGGCAGCAGCTCGTCGTCAATCGTCTCTTTTCCCAGAGCCATGGGAGTGCTTCTGTGGCTGCGCCCCAGTCGTGGAAGCGCTCCCATGATGGCTACGCGAGTTCAAGTAATTTTTTTTTACAATACTGTACCATTTTATTTATTTTATATTACAGTACATTAATTATTGCCATCATTTTATGGCTCAATGGTCTTGTTAGACAGTAAAATTCGTGTAAAATTGGTGCTTTAGGGGGTGTTTTTCATCATCTGGAACGGATTAATCCACTTTCCATTACTTTCAATGGGAAAGTTCGCTTCGGTTTATGAACACTTCGGTTTATGAACAGACTTCCGGAACCAATTGTGTTCATAAACCGAGGTACCACTGTATTGAATATTAGAGATAGGATTGTGCTGCAAGTATGACTGTGCTGCAAGTTCCATTGAGATTAAGGAAGCAGGGTAGTTGTAACTCCCAGATTCCATCATTTTGAATGGAACTACTTATTACAAACATCAGATAAGGAGGCTAACATTTGTCTCTGGAATATGGCACTCCAGGCTGCTGGATTAGGTTTACATGACTCAGTGTTTCTCCATACCAAAAAAATATAATTAAAATAACAGCCTGCAGAAAACTAGCTGGACCAGGATTCCATGACATGCTGTTTTCCTGTTGGAGCGATTCCATGCCTATGGATGCAAACATATGACTAGTCTCCACCTGAAGTGGTACAGAAATAGCTTGATCTACTTATTCATGAGTGTGAGGCTGATAACACAACTTACTTTAACTGGACAGGGGTCAACAACCTGCTACTTCAGATTTTCATTTGACTGCATAAAAGGGGGTTCTTTAAACAACAAAGAATAGTTTTTGCATAGGATTAATCTACATGGACTCCTGAGTTTTCACCTTTTTTCATAAGAAGTTCAGTCTGAAGCATCACCATGTATGGAGTAGAATGAATTGGTTAAAATAATGTTAGAGTTGCTAATACTGTTCCTGAAAATCAACACTAGATTTCCCCCTCTGCATTTGATGAACTGTCGCTGCAGGGTTTCTGTCTGACATTTATTATTTGTACTGATAAATTTCACAGTTCAACAAATACACTAAAATTAATGAATATTAATCAAAGCCGTTCACCAGTGATAAATTCCAGAAGACTTATCATGTTGTTCTTTTGTAACAAAAACAACAGGCAGTTTTGTGGCACCTTAAAAATGTGCAAATGTAATTTTTAAAAGCTGCAATTCTATACCCCCTTTCACCCTGAGAATAAAGCCCACTGAACTCAGCAGGAGTTACTTCTGAGTAGGCATGTACATATTCATGCATTATCAAATCTTGCTTCCAGAGTAGCATCACAAATGCATTTACAGTTCACCGTTCTTCTGTTTTTGATTTCCAGACTTTGTGCAGATCTTTGACTATGTACAAGCCTGAAGGTTTCAGTTCATTTCACTCTCACTCTCTCTCCCCTCCCCTCCCTCTCCTTCCAGGGTACCAAATTGGCATGAACACATAGGCACAACAAACTATTTGGTGATCATGACTGCATGCTTTATTTATACTGTGATTCAACCAATGTTCATTTCTGCACATTGGGTAATCTATAAGAGAAGAAAACACTTGTGAATTGTGTCAAACTGCATGTGTACTTGTGTAGTGCCTCCAAAATTACTATTTGAAATTCTTCAACTTATAGCAGAAGGCAGGTATTGTGGATCATGGGGCAGAGCATGGAACAGTAATGAAGTGGAGTTGATCACCATTGTAATGAAGATGTTCATTTATAATGTGCCACTTGCAATGCAGTGAGCATGCTTAAAAGGCAGTGACTGTAAAGCCCCATAACCTCTTTCCCAGCTTGCACAGCGTGTGCCATTTGTGTATGTGTGGCTGGGGCCAGGGAATATTTTCACTTCACAGAACCTAGCCAGTACACCATTGCTAATTCATGTAGCCACAGCCATGGGCATTTACAGATTGCTGCCACTTAAAAGATTTGCAAACACAGTCATCTTGCTATTGATAAGGCAGCCAATATGCCTTGTTGCATGAAATGCCTTACCAAATGAAAATGACATGAAGGATGGATCTTGTCATTTAAGATGCAGCAGTTTCTTGACTTGTTAGTATTAATTGATGCTCTTATTTGCCACATGTTCCCAAAAGGTGATTATTTTCCTCAAAGTGCAAGAGCATCAGACTCTTGATTTATCCCTTGCACCTGCTGCTGTTGGAGAAAACAGTGCATTTGATTCCATTCTGCTTAGCTTTCCTTCCTGTCTTGCAGCTTGGAATATTGATCACCTGACTCAAGGCTTCCTGAAGGATTCAAATGCTTTTCTAGATGGCTTTGCAAAAAAAATTAAAATTAAAAAACAACTCCCCAAGGCATTGGGAACGTCATACTTTTTGAAACTAATGAATCAAACAAAAATGTACTGTTACCTTTGCTGATAACCTCATCTAATGAGGCTTGGCACTTCAGTGTTTTGAGAGGGCTTTTATGCAGATTCCAGCTGTGTCACTATTTGTAAAGCCTTTGCATTTCTTCTCCAGGGAGCCAATCTCTAGGGAAACCAATAACTTGGCTTTATTCCTGCCCTCTTCTTCCCCTGCCTCTCTAACCCCTTTATCTTGATCTCTCTAAAGTTCTCCCTTTGCACTGGCATTGTTATTGCACTTCACATGACAGTTTGCGATGATATTGTAGCTTTGGTTAAATCAGAACACAGCACGCAGTGTCCATTGATCCAACAGTGTGTTTTGACTAGAGGTTCAAGGTCATTCTACATCCATCCCTGTTGCTTTCTCCTCTTCTTCCACTTGCAAGTATGACTTCTCAGTGGACTGGCTTTCTGTATTTTTCACCCTGTGCCAAGTTCCAAAAGCCTGCTATTAATTACCTTGGCTGGAAGTCAGAAGTAAAGCACCATGCCAAAAATAAGAGAGTGGTCCCTGAGATGTACGAGGAACAAGCTGGCCCTCTGCTTGTTAATTCACCATCCTGTGCACTTCATCACAGAAGCATTTATATCTTGGTCACCCTGGTGGGTGGGGTTGGGAGGAAGATAATTGATGGAGCTTCCTATAATTAGGAAGCACTCAACACACAGGTAGCAATAAGTCAGAAACCTGCCACAAGGAGGGGAGAACCTAACCTTTTGATGAAGGGAAATCAACTGCTCTTTTGAAAATACGGTGATATGTTCAGATGAATATTAACTGTGTGATAGCAATCAACATTTCATGGTGAAGAATACTTTCAGAATAATGGATTGATGGTGCTCTCAGAACATTATGGATACTAATGGTTGCTAGGTCTCTCCATAAATCTTGGATGGCTAATAAAGTTAAGCTGAATATTTACTATGTGTGGGGACAACTTCCAAAATTGCCCCTAAATTGGCTGCTGTTGTTTTATTAAATTGACCCTGTGTCACTGTGCCTATAAAACATCAGAGGCTCTGCTGAGAATTCATGTCTAAGGAAACAGGGGTAAACAGACCTTTTCCTTGTGCCTGTGATTAATTCCTGTGTACAAAAAGGCAGAGGCAGCTGAAAGTTGGAGCAAGGGTTGCCGCAAAGGAATTGGCCTCTGTACACTGATGTGTGCTGTATCCTTGCAGCTAGGCGTTCACACCTCTGAATTGCCATCACAGAGACCGCAGACACACCAGATTTCAACAACAAAACTCAGAGAGGAAATGTAACTGATTTGGTTAGGCCAAATCTGAGATGGAATATTATCTAAGAAGAAAAAAACCCTTCTAGTCCAGCATCCTGTTCTCACAGTGGCCGACCAGATGCCTATGAGAAGCCCATGAGCTTGGGCATGAGCACAGCAGTGCTCTACCGCTCATGATCTCCAGCAGTTGGTTCTTCGGAGGCACACTGCCTCTGCTACAGTACTTGGCGGCAATATATCCTTCATGACTAGAAGCCGCTAATAGCCTTATACTCCATGGGAGAAGTATCTGAAGAAGTGTGCATGCACACAAAAGCTCATACCAATGACAAACTTAGTTGGTCTCTAAGGTGCTACTGGAAGGATTTTTTAAATTTTGTTTTGACTACGGCAGACCAACATGGCTACCTACCTGTAACCTCCATGGGAAACCTATTCTCCTTTTTATAGACTTTGAAAATACTCAGTTCTCATGGGAGTTTTACCAAACAATGTGAAAAAAAATTGAAACAAATGAATGGGGAAAAAATGATACTAGAATGAATAAAAATGATACTAAAACGATACTAGAACGAAGCCAAGGCTCCACTTCAGTTCCCATTACATTTAGGAGGACTGGGAGAGTTTCTAGGCGGGCAGGGAGACCACAAGATTACAAGATTATCATCAATTGGTCGTTCTCAGATTCAGCCTATTTCTCAAGAACATTTATTATTTTGTAATGAAAACAAAACAATAAGATATTCTTAATTATAGTCTTCGGTGGTAACAATAAACAAGATTATGGGAGAGAGCCACAGTCAGCCCCCCTTTTGTAGCAAAAATAAATAAACTATGCCTTAGTAATGCATAACTACTTGTGGAGCCATATCCAGTTGTCTTGAATTATCATTTGGTAAGTAGAGTCCAGTAAGTTGATCAAAGATAAAGATTCTCCTGAAGGAAAATCCCATGTGAGCAAAAACAAAACATAGAATGGATGTGAGGGTTGCCATATTTGGTGAGCTTTTGGGGGTAAATCCCCCCCCCAAAAAAGGCAAAGCGTGATACTCAAACACACACTCCTTGTTCTGTTGGCAAAAAACAGACATTTTGCCGATTTTTCAAAATTCACCCCGGATGCTGATTTCACCATTGAAATCTGGACATGCCCAGGAAATTCCAAACATTTGGGAACACTAACAGATGCCTTCCCTTTTCTTCTGCATGCTGCATGGTAGTTTCACCAGGAATGAGACACAACTACGGATACATTCAATGCATTATTCGATTATTGTTTGCAAAAGGGGGAAATGAGCAAATTCTCTTATACAAGTTCTAATAGGTTCTGTGGTTCTGTGGCTGTTGAAAACATTTTGAGCAAATGACATCTGTTGATTTATGGTGACCTTTTTTTAAAAAAGAAAAGAAATACTAATAAATCTGTGGTAAATATCAACAGTTCTTACTGAAGGATTATTTCACAATGTTGAATTGATGTTGCTTTTGGAACATTATGGATGCTAATGGGCACATTAGTATGAATGAATGTAAAAATTAATTAATCCAGGCTGATGCAGACAACTTGGCACTATACTTAAAAGCATGTGGCTCCTGAACTACACAAGAAAGCTGTTGTCTGTAGGCTCCATTTAAGAAGAGAAGTTACAGAAAATGGTTTCCTTCTGAAGTACAAGCCCCATGAGCTTGTTAAATTACTCTGGCCAGTGCAAAGCTCCTGGCCATGTGTGTGAGAGAAAAAAAGGAAAGAGTACCTTGCATTTAAAATGTGACACCTAAATTCTACCTTAGCTTTCATGAAAAGGGAAAAACAAAAACAAAAAATTACACATAGACTAGGTGGGGTGAAACTTTGTGTGGTCCAGGTGTTGCTGAACTACAATGCTCATAAGATCATGGGAGTTGAACTATAACTCCATCATTTGGAGAGTCAAAGGTTCACCACACCAGTGAACACAGAGCTACAGTAAATGTACCAGTGGTCTGATGCAGTATAAGATAGCTTTAGTGGTACCTCGCAAGACGAATGCCTCGTGCAACGAAAAACTCACAAAACGAAAGCGTTTTGCGATCTTTTTGTTGACTCGCAACACAAATTTTTCTGTGGCCATGCTTTGCAAGATGAATTTTTTGCTTTTTTTTTTGCTTTGATTTGTTTAAATTGGAAAACCGCAAGACGAAATTTTCAAAAAATGACTCGCGGAACAAATTAATTTCGTCTTGCGAGGTATCTATGTTCTTTACTTGGAACTTGTATTTGGGCTTCTTCCCTTGTCTTCCATTTGCCTTCCCCTAGTCCCATTATATGCCACATATATTTGAAACCTATTTATTTGAAGTGAAAAAGAAAAGAAAAAAGAGTGCCCTGCATTGTTGTTGACTGAAGAAAGGTCTACAGTCAGGTGTAGATGGAAAAAACTCTTACACACCTGACATTGTAGAGGACAAAACTTCTGCCCTGTATGGATTGGACACATCTTCCCTTCCATTAACCAGACACCTCTGAACCCACATTTGATTGGGAGTCCTGCAAAAGACAATTGACTTAATCCTGAGCTGTGCTAAGCACCTCTGTTTCGACCTGCTAAAAAAAGGGAGGGAGACGCAGGTGCTCATCATCTCTAAAAAAAACTGGCCCAGTGACTGGAATGTAAAATGTGACATTACTATTATCTCAAGCTCCAAACGCTCCGAACAATTAGCTTCATTTGCACAGGCAGTCCATTCGCCCAGTGATGTGTCACATTTACACTCGTAACTCCCGTTAGCAGTAATAGGAGTTAACAGCATAAATTCTCCATGAAGCAAGAGATGAATGGACTCTGAGGAGTGAAACATTATGAAACCCTGTGCAATTTCAGCCTCTCCTGGAATTGTCCAATTCTGCTGAAATGCTCTCTTGGTTGCTAGCGGGCACATGACCTTTTCAAAAGCTTATGAGCCAATTGCATACCCAAAATAAATAAATAAAACAAAAGCACATCATTAATTATTGTGTTAAACAGGCAGCCTGCTATTAATTCATTTATTAACATCTAATCTTATTACAAAGAAAGCTTTAAATGCCTTTGAACTATATGACCAGCCAAATTCACATATTGAAATGCTAGAGTAGAACAGGAAGGAACTAGGGCTGTGCTGAAAGTTGCCCTCCAATTTCCTTACAAGTTTTATTCCCCTATGAAATAAGTTTTCATGTTTGGCCTCATTCTCAGGGTGCTCTTTTTCCTGTATATTTTTAGTGCGCATGGGATCGGCAATCGTAAGTGGTGCGCATATTTTTCTTTCCACCAAACATTTCTCCATAGCTATGCAATCTCATAGGCTGTCTGTGCTCCCTGATCTGAAGACCCATGGGTCATAGCTCATTGTAGAACTTCTGCATGCAGGATCTCTAGGTAAGAGCCAAAGAGAAACCTGTTTGAAATCCTGGAGGTTTACTGCCAGTTAATGACAACTGTACCAAGCTAGATGAACCAATCACCCCCCTCATTATAAGGCAGCTTCCTATGTAATCACATTCTTATAAGATGAGTGGCCTTATTTGAAAGAACATACACACCATCCCAACCTCCCTGCAGATTTGCCTTTTCCCTTCTCCTTCTCAGTAAGTGGCAGCAACATACTTGTTGGAAAGCTAGCTACTTGCAAGGCAGAGCAGAGTTACTTAGAGTTATCACTCCCATTGGACTCTGCCTTGTGATGCTGATGCTGACCTTCTATCAGGTTTTCTTCAACTTAAGTCTTCGTTCTTGTCAAGTATTTGAAAACCAGGACTCAACCTTTCAGATGTCACAGTTTCCGCCTCTGGAGTCTTGCTGGTCCCTTAGCTGAACTATCAGCTGTTGCCAGTCTAGCTGAAAGGCATCCTGGAGTCTCCCTCTCCTGGTTGGCTTTCCTCTACTTCTACCTTCTGTGATTCTCAGCTTACCTTTTCCATAATAATAGTCCTAGGCCCTCTGTTTCCACCATCTAAACAACCGACTGACTGAATCTCTCTCTCTCTCTCTCTCACTCACACACACACACTTCGGATCCAACATCAGGCATTCCAAACCATCTTTGGCCTATAAAAAAGGACCAATGAATGTGAACAGAATATTCACTGAAGGAATTGTCCCAGTTTGACCCTTTTCCATTCTCCTGTCCCATATAAAAGACAGATTCTGCTATAACTGCCATTATAGAAAACCTTACAAGTATGTAAACACCTCTTTTGAAACTGTAAGAGCCTAGCTGTTTCTTGTCAGAATGCCAACTTAACACACACACAATCCAGTGTATATTTTTGGCTTCAGTCAGAAGTGTTCTGCCAGCTTATCTCTTCATACAGTTAACTCTTTACCAAACAAATGTTGCTGATAACAAAAGAGTGTTGTTACATTTAAATTTCCCTTCATGGTGTAATCATTTCTTCACAGAGCTGCTCGGCTGATTCAACTTGCTCTTTTTATTTATGCTTTTTGTAAGAGCATCTCAACAGTTACTATGATTAACTGAATAGACAACAGGGTTATGAACCAGGACTAACTTTTCTGAAAACTGCAAAAAGTAACTCTTTCACATTTAAACTCTTTCAATACCTAATGAGCTTCTCCTTAGAATGATTTACTTTAATTGTCTCACAAATGTACCCATGATAAACAAAGTACCATAATCAGTGATGGTTCTTTTCTACCTCATAAGTGTTGTATTGTTTTTTGTGTTCGTACTTTTTGTTATTTTTAACTTTATTTCAAAATAAAATTCCTTTTTGTGAAGCTGTACTAGAAGTAAGATCTAATTAGGGTGACTTTTGAGAATAATTTTGAAGTTTTGGACAAAGTACATCTGATTCTTAGGCTAAGATACTCAAAAATCCTTTCCCTCAGAAAAGACATCTGACGTAGAACTTAGCACATGTCACCTGAGAAAGAGAAAAAGAACAACCTTGTTTGCAAACCACCAGAGTAAATATCTTTGTAGAAACACAATTCTTTGGGACAACAGGACTGTCAGGATTTGTACTAGGATTTGTGGACTCACCCCCTTTCTCAGACACAGAAAGGAGCTTTATACGTACATGAATTTCACACAAATGCAAAAAGAAAAAAGAAAAAAATTCCTAGCAATAGAAATACTCCCTCGGATATGAAAGAAAGATATATTCTTCTGGATCCAGTTAGCCATGCCTTAGTCCCATTGAAATTGACGGGATGAATTAGTCAGGTCTAACTTATTTTTATTTTATTTCAGTGGGACTTCCTCTGGTTCTTAATACAGTGGTACCTTGGTTTACAAACACAATTGGTTCCGGAAATCTGTACTTAACCTGAAGTGTACTTAACCTGAAGCGAACTTTCCCATTGAAAGTAATGGAAAGTGGATTAATCCGTTCCAGACGGTCCATGGAGTACTTAACCTGAAGCAAACTTTCCCATTGAAAGTAATGGAAAGTGGATTAATCTGTTCCAGACGGGTCCACAGAGTACTTAAACTGAAAGTACTCAAACCGAGGCGTACTTAAACCGAGGTATGACTCTACCTCTATGAAAGCAGTCAACCCCATGACATGATTACACTCATATTATCTGATCAGCTTGGCCCCACAGCCACCCATGCATTGGAGAGGTAAGTCTGAAGAAAGGAATCTGCTCTAAATCTGCATGCTCCTTTATGCTCATGGTTCTAAATCACTCGAGGAACCTTTGGTTGTAACCTCTCTGCTTTAGACTGTCAGCCCCAACATGTAGACATCAGCAAAACAGAGCCAACTGGGATACAACAGAGAAACAAGGTTAGCAAGTACAGGATTCCCCCCCCCCCCAAAAAAAACTTGAACATCTTGCAGCTGATTCCAGGGGAATTTTTTGAGATCAAGATTTATAATCTATAATGACTTCTAGTCGAGGATGGAGAAAAATTCCATTTGGTCTGCATTTTTAACTGAACTTAACTAATGAACATTCCCAGTCTAACTAATGATTCAGAATGTGATTATATTTTGGATTTCACTCTTCTCCAAATTTCCCAATATGGTCCATAAATGCAGAAAAAGCAGGACTTTAGGATAAAATACTTTTAGGAATTCATAAGTTGAAATAAGATACTTTAAAAGAAAATTACATATATATAAATGCAATTTTTCACATGGATTTTTTTTTAATGGCACATCAGTGCTGAAGGACAAAAAGCAGAATGGTTGTTGAGGTTATTGGAGACAAAGCTGATATGTTTGATTAGACCATTGCTGACATTTATTATTAACAATAATTAGAGAACCCCTTTTGGACTTTTTTGCGTAAAAAGGAAAATGAATGAATCTGAGACATTTGGGTTGGAGGATTGGGGAAATATTGCCTAACAAAAAGTAGATCACTTGGATGTCACTCTAGAGTGAATAATTTGATCAATTTATTGTAAGTGACAGACAGATGGAAAGTAGGAAGTCCTTTTTATTTTCCTCTCTTAAATTATTCTTTTCTTTTCTCTTCTCTTCCCCCTTTGTTCCCACCTTCTTTCTCTTTTTGTTTTTATTTAGATTAGTTTCTGTTATCTTATTGTATTTAATACTTATTGTATTTAATAAAATCTTTTTTTAATTAAAAAAAAGTAAGATGGGAAGACATAGGAATAAACATGTTTTTAAAGCCTTTGAGGCCACCCTGAACCTGAAATTTTAGCCCGTTTTTAACCATGACAAAAACTGAACAACCATGTTGTGATAAGACTCAAGTTATACAATGTCATATTATTCAGTTCTGCCATGTGTACATGATTGAACATTGTAAGACAGCTGATAAAAGATTCGTATGACAATATCTTATTAAAATAAACAAGTTATTCTTTTCACAATAATTTGTTTAGTGGAGTTTCACAGAGCTCCGAACTAGACAAAACAAAACATCTTTGTGAGCTAATTACTTCTAAAATTCTATTAACATAACAATTCAATACAGCTGTTTACAGGGCATTCCTAGTTAGGGCTTTAGTTGCCATGACGACAGAACAGTTTTTAAATGAAGCAACTAATTTGAGTTTGTTCTTTGGAAACAAAGACACATAATGTATCCCCCTTTTTAAAATAAAGTATAAAATGTGTGTGCATGAGTGTGCATTTGTGTGTACGTGCTGAAGGATCTCAAAGGGTCTTCTCTAAAGACTTGTTGCACAGAAAATAATTGCTTTGGATTAAGCAACTGGGCTGCTGCCAAAACACTTCAGAAACTGGGGATATTAGTTTATGGGGATATTAGATCAATGCCGTGCACAGAGATCCTGAAGTAAACATTTAGGCTTAGGGTGCCAAGTTCAAAGGAGCTTGTGAAATAACCGTGACTGGGATTTTTCATGTTACCATTTTATTTTACTATACTACACTACACTTGAGCACTTGAAGATCAACTCTCAAAATCAACCCTCATAAGAAGGAAGCGGTGGTGAGTGATTCACCTGACCAGGATGGTGATGTTAATCGTCTTGTTTAAAATGGAATTGGACTCCTTTTTAAGGATCGTATGTAGAATTTCAAGAAGTGTATAGATCAGGCATTCTCACTGGAAGTGCAGCTGACTACCAGAGCACAAAGTGCTTTTCACTACCAAGGCTGTTTCACCAACTGTGATCCTACCTGGACAATGATACGTGCAGGGGGTGCAAGGGGTCTATATAGCAGAATGGAGTGTGGGGCAGACACATGTCCTTGCCACTTCTGCCTGTCCTCCCAGAAAGTACCTTGGGGGCAACGTGAGTGTTGCCTTACACCTGCTTCATCCTTGATAGCATGAATGGTACTTTATGACACGTTATTGAAATTTGAAAGTGCATGTGTGTGTGTGTGTGTGTGTGTGTGTGTGTGTGTGATGCTCATACAATATGGCTCCCCACCCATCTCCCCTGTATGCCCCCTGGACACACACACCAAATTGGCCGTGAATGTGAATGGTGTTGGGACAACCCCCAGGCATAGCTGTCAACTTTTCCCTTTTCTCGCGAGGAAGCCTATTCAGCATAAGGGAATTTCCCTTTTAAAAAGGGAGAACTTGACAGCTATGCCCCCAGGACAGCACTTTGAGGAAGGAGAGGCGGTAATTGCATCTGCAAGTGGATAGGTTTGTAATAGTGTGGTGTTGAATTCCACGCCAAGTCTGCAGCTTGGGTATGTTTCTGGATGTAGACTTATTCCTGGGTTCTCAGATGGTGGCAGTAGTTGGGAATGATTTTGAACAGCTTCAACTAGTGTGCCAAATATTCCCCTTCCTGGATGAAACAGATCTGGCCACTGTCATAGCTGTGTAGTTCTGGCATGGTCTGGTCAACCCATGGAACTGGGGTGTGCGTACATTATTTCTGCAATGTTAACCTCCGACCATACAGAGTTGGCTTTATAGCAATAGGCATGCAACACTGGTTACTAATGAATTGGGTCTCTGACTTGAAAGTAAGACTTCATAGGAATGCTTACATATATAAAGGAGAGGATGATCAAAGATATTTCAATTCAACTTTACTGGACAGAAGGCTTATGGAATGATTGCTTAGGCAGCACATAACTAAAGAACGTATACTCTGATGGGGCGAAAAAGTGTATATGCTAGCTATTAAGGTAATGCATGTGATTATATACAGGGTGATTGTTACCCAGGATGCAAACTATAATACCATATGCCAATCTTAATGTGCTGGCTCTCATCTAGATTTCTTCTTTTAAACACCCTTAGACTAAAATAGATAATCACTGAAATTATTATTCATCTCTGCTGCTACACCATTTTTATTTTTAAAATAAAGTCTCTTCATCCTGCTTCAGTCACATGGTCAATGATGTCATGATTTAATGTGAGCTGGCTATGGGATTCCCACACAGAGAACAAACAGAAAATGATGGCAATCTGTCAAAATTGTGACTGCAGCCAATGGAGGGAGGTCACACAGTGAATGGGCTGACATCATGATAATATATTACAGATGATAAAATTTGGTTATGTGCTGAACCACTGAGTAAATAAAGGAAAACATTGCTGTTGCCCTAACTTGGTATCACTGAATCTTCTGCTGCTTTGAGAACTTTGCAGTCAAATTATCAAAGCATAGTGCTTTTTGATAATGTCAGAAATGTTCAGGTTAAAAATAGGCCCTTTTTGTTGTTTAGCCCTAATTAAATGCCCCAAACAGTTGTAGATAATTGATGAATTGGTACTGTTCAGAATGCAGCTTAAATTTCCTGTTCCTGTTTATATTTTTATCCAGATACACTGAATAAGGAAACATCCAATTTTATACCCAGATGGGATTCTTTTCAAACAGCAGTTGTGATCCACCATAGTTAATCTGTAATGTTCTGCCAGCTTATCTCTTGTGAGGGTGGATGCAGCTGCACATACTGCGTTTGAGGCTTCACGTTTAAGAGCAAGTTCTTGAAAATAGTTCGTCAGCAAATGCAAAAGGGAATCAGCCAACAACATCCAATGTTATATAACTAGGGATGCTTCCAAAATTCCCTCTCTTCAAAGTTCAGCCCAGATTTGGGGGTTCCAAATTACCTTCTCCTAGCCACTGGTGGGAAAGAAGAAGAAGAAGAAGAAGAAGAAGAAGAAGAAGAAGAAGAAGAAGAAGAAGAAGAAGAAGAAGAAGAGGAAGAAGAAGATGCTTTGGATTAGTACAAAGTCCTAGTCTGTCCAGCAGTTTCATAATGGCCAACCAGGCATCTGTGGAAACCCATGTAAGTACAATTCTTCCACAAGCACATATCCTCGCATGCGTGATTCTCAGTAAATGACATCAACTGAGACTGGTGACTGGGAGCGGCCACCGAGACCACATAATACTGGTCTTGAGAGATCTACATTGGCTCCCAGTACGTTTCCGAGTACAGTTCAAAGTGTTGGTGCTGACCTTTAAAGCCCTAAATGGCCTTGGTCCAGTATACCTGAAGGAGCGTCTCCACCTCCATCGTTCTGCCCGGACACTGAGGTCCAGTACCGAGGGCCTTCTGCCGGTTCCCTCGTTGCAAGAAACCAAGTTGCAGGGAACCAGGCAGAGGGCCTTCTCGGTGGTGGCGCCCGCCCTGTGGAACGCCCTCCCATCAGATGTCAAAGAGAAAAACAGCTACCAGATTTTTAGAAGACATCTGAAGGCAGCCCTGTTTAGGGAGGCTTTTAATGTTTGATAGATTATTTTATTTCATTTTTCTGTTGGAAGCCGCCCATAATTATTATTATTATTATAATAATTATTATTATTATTATTATTGTAACATATCCATTATGACTAGTACTCATGGATTGCTTTATACTCCAGGACCATTATTACCAGTGATTTCAACAGATTTAATCAAAGTCTTCTTGAATTTAATGCTGACCAGAAGAAATGTTTTTGTTTTGTTTTTAAAAATCTGGACATCTGTCTTTGTCGGGAACATGTAATGTCTTTTTATGTGATTTGTCCTTCTATTGTATTGTGATGGCCATTGGCTATACACAATAAAAATCTATTGCTTGATATTGAATTCAATGGGGCTTACTCCCAGGTAGTGGGGTTAGGACTGCAGCAGAAGAGGGTAAGACCTATACGGTGTCTTGCTTTCAGACTCCCCTTGGACAGCTGGCTGTGGGAACAAGATGCTGGACTAGATGGGCCATTAGTGTGATCCAGCAGACTGCTCCGGTGGTATTGAGGGCACCGGAGAAGTGAAACAGTGGCTAGAATGTTGCAAATCAAGATCTTAATTCTGTGTGTATTTCTTATGCACGCACCAAGCTCTCAAACTATGATCGTTTTTAACAATGGCATGGGTGCTTAATCATGGAAAGCACTTACAAATGCATTTAATATTCACCACAAAGAGAAGATTTGGCATTAAAATTAACAGAAGTTTCACCCACAAACTGAAAGAAAAATGAGTTGCAATAGTAGAGAGTGGGGGTGCTATTTTTAATTTTTATTTTAGAATGGGAATGTAAAATACAAAGTGGATGTTTCATTGCGGTCTTGTCAGTGATAGGTGAAGGCCTCTTTTTTATTTTCCAAAACTTTCAAGTAGTGAATTTTTGAATTCACTGAATTTTGGATCATGTGTATAGTTTAAAATGCCCCTCCTTATTTTTCTATGCTGTTTTGCTTTCTGCTGCTGAAATGCTTATGCTGAACACTTTGTTGGAATTTGTTTACTATTTTTCTTTTGTAATTATTAGTGTTTTTTAAAGTTTTATTTGTTTCTAAGCTGTCCAGAGTACACTTCTTTGGGTGTCATATATTCAGTGCTGTTAATAAATAAGTCATAAATATTTTCTATTAGAAAATAAAACTGAAGCATTTAACAATATTTGCAGTTTGTAGCAAATGAAACTTTGGATAAAATTGATTATACACCCATAAGAGCAGAGGTATAGCAAAGATTCCTGAATTTTTCCATTCTACTGTTATAGAATTCTGTGTGTGTGTGTGTGTGTGTGTGTGTGTGTGTGTGTGTGTGTGAGAGAGAGAGAGAGAGAGAGAGAGAGAGAGAGAGAGAGAGAGAGAGAGAGAGAGAAATATAAAAAACATCGTACCATCAATTTGAAATTTGGCATGATGTATCTACCACGTAAGGGGCACAGTCTCACCAAACTGAAGAAAAATATGTTAAGAATGACTATCAGCAGTTTAAAGAAGAGCAATTTTTCTTTATTTCTGAATGTGTTTCTGCTCACTTGAAACATGCCTTCACTTTCTCTCTTTGCCAATTTAGATTATGTCAACATTTCAAAAATATCATAAGGCTCTCACTTTTGCTGGTTTGCAGAAAAATCCATTGTGTATTTGCAAGGTGAGAAGGTTTCATTTTAAAGTCCCCATGTGTGTGTGTGTGTGTTGTTGTTGTTGTTTTTTAAAACCTAGGAAGTACTTTACTGACATACTGCAAGGTTGTCAAGCAGGGCTTCTGAAAGGGAGAGGAAGTGTTGACAAAGCAGCTCATATCTGATTGGTTAGTGAGCTCTTCTCAGGTGGAAACATCTTTCCCCATCTCAAGGCTACAGCCAGACTGAGCAGGCTAACTAGAAACTATTGGAATGGCGGCAGGCAAGGGGGGAAAAAATTCACCTAGGAGTTCCTCTCTGATATGTAGGCAGATATTTCAGTGTTTGTGCATCATTCTGAGCATTTATATGTGGTAAGAAGGATCTGTCAATTTCAATTGTCCCAATTTCTCATTTTTCCAATCTCAAATTCAATTCTTCACACTTTGCAGCAATTTGAAATTTTTTAATCATCATGATGGGTATTTATGAGTATTTTAGTGGCAATTTCTCCTAATAAAAACACTTTTAAATGCTGTTTTGACTAACGTACACATTTTTTGCAAGCAATTTCCCCTAACCTAAGTCATTTTTGCATGTTAATTTCACTAATATCTTCATTTTTATGAAGTCGCATAGTCGCATCGTTTCACTACAGGCTCGAGGGTGAGCGTTTGAAACAATGTGAGTTCATCTCCTCAAATTACATTGAACAGGATCAAAACTAGCACATATCACCTTAGGCAGCCCCCACTTTGTTTCCAGTCACACCCACTGTGCTGTGTTCTATCCCTTCTTCCTTCCACAAGGAAACAAAGCATTGCATTGGGAAGGCAGCAGTGAGTGTCAAGAGGGAGGATTCTCTAGTGCCTATAGGAGAGCCCTGCTAGATGCCACATTGGATAGAAATGATGCTATTAGGGAAGGTGGGACCTACCTATAAGCTCTACTAGGAAGGGGGCAGTATTAGTTCGGTCCACATTTTAAAGCAAACTGGTCAAATTCACCTGTCTCAGACTATGTATATGCAGATTGTAATTCAGCAAGTGGATTACACAATTTTGCAATGCAGTTTGGCGTGTGTGTGTGTGAGAGAGAGAGAACAAAACATGTATTTTATAGGATGAAATGCATACAAAAATGTATGTTTTAAGAAGAAGCGCATTGAAAAGCAAAAAAAGATGCATATTAAATTGCAAGAATTGCATATAAAATGTGTATAATTTAAATGCAATACATTTGCACATTTTTTTTAAATCTGCAGAGCATGCACACAGACATTCAGCAGGATGGAAAGGATTTACAACGGGCACATGCAAAACTGATACAGAGCAGACTTAGACTGACCCGTTCCTCTCTGAATCCAACACCAACACAATAATCTCTGGTGGGGAAAGTCACGTGACTTCCTGCTGGAAGTGAGGGGGCACTTCCTTCATCTACCTGCTACTTACTCCCACCTTTCTAAGGAAAAGTTTTCTCGCCTTGGGGAATGGAGAGAGGGTAGCGGGCAAGAACCTCTGGTATTATGCCTTTTGTGAATTAAAGCCAAATACCTAGAGAAGTCCTTTGAAGATTTCCCAAGCAGTTGACTTTACCAGATCAAAAATGAATGGTGTGCTTTGGTACTTTTCCAGCACTACTGAATGCTGAACTTCATTAGACTTCTAACCCAACAACTGAAGCACATATTTACGGCATGAATTTCTTTGCTGTATCCATTTCCAGATTTTCATATACACAACAATCCCTCAAAATGAAAAACATTTTCAAGTCATTTGGTAGGTAACTCACACAGTCAGATTTTTGGGGACACACAAACACACACACAAATTAAAAATAAACTAAAATTCATCTTCAGGCAAGATCTATCCATCCTCCTAGAATGCAGTTGTAAGGATTTAGATTCTCATATTTGCTGCAAGGCACAAAATGGTTTAACCACAAAATGATTGATAGCTGTAGTTAAACAGAACATTAGCCTAATGACGTATGAAACTGTAGCACAGTTGTTAACTTATGTTGAAGCTGATTTCTTACAGAGGAGATGATGTCACTTTGTATGGAGTCTGCAGTGGTTCAGTAGTTTCACTGTGAATGTGTCCTTTTGGCTTGGTATTCTCATAAGAGGCACTTGTCAAATGCATCCCGTGCAATTGCTCATTACCCACTGATGTCAACCCCAGCCTCATCTTAACTTTGCAGACTAGCTCATGATGCAAGTACAGTGCTTGAAAAGGATGAAAACTATCTGTTACTAAAGCAACTTATTTTCTGAATTCTAAATTCAGGGGGCACATTATAGCTGGAGAGGAATAACAAAGAGTCTGTTATAGTATTGCAACAGACTAACATGGCTACTTCACTTGAATTTGTCGCTTTGAGATTTGTGAGTAATTTAAGAAGTAATAAGATGGAGAAATAGGTGAAATTGGAGCAAGGAATGTTGATGATATGCCCAACCTTTGGTTTGTTGTTGTTGTTTAGTCGTTTAGTAGTGTCCGACTCTTCGTGACCCCATGGACCATAGCACGCCAGGCACTCCTGTCTTGCACTGCCTCCCGCAGTTTGGTCAAACTCACGTTCGTAGCTTCGAGAACACTGTCCAACCATCTTGTCCTCTGTCGTCCCCTTCTCCTAGTGCCGTCAATCTTTCCCAACATCAGGGTCTTTTCCAATGATTCTTCTCTTCTCATGAGGTGGCCAAAGTATTGGAGCCTCAGCTTCACGATCTGTCCTTCCAGGGAGCACTCAGGGCTGATTTCCTTAAGAATGGATAGGTTTGATCTTCTTGCAGTCCATGGGACTCTCAAGAGTCTCCTCCAGCACCATAATTCAAAAGCATCAATTCTTCGGCGATCAGCCTTCTTTATGGTCCAGCAACCTTTGGTTACACATATACAATGAAAGCATATGGCAATGGGCATATTCACTTTAAGGGTGGGCTGAAAATGCTGTTTCCAGTTCACCATCCCATTTGTAGGTGGCAATTTGGGGCTTCTGTTTCAGGGATCAAGATATCACTCCATTCTTCATGTTTTTTGCTTCAGGGCTTTTGCTAATGTGTCCCTCCACTCCCTCAAATTTGGCTGAAATCCCAAAGCAAAATGAAAATATACCCGCTCTAATTTGCATCCAGGAACAGTACAAACTTTCAAGTCTCCCATTGATAATATTGCACTCTCATCAGCCCCAGTGAGCATGGCTAATGGTTAAAGGATGAGAGTAGTTGTAGCTCAAGACATTTAGAAGGTGGCAAGTTGAGGAAAGCTGATCTAGATGCTAAGGAAAGAGATGAGCACTCTCATTAGCCAGGCACACATTGCAAACTTCATAATTACAGATAGCACAGAATGAGAAAAGGGAAGGAAATAGAATGGTAGGGTGGAGTGAGATATGGAGAAGTGAGCACCATGTCAAAATCAAATATATTTTCAGACATTTTATTGAACTTTGTTCTTCCATGGTGACACAGTAAAACAACTTTTTGAAACCCCAAGTTAAAGATCAAGCATATGCTTGATCAGAGATTCCTTGTGGGAGGAAGGAGCACTCAAATAGTTGTACATCAGTCAAACTCCTATGAAAAAGAAGACAATTAGATCTATTTTATCAGCGAGTCATTTTTGTGTTTGTGTTTGCAGATAAATGTGCTTATCATGAAGTTATGGTATCACAAAAAGTCTGTCTTTCCAAGGGAGTCATAAAATTTCAACAATGTCTTGGGACTATTTATTTGCATATGCACAAATCATTTCTCATATACCGGTATGTAAAACCCATTGTTAAACTCATTCTAAAATAGAGAGAATTTGTGTGATAACCTGTGTGCATAGCAGGATAACACTAGGAAGATATGGGGCTGTTGATGGCTGCCTGATAACTAAGCTTCTTGTATTCTGTAAACAGAAGCACAAACCTTTCATTTGGAACTGGTACAAAAGACCCATTTCAAGTGTAAAAATGGTGCCAAGATTTTTATAGGTTTTTTTGGAATGAACTTGATGCAGTTGGAATATGACTGCACTCCAAAGACCTTTGCTTAGTTTTCGTTAGGAAAATAAACCAATCCCATGGTTAAAAGCTTGAGGAGCAGATTTTCAAGTCGAAAAAATAAGCTAGGTAGAAAGAAAGGAGACTATTCTGAGTGTACTGGTATCACTCTACCTTGGTCTTTTGTATATGGAGATAACTTGTTGGAGTTGTGATTTTAATTTTAGGATTAGGACAGGCATAGGCAAAGTGGGCCCTCCAGATGTTTTAGGACTACAACTCCCATCATCCCTGACCACTGGTCCTGTTAGCTAGAGATGATGGGAGTTGTAGTCCCAAAACATCTGGAGGGCCGAGTTTGCCTATGCCTGGATTAAGATATTCGCCTCCAGCAGTTGGCACGAAACTGTCTTTTTCAGGAGAAAGGCAACAGCTCAGCTATGGGGCATCTGCTTTAAATGGGTTCAATCTCTGGCATCTCCAGGTAGGCCTAGAAGAGAACCCTGGAGAGTCACTGCCAGTCAGTGTAGACACAACCGACCTAGATGGGCCAAAGGTCTGAGTCAGTATAAGGCAGGTTCTTATGTTCCTAATATATTTCCAGGGTTGTTGTTGTTTTTACAATGAAGACAACTTGGTGTCACTCACTGCCCCCAAGACCCTTTCACTCTATCTCTTGAACCAATAAAAGCCATGGTCCTTTGTTGCTGCACCCTAAAGTTACAATTACTGGCACAGGCATATACAGTAGGAGAATTATGGAAAGAAGGGGAGGAAAAGAAAGTAGGGCTGGAAGAAAGCTATACATGTGGTCTAGAAAGAGAAATAGGTTGCATGCGGGAAGTGGAGGAAGGCAACCAAGGAGCATAGGGGTTTGTGTGGTTTTTTTTTTTACTAACTGTGGCTTCTACTGTTACTGCAAAACTGTCGCCTGGCAACCCACAGGGGGCAAACAGGGCCAAGAAGCAGTGGGTGAGTGGGGCTAAATGTTACATATTTATTTGAACTAATCAGCCAATTATTTGGCTGCTGGCTTCCAGTGTTAATTGCTTTCTCTACAAAATGTTCCAAAATGCATAAACAATGAGAAATCTGTAGCCAAAGAGGAATGGTTGGTTCAAAGCAGCAAAGACCGCAGAAGCCAACAGTTGACAGAATCCGCTGCTAGGCTGAGGTTCTGCACGCCTAACCTTTCTACCCTTTATCTCGTATGCTCCTTCCTGGACTTGGCTACATTGTTCCTGCAAGTTTGTTCCTCTCCCATGTATCATCTTTTTGCCTCACTTCCCTGTCTCATGCACTCTTCCTTTAGCTTTATTTTCCAGGTACCATTCTTTAATATATATATCTCTCTCTTCAGCCTGCTTGCTCCTTGCTTTCTATCTCTTAGATTTCCTACCTCCAAATCCTTAGCCATCCCCACTTGAGAGGCTTTTATCCCAGCCAAAATAGCAACTTTCTTTTCCCCCACACAAGCTGGACTACAAACTGCTTTGTCCCTCTGAGCAACTGAACATTCTGAGGTGTCCCATCACCTCAGCCAATCAGCATTAGAGGTTTCAGTGCCCTAATCACAAGCCAATATAAAATATCTTTTCTATTCATATTTCTGGGTATTTGCACCTTAGGCTCAATTGCTACATTGGAAGGAAACAAATCTATGAGCACCCTTTTAAAATAAGAACTCAACAGTTCCACTTGTATTACTGATTTCCCCATGACAGTTCAATTCATTAACAATGAAGTTTAAGCTAAAGCAGAAGTCATTCTTGACACCTACATTATAAAACCTCCTGCATCACAGAAACCAGCATACTCCCTGGCTGACTAATTTTGGAGGCCAAAGCTATGTTCAGGAATATTTTATTGGCTATGGCTCCTGCACTCAGTGAGAATACTGGGACACAACCCAAAAACTCCTCGTAAATTCAGGCGCTTCCATGCTTCACTTCACCAAACTTCACTCCCAGCGACATTTGTTCTCTCCCGACAATATGCAGTCTCATCAGCTAAAATTGAAAATCCTACTGATGCAATTGCTGCTTCCACAATATAATTTTCTCAGCATTTGACCACAGATTCCAGCCAATTCATTCTGGGCTTGAAATGACATGTTAAGATGCCCCAGTTAGAATGCTTCCCAGTTCCCCTTCTTCAAGCTTTTCCCACTCCAGCACTGCAAAGTTCATTTTTTTAAAAAAAAAATTCATTCAGAGATTTATAAACGACATGCCTTATCAAGGCATGCTGCCCTTGCAAAGTGCTTTTAAAGCACACAACCTCCCCTCCCCACCTCCAGCAACAGATCCCCATTCAGCCATGATGCTCACAGGATGACCTTGGGCCAATCACTTCCTCTCTGCCTAACCTACCTCACAGGGTTGTGTAGGGTTGCCAAACACAATAGAGGACAGGACTTCTGTGCCTTTAATTGCCCTGCTCTCTTTTGAGTCTGGAAACCTTAAAGAGAAACCAGCAGACCCTTTGTTTAATTTCCAAGCAAAGCATCTGCTGGTTTCTCTTTAAGGTTTCCAGACTCAAAAGAGAGCAGGGCAATTAAAGGCACAGAAGTCCTGTCCTCTATAGAGTTTGGCAACCCTAGGTTTGTTGTGGGGATTAACTGAGGAGGAGAGAATCACATACAGCCCCTTGAGCAACTTGGAGACAGTGGTAGGATATAAATGCAATGAATGAATGAATAGAACCAGCATTCCCCCCCCCCCAAAAAAATAAACCAACACATTAATTGAAAAACACCAGAATATCCTTCAAGCACAGTACAATATCTCTGAAATGCAGAATGGGATAAGAACATCTTCAGGGTTTTAAAACCAGCAGTGATGAAGTCGCTACTGAAATGGACCTGTTCCTGAAACTAGCTCTTAATAATTTTATTATTTGTACCCCACCCATCTAAGTGGGTTGCCCAAGCCACTCGTGTGAGTGGCCACTGAGTCAAGTTTAATTTACTAATCTTAACACATTGGCAAGACCATACAGGTGTACTCTGTCCTTCACATAATCTGGTCATAAACTCCTTACATATTTCTAGGGGTAGCAGCCAAGCAGATTCACAGTGTGTCCTTAGGCATGTCTATTCAGAAGAAAAATCTCAGCAAGTTCTATAGGACTTGCTCCCAAGCAAGTGGATATAGGACGGCAGCTTTAAGCAGCAATCCTAAACATGTTTACTACTGAGAGAGCAGCACTGAACATAGTGAGACTTATTGTATACAGTTGCACTGAAAGGCAACAATCCCATGCACACTTACTTTGAGGCTAACGCCTATTGAACTAAGCTGGACTTCTGAGCAAACATGAACAACAGTGTTTGATCATGTTCCCTGATAGGATTTAGAGTGCCAGTCAGTTGAATCACTGTAGCAGCTTTCTAAAGCTGCCTGGAATAATTGCTTCTCTTCAAGAAAAAAAATAACCATTTTTATTTTGTCACTGCCATTTTGCATCATTTTCTAAATTGAAAATTCTCACATCCACATTTTTCCAAATTCAAAGGTGTTTATATATAGAGACTTTTCAGCAGGGTTCAATATGAGATTTAACAAATTGTCAAATCTTAAATGTTATTGAATACGATCTATCATTTTTTTTCAGGTGTTGCATAATATTGCATGGAAACCATTCAATTAGTAGCTTGGAGTGGGGCAGAGGCTGTTCCCTAACCTCCCAGCAGGCAAGTCTCTGCTGCTAATCGGGAGGGATGGGATGGCAGTGATATTGGTGTAGTGAAAACTCACTGGCAAAGCAAATCTGGTGTTCTGGGGGGTTTGCTGCATTTTCCACCACCTCACCCCCAATCCTGGTAAGCAGCAGTGACTTGCCTGCTGGGAGGTCAGGAAACATTTGCCTCTGTTGCACCATGCTGTCTGCTACAACATTCTATTATTGGGCCAGCTTTGCAGTTCTTCCGCTTTATTTCCTTCCCTTCTTTCTCCCTCGCTCAGTGGGAGCTAATTTTCTGTTATCTCCTGCTAAAATAGAAGAAGAATCAAGTACTATCTGGGTCTGGATGAGACCCAGGAGAGCCCCTGCCACCTGGAATAGACCATCCGTAGGCTAGATGGACAAACAGTCTTACCTTGTGCTGTCTCCAGGCACCCTTCCCCCTCTATTTTCACATTATGGCTTATATATCAACTGGTGTAGAGTAACCTGACAGGTGTTGGCAAACACTGTCACTTCCAAACTAGCTGTTTTAGATCTGCTACTAGACTGACAGTGACCTAACCTATAACACACCCACTTGAAATGCAATACCCTGTTTCTCATATTTTAAGACATACCCATAAAATAAGCCATAGCAGGATTTTTAAGCATCCAAGGAATATAAGCGATACCCCGAAAATAAGACATAGTGATAGGCACAGCAGCAATACCGGCCATGGCAGGAGGAGGAGGAAAAATATAAGACATCCCCTGAAAATAAGCCATAGTGTGTTTTTTTGAGGAAAAAATAAATATAAGACATGTCTTATAATATGAGAAACACGGTAGTAGATGGTTAAGGTGACATAATGGTGCTCCTCTTACCTTCTGAGAACTGAGTCCTCTGCTGAGAGGTGAGATGGTGAAGAGGCAGCATGGTGCAAATGCACTGTTAAAGCTGATATGGATATGGTGTTCCTGATGGTGTGTTTACACCATCCTGACCTTCATTCCACCTCCAGCTCCCCTGAGCAGTGGCTCAGCTGTTGGGAAGTCAATTTCACCCAGCCACTCCACCACTTCATCTGCTGTGGTTGAAATGGCTGCTTTGCTTATATCATGGCCGGGGCAGCCATGCTTGAAATGTGATTGAAAGGTGTTACTTTAAAGGAAGTATGTATGTAGCCATAAAATGTGACCATAAAAAGTCCAGGACAGACTGTGTGATCAGCTCTGATCAAAAAGATGCTAGCAGGCTTAACACAGTTCAGGAGGCTAGAAGAAATGACTTCCTTTGAACATTTGGTCGTATAAAGGAAACAGACGGGAGCGCAAACTCTGCAGATATCTAATAAGGTAGAAGGAAACTGAAGAGCAATGGAATTGCTAACAATTTAAAAATGAGTTAATGCATCATTTTCCTAGAAATGTGCTAATACATATTTCTTTAAATTGAATCAAAAGACAGGAAGCCAATCAGAGAGAGGCCGTTTAAGGAACATAGGAGCACTAATAGACAGCAGATAAATTATGAAGAAACTAAATTCATTTCCTGCATCTACCTTTGCTACAGAAAACGCTTGTGATCTGAGCCTTAAAAAAAAACAACCTGAAAAATGAGTGTTCTTTTGCAGTTCTTGCTTCATGGGATACGAGAATCCAGCTTTAAGCTAACTTCCAAAGGACAGCTTTTCAGAGATAGAAGACTAATTTGAAAAGCTCCAGTTTGTAAGATGCCTTATGGGGTGGGGTCAAGGGCTTAATAATAATAATAATAATAATAATAATAATAATAATAGAATTCATTTATTATTATTATTTAAAAAAACTATATGTTTTTATGGTGCTGTTTGACAGCACTGTCTCTTGCCCTCCATGGCAATGCAAACAACATGATCTGCCTTCAGCAACCTTCCTACCATCTCAAAAACTGTTATCAGGTTTCTCCCTCCCAGTTCAATCTCCAAAGCACAGTTCATTTCAATAGGGCTTGTACAGGAGCGGGACTTGGTGGATTGTGTTCTTAATCTTCTTTTCTCTGAGCCAGACATGCCCACTTCCTTCAGTCCCTCTTATATGCCTTGTATTGTAAACCCTTGCTAAACCCTTTATCATCTATGTTATTGTGCTCTGAATCTTCTTCACCATAATCCCCAGATCCTTCTTAGCAATGTGACTTCCTTGTCATTTATGCCTGGGTTTTTTTTGGGGGGGGGTTGTATTTGTGTATTTGGATTTTCTGAACTATGTGTATAAATTTAATGCTGAGAGTTTACTGGAAAATAGGTGCACTTTGAAGCCAACCATCCGATTCATGATGCTGCTATATTTTGTTGAAACTTTTAAGTACTACATTCCAATGCTAATCCACTCCGCTGTTAGGAAGTTAGGGGCCAAGAGCATAAACAAACAAAATCACAAATATTTTACTATATATGTGTGTGCCAGCAGAAGGGGCATGCATAGCAGCAAATAATCAGCTGTAGCTGAATATTAGATGGAATTGGACTGAGGAGGAATGAATATTTTAACTTTAAAAAGATTAAATTCTGCAACTCTCCAATGCCCTGGGAGAGGGCTTTCTCCTGAGCAGCTTGTAATGGACAGTGGGGTGGGGCACAGGCACTCGGTTGACCTCCTGGCAGAGGAGTCTCTGTTGCTTACTGGGACAGAGTGGCACAGGCAAGGCAGCGAGGAGGTCAGTGCTCTGCAAACACACCAGCTGGGCCAATATGGTGCTCCTGCTGGTGCATTTGAACTGCACTGACCTCCCAGCCACCTTGTCTCACCTTTTCCCTCTGGGTAAGCAGCAGTGATTCCACTGCTGGCTGTTCAACTGAGCACCACCATTTCACCCTGCTATCTACTACTGCTGGCAGGGGCGTACCCAGGATCAAAACTAGGGGGGGGGCAAGAGAGGGGAAGAGAGAGGGAAGGAAGGAGGGAGGGAGGGAGGGGAGAGAGAAGGAAGGGAGGGAGGGGAGAGAGAGAGAGAAGGAAGGAAGGAAGGAAGGAAGGAAGGAAGGAAGGAAGGAAGGAAGGAAGGAAGGAAGGTGAGAGAGAGAGAGAGAGAGAGAGAGAGAGAGAGAGAAGGGAGGGAGAGAGAGAGAAAAAGGAAGAAAGAAAGGGGGAAGGAAGGATGGAAGGATGGGTGGAAGGAAGGAAGGAAGGAAGGAAGGAAGGAAGGAAGGAAGGAAGGAAGGAAGGAGCTCCCGTCCGCCGCCCCCCCAGCTCAGGCTGCTCCTCCACCCTCCCACATTCCTGTCACTGGCTGCAGTGGAGGAGGAGGCAAAAACAGCCCGATTTCAGGCTGCTTCTCTCCCACCCACCCACCCGGTCCTGTCACCGGCTGCAGCCACGGAGGGGGTGAAAACAGCCCTATTTCCATAACCTGCAGTGACTTTTCCCCTTCAGTTTTCAGAGGGAAAAAGTTATGGCCCGTAAAATACGGCAAAACATTTTTGCTTGGGGGGGGCAGCTGCCCCCTCTGCCCCTCGCTCTGTATGCCCATGACTGCTGGGAGCCCTTAAATTGTGGAACTCCTTCCCCACAGAGATGTATCTAAGCATCTTCACTGTAGAGCTGCGCCTCTTACCCTGGTCTCTGACAGTTAAGATATTTTGCTCTCTTTTTTTGAATCTACATTATTCTATATTTGTTTGGAATTGGTTTATTAATTTACTCGGAGTTTTACAACAACAACAACAACAACAACAACAACAACAACAACAACAACAACAACAACAACAACAACTGTATGTTTTTATAGCTGCATGTTGTACTGTTGTTACCCACCCTGAGACTTTGTGGGTACTAAAATATACTAAAAATCTGGATTTTTATTGCTAAAATGTATCTTCAGAAAACAGTGAAGGTGTTTCTAGAAAAATACTGTCACGTGTGCTTTACTGGGGAGGATAATTCTACAACATCCAAGTGCATGAAATCCCAGTATTTGGTTTTTATTACGCTTTTAGCTTTCCTTAGCAGAAATGGACAAATTAAACATGATGGCTGCTTGAACTCATAATAGCACTGTTGCCAAAAGGTACAGATACTCAACACTTCTCCCTTTTTGAGGTTAGAAAATATCATCAATAATCTCCTGCTTTTGCTATCCTACACCATCCATCCTATCAACCAAGTACAAAACTTTAGCTTTATCTTTGGTTCCCCCTCCTTTCCTTCACTCCTCACATTCAAATTGTCGCTAATTCACATTGCAATATTTCAAAAACCTGCCCCTTCCTTTCTATTCCTTTTGTTAAAGGAATTTGGTTTGTGTTCTGGTCGTTTTCCTCCTTTGATTACTGCAACATTTTTCTCCCTGCGCCTCAAGTTTTCAGTGCAATTTTCTCACCTTTGTATACAACGCTACAACCAAAGTCGTTCACCACTTTTCCTATTTACACCATGTGATCAGATGCTCTCCTCAAACTCCTACACAGGCTTCTCATGTTCTCCCGCCTTAAGCACAAACTCCGTTTCCTTGTTCTTATTGTGGTTGAGGTTAAAAGCTGAGCCACATGATATACACCTTTTAAAACCTGCCATGATTTTGAAGAGTGTCTACCAGACTTATCAGCCTTTGTCTCTGGCCGCATGCACATTTAAAGTACACACTCACGCTCCAAGAAAGCTGAGAAATGTAATTTACCCCTCGCAGAGATAGTTCTCAGCATCCTTAAGAAACTATAGTTCCCAGGACTTTTTGGCAGGGAATGTGCTTTATATGGATGGTATGTACAGAGCCTTACCTAAATGAAGTCACATTAAACTAATAGTGCTTCCTTTTGAGTAGAAATACACTGGATTGCACTGTTAGCCTACTTTCCTCTTATAAATACATTTCCAGTCTATGCATTCAAAAATATTGGAAGGCAGATACCAAAACAGTCATTTAGAAATGATATTATGTGCTAGCGATATGGAGCAAATTAAAGATTTAACACACTGCCTTCAGGTTTGTAGTTTGTGTACCAGAGGGGGAAATTTTATGATGGATGCCTATCATGAAATAATGATAGTGTTGGAAAATGAATCAAATACTAATAATCCCAGAGCTAATCTTTTTGTGCAGTTTTAGAAGTGAGGTCCTACATAAATCATACTAAGGGCATAGCTTTGTCAATGTTGCCTTAGCTTAGCAAGTGCCTTTATATTGAAGGCAAAAACCGGAATGCCACCAACCAGAATGTCATCTTCCCGTTTTTTCTCGTGAGAGGACGGCAGCCATTTTGGGCCCTGTCATCCTGCGTGATTTTGTACCATGATTCCCCCCTGAAAAAAACACTTCCCCATGCACTAATCCCCAGGAGGCATAGTTTGGTCAGAATCAAGTATACATTTCTAGGGTTAACCTTAAATTCATTACTTCTGGTAAATGAGCCATCATGGCCACTAGAGGGCAATGAAAATTTATATCCCAGGCTTTTTAGACTTGTCTACCCATGTACTATCTGAAACCAAAGGGGACCATTGGTTGCCAGATGTGAAATATATTGGCATTATTAACAGCTCTCCTACCCCAATATGATTTACAGAGTGCATTGTGGCTGGGCAGCAATGGGAGGGGAGATCCTTGAAAACTGGACAAAGACTGCTTCTGCGAACATTCTTGGGAACTGCTGAGTTCTTAAAATGGTCATCCTTGTTCATGTCCTTAATCTGAAATCCCAGCTGTGTTACAAAGAAGTTGAAATGTTTAGCTAAATAATTTCACAGGTATTTGTTTAGTTATTCACTTATTTAATAAGCTGGTGAAAAGCATTCCTAGCCACCACAGTCACCTGGGCCTCTAGCAACAGACATGGGTCAAGGCCAAATCAGAGAACTGACTGCCTATCTAGGCTCAGAAACCTCCTACCCACAGTGTCTCCATCTTGCCAGGATTCAAAAATATAGAATGCATGTGTGTACATATATCTATATCTATATCTAATCTATATCTATATGAATGAGACAGCATTATAACTACCTTTCCAATCATTCAATACAGTGGTACCTCGGTTTATGAACACAATTGGTTCCGGAAGTCTGTTCATAAACTGAAGCGTTCATAAACTGAAGCGAACTTTCCCATTGAAAGTAATGGAAAGTGAATTAATCCGTTCCAGACGGTCCGCGGAGTAAGTGTTCATAAACTGAAGCAAACTTTCCCATTGAAAGTAATGGAAAGTGGATTAATCCGTTCCAGACGGGTCCGCCGAGTACTTTAACTGAAGTGTTCATAAACTGAAGCATGGGTGTAATTGGTTCCGGAAGTCTGTTCATAAACTGAAGCGTTCATAAACTGAAGCGAACTTTCCCATTGAAAGTAATGGAAAATGAATTAATCCGTTCCAGATGGGTCCGCGGCGTTCATAAACCGAAAATTCATAAACCGAGGTGTTCATAAACCGAGGTTCCACTGTATTCAGAAGAGTGCTTTGAAACCCAAACTGTACTGCTCTATTTCAATATGACTCTTATCTGGAATTATACAATATCATGGAACAGAAAAGTCTACCAGTGCTTGTACACCTAGGCACAAATATATTGAAGGCCCAAAGCATTTAGAGTCACTTTGTTTCTTCTTTATCCTGCTACATGTTTGACACTAAACTGCAACTGGTCTCCAGCCAGTGAACAGTTGCTATTCATTCCAAAATGTGTGTGGGGGGGGTGGGATTTTCCACATGCAAAAGCAAAACCACAAAAACTCATTGATCATAGTAGAAATAAGGAAAGGAAGTCATGATGACCTTTTTTTTTTCTTTGATCAGTTATAGAAAACTCCAACAATCAGATATAAAAAGCAATAGTCTCTTTTGTATTGATCCATCTAATCTTGCAATAGCCGGAGCATATATCCTTTATGAATAATTTTGTTTGGGCATGAAAAGGAAATGCAAAACAAAACTGCTAAGTTTAAGAAAGATAGCTTTGTGTGCGTGTCAGTAGTCTAGCGATAAGTGCTGACTTTCTAACATGCATCCAAGGGGCCAAAATCTAGCTTCAGAAGGTAATGAGGCCAGACCATGTCTGATGCCCCCAAGCTAGCAAATTTCTTGTGAGATAAATAAATGACAATCTGCCCTATGATGTTGGACAAGAGCAGGAGATGAGTGCTGCCATTATAATTTTCTGTGTAAGACTCAGGAAACTCCGGGAGAGCATGAGAAATCCACACTTCTTTCAGCTTCACTTCCCAAAATATTTGAGCTAATAATATATGCTGATTACATGAAGTATCCATTACTTTAGTGATCATATGTGGGCTAAATGAAATATTTCTGCCTGTCTCCTTGCGGCTCCAGCCATTCACCAATCTGGCATCATGACTCTCCTTGATCTCACTGTCAGAAACTGCTCCACACCTGAGGCCAGTTGAGTTTCCCTGTTTCATACTCTAACAAAGGACGCTGGAAGAGACGGCTCACAGACTGGTCAACAGTTCATTTCCATGCTCTTTGTCTTGTGTCCTTTCTTTTCAAGTTCAGTTCCCATCCCTTATCTGCATCCCACCTGGTCTGGTTACCTGTTTCTTATTTGTCTATCCTTTATTTTCTCATCCTTAACCAATTATGCCACCTGGCTTGCCCCTGACATTCAGCTGCTTCCAAAGCTTTCTTCCTCTTTTGCATTGCCTGAACCTCGCACCAGTGAATTGTCTCATTCTCTATTTCTTCACCTCCTGTGTCTGGTTTCAGACATCTTGGCTCTTCCATTCTTCTGTTCTCATGGCACTGTAGTCATTGCCACTGCTCTCTCTCCATTTCAATAGCAAATTGCTTTCCGTTTCACATGTCTTAATGGAAAGCTTCTCCTTTGCTCTCCTACAAAGTATAAGGGAAGCTTTTAGCTCAACAGATTGGTTGTAAGAGAGAACTCTGGCAAGGTTCGTTGAACATTTGGAAGAAAAAAAAAAGGAGAGCGACCACAAGGAAGCCCTTCAGAAAGCCAATACAGTGGTGAATGCAGTGATTGATTAGTTATTTATTTTTAGTTTAAATAACCTTTATTTAAATTCATAAAAAACAAATACACAAATCAAAAAAGAAAACACATAAGTAAATCATAAAATATATTTAAAAAGATAAAAAATACAAACCTAAAAAAACCACCACCAATATAATATTGACTTCCAATCATTTGTATATTACTTCCCTTAATAATTAAGCAAACCTTGCTATACCTCCTATGAATTCTTTAAAAAAAGGATTAAATAAATCACTCATTAATATATATACTTCTGTGTATTATCTCACCCTAAGCATATCACCAGTTCTGTTTTTATACCTTCTTTTTTTTAAAAAAAATCTTCAACATATTTCCATTCAGCTTTAATTTTTTGTTTTGGGATATTTCTAATTGCTGCTGTCATTTTTGCCAAATTCATAAACTCTTCACTTTCCCTTCTGGGGGTCACATGCCAATGGTTCATGGTACCTGAGTCAAAAGTAGGTGGAACAATTAATCCAATTGTTACTCTTTTTTTACAGTAAGCTAGTTTCTACACACTCTCAAACACCCCTCTCTATCCTTCATCAAGGCAAGAGGCATTATCAAAGTTCAAGGACAGTTTCCAGCTGCATAGAAACACTCAAGGATGGTGTGGCTGGTGAAGAAGTGTTGCCAGGAGAGTCTCAGGGGCCAGACAGCGAGACCTGATGGACTGCATTTGGCCAATGGGCCTCAGGTACCCTGCCCTCAATATTAAACTTCTAGAGATCCTGATGGAGGAAACTGAACCCCAAAGATGTGTACTATACATGTTAACAAAACACCCAAAATGTGTTAGGGTGGAGGGAGTAATGAAGACAGTAACAGCTGGATTGTGTGTAGAGTTTTATGCCAGACAGAGTTCTTCTCTTGCAGTGCTACAGAGATTTCTTCTTCTAGGAATGAGGAAGACTTTTGTCAGCATTTTAAATTCATTGTGCAAATGTTAATATTTTTTTCCTAACAGAAAATGTGATTTACACTCTATAGTTCTTTATGCTTTTCACAATTCATGCAACACAGTACCCACCCCGGCACTATCTTTTTGGAAATCCCAAGATACCTCTTGCAATTCCAAAACCAATTTGAACTGTCAATTGTACATTGTACCGAACCAATGAAGTCATTACAAATATTAATAAAGTATTCACTGCATTGATCGAAGGTCGCACACTCCTTTCAATTTTGATTCTGTTTAAAATCCATCTTGACTTACGAGATGCATCCACCATCATTTGTGAAACTTGTTGTTCCCTGTATTTCAAAGGATTTAATGCTCTTATACAGTGCAATAAATATGTAGGCAAATGGTAACTCTTAAATTTGTAAATATTATATTAGTATTGTCTGTTCTTAATGATGTGCTAGGAAAACTAGCAAGCAAGGAGAACAGGAAACATCAGTGATGCCAACATACCCAAAAGAATAAAAAGTTAATTATAACCAGAGATATTCCACAAAGCCCCTTGATTTGTATTCCTGAGAGCACATTAACACTAATTTATCTTTTTTCTCTGCCCTAGGTCTTTGAAGTATTGTACTTGGATTGTTGAATGCCAGCCCCAAGGTTTAGTATTCCTATGGTTTCAAGGCAGCTTCAGGACTAGAGTCATGCATTAGGAAGAAAAAATAACACTAGCTAGCTACAGTGGCAGAGGAAGCTGCTTGCACACCCGGAGCGGCAAACATGACGTGCACCTGGGGGTGGGGCGATCCACCCGCAGAGGCGGGCTGATCCACCCATGGGGGTGCGCCAATCCTCCCGGAGGTGCCATTGGCGGCGCCTGATCCTCCCAGGGGTGCCATCCTTGCCGGGGATGTGAGCGCCGCCTGCCAGGGGTGCAAGCGCGGCGTATTTGAGCAATCGGTGGGCGGATTTTCACGGCAACAATTGCGCCAATCATGAAAATCCACCCTGCAAGGGTGTGAGCGCCACCACACCAATCCACCCTGGGGGGATTTTGTCACCCCCATGGCATGACACCCAGGGCGGACCGCACCCTCCACACACACCCCTTCCGAAGTGTATTATTATTTAAAAACATTTAAAAACTTCCCTATACAGGGCTGCCTTCAGATGTCTTTTAAAGGTTGTATAGTTACTTACATCAAAAAGAAGCTTGCAGAGAAAAAATAAATGCTCTCTGAAACTGGCAAGCTTTAATTAAAATCCCTCAGGAGGGGAGTTCCAAAGTGTTTGTGCAACTACAGGGAAGGCCCGGCTCCAAGTTCAAGTCTTGGAGATCATCTCCTACTATCCTCACAAGAGGAGGAGGAATAACAGGGGAAAGGTGCTCCTCCGTGTATGCAAGTCATTGAGCCTGTAAGCTTAATGGCAGCCAATGCAGGTGAGCAAAAATAGGTGCAATCTGATTGCTAGGAACTTCTAAAACAACAAGTGCACATTGCAAAACATTAAATCTATGGTACATGGGGCTACACCCTACTCATGATGAAATAAAAATCACACACACACATAAATAACTGAAAAGTAAAAGGACAGTGTGCTGCGATAAGTGTAGCATAATGGAGCCTCCTCTGATATGGGGATTCTCACTCTCACAATTGTGAGTGAAAAGCAAGAGTATGGTAGTTATTCTTGATTGCAGGGATTTGATCTTGTGTATGGGTTGTAGGGTTTAGCTCATCGAAGCCAATTTCTAGGGGCCGAGGGGTCTTTGCCCCCCCCCATTTTTTGAGGGGGCTGCCCACCCAAGTTGATGAGCATTGACATTCAAATGGTGTGCATGCACCACATCAAGTTATTGATTATGTGGGGCAGGGCTTACCTCACCCCCCATTTCATTCAAGTTGGCACCCCTGCAATACCTACCCAGGATTAATTAATCATACAAGGATGCAGTCTTATAGTGAAGGCAAGCTTTGATGTCTGCTGGCTTTTTCAGGGACTCAGCTATACAGCTGCAAATACAGTGGTACCTCGACATCTGAATGCCTCGACTTCCGAAGGTTTTGACTTACAAAGTCGGCAAACCCGAAAGTCTTTTCGCCGCACGCACATTCTGCACCTGCGCAGAAGCGGCGCACGCGGTCGGCGCATGCGCAGGAGCGCAAAATCGTGCTTCGTGCATGCGCAAAAAGGACGCTTCGACAACCGATGGTTTTGACTTACGAAGAGCGCTGCGGAACGGATCGCCTTCATAAGTCGAGGTACCACTGTAAAACATTTGAAGTGTGTTTTAAGTGCAATATACAATGTGACACCAGATGGCGATGGTGAACCTTACGGAAAATTCAAATTCAATGTGTTTTTAAAAAGACTTTTTTAAAAAAGAATTTTCAGAACGGTTTTTACATGTGTGTAAATTCCACCCAGCTTTGCCTAGATCTATGTGGAAATTAGTCTCGGTGAGTGAAATGTGCCATGCATATGATTAAAACCAGTTCTGCCATGCACCATTTAACTTCATTGTAGAAATGTTATAGGAATGCACTTTTGCTTCCTCATAGTAACAACAACAACAACATCCCTCTATAATTCTATCCTTAGTTGGATGGTCGTTTTATTCTGATTTTCAGCAAACAAGAAGATGGTCAAGGTGGGGGCAAAGTGTTATTGCATCCAGACTAACAAAGTATCTCCAAACAGCCAAGGATAAATGGTGGAAAGTTTGGTACAGATTGGTATTAAATGTTTCACATTTTACAGAGATGGACAATCTTCATTGTGTGTCGAGGCTTACCAGAAATCTCTTTAAATAACTCACAACAGATACAATAATTTAGGTTTGGTTTTTGGCATTAATTTTGGCCACAACTTTATTTAAATACAATTTTAATCCGAGTGTTGGCTTAGGCTTTTGGTTAACCATTCATCCTTCCCTAAGAAGGACCATCTCCATCTGTCCACTTGGGACAGGACTCACCACTGTCCACTTGGACAGTACCAGCTCCAACTTCCCCAAGGGTAAAGGGAAGTCAAGTGAACACCCCTGGGAGAGGAGGTAACTGAGACCAGACATTCTCTCCTCTCTTTTTTCCAGGAATGCTCCCCAAGGCTTGTACTCTTATAATTGGCCCCTCCAGCCCTGCCTATGGCGGGGATGTAAGGACGAGAGCGTAAGCCCCGGGATTCCTTTAACGGAAAACTTCTATGTGGAGCAACAAGGAGTGGGGGGGGGTAGGCATCTGTATGCCACACCCCTCTTCCAACCGATTCAATAACCAAAAGCCTAACCGCCAACCTAACAAGTTGTGACAATTTGCTAAGCAGTAGGCGAAAACCAAGAGGCAAGGCCAATCAGCCAATTGGAAAAATTCCTAGTGGGCCCCTGAATACAGGCAACCCATGGAAGGGCAAAGCAATGTCAGGCTAAAACCTGTAAAAGAAAGTGGCGGGTGGGAGGGAGATTCAAACGCCAAGGCAAGAGTGATAGAAAATGGAGGAACTGGGTTTAAATGGGGGGCCCTCCACCAATCCCGTTACACGCATTTAAATAACCACACCCCCATTACTCAGCAAGAGCTGTGGCCTAAGCCCTAGCCAAACCCTTATTAGATTTCTTACCAGCCCTACCACAACCCGCTTCATATTTGATGATATAAAGCGCTTTCCCAATACACTTGTAACTGAAAGTTCAGCTTTTATAGTCAATCACTATGGAACATTTAACTTTATCCATATTTATTTTATTTTGAGCAATTACACATGCACAGCTTTACTTGCTTTACTTACATTAAAACTCTAACAGTACAAATCCCGGAGGACAACAAAGCCACAAAATCTTACCTAGCCTACATGGTTATAAGATATTGTCATAAAATATGTATCTAAGACTACATTAATGAACTTGCCATTTCTAAGCAACAGCAAAAAACAACCCCCCCAAAACCACAAATCTCTCTCTCTCCCTCTTGAACCCAAAATGTCTTTCTTCTACCAGAAAGAGGCGGGGGGGGGGGGAGACACACTTTATGGAACTACATTGCCCTGAGAAAAATGGATGCAGGTTTTGGAAAAACTAGAATAGCAATGTGGGTGGTTTATTCCTTTAAAAAAAATCCTGTGTAAATAAATAAGGGTGTTTTTTAAAAAAAAGAAGAGGAGTATTAGTGCAAGTCATATCTTCCTTTCTCATATTTACATTCAGAATTTTAATGGCACTTGACTCTGAACTCATTCCAGTAAAGCGGAAAATTAATATTTTAATATGTCTACCTCTCCAGCAACTAGAAAGAAGCAAAGTGGAATAAATAGTAGAGAAGAAAATGTTTTGCCATTTAATACATACATATTAAATATGAATATGTATAGTACCCTGTCATCTGATGTCTCCCTGAGGCTCCCTGTTTGTTATATAGTTAAATCATTGCAGGAGACACTGTAGCAATTATTTTCCAACTACACACAAAAGACAGTGACAACAAATGATGATTCGATTTCCCCGTAAATATTTTCACTGTGTCAATCCGAGAGTTTCCAGTGTGCCTAATAAGTCATTACACAAAGGAGGAGAAACAGTTAGGAAATGATGCAGCTTTTCCCACCCACCACCCCCACCCCCAAGCAGAGGAGCAAGGATGGAGGTGGAAAAGTACAAAGGAAAAGGAAATCTGCACCAAGAGCCACACCTTCAGGCTACGGTTGGGGAGTTAATGCAGCTTGAGGACCAGAACCAAGCCATGCAATTGTTCCACATGACCTAAGTTTTGATTGCATTTCCCATCCACCCCCAGCCCCCAGCCCCAGAAGGGGAATGCTTGAATAATGCAAGCCATAAAGCCCCCCCCCCCTTCTCTCTCTCTCTCTTTTTTTACAACTGCCAGAATGGGTAGGTGGATGGATTTCTTAACTGAATACATGTTTTTGCAGACGTGTCGCTGGTATTAAGGAATATGCCTAGCCTTCAGAACGGCTAATTATACAGTCAGGAGCTGCAAGAGCTGTGGCCTTTTATTTTTCAATTTGGTTTGAATTGACAGGGGTTTCAAGAACTGTGAAAAGAGACAATGGAAGTATTGGCTAATGCTAGGGGTGGGTTTGCCAGGAACCGTGGCGAACTTTGCCCCCTGCCCATACCTCTGCCAACATACCTCAGAGTTAATTTGAAACAACCTTGCTATTTCAGCAGTGAGCATCTCTTAAAAAATAAAATAGGGAAAATGAGCCCCATTAATTCAGCAGGAAGTGTTTGAAGTGCTAATGGAAATCCAAGCCGCCATGTGTGAGCCCAACCCATGACCCTGGTGAAAAGCAGATATGAGTTCCTTAGCGACTTGCATCAGGAACTGTTTATGACTCTTGAAAGAAAGTGAAGTCTTCCCCCTCTGAAATAGAGAGATTAACCATTTTTTTCCCAGCCTCGCGCAGCTCTACTAATTATCCTTCAGAAGCTGTCACCTTACCGCTTCAGTATTCGGAATCAGTCTTGAAGAAGCTTCCCAAATGATATTCTACAGCGGACATTCAGGTGGCACCAGTGAATTATTTTAGGTTAACCCTAGATTTCTCCATGCTCAACCTATTGTATATGCAATAGGGGTGTGTAGCTGCCCCTTGCTGGGCACAAATAATGTGATGAACTGGGGTCATTTTGCCCATTCCCAAGTTGAACAGAGATGTCAATAAAGCACCCTAAGTTAAGTCAGGGTCCCCACAAAGCCTTGTGAAGCTCTGGTTTTTTTCCCTTGTAGCCTCTACTCTTCTGTCTGCTATATCTCAGTATCTTTCTAAGTCTCTATTCTTCTCTACCTTATGCCCATGGGCTTTGCAAGAAGCAAGCCTGTTTATAATGCTGCCCGTTGGGGCACTAAGAGCTCTGGGTGGTTTTTTTGTTACGGTTGTTGAAGGATTTATTTATTTTTTAGTTAAAAGTTTCATTTAAGTTTCTAAAAAAGAAAAAAAATCATCTGCTGCTCTGCTTTGGCGGTGGGGTGGGGATAGGAACCTTCAGAGATCTTCAGCACTCTGCAGGCAGCGTTCAGGAAGATGCTCACTGTGTGATGCCAATTGAAGGATGCAGTTTAGTACTGTTATAAGTTTAAAGCAACTGGATTTTTATGGACTGTGCCAATCCTGAATGTATTTGGATTTGTGACCATTACGCTCATTTGCCTTCAGCACAAGTAAAGCTCTGCTGGATGAAGTACAGTGGTACCTTGGTTTACGAACTTAATCCGTTCCAGAAGTCCGTTCTTAAACCAAAACCGTTCTTAAACCAAGGCGCACTTTCCCTAATGAGGCCTCCCGCCACCGGTGCCCTTCCACCGTTTGGCTTCTGTTCTTAGACCGAGGTAAAGTTCGTAAACCGGGACACTACTTCCAGTTTTGCGGAGTTTGTAAACCAAATCGTTCGTAAACAGGACTGTACTTAAACCGAGGTACCACTGTACTATTGTCTCTGGTCTATTTTGGGGGACTCTGCTACATGTTTTAAGCTTTTCCTCCACACGTACAACACAATGAACCTCCAAGCTGGTTATGGAATATTGTTTTGGACTGAAGAGCAGGCATGCAGAAGGCACAATGATCTCTCATCACTTCTGGCCCACTGCAAAGACTGGTAGAATTTCTTTGTCTATTCTGAGTAAGGGGCTCACTGATTTAGCCCTGGCCATCCAGACTACCCTAGTTCCTTAGCATCCCTAGTGTTCACTGCACATCTTAGGTCCTGCCAGCAGTGGTGGTGGCAGGACCACATCATGTTGTAGTCAACTAAGTCACTGAGCAAGTAGAACAACATCCATTCACTCAAACAAAATTTCCCTTCCCTCTTCTCTCCCCAGGAACCTCCCAAATATGTTCCGGACATTTCCGCACAACTCTCCATACCAAAACTGGGAGTGGGTGGCCAACAGGGAGCCAATGAGGGGGCTGCAAAACAGAAAGAGAGGAAGTGTCATAGAATGAGTAGAAGTCACACGGCAAGGACTTAGTTGGAATATGACCCATATTAAATTACAAAGGAAAGAAGTTCTATCAATAATCTTAGGACTTCTCAGGTGGGTCTAGTATGAATTTGCCTGTCACCAGTTGATGCAGAAACTGGTGGACAAAATATAGGATTCAGTTAATGCATTATATAGCGGTAGGGAGCTGGAAGTCCATGAATAATTTTATCTAGTTCAAACAGCATATCAATTTTGTCTTCTGTTAATGGCATAGTTGGGCCTTTTAAATCCCCTTATTTCTAAATGCAAATTATTAGAAACAAAGAAAGACAACATAAACAAAATGAGTGAGGCTCAAGTGACAATCAGATGAACAATGTTCTTTATATAGAGAGAACCATGGCCCTGAGCCCATAGCATCATTTTCTTTACCGAAACCCGCCCTCCATTTTGTGGTTATTCACATCTGTAAATTAGACTTTCTTCTTGGATTCTTTATGACTCCCCAGCTGCTTGTAAAACGTACGCACGCTCATCCTTTGAGATAAGAGTTGCAACTAATGCTTTGTTCTGCTTCATACAAATTATGATGTTCTTTAATAATACATTATGGTACTTTCATACATAAGTGTCTCTTTGACAATGTTATAGCCTCATAACCTGAATGTTGAGGATATTGGCTTCTTAAAGACAACTTTATTTTTTACCTATTGATTTATTGCAAATGTACCTGGAAAATAAATGCCTCTGCACTCATTTTTCGGTGCGGTATATTTATTCTACACTAGAGTCCAGTTAAAATTTGTAATGTCGGATGTTTCCTCCAGCTTTTCTGAGACGTTCTAATTGTTCGCCGTTTCATACGGACCATTATTCACCCTGTTGTCCTTCCAGAGCTCATTTCTAAGTCTGCCTGAAGTATATTACTTACACCGAAACCTTCTGGCCTATGCAATTAGCCTATAGCTGAGAACTGAAAGTAAAACGATGAACCTATGCCAGTACTTGCACACCAGTACTCTGTACACTGAAAAAGTTGTTGTCTTCAGTGCACAGAGAAATTGAATGTAATAAAAATTATAATTGCAACTGGTATTTTTAAATGGACCTAGGATGAGGCTAACAATTGTGGTTTTTCAGACTAATCAGTTGAAAGAAAGAAAGAAAGAAAGAAAGAAAGAAAGAAAGAAAGAAAGAAAGAAAGAAAGAAAGAGCCCCTGTGAGTGAATGGAACACATCCCCTGCAGAGTTGGATACAACCCAGAATCCTTACTACTGTTCATAGGCAGCTCCACCCCAATAGACTGTTGACTAATGCCCCCACCTCAAGATTACTTGGCAATATAATACCTCCCATTTTACTGCTCGAAAATAGGGTGGAGAAGTTTGGGTGGCCTCTCCCCACCCCATGCCCACCAGTTTATAATCCAATTGAAAGCACTGTTGTGATAGAGTCTCAGAGAGCCTGCAGCAGACTAGGCCATGACACTGACACTAGGCCAGATCAGGAAGACATTTGCTTCATTTTTTTTACCCAATAAAATTTAAGAGAAGATTGTGTAAATCCAGGCCTCTGTGCAGGCAGGTGTTGCTGTGGAGAGGACAGCCACGCCCCATTCCTTCATCTCTCTATTGCAGCATCACCCCTAGTTGAATGCATAGCTGCCAAGTCTCCCGTATTCCCCGTGAAACCCCCGTTTTTCCAGCTGTTCCCAGCCGAAAAAACGTATTTTTTGTTTTCCCCCGGTTTATTCTGGCGCGGCGGCCATTTTGGAACTGGGCGGAGCATGCTCAGAAGCGACTTTTGATGCTGCTTTGCCCAGTTCCAAAATGGCTGCAGCGCGACTTCTGGTGTGGCGGCCATTTTGGAACAGGGCAGAGCAGCATCGAAAGTCGCTTCTGAGCATGCTCCGCCCAGTTCCAAAATGGCGGCAGTGCTACTTCCGGTCTGCTACTTCCGGTCCAGTCCCTTATTTCTCAGGCCGGAACTTGGCAGGTATGGTTGAATGTCAAATCGAGACTATATTATTCCAGTGCACTAGCATGGCGGGTGGGTGTTGTTTTTGTTTGTTTGTTTGGTGTTGTTTTGATTCAAGACTGGGTTGCATATCCCATGACTTCTTCTACAGTTAGAATGGAATTATCAAAGCTGAGGCCAAAGAAGGGTGAATGTGTTGCCCATTTCTTTTACCAATATCTTTATGACACATCAAATGTTTTCACCATTTGGGTTGTCTTTTATTTCAGGGGAGGAAAAGCTATTCAGAGGATACTGCTGATGCAACCGGACTCATGCTCTCAATCTTGGCAGCAAACTGCAGGATGTTTCAGCAACAGGGATATTCCCTCTCCTCTGACATCAATTTAAACGGATGCCAAGGCTTTGTTCACCCTCAACGACATTATCATCGCATAGCCAGATCTGCTTGTCTATGTGACACCAGGATTGCATTCCCTGCATGACCTGTGATTGGCTGGGATCACTCAGGGAGGAAAAAAGCCAAAGTAAGAATGACACTGACCCCGGAGCAGAGGGGAAAGGAGGAGCAGGGGGGAAATTATGCTTTTAAGGCCATTGCCAAATAAGATTTAATGCCCCCACCTTAGCCAAGACAATTGGAGGCAGCTTTCAAAATTATGCATAGTATAGTTTGCTCAAGTCCAGCCTTGGGCTTCCCCCACAAGCCTCTGGTTGTGAGAACAGGATACTAAACTAGATGGGTCATTGGCCTGAACCAGCAGAACTTTTCTTATGACCTTATGGCAGGCATCCTCAAACTTCGGCCCTCCAGATGTTTTGGACTACAATTCCCATCTTCCCTGACCACTGGTCCTGCTAGCTAGGAATCATGGGAGTTGTAGGCCAAAACATCTGGAGGGCCGCAGTTTGGGGATGCCTGCCTTATGGCTGCCAGTCACAGGAAATAAGGGGAAATCTAGATTCAAGTGGGAAGAACAATGTGTTTCAGGAATAGTTAACTCCCAGTTTCGGTACCCTCTCCAAGCAAATTTCTTGCCCACCTAAGACAATTTTGGTAGCAGGGGCAAAATGTAAGGGGACACAGAGCTGAAGGAGGGGTATTTCCGAGAGTCGGAATGTAATCTTCTCTTTAGCTGATATGCATGGCTTAGCTGAAGAGGGCTGATGCTATGTGTGTGTGTGTGTGTGTGTGTGTGTTCACCCATGGTGCATCCTAGAGAGTTGGCCAGCAGTGAATGTGGATCTTCAGCTATGCAGTTTCAGCCAGAAACATGGAACCTCATTATACTGCAAGCAGAGGATATTTGAATCTGTCAACCACAAGCAGGCAAACAGGAAGTCCACTTATTCTCACTGGTCAGGTAACATCTCACAGCAGCACTTCTCCCCTGCCAGGATCCGGCGAGGTGCAGTGTCTTGCAGTCTCCAAGCCACTGCGACCCCAAAACGTTCCTCCCGCTTGCTGGAAAAGTGGATTGTAGTCTACCTACAAATTGGCAAGTCATGGGCAGGTTGCACGGCTTGTTCTTCCTGGGAGGCAGGCTGGACTGAGCTGGTGGGCTTCACCCCGTCTGCCTTTGAGGATTAAAACTGCAGCCAGTCTCCACCTCCTTGTACAGCTTGCTCATCAGATCTTCCTCCCACCCTCCCTAATTTATGCTTGAACTTACTATGGACTATTAGATGGTTGTTGTATTTGGGGCCGGACAGGAATTTGTCCTTCCAACTAATTGGCTCTATCCTTTGGTTTTCTCTTCCTCAAAGCAATTGTCACAACTTTGACAGTTTAGGCATTGGGTAAGCCTTACTCTGTGGTGGAGGGGAGGTTGTAGCCTCTGCCTATCCCCCCAGTCTCTGTGGATATCCCATTAAAGGGGAAGGTGTTACTTCTGCCCAGAAGCCCAGACAGGGGCTAGGGCCATAGCACACCTCAAGGTGACATCTCCATGGGGTGTGTCATAGGACCTCTTCACCTCTGGTTGACACCAATTAGGTATACCCCAACAGGTGGACTGGAGGTTTAATGGATATACCCAATGCCTATGAAAAATTTCTACATCTGTAAATCAATAAAATTGTGGCCTGACTTGACCAAAAGCAATGTTGTCCTGTCTTTTATCTGGGAGTCAGGCATGAAGAAGGGGGTGGGGCACCTGGCCCATGCAAATATATGTATGTCACCCTTTCCTGGCACTCATAAATAGCTGCCTGAGGCAGCTCCCTCACTCTGCCTAATGACAGAGCCAGTTCTGATTTTGTTAAGGAATGATAAAGAACATGGTGGTGACTTCATGGTCATTCACAGCAAGCTTGATACCCGTACTTTTTTTTTTGCATCAAACTGTTATGGATCAGTTCCAGATCTATTAAATATTGTCTTGTTTACAGCCAGAAGGTAGCATTGTAAGGACCAATATTCTGTCACACCATCAAGAATAATAGAGTGCTCTTGAGAATTACAGAGCACTTTAAATATTGCCCATCTTTTCCCACTTACCCAGCCAAATTGGGGGGGGGGGGAGAAGTGTGAAAACGTGTGAAAAGATATTGATGACATTTCTCAGGGTGCCTTGAAAATATGACAGAACTGAGCTTTTTGTTTCTGTGGGGTGTTTTTTGTTTGTTTGCTGGCCTAGGAACTGAATAGAGCATTGTCACCAAAATTACTCTTTGTTTTCAGGAAAAGAAGAGCTAAATTTGCTAAGCTATATCCTATTTCCAAAACCATCCCAAGAAACAGAGGCACTGGCCTATATTTCAGATAGGAGCCCAGGTTTTGCTGGGCAGAGCACATCTGTTATATGCCCATAAAAGTTTTCCCTCAGGGCAACTGACCCTACATTCTTACCCCAAAAAAGCAGTCATAGGGCAGTGTGCACACAGCTACTAGTGCACCAGGCAGATACTTGATCCAATGTCAGGGGATGGTCCGAATAGAAGGATTGAGAAGTGTATCCTCAGTCAGATCACCTTCTCTCCAAAGAGGAGGAGAAAGAGTCGCCCCACTTCTTCCCAGCAGTTTCGGTAGGGGAGAGAGAGGAGAATGTGCCACAGGAGTTACCTAGCTACGAGATAGTGGAAGAAGAGGAGGGAGGGAGGGAACAGCCAGCAGAGTCCTCCCTAGAGAGCCTGGGTGACCCACCCCCTTGGGCTCGTAGGTCTCTCCATATTAGAGAACAGAGGATGTAGAGGAGTGGAACGTCCTGTTGGCTCTCGGGATGTTGCTGAGGACAGAAAGGAAGGGCTCAGAGTAGCCAACAACTCCCTTTGTGGAGAGCTATGGATTCTTCCTTTGCAACCAGATGACTGAATAAAAAGGACTATAAAATACAAATATGCTTGTGATTTTTGTCTATGAAGTTACTGAAGGAGGAGAGGACTCTCCATGCCTGACATCCAGACAGGCAATCCAGAAATATACAATGGTCAATGATACTAAAAGCCCCCGATAAGTCCATCAGACTTGTGTGTGTGCAGGCACACATTTGCGTTACCCGGTTCCCAGTGTAGGTCATCAAAAAAGGTGACCCAAGCTGTCCCCAGCCAAAGCCCATTCCTAAAATAGCTCTCAATGCTCCATATTATTCTGAAGAGCCTGGAGTTGAGAGGCAACCAGTTACATAAACACCTTGCCCAAGAAGAGTAAGAGACTTTATATCTTTATACAAACTTGCAAAAACACAACAAACTCATTGCATGAGTGGAACAACCTGTACCTGTGTGAGGGGACTTCTGCCATCCCCTAAACTGCTCCAGAGAGTTGGGGAAAACCCCAACGAGGTGGTGGTATAGGAGGACTCAGGTGAGGAGAACAAGGACAAGTTACCTTGCACAAGAGAAAGTTGTTCCACTTGTGAATTATTTTATTGAATACACCTTTAAAAAATTCCTATATTTTGACAGTTGGTAATTGAATATTAATTTTGCTCTTTGTAAGGAGCTGAGACATCATGGAAATTTTTCAGAGTCCAGAGAGCAGGGTGCCACGTTCAACTCCTGATTTGCCAGTTCTTACCATTAATGAGTGCTATAAGAAAGAAAGAAAACATCTGAAGTTGACAGAAAATGTCCAGCCATACTTCACCCACAAACATTAATGTAGCATTTTAAAGCAGACTTCACCAGGCTGTTCACTGGCTGGGGTGGGTGGGAGCTGAGGTCCAAAATATCTGGAGAGCATCAAGTTGGAAAAGGTGCTTTAGAGATTCCAAACCACTTTCCTCACAAATAATCTTGTGGCAATGCCATACTGAATGTGAGACTTGTCCCCTTAGATGAGTGCTAAGGGAATGGTTTTATCTGAGTCTGCTTACTGGGTTTATAGTAGAGATTTGAACTACAGATGTTCCCACCTCTTATCCACTATGATAACAGTAGCAGTGTGATGCTGAACTCCATGGGCAGTGTCCAATGAAATCCTTCTGCTAGCACAATGGCTTTTGTCTGAAGGACAGCTGTGCAACTTCCCCACCTTGTCTTCTCTCCAGCTGACCTGGAACCACCAGCACCCCAAATAAAATTCTGTTCTGCGTTTTCTCTCAACCCTCCAGAGCGGATCTGGGGAGACTGCAGGCAGAGTGTGAAGAGAGGGAGAGGAGAAGAGGGAAGGGAAGTTCCATTGCACAAGGAGAAAACCTTGAGCTCATGGAAGAACTTCATCCCCCCAATCCTAGGCTCATCCACAGGCTCCTCTCTTCTGATCTGTCTCTGGTGTCACAGAGTAAGGTAAATTAATTGCACAGAAGGCAAAGCACATTCAAATGAGACATAGGCAAAGAGTCTCACTCAAATTGAGCATAATTTGCAATTATTTTATAGGTTTATATCCTCATCTGCTGAGGCACCTAATTATCACAGCTTCCAATCATTAGATACAAAATGGAAATATCAACATATGATAGGAAATGCACAGTTATTTTTAGGGATTTTTTAAATAATATCATCCACCCCCCAAAAAACCCTTTTAATTATGAGAGTTAAAATAAGAATGACATGACACTTTGCACCATACAAACTTTCTCAAGAATCTAGGTATGACTACTACTGTTGATGGAAGGAAACCAGCAAAGTTGGACCACTGGTCGGAGCCAGGAGGACTGTTTACACTCTTGTCATCTTGAAAGCTAGGCTGCACATTCAAATATTCAGACAACAGCTCTCCTGGATTCCAACCATTGCAAAGGATAAATTGCTTGTTCATGAATCTAAATTGCAGACAAAAATCGCAGCACTACAAGCCGTTCTTTTCTTAAAATTGAATGATGATGCTAGATATCTGTTATTCAAAGTATTAAAATCACTCGGATGTAAAATTGCAGGTGCAGTGTCAAGTACCCTGCGTTATTTCCACTTCTTTATTCCGATGAAAAATACAAAATCCTCTGGGCATCTGTAGATCTGCACCAAGGCTTTCTGGGCTCTGGCATGCAGCCAGTATTTCCTTTAAGGGTGCAACGAGACCATCTTGGCTGGGGCCCCCACGAAAGTGTGCTAATTAGGGGGCTCCTGTTGGAGGAGTCTGCTTATTTACATTTATCGCACGCTCTGCCATATGCGCTCTCAAATTCCTGTGAGGTACATGTTTGGTGCAAATGGCTGCCAAGAGCCAGTTTCTGAGATGTGGGTCTGTTGTTGGGGAAGATTGCTTTTTACTTGAATCAGAGTCCCGTTTATTTCCAACTGCGTCAACGCGTATGTTTATGTATTCAGCATCCAAGCTCATGGGAGTGATTAGGATGTGATCCAATTATCAAAGACACTGTATGCTCAGCCATCACATATCTCTCAAACCATGCTTAAATGATGTTTTGTAAGCCATTTACTCTTAGGGTGTTCAGCTTTTTTTTATTTTAAATACCACGTGTATAACATAATGTAGCATTACCGCTGAAGTGCCAACTACTATCAGATTCACAGTCACAAATATCTGTCCATGAAACTAAAGCTATGTGCACTTTACTGGCTTAAAATACAACTGGATCATTCTTTTTCTCAATTCAGATTGAAGCTGCGACTCAGCTATACAACTGCAAATAAAACATTTGAAGAGTGTTGTAAAGTGCATTATACAAATGTGACACTAGATGGCGATGGTGAGTTATGGAAAATTCAATACATTTTTCAAAACGGTTTTTTAAAAAGCATTTTCACAACGTTTTTTATATGTGTGTAGATTCCAGCCTGGTTTGGGGACAAATGGATCAAAATGCAGCATTTCCTAAGGAACAATGGGATATTATATGCAGGATAGATGCAGATTGTGGCTAACGCTGTGTGTACACAGCTTCCCGAACCAGCAGTGGGAGTGCACTGGATACACAGTAAATGGGAGTGTGTACAAGTATATACATTTGGCTTACTTTGGTGAGGGACTTTGGACAGTAAACTATCTGGTTTAAATTGGTTCTTAGCAGAAGTGAGAGACACTGGCCAGTAGTTAGTGACAGTGGAACAATCAAGGGGGCCTTTAAGCATGGTGTTACCCTGTCATCACAAATATGCAAGAGACCCAATCTATGTCACTGCCAGAACTACATGGGAGCCACTTTTCCGTGGTACAGCGTCATATTGCTCTAGTTCCTTGTAGAGACAGGAACCATGTAGCTGAACCACATACTCATTCCCCTGCCAAAATACCAGGGATACAGATGGATGTCCCCTTAGTGGTGTTATCTCAGACCATATCTAATATCCAATATCCAAAGGGCTGTTGTCACATGGAGGTTGGGAGTGTTGGAGCAAGCTCTTTTTCTCCTGATCCAGAGGGTAGGACCTGAACCAATGGATTCAGATGACAATAAAGGAGAGTCTGACTAAATATGTAGAATAACTTACTGATGGTAAGAGCTGTTCAACAGTGGGGTGGAGTCCCTTGGAAGGTGAAGGTGCTGCTATGTGTGTGCTTCTTCTTCTAACTTCAATCATACTTTACCAATTTACGGCAGCTAAACATCTGGCTTGCAGACTATCCAAAGCTTAGTGAATATTTCCAACTTGTATTTACCAATATTATAATAAAGAGTGGCATGACCCGTCTCCTGCCTGCACACAACTGGTGCTGTGAGTTCAGAATAAAGAATCAATCCACTTTTGTATGTGTTCACCTCTCTTTTCTCAGCTCCACTATGCATTTCAAGAAATGTTTTGAAGCCTGTTTTGAGCCGAGAACTGCCTAAGAACATTTGGGAAATGTGAGAATCGGTATATAACGAGGTTCTGAACATCACATTAGTCTTCTGGGTAGTGAAGGTCAGGTCAGGTCAGTTTGTATTGAAATGTGCAAATATTGACTTTCGCAGACATCCCTAGTTCAGATGATACTTTTTTGGCTTTCTGATGCTTCCTCTTCCTCTTCCCCACTGGTCCTCAGCTGGGTGTGTTGTGCTAAGACCTTCCTGTATGTCATATACTAGCCAATATTTTTCCAAACCCACAGGATAAGACATCAATGTGAAAGTGAAATGACTTGGGTGCAGTGCATTATGTCACAGTAGGTAAATGTCTCACTAGGAGCCTACAGGGATCTTCTCCATAAGTCCACACATGCACACACACACACACACACAAGCTTTTCATGTGTTGGGGGAACATCATGTGGCTAGCTCATGTAATCCTTGATGCAAAAATGCTGGAAAATTACAGCACAGTCACCTTAAATAAGATTGAATGAGGTGCTCTGTGTTTTAATCTAGCAAAAAAAAGGGAGGCTGACAGGGGATATAATTGTGCTGTGCACTTCTATCAGCAAGGTTAATACAATGTGTGATTGGGTAATTCTTTGATTTAACGATAACATGGCTAGAAAACCAAATTGATATAAAATGCCTAAGAATTTAGAATGCAAATCAGAAAGATTTATCAACAAAGAAGTCTGGTTCTGATCTCACTATTCATCAAAGGAATACCAAAAAGGAAAAAGAAAGGGAAAATATTTATTTACTTATTTTAAAATTTCCTGAATAAATGGTTAAGAGCAATTGTGTTTTAAACTTTTATCTGATACTTACAGTGGTATTCTTTTAGCTAGAACAAACATTTTATCCTATTAAAGATGTCTTTGTACAACAGTTTTTATATATATGAAATTTCACAATGTTGGAACTAAAATACTTGAAGGAGTGTATCTCCTGATATTTGCGCCCCCCCCCTCTGTTGGTGGTCCCAGCTTGTTATGCCATGATCCTTAATAGGGCCTTGTCGGTGCTGGCACCCTGTAGAATTCCCTCCTCTAGGAGATGAACCTGTCATCATCGGTATTGTGCTATTGGTGATGTTTGAAAACTCATTGACTCAGGCCTTTGGAAGAGACTGAGGTGATGAAGGTCAGTGGAGCTGTGTTACTTTATGCTGCACTTTAGTGGTACTTTTCAATGGAATGTGTCTATATTTTTAATGTTTTGCTGAACTTTTTATTGTTCCCTTGTTGAAATGGGGAGGCTTCAAAAATGAAGAAATAAATAATCATTCTGCCCTACTCTCTTAACCTTAACATCAAATTCTAGCAGGACAAAGAAGTAACAGCACAAGGTAGAATCATGCAGGCAGGAGCTCAGTTGTTTTCCATCAAGTTCCCTATGAAACCCGGGGGTATGGCAACAACACTCCGAGTTCCACACACTCAGTTCTGTTTTCTGCTTCTGGAATGACTTCACTTCACAGAGTGGTTGCTTTGGAGATCAGGTCCTACTGGGAAGATTTTAATCCTAATAAACCCTGAATAGTTTGGCTTGAGTAAATGAAACTTCCCTAATTATTGGGGCCATGATGGGTTTGGTAAGTGGACACATTCTGTCAAGTCCTTGTGTGAATTTGTAAAAAAAAAAAAATTTTTAGGGATTTTCCTTCATCATTTCCTTTCACATTTACTTCTCTTTGTGCCACCTCTGGTGAAGTTAGGTGATTTTATATGTTAATAATCATATGATGGGGGTCTCTTTAGATTGTAATATGTATAACTGGTAAATTATTTTGTGTACTTTAAAATCTGGTGCACCCATCCTGCTGCTGCACTTGAGGGTCCTCCTGTGCAATCTGAGTGGGACCCGGGACTTATTCCCCAATGTGTTGTTCTGATGACACCATTTCTTTGAGGAAGGGGACAGAACTGTGTTCCTAGAGCTTTGCTGGACAATATATGGATGGAGAGTTCCTCTGGACTGTAACTGCAGCAAATGCACCTTGCTGCTGATTTTGAAAGGAGTCGTGGTAACTGAGTACTTGAGACTTCTGGAAATTTTTAATAATACTGAGTTATTTTCATTGTGCCATTCCCATTGTGTACTCCTACACCAGGCCCTCAATTAAACTGCTATATTGATGGATACTATAAATTGTTTATTTAGTTTAATTGCCTTTGAGTCTGCTTCCATACTCGTCCTTCGAGACAATCCTGAGGAAAGTCAAGAAAAGATTGCATTTGCAATCTAGGACACACTTATAACACTGCCTAGTTTGTTTGTTTTTACTTCATACATGAGAATTGCCAGGGGCACTGAGTTGCTTTAGCCCCTGCGCAAATGTTGTCCATGGTGAAGAAACATTCCTTAGTTCAGGGCAGGGAGACCATGTTTGCTTGGCGGGGAGAATGGGTGACGAGTTTGGGGAAACAGGCACCGCCACCACCCCACTGCTCTTGGGCTATAATTTACTGGGTCTGTGATTGTATAATATAGTTTTTTGTTCTCTTGAACTCAATAGTGAAGCAGGGGGTGAGAAGTGAGGGAAGAAAAGTAAGAGAAAAACTTGGGAAAGAACTGCTTTTCTCCATCCCACTCCAGTCATCTTCCAGCCAAAACTATTTGAAAGACTTTTAGCTAGTAAGAGATGTCACACAGAGATATGGACCAGGCAGCCACCATACAATGGTTATTAGTGCTGTATCATTAAATCCTCAAGGCAATTAGGAGTGTGTGCCTCTGTTGTTGTTGTTTTTCTGAGAAGCTAGGGCTTTTACATTTTATTTCAGGTACCAGGAAATACTGTTCTATATTCACAAAAGCATCCACATTTGCATCCACTCGTTTGCTGACTGCTGTTTGTGAATTGCCTGCAGCTTACAAGTTGGAGCCAATGATGTAATTGGCTCATGCTCACCTGGTTTGCCCTTCCTCAGCTGCCTTCAACCAGCGCTCGTCTTCTTGGTGGTTGATCAGCAGCCTGATGATTTTCATGTTGATGTCATGAGCCCCAAATAGACATTTTGGACTCCCAGCTGTCCATGGAGGTGCAGGTCAATTTTGTGTCCAGGGCAGCTGTCTATCAGCTCCATCTGGTACACAGGCTGAGACCCTACTTGCCCGTGGACTGCCTTGCCAGAGTGGTGCATGCTCTGGTTATCTTCTGCTTGGACTACTGCAATGCACTCTATGTGGGGCTACCTTTGAAGGTGACCTGGAAACTACAACTAATCCAGAATGCAGCAGCTGGACTGGTGACTGGTAGTGGCCACCAAGACCACATAACACCAGTCCTGAAAGACCTACATTGGCTCCCAGTACATTTCTGGGCACAATTCAAAGTGTTGGTGCTGACCTTTAAAGCCCTAAACAGCCTCGGTCCAGTATACCTGAAGGAGTGTCTCCACCCCCATTGTTCTGCCCGGACACTAAGGTCCAGCGCCGAGGGCCTTCTGATGATTCTCTCACTGCAAGAAGCAAAGTTACAGGGAACCGGGCAGAGGGTCTTCTCGGTAGTGGCACCCACCCTGTGGAATGCCCTCCCATCAGATGTCAGAGAAATAAACAACTATTGGACTTTTAGAAGACATCTGAAGGCAGCCCTGTTTAGGGAAGTTTTTAATATTTGATGAATCATTGTATTTTAATATTCTGCTGGAAACCGCCCAGAGCAGCTGAGGAAACCCAGCCAGATGGGCAGGGTATAAATAATAAATTATTTTATATATTATATTAACTTGGTGAAGCTGGTCAGATCAGGATGAGGAGTAGGAGCTACCAGCTGATGCCCCCAGGGATGGTCCCAGCAAGCTGGTTCAGGCCATGTCAGGGTCTTGTGAAACACGAGAACTGGCCAAAAGAGATGCTTCAGGGGAGGAAGCTGCCCTGGAGAAGGACCCAGTGGGTTGTTACCCAACCGTTCCATACCGGTCATGCCTGTGGTTCTGGCACTGAGTCATAGTGGTTCATAGTCTTTCTGCACACAAAAATGCCAAGGATTTCTTCATTTCAGCAGTATAATTTTGGACTGGAGGGAGAGGCATTTTGTTTATCTTATTGTTGCACTATTGGAAGTCAGGAAGTTTCAAATGGAGCAGTATGTTTAACATTCCATGGGATTATTCTGGGCTAGGCACTTTAAGCCTTCACTCTCATAGGCTAAAATCCCAGCAGGGAAGTTTAACTGGTTTGTGGATCAAACATTTCATTTCCTTGTGTTTCAATCTCACGTGAGCAAAGTGATTAGTACCCACACCCCACAAATTCTCTCAGGAGTCAAACCATATATATTTTAAAGGACATTCGTCTCAAATGCCTGACTCAGCCACACAAGTCACTTGTAATCTGCAGTTATTTATGTCCACAAAACCACCTTGAGAGAGCCAATGAAATGATGCACCCGTGACTTGTTAAGAGGCTTCTTTTATCAGAAAATGAAAAGCATGCACTTGAGTCTGAAGATAGATTTTTCCAGAAGGAACACCACAACATTCTTAAAACAAGGATTAAGGTGCAAATATTTTAATCATTTCTAGGTTAAAATTCCATATTAAAACCTGTAATATATCGGTTGCTCACCAGGACAGCCAGAATCTGAAGGCTACCAGAATCTAAACACAACTTCAATTTTTTAAAAGTCTCTATTGAGAAATTGTTTTCTTGACACCAGCAAAGTTAACGCAGAAGGTAACTTCACTGAGCAGTTAGACTGAGGGAGGGGGGGAGAATAATAAAGGGTGACCTTGTGGGGAATTATATTTTAATATAATCTCTTTCATCTATCATCAGTTGGGGTGGGAGATTGTCAAATGCATATTATTAACTTAGAAATCAATACTCACATTTGTTGTATTTATTTGGGGAGTGTTTTATTTGAAGCCAGATCACTAGGTCATGCAGCTTCTCTGTTGTGAAAAGCTTTGGGCAATTTGTTGTGGAAATCCTTTTCTCTCAGTTGGGATGGCACGAGCTCCCATACAAAAGAATAACATCAGTAAACGAGACAAGTTTCATTCAGCTTTGATAATATAATTTCTAAAAATGTCCCCGAAAAGGGCAGTAAATAACCTAAGCAGCAGAAACCACTAGCAATTTTTCTTTTCCCATCTGTTTCTTCTTTCTCACTCTCTCCCCTCTTGTACTCTTCTCTCTCACGTGCTTTTTGTCACTGTTTCCAAGCTGTTCACCCCTCCTTCAAGTTCAACCTTTATTCCTAAACAAATAGCAAGACAATGCAGTAGCATCAGAAAGGGCGCATATTTAAAATGAGATAAAATTGCTCTGCTCTGCTTGCAGGAGTGACTCTGGGCCACCCACATCACGGAATCACAGAACTGTAGAATTGGAAGGGACCTCGAAGACCATCTAGTTCAATCCCCTGAAATACTCAGCTGCCCCATACAGGGATCAAACCTGCAATTCTGGCATTATCAGCACCACACTCTAACCAACTGAACTATCTAGTCTTCTTGCCTGTGACTTTTGCCCCCTTTGGTTTGCTGCAACCAGACACACAAGGCCTGCTTGCTCAGAAGAGGGTGCATTGGGAAGGCCCAGTGCTTTTGAAAAGAAGCAAATCTGCTCTCAGATACTTACTGCATAAGTAACTCGACATACTATGCCCTGGCTGCCAAGACTGGGTTGGATAAACCTGGTAGGCCCTTCTGAGTGCCTGGGTCCTCACTCAGTGCTCAACCCCTACCATGCATGCAAAGCTTTGTTCCTGGTTTCCAAAAGGAGTTGCAAACACAGGAAAGACCAGCCACCAAAGGTGAACATCACATACTTTGCACTGATGTCCTCACCTTGGGGTCTTGTTTTGAAGCCAAAGCATGGGATGGAAATGTTTCATAAATAAATAAATCTCTTTCACTTTACTTGCCAGTAAGTTTAATTAATATGGGTGTTATGAGCAACTGAAGAGCTTACTTGTGCTATTTGGATAGGTATTGCCTTAGTATACAGACTGCATTTCAAGTATCATATTTACTTTTTGTGTTTGTTGTTGTTGTTTAGTCATTTAGTCGTGTCCGACTCTTTGTGACCCCATGGACCATAGCACGCCAGGCACTCCTGTCTTGCACTGCCTCCCGCAGTTTGGTCAAACTCATGTTCGTAGCTTCGAGAACACTGTCCAACCATCTTGTCCTCTGTCATCCCCTTCTCCTAGTGCCCTCAATCTTTCCCAACATCAGGGTCTTTTCCAAGGATTCTTCTCTTCTCATGAGGTGGCCAAAGTATTGGAGCCTCAGCTTCACGATCTGTCCTTCCAGGGAGCACTCAGGGCTGATTTCCTTAAGAATGGATAGGTTTGATCTTCTAGCAGTCCATGGGACTCTCAAGAGTCTCCTCCAGCACCATAATTCAAAACCATCAATTCTTCGGCGATCAGCCTTCTTTATGGTCCAGCTCTCACTTCCATACATCACTACTGGGGAAACCATAGCTTTAACTATACGGACCTTTGTCGGCAAGGTGATGTCTCTGCTTTTTAAGATGCTGTCTAGGTTTGTCATTGCTTTTCTCCCAAGAAGCAGGCGTCTTTTAATTTCGTGACTGCTGTCACCATCTGCAGTGATCAAGGAGCCCAAGAAAGTAAAATCTCTCACTGCCTCCATTTCTTCCCCTTCTATTTGCCAGGAGGTGATGGGACCAGTGGCCATGATCTTGGTTTTTTTGATGTTGAGCTTCAGACCATATTTTGCGCTCTCCTCTTTCACCCTCATTAAAAGGTTCTTTAATTCCTCCTCACTTTCTGCCATCAAGGTTGTGTCATCTGCATATCTGAGGTTGTTGATATTTCTTCCGGCAATCTTAATTCCGGCTTGGGATTCATCTAGTCCAGCCTTTCGCATGATGAATTCTGCATATAAGTTAAATAAGCAGGGAGACAATATACAACCTTGTCGTACTCCTTTCCCAATTTTGAACCAATCAGTTGTTCCATATCCAGTTCTAACTGTAGCTTCTTGTCCCACATAGAGATTTCTCAGGAGACAGATGAGGTGATCAGGCAACTTTTTGTGTTAGCACTTACTATTTATCTGAAGCAAATTATTTTTAAAAGTTGGAACCTGGCATGGTTCCTAAGCAGGCCTCAGATAGGCAGAGGGATACATTTATTGCCAAGTATGTTTTCCGAATCCATTGATACCATGACGTACTTACATTGAACCATTAGCTGAATATTTCTAGATAACAGTTCCTTGCTACTAAAACACATTTTAATGTTCACCATTGCCAAGTTCTAAACTGTTAACCTTCTCTCTTTCTGTCTCTCGCTTCCTTGGTATCTGTGTTAACAATATATAATTAATTTCTTTGTAGAAAATTTTTATATTCCCAAAGGGATTTTGCCACCAGACCAGCAGAATTTAGTACAGTTGTAACTCATGTGGGGGAGACCAGCTTAGCTTCCTATTTTGCCTTTTAGATTGTATCTGTTCCATATTTCATGATTTTACAAGCCTGAGTTTAACTTCTTACTGTCACGTGTAATTCTGCTTCTGCAAATGTTTCGTTGCTAATACTGTAAAATAGAAGTGTAGGTATGAGATTTTAGGGACATAGGAATGGGAAGCTACTGTCTTTGCCCACTGACACATGTAATAAACAAATAATAATAATAATAATAATAATAATAATAAAATTTATACGCCACCCATCTGACTGGGTTTCTCCAGCCACTCTGGGTGGCTTACAACATATTTTAAAAACATAGTAAAAAACATCAAACATTAAAAACCTCCCAATACAGGGCTGTCTTCAGATGTCTTCTAAAAGTTGTGTAATTCTTTATTTCCTTGACATCTGAAGGGAGGGTGTCTACTAGCAGTATTTGGTTCACTTCTTGCAATGAGGGAATCAGCAGATGACCCTGGGAGGAGGACCTCAGTGTCTGGGCTGAATGATGGGGGTGGAGATGCTCCTTCAAGTATACTGAGCTGAGGCCATTTAGGGTTTTAAAAGTCAGCACCAACATTTTGAATTGTGCTCGGAAATGTACTGGGAGCCAATGTAGGTCTTTCAAGACCAGTGTTATGTGGTGTCGATGGATACTCCTCGTCACCAGTCTGGCTGCCGCATCCCCTGAATTTTTCGCCTTGACCTATTTTCAGGTAATTTTGAGTTGAGTGCTCGGAAACTTACTGTAAGTCAGTGAAGATCCTTTAGGTTATATGGTCCCGGTGGCCTCTCCCAGTCATCAGTCTGCTACATTCTGGATTAGTTGTAGTTTCCAAGTCACCTTCAAAGGTAGCCCCTGTTCTAACAATGCATTATAAATTAAAATACATAGAATTAAACACATCAAAACAAAATAATTTATTGCACTATTATGGACACATGAATCTGGCTATTGTTGAACAGAATGTAAAAAAGACTGCTTTGGAAACCAAATGAGCATTCTAGGCAAGGTAAAAATTGCATCGAATTTTATGTGGACTTTAAAAAATAAAAAATAAAATAAACCCCACAATTTCAATGTAGTCTGTGAATAATCCCCTTAGGTGCGAGTTACACCTCCTGGAATTCCCTCTCCTGTGTATGACTGAAAGGAAGAAAAAGCATTTTGGCAGTGGCAATGCCACTGCTGGCAGCCAGGTTATCAAATAAAGGGAGCTGAACTTGAAACATCTATCTTGCTACCTTTAACAACTGTAGCTACTCTCCGAGGCCGTTATCAGTAATTGGGTGCACAGAACACTGTTAATTAGCCACCACTGCTTAAAGGCTGGCCGGCTGGGCTTCGCCTGCTCAGAGGGTGTGTTTTGGGACAGGGAGAGATAAAGACAGGCAGGCTGCAGGTGGTGGAATACCCCAGTGGGAAAGACTCAAGGGAAACTCCAAAGGGGACCTTCCCTTTTTTGTCTACCCTGGAGGGCATTAGGAACCATGGGTGGCATCGCCTAAGAGCAGTAGGTAGATAGTGGAAGAGCCGTAAGTTACAGGCAGGAAATTGGAGATCTCCCTGGGTGAGAGATAGACTGGGAGAGGACCAGAAAACTCCTAGGTGAAAGTTGGTTTGTCGTTTTCTCTGCGGCAAGGGTAGTAAGAGCTACTTTTGCACAGGGTGAAATATATGTAGTTAATACCCTGTTTCTGCATCAGTACACTAATGCTGATTCCCTCCCTTATTTTTCGTACTGCTGCTATTGTTAACTATATATATTATATTTTGCAGTTGCACCTGAGGTGCACAGATCACAACTTATGTTATTAGGTTCTTGTATTTTGCAGGAGTTGAATAGGGGAGTTTATTGCTGGTTTGACACTGAATAATTTGACACTGCTGCTTATTATGCATTGCTTATTGTGTATTACGTGCTATTATGCATCACTTAGGAATTGTATTTATATAACTTTTATTTTTAGTTGATTCATTATGCATGTACATTAAATGTGTGTGGGGGTGTGTGTGTTTTGTTACTGTGCTATAAGCAACCCTGCGGCCTTTCGATGATGTTTGGTATATACATTTCCTAAACAAATAAACTATTAAAAGTGCGGGAGTCCAGGCCCACTTCTGCACCAGGCCACCCAATAATAATAATAATAATAATAATAATAATAATAATAATAATAATATTAATACCCCGCCCATTTGGCTGGGTTTCCCCAGCCACTCTGGGCGGCTTCCAACAGAAATATTAAAATACACTAATTTCTTAAAGATTAAAAGCTTCCCTAAACAGGGCTAGAATGTGAAGATGCAATTAATATGGGGCTACAGAAGAATAAAGTCAAGTCTGACTTCAATGCACAGAACTGAAGAATTGGGACACTTTTGCACAGCTACTTCTGCACAGTATGCTCCTCATGGACCACCTGAAGAAGAAGAAGAAGAAGAAAGAAGAAGAAGAAGAAGAAGAAGAAGAAGAAGAAGAAGAAGAAGAAGAAGAAGAAGAAGAAGAAGCACCTCCATTCTCTTTAAGATCCTTAGAACAGTTTAAGGCTAGGCCAAAATTCCCACTCCATTGTCTAGAAAATATTATCCCCTTGTGAAAACAGGGCCTGGTTTTCTGCTAGAACCATCTGCTGTGCTTCCTACCCAAACTCCCCTGAGCAGCTGGAGGAAGAAAAGAGGACAGAGGGTGAAGAGCGAGCTGTGAGTGGAGGGTGCCATCCTTTGGACCTCCTTCGAAACTCAACAAACTTGCTATATCTGGAACTGCATGTGGAAAGTGCAGCTGAATAATTATTATTATTATTATTTATTATTATTTATTATTATTATTATTATTATTATTATTATTATTATTATTATTATTATTATTATCATCAGGGCAGCCTGAGAAAGTACCATCCACCTTGGGCCTGCTCATTAAGAAGCAAACCTAGAGTGAGAGACTAGGGTGATGTCTGCTGTTTCCAGGATCTCTTCTCGTTGTGACAGTTGTTTGCACCCTGGGTGAGAACACAGAGGCTGAGAGGGAAGGTGTGTCAGAAGGGAAATGAATTGATATTGATTTATATATATGTATATATATAAGTAACTGTGCTAATGTAATATTTTTATATAGAAGTGTATTTTTGTAATGTTTTAAGCCTTGAGCTTACCAACAAATGAGTCACTGTGGTTAGGCAATCTGTGTCCAGGAATGGTCAAAGTTGGTGCACCATCCTTCCTGTAAGCGATCAGAACCCATAGGCCTCTGCTTTAGGATAAAGACCGGTCCTAGCCCTATGATATGAATTTAGGAGCAAAGTTAAAACATCAGGAAATAGTAATTACCACGGCAGGAAACAGTTGTGAGGCTCAGGTTAAATAGGGTCACTGAAATAAGATAGTCCCTGTAAAATATGAACCAACTTTTCCCCATTTTGACAAACTTAATATCTTCTCAGATCCGAATGCATCTTTGTGTAGCAATGTGTGCCTGGATATCTGAGATGAAAATCAAGCTCTCTGCCTTGTCAGCTGTGCTTAATACGATAGATCATGAGGTCCTTCCAGATCAATTGAAACATGCCTAGTTCGGTGTTTACCTAGTTTTCGTCTTATTTACTTAACGGTCTCAATTTGTATCTTATGCATTGAAGTATTCAGCTCAAGTTAATGTAGTTCCCCAGAGCTTTGTTCTTAGCTCAGTGCTTTACTATTTATATGACCCCAATGGCTTTGGTTTTCTGACAGTCCGGGCTCAATTTTCATTGCTTTGCTGATAATACACAGCTCTGCCTGGCTCTCTCTCTTTTTTCTGCTTATCCAGCCTGACAGAAGTTTGAACATAAAATGTCCCAACATTTTATTTTTAACAGAACGCCTTGTGGAAGGGGATTCTTATTAACTGCAGCACCTGGCTGTAGAGCTTTGCTTATTCTTCTGAAATACAGATTGATGGTGATCACACTGCTTTTGCAGATGTTGCTGAAATGTTAATCTCGGTTATTTCTTTTGTAGAATATGTGTCAGCTGTAGTCAGAAAATTGTATTACTATTTAATAAATATTCTATAATGTCTCAGAGTGAAGAGATTTATGCATTGTTTGTGCCTTACTTTACTTCCTCTTACTAGAACAGTATATTTTATCTTTGAGGTCTCTTGGCAGAGCTGTACACAGTGCAAATTGTAAAATGCTCTGTACTTAACATTAGGGTGTTGTCATCAACATTTTAGAACAGCCCAGGGTTTTTCCTCTGTCACTGCACAGCTATTTAGTACCAAGGCAAATGTTACTTATTTGTCTAGGAAGCTGTCTCATACCGAAACAGATCATTGGTCCATTTTACTCAGCATTTTCTGCAGCTAGGGTTGGCAAACCTGTGATTTATTTTCTCTTCATTTCTTACTTACCCAGACAGTTCAAACCATGGGCACAACAGTTTGCCAACTTAAAAATTAAATTTTAAATTAAAATTGGTATCCATTTTTGTGGGCATTTCTTCTAATATACATATACTTCTTTTTTGCGGGCAACATTCCCTATTATAATGCATTTTGTACATTGTTTTCACAAATGTGTGCATTGTTATGCACCCTTTCTCCTAATACAATGCTTTTTGTTGCTGTTGTTGCATTTCTGCAGCATAAAATTCACAGGAATGCAAATTTTGAAAGATGGCTACACTTCAGTTCAAATACTGGTACAGGAAGTGACTGATTAGCAATGGTTCTCCAGGGCTTCAGGCTGGTGACTTCTGTCCCAACCCTGCCTGGAGGCACAATGAGTTGAAACTGGAATCTCTTGCATGCAAAGCCTGTGTGCCTCTTTGAAGCCAAGTGTGACATTAAGGACATATTGAGAACCTGTTCTCACAATGGCCTCCTAGATGCCTATATGGGAAACACTCATCAGGATCTGAGCACAAGAGCACTTCCCCCTCCTGTGGTTTCCAGCAACTGATATCCAGAAGAATTGCTGCCTGCAACCGTGGAGGCAGAACATAGCCACGGCCTAGGCCCAGTATATCTGAAGGAGCATCTCCACCCCCATCGTTCAGCCCGGACACCAAGGTCCAACTCCGAGGGCCTTCTGGAAGTTCCCTCACTGCAAGAAGCAAAGTTACGGTACAGGGAACCAGCCAGAGGGCCTTCTCAGTAGTGGCGCCTACCCTGTGGAATGCCCTCTCATCAAATGTTAAGGAAATAAACAACTTTTAGAAGACACCTGAAGGCAACCCTGTTTAGGGAAGTTTTTAATGTTTGATGTTTTATTGTATTTTTAATATTTTGTTGGAAGCCTCCCAAAGTGGCTGGGGAAACCCAGCCAGATAGATGGGTATAAATATTATTATTATTATTATTATTATTATTATTATTATTATTATTCTGGTCAGTAGCCATTGTTAGTCTCTTGCTCCATTATCTAACTCTCTTTTAAAGCCATCCAAGGCATGTTCCATATGTCTACCCTATAATGTGAGTCCCACAAAAATTGTGTTCTTTAATATCGTCATCATTTTTCAGAGTCAATATATCTTCATTATTCTGGTGGTTGAAAGGGCCTTTCATCGGCAAAAGATTTTTTAGAATTAAGGCTTGTTTATTTCATCTGTGGTTGTTATCCAGTATCATATCTCCATATGTGGCCACTGGGCTCTTATATTATCAACAAAACTTGAAGAAAACACCCCACTTGCTCATAGATTTCCATCTGCTACAGGAGCAGCCTCATCTATACCCAGGACAGCTGGACAGTGGTATGGAGAAAAATGAAACGTGAAGCTATTTGCCAAATGTTCATTCGCTGTATCAGGCAGTAGAAGACATGAGGCCATATGCATAGGGAGTAACTACTGACTGAGCTTACCCAATATTTTGTTTGCATTTTTTTGAACAAACCCAAATTCCATTATGGGAAAAGGGAAGAACTTCTTAAATGGAGAAGATGTTATATTTTCATATTGGGCCAGTTCTGACTAACCGTTTTGATAATTGCTAATACAGGAAAAGCTCTATTGATTGGCAGCATCCAGAAATATTTGGACGACAGTGTTCAAATGGAGGCAAAAAAGCAGGTGCTACAACAAAATAGAGTAGAAGGCGGATTCTCTGCTTGATTAGTTAGTTAGTTAGTGTGCGCCCTAACCCCATTGGTCCACCTAGCTTGGTATTGTCTACAACGACAGGCAAGACTGTCCAGGGTTTCGGCAAGGATGACTTTTCCAGTCCTTTCTCAAGATTTTGGGGATTGAACCATTCAAAGCAGTTGCTCTACCACTGAACCATAGCTGCCAAGTCTCCCGTATTCCCCGGGAAATCCCTGTTTTTCCAGCTGTTCCTACCTGGAAAAACGGATATTTTTTTTTCCCCGGTTTATTCTGGCGCGGCGGCCATTTTGGAACTGGGCGGAGCATGCTCAGAAGCGACTTTTGATGCTGCTCTGCCCAGTTCCAAAATGGCTGCAGTGCGACTTCTGGCGCGGTGGCCATTTTGGAACTGGACAAAGCAGCATCAAAAGTCACTTCTGAGCATGCTCCGCCCAGTTCCAAAATGGCGGCAGTGCTACTTCCGGTCTGCTACTTCCGCCCAGTCCCTTATTTCTCCGACAGCAACTTGGCAGGTATGACTGAACTGAAGTTGCTCTACCACTCCCAAAAGGGGACAGTTTTTTTCTCTCCACTTCTCCCTTCCCTACCACTCCCAAAAGGAGACAGTTTTTTCTCTCCACTTCTCCCTTCCTACGATTGCACGCAATCAGGTGAAGTGTTTTTTTCAAGAGGTGTTGCAATTCCAGGAGCCTTTGAAAGAACTACAACTCTCATAGTCCATGTGGCCTAGTACACTTTTTGGGAGGGTAGAAATGCACCTGTGTAAGCAATGAATTGCCTTCCTATTTTACAATCTAGGGTAAATTTAGGAGTTAAAACAAACATTTTATTTGCTTATCTGACAGCAATTTTGTGTTCTGATTAATAAACCTATGTCTTAATTTCTTTTTCTGATCTGATCTGGGCAGATTTTGAACCATTGCATCTCTACATTATTGCCTTGGTGTTCTTAGCCATGTTATTGTTTAAGAAGTGTAGGCTAAACGTCTAGTGGATTGATTGAGTATTGGAAGAGGAGCTGACATGATGCAGAACCCTTGTTAGTTCTCTCCTCCCACAAGTTCTTCTGTTCTGTTATCTCAGCTGTTGTTGGTAGAAAAGCCCTTCTGCAAGGTGGGCTTACTCACAATATTAAAGGGCAAACCAGACACCCATTTTAATACCCTGAAATACTAAGGTAAGGAGAGGGATATTCAGTGGTTGTGACAAACCTCATTTGGGGAATGATTCCACAAGATGCCACCATAAGAAATCCTCACACACATTTCTAGGCTTACTTCAGCTTATGTTAATAAACAAAGAAGGCCCATTCCTGAATCTTTCCCAATATTTCAAGGCCTATTTTTGTTTTTGTTTTTGCAATAAAGAAGGGAAGTCTGAGGAAGGCTTGTAGAATTTTGCAAAGACCTGGAAACCCAATTTTAAATATAATGTCATTCATGGCCTACCATATTGTTGTATCAATACGTAAGCATCAAATAAAAAAAATTGCAGGTTGATGAAAAATTATTAACTCTGTCCATTTAATTTATCAAAAGACATTATTCTTCAATTACAAAGTAGCTGTTTCTATTATGATTAGAATCTATGCTGAAATCTTAAGTTACGATTTACGAATGAAAAACGTATATAAGACAAACAAAAACATTGCCTTTATGTTTAACAAGTTTTTTTTATTCTAGTACTGTTTAAATATTACATTTAAGACCTTCCCTACTAGACTAATACAATATGATTGTCCCAACTAGGGAGGGGTTGATTCAAGTGCAAGGCACATTGGATCTGAGTAGCTAGTTAGGCCTTATGCAGCCCAGCCAACAACAAGGCAGTGAGGTCACAGACATTTAAGGTGCCTGCACCTCCTTTTGGAGACCTAAAAATAAATTTTAAAAATAGTGCAATATTAGCTGTCTGCTTGTTGTGACCAAGTAGGTCTCTCTTTCCTGTCCATCCTGAGGGAAGGCACTCTTTTGCCTACTCTACATTGTTTTATCAGTGGAGTTCATGAATTTCATCAAGGTGGCTCCAAATATTAGCCATATCAACAGGGCCGTGTTAGTAGAGGGAAAGAGATGGCCATGTTACAAGGTGGACTTGCTCTAACAAGAGGGGTTGCAGGAGATCGTGTCTACTAGCTAGCACCATGGGTAGTGAACACACGTCCAATGAGCTAGAGGAAAGCTGGTAGTTAAACAATTAAGGATGCTGCAGTAGGACACGCAAGATGGTGTGGCCCATCCCTGAATCCACTTTTGTGTGTTTTGCATCTCAATCCCAGTATACAGCAGCAAAATCCTAAAGTGGCAATTGAGGATTTAAAGTTTAATTGATAAATAAATTGCAAATGTTTTGGTCAATTAAAAGAAGTCCCCAATTAATCAGACAGGTAATGATGATGGATTATCACCATCGTCATCTTAAGAGAGAGTGTGTGTGCACATGTGTGTGGGCTATCTCTGATGCATACAATGCTCTAAGCTATATTAGTGCAACAAATTTCCATGTGTGTTGTTGAACTTCTTATTCTTCTCCTGTCCCTTCCAGCTCCCACATGCCTTCAGAATCAGCTCTAAAGGGTCAGGAGATGCTCTGAAGCAAATTGGTGAGGTGAGGGGCAGAAAAGAAATTGAAGTTCTGTTGTGGATGTAGAATTTCATTGGCAGAGACCCATACTATTTAGAACTCTGTGGCTGGCACCTGATGTGTGACTTTGTAGAAGAGGGATTACTCACAAGAGCACCAGAAAGGTCCTGCTGGATCTATCCCAGCTTGGCATACTGCTTCCCACAATGACCAACAAGATACTTCCAGGAAGCCCATAAGAGAACCAGTGCTCTAGACCAGGGGTGTCAAACTCAAATTCATTGGGGGCCGCATCAGCAGTTTGGTCACCCTCAAAGGGCCGGTTGTATCTGTAGGACTATGTGCCCACTCTTTATTATCATAAATTATTGTCACTGCATTCAATTATTACTGTTTTTTGTAATAATGTAAGTAATAACTAGCTCTGAAAGCAGAAACATAGTCAGAATAATGACAAGTAGATATTCAAATGTACAATTATTGTACAATTTATTGAAAAATGATTTTTGGTAACTGCACTGGGTGGTGGAGGCTCGCTAGGGTTTCATGCAGGACCTTTGCAGAGCTACTAGTACCTGGAGATGCTGGGGTCCTTCTGCATGCAGGACAGATGTTCTGCCAGTGAGCCACCACCCTTCACCAAAGGGACTGGCTGAGGTTGACTCACTGGAGCTGCTCTCCTGGTTCCAGGGTTTAAGGGCCAGAAGTATAAAGCAGCATCCTATGTTTCTGAGGAGGGGGAGGGGAGGGAGGGAGGGAGGAAGGAAGGAAGGAAGGAAGAAAAGAGGGAGTGGGAGGGAGAGAGGGAAGGAAAGAGGGGAGAGAAAGAAGAGTAGGAAATAAGGAAGGGAATAAAGAAGGAAAGAAAACGAAAGAGGGAGAGAAGACGGAAAGGGAGAAAGAAGGAAGGAAGTAGAGGGAAAGAAAGAATAAGAATGAGGGAGAGGAAGAAAGATGGGAAGGACAGAAGGAAGGAAGGAAGGAAGGAAGGAAGAAAGAAAAGAGGGAGCAGGAGGGAGAGAGGAAGGAAAGAGGTGAGAGAAAGAAGAGTAGGAAAGAAGGAATAAAGAAGGAAAGAAAAAGAAAGAAAGAGGGAGAGAAGACAGAGATAAAGAAGGAAGGAAGGAGAGGGAAAGAAAGAATAAGAACGAGAGAGAGGAAAAAAGAAAGGGAAGGGAGGGTCGCCGCCTTGATTCAGCGCCAGAAAAGAGCGCGAAGGGACCCATGGGCAAAAAACATTTCCTGTGCAGCGTGAGGCAGCGGGTGTCCGTTTTAGGAGAAGTGCGTAAAGCCTCAGAGTTGCACGTTCGTGAGGCTGAGCCGCTGCTGAGCTCACGTTCATGAGGCTGAGCCGCGGCAGGAGGAGGTGGAGGTGAGGCAAGAGGAGGAGGAGGCGGCTTGCCAGGTCGGTGCCCGGCAGCGCCGTGCGGAGAGTCCCGAGCCTCTGGGACGCAGCAGTGCTCTGTAGCACTTTGTATCCTCCTCCTCCACGGGGCACTGCTGGGTGCTTTGTCTGTGCTGCAGTAGCAGCAGTAGCAGCAGCCGTTTCCAGGCGCCGAGCCGTGGCAGGAGGAGGAGGATTCAAAGTGCTACAGAGCACTTCTGCGTCGCAGAGGCTCGGGACTCTCCGTACAGCGCTGCTCTGGCCGCCTTTCTACCCCCCCCCCCCAGGCCCCAGCTGTTTGTTGGCGCTTTGTTGGCGCGGCGCTTCAGCAGCAAGGTCCCGCTGCTGGGTCCCGCTGGCTGGGGCGCTCGGCGGGCCACATGACGAGGTCTGGCGGGCCGGATTTGGCCCCCGGGCCTTGTGTTTAACACCCGTGCTCTAGACCATGGTTGAAGGAGTAGAGAAATATATGGGGGTAGAGGAAGAAAGATACGCAGCAAGGTTCAGAGACCTGCTCTTGAAAATATTAAATATCTACTTAGCCTATTAAATAGTTACTCAGAAGTAAATCTCATAAAGTTCAGTGGGTCTCACCACTAGTTAAGTGAGTATAGGACCCACTTACCTGGGAGCAGTAGCAATTGGTGGTGCTCACCTGACCTCCCATCACCCACACAGCTCCTGCTTATTGGGAAGGGAGAAGGGGAGAGATAAGCTAATGAGGTCAATGCAGTCTCAACAAACTACCAGGAGCCGGGATTGGCTCCATCAGTGGTTTTGCACCATGGTGATTTCACTGCCACCTTCCTTGTCTCTCCCACTTTCTTGCCTGATAAACAGCAGTGATGGGTGACATGGGGTCAGGTGAGGGCAACTACTGCCTGGGAGTAACTCCTTCTCAGTAGACTTACGTAGATTTCACTAAAGAAAGAAAGAAGGAAGGAAGGAAGGAAGGAAGGAAGGAAGGAAGGAAGGAAGGAAGGAAGGAAAGAAAGAAAGAAAGAAAGAAAGAAAGAAAGAAAGAAAGAAAGAAAGAAAGAAAGAAAGAAAGAAAGAAAGAGGAATAGTGAGAGCATCTGCTGTGGTTATTTTTTTATACTGGGTGCTCTTGAAAATAATTACATGTGGACTGAAACACCGGAGGGAGGAATAATCCCCTCTTTGCTTAAATGGCACTGTTGAACAGTGATAGACCAAGGATCTGACTGATAGAAATTCAAATCTCTTCTTAGCCACAGGTTTATGGTTGTGAACCTGTTCGCTATCCAAGGGTGGGGGGGGGGGGAGAGAGAGAAGAAGCTACCTGCTCTGAATATTTGGCACGAGATGGGAAAGAAGAGCTCTAGAAGTACAAACAAATCAATAATATATAAATAATGGTCCTTACCTTTGAAAACAAAGTTACAATCAATATCAGTTTAGCACATAAATTGGGAAGTATGATCCAGGATGTACAAAGCCTGGCTTTTTGAAATAAACTTGCCACCCACCATCTTCACCACCCTCAGAATGGAGAGTCAAGGTAGGTCCAATACCAGAAAGGTAATTTCACCCAATTTTTTCTTGGTTCTCTTTGGAGGCTTTGACCTCCCCAGACCATCCCCTTTTTCTATAAAAATAAAAATGGCCATAGCAGCCTGACTTAGATCTGAAAGATATCACTGTCAAAATATATATTCAGGGTTTTTAAAGATTAGTGTGGGTAACTTAAAAGTTACTTCTGCAACCCAGATGGACAAGCACAGGGACTCTAATCTACATGAAAGTGAGTCAGCCTTTTCTGGTTATATAACAAGCAGTGCTCAGATCAATTGCCGCAAATATTCCTCTGGACGATATGGGTAGGGTAATGACCAAAGAAGAAGAAGAAGAAGATGCACTGCTATGCAAGTTTACAGTTATTACTGAATCATAAAAGATATGCATATTCTATGAGATGTCTATCAAAAAGTAAGTTGGGGGGAGGAGGGAAGAAATGATTTTAAGTGCTTGAAGAAACTTGCTTCCTTGCTATAATATCCTTAGAGAATCTTATCAAGGTGGCCCATCTGCACTATATGTTTAAAGCAGTGTTATACCACGTTACACAATAACAGCTTCCCCCCAAGAGTACTGCTAACTGTAGTTTGCGAAGGGTGCTGAGAGTTGTTAGGTGAGCTTTATTCCCCTCATGGAGCTACAATTCTCAGAGTTCCCTGGGAAGACAGATTGGTTGTTAAACCACTGTGGGAATTTAAGTTCTGTGTGGGGAAATAGGAGTCTCCTAGCAACTCTCCCAACAAACCATAGTTCCCAGGATTCTGTGAGGAAATCCACGACTGTTTAAAGTGGCATGATACTGCTTTAAATACAGAGTGCAGATGGAGGCTATATAACACCATTCACATATGCACACATTAGAAGTTTTGTCTCCATCATCTAGTTTCATCCCATGGGGGAAAGCATGTGCATAATGCAGTCTCACATGTCCACCCATGTCATTGTGTATGGGCACATGCACTTCCCACTAGCATGAGAATCACACCTTGGAGATTCCAATTTCATGCCATGGAATTCTCTGTTTAGAAGGCAATTAAAATAAGTGATGTTTCCAGTGAGAGTTAAACCAATGAAACACGAACAAACAAAACTACTAAATTAAGAACAGCATCAGCATGTAGGAAACATGGGAGTGATTTGTAGAAAACCAATAGTTAATTGAAACAAAGCTGTGATACCTGCAGCTCTTTTAAATGGTGAGGACGAAGAGAATTATTAGAAAGACAGAAACTTAATGTGTACTAACTGGTATTATACTCTGTGTTGTGCAGTGGGGAAAAGAGCGTGGAATCGACTACAAGTCTCCCAGAGATGCCCAGTGGCGGCACCAGGGGGCATATGGCCCTCTGGGACTGGCCAAATGGCAGTCGTCCTAGCAGCAACCATTGCTGGTGCTAAGATGAAATCCCAATATCACACTGAAACATTGGAGAATAAGTCAAGCCATCTGGAGATCATAATGTAACACCCTAAATAGCAGGAGTCCTGCCTCCTAGAATTAACCTGTCCAGGAAACTGTATAGGCTGTAATACAGAGTGTTGAAAGTAGTGGTGGTTGGGGCTGAAAGGCAGAAGACATAGGTCGAGATTGATCCAGTGACAAGCAGCCATATCCCTTGCCTGGTTGTAAGTAAGAAGGGGGCAGGTGAGGCCTGGCTGAGGGCAGGCTGAGGTTTGTGGGGCATTCACTCTAATGGACCAGACTCCATTGGTTGAAGGGAATTTAGATATCAAGTGAGGTGAACAAGGCAGTCCTCACTCCAGTTGCTTCACATACCATAGCTGCCATATGCTTGCAACCTGCACAGGTAAAGTCCCACACAGGATAAGATCGAGAGGTACCGTCAAGGTTGTGAATATCTATCTACCCTGCTCAGGTGAATCACTCGTTTTGCCATAGCACAAAAGGGAGTGTTGCTTTGAGTTGTAAGAGTGCCAAGTTATTATGAAGATGAGGATTTTCTAGCCCAACCCTGCAGCAGTACATCAGAGATGATGTGTATTCTGCCATGAGGAACCACCCATGGATTATTAATAATTGCAAGTTAATGCAACATAAAATCAGTCTGATTGCCAGATTGTTTAAAAGCTCTAACAGTGGCACATTAAGGGGAAAAGGTTTACACCCAAGAATGAATTCACTTATTTCCTATTTATTCTTTTTTTTCTACTTTAGCGGATAAATGACATTTAAATTAAAATGACGGTGTGAAGTGCATAGTGATTTTGAATGTAGTGATTAAAACTGAAATTGTACCTGACAACTAACAATGGGTGAAAGTGATGGATTTTAGTTTGCATGTATTTGACGAGAGAGAGAGAGAGAGAGAGAGAGAGAGAGAGAGAGAGAGAGAGAGAGAGATTTGATTACTGTAGCATGAAAAGGTGACATTTCAACACTGAAAAAAGGCAAGTCTATTAAGTACAGCTACCCTTTTTTAATTTAAAATAACTTAGATTTATAAGATACAATAAATTGATTGACTCTCCTGTCAAAGGCCTGAGAGGCGACCACTAGGGGTTGTTTTCTAGAAGCCTAGTTTCCCATAATGCATTTCAGACAAAAAACTTGCGCTATGCCAGTAACCATTTTTGTCAGCTCAAACCAGTTAATTTGGTCTATTTTTTTCCATTCAGCTTGGAATTTCCCAAGCCAGTTTAGGATTTAGCTAGGCAATACTAACTAGAATAGGAAAGGTATGGATGAAGTGACATTTTACCAGTCTCAAGAGATCCTTTCTCTCCAAGCCCCAACTGCCTACTAGATGGGTAGCGGGGTGTTTATGTCAGTTTTCCTGGAGATGGAACTCCAAATGCAGATTCCACACGTACAGCAGCTTCCCAGCTTCCCATTGCAACCCATGTTGATAGATTTCATGCACAAAATACGGGGAATTTTTCAGCTGCCTCTGGATAAATTCAAAAGGAGCATGCCTCATATGCATTGCTCACCCCATCCCGTACCACTGGTGGGTCAGGATCCTGCTATTTGTATTCTCTGGTCACATCCACACTTTGACAAGCATGGTTTCCTCCAAAATGTACTGAGAACTGAAATTGAAGGTGTTGAGAGTTGTTTGGATGTCCTTCACAGAGCTACAGTTCCCTTAACAAACTACAGTTCTCAGTACTCTTGGGGGCAATCCGTGACAGTTAAATGTTGTATAATAGTGCTTTAAATGTATGCCAAAGATGTGACCTGTCTATAGATTTATCTTTTCCGCACTGTCTTTTTGCTGTTGAATAATTTTAGCAGGATGATTCTACACACAGAACCCTATACATGCAGAACCCTATACATGCTTACTCAGAAGTAAGTCCTGCTGAATTCAGTGGTGCTTAGTCCCAGTTCAAGTGGTTATTAGACTGCAGTCTAAGTCTCTTCAAGGTCAATGGCTGTCACTCCCAAGAAGGGTGTGTCAGATGACAAAGATTATAGCCCTATTCTAGCATTCGCCTGAACACACAAAGGTTTAAAACAACTCCAAGAAGACAGACTCCTGTTGAGACTTTTATGTGTTTTGTGCAAAGGTCTGGAGAGGGTTTATAAACCTGTTCTGCTCAATGCTCTTAGAAACCATCCTGGGATCAGCAACCCTGTCCTACTATGGTTCAGACTGTTTCAGACCTCTACACTCAATGTACAAAGGGGAGATCAGAGATATGGCAAGTAGGACTTAAATGTGCACCCTTGGTCCACCTATGTTTTAAACTCTCACGTGTTCAGGCAAATGTTCAAGAAGGAATGTTGATTCCCAAAAATTCGTATTCAGCTTTGATGTTTTTGTTGCAGGGTCATTTACTGGCAGTCTACTTCCTGGCAGTGTTTATTTATCCCATGTTCAAATTATTATTGTATCCTTCCTTAGAAAAAGGATGGAGTAGAGCTGGTGTTGTTAAGAAGTATTGAAGGGAGAGATTTGCCAATTGTGTTGTTGAGCTAAATCTGATCATATAGTTTGCATTGTATAATTCTGATTGCATGGCTTAGCCCCCATATTCCTGGGATGCCTTTTTCCTTAAAATGCTTTTCAGTGCCTCTGCGTCTCTGTACCAAAGTGGGCCAAAGTGTAATGAAAACATTCGACAGCAAGACAGAATGCCCTGCTAGCTATCAAGGCCGGATGACTGACCTTGTCTGACGCTACCAGTCTGACGCACAGAACAGGCAAGATAGTCAGGAACTCAAGCCCCCACTCAAGACTGCTTGAGGATGCTACCGGGGGTAGCATGAGTCAGCATGTGTTTATGAGAAGGACAGGATACAGATCTTCCTTATATGTACCTATGACCCTCTTGCGTGCACACATTTACAGAGGAGGGGGAAGGAGCCCAAGAAGTGTATAAGAATCTTTGCAAATTTGTGTTTCTTTACTCTTGTCGTGAAGCTGATCACCAAGAGTCTCTCAAATTTAAGAATTAAATTCTTTCTCTGAATTCAACCCTCGGAGTCGTTATTGACTGTCTCTGTCCTTGCCTAGGCGCAACTTAAGGACCCTTCCAGACTCCTGTAGGGATCAATAAGTTCCTGTGTGTGAAAAGCTTTGAACACATAAGGAGTGCTAAAGAACACACTAATTCTTGTAGGAGAACAAGGATGTGTGCCAATATTTACAGGGGGGGGGGAAGTATTTCAGAAATGGAGGAGATGAATATGGTTGATATTTGGAAAGGATTCCAAGACTTAAGAAGATAAGAGTTAAAAGAGAAAAACAATTCAGAATGCAATGGAACAAGAAGCAGAAGGAAAGATAAGGAGAGTTCAAATGCATGAGAGCTCTGAAAGTGAGGCTGCAATCTTACACACACTTACTAGGAATAGGAACATCCCCCAGTGAACTTATTTCTCAGTAAATATGTATGGGATCAGGCTGTGCAAATCTAAAGTTTAAACTAAATACACTGGTCATCTCTGTGCTGAACAGGGTAAATGATTCAAGCTGCGCTCTGGGTTCAAGCAGGGGAGAAAGGCAGGATAGAGCCAGGGGTCCAAGGAGATGAAGTGTTCATTCCAAGTGGCTGCCCATGTCAGAGGGTTTTAGCCCAAGTGGGGTTACATGCCAGCAAGGCAAGGACAGAAAAAGCAGCAGGGAGATCCCATTAAACAAGGCCAAGCAAAGCAGAGAACAAGGTGTAAAAGTCAAACAAGATGGGTGGGCAGCACCATGGATAGCTCCACGTAGAACCTAGGCTGGAAGTCAGACCAGAAAGGCTTGAATGTTGCTCTAATAACCACCAAACCCAGACTGAGCATGAACTAGGATTGCAGTTTCTCTGAGCAGCAGCTGTTTTAGTAGCTGCGTGGGAGAGGATGGGGTTCCACTATGTTTCTTTGGAGGGGCTGTGCATGCCATGATCTCTCATGTTGTGTGTGCAACTGAACACACACCTTCAGAGGTATGTTTGGCCCCACACTACAAACTCCTAAGTGCATTTTTGCCTAAATAAATGTTCCACTGTTGCAGAGCTATTTTACAATGGATTGCTATGGGAATCTTATATTGCTGTTTTATTTTTATTTTTTTTCCAGTGGTCTGTTTTAAGTGATTTATGGTGCTGCTGCTATCATAAGCTTCTTGCATTGTGTGTGTATTTATGCTGTGTAAGCCGCCTTGAATGGGCTGTGCCCACAAGGGTAGCCTATAAATAAGCACATGGAACTGAGAAACAGAGATGCTGTCAGTGTTGTTCAAAAATATAACTACAACTGTCTCAGTGGAGCAGAATTGCTACCACATGCCTGTGATATTCGCAGGTGAGGTATGAAATGTTTCTCTCTAAAAGCTACGTTAAAAGGAGGAAGCTCTTAATAGATACTCCTTTTGTTTTATTTTTGTTCTTGTTAAAACTCTCCTGAAGATTAAATAACTTATATGGGTCCTATATTTTTGGAGCTGTTTTGCTCCAAAAAGGGTCCTATATTTTTGGAGCTGTTTTGCGAAAGGAAATTAATCCACATATTACTCTAAGGAAGGTCCCACTTGGTAAAGCACTTGCTTGGAAAAGGTTATTTGTAATGACCAAATTCGTCACTGTTTGGAATCTCATAAAGGTCACAATAGGGTGTTTTTTTTTCCTTCACTTGTTTTAAATAAAATTCTGTATTTTAGAAATAAATGTGCTTTACTTTCATTTCATAGAAATATCAAAGCTGTTTGCACTATAATTTACTTTTTGAGCTCCTGACATTTACCCAGCTGACTGTCTTTGGAGAACAATCTCTTGATTTGGCAGGGAAGCTCTAAAGGTACGAAACCTGTCAATTGCAAATTACAAGGCCACGCTCTCCAAAGTCCACCGATCCCATGTCTTAAAGGGCTCCCCTTGTAAAATACATTTTCTGTTTCTCCTAAACAGGCTAGACCCAAAATAAATTTGTTTGGAAATGCTGTGGGAATTGATTTAAAAGGAAGGCTGTTCACAGACAATTTAAATGCTTTCAATGCACAGGATATTCACAGAACGCTACCAAGGCACAATTTCTCAGCCTTATATTTCTCTGCTCTTGCTCCTTGTCTGCTCACCAGTTCCTGCTCCTACTACCTCCACAACACTGCTAAAATCTGCTCTTTGATTTCCATGCTCTTCCCTTTTACCACAAGAAAAAGCCTGAAGAATGGTATGAACACAATACATTGCTTCCTTGGCCTTACAGGTCTGGAGAGTAAGCCTTAATTGGGCACATGGTCAGAAAGCCAACAGATCCCAATCAATGCAATATAGGAAGCCAATTGACACCCTACCTCCCATTGTGCATTTCGATTGGGCCAGGAGGCAGACTGCCAACCCTTCTACCTTTCCTTCCCTATCAGTACAATGCTGGAATCTTTTCTCTCATTTTTGAAAATCAGTGTTGGAAGGAGGAGGAACAGCATTGAGATAATCTGGTAGATGACAGCTCCAAAGTATAAAGTGTGTGTGTGTGTGTGTGTGTGTGTGTGTGTGTACTACTCCAAAGGGTAAGCAAAACTACTACAACAGTACTCTAGAGGAATATTTTCAGCTTTCTGCTCTGTTACAGAGTTGAAATATATATAGTAATAGTAATAATAATAATAATAATAATAATAATAATAATAATAATATACCCTGCCCTTCCCAGTCAAGACCGGGCTCAGGGCGGCTAACAACAATAATATCAAAGCAAGCATAAAAGAAACAATTCAATTAAAATGCAGATTAAATACAATCTTAAAATTCAATTTTAAAATTGGGAATCTACAAGTACAACCTTATTTAAATATCTGTAGGATAAAGCCTTAGGGGAGGGTAACAGCGGGGTCAGACTGAGTCAGTCCAAAGTCCAAGTGGAACAGCTCCGTCTTGCAGGCCCTACGAAAAGATGACAACTCCCACTGGACCCTAGTTTCCTGAAAGAAAGCGTTCCACCAGGTCGGGGCTAGTACTGAGAAGGCCCTGGTCCTGGTCGAGGCCAGTCTAACCACCTTGTGACTCAGGATCTCCAGTATATTATTATTTGTGGACCTTAATGTCCTCTGCGGGGCATACCGGGAGAGGCGGTCCTATAGGTACAAGGGTCCTAAGCCGCATATTATACTAGTACTAAAGACAGCCAGAGGCATACCTAGCAGTTGTGCCCGGGATGCCATAAAAAGCACCTAGTAGGTGTTGTAGTCCTCCTGTGACAGCTGGAATGTAACCCCCCCCCCGGACTCAGCACTCCAGCACCTGCTTTCCCTGAAGAAAGAATCCGCTGGAAAAGCTGGCGATGGGGATGGAAAGGGGTCTTTAGAGCAGCTTCTGGGCAGAGAGCAGCATACGCACCCCGTCTAGCCCCAAGGAGGCATGTTCTTCCTGTCCAGGCAACCTCCTCTACTTCTCAGATTTTTTTTCACAGGGGGGAGCACCAATATAGCTCCTTGACAGGGGTGCCAATACAGCTCCTTGCCAAGGGCACAAGGAACCCGAGGTACACCTCTGAAAACAACATCCCTAGGTCACATTATTCCTACTTTCCTTGCATTGTGGCTTCTTTTCAGAAAAAAGATCATGACAGGAATTAGCCTAGGTGAGCCTCTCCCTCATACACAATCACCTCCTCTCGCCTCTGGCATGGCTATGAGAAGGCAACTGGAAACCTTTGCTTTCATTTCTACCTAACTGCAGCTTTGCTTAATCTGAACTGTGGCTTATTGATACAAGCCCGCTTCATAAATCATGGTTTGACATCTCAGTAAAACATGGTTAAGATTAACCACAGTTGGTCTCAATTTGGATAACACTAAACAATGGTCAGCAATTGTAGTGAAAGTGTCTAATATCCATAGGTCTGGCATAGAGGAAGTGAGGGAAAAGTTTGTGAGCCAAAAACTTACCTGGACTCATTCCATAATTATAAACCATTGTTACCTCCAAATACAGCTACTGCATTTTCCTGACCCTGGTTTACATGAAGGTCCAAAAAGACAATAAACACCAGAGGAAGTCTGACAAAAGATTTTTGCCATTGTAATCCCACCTCAGACTGATTCCATTTGTTCTATCATCGACTTCTCCCTCTGACACAACTCCACTTAGGCTGCTAGCCTATTCTAGGAGGCTAGCATTTTTTAACTTTTGCCAAACAAAAGTTGGCAACTCTATCAGAGTTTCAACAGCTGCCATTGGCATTCACCCATAGTAGTGTCCAGAATGAAAGGGCATAACTGTTTAGCTCGGCCTATTTGAAACCTCAGAAGGACGGAACAAGTCCCCTGAGAAACAGAAAACATTGGCCGGTAGTTTTCAACATTCCAAGAAAGAGTTGAACAACACTTGATGTTACCAAGTCTTACATAACACCTTCTGAGATTCAAGAACCCTTTGATTTCCCTCCCACATCTTTCATTACAATCCTAGGCATACTGACTCAGAAGTAAATCCCATTATAGTTCAATGGGACTCAAGGCATAGGATTTCAGCCTTAATTGTTTACTGATGCTTTTCTCATACTCTGTAAGAATAGCGTACATTACCTGCATACGATTGCAAACTAATCTACAAATAACCTGGACTCATTTTGCTTGGAAGTGGGTGAGAAGGGAACGTTACCTTGAATAAAAGAAGACAGCAATACCACAATTATCACAAGGAAATGGATAAATAAAAATAAAGGCTGGTGGAAATATAGTAAGCGGGGGGGGGGGTCTGATCAGTTGCAATAGGCTGGATTGAATTTTAACTATGAAAAATATAGTGTCCCGGGTTCAACGAAGTTCATTTTCATTCAACTGTAATGATTCACTTGCTGGACTCCTCATGAATGGCTGCTTTTCTCTCATTCTCCATGGGCTCAAGAATCTGTTTCATGGCCAAGAAGTCATATCATTTTCTATTATAGGCATATTATCCCCTAAACAGGAAAATCCCCAGGGGCCAGAGAGGCAATGTGAAATTGACACCTTATGGGAATTAATTGTGATGTCTGATATGGCAATATGTCACTTTGAATGCCATCTGGTAAGTTTCAAGCTGAACTCACCAGTCTGCTTTTTGTGGTTTAATGGTTATTCATTCTCGTTTAAAGGTTTCATGTATTATGAATTAACAGCGCATGGTGAGCGACTGCTCTTTTCTCTCCTTTTCCTAGTGAAAGGTGGAAACTCATCATCCCAAATGTGGGAAGAAAGGAAAGATGTGGTCAGTGGAAAATAGATGGCCATAAATAGGTGTGTGGGTTGCTTAATAGCTCTTTAAAAAAATTATTTAGGAAAAAGCCTAACTTATGTCTAGCACAAGGAACAAATTTTAAAATAAAACATAAAACCAGTAAAACAAGAATAAAAACAGATAAACAAGATGGAACACACTCATGGAAATAATAAGTGCAAATGTTTTATGAGCATGCTTAAAATGAGCACGTTTTTGGAGCTTGTGCATTGCAAGCCCAAGCTGGTTCTAATGGCTGAAGGCTATTAATAAACAAAATTCATTTTTCATTGACTGCAAGCTTACTAATAGATCATGGCGGGGGTTCCTTAGTCTGGAACCCAGATATGGCCCCCCCAGACTTTTCTCTCTGGCCCTTAGAACTCTCCCTATACTACACTCCCTTTCCAGACACACACCCTATCTTGAGTTCATGCGCCTCATTAGCCTTGCTTTGCCCTCGTCTTGAGTGTTTTTGCTTGGCTGGACTGTGTCTTGCTTGTTTTTCACTTGCTTGGATGGAGAATAGAGAAGGGTAGAGGGGTGAAGGAGTATGTGTAGGAAATATCAAAATGACAATCATTGCTCCCATCATCACTGACATGTGGCCCACTTGCTGGAAAATGTCACCTTCCTCTGTAGAGGCAGGGATCAAAAAAATATCAGTAACCAAACTCAAATCATGGGGGGGTGTCCCCAAATGACAATCATAGCTGCTCTTGGAGTTAGCATATCAATAAGTGATTTCAATGAAGGTAAGCATGGGAATCAAACTGAGAAAAGAGGAGGGCAAGAGTAGTTGCTAAAGAATGAGACTGTTAATCTTGGGGTCATGAGTTTGAGTCCCACATTGGGCGAAATATTCATGCATTGCATGGGTTGGACTAGATAACCCTCTTGGTCCCTTCCAACTCTCCAATTCTGTGATTCTAAGAAAAGAGGATAGGAGAGAAGTCCCAGGGAGCAAGAGGCAGAGTGTAAGGCTAAGCCCACTTATTGGGAGTACCCCATTGAACTAAATGGGATTCACTTCTTTTTTTAAAAAAAATATATTTTTATTAATTTTCCAATTAAAACCAATTATATCACATTCGTTATTTCAAATTATACACATATATATCAATCAAACCGAATATTATGCCAAATCATCTAAAAAAAATTTTTTTGGGGGGGTTCCCATGCTTCAAGAAATTGGGGATTCCTCGCAACCGTCCACTGCCGTCTTTTTTCTAAAGTTCAAATCGTCTCTCCAAGTTCATAATAATCCGAATCTTTCCCTTATAGTCACATAATGTTTTCCACTTTCAACCGATTGTTTCCCAGCTGCTGAGATAAATATCAAACAAGGTTTCACAAATGTTCTTTCTCCTGTGTGGGTTAATCAGTCCAGCCTCCCCATAAATCTTCTTAAATGGGATTCACTTCTATAGGATTGCACTGCAAGACAGTTGTAAGTCCACAAAAATTACTAGCCTTCAAAAAACGGTGGTTGCTTGCTGTTGGCTAGCATTTCTAACACTGGCTGCAGAAGAGGGGGGCTTCTATAGCAGCCCTCTTGGGCTGTATCTGCCCTATTTATTTAAAGCCACACCAAACCATTTTAAGCAGTCATGGTTTCTCCCAAAGGGGACCGAAGTTCCTTACAATGCTGAGAATTGTTAGGAGACTCTTGCAGAGCTACAATCCCCAGAGTTCCCTGGGAAGAGAGCTTGATTTTTAAACCACACTAGCAAGTGTGGTTCTCTGAGGGAAAAGGAGGCTGTGCTTTGGTTCACATATTGTTTTGGAAATTGGGTAAAAGTGAACTGAATTGGATTTCTTGTCCATTCCTAGATGGGGTGTGGAGGGGCAGTGGCAAGGTCACCCAACAGCACTGTGGAGATGGTCCTTGCCAGTCTGGTATTCTTGCCTGTGACCACTTGGGCAGCAGTGGTGCTGGTGTCAGGAGGGCTGCTCTTCTGAAACGTTCACAGACAGGCCGCTAAGAACATAAAACCCTTAAACAGCTTGGTTGCCTTGGCCAGCAGGAACCATTGCTGTAAAGGGGACTACATGCTCCCACCTTTAATTCCCTTGGTACAATAGGTAACGTAACCCTGGGAACACAAGGATGACTCTCCAGGGGCTATAGATTTCTCTTTCCTAGCCTTGTGATAAGAGAGAAACCGCTGGCAAGGAGAAATGAGAAGCCTGCCATGGTCAAAGCAGGGAACAAGATGACTCACCTGAGAATATGTTAACACCTGAAGAAACCATAACAGGCGGGAAGAACAAGGTGGTGGCAGTAGTGAAATAGTTCTGCTAGACTGTGCTTATTTAAGTGAATTACATAGCATGTGTTAAAGCCTCGCCATTAATGTTTGTTAGCACGTCTTGTGAGCGCGTGCATGGAAAATGTCCTCTGAATTGAATTATGATTACCTCTTTGGAAGCCGATCTACTTGCTGTCTCCTACAATAGACTGAGGCTGAAATAATAATAGAAATTTACAGCAAATCACTTCAGGAAATTCATGCTAATGGAACATGTGCTGGGGTGTGTGATTGAAAACTACGACCTCAGTTTCCCACCTCGTCATAACAGAGGCTGTATTTTAAACCAAGGAAGGCATTGCTCTTCCTGAACACGCTGGGATGACCTATCTACAGATGAAAAAATCCATCTTCAGATTTTATTTCATTTTTGTTGCTCATGCTAAGAGGGGTGTATTCTCAAGTCTGAAGGAGAGCACAAAGTCGGAGAATCTACCAACCATTTGGCGTTGACTACTACAGAGTCTGTGGTGCATAGATACCGGTAAGTCCATACTGAAAGCTTGTGGAACACATTCTTCATGCCATAATCATTATATCATAGGAATATAGGAAGGTGCCCGACACTCAGTTATGCAATTGGTCTAGCTCAGTGTTGTCTACACCAGTGATGGCCAAATTTGGCCCTCCAGCTGTTTTGGGACTACAATTTGTGGGATGTAAAACTGCAGCCAAGTACCTATTCCTACAGTGGACATTTTAGGGGATGTTTTGTACCACTCAGGAGAGGACTTCCTGTTTCCTCCTGAGCTGGGACAGACTTCCACTACATGTGACTTGAAGAGGGTGTGGTCTGTTGTACTAGCATGGAGGAGCACATGGCCTCCATGTTCTGATAAGTGTGTGTTCTCCATTTTGTATGTTGCTGTGTGTTTGAAGAAGTGTCTGCTTAGTCGCAGTCACTTGGAACTAACTTCTTTATGGAATAGTTCTAGTTGTTATGTTACCTAAGCCTGACTTCAAGGATATGTCTGTGAACCTGGATGAATCTGTGAGTAAACTACCTTTATATTAACATTAATTAGATTCTTGATTCTTTTTAAGAGGGATTAGAGGGGATTTTACCAGGAAGTAAAATCTTTAATAGTAAGACTCAGATGAGTCAGCAACAAGCTGATTGCTGCATAAATTAAAAAGGGGGATGTTTGGAACTCTGCTAGAATATGGAACTTGCTAGTGCAAGTTAGGAAGGATATCATTAAATAACATATCCTCTCCTGCCTCCCTAATCATCCCCACACAATTCCCAGCATCCCTGACCACTGGTCCTGTTAGCTAGAGATGATGGGAATTATAGTCCCAAAACAGCTGGAGGGCCAAGTTTGGCCATCACTGGTCTACACTGACTGACAGTGGCTTTCCACTGTTTCAGATGGAAGACAATTCCCAGCCTCTTGCCTGATGCTTGTGATTGAACCTGGGACCTTCTGCTTTCTAAGCAGATGTCCTACTACCCTGTTAGGCCCTCCCCCAACCTTTCCCTATAATTCTCTTCAGAAACTGAGGTCCAGAGCTTTGAGTGGGAAGGGAATGCACAGCTCCAGGACTTTCTCCAGAGCCAAGGTTGGGGCTCACTACGGTAACTGAAGACTCTCCTTGCTCTGGCAAGTGAGTGAGGTAATAAAAAGGCTCTCAAGGTTTTTGTGACAAATAGTTATTTCCTTTTTTCTGATGTGGTGCATTTCATCTGGCTGAAGGCATTTTGTTAACCCTCAGTGTGCTTCACAAGTTGAACCTATGAAGGCAGAAGAAAACATCTCTGAGCTCACTACCAGAATTTCCGCAATTTTGGGCTCCCTTGCGGCATGACTATCATGATTACCTCTGTTACATCAGAACTTCTCACTTCACCACTGCTGAGGTCCGTTGAAGAGCTGGTGTACCACAGTGAAAAGGTTGAATACCTTCTCTGCCATGAACCCGCTAGCTACAGTACCTTCAGCAATCGTTATCGTCTCAGCCTCAGCGCACTCCCCTCTGTCTACATCGAGGGGATGACTCTGGTGACTGATTTACTTTACAGGGCAGTGGTCATAAGGGCTTAGCAAGATAACATAGTTGAGATACTCTGACCAATGAAGCACGCCATAAAATAATGTACTAGTTATGAATTTGAAACAAGCATAACAGTTGAATATTTTTTTTCCATTTTGGTCTCCGCAGAAATCTTGTTTTGTTTAATTTCAAAGTTAGGACAATAATTAAATGCCAGTTGAATTTCTATCCGCTGTTGGCTTTCATTTAAAAAAAGAGAGAGTTTGACACTTAAATAAAATTTATAAAATTCAGGTGCCTTTTGAAATATTTAAGGGGAGAAGCATTAACCAGACTGTGGTGATGCATTCCCTTTACACTTTATAATTAACACAGGTTTCTCTCTAAATAATGTACAGCAGCAGCAGCAGGTCAGTGGTGGCCCAGGTGTGCCTGTGCTGTTGCTAAGGAACCACTAATGGTGGCTACTCCATCTGAATACCCAACTGAAACAGCTGACTTTTTCTAGAAAGCACAAATGATTTCAATATATAAAAGTGTCCCATTCAGGGAGCCTTCTTCATTCAGGGGAGAGGGAAAGGGAGGTTTAGAAGAAAATATTCTTACTGGGGAACATGTATGATTTTTTATTTTATTTTTACAATTTAATGACTGGCACATGTGTGTGTGTGATGGAGGAAAATTGACACTTGGCTCTATTAGTGTGGCAAAGAAGCTGATTCAGCAAAACGCTACGAATTCGATAGTCGAAACTGAGACGCGGATAGAACTAAGATATAAGCCAGAATATATGACATAAGGGTCTCTGATACTGCAAGGAGCTCTGGAAAATGATGGGAAGAACTCTTTTCATTACTGAAATAGCCAGGCTGATGTGTTGGGTTTTACAGAGACTGTGGAGGGAGAGGAGGGTCTCACACTCCTCCAGTAAAAGCACGTTCTCAGTTTGGAAGGAGTCTTGGACACAATACTAGAGCTGGACAAGTGGGACCCGAAACAAAAAGCTGCCCTCACCAGGGGCACTAACTACAGTTATAGGGGGCAGTAGGTTTGTCCCCCTCAGTATTTGTAGGCAGGGAGCTGAGCCCCCCCATCCCCTGCCGCTGGGCACATGCATGCAGAACAGGGATGAGATACACCATGTGACACTGGGCCCCCTTAATGCGGGGGGCCAGTGTGCCCCTGGTCCTTACCTTCTAGTGGGAGTGTTCCTGTTCAGTTTGCCGGTCAGCCAACCCTGCCCATCCCAGAGAGGGACCCCAGAGAGGCTACATGGCACACAGGAAAGCCCTGGCTCTTGGTGAGCATGGCAGGTGCCAGGGGGCTCCTCAAAGTGTTGCCAGTCAATCAGCTTCTCCACGCAGGGGTGGGACAAATGTGTGACAAGGCTGTGCACCAAAATGCCTCCCTCTTTGTGGTGGAAGCATCAGGGCAGGGTGGGCCTTTTCCACTTCTGCCACCTGAGGCAGGCACTTCACCCCATGTCATGTGGGAATAGCCCACATGGTACCCTCCAGTTGTTCTTTGACCCCTGGGCCATGCTGACTGATGGGAGTTGTAGTTAGGCCAACAACCTGTAAGGAGCACCACATTGGCTATTGCTCGTGCTGAAGGTAGTTGAGGAGTAAATGCAATAATAGAGAAGTGCTAGGCTAACTCTCCCAGACTCGTATTGGCTTTGCTAATAAGGAAATTTGCTAATCAAAGGATTTCGGCTCAGGGGCAGATTGATCCTTGGCATCTCCAGGTAGATGGTTTTAGGGTGGCAGGACTGGTATGGCTGCACTGGCCGCTGTGATGAAGGTCGACAGCAAAACACTACTGTAGAATGGAACATGAGAGGCAGGGGGCACCGAATGTGAGCATCACACAGGGTGCAGCTGAAATTTGAGCAACCAGAGTCCATCACTGCTCCAACCAAGAAGGGCTGGGAGAGACGCCAGAGATCTGCCGGCAGTCAGCAGAAACAGTCCCAAGCAAGATGTCCCAATGGTCTGACTCAGTAGAAGACACCTTCCTGGGTTCTTAAAGTTGCTTGGCTAATCTGAACCAATCGAAATGGATTCAAATAAAGTAATACCCTGCATCAGGGCAATGGGCTTCTTTCCCATGCATTTACATGGCTGGTGCTCTGTGTGTGCTGGCAAGCATGAAGAAAGAAGGCTCTTCTCTTTAACTAGCAGATGTAATTTTCCCAAGGGCTAACACAGCCTGCTATTCTTCTTCTTCAACTTTGCATATATGCCAGTCATCTAAACTGTGTGCTTTATCGTTTAAATTTAGTTTGCATTTTATGCTGTTTTATTGTTGCATTGGTTCTTATTAAGCAGCCTTGGGAATTTGTTAGGGGGGAAATGTACGGAGCCTTGGGAATTTATTGAAATCATGGAAATGGATGGATTTGGTGGTGGAGGCAGGATAAACAATATTTGGAACAAGGTGCTCTTCAGGCATTTGCACAAGGGTGATTTGGTGCAGGGCTGTCAAGTGAGTATCTAGCTCCCTGCTCAAATCTGTCTCTTTCATGATTTGGTTAAATGTCTGCAGAGAGTGACCATTATTGTATATGTAGGGCGATGCCTGTCGCCCTCTGCTCTACATGCTTCCATTGACCTCGTTATTTAAATGCTTCTGAGAGGTCTTCTGTTTCCCACCTCTTGTAACCAGGATAATGAAGATGTGCCATTAGTCCCATTACTGTAGATCTCACCTCCGTGATCTCCTTGAGCATCAGGCCTTTTGGTTTCCCAGTACACTTTCACCACTGTTCACAAGCGATGTATCATGGCCCCTTTCTCCTCCTGGTCTTTCACCCTGGGTTTCCAAATTGTGCGTAGAGGTAACAATGTAGGGAGAATGGAACCAGGAATTTGCTTGGTATGAAGGTCTTTCTGTTCCATCATTAAAAGATCCTCTTAAGGAGTAGAGGTTTTCACTGGGCAGAGCCTGTTTCCTTTCTTGCTGCTAAAACTCAAAGGTGTGTGTGAGGGGGTTGACTTTTGCCTTTGTAAATGTGCTTCCCATTCTGATTGGTGTTTGTTATCTTTACCGAGATATTTTTCTTCCCCAGCTGAGTCTAATCCTCCCCACTTGACTTTTTGAAATGCCACAGATGGTGGTGATTGAAGACAAAGGAGCTAAAGGTGCAGAAAGTGTCTCTAACAACTGCACTTTATCAACTAATGAGAGATTGTTACAGATGAATGTGGTCAGGAATGCAAGGTGTGCAGGCGCAGGAGAGAGCGCCATTCTGCAGCGGAAAAGGGGTTCTAATTTGATGCACTCCTTGGTAGGCGGCTGCATTCTGTAACATCCATTGAGACCCATTTCAGTGGCAAATTTACTGTGACACCAATTTCATTTGCTCCTCTTATTCCAAGAGGGAAAAGAAAATCTGGAAGCTATCTGCTAGGCAGAAATTCAGCAGGTGCAGTTTTTTCCAGCTACTGCCACATCTCTATGCTTTGAGGCACACATTTGTTTATATTTTGCCTCTCAATCTTCAGGCTACCTTTCAGTGACTACCTTTCAGCCTCCAGCATACATGTTGCCTCTATATTGGCCCGAACATAAGCTGCAACTGAATATAAGCTGCACCTTTAAAATTGAAAGGGGGGGCTGAATATAAGTTGCTCCATTACTTGCTGTTCCTGGCCGCATACTGGGGGTGGTGGGGAGCTGCGCTGCATTGCTGACGGCCTTTTGCCTTCTTCACTCTCTCTCTTCCCGGTCTTGGGGGAGGAATACGCACAGGGCGGGCGCCGCTTTGCCGCACTCCTGGCACTGTTTGCCCTGCACTCCTAGCTGCACATTGTAAGGTCTCGAATATAAGCCACACTTAAAGTTTTCACAGTCGGAATTTGGGGGAAAGTTAGGCTTATATTCAGGCCAATAAATGTTAGCAACAATAACTGGTGGTCTCCATGACTGCATTGTCATTTGCTTTGTTCAGACATTATTTACAGGTTTTTGGCTTTATTGCCTTGTGTTCCTTACCTGGAACAAATTGAGAACCCAAAAAGTCTTAGGCTCGTGCTTCCTTGCTTATCCCCACCACATTCAAACAGGCCCTTGTTCCAGCTTAGCTCACTAAAGAAATTCCCAACCAGAACCTGCTGTTTGCACCCACTAGGGGAGCCTCCATATGGGCTAATAAAGGACTCCCTAGAGATGCAAAGAGCAGCTCAGAGGAGACCATGGGGAGGAGGAAGAGTTAAACTTTTCCTTTCTCCACACTGCTCAGGACTTCTCATTGTTGCTTTTTTTCCAGCCATGCACATTCACGACAATCACACAGTTCATGCCGCATCTACCTTGGGCTTTAAAGGGGAGTTATATATGGCTTCAAATAATAGTCTAGAGTCTGCCATCCCAGTTTACAGTTGCAGGGGAGGGGATCAGTACAGGCAACTCCCCATTTTCACTCAAATGGCATGTGTGTGACCAATGACATGTGCGCCATTTTCGGCACCGGAAGGGTGGAGCAGAACAGGATGGGGAGGAATGGGATAGGCTGTTCCACTGCTGCGCACAGTGCCTCAGAATGCCACCCCCATGTAAATGGGAAGTTACCTGTATTTGTATTTTACACTGTTTCAGCTGTAGTCCAGCTTTAGTACCTGTCAAGGGCTAGTGACAGCTGCTGGGAACCCCCATATATTTGCAAGGCTCACTGCTGACACCTGAGCTGGATCTCCACTCACCCTTTGAACATTATTAGAATGATATTAGAAATATCGTTCTAAAAGCGTCAAGACAGGAAAAGTCCTCTTTGGATTCTCTTTCACTTTCTTTCCACGCCATTGGTTTCTTGTACCTGGTTGCTCTGCAGCACCCTCTGGTCTCACATTTCAATAATGCATTGTGAATGTTAAAAAAAGAACGTCATATGGTTATCAGAGTCATTCCTTAACTCTTTTTTAGCGTTAAAAACCATGAGTGTAGATTCGCCCCTGCCCTTAACCTCCATTAAAAACAAAAAAACTGCCCCAGCACTCGAACCACTGCCAGACAGTTGGATCTCAAGGCAGCCCTGTTTAGGGAAGCTTTTAATGTTTGATGGATTTCTGTATTTTAGAATTTCTGTTTTTTTGGAAGCCGCCCAGAGTGGCTGGGGGAACCCGGCCAGATGGGCGGGGTATAAATAAAAAATTATTATTATTATTATTATTATTATTATTATTATTATTATTATTATTATTATCTAGCTACAGTCAAACCTCGGTTGTCACATGCAATCTGTTCCGGAAGCCCGTTTAGCTTCCCAAAACATTCAAGAACTAGAGCATTTATTTCCTGGTTTTCGGCGTTCGAGAGCTGAAACATTGCAAAACAGAGGTATTTTGAGCCAAGGTTTGACTGTACTCTCTTACATTTCTCATAGTGACTCCAGCCAAGCATCACTCTGGGGCACTGTGGGAAATGCCTCCCAGTACAATTCAACGTGTTGGTGCTGACCTTTAAAGCCCTAAACGGCCTCGGTCCAGTATACCTGAAGGAGCGTCTCCACCCCCATTGTTCTGCCCGGACACTGAGGTCCAGCTCCGAGGGCCTTCTGGCGGTTCCCTCGCTACGAGAAGCCAAGTTACAGGGAACCAGGCAGAGGGCCTTCTCGGTAGTGGCACCCACCCTGTGGAATGCCCTCCCACTAGAGGTCAAAGAGAACAACAATTACCAGACCTTTAGAAGGCATCTCAAGGCAGCCCTGTTTAGGGAAGCTTTTAATGTTTGATGGATTTCTTTATTTTAATATTTTGTTGGAAGCCGCCCAGAGTGGCTGGGGGAACCCGGCCAGATGGGCGGAGTATAAATAAATTATTATTATTATTATTATTATTATTATTATTATTATTATTATTTATTAAATGAAAAAGGTGGCTAGGCCAAGCCATTCAGTGCTAACAGCACTGCCACATTGTTGTTGTTGTTGTTGTTGTTGTTGTTGTTGTTGTTCCAGTTCAGAGCTAATTATTCAATGTTACAACTGTGAACTCTCTGGTGAGACAAGTCTGCTTTCTCCAACTAAAAGCACGAAGACAAACCAATGGTGATTTCCAAAGGGTGGTCTCTCATTAGAGCATTTGTGGTTAGGTTTAACCATTTTAATCACATATTTTAAAAATAGCATCAATATTAGCCTTTTAATGTTGTATACAGATTAATTCTTGCAGCACACCCTTTAGAGTCTTTTTTTGGGGGGGGGAGGTATTTAAAGCTACATCTTAAAGCCGTGGGGTGGGGTGGGGAAACATGCAAAAGGTTATTCTTAATTAACCCAACAATTTATGGTTGGAGATCAATCTAAATATGCCTAAATGCCTAAGCCAAAATCGTACATCCACAAAATGAAGGGAGCTAGCATGTGATTCTGCAAACACTTGCATTTCTACAACTGTGAGAAATTGTATTGAATGTAGCTGAACTCTTTCTTATAATAAAGCCAAGCATTCATGCAAGCGTGGTAGGATGAACAGCTAAATCAAAATTAGTGTGGTCATTCCATGCAATCATAAATTCAGTTATGTGGATAAATTTGCTCATACAAATTAGAAACATATTGTATCCCAAAAAGCATGTAGCATACAAATTCATTCACAGAGTGTAATGAGTATAAGAAACTAAATTCTGTTAATGCCAGAGCCATCATATATATAGCATGACATTTTTAACCCAAATGCATTTTTTGGATTTGTCTTGTACTTATATGGACCATTCAGGGTAGGTTACAAAATAGCTACAGTCTTAAGAGCATCATGCATCCCTCTGGCTGTCAACTACAGGGCTTGATGGAGTGGCATGACCACCACCATCATATCCATAGCTCTGTCACTTGTCCTGTCCAGGGTAGAAAGTAGAGCGTAGAGCTGTGGCAGTTAAACATGCCTCTTTGCTGCTCCAGCTCTCAGACTGATGTCGCAAAGAAGCTCAGAGTGGACCACTTGCCATGATGCGATATCAGCTGGGCCAGCTCAGGTTTCAGCAGATCCTGTGCTGGTCTACCCTACCCCTAAAATAAGAATTAAGTGCTCTCTAAGCCCAGCTGCCATTGCATGATGGTATCAGGCCCATTCTGAACACTGCAAAAGCCCCAGGCTAGGCTGGCCCACCCCGGCCCCCATCTCCCTCCCCACACATGTTCAATCCTGGCAAGGCCACGGCTGTGATAGTAGCTTTGCAATTCCATAAAACCCCAGTGGTCTGGGCACAGGTTCAGCTTGCACACTAAGTTATTTATGACTGCACCCTTAGACATCATTCTCAGTTTCTATTCATATTATATATTAGGTTTATATCATTATGAACCTACAGGGCAGAGTAAGTCAGTAAGGAGACTTGTGTTAATTAGGCTCAGAACTTTATCCAATAACATCAGTATTTTCCATTTTAAGTTATCAGTTATTTTATTATTTGTGAAGGAAAATATTGGCACGGTATGCTAAGAGATGAAACGGTGAGTTCATTCCATTTTAAAACTCTTGAAATTCTAGTTAGAGGTTTATTCCAAGCTGTTTATTCTATTTTGGCCAAGAAAGGGCTTGACTTAATGATGGTTTGTTCTAAATTGGTGCATTTCTATTTAAAACCTTAAACTGTTTTTTGCCGCTGCGAAAGTGTCAGCAATGAATGCCGTTCTGTCCTCTAATCGAGAATCAGCTAATGAGAAATTCTAGCTCTTGGCCCTTCTCTTTTGAGTGATATATTGTCCTCCCAGTCCAAGAACGTAACAATATAAAAACCTGCATATATTATTGCTGCCCTTGCCTTCTCCAGACACTTGGAATTTAATCTAGCATGAAATAACAAACGATGAGATCTCTCAGGTCAGTCTTAAACCGAGTCTCTGACAACATTTAGACTACCGGCCTCCAGCCAAAGCTATTTGAAAAGAAAGGTGCAATTTCTCACTTCTGCTCCTCTTACTTCCTGACGCATCAAACTCTCTTCTCCTGCCATTTTATACTCCCATTTCCCTTCTCCTCTCAGACTCCAGGCTTGTCTTCCTCTCATACACATGGACCGCCTCCTCTTCCCATGCCCCACACCAGGAGCTGCTTGCCAGATGGGGAGGAACCACTACATTCGCTTCGTAGGGACATAGGAAGCTGCCTTATACCAAGTCAGACCTTTGGTCCATCTAGCTCAGTTTTTATATTGATTGGCAGTGACTTCTCCAGGGTTCCAGGTGGGAGTCTCTCCCAGCTCCACCTGCATTAAACATATGACATTCTGCATCCAAAGCAGATGCTCTCTCACTGAGCTATGGAGGTTCCCAGGAGGTGGGTTGTTCTTGCTTACTGGTAAGGGGTGGATTGAGGTGACAGGGAGAGCAGCGTGGTGCAAACCCATCATCGGGAGCACCAGATTGGGTCAGCGGGTGCATTTGCCCTGTACCAACCTCCTCACTGCAACAGCAACCCACCTTGCAGGAAGCTAGCCTAGCAGCTCTGCCACACATGTACTTCCGGAGCCTTATTTCATTTCTTCTCTCCTTTTCCTAGGCCCTTTCCCTGGATTAATTTGTCTGATGACTTTCGAGTGATCCTGCTCCCCCTTCAATTGTATGTATTCACAGTGTCAGCATTTATGCTTTGATGTATATCTTGTCAGATAATTTCACAAAAAGGATTTGTAATCTGGCCTTTACAAGTTCGGGCTCATATAAACCTTTCTCTGATCAGGCCACACCAAACATTTTATCTGCCTCTGGTTCAGGCCTGGTAGTTGGAACCTGAGCTCCACCATTCACCTTTTTATATTGTGATGTGTGTCTTTCATATATCTATATATAAAAAAGTTTAGTGATCCTGAAGTACAAATCTGCTCATTATGACCATGAAATTTCTGTTCTGCTCATGGAGTTCTAAAAACATGTTGAACACAACTCTGTGCCAAGTCATATTGGGAGATATTAAACTGTTATATTGCTTTTTCAGTAACAGAATGTGGTCAGAGGGGAGGAAAACTTCAGCTCTAACAAAGTTTCCGGGGTGCTAATCTTGCCAACTTGGATTGAACCAACTGTAAAATCTATGAAGCTCTGTGTGTGCTGCATGTTGAGCCTATAGGTGGCAAATTCCTTAGGTTGTATCCAACTAAGTCCTAATCAGAGTACAGTGGTACCTCGCAAGATGAATGCCTCGCACAATGAAAAACTCGCAAGATGAAAGCGTTTTGCGATATATATTTTTGGAGACTCACAAGACGATTTTTTCTATGGCCATGCTTCGCAAGACGAAGTAGCCTCGCCACCCTGCGCTCCAGAGGCTATGCGCGAACGGGAGAGCGAGCACATAGACGGCAGACTGTCTGTCTGTCTGGTTGGGTGCAAGGGTCCGGCTGCTGGGGAAGGAGGGAGGGAGCCCCTCCCTGGCCCTCCTCCTGCTTCCCCCTCCCCAAGGCACAGCTGCCTGGGCCTGGGCCAGGCTTGGGCCGAGAGGCGGAGGTGCTCAGCAGAGCCTTAGAACTTTCCGGAGCGGCCATGGTGCTTGGGGGCAATGTGGCTGCTCCTGGGCTCGGCAGGTGAGTCAGCACCGGATGTGCACCCACAGAAAGGGGGAAATGGGGGGCGGGAAAGAGCTCTGGCTCCCAAGGCTGGAGGGCAAGCTGGGGGAAGGGGAAGCGAGCGCGCCGTGGGGCCGGACCTGCAGGAACCCCAGAGGGCAGCGGCGCCTCATGCCCCCCTCACGTTCTTATGACCCCATCAGGCTGAGGGTTGACTTTGTTCTGACTCTTTTTGCCCATAGGAACACCTTAATTAAATTTCAATGCATTCCTATGGGAAACTGCGCTTCGCAAGACGAAATTTTCGCAATACGAAACAACTCGTGGAACAAATTAATTTCGTCTTGCAAGGTACCACTGTAAACCTATTGAAATTAATGGAAACCAAATTATACATATCTAGTAATTTCAATGGGTCTAGTCTGAATAGGCCCAGTATTGAATGAAACCCACAATATTGGACATTTGAGTCCAAAAAAATCTTTGTGGATATTGTCTAAGGAAAGCAGCAACCCCTTGAAAAGACCAATACTTGTCTATCAGTGTAACCAAGTAACTCTAAGAATCTCAGAGGTGTGCAGTCATGTGTCTGCCTGAGACTAAACCAACTCACACTCCCTTGACCTGTGACCTGGTCTAGCCATTTTTAAGCAGTGGTTTACCCTTGCCCTTAACATGGCAGGCAAATTGATCTCTACACATTTCTGATAAGGAAGTCTTATGGTAAGCTGACAGCAGAGCTGACATCACAGGTTGGCCGCATTGGGCGTGTGATGAGACCCACAGCTGAGCAGAAGCCCCCGCTGCCAATCCCTGGAGCCTCCTTGCTCACTTGCTCATCCTCAGCCAACAAACAGTGATTGTTGCAAGGGCAGCAATCAAACTAGTGTATCAAACTAAGACCTGGGAATAAAAAAATTCCTTCAGTAGCACCTTAAAGACCAACTAAGTTTTTATTTTGATACCAAAATAAAAACTTAGTTGGTCTTTAAGGTGCTACTGAAGGAATTTTTTTATTTTACTTCGACCCAGACCAACACGGCTACCTACCTGAAACAAGACCTGGGAGAGCAGGGTTCAAATCCCCCTCAGCCCTGAAGCTCACCAGATGGCCGTGACCTGCCAGTCAGCATCAAGTGTCAGTGTCAAGTACCAAATCAAAACAATTGAGATACATTTAATTGAGGAGAGGATTTGTCAAAGGTGTTGGAAAGTGCTAATATTATTCATGCACTGAAAAATATCTATGTAGTTCAGAAGCCAAAATCTCAGAGGGAACAAAAATTGTGCTGCCTTTCAAAAGCTTAATTTTGAGTGACCTACAGTACCAGATCCCTTTTTAATGATGGAAGGGTTGAACAAATTAATATAATGCACTGACCTACTGGGGCATTCTGTTCTTTTTTCTGTTTTCTTAGTAACAAGAACATCCCCTAATTTTAGCATTTTCTGTAAGATTTCTTATTTCAGTAGTGGTAAAAGAGACACATCACAGTGGTGTGATATAATCCACTTCAAGTGATTTCAATTCTTTTCTTGTCCTTTAAACCCCCCCCCCCAATATAAGAGAAAGAGCTGTGTAGAAGGAAGAGGGGGAAATGGGGTGAAGAAGAGAGACAAATGGAAAATGCAGCCACAGGAGAACTTGTACAAAATTACTGCTCAAATTGGTAAAGAAAGCGGGGACGGGTAGCACTAGGATATTGTCGTTGCTGTTGTTATTTAAATTTCTATACTGCCCCTTCATCTAAAGATCACAGGGGAGAGTTTACAATGTAAAGACACAAAAATACACACCATAATAAACAAAAACAATACCCCCCTTCCAGTTTAAAAGGCCATAGATTGTTTAATTAATCTGGGGAGAAGAGGGATGTTTTTGACGGGCACCTGAAGATATGTAACAAAGGCCCTAGGCGAGCCTCTTTGAAGAGAGCATTCCACAAATGAAGAGCAAGGCCCGCTCTCGTGTTGCTGCCCTTTGGACCTCTAACAGAAGACACCCATGAAGAAGGGCTTCAAGGATGAGTGCAGGGTTCAGTTCATCAGGGGAGAAGTGTTCCTCGTTGATGGCAGCAGCCCCATAGTTGCTCTCACTGCAGCCCCTACTGCGAATCTGGAGCTCCCCTGACCTTGCCACTGCCATGGGTCTTGTCCCATCCTGACAACAAGCACCACTGCTGCTAGTGAAAGGACCCACTGCTGCTCTGCCCTTCATGCGCCACTGCAGGCCTCATTTTGAACCCCCTTTGCACCCCCTTTGACAGGTATGTAGTTGCCAAATTCTCTAATATCTGCTTTGACTCTGGTTTCATTGTGCTCGTGTGTAGAGCAATACCATATGGTGTACTTCAATGTTAAAATGAGGTGATCCATTATCCTATTAGGAATGGGGCATTTCTTCATCTGAAACTGCGCACAACTCAGAAAATAGGGAGCACTTCTAGAAGAAACCGAAGAGTTCCAGGATTTTATCTTTGCTTGTGCTGTTATAGGGCTCGTTCTACGATGTGAGAAGCCATATTTCTGGACTGCTGGAAAGCTATTCAGAGTAAAAAAAAACATTTAGACTTGTACCAAACATACAAAGAGCACAATTATGATTATTTTACATCTTTAGATGAGAAGTGTTTGAGTCTCATTCACTGAAATGTCACATTACAGTTCTTACAAGAGGTGAAATATAGTTGTTATATGAGCAGGAATCCAGGCAAAGTTAAATACAAAGTCCCACTGATTAATTTCAATGAAAGAATTAAGTACGTGCTCAAAATCTCTCCCACTGAAATCAGTGGGATCTGAAGTCCTTAACTGTGGTTGGCCCATAAGCAGAGAAATTACACAGGAACTGGCTTGCTAGTAATTGAAGTGAAGGACTAATCTGGACCTTTTTTTAGGAAGAAGGGTAAAATAAAAATTATTACTATTAATAATATTTGCACCCCTTTTTTCCTCATTTTTGACACCTGAGATATAGATTCAGGTAGGTAGATTCAGTCGTTAACAGTCGTCAACAGGTTTACCATACCCATTGAGTCAATCACCCATCTCCTACCACCCTTCTGGGGGAAACCCCATCCCACCCTCCCACTATATATAAGGGTCTGGTGACTTCTGTTTCAGTGCATCTGAAGAAGTGTATCTGAAGAAGTGTTCATGTACATGAAAGCTTATACCCAGAACAAACTTACAGTAGTTGGTCTCTAAGGTGCTACTGGACAATTTTTAATTTTTTTATTTATTTCACCTAAGATATATCGTAGTTATTTTAGGATTCACCCTATACCTGTGACTATCATTGGTTTTAAACAGTTTTTAATGTTGCATTCTTAAACTGATTTGACCTGTCCTTATGATGAAGGTGGATAAGAAGCTGAATACTGTAATTCTTCTTCATCATCATCATCATCATCATCATCATCATCATCATCATCATAAGTAAAGACTGTCTAACTCGTATACTCCTTGTAACTACAACGCAGCCTGCCATCTTATAGCCAGTTATCTGTGAGTAAGTCCCATTAAGTTCAATAGGCCCTACAGTTGAGTAAATATAAAGGATTGAACTTATCCATTTGGATATCATATAAGTCAAATTTAGGTTCTGTACAGGAATGCAATTTAGCTCATATTTATAGTCACAACAATATAATGAGAATAGTATGTCTACAAGTGAATTAATTTGAATTTTATTTTTCTTCCTTTAAAACAATCACATTTAATTTACCTTGTTCATCTCATAAATATCAAAGTCAGGTTATATAGAAAAGAAATCATGACAGAAATTACCTCCAAATGACAATCTTAGTTTAATAATTGGAGGAACAAAATCAATAAAAAGAACATTTTATTGCTTCAAACAACTCATAGATTTAATATATTGAAAATTAAAGTTTGAGTTTAATGAAGAAAGCAATTTTGTTTCCAGCAACTAGCTTGAGTGAAAAGAAAGCCTTGGGAATTTGAACATCCCATCATACAGCAACAACAGCTCTGGAAACTAAATGTGTCCGCCTTGCCAGATTTGATGTTTTGAAATAGGTTTTATACAGTAGATTTCTTTTCTGTCTGAATTTAGATAAATACAATCAGACAATTTGTTGTGGTTTCCCCTAGCTGGGACATTCATGCTCCCTTTCCTGGAACAATATCCACGTTCATCTTAATTATGATAACTACTTTGCATAAACATTACTTTGCTTGTACAGATTGGCTTTCTCAGTTAAAATGAATGGGAAGCCATGAATACACTGAAGCTAGTATGGGTGTTCTGAAGAGCACTGAAACAGTGTGCTAGACAAGGAACACAAACTTGTTTTCTCTGCTGTATTATTGTGTTCACATGTGAATCCATACATTCACCCAAGTTTTGCAGAATTTTGCTTCTCGTGAATTCTACTGCTCTGCAAAAAGTGGGAGACTTCTATGAACTGTGCCTTTGTGTGGTTTTCCTTCACACTGTGTTCAGCACTGGATTCACCAGAAGATTTTTGAAAGTGGATTTACAAGTCACAAAAATGCCTGCTCGTGGTTAATTTTAACATAAATATCTGCACCAGCCCAGAAATCACTGAGTGAGTATCCCCAGAAAGAAAATGATAGCTACATTTCATTGACTTGATGAAAAACAAAAGCAAGATTTAAAAAAGAAAAACAGGCCAAAAAAAGGAAGCAGTGTTCTTATGAATATAAGATGAAATACTCCCCTTCCAGCTAAAGGCCAAACTGAAGGACCATCAATGACAAAAATGTGACAGATGGAATATCTAGATCAAAGTTCCACACTGACCACTTCTCATCTGTGGGTGTGAAGTGAGATCTTTTTAAGTCTTTTGAAAACCATCTTTTCAAAACAACAGTTCTGAATAGACTCATTCATGTAGTTCTCTCTCTCTCTCTCTCTCTCTCTATATATATATATATATATATCAGATACAGAGATCAAAGACTATAACAATTATTAAGGGATTCCAAATTGCCTTGCAAATGAGTCTCACTTACTGTTCTCAGGCTACCCAGAGATGCAATTAATGCATACTCTTCTGTTCTCCTCGGACTTTCAATACTCTGAATTAAGAACCAGCAAAGCCATTTATATATGTCAAGAGATGTATTAATCAGTAGTCACAGCAGTCTTCTCTCTGCCAAAAAGACCAATCTGAAGCCTAGAATGGACACACGTTGTTTATATTCTGAAACTTTGAATAACACAACAGGTCCAAATGACTGATTATTTGGATAGAAGACATAATTTCATTGATTTGATACCTGTAGGGCTCTAATCCAGCGTCCTTCTGCTAGAGGATGTCCTGGTGAATTCAGTGAGACTTCCAATCAATATGATCAGTCTGAAAGGCTAGAATTTTCAAGACATGAAATTGTCATTGTGGAATTGGTCAGTTCCACCCACTTATTTCTATTGCAGCTATCACCAAATTCCAGATCTAAACTTTCTTTCTTTTTGTTTTTAATTACTTTTGCTCATAGAACATTACAATCAATGGCCCTCTGCCTTTTTTGTCTTGACTTGGCATGTGACAAACTTTTTTCCAAGTTGCTACAGTGTTCCATGCCCCTAATTAGGTTCAAACCATTGAAACTTCTGTAAGTTTTTAAGTCTGCTCCTTTCACCACCCGCAGCACAAATTCTCCTTATTAACTTCTGTTCTCTTCTGGCCATGGCTTTCTTCCTTCTATCACTTTCATGAACACAATTTGTCTTTAAAAAAGAAAAGAAAAGAAACATAGGATGCCATTTTAGAAAATCGTGCAATTAGAATCTAAAAGGAATCTTGAGTAGAGCTTTTGAGCTCTCTGGTTACAAACAACAACAACAACAACAACAGCAACAGCAACACTATGTATCCTGTAGATGTAGAACATGTATACATTTATGATCACTTGAATACTTCCTAGAGGGTGGTGGAACAAAAGTAGTACAAAAAGAGAAGAATCTCTGAAATAAAAAATGGGGGGGGGGGGAATTCCTTAACTGACTTCCCATCCTCTCTTTCCATAGTTCCTTCCCCCCCCCTGTTTTTCTCGTGTTTTCTTGGTTCATCCCATCTACCGCAACCCCTTATATAAACTTCAGTTATTTCTTACACTGCTGAAAATCTTACCATCCAGCTAGGTTGATTGTCTGTTTATAATACTTTTCCATATATTCAGTAAAATATATCCAATCCTCTTTATATCCTTCAGCATTTTGCTTTCTCATTCTAGTGGTCATCCCTGCTAGCTCCACATATACTAACAGTTTGCTATGCCATTCTTCTTTTGTTGGTATCTTATCTTTTGTTGGTAACTTATTGGTACCTTTTCCATTTTTGCACTAGTAACACATGTGCAGCTGTTGTCTCACATAGGAAAAAAATTCTCTCTTTTCTGGTGACTTCTGCTGTTATTAACACTAATCGCAATGCTTCTGGGTTTTTAGGAAAGGATTTTTAAAGCATTTTTAAAAGTTCATTACAGGGTTGCCTTCAGATGTATTCTAAATATCAGATAGTTCTTTGTCTTCTTGACATCTGAAGGGAGGGTGTTCCACAGGCGGGCGCCACTACCAAGAAGGCCCTCTGCCTGGTTCCCTGTAACTTGGCTTCTTGCAGTGAGGGAACTGCCAGAAGGCCCTAGGCACTGGACCTCAGAACGATGGGGGTGGAGACGCTCCTTCAGGTACACTGACCGAGGCCGTTTAGGGCTTTAAAGGTCAGCACCAACACTTTGAATTGTGCTTGGAAACATACTGGGAGCCAATGTAGATCTTTCAAGACCGGTGTTGTGTGGTCTCGGCAGCTGCTCCCAGTCACCAGTCTGGCTGCCGCATCCCCTGAATTTTTCGTCTCGACCTATTTTCAGGTAATTTTGAGTTCAATGCAAATTTTATCATTGCATTTCAGTCATTTAAGTTATGCATGAGACATGTAGCAATAATGTGTGTGGGACATAGCTCCAGTAGGGTTAGCAGAAATTTGTCTCAGTGCCTTCTTACAACCTTCTGACACTGACAATGGTCTGATTTTGCTCCGACATCTCAGAGCTCCATGACTCCCACTATGTTATGTTGCAGCACTTGCATCAGACAATCCTCTAAATGTCAGACCAGTTTTCTCCTCCACTTTCAGAGAATATCTTTGAATCTGAAACAGGAACTCCTGGCAACAGGTACGGTGACAGTTTGCAGTCTTCCCACTCCCCACCCCACCCCAGTGAACAGCTCGGTTGTTTGCAATGTGACCATTTCCCAGCTCAACAGTTCAGCAAGTGTAATCCATCTATTTACATTTACATACTCACCAGTAAGTGAGTGAATTTTAAAGTGGTCTGATTGTTGAAAGCAGGGGAAAGAATAAGCATAAATGGGCACTCTGGAATAAAAAAAGCTTAATAGTGTTCACTTTGTTCCGTCTGCCACGAAGTCCTTTCTGGGTTGGGAATCTTTTGTGCTTTTATTTAAATTAGAAGACAGAATTTCACAAGATCCTTTTCCCCTGAGAATCTCTGGAGGTTTTTTTTACTGCTTGAATCAGAGTGAGATGCATTGGGGTGGGGGGGAGAAGAACATACTTGTTGTGCTCAAGGAAAACGAAGTGTTAATATATCAGGAAAGTGCTGGCTTAATGCAACTTGGAAAATGTGTGTTTCCCAAGTGAGCTCTCCGATAAGCTGCCTACATACACAGTAAGTGGTGGCAAAAGGCTTTTATGACTCTATCTCTAACTCAGCAATCTCAACATGCACTTAAATATTAGTTTACAAGCTGCAGGTATTAAGTAAACGCCAGAGGGAAAACAAACAGAGGCAGCATTAAACACAAGGACACAAGGCTCGAGATGAAACATCTTCTGACCAACCACGAGGCAAATGCTCATTTTAAAGCTTCAGGATAGACTGAGATCAGAAGGAAACTGGAGGGGTGACCACATTTTGGGTCCATGCGATTAGAATCTGATCCAAATGCTATTTAGGTTGCATCTATAAAGAAATTGCTGGTGGCGGTCTTAAGTGAAACTGTGTGCTGAAAATGGCACAGATTAAGCAACTATTGTGAGAAATATAGAGATGGGTGGGATCTTGGAAGTCATTTAGTCTGACCCCCTGCTAAATGCAGGATCCACCATGGAGGAGGCAACTGCAGTGGGCTGTCCTGAAGCAAAACTACTGCTGAAGTTGATAGGCTTATCATGGACATCCAGCTATTAGCAATGATAACAGCAGCAACAACAACAACAACAAATCTTTATTACGGTCAAAGACCAGATAACAAGTTAAGACAATCCATAAATCAAATATAAGATTAGAAGTTTGAATTTTGTTAAAAGATTAAAATCCACTCCAAGAAATTGGGATTTAAAGTTAAAATTTAGAATTTAGAATTTTAAATTAATGGATCTCTACTTAGCAATGATAATAATAGGACTTCCATGAACAGAAGCAGTAAGCCTCCAAACACTAGAAGCCAGAATAAATCAGGGAAACCCCATCCTCTTCACTGACTGCTTGTCAGACTTTCCCTGCCCAGCCTTTGTTGGAGACAGCATTGGATTTGATAGCACTGCAAGTCCAGCAAATCAATTCTTTAGTTCTAGAGCTCCCGAAGTCTCTCAACATTACAGATCCGTTCTCAAGAGTGGCTGGGTGGGGTCAGCCACTGGGAGACATAGTAGGGTGCAGAGGAGGAGCCCAGAAAGCCCCACTGTATGAGCAGTTTTCCTCTTGATCTTCTATGGATCCATCAAAGAATATATATGGACTATGATTTACTGTATTGTGATTCTGTTTAACGTCTCCCTGGCCAATCCCAAACCATTTCTTCTCCTAACTTGCCTTGCCTGTTGTAGGAATAGCTGCAAGGTTTGTATGTTGGTTTTTTTTTGCTGAATATGCATCTGAACAAATACCACTTCTCCTTTCTCTGATAATTTGCCTAGAAACCAGAGGAAGACAGGCTAGAGAATTAAGCTTTTCAGTAGTGTGGTCTGCTTAACACATATAAAGCGTCTTTCCAGAACAGACCTTACAATATTTCCTTTAGGGAACCAGTTAAGGACCAAGACAAGAATTTGATGATAGTAAGATCTATAGTTTGAATTGCTGACAAAACCCAATAGACATTTGGGGCAGTGACATTCATATGAACTTTCCCACCCGTTCAGAACTTATTATCAGAGAGCTTTTTTCCAGGGTCTTTCTGTTCAGGGAAATTGCAGAAGTTCAACCAGCCGGTAGACTTTGATTAGTAAAGATTTATGTGCATTGGTTTTAGTTCAAGGTGTCTCTTGTCATCTATTGCCTATTAGCTATTATGTGCACTAAATTTACACAGAACATAATTCTGAAGAGGGGCTGACACTGCCACAGACATAACGGGGTGGTTGTTTTGTTTTTAAAGACCACAGCCAATTCAAAAGATTGCTGCTTGATAGATTATACTAGCACTGCCTTGTTAAGAGGGCCACAAATCACTATCAACATCAGAGATGAACTGACACTTGTGTGGCCTGTCAAGCCAGCCATGGAAGTCAAGAGTTACTTACCTGAGGTATTTGGCCTGTGAGTTTTCACTAAAATCCATTCCTCCTTCCACCCTTCACACCACCTCCAATTGACCACACTGTGCTTGATGTGGGTTAACATATTATAAGAATCTTGAGTATAAGAGTCCTAGGAGTCTGCCTCATCACAGAAAGCTGAGCCAAAGAACCTTCCATCTAATCAATCTAATCATTCTTGAATCACGAATCTTCTCAGATTGCATTGAATTTGCCAATTCTGCTACAAGGGCTTCTTTAGGGCCATCATCAGGGACAAACAGATTGGCAGGCACTATAGGAATGTCCTGTTTTGGATGGTGGCCCCATGTTTGTGGAACTCCCTCTGAAAAGGGATGGATCTGGTTCCATTTTTATTCACTTTCAAACAGACATTGAAAACCTTTCTGCTTTTATCTGCCCTTAGCTAAGATGCTGTGCTGGGTATTTTGTAAGTGGTTCCTGCTTTGATGGTAGTTGTTTTCTCTTACTTCCTGGAATGGGCTGCATAGTGTTTTTAGACTGCTATTGTAGTTGTATCATTGCAATCAGATTATTTTAGTTAAATACGTTTTCAAGCACTGTAGCATTCATCATTATTTTCTCACTCCCACCTTTTTTTGAAAAAAAAATACAAATTATAACCCTGCCCACCCCTACACCCTGTCCATGCTTTATACCGTACGGTACTACCATCCCAGGGATCTGGGTGGTGCTGTGGTGTAAACCACTGAACCTTGGGCTTGCCAATCGGAAGGTCGGCGGTTCGAATCCCTGTGACAGGGTGAGCTCCCATTGTTTGGTCCCAGCTCCTGCCCACCTAGCAGTTCGAAAGCACATCAAAGTGCAGATAGATAAATACCTCCAGTGGGAAGGTAAATGGAGTTTCTATGCGCTGCTCTGGTTCGCCAGAAGCGGCTTAGTCATGACCCGGAAAAACTGTCTGCGGACAAACGTCAGCTCCCTCGGCCAGTAAAGCGAGATGAGTGCCACAACCCCAGAGTCGTTCGTGACTGGACTTAACTGTCAGGGGTCCTTTACCTTTACCTTTACTACCATTCCAACTCCTGATTTTGGATAAGCCATTCCATTAGTCCCATATCTACACTGCAATATTTCCACCCATAAAAACAGATGGAAGACATTGGCAAAGTTTTGAGATTACTAAGATCTATATTCTCCAAAATGGCAAGCTGAATTAGTAAATAGTGTGCTTAGTCATGCTGGCCACATGACCCGGAAGCTGGCCACATGACCCAGAAGCTGTACACCGGCTCCCTCGGCCAGTAAAGCGAGATGAGTGGTGCAACCCCAGTGTCATCCGCGACTGGACCTAACGGTCAGGGGTCCCTTTACCTTTTTACCTTTAGTGTCCATGAAATTTCTAAGGATGATTCCAGAATGAATCAGCATACGTTTATGAAATAAAAAAATATGGCGTATGGGGGCAGAGGTGTTTGGTTAGAAAGCTTAGAAAGATGAGGAAAGTATACACCCCCAAAAGCAACAGAAACTCAGTTGAAACATTTCTAACTTCAAAGGTGACAGAGCAGAAAACTATTAGAGGAAGAGTTGTTTTAAAACTCCCTGCTGCTCTTTATCCTACAACAGGGAAATACCATAGCATCTAGAGAATGAAAATAGAATTAAAGAAAAATGGTGCAGGTATATGTTAATCGAACCAAACAACTATCAGGATAACAACAGCTGTACTATTTAGAGGAGTGGTGAGGAATCTCCAAATGTTGCTGGGCTTCAAGCCCCAAGTCCCTTGCTCATGTAGACTGGAGTTGGTGGGGGGGGGAGAGTCCAGATGCATCTGGAGAATCACAGGCTCCCCACCGCTAATCTAGAGGATGCACCAAATTTCCTAAATGTAAAATAGTGTGATTCTGACAGCTGACAGGAGTATTATTGCAACAGAGTCTCGGGATCCTCGTAGTTGTGACAACACTAAATTTGCATCCACCACAGAAATCACGCTTACACATCAAGCTTCTTTTTCCAAAACCTCTGGTAGTACTTACCTCTTGTCAAGATTTCCCACATTACCTGTTTCCCCTCCCTTTCCAGTGGCAGCCAATGATGTGAGATAGAGAAGAGGAAATTTGGAGTGTCGTGTTGGCACAGCTCATTTCCATCTGACCTAGGAAGGCAGGACCTTGACTGATTTCAGCTACAGAGGTGGCTGCTGCAGTTGCAGGCGCCTGAGACAATCTAGTTCTTGAATCCAGCAAAACCAGTCCCCTGCGCTCTGTCTAGCCCACTTCCATCCAGCCTGGGAGGGCATGGCTCCAGCGACAAAGTCTCTTCCTGTTGCTGACAGTGCCTAGAATGTATTTCTTCTGTTTAGGGAAATGTCAATGGGAATGTTTTTGTTAGCTTGCTCATGTACCGGTAGGTATATAACACTATGCAGTATTTGTGAAATGTGATCAATATGATTATGCTTTGTTCTATATATATAATGATTTCTTTATTGTTCTTCTGAGCCACTTTATCATCATTTAGAAAAAAAGCATCTAAATTCACTTAACGATACAGTGGTACCTCTGTTTACAAACACAATTGGTTCCGGAAGTCTGTACTTAACCTGAAGCGTACTTAACCTGAAGTGAACTTTCCCATTGAAAGTAATGGAAAGTGGATTAATCTGTTCCAGATGGGTCCGCGGAGTACTCAACCTGAAGCGTACTTAACCCGAGGTATGAGCGTAATTGGTTCCGGAGGTCTGTACTTAACCTGAAGCGTACTTAACCTGAAGCAAACTTTCCCATTGAAAGTAATGGAAAGTGGATTAATCCGTTCCAGACAGGTCCGTGGAGTACTTAAACTGAAAATACTCAAACCGAGGCGTACTTAAACCGAGGTATGACTGTAGTGATGTGTGTCAGCATTGCTTAAAGCTGAGTGGAATCTTTTCAGGAAACATTTTGCTGATGAAATGTTATGAGATTTTTCTTTTTTCAGACCCTGAGAAAAAGAAGGCCACTTTGCAAAAAATAAAATAAATAAAAAAAATCCTTCAATATTTCCCAATGTTTTCATGACAGGTGCCACAACCACCCACAACTACGCACCCACACACTACCGGTAATTAAGGGCCATTGTGGAAGATGCAGAATGGTGGCCAGAAATCTTTTTCCAACTATAGGTCTTCAACCAGAGTGACCAAACCAGGCTTGAGGCCAAATTGAAATGGGTCAAAGTGATGGCTCTGTAAGAGTGCCAACTAGTTTGGGCCTCAGCCTTAATAGAAGCTGCAAGGAGTATGTGCTATAAATGGAAAACAAATGTGTATGTTTATTAGAGTATAAACCAATTATGAACAAAATCCTTAACTCTGGAGATTTTCTTGTTTCAGAACCACTTGAGTTGCCCCCCACAACCAATGTGTATGCATATATATATATATATATATATATATATATATATATATATATATATACACACACACACACACACACACACACACACAAACTCTGCTCCAAAAGCAATCAAGCATACAGCAGATCGTTGTGAAATGGACAAATTAGGCTCCAGTCAATTTCTGAGAGCTATTTACTTAAGTCTACATGCTTTGTTCACAGATGGTTTTTATCTAGGTCTACAAATTCTCATAAAACGATAAAAGAGAGGGGGAAATCCATTTTGATGGTGTGATGTATCTGGCAAACGAGAACTGTGCTGAGCCTCCAATTAAAACTGACAAGTCTTTAAAATGCTTAATCCCACAGATGCAGTATGACAATCCCAAAGTGTAGAGCATAAATGATATGTTGCAGTCATCTGCTACTGTTTAAGGATGGTTTGGGGTTTTGTTTTGTTTTGTTTCTTTAAAGACTAGACAGCAAGGAAATCCAGTTAACTGATTAGCAAGGCAAGAGTGCAAATTAAAAATAAAATGGTTTGGGGACTGAAATATTTACTGTTGAACTCTTCTGCCCTTTCCTATTTTCTTGCTCAATATGAACCACATTAGGCAGACATCCGAGGACCTAAATGAACTTGCAAATTATTATTTTTCCTTGAAATTGTCTATTAAGGGGAAATGAGCAAAAGTGATTAGTTTTCGAGCTCAGCTTGGACAATGGGTGCTGTATTTTAAATGGTCCTTAATTTAGGCTCAAGTGTTTAATTTCAACTTTCTGATCGCAGCAGCTCTGCATTCTCTGCAGGTATTTGTCACAGTGGCCGGAGTGGACTACTTCAGAGTAACGACGCTACGCAGCTCTGCATTTTATTCTTTTATTGGTGCTGCGTATTTACAGTGCTCAAGTCATTGCTATTTACACGGAGCGATGTTGTCAGTCGGTTTCAGAACCTCCTAATGGCTTTTGGCGCGTCTTTCTCCAACACAAAAGCTTTGGCAGACCCATCCTCTTGCCCCTCCTCTTCCTGCGTAATTCTGGAGTTGGGGGGATGGGTCTTCCCCCCTTACTTGCCCCTTCCTGTCCCACCTGGGACCCTGGCTCCTCTACCTTGCCTGAGCCTCGGACACGACTTCCTGCTTCCCCACTGGAATCGGAACTCTCCCTGCTTTCCCCTTTGCTCGGGGACGGGCTTGAACTCAGGAGGGGAGGGACTTCGCGATATCCCCTGTCCCTCACATCCACCCCCCTCCCAAGCTCTCCTTCACCCCTCCCCAGGCCCCCCCCCATGTGTCGGTGACGACTGGAAGCCTAAAAACTCGGTGCTCTCCGAGCCCGTTGGTGTGAACACCTCCCCCCAGTCCTGCGAGCCCCCCCCTTCCGCCTGGGAGGACGGGAATCCCAAAAAGTCCGTGGCGTCAGAGCTGGTGGGGGTAAAAATGTTTTGCCAATCTGCTCCTTCCTCTGACTGGGTGGATCTTGGCGACACCCATACCTCATCCTCTGGTTCCTCAAACTCCGCTTCCCAGCGCCATGGTGAGCTGTTCTCCCGTGCCTCCTCCTCCTCCCCCTCCCTTTCCATGTGCCAGGGCTTGGGTCTGTGGGGAAAGAGGGCGTGAAATTCTTCCACCAAGAATTCCTCCTGTATCTGAGTGGCGGGAACCCATTCATTCTGGGACGGTGGAGCATCCTCCCATGCCATGAGGTACTCCAGGCCCCCCACCCCCCACCTTGAATCCAGGATGGCCGTGGCCTCATTGAGTTGCTCCCTGCTTTCCCTCTCCCCCCCTCCCTCGGGGGTTTGTTCGCTGTCTCTGAGCCTGCTGCTTTCCCTGTACGGCGACAGCAGCGATCTATGAAACACTGGATGCACCCTCATGTCCTCTGGCAGTGCCAGCCTGTATGCCACCGGGTTGACCTGTTGCGTGACCGTGAAGGGGCCCAGCCATTTGGGTGCCAGCTTTTTGCACCTCCCTCTGGTGGGAAGGCCCTCCGAGGACAACCACACCTTGTCCCCCACCCTGATGACCTCCCCTTGTCGCCTGTGGCGATCTGCCCCCTTTTTGTACGCTTCCTTGGCCCTCTCCAAGTGTTCTCTGAGCTGCTGGTGCACCGTCTCCAGTTCCTCTGCCCAATCCTCAGCCTGTGGGCCCTCCTCCTCCTCCTCCCTCTCCCTCTCTGGGAAAGATCTGAGGTCGCGCCCGTAATTGGCCTTAAAGGGCGACACCCCTGTGGAGACGTGCACTGCATTGTTGTAGGCAAATTCTGCTAGTGGCAAGCGATCCACCCAGTCCGTTTGCCGCTGGCTGACGTAGCATCTCAGGTACTGCTGCAGAATGGCGTTGACCCTCTCCGCTTGTCCGTTGGTCTGCGGGTGTCTAGCCGTCGACAAGCTGACCTCCACCTGCAGGAGGTTCATGAGCCGCCGCCAGAACCTGGAAACAAATTGGCGGCCACGATCCGAAATAACCCTTAAAGGTAATCCATGCAGTCTGAAAATGTGATCAACAAACAGTTTGGCTGTCTCTTCTGCCGAGACTGCCCTGGCACACGGTATAAAGTGACACATTTTGGACATGAGGTCCACCACCACCAACACTGCAGTCTTACCCCTGGACGAAGGCAGATCTGTGATGAAGTCCATGGACACCACTTCCCACGGCCTGTGTGGTGTGGCTAAGGGCTCCAGCAACCCTGGTGGCGCTGCTCTGACCACCTTCGCCCGCTGGCAGGTGGTACAGCCCCTTACATAGTCTCGAACATCTTCCCTCACCCCTGGCCACCAGAAGTGTCTCATGACTAGGTGAGTGGTCTTGTCCCTTCCAAAATGCCCCGCTGTAGGGTTGTCGTGCATCTGCTTGAGGACCGTACGTCGAAGCTGGGTGGTGGGTAGGTACAGCGCACCCTTGTAGAAAAGCAGCCCTCTGCGTTCTGCAAAGTCTTTTGCCTGCTCCCTCCCCCCTCTCAGTTCTCTGAAGATGCGGTTGGCAAATTCATCCGCTGCCGTCAGTGCTGTGAGTTCTGCCTCGCTCACCACTGCTGCTCCGCAGGACCATGCCGACGGGGGGAAAATGTGCCTTGGGGCTGGTGGCGCCTCCTCCTCCATGTACTCTGGCTTGCGGGAGAGGGCATCCGCCCTGACATTCTGCTCTCCTGGGATGTAGTGTATGGAGAAGTTGAAGTTCGAGAAGAACTCCGCCCACCGTATCTGCCGCTGGTTGAGCACCCTGGCAGTTCTCCAGAACTCCAGGTTCTTGTGGTCTGTGCACACCTGGATGGGGTGCTTGGCGCCCACCAGGAAGTGTCTCCAGTGCTGGAACGCCGCGTGGATCGCAAGAAGTTCCCGATCAAAAACTGTGTAGTTTCGCTCGGGCTGGGTCAACTTCCTGGAGAAGAAGGCACAGGGTCTCCACTCTCTGTTGGCGTCCAGTTGCAACAAAATGGCGCCCACAGCCTTATCAGAAGCATCTGTTTCAATGCGTAGGGGCGCGTCCTGAACCACGTGGAACAGGTTCTGGTCTGAGGCGAACACCCTCTTGAGGCTTTCGAACGCTGCTTGCGCCTCTGGTGTCCACCTGAACTTCTGCTTGCCTCTCAGGCAGTCAGTGATGGGAGCCGTAACTCGAGAGAAGTTCTTGATGAACTTCCTGTAGAAGTTGGCAAAGCCTAGTAGGCGTTGGGCATCTTTGCGCGTCCTGGGGCTGTGCCAGTCCAGGATGGTCTGCACCTTGTCCTTGTCCATTGCCAGCCCCTTGTCTGACAGCTTGTAGCCCAGGAAGTCCACCTCCTTGGTGTGAAACTTGCACTTCTCCAGCTTCACATACAGGTGGTTCTCCTTCAGGCGCTGTAACACCTCCCTGACGTCCTTCACGTGCTGCACTGGGTCGTTGGAGTAAATAAGGATGTCATCCAGAAAGACCAAGCATTTCCTGAAGAGTAGGGACCCCAGGACGTGGTGCATGAAGGCCTGGAAGCATGCTGAGCCCCCTTGCAACCCGAAGGGCATCACCAGATATTCAAAAGAGCCCAGAGGCGTGAACATCGTGGTTTTCCACTCATCGCCTTCCCGGATCCTGATCAAGTTGTACGCCCCCCTCAGGTCTAGCTTGGTGAAAATCTTGCCTCTGCGTGCCGCTGTCAGGAGATCATCCACTCTGGGCATGGGGAAAGCCACTGGCTCTGTCACCGAATTCAGCCGTCTAAAATCCACCACAAGACGGCGCTGTTGCGTGTCTTTCTTGTCCACCCAGAAGACCGGGCTGCCCCCTGCTGCCTTGCTTTCTCTGATGAACCCCCGCTTGAGGTTCTTGTCGATAAAAGCGCGCAGATCCTCCAGTTCCTGGTCTGACATGGCGTACAGCTTGGCTGGGGGTATAGTTGCCCCAGGCACCAGGTTGATCTGGCAGTCAAAAGGCCTGTGTGGGGGCAGGTGGTCGGACTCCGCTTCACTGAAGACCTCCTGCAGGTCCCAGTATGGTTTGGGTATCGCCTCACCCCCTTTGACGTGCATGGTGGCCACCGTGGCTATCGGAGGCCCCTCCCCTGGTTGGTGCTGCATGCAATGTTCCAGGCAAAAGTCCGATCCAAAAGTGATGCATCTCTGATGCCAACTTATGGAGGGGTCGTGGCGCGCCAGCCAGCTCATGCCCAAAACGATTGGGGGGTCTGAGATGGTGGTGACGTTGAATGCCAGTGTCTCTGAGTGCCTTCCAACCGTCATTCTCATGGGGGGGGTTTGATGAGTGATGGCCCCTCCCAGCAGCTCTCTGCCGTCAATGGTTGCCACGTGCAGAGGAAAATCCAGCTGCAGAAGCTGGATCTGGTGCTCTTCTGCAAAGTTTCTCGAGAAGAAGTTGGCTGAGGCACCACTGTCAATTAGGGCGAGGACCGTCAATGGATAGCCATTTGGGAGCGTGAGCGTCACTTCTAGAACCACTCCTGCTCTGGGAGGGGTGGGCTGGCTCTGCTCCTCTCTGTGCGGGTGGGTGGGCTGGGGCTGTTGTCTGCTGACTGTGCCTGGCTGCCGCCCCTTGTCTCCTGCAGCCAGGCTTTCCCGTTTCCCTGCTGTGGTGCTGCGTCAGTGGGGGAGGGCACAACCGTTCCCGCCTTTCCTTGCCACTCCCTGCGATGTGGGCAGTCTCTGACGAGATGCTGGGGGGAGTTGCAGAGAAAGCAATTCCCACCCCTTCCCTCCTTGCGTCTTGGCGCCGCTGGGGTTTGAAAAGCCCGCGCGCGCGCGCTATCAATCTGCATGGGTTCCTGGTCCTGACTGGCCCCAGGCGTGGCTTGAAAGGGTTGTTGAGGGAGTGGCTTCTCCTGCGACCGTGGGAACCAAGCCCGCTTTGCGCGCGTTGCTTGCTTGTCGCTCCATCTGGATTCCTGCCTCACCCCCACCGCCAGAGCCGCTTTGCTCAGTTGATCCATATTACTGGGCTTTGGACCTCTCGAGAGCTCATCCTTCACCTCCTCATGCAACCCCAAGTAAAACGCCGCTTGCATTGGGGCAGACTCCAGATCCCACCCCAATCTGTGCACCAGCATGGTGAATTTCGCCCAATACGCGCGAACTGTCATATTTCCTTGGCGTAAATTATGAAGTTCCTCCTTAGTCTGGTCCATATGACTATCGGACGAATACATCGTTTTCAAACCTTCTAGAAATAGTTTGACATTCTTCATGCAAGGATTCCTTGTTGCAATTAACGGTCTTAGCCACTCCCTGGCCGCCCCTGTAAGGTGCTCCACAATAAACGCTACTCTGTGCTCATCATCAGGGAACTCATCGTGGTGCAGCTCAAGAGCATACACAATCTCAGTCTCAAAGCCCTGAAACTCCTTCGGGTCTCCATTGAACTTGCTTACTAGGGTCCCGGCTCTCCTTCCTGGCAGCACTTGGACTTGGGGTGCCCCTCCCGCCTTGTTTTTCTCTGCATCCAGCTTGTTTTGGAGGTCTACCGCCACCGCCCTTAAATGCTGCTCTTTTTCCTGGAGCTCTCTCACCTGTTCCGCAAGTTGTAGCCGGTCGTCCTGGACCTTCTTAGTCTCCTCTTTAGCTGCCTTCAATTCTCCCTGCGCCTGCAGCGACAGCTGTTGCAGTTCTAGCTGGGCTTGCTCAGCGATCTGCCGCCACTTCTCCGCCTCTGACACGCTCATCCCGGCAACTCCACAGTAGCCCAAAAATGATTAGGAGGTTGCTGTCACAGTGGCCGGAGTGGACTACTTCAGAGTAACGACGCTACGCAGCTCTGCATTTTATTCTTTTATTGGTGCTGCGTATTTACAGTGCTCAAGTCATTGCTATTTACACGGAGCGATGTTGTCAGTCGGTTTCAGAACCTCCTAATGGCTTTTGGCGCGTCTTTCTCCAACACAAAAGCTTTGGCAGACCCATCCTCTTGCCCCTCCTCTTCCTGCGTAATTCTGGAGTTGGGGGGATGGGTCTTCCCCCCTTACTTGCCCCTTCCTGTCCCACCTGGGACCCTGGCTCCTCTACCTTGCCTGAGCCTCGGACACGACTTCCTGCTTCCCCACTGGAATCGGAACTCTCCCTGCTTTCCCCTTTGCTCGGGGACGGGCTTGAACTCAGGAGGGGAGGGACTTCGCGATATCCCCTGTCCCTCACAGTATTCAAGATGTTCAGCCTGATTAATTGGGCAAGCTGGATTTCTCATATTTTGAGCCCACTTGAAAGGGGAAGTAAGAAATGAATTGTGCCAAAAGGCTTTGGTCTATTTTTTTATTAATCGAGCAGATTAGACGGATCATGAAAACAATCTTCTAATTTATAAGAGTCAATCTCATATCTTGTTAAACAAGAGTTATTATTATTGAACTTAAACCGCTGAAGTGTGCTATACCAAAGGCCACATTCCGCGCAGCAGAATGCCACTTTGAACACTAGCATGTTAACCACATGCTAATAGGTTCTCAGCAGGCTGATAAGGTATTGATTATCTCAGCTTGTATAATTCGTATCAAGACAGGACAGTGTAGTTAACTGGAATATAGTGCTTCCTTCTTGCTACCTGAATCTGACTCACATTCTCATCAGTCACTTCATTCAGGGCTGTGGTAACAGACAGACGGCTTTGTCTGTAGGTGGATGGATCCCTTTTGTGTAGAAAAGGACCGAACACCATTATACCCTGGCCTAGAAAAAAAAAAACCCTGCAGCTCCTATTATACCTACTAGCATTAATCTAAACAGTAGTTGGGAGTGCCAAATGGAAAAGCCTTTCAAAACAGTTTCCCTTTGTTCCCTTGCTAATGTGTATGTTGAAATTATCCTCCATTTTATATTTTCTTCATCTTTAGGTAGACAGGAATAGAGCGGAAGGGGATACAAAGACTATGTGTGATTACAACGGCCAAGTGAGGAACTTATTCATATTGCAGCCATCTGATATATTATTTTAAATTACTTTGACAGAGAGCACTTGACTATTGTGTCTAAAACTTATACACAGGCATGAAGAAATTTTAAAGTGTTTCTATTCTCTCCATTTACCTCAACTAAAAAGTTATTCTTATTTAAAAAAACCCAAAACTTGGCATATCTTATGCAAAATTCAGAAGCGAGGTAGCAAGATGTATAATGAACTCTGCCATGCATTACAACTTCTGTGCATGCTGTGAAAAGAAGCATAGAAAGTGCTATCCTCCAAAGAGGATTAAATGCTGGAGAAAACAGTCGTTTCTTGTCATTAACAGCAGGGCAAAAAGGTAGAAATATGACACATTGTGTGTTTGTTTGTATAAAGCATTGTCCCAGATTTCTGACATGGACCACATGTTGGAGTAGCTGACATGCTTTGGATAAACAGAAAATAAAACATCAAAGACCAGAATAATATTTTATTGTTCAATAGCTTCATGTTAATATGGTGGGTCTGACAGGCTGATTTCAATATGGGGCAATTCCACTGGGAAGATTGGTGATAACTTGTGTGAAATGTATATACAAGTTGAACTTGGTGTGTGAGTTATTTCATATTCATTATTTCCAATTCAGCTCCTATTATACCCACCAGCATTTATTTAGTAGTTGCAGTGGCAAATGGAAAAGCCTTTCAGATCAGTAGGATGGGGCTTACCTAAAAAGGGCAATATAAAGGGCAATATAAAGGAAGCCTTTTCCCAAATCTTCCCCATGTTTGGGCTAATGTCCCCAAAAGCACACATGGACATAGCTGCCATTTATCCCTTTTTTAAAGGGATTTTCCCTTATGCTGAATAGGCTTCCTCATGAGAAAAGGGAAAACTTGGCAGCTATGCACATGGAGCGGGATGGGCGAGGTATGCATCTTCTCTTGGATGTAGCTGTGAAGGCAAATGTTCAAAGGAAGAGGGGTGGTTTTTCTTGCATCCAATATCTTACCAATGAGGACACCTGCCCTCAAGCCCACCCCTCCTTTCTAAAGCAACAGTAGTCTATGAGATGCCACAGTTCCTTGCTCATGAAACTCTGACTGAGATACCCATTAGCTGGGAAATGGGATTCTCAGGTGTCTGTGGATGGTGTTGGCCAGGTCGGGGTGTCTTCTCTGAGATATGCTGAGTTTCCATATATTAGTGGTAGAAGGCATGCTTCAAATGATGCAAGAGGGGGGTACCGGGGTGGGGGGGAGTGGGGGAAGGGGGGCTTCAATGATAAAAAGGACTGCTTCTCCTCTCCTACTACACTTGGGGATTCTCTGGTGGCAGGGGGGTCTCGGGGATAGTAGTGGGGGGAGGGGTAGGATATAAAATGAAAGAAAATAATGAAGAGGAATTAAAAATTATGATAAAGGGAATTGCCAAAGAGGATTAAAAAATGAAAATCAGAAAAGGGGGGAAGGGGAAGTCCATAAGAAAAATGGATGTTTAAAATTGGATTTGTTTTGTTTGTCTGCCTTCTTTTTTTGTTAGTTATATGTTATATTGTATGTTTTTTATGTTTATTCTGTTAAAATGGAAAATTGAATAAAAGTTATTTACCAAAAATAATAATAATCAAATGATGCAAGAGGGCTGAGCTTCAATTCCTAACACCTCTGGTTAAAATGACGAGTTAGCAAGTGACCTGAAAGTGATCTGCCTGAGGCCACTCAGAACAGTCAATACTGAGCTAAAATATGGACCCCATATCTTCTATTTCCCTTCTGTAAGTATTCAGGGACACATCTCTTAAGAATTGGGGATGTGTTCAGTGAAAGTTGTGAGGGGTTGCTTTGCAACCAAGAAGCTGAAATTATGCAAGAAACCACTTCACTAGTGGTGGTGGTGGTTGATTGGGGGGGTGGGGGGCTGATCTGTTCCACATTGAGTGGATAGGCCCATAACTTAACAGAAGGCAGATGAGTGTTGCTCCTCAACAAGGCAGAATGCACAGGTGGCAAGGTCATTTCAACAGTCCCAATGTGGAGGTGTCTTCCTTAGATGATTCAAGGGCCATATTTGGACTTGTGAGCCAGAAGTTGCTCAAGCCGGCTTTAATGCTTATGGGGATCTGCAAAGTAAACATCATTATACACACTATACACACACATGCACAAACACAATGCAGATACAGTTCTAAACTTTCAAAAGACCAGCTTTTAAAAAAAACCTAAAAAACCCCAACACTGCAGAATTCTGATGCAGCCTCGTATCCATGAATACAAACATTTGAACTAACTTCATTCCTTGTGCTGTGAATGAAATATGTGAACAAGGAGGAGTACACAGATACCTGTTTCTCTAAGCACAGCTCTAAAACCTTGGCCCTGAAATATTATTACAATCAGTAAAGCTGTTATTAAATACTAAATAAAACACTGATTTGTTGCAAAGATTTATAGGCTAGCACTAAATATACTACTGTGGCTAATAAACCTTAATCTTTTACTGCTCTCTTTATTATCATCACATTGCTATGGTTATAGCCACGCTCTGCTCCTCTTATAGATAATACATTAGTAGCCATCAACATTAAAAAATGCATAGAAGCCATCAGCCTGGGACTATCCAAGTGCCATCAAATGCTGTGTGTCAACAGCTCCGTAAGCTTTCATTGGCACATCAGGCTGTTATTTCAGTTTCAGTGAAATGGGCACCAGATGTTATTTACATCCAGCTGATATCACTTCTGCCAAGTGACCCACATTCTTTGGGTCAAGCTCACAATCACCGTTAGAAACCAAAGGAATCTTGAAAAGCTCAGCTGCATGTGTCAGAGCAAGCTCTGATTTCTCCAACTTTAAGTACTGGCGTGTCTGTAAGCATTCGCAACGAGCTGTTGCTTGCTGGGACTTTGTGTGCTTGTGGAATGTAAAGCTCCTCTTCTTGTAGTTCTTTCTATTAGTTTCCATTTGTCAATGGCTCTCCACCAACACCTCCATTTCCTTCCTTACACTCTGCTTAGTAAATGATCCTAGTGGTAGTATTGAAAATTATTGATTATTGTTGATTATTAGACCCTCTCCAGGTATTATGCCTGAACAATGAATGCCATCGTGAGTATGGAACACATGCAACAGCTGTGCCACAATACCTCCATGTGCACTGGACCTGCCTGCTCCAACCTCACCTCTCTACACTAAGCACGAGGGTCTGAAGGGGACATCTAGACATATTTGCTTGAACACATAAACCTCTTCATGATCAGGAACCCTGATGGTGCATGGTTCCTGATCGCAGGCAGCTTCTAAGCACTTTCAGCTGAACATGCTTTGGTCACGCCTCAGACATTCCCATTCATTGAGGGCAGGCATGGAATGGGCTGGTATAGAGACATTGGGCGCAGCCTCCATGCGCCCTGTATGCATTGCCATTTCCAATTCCAGCCGAACAGAGCTTAAAAGGTTGCTAACATATGTACACGTCTCTTGATTTCTGAATGTTCCTTCTGTGCTGCCATATCTGTGATGGCCCATTCACTCAGTCAAGTGATAGCCTGAGACTGCAGTCATCAGATATGGGCTGTTGCGAGACGTTCTGTCATCTGAGACAGAGCTGCTGCCATTCCCTGCTGACATCCTCCATTTGTGTTTTGCCACCACAGCAGGGATTGCTAAGGTTCCTCAGGGCCTCCTGCTCAACAGTGCCTCACTCTTATGAAGGGCCCTAAGGTCCTTTAGTGGGCGAGGTGGCCTGGTAAATTGCCTGCCCTGCTCTTGCCTTGCTGCAGGAGCAGCAAATACTACCTAAAGTTTCTACCTTGGGAATAGTCAGACTTTAAAATCAACAGTCTCCTACTGTTAAATTTTAAATAATGTATGCAATGGTAAAGCAGCTGTGGTGCAATCTCCAGGGCCACATTGTTCGGAATGCGTCACTCTAAAGAAGGACGCAGAGGAAGGCATAAATGACTCTGGGCCACCAGAGAGCCCTGTAGGAGTGCTGCAGATCACACTGGTGAAGTGGCAAAGCAGCCTCAGTTGAGGACTAAACAGTGGCAAGTGGGAAGCCAGGCTTGGGGTGATCTGCCATCTGAAGCAGGAGTCTCAGTGCGGCCAACAGGTAAGTCAGACCAGTTTTCATGCATTCCCAAAACAAGCCTAGTCATTAATCAATATGAGATGTAAACGTAGTTTTATTCGACCCTAGCCAGAAGGTTATTGACAAATGACAACAGACTTCCATGAGAAGTGGTGGATTCTCCGTTGGAGATTTTTAAGCAGAGGTTCAATGGCCACCTGTCCTATATGATTTAGTTGCAATTACTGCATTTCAGGGAGTAGGACTAGATGACTCTCAGGTTCCCTTCCAACAATTTGATGATTCTACGATTCTATGACACTGACTGATGGTAGCTATAAAAAGAGATGAAAAATCTCCATCAAGGAGCTCTGTGCCTCTTACTGAAAAACATACTTTGTTCCTTTAGAACTCTACTGAGTTTCCAACATAAGTTTGCAAAGCAGACAGAGGTTCTTCCAATCCAGATAAAATAAAAGCAGTAGCCTGACCTTCACAGGAGGCCAACATAGTCCTCCAAATGCCAACGTTTGTTTTTCACTGGTTCCCCGTAACTCTAAAAGTGATTACTGGGGTCTTGGGGGGGGACTTCCACACATAAGCACAACTGAAGCAGCAATAGATTTGGAAAAGGTACAGGAGCAGCATATGTTGACCTTGAGACCTTGAGAGTTAAGTGAAAATAGGAGTGTGTTGCTTCCTAGCCAGGTGAGTGGAGAATATGTGACCCTGAGGTGTTTGTTAGAGGAGTTCTGTGCCTTGGGTCAACTGCTTTAGTGAAGCAATGCCTGTACCCAGCTGGAGTTTCAGAGGTGGTAATAATAATAATAATAATAATAATAATAATAATAATAATAATAATGATTTATTTATACCCCGCCCATCTGGCTGGGTTTCCCCAGCCACTCTGGGCGGCTTCCAACAGAAAAATGAAAAAATAATCTATTAAACATTAAAAGCCTCCCTAAACAGGGCTGCCTTCAGATGTCCTCTAAAAATCTGGTAGCTGTTTTTCTCTTTGACATCTGATGGGAGGGCATTCCACAGGGCGGGCGCCACCACTGAGAAGGCCCTCTGCCTGGTTCCCTGCAACTTGGCTTCTCGCAACGAGGGAACCGCCAGAAGGCCCTCGGTACTGGACGTTAGTGTCCGGGTAGAACGATGGGGGTGGAGACACTCCTTCAGGTATACTGGACCGAGGCCGTTTAGGGCTTTAAAGGTCAGCACCAGCACTTTGAACTGTGCTTGGAAATGTACTGGGAGCCAATGTAGATCTTTCAAGACCGGTGTTATGTGGTCTCGGCGGCCGCTCCCAGTAATGATGAAGTGTAGAACAGTTGCCTCCTACTTTGAGAGGTACTGATGTCCAGAGGAGAAAGAGACTTTCCATGCAAATGGAGGAGCTACAATATGGACTTACAAATGTCCTTCTGTGCAGTTTCCTTGAAATGGTTTAACCCAGGCAATAGGGACAATCTCTCAACGTGAAATAAAGTTCTGCAGTGCCCTGCATCATCCATTGTTTTCAAATGTATGGTTCCCCCCCCCCCTGTGTCAGGTGGCAGAAGGAAAAGAAATGGTGTTAGAAGAAGAAGAAAACATGGAAAGGAGAGAAGGAGAGAAAGCAGGCTTTAGATCTGCTGTGCGAGACTGCAATTCCTGAAAGTGAATTAAAGTTTCTCTTTAAACAAGAAGCCAAGGGCATCTGCAAATGTGAAGCAGCAGCTAGATCAAAATGTAAACAGACACCATGTGTAAAGGTAAATAATGTCAGTGGAAAGGTTAACTAATGTAAGAGTGAGTTTCCAACATATGCTTCAGGCCGCCATGACTACTTTTGCAGTGCATATCAATTACAATAATTAAAGTGAGATAGGTTAAATTCACCCGGGAGGGGGGATAGCATAAAGTTAAACTAGTGTAATGTTCTTTAAAAAGGTACGTACACACTTCCACACAGCACTTGAACCAAGGTTGATTTCACGCCTTGCGAATTTCTTAACCATGTGGTCAAAGCTCTGTTCTGATTGTACAGCACTTTAGTAAACCAAATGCTCTACATTTATTTAGATTTATTGACAGAATCATTTTATACCCTTCATTTTGGCCCTAATAAAATCTAATACATTAGAATCTGAGAGCATAGAGTAGAAACAATACTAGGTAGTGGTGTTGGTGGAGGTTTCAGAAAAACAGAAGTATTTCAATATTGCATTTTAAAAAACAGGAGGAGGCCACCTCAGCTTCTTTAGGAAGGGCATTCTGCATCGAAAGGGACCCATTGCTGTGTGTTTCTACCAACTGCCTCTCTGAATGTGTCAAAGATACCGAGCAGGGCCTCAGATGCTGAATTCCCAGAGGGATGGTTGGCAGATTCATATGGGAAGAGATGGTTCTTCAACTATCCTATCTAAATAGTTTAGTCCTTTATGTGCAAGAATCTATTCAATGCTGCTATATGGCAGCAGAAAATATGACTAAACCCATCTCATCCTACAAAACTGGCACTCGTCAACCATCTTATTCTATAACTTTTGACTAGGTCAGGCACACTGTCAAGGAAAAGTTTCAGGTCATTTCTAGTTTGCTGCACCCCTTCATATTTAAATACATCCATTCCACTCATGCCAATTGAGCTGGTAGCAACTGACCATGAGTCATGGTGGATAGCTGGTGTGGGGTAGCTGTAAAATAAAAAAGCGGATTTCATGTTAGGGATCTTTAGGGAAGGGATGAAAAGAAAACTGCCATTAACATAGCCCTGTTATAAGAACCTATGGTGCAACCCTGGAATATGATAAAAGTAAGGTAACGTAAAGGACCCTTAGATGGTTAAGTCCAGTCAAAGGTGACCATGGGGTGTGGCGCTCATCTTGCTTTTCAGACTGAGAGAGCCAGCATTTGTCTACAGACAGCTTTTCCAGGTCATGTGGCCAGCATGACTAAACCACTACTGGTGCACAGAGAACTGTGACGAATGCCAGAGTGCACAGAAACTGTTTACCTTGCCACTGCGGCGGTACCTACTTATCTACTTGCACTGGTATGCTTTCAAACTGCTAGGTTGGCAGAAGCTGGGCCAGAGCAAAGGGACCTTACCCCATCATGTGGATTTGAACCACCAACGTTCCAATTGGCAACACTAAGAGGCTCAGTGGTTTAGACCACAGCACCAGCTGCATCCTTTACCTAATCCTGGAATACTGGAATACTGTTAAAGGTAAAGGGACCCCAGACCATTAGGTCCAGTTGTGATCAACTCTGGGGTTGTAGCGCTCATCTCACATTATTGGCTGAGGGAGCCGGCGTACAGCTTCCAGGTCATGTGGCCAGCATGACAAAGCCGCTTCTGGCTAACCAGAGCAGCACATGGAAACACCGTTTACCTTCCCGCTGTAGCAGTACCCATTTATCTACTTGCACTTTGATGTGCTTTCGAACTGCTAGGTTGGCAGGAGCCGGGACCGAGCAACGGGAGCTCACCCCATCATGGGGATTCGAACCGCAGACCTTCTGATCAGCAGGCCCTAGGCTCCCTGGTTTAACCCACAGCGCCACCCTCTGTTACTACACATCAAAAGGATTTTGTAAAGCTGGAAAAGGTTCAGAAAAAGGCAACCCAAACGATTAAGAAGCTGAAGCAATATCCCCATGAAGAAAGATTCCAACATTTGGGGCCTTTTAGTTTAGATGAAAGGGCAAGTTAAGGAGGACAAGACAGAAATGTATAAAATTATGCACGATGCAAAGAAAGTGAATAGATATTGTTCCTCCCTCTTTTTAAATACTAGAACCCAGCATCGCCCAATAAAGCTGAAATTTGAAATGTGTCGTGACAGCCACCAATCTGGATGATTTTAAAATGGACTTAGACAAATACAAGGAGGATAAAGCTATTAATGGCTCCTAGTCATTATGGCTGTATACTACCTCCAGAATCAGAGACAGTATGCTTCCATTCATAACTTTGCTTTATTAGGCCATCAAGCAGGAGCAGCCAGGATGGTTAAAACTGCAGCCTCCTCTCTCTAACCTAAGGATTTATACTTGCATTTTATGAGTCAGGCATATCATAAGACTAGTTTCAGGGTCCCAGCCACAATGAACACATGCAGATGACTACAGCACTAGCAAAAGATACGCAGAATATTTTGTAATCCAAGTACTTGCCAGGTAAACATATAGTCTGTGATGACCTGGCATTTGATACTGCATTTGATCCTTCATTCTACAGCCATAGGATTAGTCATTAAATTTGTAGCAGGGTCCAGTCATGTCAATGTGTGTTGCATGGTTGGTGCATGCCCCCTGCTTGCCTCTCCATGCACTGTGGTAGCTACGTATGTCGATTACAGACCTCAGGCTTTTTTATATGCCTGGTTTTAAATTATTGTTCATGTTTTATGGCTACAACATTGCAGCAACACAAAGGGGCTGCCTGATCCTGTTGGCATAGAAAGGGGTTTGTGTGCTCACTACTGCTATCTTTGTCTAGCACATTCACAGATGACAGGCTTAACTTTCCGTCAAAAACCTGTACATGAATTCAGGAGCCTGTACGAGCCATTTGACAACTGAGATAATTCCCACTGACTCCAGCTTAGCACTTTGCTGCATCTGCCACAGTAAACATTCAGTCATTCCTGATCTCAAGCCCAATGGGGACTGGGACAGTACCTCAAACTGGCCCCATCGTATTCCACCTCTCTTTCCCCACCTCTGTCTCCAAGTTGTCAAGAAGTAGATTGAAAGCCATGCCTTCAATCTTGAGTGTTTCTCGGGTGATGCTCCTTAAAGGCTTCAGTCACCACCTTCAGTTTTTATAAGTACACAGACTTCAAAACCGGTACTTTATTTCATACACGTTACTGAATTATATGCTTTCGATTTTATACATATGTGTGTAATCGACACACACACACCCCAGGATACTGTGATCTAGTGGCTGCTAGGCATGGGGACAAATTTGATTCAGTTCACATTAAAAGCTGAATTCATAAAATGATGTGGAAATGTGGAAAGTTGAGCTTAAGACTGGAATAAATGAGAAACGGAGAGAAGCCAAAGCTGACAGGCTTGACCATGTTTATTTTGCAGTGTGCCCTCTCAACCACCCTCTTAGCACTCTGTGGGTGTGTTGCATCCAACTGATACCCCCTGCCCCTGCAGCTACTTTTTAAAAGTCAGGCAATTCAATCAATGGGACAATTTACCGGCCCTGCTGGGTCAGGCCAAAGACCCAGTCTAGGGCAGCACCCTCTTCTCACAGTGGCCAAGAAGGATTCAAGTGCCACAGCACTCTGTGGAATCGGGCCTCATTTGGTCCTAAAACAAACAGAAGATCTGTTGCTGTGTGCACCAGTTGGCTCCTCTGAGAGCTATTCGCAAACATTAATAGCTATAACCCACACTTTTAAAATGCAAAGCAATTAGGCACATACAGCTGTTTGAGGCTCTCCTATTTATACGAGCACACAGGCAGAAATGTGTCTCTGGAGACTAATTCATTCCATATTAAATCAACTACAACTGTAAAAACATGTTAAGAGATATGGGATCCCAAAATATGTGTGTTTTCCTTCTGCTTCTTTCCCATTTCAAGCATCTCTTATGGCAGAGGTGAAATTGTCTCCTTTCCGTTATACTGTACACTTAACAAGCTCCACAGTATTAAACTGGGAACAGGATAAATAAAGCCCATGCTTTTTAGTGTGTGTCTTTTCAGGCTTTCCTCTATACCTTTTAAAAATTTCTTTATGTTTATTGTTGCAACTCTTTAATTCATGCTCTGTGTCTTAGGTGATCTTGGCTGTTGGGCACAAAGTTCCCCCACCATTCCCCTATCAAATAGGGAGAGAGTCTATGGTTCACCATCACACAGAAAAGGATGTGGTCACATGGTGGAGCTCAAATGCTTGGGGACTCTGCTTAGGGAAGCAGCACCTTGAATTACCTTTGGAACCCTATAGGAAGTCAGTGGCAGCCAATGCTACTAAACACTGCTTCAGTGTCTGCTTCAGCATCAATCTTCAAAGGCAACCCTGCATAAAATGCATCAAACAAATGAGAGCCATCTACTCTTAATCTAAAGAGTATGACTAGGCATTATGATAAACATGAGACTTTCTGCTGCAAGGCACCCCCTAGGATGAGTTCATCCTATCCATAACAAGAAGGACAACTTACCTTTGCCCTGATATTGTCCTTTGTATTTCCTCATGCCCACCAACAGTGTGTAGTAGAGTGGAGAGAGCACGATGAAGTCAGAAAGGTAAGTTTCATTACATGCTACATTATATTATATGATTTATGCTATACTTGTTCTGTTCTGTTATTGTTGTTTATTGTTTGCAGCTGCTTTGGGATTCCTTTGAATTGAAAATGGCATAGAAATACAGTCCATCCGTCAATGCATGCTATAAACTTCAGGTGCTGCAGGAATGAAGAGGCAACACAAGTGGAAAAGAGTCATTTGGCTAAGCCCAAATGTTACATAGTTCATTACTGGCAGAGTTTTAGAAACTTGGGTCTCCAGTGGTTATTTGGACCACAGTTCCCATCACCCCTGTCTTCTCTTTCTCTTTGGTGATCACTCGTAGCCGAGTAAGATTGTCTTCCATAAACATGGTTTTAACAATGGGTCCGTAAGCGCCACAAATCCAACTCAGTGGTGCAACGTTGGAAAATGTTGATCACTTCTCCTACCTAGGCAGTTATCTTTCCACAAGGGCCAACATTGATGCCGAAATCCAGCATCGCCTGAGCTCTGCGAGTGAGGCTTTCTCCCAATTGAAGTGCAGAGTGTTTGGGGACTGGGACATTCGCAGGGAAACCAAAATGCTTGTTTACAAAGCTATTGTACTACCAACCTTACTATATGCTTGTGAAACATGGACCACTTATAAATGCCATCTCCAACTCCCCAAAAGATTCCCTCAACGGTGTCTCCGAAAATTTTTACATATCACTTGGGAAGACAGGCGAACTAATATCAGTGTACTGGAAGAAGCAAAGATCAGCAGTGTTGAAGCAATGATTCTTCAACATCAACTTCGTTGGACTGGTCATGATGTGCAGATGCCTGATGATCGTCTTCCAAAGCAACTACTCTATTCCGAACTTAAAAATGGAATGCGTAATGCTGGTGTTCAACAAAAGAGGTTTAAAGACTGTCTCAAGGCAAATCTTAAAAAATGTAGTATAAACACTGACAACTGGGAAACTCTGGCCTGCAAGCACTCCAGTTGGAGAATAGCCTTTACCAAAGGTGTCATGGGCTTTGAAGAAACTTGATCTCAGGACGCAAGGGAGAAATGTGCTAAGAGGAAGGCACGCTTGGCAAATCCACACCGTGATCAACTCCTGCCTGGAAACCAATGTCCCCACTGTGGAAGGACATGTGGATCCAGAATTGGCCTCCACAGCAAGGGATGATGGGAGTTGTAGTCCAAAAACAGCTGAAGGCCCAAATTTGGAAAACACTGCTCTAGAGTAACTTCTGCAGTCTCTTCTAACTGCAAATGCTCTGTGTGTAATTAAGAAGTCTGGTCTTCCAGGGTTCCTAATTGCGTTGGAAGCTTCTATGAATACTCTATGAAGTACATCCACTGCAGAACACAGATAAGCCAGTGTAGGGCACACGGCAATTGGATGGAACTAAAGGTGTGGCCCTGCAGCTTTTTCCTACTTGTGTTGCCCCTTCATGGCTGTAATGCCTGGAGAGGACTATAGAAGAAATGATGAGTCATCCATTAGTGGTGATATCCTTTTGTCACAGAACAAATAGACTTGTCCAAAGGGTAAATACTTTATTTTTCACTAGAGACCCAAGACAGCAAAATGCACTTTATGTAAAGAAGCAAAGTCCTGTTCATGGATCATCCCAACCATGTAAACAAGAGGTGGGTAATGGTTTAATAAAACTCAGATGTTCAGCTTGGATTGCTCTTTTGTTTCATGATGCTGAGTTTTTGTGCCATACTCATACTAACAAATAAATTATCCCGGCACTGTCAGTTCTAATAGTCCTGATCTATTGTTGGAAAAGGAACGGGAATTCGATCCCAACAAGACAGCATTGCTACAGCTGAAAAATTCATCTACTGTATCTGTTTGTTGAAAAGGAGCATCTCCACCCCCATCGTTCAGCCTGGACACCGAGGCCCAGCTCCGAGGGCCTTCTGGCAGTTGAGAGAAGTGAGGTTACAGGGAACCAGGCAGAGGGGCTTCTTGGTAGTGGGGCCCGCCCTGTGGAACGCCTTCCAAGCAGGTGTCAAGGAAATAAACAACTTTTGGAAGACATCTGAAGGCAGTCCTGTTTTTAATGTTTGACTTTTTTTTGTACTTTTAATATTCTGATGGGAGCCACCCAGAGTGGCTGGAGAAACGCAGCCAGATGGACGGGGTATTATTATTATTATTATTATTATTATTATTATTATTATTATTATTTTCCAATGCAGCAACAGAAGCAGAAATGCAGCTCCAGATCAGATATATAAGGATCTCTGACTTGAGGCCAATAGTATTACAATGGTTGTAAAATTCCTAATGGTTTGAGAAAAACTCACCATAGTTACAGAAGTAAAAGAGAGAGAGAGAAAGAGGCATTTGCAGGTTTTGTGCAGAATAAACCTGACCTTTTAAATATGACTGCAAGTTCAATAGCAGATTGGACTTTAAACCTAGTATTGAACTAAAATTGCACAGCGTTTTGAATGTCTTATTGCTGGAGATCTATTTTCTGATGCTACTCTATTGTGCAATCTTATCAAGTAACCCAGAAGCACTTGGTATATATGTATTTGTCCTACAACATTCTTAATGAACAGAGGCACTACATTTATCATACAATACATGCATGCTTATTTCATGCACCTGCTGGCATTATACAAAGGCTGTATCTTTGCATGCTTACCTGAAGAGTAAGTCCAGTAAACTTCAGTGGTGCTTACTAACGAGTAAGGATCATGCGGAAACATTTGTAATCATTTACTTAATCTTTGCCAAGGAAGCACTATGATCTTCAGTTTGGCAATGTTGGTTTTGGATGTGTTCAAAAGAGCCTTACACAAGGTTATGTATTTTTAGTCCTTTTTAACGTTCTCAAACATTCTATTTGATATTGTTTGAGCTTTGTGCCTAAAAAAACCCACCCCACCAGTATTTGTTCCTTAGGCAAAGGTACTGTGCACAAGAATAACCATTTCTCATCATGCCAAAGAGTTGATGAATTGTTGGCTGAGCTGCTGTTACGTAGACAGACCCCAATTCATTTATATGCATGTGCCACAGCTATGCCTGCTTTGGCCACGAAAAATAGCTGCAGTTTCACCAATGAGCAAATTTCATCAATGATGGCCCCTTACTTTTAGATGAGGTTGAGAAAGCATATGCACAACACCCATTTATACATGTGGTTCCCCATCCAGTTTAGGATACATATCCAGAAACCCACTATTTTATAATTATGGTCCCTAGCTGGATTAGAGAATCTGAGTGCAATCTGTTATATTTTATACTGGAGAAGCTTTTTGTCTTGTTTTGAATTTGTCTGCTTTGGGACAGACATTATAGTACATTAATCTATAGCTTTCTCTTCTCCCATTATTATTAATGTCAATAAAATAGTAAAATGAAAGGTTCCCCCACCCCTGTTTCATATCAGCCTATATAATTTTGCAACACAAAATACACTGTACTCACAGGGAGGAAATAATTAATATTGATCAACATGTTCTTTTAAACATTTCTGTTGACGTCACTTGGTTTCTCACCAAGGGGAAACAACACACTACGAGGGCGCATTGCTTAATTGGGAGTGAAAGACATATTTCACAGTTTAACGCTATATTTCAAAGTATTGTTATATGAATGCTGTCATAATAATTAGTCATTTCCATTCCCTAGCAGATCTGTCAGGATTTTTACAATAGCGTTTGATGCTATGTTGGTCTCAGACTATAACAGAGGCAAATTGAATTTGAAAGCCTCCATTTTGAAACTTCAATACTTGCGCCAAATCAGTTCCATTAGCGTATGCTGGATGAGCTCCGAGTAAGTGGCTGCCCAAGTAAGAAAAGGAAGCATGTTATGCATTAAGCAAAACACACACACCTCTGATGATACATTTCACTGTTACAATACTCTTTGCAGATGGCTGGATTCTGAAACACATAGTGTTGTATCAAACAAAGCCATTGCACAAGCAGAATGTCTCTTCCTCTTCTTTCCCCACCCCTGCCTGAGCTCTGTGCAGCTCCCAAATTTGCTTCAGGGGATTTCCCAGATGTCCAGAGCAAATCTGGGCATAGCTGCCAAGTCTCCCGTATTCCCTGGGAAATCCCCATTTTTCCAGCTGTTCCTAGCTGAAAAAACGGATTTTTTTTTGTTTTTTCCCGGTTTATTCTGGCGCAACGGCCATTTTTGAACTGGGCGGAGCATGCTCAGAAGCGACTTTTGATGCTGCTCTGCCCAGTTCCAAAATGGCTGCAGTGCGACTTCTGGCACGGTGGCCATTTTGGAACTTGGCAAAGCAGCATCAAATGTCGCTTCTGAGCATGCTCCGCCCAGTTCAAAAATGGCAGCAGCGCTACTTCCGGTCTGCTACTTCCACCCGGTCCCTTATTTCTCCGACAGCAACTTGGCAGGTATGAATCTGGGGGATGGGTGGCTGACACATGGGGGTGGAGGCAGGAGAAGTTTCATTGGGCTTAGAGAAACTGTTCCACTCGCTCAGTGATTTGGTTGGATTCAACTCCAAATCTCTTAACCCCAAAGCATCTAGCAGCCATTTATCCTTTGTTTAGCACATCTAAAGTGCTTAACCAATATTGTTGAATCCCTACCATAGGGATGGAGGCCTTTTAACCCTTTAGACATGGTTGGACTACAAGACTCATCAACCCCAATCATTGGCCGTGTAGACTGGGGCCAATGCAGGTTGGCATTCATCAACATTCAGAGTGATGAAGGATCCTCACTCTTGCCCTAGAACGATGCCAGTGGAGGGGCAGTGCTGAGGCTGAGAGTGACATAGCTAATTTTGCATTTAAAATAAGATGCCCGCTGCGCAAAATATCACTCATTGAAAAGTTTGCCATTTGTAAATTACAATTGCTCCATGAAGTCACATCAACTGGAGATGTATTCATTTATTTTGTAATGTGCCTAATTGATAATCACAATTTGTGAATCATATTTGTGAGCACAGTTCACATTTAGCAAACTGAAAGTGTGTGTGTGTGTGTGTGTGTGTGTCTCCATCTGCCTAACATAATTTGGGTGGTGTGTAGCAAAGGATGCCGAACAAATGTTACTAACATTTGTATAGCACACTGTGAAAAATTAGTAAAGGCCAACCATGTCAATATACATTATCCAGTAATTTAGAACTGGCCACCATTCCTTTTATACTCCTTGAATGCACCTTGAATTCACTGCATTTTGGACATTCTTTGTTGATCTGCAATTATAGCAGGTTCGTAAATTGAACCACAGCATATTGAAACTGAACCACAACATATTGAAAATACAGAATTTGCTTTACAGTAGCTAACAACATGTGGATTCTTCTACAGTTTTAAGTACTTCCCAGACACAAATCTAATGAAGTCTGATGCCAAGATCCTTGAGGCATCCAATATATGCACAGCTTCTGAAGACTCTACAAAATATGCACGCGAACCAAAGAATTCTACGTGAATATGAAATGGACAGAAATAAGTAATAATTTTCATTAGCTGGGGCTAATATATTTATAACAACAACCACCAACGGGGATTCCAGTGCATCATTTCCACTTCACTGAGTTGGATCAGGCTTCCCTTCTGCCAAAAAAAAACTACCAGTCTTCCATTGGCCACACATGTATCTGGTTGGTCAATGTAGGAAAAGCTAGATGAGTCTTTGACCTGATCTGGCAGAGTTCTTATGTTCTGCATAGCTGCCAAGTTTTCCCTTTTCTCATGAGGAAGCCTATTCAGCATAATCCCTTAAAAAAAGGGATAACTTGGCAGCTATGATGTTCTGTTCATGGAGATCCACTATATGAGGGGTAACGGTTGGTTGTGTGTGTGTGTGTGTGTTTAAAATATAGCTATTTAACTGATGAAAAATCTGCTTCAACTAAGAATTCATTGGAAAAACTTGGGAAGAACTACCACATCTCACATCTTTAATCAGGATGGGAGAGGGCTTGCACATTCCTAAATTTTAACAGCATTAAGTCCTAAATTACCTGTGGCAGCTGAAATGTGAAATCAGATTCAGATTCAACTGCACATTACAGGTCTTTATAGGATTTACATCACAATTTTTTTGTTTTTAATATTAGGTCTGCAGCGTTTTGTCAATTGAGTCAAAATCTTCTGCATTTGGAAAATATCAGCTGCATTTCCTCTTTCGTGATTATGGTAAGAAAAAGAATACTTTAATCAAGGACTGTAATAAAAATAAGAAGACCAGAAACCTTTTTATTTTTATGATTGCATAATAATTCTAAATTCTTCCACATCAATCTGTGTGCTTTTCACAGTGGGCATTCTGAGAAACATGCAAAAGGAACAAAAAGGACCTTTCAGTGACCTTACTTAAATAAATCCTGTTTGTGACATGCAAGCAAATGTACTACAATGTGAACCTGGGAAGTCAAATCAAGGTCTTGCTCTTCCCTTTAAGCTATTTGAAACATTATGGAGCAATTGCAGCCCTATTCAGATGTTATCTGCACTTGTTGGATGTATCCATGTGGGGAGGAGCCAGGGGCGTATCAACTAGTCCTACTTCTGATATTACTCCCTCTGCTATTGATGCTGTGTGTGTTTGCCTTTCAGCCCTAGACAGCATTGCCAATGGTTAGTAATAATGAGGGTTGTAGTACAAAACATCTGGAAAGCACCAAGTTGGGGAATTATTATTATTATTATTATTATTATTATTATTATTATTATTATTATTGCTATGACGACGACTATGACTATGACTATGACTATGACTATTTATTTATACCCAGCCCATTTGGCTGGGTTTCCCCAGCCACTCTGGGCGGCTTCCAACAAAATATTAAAAATACATTAATACATCAGTCATTAAAAACTTCCCTAAACAGAGCTGCCTTCAGATGTCTTCTAAAAGTCAGACAGTTGTTTATTTCCTTGACATCTTATGGGAGGATGTTCCACAGGGTGGATGCCACTACCGAGAAGGCCCTCTGCCTGGTTCCCTGTAATCTCACTTCTCGCAGTGAGGGAACCATCAGAAGACCCTGGGAGCTGGACCTCGGTGTCTGGGCTGAACAATGGGGGTGGAGACACACCTTCAGGTATACTGGGCCGAGGCCATTTAGGGCTTTAAAGGTCAGCACCAACACTTTGAATTGTGCTTGGAAATGTACTGGGAGCCAATGTAGGTCTTTCAAGACCAGTGTTATGTGGTCTTGGCGGCCACTCCCAGTCACCAGTCCATCAGCCGCATTCTGGATTATTTGTAGTTTCCGGGTCACCTTCAAAGGTAGCCCCACATAGAGCGCATTGCAGAAGTCCAAGCGGGAGATAACTAGAGCATGCACCACTCTGGCGAGACAGTCCGCAGGCAGGTAGGGGCTCAGCCTGCGTAGCAGATGGAGCTGGTAGACAGCTGCCCTGGACACAGAATTAGCCTGCACCTCCATGGACAGCTGTGAGTCCAAAATTACTCCCAGACCTGGCCTCCAGGGGCACAGTTACCCCATTCAGGACCAGGGAATCCTCCACACCTGCCCGCCCCTGTCCCCCCCAAAAGTACTTCCTTCTTGTCAGGATTCAACCTCAATCTGTTAGCTGCCATCCATCCGTCAACCACCTCCACATGCTCACACAGGACCTTCTCCGCTTTCACTGGTTCTGATTTGAAAGAGAGGTAGAGTTGGGTATCATCTGCATACTGATGAATACCCAGCCCAAACCCCCTGATGATCTCTCCCAGCAGCTGCATGTAGATGTTGAAAAGCATGGGGGAGAGGATGGAACCCTGAGGCACCCCACAAGTAAGAGCCCAGGGGTCTGAACACTCATTCCCCCCACCACTTTCTGAACACGGCCCAGGAGGAAGGAGCGGAACCACTGTATGGCAGTGCCCCCAGCTCCCAACCCCTCTAGACGGTCCAGAAGGATGTTATGGTCGATTGTATCAAAGGCCGCTGAGAGATCCAGCAGAACTAGGAAACAGCTCTCACCTTTGTCCCTAGCCCGCTGGAGATCATCAACCAGCGCGACCAAGGCAGTTTCAGTCCCATGATGAGGCCTGAATCATGATTAGAAGGGATACAAATGGTCTACATCCTCCAGGTGTGCTTGGAGTTGTTCAGCAACCACCTGCTCAATCACTTTGCCCAAGAATGGAAGATTTGAGACTGGGTGATAGTTGGCCATATTGGCCAGGTCTAAGGATGTTTTTTTTTTAAGAAGTGGTTTAATAACCGCCTCTTTCAGTGGGTCTGGGAAGGCTCCATCATAGAGAGAAGCATTCACCACCCCGCATACCCCATCACCCAGCCCTTCCTGGCTCACTTTTATTAGCCAGGATGGGCAAGGATCAAGGAGACAGGTGGTTGGTTGTTTTGTGCAGATTCGCACTGTAAGCAGGAACCAAAAGTTGTTCCATCTGCATTAAGCCTGACATATGAAGGCATTTTTCATTTTTCAGCTTCCTCCATGTGTGGGCTGTAAATAATGTTCATGAGGTGCCCCTGGGAAGGCTCCACTACAGGGAGAAATACCCAAAGAAAGAAAGAAAAGGAGAGAGGAGGCGGCAGGATCAAACACTTCAAAAGCACTCTCTGGGTTCGAAAGACCTCCAAGGTAGCAGCTAGCATGGTTTTAAGGTGGAGAAAGTGAAAGGATACTGCCTCTAATCAATGGATGTAGCTGGCATTGATACATTGACTTTAATCCAGTTGTTTTGCTTTGCTTTCTATTTTGTTAAAAAAAGAATTACTGTTATTTTTCCATGCATAAGACTAGGGTTTTTTTAAACCAAAAATAGGTTTAAAATTGGGGCTCGTCTTATACACGGGTAGTGCTGAGGGGTGTTTACTTAATTTGGAGCCCCCAAAACAGGGGGAATCTTATACATGGGGGCGTCTTATACACAGGAAAAATATGGTAAATCATATATTTAGGCTGGATGTCTTTTATTTAACCACCTAATTTAAATACTGCACTAATTACATCTTCTGAACAAGCAGTTAGTTGAGTCTGAGCAAATAACTGGATACAGATTTAATCTTTTCCTAAACATTCTCTCGACTGACTTAAATGGGAAAATATGCCCAGCATTCCTGCAATTACATACATATCTGACTGCTTGGTAAGTTCAGATATACTGGATGTGATTATGATGAACTGGTCATTTCCCAGGATGAATGGGAATTTTTCCTGGATGCAAGTTCTACAGGAAATATCAAGGAGCCACTTGTTTGAGCCATCTGACCATTTTTTTTAAAAGAAGTAGCGAGTTGGATTGTGTCTAGTAGGCAAAAGGAGGACATGCTACTTACATGCCCTATGAATTGGAAGAGGAGAAAGTGTAGACCTAATATACCCAAATGTGTGTGATGGGCCATTTCACATCAAGAGACATGGATTATTTTTACTTAGGACCTCATATTTATTTTCTGTGCCGTCCATGTCTTTGCTCATGGCAATCAATTGGACAAGGGTTAGCAAAATCAATCACTGACAAGTGCAAGCCGTTCTTCATTGCCTCTGCTGCTACGTTTCCAAATAAATTAGGAAAAGCATGTAAGAAGCCCTGAACCAGTTTGTCCTCTGCAGTTCAATGCACCTTTTTGTCTGCCTTTTATTAACGATGTCATAAAATGTATCGCCACAGGTTGATAAAATGCACTTGACACCATATAGATTCCTGGGGTGCTGACCATGTAGAAAGAAATAGACCTGGGAAAATGAACAGCCACTTCCAGTTTCTCCTCTCTGATTCTTACCGTCAAAATTTCAGGATATTATCATCTAATTGAAAGACCAAATATATGGATGACTTCACCAGAATACCATAGGATACTTTGCTATAGAAGAAACATAGTATCTTAAAGCTTCTTTTAAACAACAACAACAATGATTTCTGAACCCATCAGCTTGATTAATGTGCTAGGAGATCATCAGCAAGACTGTATTCATTAGTGTCCATATTTTGGTTTCTGAAGGGGGGGCGGTGCTGATTGTGTTGGCACACATACTTCTTGGAACTAATCCAGCTGCCTTGACCAGGTGAGCAGGAGTTCTGGAATGATATTTCTTGTACCATCTGTTTGATACCATCTTGCGTCTCCGTCTCAAACATGGCCAAGCAGCATCTCTCAGACTGTGAGTCAGGCCTCCTTGGCCAGAGTCCAACGTCTTTATGCCAAGGCTCACGTGAAACAATGAAAATGAAAAATGGAACCTCCAGACTTTTTCATTACAAACGCAGCAAGGAACAGCCCATCTATAAGCAATGAATATTTCATGTACACTTCTGATTTTTCTTTAAGGAAATTAACTGAAGCACTGCTATGTGGTCAAGAGTCTTGGTCACCAAATTGCCTCCCATGGTTTCCCTCTCTTTCTCAAATTGGTACATCAGATACATAAACAGACAGACCAGCACTGGCGTGATTAGGAAACAAACACACCTGTGCAACTTCCATCCATGTAAGCAATTCAAGGACACATTCTAGCCAGGCAAAAGTACTAGGGGGGAACATAACATAGACCCAGTAAGAGATATAGCTTGGAGAGTGCCCCAAAGGCCAGATGAAAAGGCTTGGAGGGCCACATTTAACCTGTGGGTTGGAGGTTTTCTACCCAGTGCTAGATAAACTATAGCTCACTGCCACAAAGTTTTCCCAGTCATATTCTTTGACAATAAGAGGCAAATTAGTGCATACACCACATATCCTTAACTACACAATTTAATATGTAAACTCTTCGCATTAGACAATGTTTCATAGCATTCATTGTTTCTCACAGCAACAATGCAAACCCCCTCTTGAGTACAAGTGAGCTATATTTAAAGCCGTTCTCAGAAAATGCCATCTGCATATGTGTACGGAACCCTTGACCTCGACAGAACACAGAGAAGCCACCATAGTTCAGACATCTGGTGTGAAGGATAACTATAGCTTGCAACAGTACTTAAAACTTCAAAAACATGGAAATGGCTTTAACTATTATTTTTGAGTAAGGTGGAGGCAGTGAAGACACTGTTCAGAGGAAGGATCCAAAGAAAGGATAGGGCCTGAGGATGTTTAAGAGGGAAGAGAGAGATTAAGGATTCTAACAAGCAAACAAAGGCAAATATGCTCTCTGTTCTGCTTTCCTCACCACCACCACCACCACCCAAATATGCATACAAATATGTTGCACTTTATACTGGGAACAAAAGTAAGTTAAAAATAAAGTTTGAAATGTTCCTTCTGGATAGCTTTCTCCTTCTACAAATTTCTCTCTACACTCTACGGTAAATTCAAACACATGCAGGAAGAATGTGTGGTTCTGATTCACGTACAAACACCTGAAGTAGAATGCATGATTCTGATTGGCTTAGGGCAGGCGACCATTGGATGAAGAGCCCTTATCTTGTCCCTGACCTGAAGTTGTTTTTGAAAAAGAGAGGGAGGGGAGAGACAGTTATGCAGGTATTTCCACAGCAAATCAAAGGACTTATGATGTTTGCTTCCTTTTAATAAGATATAAGTTAGGAGTGCAAGTTTCTTTTTTATTGCAGCCTGATATGAAAAGCTAAAGCCTGCATTTTTAATCACAATATTCCTTTCTTTAAAAGAATAGATCAGACTTTTGGATCCTCTCTGGAAATTGGCTATTTTGGAAAGTAGTAAAAGGTAAGTAACTTTATTTTATTGAACACAAATGGTTCTATGAAAGAAGGTAGGTTTTTTTTAAAAAAAAATCATTTTATCTCTCTCTACATTAAACTTCCAGTATGTGGTGGCTAGCCTTTAGGAAACTGGCTAAGTTTGACATCTGGAGAATAAAATACAGCATTGCTAGGTCCTGAAGACTTTCATATAATCTTCATTATGATATTTTTGGCATCGCATGCCACATAAATATTCATGTTTTTGAAGATACTTCCTATTTCTATAGATTTCTTTGTCGTACGCAGGTGCAATTATAGATTCATGAATACAGCTAATCACTTATAATACTTAACAGGAATGAAGCCATTGCAATAAAACCCTTCCTGATTTTTTCTGATGATGCCGTAGGCTTAGTGAATGGATTCAAGGATGAGGGATACTGTCAAAAGGACTGTGGAGAATATCTTATTAAAGCTGCTTCCCGGTTTCATTTTATAAGAAGAAGAAAGATTTTGTGCAGTCAAAAGCAGTGCTGTTCTCAAACATGTGCTGATCACTGAATATCCCAGGTTGCATTAAGCCCACCCCATCAGCTTGCCATTGGCAGACCTCACAGAAAGCAGAGTGCTGGGTCTTTAGTATAATGAGAACCGGCAAGTCCAGTTTCAATTCTAGTTGGGAGAGGACCCTAACTCTCACAGAATTCCTGTTAGGCTCATAAGTAAATTCAGGAAATTATGAACATTCCCCACTCCTTCCCATTTTCTAACCATTAGCAGCAATTTGCCATTTTCAGACCATACCACTCTAAACCATTGTGGCTTCCTACAAACAATTCTGGGAGCTGTGATGATGGGAGGGTGATGTTGGGAGGGTGATGATGGGAGGGTGATGTTGGGAGACCCCTCTTCCTCTTCCAGAGCTACAGTTTCCAGAGAGGCTGAACAGTCAAACATTATTCATAGAGAACTCTGGGAGTTTTGGTTCTGTGAAGAAGACAGGGGTCTTAGCAATCTTAACAAACTACAGCTCCCAAGATTATTGGGGGAAAGCCATGACTATTTCAGTTGGCATTCTAATGCTTTAAATATATGGCGTGATGTGGAGAAAGGGAGGCAGGAGCAGAAGGGCTGTTTTTCCAGTCTACATAAGCCTGAAAGTTACCAACTGGGAAGTTTCTATTGTAAAGATGATGATGATAATAATAATAATAATAATAATAATAATAATAATAATAATAATAATAATTTTATTTATACCCTACCCATCTGGCTGGGTTTCTCCAGCCACTCTGGGCAGCTCCCAACAGAATATTAAAAACACGACAAAACATCAAAATTAAAAACTTCCCTCAATATCTGGGAATTGTTGGCGCCCTCAGGAATGGTTCTTTTACAAAGTGTTTGGAGACTGTGAGTCTGCTAAAGCATATTCCTGATGGCTTTCAAATAACTAAATAAAACTTGGATGTTTACTTTGCTGCCATTCTTTTAAAAATGTGTTTATTCATGCATGTTTTTTTATTAATAAAGGATATTATTATTTTGATCACAGTTGTATAAGTCGCTTCAAGCACAGGATGAGGTGGAATGAAAGCATTTCAAATAAATAAATACACATAAGCTAAGTAGTTATTTGCATGAGTTATTGACTCGTGGAGGATAAGGCTATGTTCCATCTTCATTGTTGGAGGCAGGGTGGCCCTGAATACCAGTTTCTGGGAGCCACAAGTGGGGAGAGAGAGCCAAGGCACTCAGATCCCTCTTGGGGATTTTCCATGGGCATCTAGTTGGCCCCTGTGAGAGCAGGATGCTGGCCTAGATGGGCCTTTGGCCTGATCCAGCATCCTGTTCATCTTACGTCATTGGAGATTGAAAACCTAGCTGGAAATACAAAGGAGCAGAAAAGACTTTATGTATACAAAGACAGCCGCACTGATGTTACTAGCCCAGAAGACAAAGGCCCTACCAGAGCAGGGGCAGAGGAAGGGGGTGTGGTGGGGGCGGTCCATCGTGGGTGTCACCACTGAGGGAGGTGACAAAATGCCAGGTGGCACTCACCGCGGGGCCTGCAGCGTGCCCGAGCCATGCATCTCTCCTGGGAGGGACGCGGTGGCTTGGGCGCCCGCAGGCTCCACACTGCCCCAAACAGTCTGCCTGTAGGACAGCTGAGGGGGAGGAGGCAGGCAGACTCCTTGGAGGCCCCGGCTCACCCCGCAGGCAGCTGGCCCCACCCCTGGGTGCAGGGCATGCGCGCTACCCCAGGCACCTGATTGGCTTGCTCTGCCGCTGTACCAGAGAAGAACGGCAAACTAAGCTGTTGGATTACAGTCATACCTCGGTTTAAGTACGCCTTGGTTTGAGTATTTTCAAGTTTAAGTACTCCATGCACCTGTCTGGAAAGGATTAATCCACTTTCCATGACTTTCAGTGGGAAAGTTTGCTTCAGGTTAAGTATGCTTCAGGTTAAGTACGGACTTCCGAAACCAATTACACTCATACCTCGGGTTAAGTACGCTTCAGTTTAAGTACTCCGCGGACCCATCTGGAACAGATTAATCCACTTTCCATTACTTTTGATGGGAAAGTTTGCTTCAGGTTAAGTACGCTTCAGGTTGAGTACAGACTTCCGGAACCAATTGTGTTTGTAAACCGAGGTACCATTGTATGCCAAAATGGCAAAACTGACCAGAAAGCTCAGAAACCAAGAAGAGCAAACTTCAATAACGAATGGGGGAATTCATAATTAGCTTGAGAGACCACTGTAACCAGATGAAAACATTAGCAGGATTGCGATAGCACTCGTAATGTAGACGATACTATGGATAAAATGGAGAGACATAAATTTTGGATGATGAAATAATATGCAGTTGAAAAGGTCTATTATAATAGGACCCATGGAAGGGAAGGTGGGAAGTCGCTAGAGATTCAGAGAAATCTCTAAATATGGATATGTATTTTGCAGTGTTATAACTCTACACTTGTAAAATAAAAATAAAAATTATTTTTTTAAAGAAAGAAAGAAAAGAAAACCTAGCTGGAATTACATCAGTCAAGATCTGCCTTTGTAAGTTGAAATTCATAGGTGTATCACCAAGTATATAATTATGGTCAGGAACAAGACAGGAGCAAAAAAGGAAACACTTATTTGTTTATTTATTTCCCTGTATTTTGGTTGCAATATTTTTTTTAACCCAGTATGGAAATAGGAAATTCGGCCTCTTTATTTTAAACTTTATTTTAAACCTACACTCTCCGTACATTGTATAATTTAATTGCGGTGTTGTTCATTAAATAAAAGAAGGGAAGCAACCCATTAAACTCCTTCCCAAAATAATTACCCATTTAGTGCATCTGCCTTATCTGTAATGATGGTCATTTACTGGCATTTCTTCCTGTCAATACTTGTAAATGAAACAAGATTCAGGTTTTCCATTTTACGATGCCATCAGGATTTTGCAGCTCTTCCCTGATTGCATATTATATTCCTTTTGTAATATTTGTAATAGGGCTCTGGAGTAGTAACTGGCCTATTCTGTTACATGCTGCCCAGGATTTATGTGCCTCTCTGCTTCAGAACTAGTTTTGGTTCTGGAAAGATGTGGATTGTTTTTTCCCCGCCCAGAAATATCACCATTATTAGCTCTTCGAACTGCATTAAAATGTCTGCAATTTGCCTTTATACAGTGCATTCCTTTTCTAGTAAAAGAAATGAGTTTCGCCACTAGCTTCAATTGAAGGTGGATGGTCCCTTAAATATTTTTAATGCATCGGATTTAAAAAAAAAAAGAAGAAGTGGTGGAAGACTGTTTAGCATATATACCTGTATCTGGGACAGGGGAGAGTGTATGGTAGTTGTAACTTTCATTTCTAGCTATAAGAGGAAGTATATAGAATCAGAATACTTGACTTAAAATAAAATTTTGCAGGTGCTATATGCAACCCTCCTAGTTCTTCGTTCCTGCTCATTGGCTTCTGTTCATGGAGGCAGAGATTGTGTGGCGATACCCCAATCCCTCCCAGAGTAAATAAAGACACTGGACAAATTGCATAAGGTTAATGGGCATTAAAAGGCCACAACTTTATTGATTACGGATGTAGAGAGGTATTGGCTTAGGCATTGGATCTAACCGTCTATATCTGACTCCAGCCTGTTCTGCTGGCAGTCTGTGAAGGGTTAACCACTGTTGGGTGAGTCCTGCGATGCACATCAACTAGGACTCACCCTGCGGCCACCACTAGGGGGCGTGCCTTTTGGCCCTCACCTACCACGGCTTCGGACTTGGCCATGCCCCGGACTCCTTAAGTGGGGAGTACCCTTCAGCATTTTGGGGGGAGGTGATGGCAGCAACCTCCCCCCCACACACACCTGTAACCTTTCAGAGATAATCCAATGCCTACCGCCAATCGAGCCCAAAGGGCTCGCCGCCAATACCCCTACAACCGTAACCAATACCTAATAGCAAAAGGAATGTCAACAAGCCAAACACCATTTCCCTCATTCGAGAGGTGTATGCTGGGGGGTCAGGAAAGAGAGACTGTATCCCAGCCACACACTCACTTAAATTAGCAAGCCACGCCCTCTTGGAGCATCCTGATTGGACACGCCAAGGGAGCGTCGTGTCTGGGAGCCAGCCAATGGGCTGGGAGAATGGCAGCCATTCTCCCAGCACGTGCTCGGGCTCATGGCCCGCCCACAATCTCACCTCCTTCTACGTTGGAAGTGACTAATCCAGAACATAATAACTTGGTGGGTTTCCCCAGCCTCCCAGACAGGCTGGGGAGACCCAGCCAGATGGGTGGGGTATCATCATGATGAGTTTTGGATCACTGGACCTCTAGGGAAGGGACACAGCATGAGATGCAAAGCTGATAAGTTCAGCAACAATTGTGAAACTCTAGCAACATCTAATTTTAGCTTGAGTTTAATAATAATAATAATAATAATAATAATAATAATAATGGCAATGATCATAATACTAGGCCTGTGTACAACATCTGCATTCCTATGACACAAATCCCATTGGGGTTTCATGAGGTTTTTGAAGTTACTGCCACATGCTTATGAAATTATCATTATTATGAAGTTTAAAGTAAAGAACCACAACAAATGCTCTTAAAATATTATGTCTCTTTTTTTGCAATTGATTCTTGATTTTATACATGTGCAACACTTTTGCACCCTACTGGAAGTCCTGATTCACCTTTTGGAACGCACTCTGAATCCAAAACTCCAAAGAGCAACATATGTATAACTTAAACAAATGAGCCTTAATTCACAGATTCATATTTAATATGAACAAAATATGCAAACTGAACCCATCTGTATTTATCCAGGGTTCTAAAATGAATGGAGAGCCTTCACAGACTTTGAAGAGTCCTGGCTACCGCCTTCTGAGAAGCAGAGGTGATAGAGGAGGCGGAGCAGCTGCACTCATCCTGCTTGCTATTTAGTAATGCTTGAAGAGGGCTTTTGTCTCCTGTCACTGAAATCTAAAATGGTATCTGCATATAGAGTGCATATTTTTGAATTATTGGGCTGAATCCATTCCTATATGTTCCTGACTGAGTTTTAAATGCAGAACATGCGTGATTCACGGAGGAATCGTTTCCATTCTCTTCCTCTTCCTTTTCATTTTCTATTTTACTCATATGAGATGGTTGTTTCTTTGAGAAGCAAATGCTGCTTGCTCCTGAATGTAAGCTTCTGTCTGAGCTGTGCCCATGGCTACATGCACCAGGAGTCAGCGGAAACCCTCCTATTGGTCCTGAGCTGCAGCAGGGAAACCCACCCAGCCAGGACCCAGCCCAACTCCATCCTTACAGCACTAGAGGCGCAACTGGGGTTCACTGTGGAGAGGCCTCAAGCCTAGAAATCCTTTGTAGCACAAACACTCTCTCTTGCAGGGCCCAAGCGCATTGAAGCTGGGGGTGGCAGGGCCTAAGCATGGTGAAATTGAATAAACACAGGACAACCACATCCTACCCTCCAACACCAGAGTGAGGCAAATCAGGACACATCCTTGATGGAGGCTGCACCCTCTCTCATTCACGCCCCACCCTGTCTCTTGGGTCCCTCCCTCCCTCGCACATTCGCCCGCAGTCTCCACCACCGATGTGTCCTCCGCCACTGCTGCAGCCAACACTGTACTTGTAGAAGCCAGTTCCGCTTCCGGAAATGTGCCGCTAGCTTCCGGAAGTACATCAGCTGGAAAGTGACAGCAGAAGGAGGAAGAAGAGTAGGCAATGTGCAGGAGCAAAGTAAGTTGGTGTGTCTTTTGGTCATATGCTCTCCATGCAGGAGCCAAAATGGGACATCCAGGATTGAGGTAATAATAATAATAATAATAATAATAATAATAATAATAATAATAATAAATTTTATTTATACCCCGCCCATCTGGCTGGGTTTCCCCAGCCACTCTGGGCGGCTTCCAACAGAAAAATAAAACACAGTAATCTATTAAACATTAAAAGCCTCCCTGATGTCTTCTAAAAGTCTGGTAGTTGTTTTCCTCTTTGACATCTGTTGGGAGGGCGTTCCACAGGGCAGGTGCCACCACCGAGAAGGCCCTCTGCCTAGTTCCCTGCAACCTGGCTTCTCGCAATGAGGGAACCACCAAAAGGCCCTCGGTGCTGGACCTCGGTGTCCGGGCATAATGATGGAGGTGGAGACGCTCCTTCAGGTATACTGGACCGAGGCCATTTAGGGCTTTAAAGGTCAGCGCCAACACTTTGAATTGTGCTCGGAAACGTACTGGGAGCCAATGTAGATCTTTCAAGACTGGTGTTATGTGGTCTCGCCGGCTGCTCCCAGTCACCAGAAGCCATGACAGCTTCTGTAATTCTGGGATGTTTCGTTTAAAATGGGACAGTTGCACACTGTGCCACGTGATTTATCAGGCCACAGTTTTATTGATTACAGATAACAACAGGGTTTGGCACAGACATTGGGTGTGTATCCTGAATCAACCAACCCACCTGCTGGTTGGTTATTATGGCAGTATTAACCAAGGCTACGGTACACCCTGCGATGCACAACACTACCTCCAAGTGCCCACATTTCCTTGGGAAAGAGGTTTGGCTCTGGCTGAGCCCCAGGCAAATGAGCTTGAAAGTGATCCTCCTGAAATTGAAACAGAACATCCACTTAAGTTGTTGTCGAGGCCTGGATCAAAACTGGCTGAAAAGGAGATGGTAGCCAGCAAGCACTGGAGCACAAATGCCCGTAACAAGCGGAGAACCAGGAAGACTCCTTTGCCGGAACCCTCACCACTGCCTGGTTGTTGGACCAAAAGCACACTCTAGAGTTGCAGAATAATTCCGCCAAAATGTGTACAGCTACCAGGATGGGAATTCCAAGTACAGTAGGTGTGAATAGGCCAACATACTATATTTACTCGAGCCTAATGTGCTATCGAATCTAATGTGCACCTCAGTTTTCAGAACCTTGAAACAAACTAACAAAAAAGCATTTGTTGGCAAATGTAAATGTGTAATTAAATCTAATGCACACCTTAATTTTTGCAACATAATTCGGCCAAAAAAGGTGAGCAAATACTGTAAATACTGTAGTCCCCATTTAAAAGGTGTTCCCTGATTATCCTGCTAAGTGGATACCAGGGGCGGGGTGGTGGTTCTCCGAATCTATATAGCTGGACTCCTGGGGGTCCTTGTCTGATAAAACAGCATTGCCCCCTCCCAAACCGCCTCTGTGCCCCGATTTTTACATGTGTATACATGTGTTTATTGAAATGCTTATGCCAGTTTAAATTAAAGTCCTGTAAGCCAAAGAAGCTGAAACAGATTTCAGAATGCCAAGGACTAGAAGTGGTCACAGAATGAGCCCATTAGCAATCGTATGCTTACCTTGTTCACATGTAACCCTATAGCACGTCATTCCAAAGACATTGACCAAAAATAACACAATTCTAAAGCAATTTCCTTCCAACGAGACTGTTTAGTATCTAATTATAATAATTAAATGTCATTTAATTAAAGCACTTCTCCTAAGTGGGTCTTTGCAGCATCACATTAGCTGGCTCATTTGGATTATCACATATTGTTTCCATCTATGATATCATGCATAGTTGGAATAAACTTCTGAATTTTAATGAGCTTTCTACCAGTGGCTGTTACACTTGCCACATGCCAAGTGGCTGAGCACACGTCGCTGAAGCCATGACTTCACTGCTGTGTTTTCCCTAACAGAGTTTGTAACTTGTCATTTAATATATCTATTCCATACTGTCTTGTTATCGTTGACTATATCACAGAGGGAACTGTTTTCGTGAAAGAGCTGGAGGCCTTTTGCATGTTTAAAACATAAGTTTTTTTAAAAAATTACATTTACACATTTTATCTCCCTTAACTGTCATTGCTAGATTTTCCTTTAAGCGCCTTAAGGTACCTCCAAATGGCTCAGAATTGACCAAGTACAAAGCTGAATTTGGGCCGGTTCCCAGATGGATCAAACATGCAGTGGCTTTCTGGATACATCATTTAGCCTTGGAAGTGGGAAATGTTTGCCTTAGATTTTGTGTACTGTACAGTATATAGTTTTACAGGCGTTTACCTTTCCAAACATTATCTAACGCATTATACAAAATTTTATTTATTTATTTGCATTTCTACCCACCTGTTTCCCCAAGATGCTCAAGGTGGCATAGATCGTTCTCATCCCCACAACAACCCTGTGAGGTAGGTTAGGGTGAGAGATAGTGCCTGGCCCAAGGTCACCTAGTGAGCTTCATGGCCGGGTGGGGATTTGAACCCGGGTCTCCCATATCCTAGCCTGACACTGTAACCACTACACCACACTGGCTCAGAATGGCTGTATTTCATCCAAAATGCAGCAATCCTGTACTTACTCATCTGCCAGTACTGTTTAAGTCAGTTTCGGCACATGTAACCAATTGGCAATAAATATCACACTGGCCCTTCTTGTTTTCCTTTGATTTTGCTCTCATGGCAAAAATGGAGCCCGCGCTTAGATTAAAAGCTTCCTGTCCACGTTGTTGTTTCAGCATCAGGAGTGAGCTGTGGACATTGGGAAGTAATAATTTCCTCTGCACATATGTAAAATGCTTTTTCTTTCTTACTGAATGGACACACAGACACACAATCTTCATTGGAAGGAAAGCTTCAGAGTAAGGAGTCTTGGATGGGATGTGATTTTAAAGATGACGTGAGCTTTGTCACCTTTCTGTTCAGACCTGCTAGGTCAGGGGTCAGCAACCTTTTTCAGCCATGGGCCAGTCCACTGTCCCTCAGACCATGTGGTGGGGCGGACTATTTGGGGGGGGGAGGATGAACGAATTCCTATTCCCCACAAATAAACCAGAGATGCATTTTAAATAAAAGCACACATTCTATTCATGTAAAAACACGCTGATTCCCGGACCATCCACGGGCCAGATTGAGAAGGCGATTGGGCTGGCTCCGCCCCGCCCCCCCCGGCCTTAGGTTGCCTAGCCCTGTGCTAGGTGGTTAAACTTCCTCTTGCAAACCAGTTGCTCTGAAAAGGAGATGCATTGATGATATATTCCTCACATGGTCATTATGGGCTATAGGGCAAAGTTGTGCTGTATCAGGAGGGAAAGCTTAGAAACACTGGGAACTGGAAAGTCTAGTAAAGCAGATGCCTCCCAGGGGCATTGCTGTGAAGATGGTAGGCTGCAAGTTATCTGGCTGTCAGTTGTGTGTCTCCCCCCTCTGTAAAATGAGCAGTTTCACAATGCCATTCTGTGCATGTCTACCCTGCACAGAGTTGCAATTGTGTGCCCAGCCTCAGAGTCCCTCCCTCCCGACACACCTAAATGCTGAGTGGACACAACAACTGTTTGGGATTTAAACGGCCACGACTTGATTTCAGATGCAGGAAGTTTTGCCATAGGCATTGGGCGTGCATCCCTCTCAGGCCCGCCCCCTGCTGAGGAACTGAGGCATGGCAGATGTCTATTTGGGGGTGGAACCATCGCAAAACACAGGTTTACGCAGATAGCCCCCAAATGCTGAGGGAAGCTCTATGGCCCGCTAGCTTTACGCACTTGGCTCTTTGGACAGAGACTTCTCTCAAGACCCCTGTAACATGGTGCCCTGTTAATGCCGCTGCAGGGAAAGGAGTGGGTGAGTCACCACTTCACCACACCCCAATTGGATGAAAGACTATAGGATTCTGCCCAGGGCCTAAACCACCAAAGTTGTGACCACAGCAAAGCCCGGCTAGCTGAAAAGAAATTGTTAGAGCAGTAGTCAACTATTAATGAAGGGAGGGGAAGGGTGGGTGACATTCCCAGCCAATGGGATGCTGTGCTGAGTGGTCAGCCAGGCTAAGTAGATGGACATGCCCCCCCCCCAGGCTACCACAGATTGGCTCATTTGAAGGACGGGTTAGGCGGGAACCCATGAGCCTCCACAATGGCCAGAGGGGATGCCAATCTAAAATGGTGCTGCGCATTCTGGGGGGGGAGGGGAGGCGCCACGTCGAGCCGCAACAGCCGCTCACCGGCAAGACAGTAAGCGGCCATTTCCAGCACCCTTAAGTCTGATGCCCAGAATTCTTTGAGGGTGGGGAAGTGCTTTGAATGTGCATGGCATCATGGAAACCAAAGATCACATCTGAATCTCTATTACAACAGTGGAGAGCCTTGGGACACTTGAGGTGTCAGTGCCTTATCACTGAATGGAAGTAGGGAGTATCAGAGAAGGAGAGGGGGGAAATCAGAATTTACTTACATTTGAGAAGTCTCTCTCACACACGATAACCTATTAATGTGGTTGAGTGGTGTTATTTTCTATTTACCCCTCAATGAGCTATAATTCCCAGCACCCTTAACAAACTACAAATTCTTTTTTTAATATTATTATTATTATTATTATTATTATTATTATTATTATTATTATTTGTTGGGGGTGTTTTAACTATATGGCATGTATGCAGCAACAGAAAGGGTAATGGAAGCCTGAAGAAGGCAGAGGCTGCCTACTGAGGCCGGACAAAGAGCTAGGGTGGAGAGACAGTCTGGTTTATCTACCTACTCCCTATGATCATAGAATCACAGAATCATAGAGTTGGAAGGGACCATGAGGATCATCTAGTCCAATCCCCTGCAATGCTGGAAACTTTTTGTCCAACATGGGGCTTGAACCCATGACCCTGAAACTAAGAGTTTCATGCTCTACCAACCAACTGAGCTGATCAGGGCATCTCTGGTCTGATGGGGAGATGGAATGCATACTATGTTCTTGAAGGATACAGAGAGCAGCTGAGCTAAGTTCTGTGTGGTTTGAAACCCTAGAATTATGACCACCGCTACCCCAGCAATTCAGTTAAATTTTGCTTGAATATATATTCTTAGTCAAATATATTACTCCAGTATTCACACAATAGCCTTTCAGCATTTTTATATTGTCTGGATTGATATTAGCACCTAAAATATTCACATTTTATCCAAATAATTCCCAAATCAAGTAGCTGAATCTTAGCTTGCCTGCACTAGGTCTAGTTCAGCTGTAATTTTCCACTATACTTTGCATATATTTAGTGGTGGGTGAGGTGGAAACATTAGTGTTTTTCAGCACTTGTGCATATCTTATCTAAACTATTTTGATGTGGGGAGGGAATGGAAATCTACAAAATAAATCTATTGCGTATTGGACTGGAGGAAATACCTACGAGCTCATCAAGCTAACCAGAGCATTAGCCTTTCTAGCCCACTGCCATTGCTGACACTGAGTGGGTATTAGGAAGAGTCGCTCTCATCCCTGATTGAAATCCATTCATAGCTGCCAAGTTTTCCCTTTTCTCGCGAGGAAGCCTATTCAGCATAAGGGAAAATCCCTTTAAAAAAGGGATAACTTGGCAGCTATGAATCCATTTAGCCAGTGATGGGCGGCAGCCTTTGCATGTCAATCATGCACATGATGACTCAGCTACAATCACTGGAGCCTACTTTGCCCCACCAATCTCAGTCTGCCCTAAACCACCACTACCCATATACCTTTTTGTTTTACAACCAGCCCATGGGGTGGTACTGTCGGCCAGCTTTTTCCTCCTTAGTGTTGCCCTAGTAAAAATCAGCCAGGGGGAAGATAGGGACAAACCTAGAATTAGTTGGCTCTGCCTGTCATTGGCTCTGCTTCTACAGATGGCTTGGGCTCCCTGCCTTCTGCCCTACCAGTCACAATGGGAAGAAGCCACCAGTGGGTACAATCCATTTGCCAAAGCACTACTGTTGTACACCTGTAAATTGCAAAAATGAAAATGAAAGAATGAGTGAACAACTTCCAGAAATGGCATTCTACTTTGATTTAGGATCTAATGTTCTGACTACACTGCCAATTAATGTTGCGCAGTTCATCACACAAATCAAAACAACATCCTTGAGCTATTGCTATGAGTTAGAAGTCTGTTAATCACTTTTCTCAGTGCTCCTATGGCTCTATGCTCTTATCTTATCTTATTTGTTTGTTTGTTTTGTTTGTTGTTTATTGCATTTACACCCCCATCTCAATGGAGCTCAAGGTGGTGTGCTTGGCTTTCCCCCTCCCCATTTAATCCCCACAGAAACCCTGTGAGGTAGGTTAGGCTGAGAGACAGTAACTGGTCCAAGGTCACACAGTGAGATTTCTGGCTAAGTGAGGATTTGAACTCTGGTATCCAAGGTCCTAGTCAGACCCTCTAAGCACATCATCAGATGGGCTTTCGGTGTATATCTCCAAAGTGTCCCTTATTTCAACTACAGTGATGCTCAAAAATGGATTCAAATCCTAAATTTAGAGATAAGAATCGGGGCATGATAATGAATTGTGTTCAAAGGCCATTTTTTAGACATGTCACAAAAGCATTCTGCACTTTCAGCTCCATAGCACACTTGGATTTTTAAATTCTGCAATCAAATAAATATAGCTAGCAGTCCTTTGTCTTGGGATGATGGAGAGGCACCATTGTTTGACATAACAGGTAAAGGTAAAGGGACCCTTGACTATTAGGTCCAGTCGCAGATGACTCTGGGGTTGCAGCGCTCATCTCGCTTTATTGGCCAAGGGAGCCAAGGGCTTCCAGGTCGTGTAGCCAGCATGACTAAGCCGCTTCTGGTGAACCAGAGCAGCACACGGAAACGCCGTTTACCTTCCCGTCGGAGCGGTGCCTATTTATCTACTTGCACTTTGACGTGCTTTTGAACTGCTAGGTTGGCAGGAGCAGGGACGAAACAACGGGAGCTCACCCCGTTGCTGGGATTCGAACCACCAACCTTCTGATTGGCAAGCTCTAGGCTCTGTGGTTTAACCAACAGCACCACCCGCGTCTTGACATAACAGAGTTCCATATAAATTAATACCAGCTGATGCCCTAATTTTGATATTGATCTGTACTATATCTTACATAGCCTTAACTTAAGCCAACTTCCACCATCTACCCTGAACTCAAGCAAAGACAGCAAGTGTTTGTTTCTTGAAGAAGCAAGAAAAAAAGAAGAGCTAGTTTTTCTACTCCTATATGGTTTATTAACATATGAACATTCTGCTTTCCATGTCAGCTCAGAAAAGTGTTGGCATCAACCTGGGAATAGTGATGTTCTGATATAGATGTCTAGACCATGGATATTTGAGGCATGAAGTAGTGGGTCAAAGTTTGTGACTTCTTTTTTTGACAGGAAGCAAACTTAGATTAGTTCTGAGAGTGGGTGTTTTGTGTTTGTAACAATATCTAGTTTATATCAAGAACTATTAGAAACTGAAATGTGGAAGGAAAAGTTAGATGACACAAAAATATTGGAATGGTTAGGATTAAAAAATGATCAAACTAGTTCATTGGACAAATGTGCTGTCACAATTTGACATGGTGTTGTACAAATTAATTCGCAACATTATTTCCCCTGTCAATCCTGATCCAAACAAATATATTGTACACCACTATATTTTGGCAATTTGAACAAGATCATCAAGCTTGCTCTGGGCATGATTTATTAGGAGAATGTAGGGGAGGTACAAATCTTGGAGTTGAGAGTGGAGAATACTTTATTACTTCCTATTCCTAAAAGATGTCACTTCTCAAAGCTGTCTATATTTGGTCTTTCTTATTACTGCAGGCAGCATGAGATCGGCACATGTCAAATTGCCTCCAGCTAGGAGATATATTTGTGGGTTACATAATGTTTTAAACAGAGAACATAAGAACATGTCTACAAGCCAATCTGTCTACAACTAATAAAGTATTCATAGCACAGTCCTGGTGAAGGATTTGAAAAAGAAGTGCCTGTCACTTATGTACAAGCATCCCGTTAGATTGTATGTATGTCATCAAAATTACCTGTAATGTTTTGTTCCTCACATATAGTTGCTGTGGCTGCTAACAACATAATTATCTTAGGACCTATTCATATGACCACTGGGCATAATATAACCACAGGGACAGTGCTTGGAAAGCTTGCCCATGCTAGCTTCCAGCCCATGGCGAGCCATTTTGTGCTTCTGCCACCATGCACAGGATTCAGCTGTTGGCACACTGCCACTTCTTGATAATTTGTGTTGGCATTTGAAAAAACTGAATCATTTGCATAGCCTAGTATGCAGAGGATTTCCCCAAACCTACACCACATTCACACGGGGGGAAAGCCACTTGGGGAAATGATTTTGAGTGGAGAGATAGCAGGTGCAAGGGAGCTTAAGCTTAACCCTCCTCTTGACACTTGTTCACTCCAAATTCTCACTCCCCCAAGCAGTATTCATCCCATATAAAGTGGCTGTGTGCAGGGTCATGTCCAATACTGCATGCATGATGAGACTGATACATATACTGTAGCCACTTCAAATGTGGTAATTTATAATATCCGTACATGCACTTATAGGTGTGGAAACCTCTGCAGCTGTCTCCACTGACCACCCAAACTGCATTTAAACATGAAATTCATTGCATTTAAAAAAAAATGTTTTGGTAGAACTGTTGGCAAAATAAGAAAGAAAACAACTCAGTGAACACACTTCACTTAGCAAAACTCCATTGATCTGAATGCCTCTCAAACTTTCCCCATGTATTTTTCTTAAGTAATTGGAGAGAGTGACTTAAGTCTTCCAAATTCTTCAGAGAAATGAGAATTCTCTGCATATAATGCACAGGACCCTTCTTCTAATCTAGACCGTTGCTAATGAAGTCATCAGAGCAATTTAAGAATATACCATCTATCAACTGCTATTCAGGTTTTCTGGGTTTTTTTTGCACTATTTAATGCAAAATGAAACATTGGTCAAAGTGTTTTGATCTGATGTCACTGACATCTCTCCCACATCTTCCTTTCATCATTCCTTTTATCTCTCACCAGTTTTGCCACTCTAATATTCCTCTTTCACCCGTCATCTGTCTGCAATATGTTTATCCATTCTTTTTCAACCCGCAGGGGGATTCTGATAGAATATTCAATACTTATGAAAATCGGCCTACCTTTGTAAGTTTCTCTTTCTTTGAAGAAGGCAACTGCTGAACGTTCCATATCAACTCATGCACAACAAATGTGTGTGGACACATTGCCAGGTTTCAAGTTATGATTATGAAGATATATCTTCACACGTGAGGTTCTGATAGCTGTGTTTCTTCTTTATTACAGTGCAAAAATCCATTATATATATATATATATATATATATATATATATATATATATATATATATATAAGCTATTCAATGACATATTGTGACTAATTGGACTATACCAAAACAGATTACAAAAGCATTTAGCTGAAGATTTAGAAATTGCAATAGTAAATGTGATGGACAGTTAAAGAGGTATTGTCACAGGAGTAAGTATTATTAATAAATATATTGATGAGACCAATTCTTACAGAACAATGTGGGAGAAGGAAACAGGGCTGTTTATAAACTTTTTTTAAAAAAATGAGAAAAACATTCCGATTAAATATTCAATGAAAATATTATCCAGAGTCCATTTCAAAAGTTGCATGACATTGGCACTTGATTCCAATTAAAATGAAGTTAATATGACATTGCAATGTAAATTCTAGAAAAGTTCTATATGTGATGGAAGTAGCAGAAAAATAATAGAATAAAAATGGGATGAACGAGTACTGGGATATCCATAGAAATGAAGAAGATCCCTATGCACACTGTCCAGACTCTCTGACATGGCTATGGTGAAAAAACGGGGTCACTGTTGGCAGTGTCAGCAATTCAGCACCATTAATGCAAATGAAATATGCTTTATGTGCCAATTCACTTTAATAAATATGCATTAAAATGCTGAGCAGAGATATAGCACCTAAGATTGAGCTGTTCAGTGTTGCTCTGGATCCACTTTTCCCCTAGTTTTCCCCGCCGCTGGCTTGGCTTCAGTTTTAGGATGGCTGGACTTTGAGGGCATCTTTAATTACTCTTATTTTTGGCAAATGTAAAGGCCACATCACTTTTGCCCTCATTGCCACCTTATGCACAGGCAATCTGTTTCTTTAATGCTCTGCCTACTTCATCTGTTAGAGCTTGGTTAAATGCTGACACCGTGAAAGCTAGTAATGAACTCAGCTTGTGAGAGATAATATTGTTTATCTTATTGACAAAATGTATAGGCTTATTAATAGGTTTTGTATGAGTGAACAACAACAAAGACATCTTGCAGAAGGTCTTCCTTGAAATTTTACGTCTGGCAGCCAAAGAAGATAGCAGTTATACTCATTGGGGTGACAGACTCATGAATCTTTGCTAAGAAATATAAGGAGCATAAAGTAGGAAAGTGGAAACATGTTCAATCAATTTCAAATTAATCCGTATATTGAAAGATATCACTGGCACACACCTTCCATGGGAAAATAAACTGACAATAGCTGAAGCTGGTAAAATATTGATCTTTCTTCATATGTCTGTGCAAATGTGCTAGTTCCTTCTGGGGGCTGTTTTGTAAATTCTGTTGAAATGGTGAGAGGAAACAGGAGTGGCTATGGTGCAAAATAGGGAAATGCGCTTTTGTGTGCATAGACACTTTTTTTCTGTATGCTCTTCCCTCACATAGGCTTGAGAAGCAGAAGGGAATGTAGTCTGAGAGTCTCACAGTTTCTTCTTCCTGAGAGTTGTGCTTCCCCGTCCCACCTCTGTGAGAAATGTAACGGAGCCTGTGTTCACACTTATGGGCTGAGCACTGGCGGGACCTTCAAGAGGAGGTGTGGAGTTGAGGTCCAGAGCACAGCAGCAGATTGTCCCGGGACTTGGAACCAAGGGCACTAGTTCAGCCAGACTTCAGAGCATTAATCTGTGTCCACAAAGCCTATCCTCCACCCCCAGAGACAACGACAAATTATGGGGACCAGCATAACAGCAGGAAATAGGCACAGGGCTGTCCCCTAGCATGGGCATGCTAGTCCTCCCCATTCACAATATCCCTTATTCTTCTTCAGGTGACTGGGAGAAAGGTCCTCAGACACTCCGGAGACGTGAAGATAGTGGATCTATCTGTAGCCTGGACCAGGTCCTTGCCAATGTTCAACGTAAATGTTTTTTTGCGAGGGCAGCTGCTAGAGACATCAGAACAACCAGCGTGTGGTTTGGAGAAAGCAAGGGTGGAATAGAGACCCCGGAGGGAACCCTACACTCCGTCAGGAAACACTGGGTCATAGATGAAGGACTAAAGCCTTGCAGATAGCCTAGAAGCTGACTGAGGAGGACCAGTTGTGTCCACAACAGCTAGTTCTTGGCTGAGGAACCATGCCTCTGCTTGTCGCTGTTGTCTTGAAGCAATTTTACCTTCTACAACTGAATACTGAATGTTAAGGTTAATCTTGATCCTTAAGAACACCTGATAAGGTTAAGAGTCTACAGGTACTGTATGTTTCTTTTCCTGAGGACACGGGTGCTCTTGTAGTAATGCACAGTTACTATAAGAGTTAAAGAAAACAAATGCAAAATTCTGTTTAGGTGGGGAGGGGGATTCAATCAAGAGATACTGGATCTTCATCATCCCTGCCAAATGTTTCTTTCACAAGCAAAGATCAACAATGTCTCTGAAAAAATTCACCTGTGTCTGAGGAGAAATCTATTTAACCTACTGAAGACTTCTATATTAGTCAAATGTATCATCCATCAGTGCAGGCTTGCCCCCAAACCTCCTAACGTCCTGACTTTTTATTGATATATGCCAATCTTTATGCGTCTCAGTTGGGCTGCCTGTAAATCCATGTTAGTCACTGAAAGAAAATTTTCCCTCTTAGTGACTTCAGAACGAAGAGAAGAAATTGCGCAACTTCAATGGATTTGCTATTGTATCTCTTTTGATGCACATTCCTACCAGTTTATCCCACTGGGTTTTATGTAGCCTAATGCCAACCTAGCAGTTCAAAAGCATGTCAAAATGCAAGTAGATAAATAGGAACCGCTACAGCGGGAAGGTAAACGGCGTTTCCATGTGCTGCTCTGGTTTGCCAGAAGCGGCTTTGTCTTGCTGGCCACATGACCTGGAAGCTGTACGCCGGCTCCCTCGGCCAATAATGCGAGATGAGCGCGCAACCCCAGAGTCGGTCACGACTGGACCTAATGGTCAGGGGTCCCTTTACCTTTACCTTTAATGCAGGGGACTATGGTGTACACAAGGATCAGCAACAGGATGAAGGGTTGTTGTTTTTTTAATATGAGGAATCAAAGCAGGAGGAAGTAGATGATCAAGGAAGAAGAGATAGGAATACCAAAATAAGAAAAAAGATATATTTTTTTTAAAAAAGATTAACATATTATATTACTACAGAACAGAATGACCGACAATGAGAGCAAAGAAAGGGATTGTGAATACTTTTCATTCATAATTATAACAAGTCGAAACAAATTTGTTCTGCCACTGCACTTTCAGCATCTCCAGGAGGATGGGGAATAGGAGGTACCATCACTGTCCTCCCCAACAATTTTCTTTCACTGCTGTTGATCTCCTTTGGAAGAGGGAAGAAGGAACTAGCTGTAAGCTGTCTAGCCGCGTGAGAGGCCCCATCCCCTCATACCTGTCTCTAAAACAAATTGTTGTGGCTCTTAGGATTGCAATTAGACCTGCGCTAGCTAGCAGTTGTGGCTTTATGGTTTGTTAATTCTTATTTCACTCTATACATATGTATTTAAGTCTAGATTGTTCATTCTGTAATACTGATTTTCCCCCCATGTTTTCTAAGTTGCTGGTTTTTGCCCTATTTGAATGTATTGATATGTTTTGTAAACTGACTTCTCTTCCCCAACCTAGTGCTTTGTACTTTGATAAGCAAATGTTTGTTGTAAGCTGCTTTGGACACAGCTCAATGTAGAATGGAGGCACATCAATAATCTCAAACATTTCAGACATAACTATCTGTATTTTTTATTTATTCATTTATATATATATACATATATTGCAACAATAACAAGAAATAAACACCATTCATTTTGGAAAATGGCAATGCTATCAGCATTTATGTTACTGTATATAGCTTGCTATATTTTTCATTACTGCTACATCCCCCAAACCTAATCGACCAGCTCTTCACATTTGTTATGTTAACATCCTCTGGGTGAATAAGTAAATTCCAAATGAATAAATAGAATTTGTAAAGACTCGATTTCTCAAGCATTCCTATTTAAAGGCCAAATTTGACAGACCTGGGTCACCTCCAGAATGTTGGGATTTTGCAGGAGAGATTCAGTCATAGATTGGAAATTTAGGTTTGCATTATTTGGCATATAAGCAGCGTATAAATTATTATTATTATTATTATTATTATTATTATTATTATTATTATTACTATTGCAACAAAACACTCTGTTGTAACAAATCCACTTTTTAAGAAACATACGTTTCATAGTGACCTATTTAGGAAACGCTCTAAAAGGTGTGGGATGAATGGTGGATCAGTTGGAAGATGTATAACCACTAGGCAAACAAATCAAGATAAATGCCCATTGTTATCCAATTGTTGCAACAAATCCTCCTTCAAGACGGGGTATCACCTAACCTCTGCATAAGCTTTATGTGAGCAAATCAGAATGTGTGGTCAGTGCTAATAATTGGACATGGCCTAACGTCCCTGTAAGCTTTGTGAAAGCAACTGGATCTAGGATTCCAGTTTGCCAAAGTTGCAGGGGACAGGCTGATGTTCAGCACTGCAGCAGGGAAGTGGCAGACAAGTTACTGTTTTGCCCTACTCACCTCCTTCCACACACACACACACACACACACACACACACACACACACACACGTGATAAACAAAGACATTTAGGACCCAAGTAGAACAAAAGGGATGGATGGGTCACAGAGCAGAAGCAACATGAAAAGGAATGATTAAATGCCCCCTCCTGTTTGCTGCTCTTCCTCCTGTCAATCTGCAGCTCTTTTCTACCACAAAATGCCTCTCCCGGTCCTCCTGAAAAATGGGACCTTTAAGAAATGCTAATATCTTATTGATTGTTTTCGCCATACTTACTCCACGTAAAAACATTCAACGTATCATTCATCACAAGTTCTTTGCTGAAGATGCTGCCGAAACACATTCTTCTGTCACACCAAGTTCCACCTGTGGAACATCTGCAAGTAAAATGCTACTAATTATATTAAGATAATTAATAACAGAAGCAAGCCAGAACTTTATAGGAGGAGGACAAAGCTTTGCCAAGTATTAGTATATAAATGACAGGTTTTAGCTGGACCTGAAATTACCATAGTTGATTATCTTGGTGATTTCTCAATGGATAATGCTTGGGGCGGGGAAATTTAATTATTAATTATTAAATAAATAACTATGCAATGCTTTGGAAGCTGGAAACACAAGAAAATTTGCATGGTAGTAGGACTTCAAAGTGAGTTAAGGTTACAGGTGATAGTTACAAAAGGTTACAAGTAACATTGCACATGATAGTTGTGAAAGGGCCCCGCCAAAATGCATGGCAGGTGTTTAATTCGCTTGGAGAACATTGTGGACAGTATAATTTTAGGAACATTGAGCACACCTTTAAAGCAATTGGCAAAGGACTCCTAAGAGAACCATCATAGTGAACAATCATTATCCATAAGCACATGTTGCTCATTGTGGCATTATAAACAGTTTTCCCAGCAGCAATCCACAAATTAATGGGAATGGGTGGATAATTACTATGGCGGATAATTACCATTTACACATGCTTAGTCTGTTTAGACAGGTACAAGGGAGACTATTCGAGAGGTGCTAAAACGGGTTTATTGGACAGTGAAATCTCTGTTTGTAAGGAGTATAAAAATGAAAGATGGAGCAATTACATCGGAATGTGTAGATTTGTCTCTTCTGAAATGCATGATCTGAACCCCATTATAAGACTTACATGAAGATCTGGATTCAATTTCTCTGCCCAACAGTGGCAGAGAATTTCATTTAAAAAATTTAATTGATATAAAATATCCATAATTTAAATGTGGATTTGGATTTCTAACATTTGGGACTAGGAGCAAGGTTCAAGATCCAGCTGTTCCTGCGTACTTATTTGCTGGTTTGTTTTATGTTACCAAAGTACACTGATTCATCCTGATTCAACCAGGGGTGGCTATCTAGTGGCTTTCCAGACATTGCCAGAACTCCCAGCATCCCTCACTATTTGCCATGCCGACTGGGGTTCATTGGAGTTGATGTTGAGCAACCTGGATAGCTCAGTTGGTTAGAGCATGGTGCTGATAATGCCAAGGTTGCAAGTTTGATCCCCGTATGGGACAACTGCATATTCCTGCATCACAGGGGGTTGGACTAGAATGATGATCCTCAAGGTCCCTTCCAACTCTACAATTCCCTTTCGGCTCTACAACTCTGTGATTCTATAAACATATGGAGGCCATAGACTCCTGAGCCCAACCATGAATTTCACTCGCTGTCATCAATGACTGTTAGTGAGAAATAATCTTGTGGCTTTATCTCTGCTACCCTGTGGAGATCTGAAGCAATGCAGCACAGAGCACATCTTATATTTTAATTTCATTTTAAGGGGAAGGATGATAAAAACTGGAGGGGGTATTCGCAGCTTGTCATCAGCGACACTGAGGGTACAGGCTCAGCAGCCAATGACTAACCTTAACAGATCGGCAATCACAATCTACACTGCTGTCATGCTCAGACAAAATTGTTAACCAAAAGAAGCAAACACTGAAGCAACTTGACATGGCAGTGTTTTCTTTGGAAAAATATGAAAGGAAATGCTTTTTTTCATATATATTTTTTTAAAAAACTAGATCTTCCCCCTTGAAAACTTAGCAACAACTATATTTTCCGAGTACAAAAATAGCCTGGTTCTGTTTCTTTATTTTCTGCTTGTAAACAAAGCAGTATGCATTGACAAGAATAATAATAATAATAATAATAATAATAATAATAATAATAATAATAATTTATTATTTATACCCCGCCCATCTGGCCGGGTTCCCCCAGCCACTCTGGGCGGCTTCCAAAAAAAAACCAGAAATTCTAAAATACAGAAATCCATCAAACATTAAAAGCTTCCCTAAACAGGGCTGCCTTAAGATGCCTTCTAAAGGTCTGGTAATTGTTCTCTTTGACCTCTAGTGGGAGGGCATTCCACAGGGTGGGTGCCACTACCTAAGAATACCTAAGGCACAGATTAAACTGTTCTAATGACCACTTGCATAGGGCCTCGTGTTTACTGGGGGAAGAGTAATTAGAATAATTTCACAGATAGGTTTAAATATCTGCTATCAGATTTGCCTGCGATTACTTAAACTGTTAAGCAATTAAATTTCCACTAGCTGGGAAATGAAGAAACAAGTCTTTTAAAGCCTCTTTCTATCTGGCTTAAGGAATAAAGATAATAGGCTGCAGTTTTCTGTGACCCACTAAATGGACCATAAATATACTTTGTCTTGAGCAAGTCACATTATTCTGATATGTATATTTGCTTTTATACGTGGTTGCAACCATTCTTCCCAAATGAGAAACTGACAGCTTAATTATATATGATTGATATGGCTATTTATGGTGAGCTACTACCAGAATGAACACTAGAACCATTTTTCTTATTAGTATTTACCCAATTCCACGAAAAAGGACAATATAGAAGTAAAAGGCTGGCCTGGAATGTGTGCTTACTCCCATAGCTTGCAGCGAGGCAACTGTGAAGTTTCTAGAGCGATGACTCATAATTTACAATTTAGGCTGAACTTCTAGACCTGTGTACCTGGGATTAAGGTCCATTGAACTCAATAGTTCTGAGTAGACACATGTAGGATTACATGATTAGTGCTGTGTTGTGTTTATGCAAAGAATCTTAGGAAAATCTTTTATTGAAGATCTGCATGTGGATGTGGAATTTCACAGGGGGCTTTTCCATTTATTTTCCATTTTCTCTTATGTTTTATGAGATCCCTTTTGCCACCGTTGTCATTTCTATCACTGTGCACCAGCTCTGGCTAAATATTGGATCCTGAACTGAATCAGACTGTGGTTCCCTAGAGGTCTCCCAGAACCGGATTTATGGCAGTGCGAGTGGTATAATCTCACCAGAAGGACAGACAAGGAGGGAGCCTTTTCAAAGCCCAGTAAGGGAAGGAGACATGAGGGCTCTGACAGGGTCCTTTCCAAAGCCAGGTAAGTGCTTACTGGGCTTTGGAAAGAAGGTAGGAGGGCTCTAGGATCCTGCCAGAGCCTCACACCTCCTTCCCAAAGCTAGCTGCGTCAAATGGTCTTGCACAGGGTGGCATATTACCAAGGTCCAACCGGGGTCTCCCATTCAGTCACCAATCAGCTCCAGCTCCATATACCTTTAGCAAGGTGGCATCTTCTTGTACCTTCAGACTTTACCCTGCCTATACCATCCGTCAGATCATGATGGAGAAACTGAAAAGTAGAATGTGCGTCCCTTCCTCCTTTTTCTCAACATGATTTATGGAAGTGCCATATATTCTTATGGCAAGTCTTAATGAGGTGTTCAAAACACTGTCTGGTTAGGATTTCCGGCGCATCCGCCATGGCGAACAGCGGATCCCACATTAGCAGGTGCCAGCCATGCAGATAATTAAGGCAACCCTGGAATATGGTGTGGAAGCTGTATCTAATACAGAATGCCACTGCTAAGTTGCTTCTGCCTGGGACTGTGAGGTGTGATCATATAACATTGGTCCTTAAAGAGCTGCACTGCCTGTCTGTATGCTACTAGGACCAATTCAAGGTGATGACATGGATATACAAATCCCTAAATGGCTTGGATAAAAGATCACATCTTCCTGTATTTGCCAGCCTTTGCTTTAAAACCACATAGGTTTTCCAGATACGTTCTAGCATAGAGGCCCTGCCTGTGGGCCGATCAATAGAGATGGGGCAGTGACATAAAGCAGGGCCTTCTCTGTGGTGTCACCTCTGTATGTGGAACTCTCTCCCTGGGGAGGTTTAGAACGGCATAATGGACTGGATGAAATCCAATAAATGGTGAGTGGGTGGATCCCTCAACCCAATTGGTAAAATGTGTCCTGCCCTAGATGGGGTTACACTGCCATCTTTAAAAAAGCAGGTGAGTAGCTTGAGGGTATGTCTTGATCCATTAAAAACAAACAAGCTCTGCCCTCTGTACCCCAAATCCAAATCCTGCTCACCCACCCTCCAGCACGGTAGCTTTTAAGAAAATAATAATATATCATATGTAGGTTGGCCCTAAGCCCTTGCTGGATAGGAGAAACTTCTTAATGGTAACCAACTGTATTGGGAGGTAGAGAAGTTTTCTTTTCCTGGAGATATTTAAACAGAGGCTGGATGGCCAACTGCCAGAGATTCTTTAGATTCCTTCCCTGAGTAAAGGTTCAGATTAGATGACCTCCAAGTTTCCTTTGAATACTAAAGTACTATTCATTGGTACTATTTTTATATTGTCTTCTCTATACATAGTCTCAAAGGACAGGATGCTTGCCACATGATGCATTAGAAGCACCATGTATGATTTTTATCAGCTTACACATTTTTATGTTTGTTTGGGGAGTTTCTGCATAATGTGAGAAAACAGTTAAGGAAATGAATTTTGACAACACTTTAAACAGGGAAGGCTACCTGTCTGTCTAAGCAAAAAATAATAATAAAAATTATTAACTATACTAACTGCTTGAATTTTAAGGTGTTTGCAAGCAGCTGCTTTAGTCAAAACAATTGCACCAGAACAAAAATTGGATTCTTAAATTGTGTTCATCTTTTAACTTTATCACTATCTCGTCCCCCCCCCCCAAAAAAAGAAACACTGATAGCAGGATGACTTTAAGGCATTCAAAATATCAACAAACTGTGAATTTCAGTAAACACATTTTCTATTATTATTCATGCAGCAACTCAGCAAGAAGGAAAAAGAAAACAGAGAGGTACAAGACAAGAAAGAGCTCGAAATAGAAAGCGCTTATTCATTTTCATAGATAGGAGAGAGAACAATTTATTAAAATCTTGATATTGTACTGAAGAACTAATTGTATGGAATATTTTGCATCTTAAAGAAAGCCGACTCCTCTCACATCGTAAAGCATTTACAAAATTGTATTTTTTTTTTGTTATTTTAATGTAGCAATATCAAATAGCTAACACAAAGTCCCATAAAATACAACATATTCTCAGTTATTTGGGGCCTTTCCTGTCATTTCCTCTTCTTCAGAAACTACCCCAGTGGGTCTGGGTTTTGCCACATTGCCTTCAGCTACCACACATTGCCAAATAATGCAGCGTCTTTTTTTGCTATTATAGGATGTATGAGCATTCCCAAACTGAATTCTGGACTAAATGCAAAGTAGTAATGCCACAAAGGGGGCTGCACCTTTTCATGCAAATTCACTGCCATATTGTTTGAGGGTTTTTATTTCTAGAGCAGAGATGTTGATCCTTCTGTTGCTATGCCCTCCAGTGTATGTGTTTGGGGGTGCCCGTAGCCTCAATGCCTTCACGAGAACTTTCCAGCTAATCATCCCACTGGCCACAAGTCAATTCAGACTCTCTTGCTCTTGGACATAAGGAACAGCTGTCACTGGAGGCATCCGGTCGGACTTCTGGAACCTCCTGCTTGACAGCTCAGTGAGAGAAAAGTAGGGGAAAGGGACAGGCAGAGGGAGGCAGTGGCGTAGGAAGGGGTGGGTGGTGAGTGGTGGGTGTGGGCCACCCCGTGTGTCATCACTGAGGGGGGTGACAAAATGGCAAAAATATGTGTTTTTGAAAAAATAACTCCCGCACCCACCACATGCCCCTTCCTACGCTACTGCAGGAGGACTATCCCCTCGAGTGATTTCCAGAAACCAAAAGCATTGCTGCCTCCAATTCTGTACACAGAGCACAGCCTTTATGGCTAGTAGCCTTTGACAGCCCTCTCCCCCATGAATCTGCCTAATCTAGAGTAGAGGCGTAGATAGGTGAGGCGGGGGGCACTGGGCGTCACTCTGCAGGGCCTGCAACATGCCTGAGCCATGTGTCTCCCCTGAAGGGGAGGCGGCAGGCCGACTGCCTGCAAGCTTCACACTGCTTTTTCGAGCAGTGTGGGGTGTGCGTCTGCCCACCCCCTCAGCCACCCTACAGCTGAGGGGGAGGTTGTGCAGAGCCTCCATGCAGTGCAACCTGCCTTGGCTCACCCCATCCCCATGGGTGGCTCGCTCCACTCCCAGCTGCAGGGCACACACATCCGAGTGGCTAGCTACGCCACTGGAGGGAGGGAAGTATCCTTCTCTCTTCCAGAAGCGGCTTACTGGGTGGGGCAGAGAGCCACAAGACTAGCTTCCCATGTGTGTCACCTTAAAATCCTGCACTTTCATGAACCTAGAATTCTTCATGGCAAAGTACTCACCTTCTCAGCAAGCTTCCTCACACAAACCTTGCTATCCAAACGTGAAATAATCTGCTGAAATGCACATTTGTAAACTTCATAGTTACCCTAGCCTCCTTCCTGTCTGATTCATCTGCTAAGAAGACGTTGTCCTTCTCCGAAATCTTACTGCTCCTTGCAGTAGTGGGTGATAAGATTTGCTGTCTCACTGAGCAGTCTGATAAGGCTTAGGGAGGTGCAGACAAAATAGCTGGCACATGGAGGTTGCTATAGTTGCTTCAAGTTATTTTTCTCCATGTGGCAAGCCAGTCATGCGCTGCAGCATCCCCACGCTGCAAGACAAATCAAGAGACTGGCCAAAATAAAAATAAAGAATTCATTGGCTTCTCCCAATAAACCATGGAGACATTTAGACATGTTCCCTTACTTGATAATTGACATGTTTCGTGTGATCTTTTGAATGGTGGGGAAACCATTTCTGGCAAACGAGTAGAAGTTTAGTGTTCATTTCCATGGTCCTTGCTTCCAGGAATGAAATCCATTTGCAACCCTGTTAACCCGGAAAATCACGAGCGTTTTGCACTGTAGTTTCTCTGCAGTTTTAATGGATCCCACTACTGCCACTCGCATGATGAAAATCCAGCATAGATTTATTTCCCACCGTCATGTTGGAACAGAAGCATGCTTGCACATAAAGGGTGGCAACACATCTGACGACATCCACTGCAGTGTCACACCACAGCCACTGGTGTGAATGAAGTCTAGCGTGCCATGACAGTATATTGATCAAGAAGCCACAGTTCCATAATGCAACAAGTAGTGCACGGAAAAAAGAATGTTAGAAACCAGAACAGAAGTGCTAGGGAAGTGAACACAATAACTCTCATGTCTGAATGGACACAGGAGCAGAGGAAGATGCTTTTATACTAAGTCAGACCATTACTGACAATGGCTGGCAGTGATGCTCCATGATCTGAGGCAGGAGATGCCAGGAACTGGGACCTTCTGTATGCAAAGCCTATGTTCTACTACAGAGCTAGTGCTCTTCCCCAGTTGAAAGCAGCCTTCCTTTGGCAACAGTGTTGTGTACATCAGTCCTAAATCTTGGACCTATTCTAACAAGAATTAACTATTGTTGCTTATGTACGCCACATTGTTCCTGTAACAAGCTGGAGCAGGAAGGATAGTAAATTGCTTGTTTTGAGCTGTAAACTAGAAATTGACCATTGTGTTTGAAATTTTGTTTCTGCGTCGGCTGAGTACAATGATTTGTGCTAATTGAAACGATGCCTGGAAATTAGCTTCTGTTCCACCCAGAAAACTAAATTTAGGACCTTATCTCTTGTCAGATTCAAAAGGGGGTGAAAATATATGCTTGTGTGGCTATTTCAATGCACCAAGAAAGGTCTGCAAACTTGGAATTGTGGAGACAAGGACGCTGGTGCTGAGAGTTTACTGCTCTCTGGAGAGAAGGACAAGAAAATCAATAAGATGAATTTAACCTGCCTTTTAGCCTTGGCTTACTAATTCCTTTGAACGAATTCCAGGGTAGTATTCAATGCTGGTCCTACTCAGAGAAGACACATTGGAATTAATGGGCATGACTTAGAATAATAGAATCACAGAATTGTAGAGTTGTAAGGGACCCAAAGGGTCATTTATATAGGTTCATCATTCCAAGAGATGAACTGTGAATAGGACTTCTTTGAACCCCCGGTATCATGTAGTGGTCTGTTTTGCTTTTGTGGGATGCTCTCAATGGTTGTGGCTTCCCTAAATGAATCAGGGGTTTGGTTCTTAGCAGTGGAGGCTGACCCTTAGGACAATTGGGGCACTGCAACACCACCCTCTGCCTGTCCTCAGCCAGTGCCCTCAGCCAGCTCCCCTGCTTATGACCAGGTTCTACCTGTCATTGGCTCTGGCTCCAACTACTGTTGGTTTTCCTAACTTCCACCCTATGAGTCCCAATGGTCACCAGTTATCACTGCCATGTCTTTGAGACAGAGACCAAGTAAGAGCTGTGGCAACATGTTGGGCATTGTGTTAAGGGTGCATTCAATCTTCTCCAGAAGCAGGAAGACAGGAAGTGTGACTCCCACTTTCCTCCTCCCATGTTCCTAGATCATAGTATCGATGAATTGTAGAGCTCAAAGAGATCCCAGTGGTCATCAAATGATAGAACAATGGGACAATATGCCATTATATACAGCTCCCATCTTCAGATGTGACTTAGAAGTAGAGGAGCAGGAACATAAGAACACAATAAAGTGCCTTTGACCAAGTCAGATCTACCTAGCTCACTACTGAAACCACCTAGCTCACTACTGTTGATACAGACTGGCCTCAGCTGTAGGGTTGCCAGACTCAATAGAGGACAGGACTTCTATGCCTTTAATTGCCCTGCTCTCTTTTGAGTCTGGAAACCTTAAAGAGAAACCAGCAGACCCTTTGTTTAATTTCCAAGCAAAGGGCCTGCTGGTTTCTCTTTAAGGTTTCCAGGCTCAAAAGAAAGCTGGGCAATTAAAGGCACGGAAGTCCTGTCCTCTATTAAGTCTAGCAACCCTACTCAGCCGTCCAAGGTTTCATACATGATTCTTTCACAGCCATACCAGCAGAAGTTGGGAATTGAACCCAGGACTATCTACATATGAAGTGTGGCCGCTGAGCCATGGCCCTTCCTGGGTCACTGAGCCACTCACACTTCTCTTGTTCTCACTTCTTCAGACCACCTGAAGGATCCCTGTGTGGGGTTAAACTTCATTTTATCACTTGACCCATGAAAGAGGATTAACTCCCTAAACTAGGACCAATTTCAGGTCTCCTTTTGGGCTTATTTTCAATCCATGTTGAAATTGTTGGTTATAATGGACTTAAGTATAATCACACTTGAGCACTCTACTCCGCATGCCAAGGTCCCAGCTCAGAATCTACTTTAGAGCCAGGCTTCATGAACAGCAGAATAACATAAAAAAATGTGGATAGATGGTTTTATTTCAACGGCAGTGCTTACCTTTCTCTGAATTGCAGAGAGAGAGAGAGAGAGAGAAGTAAGATTTATAGTGCCAGTTTGGGACACTGTCCCCTGCAAATCCCTACCACCCCTACGATCTTAGAATACAGAAATTTTGCTACAAACCCTGATCAAAACTATCTCTACATAAGAAAAAAAATGCCCACAATTTTCTAAGAAACTGACACGATTATCCTCTTCAATTTAAAGTAATTCTAGCAGTTTTTCACTTAATTTAATCCCTTTGCTTAGAGATCTCTTGATGATACTAGAACTTCTACCTGACTGCATTATGCAATATGATATGAGCCACAGAATTGCCTTATTTAAAAGCCCAATTGCTATAGGGAGTATATGCTATATCTGTGCATGAACTAAGCACAATATTGCTTTTGGTGTAGAATTGTTATTTCTATCTGCTGTAAGTAAAATGATGTGATGAGCACGTTTTCCCCAAATCTTGCCATGGGCAAAGTAGCATTTCACACATCTAGCTTTTTTTCTTATCCCTGTACCTATAGTAAGTACGATATCCTATACACTATGAGTGAGAGCCATAGAGTGGTTAGAGAGTCATGCAGTGGTTAGAGTGTCAGACTAGGACTTAGGAGATCAGGGTTCAAATCCTCACTCAGCCATGAAGCTCACTGGGTGTCCTTGGGTCAGTCACTGCGTTTCAGCCTAACCTACCTTACAGGGTGGTGTATTTATATACCACCCTTCAACTGAAGATCACAGGGTGGTTTACAAATACTGTATAAGAGTTGCTGTAGGGATTAAGCAAGGAGAGGCAGAATCATGTATACCACCCTGAGCTCCTCAGAGGAAAAGGTGGGATATATAGTCATTAAAAATAAATTTATACAGGCATCAACATTCACCTTGTGCATTTTTAAAGATTCTATTCTGCTTCTGTGCTCAATTCACTTTGATCTGTGTTTTGGGTTCCAAGCTGCTCTGTATAAAACAAAGCTCTGGGTATAAAACAAAGCTCCATTCACAATAATGAGAAATCGGAAAATTGGTATAACTCCTTCTGTTTGGGCCAAAATGGATAGAATTTGCAGGCACAGGATTCCCTCTGCAGTTTCTTAGGCATGAAAAACCACAGTCAAATAGGTCTGGGGGTTTCATAGGAGAAGTGAAAAACATTCACTTTCCTTAATAATCCATTTTAATTTCATATTTTTGATGCAGTCAACCACCAATTAATGGGGATTTGAGTGGTGTTTAGTTTTGCTTGGACATTTTTTTTAAAAAAAAATCTTTGCAGCTTCACACTGACCACTCCTGAGCTAGGTGTTACAGGTTTCTGGTAAGCCTTAAAATGTGAGACTGTCTAGAACATTGCCTGGAGAGTTCTGAAGAGCTGTGGAAGTTTTTGTTTGTTCGAAAAACTTGAATGAAGCTTTTAACTTTTTATTTTTACTTTTTTTAAAAAATGGTTTGATGTTTTGCTTTAATAACAAGAACTAAAAATCCAGAGCTCTCCACTATTCTACAGGTAACATTTTTGACCGCTTCACTTTTGCCAAGCCCATGGACCTAGAGAAACATGGAGATATATATTGGAAAACATAGAGCTATGAGGCACAGAAAAAATAGAGTTGCACATAGTTTTGTAAGTGCTTTGATCCAATTTGGGGGGTATTGCCATTGCACTTTGACCTAAGAGGGAGTCAAAGACCCCCAAATCAGCCCAATTTGCCTTGTTATCTCATCCCTTCCATAGAGTCAATACACACCCACAATCAGGAGTGCCAACTTGAAGAAAATATTGGGGGCCCAGGTAAGCCCCGCCCCAGATAATTAATCATATGACACAGTGAATGCACATCATTTGAATGGAATCCCCATTACCTTTGGGGGGACAGCCCTCTCAAATAGTTTATTAGGGGGGGCAAGGGACCTTGGCCCCAGGAGTTGGCTCCTATATCCCCAATATATGTTGCACTTCAGAGTATAACAGTACTTTCCTTTTTGCATCATCATTTTTCCATGTTCTATTTAATTTCCTTATTTCTGGAATTAAGGTAACATTATTTGGTTTGCCTTGAATACTTATGTGTTATTATTATGAAAAAGTGGAATAAGTTTGTAGCTTCTAAGGCAGTTGCTTCACGTTATTTTGAAGGCAAGATTTTTGACAGTTCCAGTGTTGTCTTTTCTAGATTTTGGCAACATTAAAAATGTGTTTAAACCAGAAACAAAATGTTATCTTCTTTGCAAGACTCTGATGGAATGGCAGCTGCTAGGTGACAATTGAGGGAGAGTGTCAAAAGCAGCTGGTCTCTCAGCAGAGCCAATGGAATAGCCTTGCTTCTCTTCACTGCTTCTGCTCTGCAGCCTGCATAGGAATACAAAACTGGACTTATGGTATGCATGAGAACCTTTCCAGATCCTGACTTTGCTTTAGTGCCAAACCAAACACTGTCCATCCCAGAAGCTAAGATGTGGCCCAAGAGAACTCTAGGCTAGCACTAGTTCCCCTGAACCACTCACTCTGACAACCATTGCCACCCCACCAGCAATCCCTGGACTCCAAGCCTTCTTCCCTTGGAGGTTCCCTCCCTTGGAGGTGCCTCCCACAAGCCGATCCAAATAGGCTCTGCTGGTGAACCAGACTTTCACAAACTCCTCTTTGGGGGAACAATACAGGTTCAATGTTTCTGTGGTGCTAGGCAATTGGTGAGAGAATCAACATATCTGAACCAGGCATGGGTGGGTGGGTGGTGGAATTCCATATGTAGACGTGCCATAAGCCACAGAATTAACTGGCAACACTTTTATTATTTTATTAGTTTATGTTTGATTGCATTTTGCTTTGGAATCCTGTCATCCACCCCACAACCCATCATCCATTATATATGAAGCTAACAAATGTTGTGTTTGCTGGGAACATCTATTGAAAGATAATCACTGGCTTTCCTGATGGTGATCTGAATAGTTCTGCTTCTGTTGTTTATCCTTCCTTGAATATGGTTGTGTTTTCCCTCTGCCAACAGTTGAAAAACATTATTGGAGTTCTGCTCCATTGCAAACAATGGAGGTTGTCTTTCCCTTGTATTCAAACACTGGGTACATTTCACTGGGTACATTTTTGAACCTGTTACTAATTTAGATATTAAATTCATCTAATGAAAATCAGAGGTGAATGACTTGCCAATAAATAATTTATTTGACTAATTTAGCTTGACTAATAAACAGAAGCAGATTGCATTTTTCTCCAGTGTATTAGTTATTCAAATATATTTGACAAATTTAGCATCTTGTATGAAAAATTAAACTGCATGCAGTTTATGAATATTTAAAATATGAGCTGTTTTGGTTATAATTGGGTCAGTTTCAAAGAACATGTGACAATTGGGTCATAGATAGTCTTGACTAACGGTGACTTTGTGAGGTTATTTGATGCAGGATGGAGAGCAGGCAGTTCACGTGTTTTGAGAGGTTTACTAGATATCATTTCTTCTACTGAGTTAGATTTTGAAAGGAATACATAAAACAGATGGAGCCCACTTCATTCTTATGTCTGGCACAAATAGTTTACTATGTTAACACATGAGAAAACAGGGCATAAAACTTTTGACATCTTAGGTGGCCATTTCCCCATGAATCACAGAGAGGTTCCAGGACAGTGCGTTCTGAACTGAATTGTGCATTCCAAGCACACACTTTTCAGATTGTTGCTCAATATATCTGGTGTAGAAATTTTTTAATGGTTTGCTTGTGCAATTTTCTGGTTTTGTGCAAATCTGAGGGATGGGTGGGGACATTCTTCTGTTCAGAAGCTCACCAAAAATAGTTACGAGCACAGCTGGAAAAGGAATGAAAGCACTGAGGAAGTAGTTGGCATAGTAAAGGGAGTAACAAAAAGTGACGATTGATCCAGCCATCCAAAAACACCAAAGGTGGTTATATATGACGCCAAGGGAAGTGGTTTGGAGCCTGATTCTCCCCAACTTATCAGACTATCCCCATATTGGGAAAACCCAAACTTACAGGGGGAAAGCCTTGTAACTGGTGTTGCTTGAGGGTAATGTCATGTCAACTTGTTGTTGTTTAGTCGTTTAGTCGTGTCCGACTCTTCGTGACCCCATGGACCATAGCACGCCAGGCACTCCTGTCTTGCACTGCCTCCCGCAGTTTGGTCAAACTCATGTTCGTAGCTTCGAGAACACTGTCCAACCATCTTGTCCTCTGTCGTCCCCTTCTCCTAGTGCCCTCAATCTTTCCCAACATCAGGGTCTTTTCCAAGGATTCTTCTCTTCTCATGAGGTGGCCAAAGTATTGGAGCCTCAGCTTCACGATCCGTCCTTCCAGGGAGCACTCAGGGCTGATTTCCTTAAGAATGGATAGGTTTGATCTTCTAGCAGTCCATGGGACTCTCAAGAGTCTCCTCCAGCACCATAATTCAAAAGCATCAATTCTTCGGCGATCAGCCTTCTTTATGGTCCAACTCTCACTTCCATACATCACTACTGGGAAAACCATAGCTTTAACTATACGGACCTTTGTCGGCAAGGTGATGTCTCTGCTTTTTAAGATGCTGTCTAGGTTTGTCATTGCTTTTCTCCCAAGAAGCAGGCGTCTTTTAATTTCGTGACTGCTGTCACCATCTGCAGTGATCAAGGAGCCCAAGAAAGTAAAATCTCTCACTGCCTCCATTTCTTCCCCTTCTATTTGCCAGGAGGTGATGGGACCAGTGGCCATGATCTTGGTTTTTTTGATGTTGAGCTTCAGACCATATTTTGCGCTCTCCTCTTTCACCCTCATTAAAAGGTTCTTTAATTCCTCCTCGCTTTCTGCCATCAAGGTTGTGTCATCTGCATATCTGAGGTTGTTGATATTTCTTCCAGCAATCTTAATTCCGGCTTGGGATTCATCTAGTCCAGCCTTTCGCATGATGAATTCTGCATATAAGTTAAATAAGCAGGGAGACAATATACAACCTTGTCGTACTCCTTTCCCAATTTTGAACCAATCAGTTGTTCCATATCCAGTTCTAACTGTAGCTTCTTGTCCCACATAGAGATTTCTCAGGAGACAGATGAGGTGATCAGGCACTCCCATTTCTTTAAGAACTTGCCATAGTTTGCTGTGGTCGACACAGTCAAAGGCTTTTGCATAGTCAATGAAGCAGAAGTAGACGTTTTTCTGGAACTCTCTAGCTTTCTCCATAATCCAGCGCATGTTTGCTATTTGGTCTCTGGTTCCTCTGCCCTTTCGAAATCCAGCTTGCACTTCTGGGAGTTCTCGGTCCACATACTGCCTAAGCCTGCCTTGTAGAATTTTAAGCATAACCTTGCTAGCGTGTGAAATGAGCGCAATTGTGCGGTAGTTGCAGCATTCTTTGGCACTGCCCTTCTTTGGAATTGGGATGTAGACTGATCTTCTCCAATCCTCTGGCCATTGCTGAGTTTTCCAAACTTGCTGGCATATTGGGTGTAGCACCTTAACAGCATCATCTTTTAAAATTTTAAACAGTTCAGCTGGAATATCATCACTTCCACTGGCCTTGTTATTAGCAATGCTTTCTAAGGCCCATTTGACTTCACTCTCCAAGATGTCTGGCTCAAGGTCAGCAACCACACTACCTGAGGTGTACGAGACCTCCGTATCTTTCTGGTATAATTCCTCTGTGTATTCTTGCCACCTCTTCTTGATGTCTTCTGCTTCTGTTAGGTCCTTACCACTTTTGTCCTTGATTATGGTAATCTTTGTACGAAATGTTCCTTTCATATCTCCAATTTTCTTGAACAGATCTCTGGTTTTCCCCATTCTATTGTTTTCCTCTATTTCTTTGCATTGCTCATTTAAGAAGACCCTCTTGTCTCTCCTTGCTGTTTTTTGGAAATCTGCATTCAGTTTCCTGTATCTTTCCCTATCTCCCTTGCATTTTGCTTGCCTCCTCTCCTCCGCTATTTGTAAGGCCTCGTTGGACAGCCATTTTGCTTTCTTGCATTTCCTTTTCCTTGGGATGGTTTTCATTGCTGCCTCCTGTATAATGTTACGAGCCTCCATCCATAGTTCTTCAGGCACTCTGTCCACCAAATCTAAATCCTTAAACCTGTTCCTCACTTCCACTGTGTATTCATAAGGGATTTAATTCAGATTGTATCTTACTGGCCCAGTGGTTTTTCCTACTTTCTTCAGTTTAAGCTGGAATTTTGCTATAAGAAGCTGATGATCTGAGTTACAGTCAGCTCCAGGTCTTGTTTTTGCTGACTGTATGGAGCTTCTCCATCTTTGGCTGCAGAGAATATAATCAATCTGATTTCGATGCTGTCCATTTGGTGATATCCATGTGTAGAGTCGTCTCTTGTGTTGTTGGAATAGAGTGTTTGTGATGACCAGCTTGTTCTCTTGACAGAACTCTATTAGCCTTTGCCCTGCTTCATTTTGAACTCCAAGGCCAAACTTGCCAGTTGTTCCTTTTATCTCTTGATTCCCTACTTTAGCATTCCAGTCCCCTGTAATGAGAAGAACATCCTTCTTTGGTGTCATTTCTAGAAGGTGTTGTAGGTCTTCATAGAATTGGTCAATTTCACTTTCTTCAGCACCGGTAGTTGGTGCATAAACTTGGATTACTGTGATGTTAAAAGGTCTGCCTTGGATTCGTATCGAGATCATTCTGTCATTTTTGAGATTGCATCCCATTACAGCTTTTGCCACTCTTTTGTTGACTATGAGGGCCACTCCATTTCTGCTACAGGATTCTTGCCCACAGTAGTAGATATGATAGTCATCCGAACTGAATTCGCCCATTCCCTTCCATTTTAGTTCACTGATGCCCAGGATGTCGATATTTATTCTTGTCATCTCATTTTTGACCACATCCAGCTTACCTCCACTCATGGTTCTTACATTCCAGGTTCCTATGCAATATTTTTCTTTACAGCATCGGACTTTCCTTTCGCTTCCAGGCATATCCGCAACTGAGCGTCCTTTCGGCTTTGGCCCAGCCGCTTCATCAGCTCTGAATCTACTTGTACTTGTCCTCCGCTCTTCCTCAGTAGCATGTTGGACGCCTTCCGACCTGAGGGGCTCATCTTCCAGCGTCATAACTTTTATATGCCTGTTGTCTTTGTCCATGGAGTTTTCTTGGCAGGGATACTGGAGTGGCTTGCCAGTTCCTTCTCCAGGTGGATCACGTTTAGTCAAAACTCTCCACTATGACCTGTCCATCTTGGGTGGCCCTGCATGGCATAGCTCATAGCTTCTCTGAGTTATTCAAGCCCCTTCGCCACGACAAGGCATTGATCCATGAAGGGGAATGTCATGTCAACTAGGTACATTAAATGGGAATGCAAACACACAGTAAGCTGCTGTTGAAAAACCCTTACGGTAGTGCTTTAATTGTTAGTGATATCTATGTCTATCTCTCCTATATAAATAAAAATGTAAGGCTGTTGTCACTCTGTGGTTGGCAGTCATGGCAACTCCTGTGTGATAAAGGGCAGTCAGCCAAGCAAGTAGCGCTGGTGAGAGGTGGCCCAGGTTTATCAAGCCACTCCATGAAGTGCTCCAGTGACATTTAATGAAGGGGTGGGGCACTTCATAGGTAGGTTTAACAAGCTGCAACAAAGATTAATGAAGGGGAAAGGTGCTTCACACAGTGGTTTAGCAAGCTGTACTGTGAAGCTCCTCCCTCTCCTTTAAAAGTGGGTGGGACTTGGGGTGAACTGTGAGGGGGGTAGGAGAAGCTAGGGCCAAGCTGTGCAGGAAGGGGTGGGGCAAGCTGTGAAAGGATAGGCGAGAGAGTGGGTCAGGGGTAAAGGAAGGAGAATGATCAGGCAGGGGGAAGGCAAAGGGATTTGGCAGGTAGACAGGGCTTGCGAGCAGAGCGAGAAGAGTTAGCAGGCACACACACACATATAATAATGTACAAATATATTTAAAAATTCAACAAACAAAGTGATCATTGTCCTAGTTTCCTGTCTTCGAATCACAGCTTATGCTGAAAATACTAGAGGGTACCAGGAAATTCTAAGGTCAGTAAGAATTCTGACCAATGGTCACAGCTACCAAAACAAGGGACTCCCTCGGGAGGTTGTGGATTCTCCTTCCTTGGAGGTTTTTAAGCAGAGGTTGGATGGCCATCTGTCATGGGTGTTTTAGCTGAGATTCCTGTATTGCAGGAGATTGGACTAGATGACCCTCGGGTCCCCTTACAACTCTACAATTCTATGATATCTGCCCATTCCTTGTCCTTTCCCAGGCAGCTATTTGGCAGCACAGATTTAGGAAGCATGAGATTTAGTAGACTCAGTTCTTCGAGCCGAATCTTCTGTTCCTGACATATTTATGTTTCCAGTTCTCTTTTTCGGTATATATGCAGGCACTTTTTCATGGAAATTCTGAATGCCTTTACTAAAAGGTACACTTTTGAACCATAAAATGTGACAGTGGAATTGTTTTCTATTTGCAGATACAAAATAATGGGCATTCCATGGTGTCTTATTTCTGTAGGTCCCTGACAGTTCATAATACATGCATTTATACTGAGCCCAAGCAAAATCTCATTTCCATAAAAACATGTTTTCCAGATCCTTTGTTTACATGCCCAGCAACAGAATTTTCTGTAACACTTTTGTTCAGTTTAACAATAAGCTTTGACCATGCTTACCCTGTACAATATGATTATAGCATTTCTTATAGAAAATGTAATTGACAGTCTTTTCCTACGATGATGATAATGATTAATAAATCGGGATGTTGTCAAATATTGTAATCAGTGAATTCCCTTAAAATCCATTAAAGAATCTTCTTTCTTCACCTAACTTTTTAATTTTTGAGTTTTTATGGCTTTGGTCTCCGATCAAAAAGTTGATTGATTTTTGCCATCATTTATGTAAAGGGTTTCCATCAATGTCAACAGCAAATGCATGGTCAGACATCATGGATTAAGCCTGATCTTTCATAAATTCTACTTCCTCCATGTTCAAAAGGGATATTCTTTTCTGGAACATGAGAAAATGTTTAAATACTTTCATTCATCAAAAATACTTTGTCACCATATACTGCAGTTTATTTGAATCCATATAGACCTGTATTCAGTCTTTTTTTCTAGATTTCTGTTCTTTCAGAATATAGTAATCTGACAGCAACTTAATCTAGGTTGCAACCTAATGTTGCAACTTAATTTTACTCCACCCACAAATGCTTTTGCTACATGTATCTGAGTTTTTCATTCAGCAGCTCAGTTTTATGCATTACCAGTACAGTGGAACCTCGGTTTATGAACACCTCGGTTTATGAATTTTCGGTTTATGAACGCCACAGACCCATCTGGAACGGATTAATTCACTTTCCATTACTTTTAATGGGAAAGTTCGCTTCAGTTTATGAACGCTTCAGTTTATGAACAGACTTCCGGAACCAATTACACCCATGTTTCAGTTTATGAACGCTTCAGTTTAAGTACTTTGCGGACCTGTCTGGAACGGATTAATCCACTTTCCATTACTTTCAATGGAAAAGTTCGCTTCAGTTTATGAACGGTTACTCCGCGGACCGTCTGGAACGGATTAATCCACTTTCCATTACTTTCAATGGGAAAGTTCGCTTCAGTTTATGAACGCTTCAGTTTATGAACAGACTTCCGGAACCAATTGTGTTCATAAACCGAGGTACCACTGTATATTTAACTGCAAAGAGAGAGTTTAACAGGGTTTTTAAATGCATTTTTGTGGGATATATATCTTTAAATATATATAGAGAGAGATATATATATAGAGAGAGATGCACAACTGGAAAGGAAAAAGAGACATAAAAGTTTTCAATTTACATGAAAATGTTGCCCATATATGCATAAATCTTTTTGCTAAAACGGCTTTGTTTGTTTTTTTGTGAAGTTCTGACACTTCTTCGGAAATATATTCTGTGGATTCACAATGATTACTCCAACTTGAAAACATCCCATGGACTCCATTAGTTTTGTTTCCAATCCTGAACTGGCAGACCCTTTTTAAAAATATGTAGACATGAGAAATCTTTTACATTGGCTTTACCTATCATTTTACTTGCCCTTCAAAAATATATGTAACATACAAAATGGTTAAAATCCCTGCTGCTAATCTATGGCTGGTCTGACCATCTGTATCAACCCCTAAAAAGGTGGCACCAAAAGAAAATGCCAGGTTGATCCAGCCTCTTGTTTCTAACCTGGTCAATCAGAGATCCCTGGTGTCTCTAGGTAGGACTGGAAACATCCCCTGTCTGAAACCCAGGAGAACCACTGCCAATTAAAGCAGACAGTATTGAACTAGATGGACCAATAATCTGACTTGGCTTCCTTCTTTGCACATAACACTAAACCATGGTTTATTAAACTGTGGTTTATTATACCATGCCTTTGTGCTATGTGTGAACCCAGTCTTATTTTGGTTATTAACTATGGTTAAGCCCTAGTTAACATTAACAAAGGTTTAGTGAAATGTGTGGCCCTCCAATTTAAGAACAGCGAAATGTTCAAATGGCTTTCAAGACTCTGGGATGTAGAAAGCCAGGGTTTAACTATGTTTTATTAACTATAGTTACTGTTAACTGTTATTTAGTTATGTATGAACCAGGCCAGTATAAGGTAGCTTGCTATGTTCATGGAGATCTTTGTGAAGCAGGTCATAAAGGCAACAGATCCCCCCACTCAACATCTCTAGCACCTACTGTCTCATTTGCAAGTTCATAGAATCATAGAATTGTAGAACTGGAAGGGTCCAGAGAGTCATCTAGTCCAACCTTCTTCAATGCAAGAATCTCAACTAAAGCATCCATAACAAAAGGCCATCCAATCTCTCCTTAAAAACATTCCAAGGGAGTTGAGTTCGCTGTTGAAAAGCTCTTGCCATTGGAAAGTTATTCCTGATCCTTAGCTAGAATCTCCTTTCTTGTAACTTGAATCCATTGGTTCATGTCCTACCCTCTGGAGCAGGAGAAAACAAGCTTGCTCCCTCTTCCATGTGATGGCCCTTGAGATATTTGAAGATGGCTATCATATCTCCTCTCAGTCTCCTATTATCTGGGCTAAACATACCCAACTCCTTCAACTTAGCTTGGTTTCCAGACCCTCGTGTTAAAAATAATCAGGAAATGTTTATGAGACTGAGTATAAATGGATGTTTCTATATTGATCATGAAATAAGTAGTTCAAAGTCTGATCTCTTCAGCAACAGAGTGTTCACCTGCTATCAGGTGACAAATGGAAGCTGCTGTAAAGTACATACACACATTCTTCTGCTTCTCAAAGCTGTAAGTGTAAAATAACCTGGTTAATGGGATGCTAAAACACCATAATCATTTTTGGCTTCTTCTTCTTTTTTAAAAATAAAAAAACTTTAGCTAGCTTTGTCGAGATAAATTGATTTACAGCTTCATTCCTCAAGCACATAAAAGTATGGAGACACATACACTTACAATCAGAACAGCAGCAGGGCCTTTGAATACATTTTATTACTATTAAGAGTAATAGTTTTGCTTTTAGGCATCAAGCTTGAAGTATCATAGCAGAAATAAAAATTGCTGCACCACTTGGGTGGCCAGATAGAGAAGAGGGTGGAGCTCCTGCTCCTTTAATAGTTAAGTGGAAGGGGAAAATCCAGCAGGCATAGCTAGTCATGCAGGCTATACCTGATGAAATTCTCTCGCGTACACTTAGCTCTTCAATGTACTTGAGCCCCATTCTGTGCTTTTTAGTATCTTGCTACACAGGCAAAGTAAACCATTTATGCCTTAGGCTTTGTATGCATCAGAGGCTTAAAGCACATTTCCCTCCCCACCCCACAAGAATCCTAGCAACTGAAGTTTTCTAAGGGTGCCGATAAATTTAGAAGTTTTCAGGATTCTTTTTGGGGGGAGGGGTGCACACACTCTTGGACACTGTCAAATGTCTAGGAAATAACAATCCAAGGAAGTGTTTCAGATTGGTAGCATAAAATCGTCCAACATTATCACCATCTCCTACTTAAAAGAAAGAGTGGAGATTTATTCACTGGCAACTTTATCTTCTCAGTCCTCTGTGTGTTTTTATTGTGACCCTTGTCCATTTGGGGGGCACAGTATATTATATGTCTACTCCAGGCATCCCCAAACCCAGCCCTCCAGATGTTTTGCGACTACAACTCCCATCATCCCTAGCTAACAGGACCAGTGGTCAGGGATGATGGGAACTGTAGTCCAAAAACATCTGGAGGGCTGAGTTTGGGGGTGCCTGGTCTACTCTGAATATTTATTCCTCTGCTACAGCACAACTGAGCCCATTCTGGATGTTTCCAAACTCTTCATTTGTGTCTCATAAAAATAGGAAGATGTAGGCTGTTAACAAGTTGACAGTATTATTGACGCATTTGGCATCGGTATTAGTACACTTCTGTCATTTGACAATTATTTCCCTTAGCAAACCATATGGTAAAGAAAATGTTTTCATTCACCCACACATGATGAACATTTTCTTGAAAGACACATGCTGTGTTTGCCATCCCACCACAGTTTGTGGAAGTCAGGAGCCCAGAGCTCCCCAAACTCCCAAATACTAGCAAGCACCAAATGCCTGTTTCAAACTTTATGGAGCTCCTAGTTTGCCACTTCCTCCTGACTCAAGAGATGTGTCTGCAAAGACAGCTGGACAGGCGTGCTCTGTTGGCAGAGTTCCTAGACTCCAGCCTCTGCTATTTCAGCATCTCATCATCTTTTACAGTGCAACCCTATGCATGTCTGCTCAGAGGTAACTGTATTGCTTCCTTAATGTTGTTGGGTTTTTAAATATAACATTATAGGTAATAAATCTGAAAGTCTCTCATCATTAGTCTGTAATTTTTGTAGACATGTTTGCATTCATCTGGCTCCCTCATTGCACAAGCTAGCAACTAAACAACGATGCAGTGGATGGTTTTCTTTTGGTGCTTGAAAATTATGGAGTAAAGCACTGGTCCACAGAAGTGGTTTCTGCCCCCATCTGGAACTCAGGATGAACCTCTGAGTGCTGTTTGGGTTGGTAAGATGCTTGAGAAGGTCCCAGGCCCAACCATACTCTAAGTAAATTCCAAAAATAGTGTTCAATATGAAAGTCAGCAGTCTGATATCTCAAGTGCAAATATATTGGGTTTGGTATGTTATTGACCTCTTTCTGGGTTTTGGAGCTTTCAAGGTCAGAAGTAAGCTGCCATGAGGCATTCCTAGGTCATCTGAAGCTTCTTCACATATACCCAGAGCAGAGGCAGATTTGGGGCTGCATAACCAGTTCCCCCCATATGGGGGAGAGTTGAGAGGGTGCCTTCCTGCCTCCTTTCCAAAGCCTAGTAAGCACTTGCTTCAGGAAGGAGGTGTGAGGGTTCTGAGAGGGTTCTAGAGTCCTCCCTCCACCTTCCCAAAGCCAGAAACTCCTTCCTCCTTCATAAAGCCCAGCACTTTGCTTACCCTGCTTTGAGAAGGTATGAGCTTTGGGGACATCAAATTTTGGCCTTGCACAGGCATAGCTGCCAAGTTATCCCTTTTTTAAAGGGATTTTCCCTTATACTGAATAGGCTTCCTCGCGAGAAAATGGAAAACTTGGCAGCTATGTGCACAGGGCTCCATATTACCAAGGTCCACCCTTGCCCAGAGGCTGGAATGGCAAGCAGTCAATAGTTTCACTGATTTATTTCCATATTAGAGGCCTTAGGGCAGTTCCACAGCCACCACAAATGTTGCAGTGAAGTAGGCATGACCCAAAGGGGGAAAATAAATGCAGAAGACCAAGACCAAATACAGATGGCCAAATCAGTTTCAAACTATATAATACAACATACCCTCCAATATTTCTCTAATGAAAATAGGGACATCCCATTTCATAATGATAATTTTACTATTTATACCCCACACATCTTACTGGGTTGCCCCAGCCACTCTGGGAGGCTTCCAACATATATAAAAACATAAGATGTTAAACATAAAACATACCTCAGTTCCTATCACTGCTTCCACCAATGAAAATAGGGACATCCCAAGGGAAAGCGGGACATTATGGGATCAAATCAGAAACTGGATGGCTTCTCTTAAATCAGTGACTTCTCTGGAAAATAGGGACACTTGGAGGGTTTGATACAATACAGAGCTACATTTCTGAGTTGTAACATATCTTCCTGCAACTAAGAAGCAGCTCTAGCTGTTTGCTATACAAATGAATTTATGGCCTTTTTACAAATTTGGTGGTCCAAAGCTCTCCTCTAAGAATGGGAAGCCTGGGAAAATGACTGCTATAGGAAACAGTTACCAGTACAAACAAATGTCGAATGGTCTGATTACAGTACAGGTGGAGCACACAAGTCTCCCTTTCATCAAAGGGGATAATTTTAGCTTCAGCCCCCTCCCCAATCAAATGTCTTGCTTCCTTCTAGTTAATAACTTACCCAGTTTGTGAGAAGAAACCTCTTATTGATCTCTGCGGTAATTATTTTTGAAGGATTCTTGAGATGCCAACTTGTTTAATGCCAAGTAGGTAGGAGGGAGTTTAGGGGAGGGGGGGGAGGAGAAGCGAAACAGCTGCTTTGTGAGGTATCTCTTCTTCCCTGTGTATGTATGCATGCATGCAAAGCAAACTTCTTTGCTGCCCTCAGACTCCTAGAAAACAGATCTGGATAAAATACCTCTGTCTCCAGAACACCATTGATTGGCATAACTGCTACGGTATTGACTCTTGACCTGCACTTTTCATTGATCTGAAAATGGCCCCCCGATGGCAGGGGATGTGAATCTTAAAAAATGAATGAAATAAAACATTTCCTCTTCCTCTTATCGTTATTGCTGATCAAGTGTCCAAATAACTCTTGGGGAATTGAACATGTATTATCGTGGGAAATAGCAAGATAGGTAGGTAGATAGATGATAGAGAGGGAGAGGGGGAGAGGGAGACGGAGAGAGAGGGAGACGGAGAGAGAGGGAGAGAGGGAGAGAGGGAGAGAGGGAGAGAGGGAGAGAGGGAGAGAGGGAGAGAGGGAGAGAGGGAGAGAGGGAGAGAGGGAGAGAGGAGAGAGAGAGAGAGAGAGAGAGAGAGAGAGAGAGAGAGAGAGAGAGAGAGAGAGAGAGATGTTCTTACCTGGGGCAATCGTACACATGTTTCCTGACAACTAAGTTCCATGATGAGTGAGTGTGGACATAGAATTGCAGCCTCAGTGAAGGGGAAATGGAGGCTGGGGTGGTGAAGTTACTCAGTCATTTCCCTGTTTGTTTTCTCTGAAAGTGAAAAATGCCGTGCTTCCTTTTGTTTACTGTTTATAAATTACTACTCACATCTACTCCACTTCCCACACATACAGAAAAAGGGCCAATAATCATTTTAGTATGTTTGTTTGAATTTTTAATGATCCAGCAGAAAAGCCTGTTGGATCAGGCCAATGGCTCATCTAGTCCCACATTTTATTCTCAGCGTGGCTAGCCACATGCCTATGGGAAATGCACAAGCAGGACTGAGCACAGGATCACTCTCCTGTCCTGTGCAACTGGCATTCAGGAGGATGCTGCCTCTGAGTATGAAGACAGAGCATAGCCGTTGACAACCTTAACCTCCATGAATTTGCCTAATAACCTTTTAAAACTGTCTTGAGTTGGTGACTATCACTTCCTGGCAGGGAAGTGGCAGGGAGTTCCATAGTTTAATTATGTGCTGTTTAGAGAAGTGCTTTCTTTTATCTGTGCTGAATCATCCAACATTTAGCTTCACTGGATGTCAGTGAGTTCCAGCATTACGAGAGAGAAATGGTGAGGAGAAACTAGTACAAAAAAAAATATGAAAGGAAAACACAATTGCCAATCATTTAGACCAAGAGCAATCTTCCTCAGAAGGAGGAAAAGTGACTATTCCCTGGAAAATTCAGCTTCCTTGAAAAAGAGGTTTTCATACTGAAAAGTGAAAACCTGAAAAGTGAAAAATGATTTTGTTTAATTCCTGAAAACACTGTAAAAATATTACAGGAATACAGGAAAATGTAATTGTACACCTAATAACCTATACTGCAGTTAGATTCTGCTGTCGTCAGAGTTCCTGGGGAAACCCAGCCAGATGGGTGTGGTATAAACAACAAATTGTTGTTGGTTTTGCTGTTGTTGTTGTTCTCTTGGCATACTCATTTCATGATATCTGAAGTTCCTAATGTTAATTGTTTTGTACTTAAGGATTCAAAGTGTTTAAGCCTTCTCTTGCCTTATACAACTTCCTGAGTTGTCAAGATTAAAATGCTTGATTCCCATCTGTTCCCCAGCCGTCCTCCATTTAATCACACCAACACATACCTGCAGGAAAAGCATGCAAAATATTTCATTTCTCTTTAACAAGTTTATCAATGAGCCCTTGGGAGGCGGGGAGTGGAAAGAGGCAGACAATTATTTCTTGTAGTTGTCTGTGATCTATTGACAAATGCCTGTATTAATATATAGTCAGCTTGCATCTGTATACCACAGGCCTTAGCATTTTGACTAAGAACTGGGAATCAACATAAACATGTACAACTGTTGCTCTTGCGTCATCTAAGTCCCAGCTTTGCTTACCCCATAAGCTCTCCAGGTGTCTTAGTAGGCCTCCATAGAAGATGGAACATAATCCCTGAGGGAGGGATCAGACTGAATGTCCATCTAATCTAGCATCCTCTCACCGTGGTAAACTCAATCTCTATGGGAAGCCCACTAGCAGGACCTGGGCAAGCAGGAAGGACTCCTGAGACTCAAGAACAGGAATGGGGAAACTCTGGCCTATGGATCTAATTGGGCTCACTGGGCTTCCCCATTTGACCAAGCAGCTACTGCTGTACGTGTGACATCATCAGACGTGGGGCAGGTAGTTCCAACAATATTATTGTGTACTCCCTCCAGGACTTTGAATACAAACTGCTTCCTCTGGAAAGGGGAAAGTACTATATTCTGTTTTGGGGAGCATTTTCCCCTTTGCAAAGACTTTAAAGGTGGTTCCAAGGAGTTTCTTTGAAGTGTGCTCCTAGTGTCAACCAGCTGACTGAAGATACTCTTTCATTGCCAAAGGTGCTTGATGTAACCACCAATCAGTTGTTCCGTGCTTACAGCAGCCTCCTTTGGACTTTGGCAGGTGTCAATCACCTGGTGTCATTATGATGACAGGTGATTAGCAGGTACGTCATTTTGACTCACATATCAAAGTTAGCCTGTGTGGGATGAGGGAGATACCAGCCAGATTCAGTTCCTCACCCTTGAGCAAGATATATGTTGCTCTGCAGTTGCTGTTTTTTATTTCTTCTTCTTCTTCTTCTTCTTCTTCTTCTTCTTCTTCTTCTTCTTCTTCTTCTTCTGTTGTTGCTTAAACAAAAAACAAAGCTATTGAAGCAGTTGTGAATGAGCAAAGGACGTATGGAAAGAGGCTGCTTAATAATCCTTTCTCTTTTGATCCTTTCCCTGTTAAAAATCACTCTTGTATTAGCTAATTCCACTGGGGAAAGAACATAAGGCTTATCCATATCTTCCCTGGATCTTTCTTGCTATAGGTGAAAAAGCAGCTAGAGAGAAAGGTAATTCTGAGATGGAAACAACTGTAGGAAGGAACAGAGCACAGTCTTTTCCTGCTTAGATACGGGCTGCTTTGGGTTTAAATGAAACTTCCATGGAGGAAACAGACACAAATCTAGTATGTGGTTGAAGCGTCAGAGGAGAAGATGGATGGGACAAAATATTGACCATGGTTTTCCAAACACTAACCATGGTTTCCCAAGCTTCAGAGTTCTTGGTGAGCTTGCAAAGTTGTCATCGACCCCAGCCCAAATTCCTAAGAATATAAATGAAACAATGTCAAGAAATATAAATATATTACCAATGCTTATCCATTTAATGATATGTCATCCCTAGTCCAGGTTTCCTGAATCAAGATGATGTGATGTTGTGATAGAAAATCAGTGAAGCAAGTAACCCTGGTAGATGCAGCCCATCTGGCTACATTCCAGGCTAGGAGGGTGACCTTATGCTGGCCTGTTGACTGTCAGTCCCTCTTTCTCTCATGGGATGGTTGGGGGAGGTATTAGTTCCTCCTGTGCCTTCGGAAGTATTAGGGTGGCATGTGCTGCAAAGTGGGGATCGTTGGCTAGCAAAGAGCTACCTACCTGAGCAGGGACCTCGTTTGTCCTGTTCTGCTAGAGATGTAGTGGAGAAAACCGCTCCTCCTCTGTAAGGGTGGGTATCTGCGTACCAGTTGGATCATGAGTTTTGGAGGTATTAACTTGCCAACCATGTACAGTGGGATTCTGCCGGAAAAGGGTACTACTAAAGCGGTCAAAATAGTGTCTTTGTTAAATAAATAGTCCTAACTATGTTAAAATTAAAATAAAAAATTGTGGCTTCGTTGTGACCTGGAATTAAATCTATTTTAATTGTACAAACCTAAAGTTTTCGTAGGATCTTGAAACCCTCCTGAAAAATAATAGTAGTCTGGAGATGCCGTTACTTCAGATCAAATTGTTGCCCAGTTATTCATCTGGTCACAATGCAAAGCAGGGCCTAACTGGTGGTAGCACCTATCCTGTGGAACAACTTTCCAGCAGAGAATATGCAGGCACTGATGCTGGGTGGCTTCCCCTGATAGTGAAAAATGCCCTATTTTAACAGGCTTCTCTCCCCCCCCCCCGTTCTGCGATTGACTCCCACCTAGTGTTTTGATTTGGGTTTTGGGATTTTATAGGGTTATATTGTATTGCATTGGGTTTTAGATGTAAACCACTTTGGTAATGCACAATGGGAGTGGGGGGGGAAGCAGTATAGAAATCTTTTAAAATACAAATGAAAAATACAAACCAAGATTATTCCCTGACTCATCTAGTCACCAGCTATTGATGGGTTGCACATGCTCAATTGTCTCCACTTCCAGAGTTTGACACACTGGTGTTATTTGTGACTTATGGGAGTGAGACACTTAGAGATGTGGTACTAAGTAAGAGATCAGCAAGAGTGGGATGTGGTCAGTTTTAGAAGTTGACAGCCACAGTTTCTGCACATCTTGATTCTGCAGAAAGATCTCCCCCAATCTCTCCCTGACTTTTCAGGGACCTTCAGTTCCACTGGGGTGAAAGATCCCCTGTTGAATTGAGCAACATCAAAGGGACCTGCTGTTCAAAACCTCATCTTTAAGGGTTTCCCTTCTGCCTTCTGAACTTGCTTCTGCAGCCAGAGAGTCCTTCCCTTTCGTGGTGTGTGCATGAGGGAATTGGGGTGTGGGGGTCTGCCAAACGAGAAGGGCGACCCCACACCCTCCCCCCCTTTTAAAGAGATGTCACTTGTGTGAAGGCGATCTGGTGAAACCAGAGCAAGGCAAGAGTGGTCACACTCACCCTGTCCCCCAAATCCAGAGCGGGCTAAGTTCACCCTGTCCCCCAAATCAGAGAAGGAGGGGATGTTCAGAGAAGGAGCTTTGAGCTTGAATGAATGGAAAGGAGGAGATGGAGGGGGGGGAGGATATAAGCAACTGCAGCTCTTGAAAAGAAAATCGGTGTGTGTGTGTGTGTGTGTGTGTGTGTGTGTGTGTGTGTGTGTGTATCTCTTCCACATAAGCGAGCTCGCTATCTGGCTGCAATCAATGCCTTCAATTGTTGCTTTCATGCCACCGCGGTGCCCCTTCACTCTCTTCTGTTGCTTGCGTGTGCGTGTGTGTTTTCTTTTCCCCTCTGCCATGTGTGTGTGTGTGAGAGAGAGAGAGAGATTTTCCCACCAATGCCACCATCCCCTCCCCTCTTTCCCTCTCTGCTCCAGCAGCACCAGCACCAGCCACCAGGACAAGTTGCTACGGAAACGGCTGCATGGCAACCGGCTCAGAGCCTGGGGTCCGTCTGCTGCTGCTGCTGCTGCTGCCGCCGCCGCCGCCGCCGCCGCTTGTGTGGCTGCCTCATTCTCCCGCGCGCTTTCCTCCTCGCTAGATGGTGTGCGAGACACCCGAGACTAGACACGCTACGGACGCGGGCAGCGAGAAGCGGAGAGCGAGAGGAGGAGAGGCGGCGCGAGGAGCGGAGGGAGGCGGCAGAAGGCGAAGGCGAAGCCGCCAGAGGCAGCAGCGGCGGCCGGAGGAGAAGAGGCGAGAGGCGACGAGCGAGTCCGGGACGCTCTGCCGCTCGCTCGGGACCTGAGAAGAAGAAGAAGGAGAGGAGGCGGAGGAGGCGACGACGATTTCTCGCCCGCGCGCGCGCGCCTTTTCCCCCCCTTCTGAGTGGGAGACGAGCCCAGAGCCCGACGCCGAGCCGGAGCGCAGCTCAGCGCAGCTTCTCACTCCCAAGCAGGCATGGACATGATGCCTCTGGTCCAGGGCGCTTGTTGCTCCAACCAGTGGCTGGCCGCGCTGCTGCTGAGCCTCTGCTGCCTGCTGCCCTCCTGCCTGCCCGCCGGGCAAAGTGTGGACTTCCCCGGGACGGCCGTGGACAACCTGGTGGTCAGGAAAGGCGAGACGGCGGTGCTGAGGTAGGGCTCGCCTCTGCTGCTGCTGCTGCTCTGGGGGACAGAGCAGAGGGCGGGAAAATAACATGTGAGGGGCTGTGTGTCGTGTGTGTGGTGTTGTGTTTCTCAATCCCCTCATGCTCAGCTGGAGAAGAGAGTCCTGGCTCCGCGGGGGCTGCACCAAAAAATGGGTCCGAGCCGTGAAGTTGTTGGGCAGAGAGAGAGAGAGAGAGAGAGAGAGAGAGAGAGAGAGAGAGAGAGAGAGAGAGAGAGAGAGAGAGAGAGAGAGAGAGAGAGAGAGAGAGAGAGAGAGGAAGCTCCATCCCGTTTGGAAACTAATGGAGCCCCTCTGAGTTTTATCCCCTCCTGCCTCTCTCTCCCCCTCGCACTTGTGGAGTTGAAAGGTGCCCTTCCTCCTCTCCCCACCGAAATGCCCCTCTTGGGGGGGGGGACTTTCAGCGGAACTTTGGCTTCGCTTTTTTTGTTACTCGGTGGGCTCTTTTGAGTGAGTCTTCCTCCCTCCCTCTATGGTGTTTATTATTAGTAGTATTCCCTTTCTTGTGGATTTGCAATTAGCTCTCTCTCTCCCCGGAATTACTTCGCAGCTTCTTCCTCAGGCGTGCTTCTTCTCTCAGCTCCTTGTTAAGCCTCTGAAAGCTGTAATGGCTCATCAGAGAACAGCGAAACCCCCCCACCCCGCACGCACTCTCTCTCCTCTCCCCCCCCCCCCGCCGCGTCCCTAGCTTCGCAGGCGAAGTGGCTGCAGTGCAGAGTGAGCCTTGTGTGTGCGCGGTGTGCGGTGCGAAATATCTCATTTGACTCTGAGCATAAATGTTGGAAGTTGGTGCCCAGCAGAGCGATCCGAGTGATGCTTAAAACGCCCCCCCTCCCCAGTTCTTCAGAGCCGCCCTCCCTCTGGCGCTTGAAACTCCCGTCCAGATGCTTGCTGCATTATCACTGACAGTGCAGTTCCACGCACCTGACTTCTACGGTATGGGATATGTAGATTTCTCGAGAGATCTGATCCAGGGACCTATCTGTACTAAGTACCAAGCAATGCATACCGCAGTGTATTAACTAACACACACACGCTTCTTCTTCTTTTGCCTGGGAGAGGTGCCTGTATTCTGATGTTTAATTGGACCATTTTCCCCAAGCCCTGATCTATGCTGCAAAATAAAGGAGCTCCTGTTCTTCCTTTAAGAGAGAGAGAGAGAGAGAGAGAGAGAGAGAGAGAGAGAGAGAGAGAGAGAGAGAGAGAGAGAGAGAGAGAGAGAGAGAGAGAGAGATGGAGAGCTTTGCGTGTGGAGATGATTTAAGAGCACAGATTGCCACTTGTCTTGTAAATGCAGAGCCCCGTGCCCAATTAGTTGACGTTGTGAAACTGTAGAGAATAAGCAGACAGTTTGGTAACGGAAGGATCCAAAGGGATGGGGGCGGGGGTGGACTCTGTACCTCAGCAGCAGATGAATGCAAAAAGGTCCTTACTTGCCTTTGGAATGCTAAGTTTGTTCAAAGAAGTTGGAATGGGAATCACTGATGCTCAGCTTAATTTCTTTGGGATAGTGCTTAAAATTTGTAACAGGATCTGCACTGCAACCTTCCTATGCCTGCTATATAGCACTGCTCAGCAGTAACAGTTCACTGAGGATACAGATACACTCCACTTCAGGTCCTTGGCATTTTCATGGCGATTTTCACAAGAGGATTTTAACGATTTGTATTAATTACTTTTTCAAATATGCATATTTCTGCCACCAGAAGATTGCATGGCTTACAGCAGTTTTGCAATTCCTTCCTTTTTAAACAACGTTTCCATTTCATAACAACCCACTTGGCTAGTGGAAAATTTGTTTACCAGTAGCAATCTATCGTCTGTGCATCCCTCCCAACCCCCCCTCCCCAAAAAACTGGCTTAATTAGTCACCTGTTTTAATTTGTGCCTCCACAGCCCCCAGCTTAATTCTTAGTGGTCACATTTTGCACATTGCCAGGACAATTCTCTAGAGGTGTGTGAAGGGAGGGGAGTGATTGTATGGTTTTTCTTACTGCTTAGAATAAGTACAAAGATTCCTACTTCTTGTTTCTTACATGTTCATAGGTTAGTCTCTGCAGCAGTTTTAACCATGAATGACGTGGTTATAAATTGTGTTGCTTGCTGATAGTGAATTAGATTCATAAACTAACTTCATCAGAATCCTTGCTTTTCACTTATACTGCAAAGCTCTTGCCATATATTTATAGCAGAAGGTACTCTTTCATTGTTTCAAACTGTGGCAGGGGGAGCCCAGCCCTATTTATTTCCCTGACTGTTCTCATGTGGTGGATGCTGAGAACACATCCAGTGTTTATGCACCACTGGTTGACATATTTTTCATCTGTAGTAATATGCTGTAGTTACAGTCCATGGTTTTAGAATCATAGCTGCCAAGTTTTCCCTTTTCTCACGAGGAAGCCTATTCAGCATAATGGAAAATCCCTGTAAAAAAGGGAAAACTTGGCAGCTATGTTTAGAATACATTGGAATTTACTCTTGTTGGTTTCCCATGCTGCAGACAGAAAGCAAATGCAACCCTAGCCTCTTTCTTTATTTGCATTGCCTCCAATGTAAAGACAGCCAAGGATCAGAGTTGATGAGCTAAGTTTTCCCATTCATGCTAGGATGCAAACCAGTGCTAGTGGGCAGTGTGAATCCTTCATACATATTTTTTAAAGAAACCCAATGAATTCAGAACTAAGCAACCGATGGTGCCTTTTCGCACCTAGAATAAAATGTGTATGTTAGCACTGTAACATATGTATTTCTCCAAGGCCTGGCTATGACGCAGAATACATTACATAAATGCAATAGTAGTTTTACGGCAAAGCAATTCTTCCCATCTGTAAGTGGGGGAGCATGAATAGCAGCTTTTAAAATAAAACTCCACTGAGAATAGAATGCACTATACATTATTTTACCAGAGAAAGCAAAATGCATTACTGAACTACTGGGCACAGAACAGCAAAGGCAATATTAATGTTGTTAAAATTCCTAGAACGTTTCTGAAGGAATGGCACATTTTGTGGAATGAAATACATTCCCCTTGGTATCTGTTGTGCAAGCGAAGTTTACTTCAGTGGAGCCCAATTTTCAAGGAAAGTTGATAGGAAACAGAGGAGCAACTTAGCCACTTGATGCAGACTTCCTAGTCATTCTCTGGAATCTTGTCCCTACGGGTTATGAACAGCTCTTATTTAATGCATAAAACCCAGAACACTTAAATTAATGAAAATGTACAAGAAAATGCTTTTTAGGTGTCGTATTCAGGGAAGCAGCCTTCTGCAAACACAGACAAGGAATGCAGAGTACATATTGCAGCTGTTTCAATGGCTCTGTTGATTTGTTCACAGGTAGTAGCTAGTGTATCTTCTTCTACTTACCCAAGACTAGAGTCTGATGGTTGGGATTAATGCATATTGCTCTACATAAAGAAATGTATATAAATATAAGGAGATATTGTGTCACATATTTTTAACACTGTGATTCTGTATACAAACAACTATGTTTTATAAGGTTCATGCAAGCATTTTGATACTCAGAGTCAAGCAGTATTTTCAAGTTTAAAAAGAAATATTTTGTGTGGTCAGGGGTCCCCAAAAGAACTTAAAATATTGCAATCAAGAAACTTCTAATTTGAAGACTTAAATCAACCAGTATAACTGCTGTTGACTAATATTAAAGGTCGAGTGTTGGGATCTCTGAGTCATCCTTTCAGTGTTTGAGTCAGCAGTTTTGTTGTTTAATGGAAGGACGATTATGTTAATAAGGATGATATACAGGTGTTTTAATGATCTGACTGCTGAACTGTTGAAAAACGTTACCAGTTAGGCATTTTAGCTGAGATGCTATAGGGACGTAGGTGTGGAATGGTGGTGGAGTCTTTCTCTGATAAATCCACAAGCCAAGTGAAGTCAGTAATGTCTGCAGTTGTGTCAGTGGTAGCAAGACTCTTTCTAGGAAGCAATTCTTGTAATCACCATTAGTGGACTCCGGTGCCAGAATTCCATGTGACTTTGCAGTGTCCCATGTGGGGCAAAATGTGATGGAATAAGGATAGCTTTCTTCCAGAAGCTTGGGCTGCAATCCTTTACACAGTTACTAGGGAGTAATCACCATTGAACAAAGGTGGGATATATTTCTGAGTACACATCTGTCTAGAAATTCACTGACAAAAGGTTTAAAGGAGGGATGTGCTATATATTGTAAGTATTATCTGAGAAATTTGGAGCATTATACTTTCTACGTGCAAGCTTCAAACATCTTATGTCTGTCAGCAATCTATATTTTAAACAACTTGCTTTTTTTATACAGTTGGGCAGCAAGCAAAAACATAATAGCTACACAGATTGAAATAAAATCCCAGGTCTACAAAATAAAACCACAGCTTTACAGCACCTTTTATCATTTTGTTGGAATACTAATATTATTGATGATGTGATATTGGTGGTGGGGATTGCTATACATGAGGGATGGAGAACCTGCAGTCCTCCAGATGTTGTTGGACACTAGCTCCCATCACCTGTAGCCAGTGTGGACAATGGTTGGGGGGGTTATTGAAATTGCAGACCAACAGTATCTGTGAGCCACAAATTCTCCACCTCTGTGATACATCCTTGCTGGATGAAGATTATCATTGGGAGTCACGATCTGTTCCAGCCAGCCATTTTTTCTACAGCAGCCTTTTCCAACCAACCAAGTGCCATTCAGAGGCTTTGGCCTGCAGGCCCCACCATCCCTGAGAGATAGCAATGTGCAGAGTCTTGCTCCCCTACCCCGCCCCACAAGGCAGATATGACTGGACTCACATGAGAGTGCCCAACTAGAACTATGGTACAGCACAGGGTATTCTGACCATAGGCTTGCATGATCAACTTTTGATTTTTATTACAACCCTGAGATCTACCGACTGGTGCAAAACAAGAACAAAATTTGGGAAAGGCTGGTGAAAATGGCTGCCTCCAAGAAAGCTCGATCACAGAAAAAGATTTAGCTCCCACACCAGCAATGTTCCTGAATATTTTTAACTTTCTCCCATTTAAATGAATGGCTATGATCCACCCCATGGAGAAAAGAAAAAAGAAACAAGAAACCTGTAACCCCACCCAGGCATACATCCCATTGAACTTATTATGGCTTATTCCTGAGTAGACATATATAATATTGTACTACCGTACTCTGTCATTCTGAACTGACTAAAATGAATCATGACTTAGCAATAAGCATCCTGGATATTGGTTTTATGTTAGGATCTATCTCTGTGCTTCTACAATATATCATCCAGACCTGATAACAGCCCAATTGCTTCTGTGGTATAGACGCTGTTGTGATTCGGGGCATGGCCTTTGTTGACGTACTTTAACAAAAATGAAAACCGCAGACGCAAACACAGTGAATTAGCTGAATAGAATGACACAGCTTCTTAATATATGTCTTAAAGCACTTACACAGTTTGTGCTAGTCTGTTCAGTTCAACGGATCTGATCCACTGCAAGAACGTAGTTATAACTAAGCAAGGAGTAAGTCAAAGTTTACATGTACCATTTAAAAAATTGGACAGATGTGCTTAGGCTTTCCTTGGGGCAAGGTGTGAGGACACATGATACAGTCATCTCCCTGAATTTATGATGCTCTGGTCAGTGCCTAGATGGGAGATCAAATGGAAATCCCATGTTCTCCAGCTTGAGTTCCATGATGAGAAAAAATTATTCTTTCTCTCTTCCTTTTTGGTGAGCTACTACTGCCATTTTTTCTTTTTTCTACATCGTAAGTCAATAAACTTCATTCCTCCCCAGTGTCACAGTGTATCATAGTGGAACATGGTAAACTGCCTTATACTGAGCCAGCTATTTGTCCACCTAGGTTACTATTGCCTACACTGATGATCAGCAACATTCTGGGATTCCAGGCAGAAATCTTTCCCAGTCATACCTGGAAATGCCAAGGACTGAACATGGGAACATCAAAATGCAAAACATGTGCTCTACTACCACACTATGCCCCTTAAAAGATTGTTGGGGAACAGCTTGACTGAATTCTTGAGGCGCAGATTAAAATTAACAATCTGTTTTTGAAGTGGGACTGAAATGAAGGTTTGAAGAAAGTAGCAAATGCACCAAAATGCATATTCACTTGGAAAATGGAAGAGACACATGATGGAAAATGGAGAACTGAATTTCACAAAGATAACTGCTTGGCTGTGATGTTGAGGCCAAAAGGAATAAGAAAATTGAGAATCAAGGCATTGCAAACAAGAAAGCCCCTGTGTGATGATCGTTAAATTGCACCTAATGTGTTGGTGGATTTGATTTTGGAATCGACACATGGTTGTAAGTTGAGCAATGTGAATTCGGACAAAAATGGAAAATTGGATGCTAGGTATAGTAACAGGGCCATACTGATTTACTGAAGGCAGTCTTATATCTGTGGGAACATCTAAGAGAAAATAAGATGAGCTTATGGTCCATTAAAATGGGACTTAGATGTTTAATTGCAGGTTCAAGCCCTGCAGATTCGTGGGAAAATAACCTTTTCTGAAGTGTGTCCTAAAGGTATATAAGAAAATGCTAATAGTTTTTCAGAGTTGGCCATAATAATTTGTGGTGGCAGGTGAGAATATTTGCTGAAAATGCCTCTTGGCACCTAGGGATGGAAAAATTAATCAGTTTCAGTTCTCTCAGTTTCACACTCCCCCCTCCCAATCTTAAATTCACTTCTTCACATTTCTTCATTGATTTTCAATGTGTTGTTGTTGTTGTTGTTGTTGTTGTTGTTGTTGTTGTTATTTGATTATTGATTACACCCCACCCATCTGGCTAGGTTTCCCCAGCCACAGTGTTTCTTCAGTAAAAAATCCTCATGAAAATTCTTCAGGATGTTAATATGAATTTATTCTAAAACCACATTTTCTGTATGCAGTTTTGACAAATGTACACATTTTGCACACAGTTTCTTCTAATGTAATGCTGGATGGCACAGTTGGATAGAGCATGGTGCTGATAATGCCAAGTTTGCAGGTTCAATCCCCGCATGGGACAGCATTGCAGGCGGTTGGACTAGATGATCCTCAGGGTTCCTGAGTATCAATTCTATGATACTGGATAAATCTATGATTTTTTTTTGCATGCTATTTTCATTAATATATTAATTTTTATGCACACTTTCCCCCAAATATGCATTTTTGTTAACACCAGTTAGAGAACTGCATTAAGGTTTAGTAATAAAGATGAGGACATCAGATGGCCCCAGGATATATTTTAGATGGATGTAAAGTTGTGTATGTTTTGTTTATATACTGCCTGCAGTATGTAATTTTGCATGCTGTTGCGGGTCTGTTATCTCAGTTGTAGTTTATAATGATTCGATGGCAGTATAAGTGGGACGCGGGTGGCGCTGTTGTGTAAACCACTGAGCCTCAGGCTTGCCGATTGGAAGGTCAGTGGTTTGAATCCCCGCGACGGGGTGAGCTCCTGTTGTTCAGTCCCAGCTCCTGCCAACCTAGCAGTCTGAAAGCACGTCTAAGTGCAAGTAGATAAATAGGTACCACTCTGGCGGGAAGGTAAACAGCGTTTCCGTGCGCTGCTCTGGTTTCACCAGAAATGGCTTAGTCATGCAGGCCACATGACCCAGAAAAACAGTCTGCGGACAAATGTTGGCTCCCTCAATCAGTAAAACGAGATGAGCACCACACCCCAGAGTCGTTCGCGACTAGACTTAACTGTCAGGGGTACTGTCAGGGGTCCTTTACCTTTTATGGCAGTATAAATAGATCTGATTTCTCTTTCTAAATGTCTGGATGTATTTGTGCATGAACATGAATCAGTATTTGCGTCAACTTCATAGGGAACTATTAGTCCGAGTAGTTCAGTATAGTACAATTATTGGCAGCAGACTAGTCTCCAGGGTTTGAGGCAGCCATCTTTCCAGCTATTATCTTGAGATCCTGGGGATTGAACACTTCAGCCTTTCCCATAAAAGTAGCATTTACCAAGTCTACCTGCTGCAGACTATTCCAGCTTCTTCTTTTTTTATTAAACGCTCAATAAACTTAATTCTATATCAGTCCTAAGCAACTTGTTCCATTACTCAAGTGCTTTTTTTTATGGCTTAGAAACCTTTCCTACTGTCAAATTAAAAAACCTGCCTTTTTGTAATTCAATAAATTGAAGTGCATATTAGAGACGATTTAACCACAGGCTCAAGTGCCAGGTGTTTATCTGTTAATTGGCATAGATTTGAAATGAAGAAATCTTCCATAAACAGCTTCTTAACTTTAGACACCTACATGTGGCAAAAAAATGTATTAATATTTCAGAAAGATCTGCATGAAGACTCACTTTGCAAATCATTCTACAAGTATAAAATAGAGGAAAGAAAGGATTTACAATGGAGGAAAAGACAAGATTAAATGTAGGTAGAGGAGCTAATATATCCAGGAGCATAAGAGCATGCATCAGACTAAAGCAACCTCATGGACTGCTGAATAAATGTGCATAGTTATAGGAAGATTTTGCTTGCAGCACACAGCAGAAATTTCACTTCTCTAGATAACTGATCTGGAATAAGGAATAACCTTCTAATCTGCATAACATTGCCATTCCACTTTTACAATCCAGTTGTTTATTGAAAGAAAAGTTATAGTGCTGGTTATATCACAAAAAATGAAAGAGCTATACAGTACTAGCATTAAATTAATGCCTTCCATATATTTTGGATTACAGCTACCATCCTCTCTTACCATACTTTTCATTTGGCGTTTTCCAGATTTACAGAAGCTGTCCCATTTTCTTATTTGATCCTGGGATGTCCCACTTTTCCTTAGGACATCCCTATTTTCATTGGAAAAATGTTGGAGTGTATGGAGTTATACAACCCCCAAGCCAACGAGGTCCACATTTAGAAGAAATCTGAAGGCAGCCTTGTATAGAGAAGTTTTTTTTTTAATATTATGTTTCTATATACATTCGTATCTTGGTTTTCAAACAGCTTAGTTCTCGAATGTTTTGGCTCCCGAACGCCGCAAACCCAGAATTGACTGTTCCGGTTTGCGAACTGTTTTTGGAAGCCGATCGTCCGATGGGACTTTTGCGGCTTCCGATTGGCTGCAGGTTCTTACTGCAGCCAATCAGAAGCTGAACTTTGGTTTCTGAACGTTTTGGAAGTTGAACAGACCTTCCGGAACGGATTCCGTTCGACTTCCAAGGTACGACTGTATGTTGGAAGCCTCCCAATGCGGCTTGGGCAATCTAGTCAGATGGGTGGGGTATAAATAATAATAAAAATTGTTGTTGTTGAATAAGATGTCCCTATTTCTATCGGAGAAATGTTGACGGGTATGAAATAGTAGAGTGCCCGAGAGCTACTAGAAAATATTCTAGAAATATAACATACTAGAAATATACTAGAAAATATACATATTGTAAGGAATGAAAGTTGCTTATGTGTAGGATGTACTGTTGGGACAAAAAGATTACCTTAGATTTTTCAATTACTTTCTTCTCACTGAATGGCATAAGTGTTAGTGTCCTAGACATTAGCAAAATAGAAGATTCAGCCTCCAGATTAAATCTGCCTGATCAGCTGACATGCTTAAACTGCAGTATTCCCAAGGACTACAGAGAATGAATTACACTGGTTTTAATCCCATGAGGATAAGTTAATCAAATTCTGTATCAAACCTGCTTTTTAAAACAGATGTGTTTTTGGCATTTTAATGCATGTGCACTTGCCACACCAAGCACATATTTTGGTTTTCAATTTACTCTGCAGGCCAAGAGATATCACAAGGGCGGCGGCGGGGACCTCTTTTAGGCCAACAACCACCTTTCCTCTTGGGTAATTTTCCAGGGACCATGTGTAAAAGGTAGGCAGAGCTAGAGGCAAAAGTGGGCAAAGCAATACATGCAGTTTTTACTACAACAACAGCAACAGCAACTACAACAACAACAACAACAACAACAATAATTTATTATTTATATCCCGCCCATCTGGCTGGGTTTCCCCAGCCACTCTGGGTGGCATCCAGCAAAATACAATAATTCATCAAATATCAAAAGCTTCCCTAAAGAGGGCTGGCTTCAGATGTCTTCTAAAAGTCAGATAGTGTTTATTTCTTTGACATCTGCCTTTTTCATTTGAGTTGTGAGAAACTCTGGGCTGATTCCTGGCCCTTAAATGACAATGTCTTGATCTGCAGTGATAACCCATGTCCTGAAAAATGCAGTAATAATGAATAAAACTCTGAATGACGGTGTGCCTTAGAATTAAGCTCTGCTTCTGTTTTGGTGGAAGTCTTACCTTACATTGTAGGCTTTTTTTTTCAGAGCATGATACAGCATGAGCTGTTATCCCAGCAAATCCGTTTAGCCATCTGGACCTCTGCACTGTGTCTTTTTCACTCTCTCTCTCTCTCTCTGGTAACAGCAAGTCCCCAAGTTCTAAATATATGTGTGTACCCTGGCAACAGAGCACAGAATAAAGCAACGTCCCTTCAGAAAACAAGAACTCAAGAACTGGAGATACTTTTTTATTTGTTACCACAGCACAGCAGCCACACCAGCTGTTGCCAAAACCATTGCACATGCTGTTGAGAGAATAGTTTAGCTGGTTGCCACAAGCCTGTGTTCACTTCCTTTGCTGTGTGAGCTTAATGAAAGCCCAGGTTTGCAGAACTTCCAATGTAGTCGTTGATTAGATTTTACAGATGGAATTTCATTAATGGTGTTTCAGTTATTTGCTTGTTACTTTTAATTGTTGACCTGTGAAATAAAATACTTGGCAGAGGTTGCTGCTGAAACTTCCTGGAATCTTAGATTAAAAGGGGACAAGGATTTGCCATTATGGCCCTAGTCAAGTATTGGGAAGGGGAACCTGACATCTTCCAGATGTTGTTGGACTTTATTTTACCACCATCACAATGTAGGATTGTGGTTAGAGTGCTGGACTAGGGTTCAAACTCCTACTCAGCCATGAACCTACAGTCACTTTCTTACAGCCTAACTTTCCTCAAAGGGTTGCTGTGAGAATAAGATTGAGAGAGGGGAAAGTGTTTATGCCACCTTGAGCCTTTTGGAGAAAAGTTGGGATATAAATGCAATAATAGATAAAATAAATGCCCAGCCAACATGCATTACAAGTGGAAGGACCACAGCCCTATACATTGGGGATGCAATACTATATATTAGGGACACGGGTGGCGCTGTGGTCTAAACCACTGAGCCTCTTGGGCTTGCCAATCGGAAGGTTGGTGGTTCGAATCCCCACAAGAGGGTGAGCTCCCGTTGCTCTGTCCCTGCTCCTGCCAACCTAGCAGTTCGAAAGCACACTAGTGTGAGTAGTTAAGTAATGCTGCAGTGGGAAATGGTGTTTCCGTGCCCTCTGGTTTCCGTCACGGTGTCCCGTTGCGCCGGAAGTGGTTTAGTCATGCTGGCCACATGCCCAGAAAGCTGTCTGTGGACAAATGCCGGCTCCCTCAGCCTGAAAGTGAGATGAGCACCACAACCCTTTTTGACTGTACAGTATATTAGCAGTAGGGAACCTACATGACCTACCATTTGTTGTTGGACTGCAAGTCCCATCATCCCCAGCCAAAATGCATAATGGTCCAGGATGATGAAAGTTAGAGTGCAGTTATAACTGGAGTCCACAGGTTCCCCTATTTCTCTAGCAGTGCATAATTGTTGGAAAAACAAAAAAGTCCACCTATGTTCTCCCAAAAGTATAATCTTCAAAAGATCATTTACTTCTTTGCAAACCATCCCAGTAGTCCTACCAGTCCCCCAAACATGCTAAGTCATACTTTGATAAGCTATTTTTTCCTCCATAACAGACCAGATTTTGTGGTATTCACAAGCAGAAGATTTTTCTGTTTGGAAACTGAATTGTTCTTCACCTGTTCACTGCCCGCCTAGCAATATCTGCTTTGAACCTGGCTGTAAGACTTCAACTGCCAATAGTTCATTTGAATAATTTTAGGAGAACTAGCTTGCTAACAAACTAACCCATTTCCCTATCTTTCTGCCAAGTGTGTAATTTTCTCCGGAGATTGCAACCATGTCCTCCAGACACAGTGGACTCCAATGCTCAGCATCCTCAATTGGGGTCACCAATGGCCAAGGATGGTGGGAGTTGCAATCTACAATATCTGGATGGTGTCCCATTCCTACCCATTCCTTATAACATCAGTGCAGCCAGTGAAGGTGTATTATCTGTATTTGGCTGGAGATGTCTATTTATCTGGTAGCCCGTTTCTTGTAGTTTTTTGTTGTTTTGAACTTCTCTATTGTAAGCTGATTTTGGCATTGGAAAAGTGGTCTCTAAACACACACATTTACTTCTTTCAATAAACTTTGAGAATATGATAGTGTAGGTTGTACACTCTCATTAATTTATGTATGCCTGTCTTGTTATTTAGGACTTCAAGCTTTAATCTGTTGAACTGGTAGATCAATCAACCAGAGCTTTTATATTGCAGTTTAATGTGTGTGTCCCAATTAAGTGGAGGCAGCAGAACTGAAAGGCACACAAGCTGCATAGACATGCCAGCTTTATTCTCTCTCTCTTTTTGTCATCTTACTTGGCGTGTAAAAGGTGGCTCTTCTCCAGTTTGGTATTCAAAGCTAGCAGATATATTGCATTTCAGGGAGAAACCACTACAGTTCCTTCTAGCAATAAGAACCATAGGCAACCCAAAGAGGACAGTGTTCATTTGAAATCAATGTCAATACATCTTTTAAACCTGGGCCTTCTCCAAAACTGATGGGAAATTGAATTTGTTCATTTCTATGCCCTTTTTTTTGTCCTGGCAGTGTTCTTGTGATAGGGAATACACAAAAATCTAGGTTTCCACATTGAGGAAAAAGTAAGTATTAAAGATGGCCTTTGCTTCTATGAGCTTTTGTTTCATTTATCTTTGGAGAAACTGTGCTATTCAGAAAGATGGAACATATGAAAGGATAACTTGAATCTGCAGGCTTTAAGACTGGGAATAGCTTCCCAGTCATCACTGTAAAGATAATGAATATTACATATTCATATACTTTAGGTGAATCCTGATGTCCTCTCTATAATTATATACATAACAATCTAATTTTTAATACTTAAAATTTTGATGTGCTGGCGTTCTTCCTGTCAATGATCTACTAAGGGTTTTTGGTTCCTTGTGCCATTAATTTTCCAAGGTAATCCCTCCCTGTTGGGGATTATTGCTTTAATACAATATTTGCAGTCTCAATAGCAATAATTACAGGGAAAAAAGTCCTTTACCCACAATGAATTTAACCTCTTAAAGGAATATAAATTGAGCTACACATTGAGCTGTTCTACAGTTTCTGCCAACACTAGTGATTGAGTTACTTAAACATTGCACAATATTTGGTTTCCTACTGTTTAATATGTAATTATGATTTTACTACTTTGAATAATGAAGAATGAAACTATGTTAGGGGAATGAAAATCTAATAATGAAATGTAAGCTATTTGCTTTTGGGGTTGAACAGTCTCGTTCATCTAAACAGTTGATTGAACCTTATTTCTTAATTTAAGTAATGAGTGAAAAATAGTATGAAAATACGCTAAGGGTGTCTGTTGCTAGTCTTTCAGATAGATGCTCATGATGTTAAGTTATAAGTGTGCCACACTGATTTAAGTTAGATTTACTAGGAGACAGGTATGTTTAGGATTGAACCCTTATGCTGCAGTGCCAATCCTGTTTTCTCTAGATAATGGGATTGCTCTAGAACAGGCATCCCCAAAACTCCGGCCCTCCAGATGTTTTGGCCTACAACTCCCATGATCCCTAGCTAACAGGACCAGTGGTCGGGGAAGATGGGAATTGTAGTCCAAAACATCTGGAGGGCCGAAGTTTGGGGATGCCTGCTCTAGAATAAGTGTTCTGTGGCTGGCAGCATTAAGGAATCATTGGGACATTTTTGGCTTTCAAACAGGCAGCTTTTGTATAGAACTAAGGCATGGCACATGTAGGCTGTTATCACCTGTGGAGGTTTGATTGAAATCATACATAAGATGCTGACATAAATATAGAACTTTGACAGGTAGAGATTTGAGGCACACTGTAATCAATATGCTGATGACACTCAACTCTCTTTCTCTATAACAGGCATCCCCAAACTGCGGCCCTCCAGATGTTTTGGCCTACAACTCCCATGATCCCTAGCTAACAGGACCAGTGGCCGGGGAAGATGGGAATTGTAGTCCAAAACATCTGGAGGGCCGAAGTTTGGGGATGCCTGCTCTATAATATCTGAACCATGTGCGGCTGTGACTGGTTTCTGGAGGCAGCAGTGAGCTCTTTAAGGGTCAGTAAACTGAGACTAGATCTCTACAAGACAGAGGTGCTGCAGGTTGGTGATTCTCATGTCTGCGAATTGGATAGATGGCCAGTTCTGGATGGGGTTGCATCCCCATTGTAGGAGCAGGTTCCAATCACGGGGTTCCTCTGGATTAGCATTGTCCCTGTGGTTGTATTAGTTGTATGGATTGGTTGTTTCCAGTCTTAAGGATCTCCAGCTGAGGGGTAGGATTTTGAAGATTTCTTCAGGTACTGTTCATGAAAACACCTCCACCTCCACCAACCCACCCCAATGTAATGCAGTGGATATGCTTCTCCATTGTTTCGCCCAGGCAGCTGCTTTGAGGAGCTGTCCATCAGGAAACTGGAGTGGAAGCCCGCACTCATGAGAAGGCTTCTGAGGCAACAGAGTTTTCCATGCAAGGAAGACATTTGCTCCTATGTGCAGTTTTCCTCACAGTTCTTCAAAAATAGTCCCTAGACAGAGCAACAGAGATGCTTCTCTTGGTGGAAATGAGTCTTGGATTATGTGCTAAGTGGTTATTTGGGTAGACCTTGAATCATTTCTGACAAATTGGAAGCAGGTGAGAAAGAACTCATTCATTTCCTCTGAAGTGTAAATTGTAGTGGGCCAGACATATATTGGTGAAAGGGGCTGCAAACACTTTACAGAAACTCTAGTCTATCATTGTATTTTATTCCTTCAAAATAAGATATAAAATCTTGGTGTGGCCACATGAAAATATAATAATAATATAAGTCAATATTTTTCAACTTTTAGCTGAAGAGAGGTTGTTGAGATTCATGCTACTTTTGTAGTTTCCCCCCCAGGGTGATATTGAACCTACAATTGGAAGTGGTCCAATCCAGGAACAGTTTTGCCACTTCATTTATTGTATGTGTGAATTTGGCCCATTATATAAGCCCATGTTGATGGATTTGCTGACCATAGAACAAGGGTCATTTGTGCACTACCTCTACCACTCTACATCACAGTATCATTGGGTTTCAATTTAGGAGAAACACTCGTTGAAGGCATTTGGCTTCAATACTTTGTCAACACTTTGAGATATATTTCTCAAATGGTGCCATGGGTACTTGAAGAGCACTTAGCAGTTAATAATTAACAAATTATGGGATAATCCTTTATCGGAAAAGTGGGCTCCCATTTGAAAAGTGAAGCAAATGCCACGGCAATTACTTTCAAAACAAGTTGAAACTATGTACGTATATGCTTAAATGATGCTCTGAGTCATTTCCTTCAAATAATTATAACTCAACATCAATTCTATTAACACCGAGAGATATCAAGTTAGGTCCACAAAGATAAATTGACTTTATCAGTCCATTGATTTCATTGAGTCTACTCTGAGTATAGTGTAGCTATCACCTGCTTGACAGAAAACACAACATTTTTTTTTATTAAAATACTTTATTTCAAGTTCTTAAAATTTACATAATACAAAAAACCTACAGAAAACACGAAAAGAAACTGAAAAACCCAAAGAAAAAACCAAATAATCTATAAACAATATACATGAGCCAGAACTCAAATTCAAACATAGGCCAAACCAAACATACAAAAATCATAATAACCAAACATAATAATCAGGAATAACGTGTATATATATATATGTACCTACATGCATATATATACTAACTCAAAAAGCTAACTGGTTCGCACATTACACATCAGGCATAATGCGGAAAAAAAAGAGAAAAAGAGAAGGAAAAAAAAACACAAAGGATGATACAGGAACCAGAAAATCAGAGAGACACACACACACAAAAAAAGGAAAGAAAACACAACATTTAACAGAAAAATAATACCTGTTGTTTTTGTGGTCTATAGTAAGGGTCATTGATGAATTTCATCGTTTTGTATTCTGATCCAGCACCTTCCAGACTTAGTTCTGCAATAGCTTTTTCACTTCCCATAAAGACACCTCTGCTTCAGAGGGTTGACCTTAGAGGATTGGATCTAGAGAAACTTGATCAATGCTCTGCTCACACTGTGGGACCTTTCTATATCCACACTCACCCCTTCTGGGCCTGCACTCTTGGCAGGGGTGGTTTTGCCAACCCCTAAGTACAGCTCTGGATATGACTCTGCAACACCACATTGAAAAGGAGAGGGAGTAGCCCTTTAAGAGATGTTGTTCCTACACTGCCTCTCAGTGAGCTGGAAATGGTACAAAGGAACTCTTCTTTCTTTAATTTCAGTAACAGCCAGCCATAGTTTTGTCATGCAAATACTTTTAAATAAATGTTAAGTTGTTGTGCAACAGAGCTGCGTAGTTTTTTCTGCATTAGCACTTAACAAAAAGGAAATATTTCAGTGTGTTGTGCAGATGTTGCTACTCTAGCCGTACAAATGCAATGAAAATAATGCCGTGTAAATTCAGTAATGATGTAAAAGTAATATAGGTATCTGATTTCACCACAATGCCTGTTTTGATTACATTAACTCTAGTGTTAGGTGTGTGCGCGCACACACACACACACACAGAGAGAGAGAGAGAGAGAGAGAGAGAGAGAGAGAGAGAGAGAGATACACATACACTGCCTCTGAGCAACAAAGCAATAATCTAAGGATTAAAACACAAATTGACTAAAGACCCAAAACAGCAGAAAGCAAAAAGACAAAGAGCAACACAAGTGCATGAATTAGCAGCAGAATCAACATTCATGAAAAATGTGTAAGAAAGGTTGTTGTAAGAAATATGTTTGAGATTACATATACACCATACATTCAAAGCACACTCAGCACACATTTAAATCACATGACCTTCCCCAAAGAATCCTAAGAGGTAGGGACAATGTACCATATGTGGTGGGGGTGCAAAATGGTGAAACAATTTTGGATTATGATACATGAAGAGCTTTAAAAAAAATTAGGAGTTCAATCTCTAAAAAACCAGAGGCATTTTTGCTGGGTTCAGTATCGAATGATATCCCCAAGGATAAAAGGAGGGTATTCCTTTACGCAACCGCAGCAGCCAGAATTGTAGTGGCGAAAAATTGGGAAACTGACAAAACACCAGAATTATTAGAATGGAGAACCAAACTTTTCGAATTCGCGGAGATGGCAAATTAACAGCATCAATCCAAGGCTAGTCGAATCAAAAAATTTATAAAGAGTGGGAATTCGTTAAGGAATACATGAAAAAAAGTCGGTGCTGGAGCTTAAAAATTAATATGCAGAAGTTTAAAAGGCACAAGGAGATAGGATAATATTATACAAAGATGGAATAACAAATAGAGTAATGCAACAATAACAAAAACAATAGTAAACAAAGAAGATCACACATGGGTGGAGGGAAGCACTGGTTTGTGGGGGAGGGAGGTGAAGGTAGTAACTGAAATTGTTAAAGATTGGCATAGGATTTAAGAGACTTAAAATAAGGAAAGAAGCAGCAATAAATATCAAGTAAAGGTATCAGAGAGGAGATCAGTATAAATGAAAACATGAGAAATGGTTTTGCTATATATGGTTTTATTTTGGACTTGTCTGTTGTAAAGAATATGATGTGAATAAAATGATAAAAAGTAAAACAAAAGAATCCTAAGAACTGTATTTTGTTAACAACCTTGTAGCTCTGTGAGGGGGAACTACACTTCCCAGAGTTCTTTGGGGGAAGCTACAGTATGTACTTTAAATGTATGGTGTGGATGCAGAGCTTTTATTTCAGCTGGAACTCACCAGAACTCAATTCTGATACCTCTCAGGTGGGCACCACTGCCATTCTAAGAGAACAAGGGAGGTGTCCATAGTGAGTTTCTGGAACCTATTTTTCTAGAAAAAATAGCACTATGTGGATGTAACCAAAATATTCCATCTAAAGCTGCAATCCCCTACATGCCTACCATAAGGGTTCTAACTCCCATTGAACTCAGTGGGACCTACTTCTGAACAGACAGGATTGTACTCCACATCCTGCAGATAGATCATCCAGCCAAGAAAAGGACGGATGATCAGGTGTTCTGAAATGTGCAGGCACACTAGTAGTTGTTGCATATTTGTTTATTTCTAGTAGATATAAAAACTTATCTGACTTTTCATGCTGCCCATACAAAACTGTTGCCAGATAAATTGAATGAATAAAAGAAAACCCTGAAATACAGACTCTGGGACTATGGTAATATTTTTTTTAAAAAAATATGTTCCATCATAGGAACATCATAGGAAGGAAATTGAGGGAGGAATTCTGAAGATAGTTAAACATAGGTTAAAAAACAAAAAACCGATGGGTTTCATTTGGAGTTGTGATAAGTTACAATCAGGCAACATAGAGGCAGAGTAAGGAAAAGGTAAAAACTTCGGTAATTAATAAAACAAAGCAAAGTCCTGCACCATAAACATGTTTCCTGTGCTTCCAAAATTTCTTGAGATTCTACAACTAGCCTACTCTTACTGAAAGAATGCTTTCATTGAGTGCCAAGAACAGCCTTTCAAGCCACTGGAGACTGAGTTATTGAAAGGCCGCCAAAGTCCCCCACAAATGTATCCCTTCAGCTACTGTATCTTTGGGATCTAACAAAGTTATATATTTCTCTAAATGAAGAAGAAGAAGAAGAAGAAGAAGAAGAAGAAGAAGAAGAAGAAGAAGAAGAAGAAGAAGAAGAAGAAGAAGGGTGTTGATAATTCCTATATGATTGCCATATTGATGCTCAATTTAGAAGGATAGAAATGCTTAGAGCAGGCATCCCCAAACTTCGGCCCTCCAGATATTTTGGACTACAATTCCCATATTCCCCGACCACTGGTCCTGTTAGCTAGGGATCATGGGAGTTGTAGGCCAAAACATCTGGAGGGCCGCAGTTTGGGGATCCCTGGTTTAGAGTATTTTCCTTTGCAATCTTCCATTAAATATAATTGCTTAGTAAAACACCTTTCATCCCTGTTGTACCTTCTCCCTTGGCCAGTGTAAAATGGTCAGATCTGCTAAACCACAAAATATTGTATTGTGGCAGCATTTAAATGCCTCACCTAACCCTTTAGTTTATTAATATGTATACATGTGTAAAACCTGTTACTCCCTGCCACAAATAATTTCTTAAAATAAAATAAAATAAGGCGGCAACACATTCACTGTGAATATAGGAAAAGACTGGGGGAAAGTCTGCTTGCAGTTGCAGGTAGAATATTAAGACTTAGAAGGTTGAAGGTCTTCAACTGTGCATCAATTATATAGCTACATCCTACTGCCTTTGAACTTAAAGCATTCACAATTAATCCTTATTAGCATAAGGGTATTCCATGTAGCTTGGGAAGATGAAGGCTGAACTTATTAGCTTTGTATCCTGCTGCCAAGGTGCCATGTCAGGCTTCTACATACATGTCCTGTGGAGCTGCCTCCACCCCAAAAGCTTCAAAGAGTACACTTTCAACCGCATATCAACTTCACCTTTAGAATGACAGGACTTCTTGAATAAACTGCAGATGTGTGCTAGTTTCACAGTTGCTCTTTGGAACCTTTGCATGGGGAGTAATTAATATGCATTTAGGGTTGATCTGCAAGAAATTCCACCAATACACAAGACAATGGACTTTCTTTGGTTATTCAAGTCCAAGGGGTAGAACAATAGGAAACTCCACATGAAAAAATGGAAGTGCCATGTACATTCCTAATAATTGTGACCACTTACTGTTTGTTTGTTTTTTTTAAAAAACTATTTAAAAGAACCATCATATTTTTCTAGCAAAAAGTCTGCAAAAGTATAATAAGGGTTTCATTCGGATTTAGAAACAAATGAGATGTAGGCAGACTTTCAGTCCGTACAGTTCCCAACTTGTCTTTTGGTTTCATTATTCCTATCTTGCATGTTCTGCTGCAGCCATGTTCTGCTTTGGATGAACTAAATATACTCAACAACATGCACTTGAGCTCTGTTGATATTCTATAAAATGAAAAGAGAATGGAAATTTAGATTTGAGAAGTGATGGAAGAAAATATGCTTCCACAATTCTCAGCTTCAAGCTGGCTCTCCAACAGCCCCCCCCCCAAAAAAAAACCCCATGAACATTTACAATTAGTATCCAGTCTTTGACAAACAACATTAAGAGCCTCAAAACTAGAACTGTATGAAAATGAATTTCTTTCAAACCATGTGAACTTTAAGGGTGTGGTGTGGTAAAGTTAGCTGTAAATTTGCCACAGAATATGTTAATAAATAAGTTTAGCGTAAAAGTGTAGATATGGATTGACCAAAGCCTTTTCATTCAGAGATGGAGTGCTTTTGTTTATGGAAAGGACAACTGTGATTCAGCATAAGCTTTAGTGATCAGAAGGGAGCAAAAAAAATTCTCATTTTGCCTCTAAACACTTGCACTGTGCTGTTTATGAAGTTATTTCAAGCCTGTAGAGAAGATTTCCAGTGAGTGCAAGGGGGAATTGGCAAAAATTGCTCTGCCCTCCTTCCATTTGTGGGAGCCAAGAAGGTCCTGGATCCTACCCTACAGACACTCCATGTATAGATACCATTATATTTTACATACATATACTAATGGTCCTAGTATGTATATGTGTGCATATTAATTAATTTTTTGTGTATTCAGAATCATTTTATAGGCTTATAACATTTGAACTTGTCTTGCAGGCAAAAGCTAGTGATCAATTTTCTTTTGAGTCTTTCTGCATAGATTTCCTTCTAAAACAAAATATATAATCCACAAAAACTTTGCTTGAGAGAGAATACCAACCCTGGTTCTTGACCTTTATTGTGCAATGTGATCTATGTGGAAATGCACTCAAGTTCTTTGATGTTCCTAGATCTCTGCATGGATGAAATCTCCAACCTATGCTGTGAAAAAAACCTCATACATCCCACAGTGCTATTTTTCTGGTAAAAGAGGTGCCAGAACTTGTCATGAACTTCTCCCTTGTTCTCTTAGGATAGCAATGGCACCCACCTGAGAGATAACAGAGCTGAGCTCCTGCTGGGGGGGGGGGAGAAGCATTGTAACCCCAAATGCTGCTTTTATTTTTCTGAAGAAGGAAAAATACGCTGAAGTTTACTGAAATTCTATCATTTCTTTGTAAACAATTTGCTTCTCTTCTCTTTCTCCTTTTCCTCTCAAAGCGAATGACAGATATAAAATTAATCTTGTATGTGTGTATTTTTAAAGGGGATATTTAAACAGCAATTTCCATGATAAACAGCACGTAATGGATCTTGCTGAGTGGAGTGGGTGTTTAAATATTTCAAGGGAACAAGAAATCCATGGCACATACTGATAAGATTTTAGGAACAGTGTAAATAATTAACATTACTGGATAAATGACATTTTAAATTGTAGATAATTGAAATAACCCTCTAGTTCTACTATCTCAGTGGGTCAAGAGTTCATCTCTCTGCATATCTTAGTTCAGTGTTAATTGTTACCATGGCCAAGCTATTAATGCTCGAGGAAACATTTGCCAAGCTGTGGAAACAACATACTTATAATTCTGAAAATTACCCATCTATTATGGGTTTTATTCAAATGATGGTATTAGAAACCTGATATCTGCACAGCATTTAGCACAGACCTTTGTTCAGTTATTATATAAAGAGCTTACATGTGTACATCTAATAAGATTTCTTGACTGTTATTTAATATATCATTAGCATTACAGCTCTCAGATGGAGTGAATTTATTCCTATCTTCCAAACAAGATCAATAGCTACTGCAGTTTTGCAGGTAACATCCCAAATATTCCTGGGGATTTTATCCAGAAAGTATCAGAGGTGGTAGTTGGTGTCCTTAGATCACTAATTTTCAAACTGTGTTTCAGGAACCCTGGGATTTCTTGGAAACTTATCAGAGACTCCTCAGTGAGAAGATCAGTAATAGCAGACAAGCTTCCCTGGATGATACCTTGCCCATGCTCTAGAGATCTTTCCCTGAAATGTATAGCAGGATAACATTGAGTGTGCTTGGGATGATGTACTCAACTCATTCAAGGCGAGAGTGAGTTCCTGTGCTCTGTACACACCAAGTGCACCTCAGAGCCCTAAGTCATGTGATTGTGCCTTTGGCAGATGAATAGATATGGAAAAAGTTATCTGAAGTTATAAATGTTTTGAATACCACTGCCTTAATTTGTCTGCTCAACCTAAGGGGTATAAAAACAAATGTTTTTAAGCAAAAACATAAGATACATGCAACAGTTATGGAGCTACTTAATACCACTCTATTTTGGATAAAATTGATGGCAACAATTGCTGTGCTTAGGCAAGAGGAGATTAGTTCTTTCCGTGTATATATATAAGGAACTAAGAATCCTGGCTTAGTTAAACAAGTAAGCTCCATCATGATTTGTACTTGCCTTGTTTTGAAACACAGGAGAGTGTGTTTTCATAACTGCAATGATTCCCAGCATGTAGAAGATGAATACATCATCGTTGTTGTTGTTGTTGTTGTTGTTGTTTAAATGTGTATGCTGCCTTTCCTCCCAAAGGAGTCCAGGATGACATACAACAAAGAAAAACATTAACTAAGTCCCCCATGATATTCTCATGAGGAAGCTGGTAAAATGTGGGTTGAATGAGGTAACTGTTAGGTGGATTTGTAGCTGGTTGATTGACTGACCCCAAAGAGTACTCATTAATGGTTCCTCATCATCCTGGGGGAAAAGTGACAAGTGGGGTGCCACAGGGTTCTGTCCTGGGTCTCTTGTTCAACGCCTTTATAAATGACTTGTATGAAGGAATTGAGGGGATGGTCATTGTATTTGCAGATGACACCAAACTGGGAGGGGTAGCTAATGCCACAGAAGACAGAATCAGAATTTAAAATGACATTAACAGATTGGAGAACTGGGCACAAGCTAACAGAATGGATTTCAATAAGGACAAATGTAAGGTTCTGCACTTAGGCAGGAAGAACCAGATGCACAAATATAGGATGGGGGGGGGCACCTGGCTTACTAGCAGTACATGTGAAAAGGTTCTAAGGGTCTTGGTGGACCACAAGCTTAACATGAGTCAACAATGTGATGCAGCAGCAAAAAAAGGTTAATGCTATTCTAGGGTACATCAACAGAAGTATAGTGTCCAGATCAAGGGAAGTAATAGTACCACTCTATTTTGCCTTAGTCAGACCACACTTGGAATACTGTGTCCAATTCTGGGCACCACAATTTAAGATGGATGTTGACAAGCTGGAGCGTATGCAGAGGAGGGCAACCAAGATGGTCAAGGGTCTGGAAACTAAGCCTTATGAGGAGCACTCGAAAGAGCTGGGTATGTTTAGCTTGGAAGAGAGGAGACTGAGAGGAGATATCTTCAAATATTTTAAGGGCTGTCACATGGAGGAGGGAGCATGCTTGTTTTCTCCTTCTCTGGATGGTAGGACTCGAACCAATGGCTTCAAGTTGCAAGAAAGGAGATTCTGGAAAAAACATTCGGAAAAACTTTCTGACAATAAGAGCTGTTCATCAGTGGAACAGACTACCACAAAAGGTGATGGACTCTCCTTCCTTGGAGGTTTTTAAACAGAACTTGGATGGCCATCTGCCATGGATGCTTTAGCAGAGATTCCTGCATTGCAAGGGGTTGGACTAGATGACCTTTGGGGTACCTTCCATCTCTAAGATTCTATGATTCTACCTAAAACATCTTAAAGACTACTTGGCATTCTTTGAAAGTGAAATTTATCTCGGCAGAAGGTCTCCTCCCAGCTATGTGGTTTAGCATTGCCTGTGGATGCAGCCAACTGTTTGGAGAGAAAGTAGTGGCATTCAGTTTACAGCTGACCATAAATGAAGTACATAGAATGCTTTCAGAGGACTAGTTTATTGAGCATTCATCCTTATTTCTTTGCAGGAAGAATTTGATCATGTTGGCTATTTAATGAGCATTCATTCTGATTTGTTTGTAAGGAGGTTGGTTAATACAGCAAGCATTATCCCACATGTTCCAGTACACTTTCCCTGTCTCTTTCCTTATAGCAAATAGTCCAGTCTTTCAGGGGAAATTTGTTTTCTGTGCAAGACCTCCTTGCTATACAAGCATTTTCACTGGATATGCTCTTTGGGGAACCTGTGTTAATGACTATTACACAGTGAATTGATGGCAGAGGATAGTATAACAATGATTAGATCTGAAGGCTGCATACATGCACAATATCCAAATAACTGACCATCTAAGAATACAGCAGTTCTGAATATTTACTCTTAAGCTTGACATTGTATATGGATGTGTTCAACCTATTTGTATTTTTTCCTGCATTTTCTTTAATATTATAATCTGTATACTGTGTTTTATAGGTAAGACTTTGCTGAGAGAGAGAGTACAAAATGAGTAAAGGGGGCAATAAGGAAAAAGAAGGAAAACTGAATTATTGACCTGTGCACTGCAGTCTCTGGCATCACTCTTGCTACTTCCGTGTGTTTTCAGGAACATGCCAATGTTTGCTTCTGTTTGGGTTAGTGGGGGGAGGGGCGTTGGTTGAGATTTTATAAAGCTTTTCTATGCTTATTGCAATCCTGTTGGGATGGACCGTGCTGTGTTTTAGTAAAAACAATAAAAACAATTTATTATTTATACCCCGCAGGGGCTAGGACCATAGTACTTCTCAACGCAGCAATTCCACGGGGACAGTCCTATTTGGTGTAAGTCACAGGACCTCCTCACTTCAGGGTTGACCCCAAAATAAATACTTCCAGCAGGCATGCTAGATGTTAATGGTTATACCCAATGCCTATGCTAACCTTCTTACATCTGTAAGCAATAAAGATGTGGCCTTATTTGACTCAAAGTATTTTGTTTTGTCTGGTTATTCTCCCAAAAAAGTTAGGGTGGGATGGGGAGTCGTCAGCACCTGAGTACGCAAGCAGGTTTGGCCATATTAGTTAAATAATAAATTCATGTATGTTTTGCAATCTTCGTTGTTGTTTAGACTCTTCGTCCTCTCTCTTACACACAATAACAGGAAGTGGTACAATAATTTAAGACATCTTCTCTCATCAGTGTATATTAAATAGAACTACTTTGAATTATTCATCAAGATACTGTACTTTGCAAATGTATTATCAGACTGCTCTGTAATGGCTTTTGTAAACACCACCAGCATCAGTTTGCTTCAGTGGCTGAATATTTAAAAGAATGTGGGCTGTTTGATTCTCTCAAATGAATAATTTGCACACTAAATATATGAAAACATTCTGTCAGTCTGATGCTCAAAATCGCTGTGCAGATTGGAGCTCCACATAGATTTTAGACTGGGCATAGCTAGGCCACCAACAGGTAAAATGCAGTGATAGAAATCTTTCGCCTTGCTTCATAATTGACTTGAGGTTTCTTGGAGAAAACATTTTGTTGGGATTTCACACAGTGCTTCTAAAATGAATCATAGAATCATAAAATTGTAGAGCTGAAAATGGACCCAAAGGTCATCTAGTCCAACCCCCTGCAATTCAGAAAGTGTGAACTGTTGGGACCTCCCCTATTGGTTTTTTGTTTGTTCCGCCTTCCCCTATGTTTTCCACATGTTCCCAAATTACAAATTGATAAGGAGAAGGGAAACCATCCAAAAGTCCATCCATCATAACCTTGGTCTCCAGCCGCCTTCAAGGCTCCTGAGCATACTTAGAAGGTCCAGTGCTTGTAATAATTCCCAAAACTGTAGTTCCTATTTACCTGTTCACAAGAGTTTCACTCCGCAATAAAATGCCTCACGCATACTCAGAAGCATTAATGATAGGCAGGAATCATGGGCACTCAGGTCTTCTTCTTTTAGCCTTCTTGGCTACTGATTCCCCTCTTACTTTAGCAATTTCAGGAGGAAAGGATTGAGGGAAGCCAGCTGTGGGGATGGCTGATAGAGAGCTGGCACCAAGCCATCCTGAGTAGAACATGACTCTAATAGATTGGGAATTTCCAAACTGCTGGACTTCAAATTCCAGTCACTGCTAACCCACCCCACCCAATCAAAAAAACCCACCACTTTGTTATTTTTAGGAGAAATTTTAGCATTTATTTATTGTTAGCTGAAACAGTTTAAACAATCAAAATCCATGCAAAGTAACAATGTGGGGGTATGCTATTATGAGGTTAATCACTTTCTTTTTGAAATCAGTAACTTTGGGCACTAGCTTAATCTCTTTCCAAGTATGGAGTGTCTTCCCATGCTTAGTTCATTGCAGTGAATCAAGGCACAATACTCCAGCAATTACGAATGAGCTTGATGCCTCTACAATCAAACTCTAGCACTCTTTAATGCACTGCACCAAGGCCTGATTCACACATAACTATAAGTTGTAGTTTACTTAATAAACCACAAATTCCCCACAGGTGACCAAAAAAACCAGTGACTTGTTTCTCTATGGTTTGCTATGTTTCCAGCTGCTCTTAGGAGTTTGGTGAGTGAGTGGGGTGGTCGAACAAATCCCGGTTAAAGAAGTGTGCTAGGATCCCATGCAAGGCCAAACAGAGTTGAAACAAACCAAGGTTCATTTGCCAACAACAAACCACAGTTTCAGATCATGGTATGTTGACAATAAACAAATCAGTTTACCTGTTGGGCTGGCTCTATTCATAACACTAAGCCATGGTTTAATTAACACATAGTTATGTGTGAACAAGGCCTAGGAAAGTGCTTTTATTATTTAGGAACATATTTCCGTGTTTCTCATATTATAAGACATGTCTTATATTTATTTTTTCCTCAAAAAAACACACTATGGCTTATTTTCAAGGGATGTCTTATTTTTTCCTCCTCCTCCTGTTGCGGCCGGCATTGCTGCTGCGCCTATCACTATGTCTTATTTTTGGGGTATGGCTTATATTCCTTGAATGCTTAAAAATCCTGCTATGGCTTATTTTATGGGTATGTCTTAAAATATGAGAAACAGGGTTTTTGTTTGTGGCTTTGAACAACAGCTAGGTGCATTAAAAAATGTGTGGACATCCCAAAAGGAAAAAGGTCGGGAAGAGAGCAGATTTGAACCTGCCTGCCTATAAGATAGAGCACATCTGAATTCATCATTATACACTACTCCTATCAGTTAATCCTATTTAAAATTTAGTTTTATCACAAAATTTCAGACCATTTTATTTTTTTAAAAAAATTAAACAACATTCACTTGAGCACTACGTCCTGTGGACTTGCTCCATTTCCAGTGTTTTGCTTTTATGCTGTGCAGTTTTACCTGTGTACCACATATGGTGAAAAGTTGCTGCTACGTCTATATATTTTTATGAATAAATCCACCACTTTCCCTTCATTCTGCTACTGCCTTGTTTCTGTCCATTACTGTAACCAATTTGCTTTGTGATCTGCACTAGGCATTTTCTCAAAATGGTTCGTAGGCTGTGTGGATATGACACCTATTTTAAAAATTGTTCCTGGATATTTTCAGTTGTATGGAGCTGCTGAAAGGCTTTTGCAGTTGCCCAATGCAACAAAGGGGGAAAAATTTTTTGAATGGTGAAAGCAAACTGACATATCAAACTATTTCTAAATGACTATGCAATACAGAAGGTGGGGGGAGGGAGATCTGCAGGTGATTTTATCTGAAAATCCTGGTACAAGTACATGAAACTAGCCCATAATGCTTGGCAGTGTTAAACATAATACTTAAGATTTTATGCAAGGACCACAGAGACAAGTAAAAAGATAATAAGGAGACTGGTGAGATAGATTAAATATTAAGAAAAATGTTGGGGACTACACAAAGGGAACAAGAATGCCAAAGAAATCTTTTGGCATTAGGGTTGCCAGACTCAATAGAGGACAGGACTTCTGTGCCTTTAATTGCCCTGCTCTCTTTTGAGTCTGGAAACCTTAAAGAGAAACCAGCAGACCCTTTGCTTGGAAATTAAACAAAGGGTCTGCTGGTTTCTCTTTAAGGTTTCCAGACTCAAAAGAGAGCAGGGCAATTAAAGGCACAGAAGTCCTGTCCTCTATTGAGTCTGGCAACCCTACTTGGCATCGGAGAATTTTTATATGTCACTGATTTTAGTATTTTAGCCCAGCCCTCTGCAAGTGAACTTTTTGTCAAATCAGCAGAACAATGCTACACATATCTTCCCTAATGAAGGTCATATTGAGTTCAATGTGTCTTACTCCCAGGAAAATGTGCAGAGGACTGCAAGCATGGAGAATATGTTTCTTGTTTCTGTTGGACTGAGGGTGTGCACAATTTGAGTAGCACAACTAGTAGCACACTCACCATATTCTGTTCAAATGCACCAACCTCTGTCTTTGGGTTCTCAGTGTTTGTAGCATAAACCAACTGTGCACACTTATGCTTAGGTATGATTCATGACAACATGGAACAGGTTGTTTGACTCTATTAAACTTGTGTCCATGTCTTTTATTCATGGATAAATAATACCGGTAAGTATATATACAGCACTGGATTTTACTTTGTTTTGTCTAAGTGCATACACCTTGCCTGGAACACTGAGAAAAGGTGCAAGGCAGCTGATTGGATCTGTTCTCAGGTTTACTGCTTATTACATTCTCCATATAGGGGGAAACTGAGCTCAGCTCACTTCACTGCAGCAGCAGTTGGGGTGGCATGGCTGCACTGCTTACCCCACCTCCCTCTGGCCAAGTCACTGCTGCATACTGGGATGGAGAGGCGGAAGTGCCAGGTGCCACGAATTACGGAGGCTAGGCTATCTCTGTTGTGGTACAACCTTAAAGATTTCTGACTTCCAGCTGTTAAATGATTGCCACAACATAGCTTCCCCTCCCCTCCACATGAATCAGGCTGTTGAAATGAAGAAAGCTAGCCTTGTGCGTGAAATGACTGTGAACTCAGTTCAGTTTTGGCACTGAAAACAAATTCCTAGGCTTAGAATATACTCAGACGTAATTTCTCCTGTGGTAGCAATGCTGCAGTGGTGCTGCAATGAGGGTCCACCAATGAGCATATGAAGATTAGAACCTTAGCAATACTTCTAGAAGTGTTTCACTGATGCAAATAGATGGCTTGCCATATGTGGGAACATGTCTGCTTCACCATGGGCACCTACAATTAATCAAACGGTTCATGGGAATTAGCTTTAAACCTGTTTTAGAATGCCATCATTTTTAAAAGCAAAAACAATTTCTGCTCCTGAATTCTGGTAATGGCATAAATTGACATGGCACATACACACAGAAAATCCACAATTGTTGATGAAAATACTTTGGATACGCCAGTAAATATTTCTCATGGCTGTGCATAAGTGGAAGGCAGAGATCAGCATCCAGAAAGGCCTAATCAATTGGATAATATCATTTAGGGATACTGAATAAATGTATGAGTGGCTGCATGCAGGCCCTTTCTCGGCAACTAGGATCTGAAGGTCATGCCATTTATCATTATGAAGCAGTTTTCCCCCTTCTGAGATGCGTCATGATGGCATTATTATAATTTGAGTGCTCCTCTTCAGCGATTATAAAGGAATATTGGTATTTGAATATAATTCTCCTTATATTTAAGAAAGTTAGCATGTGCCACTGAATGTCACAAAGAAGGGAAGGCTTGGGTAATTATTGTGACGTTCCCTTTACTGAAAGTGCTGGCTTATTTTATCAGTCCATCAAGTCAGATTTAACATTACTTGATATTTACCTATCACCTATGCTGATGCACGTTGCAGCTCAAATATTATTTTTCTCCTTTCCTGCTGCATTATTATGATTCAGATTTTGTCCATCTAACAGAGGCATTTGAATACGCATGCCTATCACTAATTGTGTGTGAGTTCATCTTACTGTTGTTGTTTAGTCGTTTAGTCATGTCCGACTCTTCGTTACCCCATGGACCATAGCACGCCAGGCACTCCTGTCTTGCACTGCCTCCCGCAGTTTGGTCAAACTCATGTTCGTAGCTTCGAGAACAGTGTCCAACCATCTCGTCCTCTGTCGTCCCCTTTTCCTAGTGCCCTCAATCTTTCCCAACATCAGGGTCTTTTCCAAGGATTCTTCTCTTCTCATGAGGTGGCCAAAGTATTGGATGTGTAAATGATTTGCTGTTGGAATCTAGTGTGCCATAACTTGTACCAGTTATTTTCTGTGGAAAAGAATACTTCACAAAATAATTTCCACATGTTTGGTGCTATAATGAACTCATGATAAATAAATAAAATAGTCTCCTTTGTTTATAATTTGTGAAAAATAGAACAATTTCCACCCTATCACCATGCTTCCTGGAGAATGAAAAGTTGGCTTTCCAACTTTGCCCTGAATCTTAAGTGTAGGCAACCTATGGTGAATGAAAGTGAAAGGATCTCCTTATATCTTCAAATATAAGTGAGGTCAGTTTGATGGTGAGTCCTGCTCCTTGGCAAAAGATGCCACATGATCTATTGATAGCTGGCCAATGAAAGCAAAAATTACCAGTGATGAAAGTTAAGAGTACTGTCATTTCTCGGTTTAAGTATGCTTCGGTATGAGTACTTTCAATTTAAGTACTCTGCGGACCCATCTGGAACAGATTAATCCACTTTCCATTACTTTCAATGGGATAGTTCACTTCAGGTTAAGTACGCTTCAGGTTAAGTACGGACTTCCAGAACCAATTACACTCATACTTCGGGTTAAGTACGCTTCAGGTTGAGTACTCTGCGGACCCATCTGGAACGGATTAATCCACTTTCCATTACTGTCAATGGGAAAGTTCGCTTCAAGTTAAGTACGCTTCAGTTTAAGTACGCCGCGGACTGTCTGGAACAGATTTACCCACTTTTCATTACTTTCAATGGTAAAGTTCACTTCAGGTTAAGTACGCTTCAGGTTAAGTACAGATTTCCGGAACCAACTGTGTACTTAAACCGAGGTACCACTGTATAGGAAACTGCTTTTGCTGACTCATACCAATGATCCACCTAGCTCAGTATTGTCCACATAATGACCGATAGTGGCTCTCTAGGATATGTCAGGAATCTTTTCCCAGCTGAGCCTGTATAGTGTGGATCCTGGAGCATTCTGTATATAAAAATTCCAAGTATGTTGGTACTTGGCCAATAAATTATTATTATTATTATAAAGCATGTGGTCCACCACTGAATGACAGCTAGGGATGGGATATGCAGTCAATTCCATATCACTGTCACTCTGTGAGAGGTCTATTCCATGACATTTGTCCTGTTTAGTGACATTTCATCCTTTTCCATCCCATTATATGCACTTTTCTGCAGTTTTAAATAAATCATACAGTTTTTACATTTCAATACATTCACTATTAAAATATGCATTTGGTACCCAACTTTGGGGGAAAATATGTATTTTTGTGTGGACTTATTGTGCACACAAAATGCAGGGAGCCATGAAATCTGACTTTGAGTTGCATTCTGGTCCACAAGCATGCTCAAGAAACGCAGATCAAGTTGGCCCATTGTAAAAAGCAGACAAAATAATTTTCTCCCCCAGTTTTCTCTTCCCTTCCCACTTGGTGGTCTTGGGTCTGGCAGGCAGTTGACTATCCAAGCCTTATTCAGAGAGGTGCTGAACACATTTGGCGTTCTTTACATTTTGGTCTCATGGTAAGTTAATGCCAGAAGCAATAGCTGTATAGGTCTCACCACACAGCCCAGTTTAAGGTTATTATGTAGTGGTAAGTCTTTGAAGCACTAGATATAAAATCTAATCATTGCTATAGCACATCAGGGATTTGGTCCATGGGAAGTGGAGGGGGATCTTTGAACTTACTTGCATAGCTTTTGTGAGAGGGAAATAGCCTTAAATTAGTGGTAGATAATGATGCCTCTCCTGGATCTGGAATAGGGTTTCCCAAACTTGGCTCTCCAGCTGTTTTTGGATTACAGTTCCCATCATCCCTGACCACTGTTCCTGCTAGTTAGGGATGATGAGAGTTGTAGTCCAAAAACAGCTGGAGGCCCAAGTTTGGGAAATCCTTGACTAGAAACAGTGGGGCAGTGGGCTAAGTTAGGATTTGTTTGTTTGTTTTGAACACACTAGCAAACACATGATAAGAGACATTATGATAGTTTAAGGGCAGATCTCAGCAAGGCAAAAACACTCAAGGGAAGAGATGCAGTAGAGCTGGGCTGGTGACGGACATGGCGTGGCCTGGGGAGAGTCCTAGGGGCCATATACAGAGGCTTGTTGGGGAACCCTTTTGGGCTTTCTGGGCCTGTGGTTCCCCACTCCTGATCTACATTGCCTGATATGTCACTTTCATTTAGCAGGCATTGAATCCCAGAAGGCCATTTGCCAAAGATGTTTGCTCTCTCTTATCCAATTATATAAATTATTCTCATAATTACAAGATTCCAACCACTACGCCAACCATCTTTAGCTATGATATATGTGCTGAAGTCTTACAGCTCCTGCTCTGTTTGATTTGGTGAATGGAAGCCAACCCTGACACTCCCATATTTAGCTTCCTTATACTATTCAAGGGGTCCTGCTCTATTTTCTATCATGCTGATTCTCATAAAATGTTACAACACTTCAGTTTGATGGGTTAGTAATGTAAGCATTTTGATCTACCTGGTAAGAAACACTTATGGGGTGTTTGCAGAATAATAAACAAAGCCATTGTTAGATGTTTAGCTGAATATAGCTCCCATCTGTGTTCGAACAGCATGGCATCTTTCTCTTATGCAGAGGTCACTAACCCTGCTTCCTGAGTGGTGCAATATGCTGAGTGAACACAGTTCCCCCCTTTCTAAACGACTTTTGCATCAAACTACAAATAAAATAGTATTTGTTTATATAAAATAACATGTCTAAAATATTTCAGAATGCCATTGTTGTGTACTGTAAATAATAGTAACAAAATTAACTTTTCTTGCTAAGATGTTGGACTATAGGTCTCCTAACTTGAATCTTCCACAAGCAAAAACATCTTTGTAGCAATGACTGTAAAATATTGATTCTGGATTGGATTATTAATTTACATAAAGTTAGGCATGTGCAAGCTCTTACCCCTTTATTTCCATTGTTACTCCAACCTAATCCAGACATTATCCTCCATGCAATCATAATCACATAGAATGGGAGGGACAAGTTGGCAGGAAGGCTGTTGCAGTGTGGGCACACCAGCAGAGCCAATATGCTGCTCCTACCCGTGTGTCTGCATCACGTTGACTTTCCTGCTGCCTCACATCTCCCCTTCAATCTTCTCTTAAGCAGTAGCAGCAGCACACCTGCCAGGAAGCCAACCTCATCCAGTGAGCCACCTTCTCAACACACATGTGAAAACACATTTCTGCATTTGAGAAGCAGTGGCTGGATTGGAGTATTTATCTGTACCTGCCACATTCATTGTTCAGTTTTGCAAGAATTAAGATTCAGTTTTGATGTGCCTTCAGGGGAATGAATGGTAAGCCTGCCACGATGTTAGGCTTTCAGATTCTAGCTCTCTTTGTTATTTTCCTTCTACCATTTGATAGTGGAAGTAGAAAAATATTTTTGCATTCTTCATTATTTTGGTATGATAATGTGTCCTGGCCATATTTGCAATCTGGCTAATCCCAGATGAGTTTTGATAACTTCATATCAGTGCTTTCTCAATCACTGTCCTCCAGTTTCTCAGATGTTTTCTTCTTCTTCAAAAGAGGTTTCCATTTTTCTGCTTGTTCTCAGGGCACTCTATTTGGCATTTTGGTGGGCACAGGCTTATTGTTGCAAGGTGTCAAAGGGTGGTATTCCTTTAAACATTTCTCCAGCCCCTGTAGCCTCCCTGGCTTCCTCAACTTCCTGATCCAAGAAAGCCTCATGGGAGGAGTTACTTCCTGATGAGTTTTGATTGAAGTGTGACAGCAGGGAAGGCTGCAGATGATTTGTAGAATGAAAGAAGGGGCACTCACAGACATCCCTTGGCCACAACAAAAGCAAGGTAAGCAGGCCAAAAACCCACCCGTGAGAATTTAGCTGATTTCCCCCCTCCCCTTTGATGATTTTTGAATGCAATTCCTTTGCTCATTAACTGATGGATAATGAGTTGAAGAAAAATGTGGGAGAATTTTCTGGCACACTGCTACTTCATGTACGCTGTGAGAAAATGTGGCCATTGCTGCTAACAGCCATTTTATAGAGATGCATTTTCCCCCCTGAGTTCTTTCGCAGAGAGGAAAATGCTGCTCTTGGATCCGTTTCAAGAGCACAAACAACATGGTTCACAGCAAATATATAAAGCACTCACTGCGTGCTTGTTTGCAATCCTTGACCAAAGAAAGGTTTATAATTAGAGTAATTGTGCAGGAAGCCTTGACTTTGTCACTTATCTGCATAATGCATGTAAAGGCTGTAGTGTACTGCCGCTGTTAAGTTGAGCTGATTAATTGGAAGAACTGCATTGGTAATAATAGTAAAAGAAGGTGCAGTGGAGCAAATCAATATCCTTCAGAGGACATTCCTTGTCCTTTGGGAATCTAGACCTTAACCAAGCTGTCACATTGCAAGCAAGGTGATTAAAATATCTCTGATTTGAGCTGATAATTTTATCCGCTCATGCCTCTAATTCATAGCTGCAACACATAACATTTCAAAATGATAATTTACCTCCCGTACTTATTCTAAGCTCTGCATCTTATAATCGAAATTCTGCCTTCGTGCATTTTTACAATCTCCTTCTGCAAATGTGTGGTATTTGCATGAACTTTACTTGCTGGTTGGTGTCACAGTTACTATGAAGCTGACTTATTCTCATGCTAGTGCATCTGACCAGAGAGTAGGTCCCTTTCTCTTTTCATTAAAAGAAGCTTTCCTAATAAGAGCAAGTGTTTCTGTTTAGATGCGATCCCTCAAGATTCATTTCACCAAATATCCCTCCTGCGGTTTAAGCATTCTACTGATTTACATGACAGCTTTCCCCTGGCTGAACAAATGGGGGGAAATGCCTTAAAATATTCATTCTTATAAGAGATTGGTCTTGGGCTTATTAAGATTTATAGAGAAATCACTAGAAAACACTCTTGGGGTACTACGTAATACACATAGCAGAAGGTGACAGTTCTGCAGTCAAGTGGCATTAGGTTAGGTAGAATTTGTCTTTCTAGCCCCAGGGAGCTCATAATGCTGCTGAAGGGTTCCCTACAGTTCTACATAGAATTCCTTTCTTAATGGCGACTGTATCTCTTGAAATATGTATTTTAAAGCACCAACCTAGTGTGTTCAATTAAGGATGAGCAAACATGGATAAGAGGTTTAGCTGTGAGCACAAAGCAAACACAATGCTCCGCCCAATTATTTTGTCACTAGCTAGATGCAGAACTGTTGGGGTTTTCAAAGAGCTGCACTTTATCTTTGAAGGAAAGACTGCTTTTCTGGTGAGCATGTGGAAGGCCTGCGTGAGAGAAAGGGATTGATGAGTAGCTTGTAGCTTGCCGCATAACTAGACAACGAGATCACAGGGCTGCCATTCTTGGTGCTTTCCTGAACTTTAGTTCCATCCTTGGACAAGATGTTTAGTAATTGGTAGTGGGGTTAGTGACAGGCAACATTCTGTATATTAGGTGGAATATAAACTGAAATCCATTGCCATAATTATCTCAGTTTAACAAAGATAGCCCTATACTGTTGAGGGCCTAATTTACTAAACTGTCAATGTTAATGTCATCTCATAGAACCCAAACTCAGAGTTTGACATGAATGTAGATGCAAAGAGAAATGTATTCTGGCCAAGCATGTCCAGTGGCCTGCTATATAGTTGTCACAAGTAAACGTATTCACTAATAAAAGTGTGGATTAGTCTTAGACAGGTAGAGAACTCCCCCAGTCTCTTAATTTACTGGAATAATTCATTAGCGAGCACTTTCCACCCATGACAGTCACAGGTAAATCCCAGACTGGAACTGCTAATTAAAGTTGCAAGATGAAGGGGAGCTACTAATGAAATGCTAGACAACTGGTGGAAAATGCAAGGGTAATCTTGTATATATATTTTTTAAGTGCCATTATTTATCTTCACAAATTCATACATATATCATTCAGAGTTTGCAGTGAAATGTGCCATGTGAGGATTTAGATAGCAGTAAATCTGCTACAGCTGTTAAATATTCTGTGGTTTGCTTATTGCAGTGGCATTGAAAGTACAGGATTTTAAAAAAAATATCTAAGTATCTACAGCACTTCACAGAACAGTCATGGACACCATCCAACTGTTATTAGACATTACCAGTGTACTGATGCAATATGCAACCCAGTGTGGCTCATCCTTGTTTTGAGAAGCAACAGCACTAGGAGAAATGAAGTCAGGTCAGGCATCAGACAAAATGGTGTTGGGCACAAAAAATGGTGGATGCCGGCTTCATACATTGCTGATGATTTCAGCTTCGTAGAGGACAAAATCATGCATTCCTCACTACTGAATGGCAGGACAACTATTGAAAGCTGCCTCTAGTTGCTTCCTCTGCCAAGTCAATTCAGATGTAAGAACTCCGCTGAAGAAAGTAATTCCTGACATGATTCATATGGTAGCAACAATCATTTGTAACCTGTGTAAACCCTGTAGCAAATCAGTGGTAAGAACTCTCATTTTTGTCTCTAGTTTGCACCCTAAAGGTAAAGGTAAAGGGGCTCCTGACCATCAGGTCCAGTTGTGTCTGACTCTGCGGTTGCTCATCTTGCTCTATAGGCCGAGGGAGCCGGTGTTTGTCCGCAGACAGCTTCCAGGTCATGTGGCCAGCATGACAAAGCTGCTTCTGGCGAACCAGAGCAGCGCACGGAAACGCCGTTTACCTTCCCGCTGGAGCGGTTCCTATTTATCTACTTGCACTTTGATGTGCTTTCAAACTGCTAGGTGGGCAGGAGCTGGGACCGAGCAACGGGAGCTCATCCCGTTGCAGGGATTCGAACCACTGACCTTCTGATCAGCAAGCCCTAGACTCTGTGGTTTAATCCACCCTAGATACCTTTTATTTCCTTTATAGTTAAGTGGCAAAAAGAAAACCTGAAGTCATGATCCTCTCCTCTCCTCTAAAAGGGCAGAACTATTCAGGTGCTGAAATTCAGTGTCCCAGAGGACCAAATGGAGCATGGCATGTATTTATAAATTTGATGCTTTATGAAATACAAGCCATTCTCATGTTTCTCTCTTGCTGCTGGCAGAAATAATAGTGTACAGATCTTTAGTTTAATGAAAAAAGCATAAATATTGTAAGCTGCCTTGAGTCCCTGTCAGGGGAAAAGGTGGGTATAAAACAACAACAACAACAACAACAACAACAACAACAATTACATGTCACAGTATTTCCTGTGGAAGGCCAGGAAATGTACAAAGTTAATTCATTGGAAACTAAGCAGACCAGAACTACTGTTTTGATTCTTCGGAAAGATTATGGGCCTGAATGATTAAGAAATGGATACCCATATTACAGGATAGCATGGGTGGTTTCCTTCTGAGTCGACACGTTTCTGAGCAGGCTGTTAGAAATACATCCAGTGTATGTTGTGGCCTTCTTTCCCTCACTGCAATTTAGGTATTAACTTTCGCATATCTGCTCCATGTTATTGTGAGCACTGTATGCAAGCTGCTAATTGTAAGCAAAGTGTTCAAAGCACAGTAAATCTTGTAAGCTTGTTTGCAACACCTAGCAAATATTTATTTCTAAAGCTTTTACCGTTTAAGGACTAATGGCAAGGACTGTGCCTACAGAATCATTAGCAGAAAATGTGATTATTGCAGCTTACACTGAAAATGATCTGAGCTCATATACTTGGCATATAAAGTAGCTGACCTTCTATTAAAAGTAATGATTGGTGGTGGTCATTAAAACTAACCTGATCAACTGCCAGGCATCTTCAGAATATCCTGGAAACAATTTGTCTTTTAATTCCTTTTGTGTGTACTTGGTGTGTGTGTGTGTGTGTGTGTGTGTGTGTGTGTGTGTGTGTAGACTTTCTCCAGCGTTCTTCCTCTCTCAGCCCTTTGTTAGAAAGTTCTTTATTTTTTTTAGTCCAATGACCTTAATCATAGGAGCTCTTAGAGATATGTGGCTTTTTCATAAGCACAGAGATCCAGTTTTTTTTTTAATATAGCACTTCTGTCACATCAGAAATGTTTGCTGGTGTTGTCTTTGTGAGGAGACCTTATCAAAGATTGTATTTGAGAAATCAGTTGATACACGGAAGCTGTTATCAGCAGGGGAGAAAGTGGATTTTCCCTTCCTAGGTGTAATATGTTGTACCGCCTCGCTAAAGCGTGAGAGACCTGACAAAAGTGCTTTATGTCTGGAGTATGTGTAAGGTGAACACACCTATGAAGCTGAGTAACAGCTCTTAACCTGAGCAATCTCCATTTTCAATTAGATTGACAAAATGGATAGTTGATAGCATCCAAATGAGGCAGGGATGGGGAAGATGTGGTCCTCCAGATGTTGGTGGACAAAAAAAATGGTGTTCTGATCTCTGCTACATACAGTGTTCTGTGAGATTTTTTTTTAATGTATGAAGTGATAAATCAAATAATGTAATGATAGTTGCAATTATCAGTTAATAAAGGTGATAAGTGAATAAGTTGTTCATTAGGGTCATTTTCTGAAATAAGCCCAAATGTATTTGAGACATTAGTGCTTAACTTTGCATAAAAGAGGGGGGGGGACAATTAAATATTGATGTCTAATGGATTAAGTGGTTGTGAGGAGGTTTTTTCATCTTATTCATGTTCCATCCCCCTCTTGAAGGAGCTTTTTTTTGGGGGGGAGACAAAAAAAATTAAGAGCACATAAGCCTGATAATATCTTTGTTAACTTATGATCCAGGGCAAGAAAACATGTCCTGAAAGCCTAGGTGAACTAAAAAAAAGTTTTTAGTTGACTCCTGACCCTTGTTAATGTGGGTGATGACTGCACTTCCTCAAGGAGGAAATTCCAGTCAGGGTCCTGCCACCCAGAAGGTTTTTTCTCAAGGCTACTGCACCCTCAGCTATGCCTGTTGGCAAGATCACAAGCAGGGCCCCTTTGTCTGCTCTCAAAGTGTAGGCCAGTTGGCATTATGAGATGCCTCAAACTGTTAATACCTCCCACCACACTTTACTGATGGGGTCTATCATTCAAAAGTTTCCTCATATACATACCTAAAATAGGAAGGGTCACACCCAGTCACCTTTGACATTTGTATTCTTAGTCTGTTTTTGGATCATTAAACCTGACAGAGCAATCACCTGCCTTTTAGTGGTCCAGTGCCGACAGCCTTCTGGCAGTTCTCCCGCTGTGAGAAGTGAGGCTACAGGGAACCAGGCCTTCTCGGTAGTGGCACCCGCCCTGTGGAACGCCCTCCCAGCAGATGTCAATGAAATAAACAACTATCGGACTTTTAGAAGACATCTGAAGGCAGCCCTGTTTAGGGAAGCTTTTAATATTTGATGAATCATTGTATTTTAATATTCTGCTGGAAGCCACCTGGAGCAGCTGGGGAAACCCAGCCAGATGGGCGGGGTATAAATAATAAATTATTTTATATATTATATAATCTTGGTGAAGCTGGTCAGATCAGGATGAGGAGTAGGAGCTACCAGCTGATGCCTCCAGGGATGGTCCCAGCAAGCTGGTTCAGGCCATGTCAGGGTCCTGTGAAACATGAGAACTGGCCAAAAGAGATGCTTCAGGGGAGGAAGCTGCCCTGGAGAAGGACCCAGTGGGTTGTTACCCAACCGTTCCATACCGGTCATGCCTGTGGTTCTGGCACTGAGTCATAGTGGTTCATAGTCTTTCTGCACACAAAAATGCCAAGGATTTCTTCATTTCAGCAGTATAATTTTGGACTGGAGGGAGAGGCATTTTGTTTATCTTATTGTTGCACTATTGGAAGTCAGGAAGTTTCAAATGGAGCAGTATGTTTTACATTCCATGGGATTATTCTGGGCTAGGCACTTTAAGCCTTCACTCTCATAGGCTAAAATCCCAGCAGGGAAGTTTAACTGGTTTGTGGATCAAACATTTCATTTCCTTGTGTTTCAATCTCACATGAGCAAAGTGATTAGTACCCACACCCCACAAATTCTCTCAGGAGTCAAACCATATATATTTTAAAGGACATTCATCTCAAATGCCTGACTCAGCCACGCAGGTCACTTGTAATCTGCAGTTATTTATGTCCACAAAACCACATTGAGAGAGCCAATGAAATGATGCACCCATGACATATCCATTTTTTATGAATACTGGGTAACAAAAAATTATAATAAATAGTAAACAAACAAACAAATGTTTAAACAGTTAGCCCTCATGTGTTCCATTGGGTCTACTTCCTAGAGAACATGTTTAGAATCACATGATTAGAAGACTTTGATCCTAAGATAAAGTAACTTAAGAAAATTCACTACCCTGCTGCCCCAGACAAAACCCTCTCCAGGAAGGTCATGTACCATACTAAACAATCAGCGGTGCAAGGGACAGCTGAGGAAGGGAAAGGAATCACCCTAGTCAGATGGATGGAGGTTCACTCAGATTTAAGTACTTCTCCTTATAGTTCCCCTATAACAGCAAGTTGAAATAGGGAAGTCTACTGAAAGTTTTTCATTCCCACCAGGTTCAGTGTGTGCTCAAGGCCTGTCAATTTAACAGACTCCAATCAAGTATTTAATACTATGGTGAACAGTCAATTCTTAAAGACCAGGTTGCCCTACTGGAGTCCCTTCCCACTAGAGCTAGGCCTGCCAAGAAAAACTTTCCCATTGCTGTGTTGAAGCTTCTGCAATGAAACTGTGTGCATGAGTGCGTGTGAGCACACAGCTGGAAAAGGTAGCATCTTCCCAGAAGATACAGCCTCAGCCTGATGATTATGGAGTAGCCTCTGCCTGCTTCGAGTGTCTCATTGAGAGCCCGTCAAGCCTGTTAACCCGGTTTCCAAAGGCTGCAGGCTGGGTAACATTGCATGCTGCTGATAAAATAATGGAGAGGGTAGATAGAGACAGTGCCAACCAGGAAACTTTGAGAGACGAGGCGAGGAAAAATGCCAGCTCGAAAGCAGAACGCAGCCAGCAGATCACACTAATGGAAAGTGTTTTAGTATGGGGGAAGGTAACCTCCTGTCACAAGGGAGAGAATGAGGCTGAAAGAACAGTTTTTAGATGCAACGTAGTGAGGAAAGTCAGCAAGGAGTCTTAACAGGCTGAGTTACTCGTGTCCTGGTATAGCCTGCCTGTTCATTGTGAGCTGCCAAGAAATATTGGGTGAGAGAATGAGCACACAAGGGAACTGCTGTGAGAAGGTACCATAGAGAGAGGAGCTAATTAGAGACTTGGAGAAACAAAGAAGTGGTGTGATATATTGAGTGCAGGGGGGGAAACTCGCTCGGGGGAGCAAGTGGACTATAAAGCCTCCTGCTGCGAGGTAGAGTCCTGGATTTGTGCTGGACAATGAAGTCAAGAAGGTGTTGATGCATTTTGTGCAAGGAAAGGCATTGAGCAGAGCTGTTGCTAGGATAAACCCTTCTGTGTCCTACACTGGTCATGTCAAGCATGCCTTTTATTCTTCGCTCTCATTTGCCCTTTTTCTCTTTCATCAGTGGAAACCAAATTGTCTGGCCTGTGCCAGCCCCTCCTCTGTCTATGACATAGGTCTCACTATACCCTTTCTGGAGTCACTGTCACTTTCTCCTCTGTATGCATAACTCATCCCAGTGTCCCAATTTGAGAAAACATGGGCATCCCACTGGCAGGGCTTCATTTCACCGTACAAAGGAAACATTGGGGCCATGCACAAGCTTCAGGCACATCTAAAACCAGGCACCCCCAAACTGCGGCCCTCCAGATGTTTTGGCCTACAACTCCCATGATCCCTAGCTAACAGGACCAGTGTTCGGGGATGATGGGAATTGTAGTCCAAAACATCTGGAGGGCCGAAGTTTGGGGATGCCTGTCTAAAACCATTTGCCTGGCTGTCGAACCGGAACACTTAGGTGACATTTCTCCTCTATTATCTTTCATCTCTCTTTTCAAAAACTCAATCTTCTTTTACTTTTATTTCCTCCTCCCCTTGGCTATAAAACTTTTTTTGCTAATTGTGTACACATATCTCATTTTTTACAACAGGGGTCACCAATATGGTGCCCATGGGGGCAGTGGGACTCTTGAAGACTCAGGCATGTCCAAAGTCCATTTTGGGGGCCTAATCCGGCCCACCAGTCGATTTAATCTGGCCCCCGTGGCAGTATATGTCCTGGGGTAAAATCCTAAAAAAAAAGCTCAGCAACTTCAATCCTAGAAAAAAACTGAACAACTTTTGGGTAAAATTGAAAAAAAAACTAAACAACTTCAATCCTAAAAAAAGCTCAGCAAGTTTGGTCGGCCCTCTTTGAAAAAAAGTTTGGGCACCCTTGCTTGAAGTCTTCCCTAGTTCTCCCCTGGCCACATCCTTCATTAGGCCCTGCTCCATCATTCTTGAGTACCTTTACATGGCTGGAATGTGTCGCTGGACTTTTGCCTGGCTGGGAGGTGAAGAGGTATGTGGCTGCCAGACTTATGCATGCCTAGAGTATAGGCTAATGCATAAAGGTAAGGGCCACATCTGTCGCTCTTCCCATGGCTTCCTCTGGTCACACCCACCAATGGCATGTGTATCTCAGCTTTTGTGTTAAGACTTTAATACCTGTGTTATGTTAGTCACTGCAGTCAATATATCAGCGGGGTTCATCTAGCAAATCCCATCAGCAGAAGCCCTGCACAAGTACTTCCACTTGCATAATGGGGCTTTCATGGCTCTCTCCTCTTCCCATACATCCCCAAATTGGCTTTAGGCAGGGGTTGGGAGAACCCACAGAACAACATGTAGGGGAGGAGAAACAGGAACTCATTCCATCTGGGAAGCTGAAACGCTTGTGTAAATAAATTGTCAACCATAGCACAACACTTAATTCCACCCAAGATCTAGAAGAAACTAATGAGTTGTCTACCTATCTTACACTAGAAATCTTACGCAGAACTGTTGTTAGGCACCTTCAGTGGCTATGATGGCTTTGTTTTCTCTTCTCTCAAACCATAGACACAATGAAATGTGTGTTGATACTTGGCTTTGCAATAAAAATTAATGATGCCAATGATATTGTGGTATTAATCTGATTGTGACACTGACCTAACCATCCTTAGTCAATGAAACCAGTCAGAGGGCAGTTAGTAATCTGTTCATCAACAAAATGTGCCCTTTGAGCAATTGATTGCTTTTGAACCTTTTTAACTGAGATGACTGAGAGCTTCTCATGCCTCCATATAGGGAAAGAATCACTCTGCTTTATCTGTTGTTTAAAGATGGAGGGTTGATCTTGAGTTCTCTGGAGTAATTTTCACTTCTTTTTCTTTTGGAAGCTAAAATTGTTGAATTTGGACTGCCACTTCTTGAAATCTGATGCCCTAGTGTGGCCTGATGCCATGGTCCAGAAGTGGAAGACTTTAAGGAACTCTGTCCAAGAATCCACTTCCTCCAAGTTTTTCTTCCAGTACTTCATCTCCCCTAACTCATTTGAAATTTTAAACATGCACTCACAAATGCTTTAGAGGTTATGCTTCCAGCTTTCCAGTAAACACATGCAAAATTAAAATGAATGAATAAATGAGGAAATGCGAAAGCAGAGGTGAGGGAAATAAAGGCTGCATCCAGACAGCATAGTTATTCCTTTTTCGTGGGGTTTTTTACCTGATAATTTTTGCATTTTATATCATCTTTCACACAATTTCAAAAACTACTTCTGGAGGTTTCTGGTAGTGGAATCTAGTGGAAGTACTGCTTTCCATGTTGATTGCTTCCAGAAAAAAAATATCTGTTTGCAACCCTGTTAACTCATAAAATCATGGGATGAAATTGGGAATGGGCCATCCCCCTTCTGCTTGCTGAATGTCTAGGCAGGTGGAATTTCAGCTCCAGGTATGATACAACTATAGCTGTAAACAACATCTGAAGATTCAGCTAACCAGTAGGTCTCTATACTGTGTATACTTCTTATACAACAACAACCACACTTCAGGCAACCATGCATTTCAACATACATTATTTCAAGCCTTGGGACAAGCAGTGCCAATGTGCTTGCTTCTCATGTGGTCCACCTACCTGAGGACATTCATCAGAACATTATGGAGTGATGTGGGATCCAGTTATGGGAATCCACCTTTCTTCACACCCCACTGGGTGTGAACTGATTCTCTGCCAATCTCGCTAAAGCCTTGTGGGAGGTAGTATCTATTTTCGTGGCCTCGTTTCTTCTCTTAGTTTTGCACCAAAGAGGCACCTGAGGTCATTCATCAAAGCATTATGGAGCAATGTGGGGCCGAGATATGGGAATCCACATTTTTCACACACCCCTGGGCGTGAACTGGTCCTCTGCCAATCTCATTAGAGCTATATGGCAGGCACTGTTTATTGTTGTGGCCTTGTCACAAGTAAAAATGTGAGAATCAATGCACAGCTGCTCTACCCACTGCAAAATAAAAAAATAAAATGAGGCACTGTAGATGGGCAGCATAGGGAAGGAGGAATAGTTTTTCAGTAAAACACGTGCTTTGTATGGACAAGAGCTCAGTTTCAACCTCCAGCAGTATTCAGGTCAAAGGCTGAACCTAGCAGAGACCTTGGAGAGCCACCTCTAGCAGAATAACCAGCATCAGACTAGGTGGTTCAGTGGTCTGACTCAGTGCAAGGCAGCATCATGTGACTTTGAACTTATGAACCTGTTTTATGGGTCCCATAAGTAGATCCATAATGGGCCACTTATGAAGCTGTCTGCACAGCATTCCTTTTCATACTTTTAAATTTCCGTATACTTACTTTGGTTCCACAGCTGAGCACCACTCATTTATTCCTTTCCCAACTCATTGTCAGTGGCCTATCCTGCCTTGTCTATAAAATTGCTCCCAGCTCTATTATTAAATAAATCAAATCGATATACAACAAAGTATGTTCAGCTTTTCTACACTCATTCCCCTTTTGGCTTTCAAAATGAAAGTGGTTAACTCCCACAATGTTCCATTAGTGCAAAACAATGGTGGGATAAGATTAAAATGCCTTGTACATTAGGCACAACTTACAATACACAGGATAGCTCTCAGAGGCTTATTGCAAACAGCAGCCATAACAAACTGCCAGAAAGACCTCCCTAGAGTCCTGGCACAGATCCCCAAGCTCTGTCATTGACATTACTGCCTGTTGTTGAGTTGCAGTCAAAGAGGGCTGTGGCAGGTAGCTGTTGCACATAATGATGCTTGGAAGGTTCAAGCTGTCATTAGGAGGCTGCCGCTCCTTTCATTTGTGGTCCACTGAGTTGGGAGCAAGCTGCCAGCCTGCAGATCTGCAAAACGCCATGCGGTAGCTACACAGCCTCCTTATTAAATACATAAGTCTTTTATTGTTTGGGGTGTCCCAAATCAATTATCATCCTGCTCTTTTCTTTACTTCCTTTTTTTTTAAAAAAAGGTGCAATTTGTGGTGAATACTAATAATAAAAACACCCTTCTGTACTATTTCTCCTTACTCTCTCTCTCTCTCTCTCTCTCTCTCTCTCTCTCTCTCTCTCTTTCTTTTAAGAAACACTTTAAAAAGTTTAATCTCCTTTCTCACCTGAACACTTTGGGGAATTTAAAACTACTTTGATATCATATTATACCAAGGCAAGTTATCACTGAATAGTCTGTTCTTCTTAGCAATAATAGTGTTCATGCACCAGCACCTGCTTCATCATTGATGGCAGCAGCTGTTTGGGTTGGGGAAAAGGAATGAAACCTTGATAGTTTCATTGCCTTTGCTATTGTGTATTCAGTTCAAGCAGCTGCTGTAACCTGGTCTACCTGGGGAAGGAAGCAGCAGGCTCCAGACGCCGTGCTGCTGTTGATCAGGCCGATCTTACAGATTTGGTTCATATATGCAGCAGATCCGTGCCAGGATTTCTCCATGTTTGGGGAGTGTGTGGGAGTCATTTGCCATGCACCAATGCTCCACTCCCACAAGGCACCATTTATGTGCAATGCCCCCTTCTGTATGGGTGCTATGTGCATACAGTCACTGCAATTTGCATCTGACTTGAAGGCACAAAACACAGTGGGTATATAAATGTATTTTATTTAACCCTCAAAGGAGCTTAAGGTGGAATGCATGGTTCTCCGTCTCCTCAATCAACCACCACCACAATATTGTGAGGTAGGTTTGGCTGAGCTTCAGTGACTATGAGCTCCATGACTGAGTGTGGATTTGTACCCTGGCCTCCCAGGTCCTTGTCTAACTCTATAACCACTATGCCACATGGGGTCTCGCACAGCTCCCATGTGGACATACTGGCTTTCTCTTTGTGCAAGTATTGCCTGAGAGTGACCCCAGTGGCAGTATGTATGCGCTCTCCAAAGTGCTCACATGGGAACCACTGCAGACAAGAACTTGGCCTAAAGCTACAGCTACATCCTGTCTACCCACTATTGTTCCTGTGGTTAAAGAAGTGGCTTTTATCACTGTAATGTGCCCTCTTATAGATATTCCTAGCTATGCAGCAAGCAATGTTCTGGTTAGCCACTGCTAGGTCCGGTCAAACATTTTGGTTTCTAGGGTGTTCATATTTCTATTGCACCATCCTGGCTCTGTATAGTAATTTGTAGTCTAGCAAGTCCATAGAAGGGACGCGGGGTGGTGCTGTGGGTTAAACCACTGAGCCTCTTGGGCTTGCTGGCTGGCAGGTCGGCGGTTCGAATCCCCGCGACAGGGTGAGCTCCTGTTGCTCGGTCCCTGCTCCTGCCAACCTAGCAGTTCGAAAGCATGTCAAAGTGCAAGTAGATAAATAGGTACCGCTCCGGCAGGAAGGTAAACACATAAAAACAAGCAAATTAACCATGTTGTTGGCTCATCACGAGTTCTTTCTATTTCTTCAGGTGCAATGATAATGGTTTCATGTGATACCACTTGTGCTATTGCATTCAGTCCAGTCTAGTCCCTCCCCTTCACATGATTGTGTGGCACTATGTACAAGGGTATAAATGGCATTTCCATGCGCTGCTCTGGTTCACCAGAAGTGGCTTAGTCATGCTGGCCACTTAACCCAGAAGCTGTACGCCGGCTTCTTCGGCCAGTAAAGCGAGATGAGCGCTGCAACCCCAAAGTCGTCCACGACTGGACCTAATGGTCAGGGGTCCCTTTACCTTATGTACAAGGGCAAAACGCTGTGCATGCCAAACTCGGGCTTCCCATACTATTAATACTTTCATACACCTCTTATCATTTGTTCACTAAAATTACCCAAATACTTAGCTTCTACTTGTATGGAAGGAGCTTCTACTCCTTGGTCATTTTGATTGCTTGTCTCTGTATATTCCACAAATACATATATACACAGTGCTACAATTTCTTTTTTGGGATGGTGCAACCAGAACTGTGTGCACACAGTATTCTAAATGTAGCTGCGTCACAGATTTTTAGAAAGGTGATATACTGGCAGATTTATTTTAAAATTTCTTTAATACCCAGCATTAAGTTTGCCTTATTCACTCTGAGTTCATTGGCTCACCAAGACTAAGATATTTTTCTGGATAATGACTGCCAGTACGGAACCCATAAGTGAATATCTTTTTGGCTACATCATGCATCACTTAACACTTCTATGTGATTTTCACTAGCAATTTTGTTTGCTATTTATACAGTTTGGGTAGTTCCTTCTGGAGCTCTTTGCAGTCCTCTTGGGCTGTCATCATCCTGAACCATTTGGTTTAATCCACAAGTTAGGCCACTTCATTGCTCACCCATGACTCAGGATCATTTATGAACAAATTAAATAGTAGCAATCTCAGTTTCAGATCTTTGGGGATACCACTGTTTACTTCTTTCTGTCATGGGAACTTTCTGTATTTCCTATCTCTCTTTAAGGTTGTTTAACCAGTTACTGAGCCATAAAATAATCTGCCGTCTCATCTTATGATTGCTTGGTTTAGTGAGGAAGTTTGTCAAGGCTTTTGGAAGTCCAAGTGTATTATTTAATTAATTAACCCCACCACCACACACACACACACACACACACACACACACCTGCCCTTCATTGCAACTGGAGCGTGGTAGAATAAAATCAAATCTCCAATACACAACACAAGTAAAAAGGAGGAAATAAAAACTTAACAAGTTTAGTAGCACCAAAAGCGATCAAAGGCCATGTTATAATGACTACAGGATTGTTCCTACCTCCATATTTGTTTATGCTCTGCAAGAAATTTAGCCATTTGGCAATACAGAGCACTCTTTGCATAAATAGTTGTGATTCATCACAGCAAGGCTGGTTCTTCCCTGAGTTAAAAAACCATAGTTTCATTAATGCTCTCTTATCAGTTTATCTGGTACAGAAGTTTGGCTTGTAGGTCTGTTCTTTCATGGATTCCCTTTTTCAAAATTGGTGTTGTGGCAGCTAGTCTTCAATTCTTTGGTAAGGACACATATTTTAGTTAAAAAGTTTAGCAATATTTGCATATGAGTTATTTAAAAGTGTTTAGGGAAATATCTTCCAGCCCCCATCACTTGTTAATTCACTCTAAAACTTCATCCTTATGTTTCACATAGATCTTCCCTTCCCACAAACTATGGTTGAGAAGTGAGACTCTATGCAACATATTCCACAAATGTGTTCTTTCCACTTGAAGAGGGGCTTTTAATTATACCTTTTGGTGTTTCATTTCCTAGTGAATAGAATTTGGAAGAATTGAATTTGAATTTCCTAGTGAATGGAATTTGAAAGAAAAAAGGGGACACTTCCCCAAGCCAAACATCCAAAGAATATTGAGTTAAGCCAACAATATTTCTCAGGACGGTTCCACACGTCCTTAAGCCTAGTCACTTACTATCATCATACATCTAAGCCACTGGGTTGTCCCTACTGGCAAACTGGTGCACAACCACCACTAGACCTTCTGCAAATAACTAGCATTTGGAGGTATACATAGACAGCATTCAACTTCCACATTGGAAGCTACAGTTTTCTGCCCACAGATTTGTACTCCTAATGCATGAACAATTCAATTCAGTTCAGGGCTCATAAATGCTTGCCCAAGTATGCCAAAGCCAATCAGTGTTTTAAAGTGCAGGAAACAATTCTGGCAGACTGAACAATTATCCATATAATACTATTTCACAACAAATGCAATCATTTAAACTTTGGTCTATGTTGATTATCTGTAGAATAAATGTCAATTGCTTTCAATGTTCTGCACATGAAATACTTTCACGATCATCTGTTATTATCTCAGCTAATAATACATTTCTCTGTCAGCTATTAATGGGGAAAACCACAGATACACGACAGAAATTAACAATGGGTAGTGTTTTTCATGCACCATATGCTTAATTGGAGTCTGGTGCCACAACTGGAAACAAGCAAAGGGCCAGAACAATTCATATAAATATCATTCTGGAATGTCAGTTGATTTTCAGGAGTTACCAGCCTTTTTGTCCCTGTGGGCGCATTTGAGGAAGTGCCATGGATGCCAGTCTCAAAAATGGCTGCTGATGTGGCATGACATCACACAAGATGGCTGCTATATCTAAAAGGTACCACAGCATGGTGTAGTTTAATAATAATAATAATAATAATAATAATAATAATAATAAACTGATTTTAAAAGTACACAGGGCAGTCATCTTTTTCTTTGTACAATTCCCCCAGGAAAGGACTACACATTGTGGTGCACAGTTGCTTTCTGAGAGCATTTCAAAACAGCCAGAAAGGGGTATTAGTTTCTTAGTCTAAGCAGCTGAAAAATGGTAAAGAAATAGAAAAGGAGCCCTGGACTACCTCACAAGTACCTTTTCTTTTTAAATAAAGGTGGGTTTTTCCAGGAAATGAGACATCCCAGAGCTGGTTTTGGATCACACGTGACACACATGAAACCAGCATGGGACAGAAATGGTTGGATCTGTCCATTTGTAGCTTCCAGTAGTATGGCAGGAACAGGAGAGGAGTAAAGCTACCACTTGCTTGCTTGTGCTAAGCCAGGCACCCCCAAACTTCGGCCCTCCAGCTGTTTTGGAGTACAACTCCCATCTTCCCCAACCACTGGTCCTGTTAGCTAGGGATCATGGAAGTTGAAGGCCAAAACATCTGGAGGGCCGCAGTTTGGGGATGCCTGTGCTAAGCCATAATTTGCCATGGTGTTAAGTGTGAATCAGGCCACTGAAAATAACTACAACCATTTCTGCTGATGTAGGTGGGTCTGGCTTTTTGTCAGCTGTAATGAAATAGTTTAGGAAAGTGGTGACCTGCAGGAGCTATATGAATTGCCTATTGAATACAATGAGAAAGCATGTAGTAGTAAGTGCTAATCCCTGCATAAAATGAATTATACACACAAATCCCCGAGCAACAGTGCAGTTCAAAAATCATTATGCCCTTGCATCTTACCCCATAAGCTCTCTTTATTGCTATCAAAGAGCAATTAAAGTCTACTTTGAACCATTTTTAACTTCATTTTTCCTTCTATAAGATTTCAGCTGTCTTTATTTCGCTTCATCTAAGGCTGTTTCTTATACAAGCACAGTGTGTTTAGATTGCAGAGTACTATTGGAGACTTCTTAAAGAGTGAAGGCTCAAAGCTTTCCAAAATAAGAATAGTTTCTAAACAGGATGCAGAATATATAAAATTCCATTCACATCATACTTTATTTCATTGTCAATTTACATTATACATAGTTAGCAAGATACAAATTTTTGATTGCAGCCATCTTTTGAGAGCCGCAATGACTTATTTTGATGGAACCATTTTCTTAGACACAGAATAAATAGTAATATTAACTGAGAAGAGACCTTTCTCCTTATTCCTGTTATCCCCTTCCCTAAAGCTCTATGGATTTAAAACAATTCCAGGGAACCATTGTTTCATGGAATGGAAATACTGCCTGTCTTTTCTGGCCAAACCTTTTGCTGTGTTAGAAAATGGTTTGGGGCTTTGAAGTGAATATTTTATTTTGCAATTTCAACCTACCTTCACTTCTTTTCAAAGCCTATTCAGCTTATTTACTGATAAAATGTGTCACAGCTGGGGAAGACATCTATGAGTTTAAAGTATCCAGGAAGGCCAATGATCAAAACAGCAGAAAGATTTAAAACTCACCTGGAGAGTGCCCATGGGAAATAAAGCCATGGACAACATTGTTAAGCAAATGATCTCTTGGTCCATCTATGTTGGTTTTTCACTGGGAAAGTAAAGCAGAGGCTTTTGGGAAATGGTATATGATCAATTCATCTAAATAAAATGGATTCAGTGATATAATACTTGAAAAAGAAGTGGAGATACCCACAATTTGATGGCTAGATTTATAGCCTCCAATGAAACTGTTTGTAAGTATAACACCTGCTGCCCAAGAACCAAGGTGATCTATTTTATTTACTTAATAGTAAAGGTGCTGTTTGAGTTTAGACATCTGCCCACAAATTTATTTGGATACAATCCTGAGGCAAAATGGGAGACACAAACAGTTGGTAAGAGATCCTGGCAATTGTTCCCAATGTCCCCTCCCCACCCCTCGGATATATTTTGTGTGTGGGTCACTCTATATTTTTAAAAGCACCTCCAAGACACATTTAAAACACATGGCTGTCTCCTAAGGAATCGTGGGAACTGTAATTTGTTAAGGCTGATGGAACTGTAGCTCTGTGAGGGGAGGAAGTTCCCAGGATTTGGGTAAATATTATTCTCTACTTGTACATGTGCTGCTGCAGATCAGTGGGGAAGGTTTTCTCCCTTCTGTAGGGTTAACTGTCCCCACCCTCTGTGTCCCCATCCTAGATATCTTTAAAGCATGTTGAGCAGGCGAACTCCTGCATTCTTAATTACATGTCTTAAAATAATAATAAAAAACCAAAATGTTTTCCAATTAGTTAACCATTTTAAATGACTTTATTAGCTGACTTACAAACTAGTACATTGTTGGCATCCATCTGTCTCAAGAGACAATGGAGTGGACCCTTCGGGGGTGAAGTCAAACTGCTGTTTTAGCAGCACCAAAGTGACCTCCGCGGGACTCAAGCCTGGGCTGCATGTATGAAGGTCCTGGGCTGCCCAGATGACAAGCTCCCCCCCCCCCCAGCCTCACTTATGTGGTTCAAAGAAAAGCAGAGCAATAAGTTTGGCACCAGCTTGGCTGCTGGAGCTGCTGGAAGGAAAAGATGCAATCCAACCTTCTTAGGGATTCCATTCCAGATTTGTGTGGAGTTTACTCCTTAGCCTCTTATTTTCCCAAAGATGCCCTACAAAGTAGCAGAGGTTTAGGATCAGAGTTTTCATTGCTGGGCTACCTTTCCAGGTTGACGAGCCCCATCATTTCCTATATACAGAGGATTGCAAAAGCAATAATGCTCAGAGCTAGAGTACATTATCTTCATGCCAACTTCTAGTTCTTAGCAGTGTCATGACCTGATACGCACATGGTTCTGTTTCCTGAAGCACCTTGTTAGCAGCATTTGAAATTACATACCACTAGCAGCATTCTAGTGTGCTTTCTCACATTAGGTTTACAAATGAAAGCCTGTTTTCTAGTGTTTTTCATATTGAGTAGAATAGTATAATAACTTGATTTTTCAGTGCACCACAAGTTGTCCTACACACACCCCAGTAACTCTGTCAAACAGTTCCTATTCACAGGTGATTTGTAGTTGGCATGCTTGGACACTGACTATTAAGGGACCTTTAAAGGCAGCCATTTGGTGCCCTTTGTCCCTCCCTGGTCCACACCACAGACCTCTTCTCAGAAATCCAATAGTAATCCTTAAACTTTGCAGTGATCAGGCATCCAAGTCAAATGATACTTTGAATTTTCTTCCAGTATGTTCTTAGCAAACTTTGCCCTTCTAATCCGATCCTCTTTCTTTGCAGCTATTTTTAACTATAGTTAGTGCAAAGATATTCTGTCGCAAATGCTTAAACCTCACACTCATAATAGAGGCAAAGCTCAGAGTTCTTTTCTCATACTATTAGTATTATGCATTTTATTTTATTTAAAAGAGAGAGGGAGAGATGAATTGCATTTTCTTCTCCAGTCAGCATGTGTCATTTACAAATTCACGATACCTTTCCAGGTTGAGAGGCTTGTTCTCCATGACAGGTGTCAGGATTGCTAGTGATTTAAATTAATATTAAAAGACAATATAGGAATGGCAGGATAAATCTGCAAAATCTCCTTGGCCTAAGACACTCAGCTTCGGACCTCTAATGCTTATAAAATATGAATCACTCTGAGGCAAATTATTGAAGGATTCAGAGCACTGATATGTGAAAGCACAACAAGATACAGCTGACAGTTGCTCAGAATGCAGATCCAACTCTTTTAGATACCATCTGGACATGTAAGTAGCTTCCATACAAGAAGAGCACCAGGGAATTGAGTGAAGATGCCTGTGTGTTTATTGGCTTGTTTGTTTTTGTGATGAAGGGGACATTGTGCATGGGTAGAACTTGTTTATTACTTTCAGTCGTCAATACCAGCATTTATTTATTTTTAAAGCAGCAGCATTTCTAAATACATGTTTACAGGGGCAATTCACCCAGCGCTGCTGGTGTGCAACTGCCATTCATTTCAAGGAGTCTCATGCAGAGTACCTGTGGCAAGCGCTGCTGTAATGAATAAAGTCTGTGCACCTCGGCTGGGTTGCTCTTCTGTTAGATAACCTGTGCATCATCAACAACAAAAACCCCTGAGGGTAATAATGGTATTTCCAACAAATAAGAGAACACTTGTACCTCCTGCAAAGTTAACTCAGGAGAATTTATAGACACGGGAAGCAAAAAGAAAGCGTATTAACAAATGTTGCAGAGTGGCATGCTGATGTTCAGGGCATCCATGCCTTCTTTGGGGAAACACTCTTCCATTAGTCCTCTTCCCTACATCCCCCAACAACAAGTCATTCTGTGGGCCCCAAATGTTCTCTGTTGTCACTTGGCCATTTGTGAGGAAGGGTTGCCATCTTCCTCCCGCATTTCTGCAAATTTGGGAGTTCCCTTGAGCCTTCAGATATTTCCTTCTTGTTTATATTCGGCTCGTAAATTCACTATGTGATGATGATGGGCCATAAAATCAATCACTTCATATCTAGATTGGCTTTCCACAGATTTTTGTCTTTGACTCATTATGATTAATGCAAATATCTATGTGGCTTTTTTGTTTGCATTTCCTTGGCATGGTAAAGAAGAATGTTCCAACCACTGAAGTGTGATAGCTTGTTAATGAGAAGCCAGGTGTGCTGGAAACATTATATACATAGCATCGATATTTAGCATAAAGGTTCACCATGCTTCATGCAAAGCAACTAGCAGAATGATAACATAGTATATATTAACCATCAACCACCCTATTTTAAAAACATAGTAGTTAACTGAACACACGCATGTATCAAAACAAGAACAACAAAAGTCCAGTGGCAACAATGGCAAAAACTCTTCATAGCCTAAATCTGATTTGATAAATAGGTAGCGTGTGGAGCAAGATCACCACATAGGACCTCATAGCATAAGTTCTGAACTAAATGAATGTCAGTAACCCACAATAACCACTTAAACCCACATTTTGTGCAAACTAAAGAAATTAATTCTGAAAGAATGCCGGTTTCCTCAAGTATTTTTTTTGGGGTGGTTACCTCAAGTATAGTGGTCCAGCAGCCTCAGTGAAGGATTTTTGGTTATAAAAAATAATTACACCAACGAAGCCAAGTTGTACTTACAGTTGCAAGTTACTGCTGTAGTTACTACAAGAAATAAGTTACCTTTAAAGCCCTAGGCCATCAAATTGCAAAATCTATTCGAGACTGTGCTTCACAAATGTTTCTTGCAGATTATTTTCTCTCCCTTCAAAAAGAAAATGATGGGCACTATAGCCTGGGGCCAATTGTGAGTGTGCTGACTTTATGGTGGACTTGGAAGGGACCCTGAACATCATCTAACCTAACCTTTTAAAATGCAGGAATCACAACTATATCATACATGACAGATGGCCATCCAACCTCTCCTTGAAAACCTCCAAGGAAGAAGAATCTGCCATCTCTCATGGTAGTCTGTTCGACTGTCAAACAGCTCCTACTGTCAGAAAGTTATTCCTGATGTTTAGTTAGAATCTCTTTTCTTGTACAGTCGTACCTTGGTTGCCGAATGCCTTGATACTTGTACGTTTCGGCTCTCGAAGGATCGAAAGCCGGAAGTAAGTGTTCCGGTTTTCGAATGTTTTCTTGGAAGCCAAATGTCCAATGCAGCTTCCGCTATTGTTTCTGGCATGCCTGCACAATTAGAAGCCAATCGGAAGCTGCACATTGGTTTCCAAATTTTTCAGAAGTCGAACGGACTTCTGGAACACATTCTGTTCAAAAACCAAGGTACAACTGTATCTTGAATCCATTGGTTTGGGTCCTAGCCTCAAGAAGAGGAAGAGAGGAAGAAATGGAACTTATCCTGGGTGCTGTAAAGTTAACCATTGGCCAATTCAGTTGCTGACTAGTGAAGTGTACAATGAATCAGTTCCCATTGAGTTGTGTGGTGCTGCTGTATTCTTCAAGACAAAAATCCCTTACTATCAGAGCTAATTCTGGGGTGAGAAACCGAATACCATTCAGTTTCATCGCTGACCAAACCATTTTCACTTGTAAGCATTATTCTTACTCTTATTCTTTATTATTTTTCTAAGCCACCCTTCATCTGAGGATCACAGAGTGGTTTACAAGATAAAAGCCAATAGATTGGGCCAACCCATCCCAGGCATTCATGCGATCTACTTCGAGAGAATGTTCTCACCCCACCACTATCCCCCACAATACCGTCCTGGTTTCATTTAACAAGAGATGATGGATGTGTTTCAGATGTGCTTGTAGCATTACTGTCCGTGTTGCTATGGAAGGTCCCAGTTTCCCTAGGGACACGATGTCTAGAAGACAGGCTTCCATTTCATTGCCTCCAATAGGCTTAAGAGGTCTGTTTACTCTTTGATACACAGATGGTTTCTAATAGAATGACTATAGTGCATACGTATTTATGGAGATGGTCCCTATAATGTCTGCCTGAAGTTAGTTCTTCCCTTTTTATGAGCTACTAGTCTTTTTAGTATCCTTTTGCTATAAATTCTCAATTATTCCCTTTAATGATATAAGGGAGGAAAGCAACTCTTCGTTTTATAGTCAGTTTCTGGCTCCTGTTTATACAGATTTATGGTACTTTAATGCTGTTAAATAAAATACGTTATGTGCCACATGGTAAAGAAGTTGCAAATGCTGTCCAGTTTGGGGGGGGGGCGCAGGGGAGTCAGGCAATGCACCCAAGACAGATGATGCAGACAAGTTGTTTGTTTAAGATTCTTTAGAGTTGGATGCTTAAGTACCTTATTCATCATGTAAGCAGTGGTTTTCATTAACCAAAACCTGCAGAGCTCTATTATCTCTTTTCTCATTACCTGTGCTCTGCTGCTATTGTTTAAGGGCGAGAATACGTTTATTGACAAACCAGCTTAACATTGATTAAAGGGCATCCCATTTTGTGTGCAAATTTTATTACTGCATTTAAAGGAAAAGTATATATCCTGATGAATGAGCCCAATCTCTGTTTCTGCAGAGCTTGTTGTTGATATACGATAAGGGCTTTAAGCATCTTGCCGGATCAGCTGCTTACAGCCATGCTAACTGGGCCTAGCTTTTGATTATACATGCAAATCAGGTAATTATCTTGTGGTTTGAAATCACATGCACATTTTTACATGGATAATTCTGGGACTCAGACCTCAGATGTCTGCAAATCCTTTTTTATACATGCATGCCATTCACTTTGGATTCTTCCTTAAATCCCCGGCATACCCTGATGGAATGTTAGCTGGAAGCAAACAAAGAATGAGGTACGCAGAATTTCCAGTCTCTCTGTGGTGAGAAAACAGTAGCTCCCTATTAGCTCTCTTTTGCAACATTTTGGTTTGTTGAGTAATATGAGTAATCTCTCCTGCAAAAGAGTAGCAATAAAAAAAAGCTTGGAGATTGATTAAGTGCTTTAGCTTTGTTTCATCCATTAATCAAACTTGGCAGCTATTTATTGTCCTGGATAGTGCAAAGCAGTAGAGATCATTCTCCAAGCATAATAAAATGTAATATAAATAAGCGTATAGTAATATAAAGGTCTCTTATCTCTGGGCTCTAATATCGTAATAACGGGTGGTGTTACTAATATTCTTGGCCTGGATGCTTTCAAAATCTGTACGTTGCTGACCTTCAGCGTACAAGTAAAATCCTGAGAATAGATTCTAAATTTACATTTGCATTAGAACAAGAAGAAATGATTGTTTCAAATATATAAAAAAATGGGTTCTGATGATAATTCAACTTGATGACTAATTAAAGTTACTGTTACTGTTATATCTCACTTGGGACCCCATTAAAATGAAACACTTTACAGAGCACATATGCAACAGAGCTGTATTCTGATCCATTTATAAGTTACAAGGGAGAACCATCTAGGAGGGATAGGAAGGATTAGAGATTGAGCACAAGGAAATTTTAATTACTCATCTGCTTAAAAAATGAAAATCATTCTCCCTCTGCTCACTATCTCAGCAACATCTATCAATTATTTCAGACAGGGGTGTTTTTCCTCCCCCACCCCAATCATTTCTGTTACTGAACCAGTCAGAGCTTTGTATTTTACCTCTGAACCATCATGCTTCCTTACTATTTTCATACGTATTTCCACTTTTCCAAAAATTACCACTCTGTGTCTGTTACATTTACCCACACAGCAATTCCACCATTGTTTCATGGGCAGGATGTTGCAATGTCTCTACTCAATTGTTAGTTTGAATCATTGTTTCCCAACTTTTAGATAGTTGCAGACACCTTCTAAAAATGCCTTTACAAGGCTAGCCCTGATTTTACAGTAGGGTTAGCCAATGTAGTGTCTTCCAGATGTTTTGGACTAGAACACCCATTATCCTCCATCATGGGCCATACTAGCTCGGGCCAATGGCATTTGTAGTCCAAAACATCTGGAGGGCACCATATTGGCTATGCCTACTTTACAGGCTAATGCCCTGCACAGGGACACTTTTGTAGCCCTTTTCCCCTTCCTATTGCATATAAAGCTGAGCAGAATACATGTTGCTGAACGCAACACTTGAGCTTGATTGTGGAACAACTAACTGAAGGGAGTCATTCTCTCACCTTGTGTCACCAGAAAGGAACAATAATTGTTGGGAAAACCTATCGCTATGTTTGCTATTCACAGCTGCAATTCACTACTTCAAGTGAGAACTATGGATATTCATTACATTCTTAGGGATGTTTCATTAGCCATTAGGTTTCTAAGATTTCACAGTGAAGAGGTGGGGGGAGCGCAGCCACTTCAATTCAATTGCTTTTAAAATCATTCTTCACAGGGCTATTTTAAGAACTAGGAAAACTTTAAGCCATTGGGGATAAATGCTCAATTTCTCCTAGCTCAGAGCTGCTGTATGATACAATTAATGCACTTTTACTTTTTAAACAGACTTCACATTTGTATATAATACAACACATGGGATGGAAAAGCTTCTGCAATTTAGGAATAGAGCAATCATCATTCTTTATCTTGGAGACGATCGAATTCTGGGAAGCCTAGTGCTGATTTCTTATGAATAGGTCAATGGCTTGGATCTGTGGACACATTGCCCTCCACCAGTAGGGCATTTCTTTAGGTGGAAGTAGTAAAGAACTCATGTAAGAGATGATTCTAGAAAACTCAGTTTGTTATTCAGTTTTTCAGATGGCACCTTCACTGCACTGGCACTTTTCGATCTGTCTTTTATGATGGAATTAAATGTGCATAGTTAAAATATGTCAGCCTTTTCTGGATCATACCACCTGAGACCAGGTGGAATTTTGCTTGTCTGCTTGCTCCTTTAGACAGTGTGAGGCAACTGCCTTAGATACTAGCAGGGGAGCAGAGGTGAGGTATTGGAAGGCAGAGCTGTTTGTGTCACTCATAGAATGCCTTATGCTAACTTTTTGTCCTCTGTTATGGTGGAGGATGCTGTCCCATCAGCAGTGTCAAAGTTAGATTCAGCTGCTAATCCAACTAGTTTCTCTACATAGAATTGGAGAAGGATGCCATTTTGTCCTTTGCCTCAGGTAGCCAAATTCCTCGGGCCAGCCCTGCCTTTAGATAATTTCCACCACTTTCTCTCTTAGTTTCCTTCTTGCATCTGTTGTTGACTGGTTTAAATAATCAGTTTTCAGTCAGCATTGAGACTTTGGAGTTCAATATTTTTTGGCAGGAATGTTCTGGGCCCTTGATTGAAATCTCTGGGCTGGAACAGCTGCTCATTAGTTTTCCAATGGAAGTCTAAAATGACTACAGTAGACCTACATTGTTCATCTCTATTGTATGGCCGTTTTGTTTTGTTTTCCCTGATTGGTGTGCATAGTTGGAGCTGAAAACATTTCCATGGCCTTTGTGGCGGGATAATATTTCTTTACTAACTAATAGCATGTCATTGTGATAGGAGATAGGAGGTGGTGGTGGTGGGGAAAAAGAGGCCCCAGCTCTGCACCATTTGGCCAATCCTCATCATAAAAATGCCACATACATTTTCTTTGGCCATGAGGAAATTTCCATTGGGCTTCCCTATTGGAACCCCATAGTGGGGAATGCTAAACAAATTGATTGTTTTCCTACCAGAACCACTCCAAGCTGGTGGCAGAGAGCAGGCGGGGGCGGGGCTGCACGCACCCCAGGGGCATGGTGCACCACCCACAGGGGTGTGGCGGGCATCCTGGGGGCATGGCGTGCTGCCCAGAGGGGCGTGGCACGCCGACTGTGGGGTGTGGCACCCAGCACGGGCAGGGGCAGCCACAATGGCACCCTGCCAGGATCGCGCTGCCGGGGCGGTGCGCTCCCCCCTCACTCCTCTTCCTCCGCCACTGCTCCAAGCCATTTTGATTTCTTGCTCAGGGTGTACTGTTTGATCCAAGAGACATACCCAAGGATTCCTTGCATCATTACAAATGGATGCATTGCAGCAAGTGTATCAAAACACAGAGGGCTTTGTTTTTATGCCAAATGAGCTGCTTCCTTAAGTGACTGCTTTTTAAAATACTGTTGTATGCCACCTCAAACTGGAAGCAGGTACCATTCTTTTTATTTATATACTGTTGTATCGTAAAGATATATCACTGTGGCTTGCAACAATATGAAAATTAAAAATAAAACCAAACAACAAAATCATAAAAAGTTAAAAGCAAAAAAAGGGCTTTAAAAACAAATGCCAATAAACCATTGTGAGGGATGTACAGATAATTCCTAATAGTCTGCATGGCCTGGAAGAACAGAATAGTTTTAAGCAGGCATTTAAAAGTTGGCACAGAAGGCACCCGCTGTGTCTCTTCTTAGTGACCTCTTCAAATAATTGGAATGCAGGGCAACAACTGCTTCATTTTTGCCTCATCCAAAATGTTTTTAAAGGAAATTCTATTTGGGGATTCCTAATCTATCATACAAATTAAATGAATCCAAAAAAGTTAATAGCATTGCTTGAGGTTTGATATTTTGCAAGTGGGAACATGCACTCCTCCCTCCCACTAATAGCACATAGCAATTGATGTATTTTTCTTGCCTACTGTTTGGCTGGCAGGAGACCTGTGTTTAAAGCTAATCATATTAATAGCAACTCCAGAGAACTGGGAACTTTAAGAGTAACCTTGCTTATGATTCTTCATTTCTCACTGACAGTGCTAGAAATGGAATTACAGTGTTGGAAGAAAAATAATATGTAATTTGGCTTAAGCCCTGTGGCTAGGGTCACTAATTTTAGATGTACTGTGTCATGATTACTGTAATACTTAGAAAAACAAAGCCCAGAACAAAACAAAACAGCTGTTCTTCCGAATGTCATCAGTAAATATGGTACAGAGTTAACCTTCTCCCAAATCTGCTAAGTGTATCTGCCTGTCAAAGAAAGTGAGTCCACAACTACTTAATTTCATAATGACCTACAAGCATAGGAGTGAAAACAGAGTAAATGTCAGAGACACTTAGGAACAAGGCTGCTCTGGTTCTCTTGTAGCATGCTGATGATTCAGCCTAGGTATAACCATGCCCCTTGAAACATGAATATTTAAACCTGTTTCCTACTACCAAATGTTGATGTTATTTTTTATGGGCTTCTTGTGATCCAGTTTGCCCATCGTCTGCCAGTTTCCCCATTGAATTTTCATATTTGGAGGCATGTATTGCAGATATCCAATTTAAAGCTTTGAGGCCTCAAGATGTGGAATAGGAAGACTTGCGGTATGATAACTGTATCAGTGGTTGTATTCAGTGTAAGCACTAAGTTCCAAGGGAAATACCCAAGGATTTCTTGCATCATTATAGATCCATATGCTTGTTCCACTGGTGAAATATTTTGCAACAATGTGAACATTGTTATGTAAGAGAACGCATAAGCAGATTGCTTGGAATTTTGTTGCGCAATATTTTTCAGGAGCACAGCTGTTGCATGGAATTCCTTTGTTGCACAACGTTAAAAGCCACCCATTTCCTAATCAATGCAAGCTTCATTATGCGAGGAGACAGAATGTTGGATGCAACCCAATATCTCTTTATTGTGGTCCTTTACTGAAGTGTACTACTAACATGAGTTTGACCAAACTGCAGGAGGCAGTGGAAGACAGGAGCGCCTGGCGTGCTCTGGTGCATGGGGTCACGAAGAGTCAGACATGACTAAACGACTAAACAACAACAACTGAAGTGTACCTGCATCATTATACAACCCTGTTTGTATGGACACATCAGTAAAGTGAGGAGGGGAAGACATAAATGAAGAGGGGAAACTGAAGCTGCTGTCGTGAACTATGTCATGCACAGCACTGTTAGAAAAGTTGGGAATTATTCTTATTTTTTAAACCCAAAATACATAGGATGCTATATCTATTCCATTTCAGAAACAAGAGTAGAAAAAATCATTGGGGGGGGGGAATCGGATGATTTAGCTGAGTCTCCTCATGCTATTTATTATGGATGGTAGAACCACCCAAGTGCAAGACTAGGGTGTGTAAAACCCTTATTTCTATTGATGTTTCTACCTTGGTATGTCAACAGCAGTTCTTTGCAGCATTTGCCTACAAAATGAAGTGTGCTGTTTTTGCAAGTAGATTCAAACACCATCGTGCATTGCCTGCCAATTATGTAGTATCCTCAGTAGACTTAATCACATATAATGTTTCACTTTATAAGATGGAGGGCACAAGGAGAAGGGGACGACAGAGGATGAGATGGTTGGACAGTGTTCTCGAAGCTACGAACATGAGTCTGACCAAACTGCGGGAGGCAGTGGAAGACAGGAGGACCTGGTGTGCTCTGGTCCATGGGGTCACGAAGAGTCGGACACGACTAAATGACTAAACAACAACAACAACAACAACAATGTTTCACTTGCAAAATCAGTGGCATTTCCCTAAGTAGTGGTGTAATACAGATCTCAATAGTTGCTGCACTTGCATGCAGAATTTACTTGAAAGTATTTTCTTTTGAGCAATAGCCTACAGCTACAAGACTTCATTGTTACCCTGGACAGCTCCATGAAAGCAAAGGCTGGAGATCTTTGCGGCAAGGAATATCTTTTACCAGCTCCATCTAGTATGGCATCTGTGACCATTTCTAGGCCTAGATGGCAAGTAGTCCAGCCACTTGTAACTTGTAAGATTAGACTGCCGCAACGCATTTGCCTTTCTGTTGATCTGGAAACTGCAGTTTGTGCAGAATGCTGCAGAGCAATTGCTGACAGGAATGTGACCCAGTCATCATATTACACCTGTGCTCAGAGATCTGCAGGGATTGCTGATTCAGTACACAGCAGAGTTAAAGGTTTCATCAGTAGCTTTGTACTGGTTTAGTTAAAGGACTAGCTGAGGTGGCGAGGTGGTCAGAGGGGCACCTCCACTTAATCCAACCCAGACCTTCAGTAATGGAGATTTGGATTGCTCTGTCTCACTTTTCTAAAACAAACAAACAAACAAACACTGCTCTTATTTCAACAACCCTGTCCAAATATATAAGTCAGCTATGTATGCCCTTTTTAAAAAAATAAAGATTAAGCAGTTTAAACAAATCTTCCAAATGAATAAATTATGCACTGCACTTTATTACCATGGTGCTGGTACCATTACAGCAGTACTGGCATTAATGTTTGCTCCAGTTTTTAAATGAATGTTTTAAGTTGTTGTGGGTTGTTGTTGTTTGGTAACCTGCTTAAAGGATTTCGTGTCGAAATGTGGTATCATTTTTGTTAAATAAATCAGTTTAAGTCTGTTGTTTTGTGCCATAATTAGATGCCTTGTGAACATCCACAATATGCACTTTGGAAATTACATTCCATGAAACCGTTTCTTTTTAACTCTCTGAAGCTGAGGGTTTGATATCTGAGAAAGAAAACATTTGACAATGTGTAGCCCTTTGGCCATCAAATTATAAGAGCATGACATTTACAGTTGTTGTCCAAACCCATCTTAAAGTCAGGAGCTCAAGACTTTCCCCCCTTTCACATAGCAGCACTATTCATCTATATGATTTGTTGGTTAGCTTCATGTTATTGGTGATGTACATTGCTTCTGATTATATTTCAGCTCCAAATTATTACTGGCAGATATGACTATTTCTTGGCATCTCAGTTTATTATGTTTTGCACTCAGGACACAGCAATTCATTTTCCCTGTTCAAGTCACTGTGTCAGTTGTGTAGGCTTCATGATTTATTGCTGCACTTGCCTACTTTCAGTTTGGAGTGTCTGACTCTTCCCCAGATAATTTATTTTTTTATTTTTTTGCTTCTTCGTTGTTGTTTTTTTTTTTTTGACAATGTCTTTGTTTCAGAAGAATTTAAATCTCCTGGAAACCCTTTAATGTAATGCATCACCATGATCCAGTGTTATTATATTATGTAATCGTGGCCGCTTATCTTCTTTTCTTTACTTGAGCTTTTAAGTATCTATATCCTATGGTGGATGAGAAATATTTCATGCCTTCCCAAGTTAGTTTGAACATCAAAGGAGGTTCAGATTCTAATCCAGATAATGTTGAGGTCAAGACAAATAATTTTCAAAGATAAGGCAAACAGTGAATCATATGCTAAGGCCTTTTGTAAAATGGTTTGCATTTATTCACATTGCTCGTTCTGCAGGGACGCATGCTTTTCATGTCATACATAAAATCTACATAGTTATGAAATAAGTTTTCGGAATCAGTCTCTGATGCTGGTTATGCTGCCACCCGCATATAATGCTGTTGCCTGGTGTTCACTCCAGATGAGAAATTTGAATTAGGTATCTGTGTGGATTTAACATATTTTTCTTGAAAGGAGGAAGGTTTAACTTGTTGCATTGGGGGTCACATAAAATGTGTTGGTAGATCCATTTAGCAGTTGATGTTTTAGTTATACAGTAATGCATACACTTTGCACTTAAGCATACTAGAAATATGGTTGGAAGAGGAAAAACCAAAATTGAGTAAATGCTTTCCAAATGGTAAGCATTAGACAAGTGTTTGTAATGTGGGTGGGGGCAGCTGGCCTAAGTTAAGTCTTTGCCATCCACTACCAGTTTAATGTGCTATGTGACAGGACCCATCCAAGTAGTAACGTTCAGTGTCTCGGTACTGCATCACGAAATGCAGAGGGAGGGGTTTATCTAAAAATAAAAAAATGTATCCCCCCCCTTTTCCGCTTTCACTCCTCAATTTGCTTACTTTTCCACATCTCTGTACCTCCATACCTGCTGGACCTTTCATTGGGTTTATCCCCCCCCCTTCTAGTGGAAGTAGTAACTTCAAAATACAGTGTGTGTGTGTGTGTGTGTTTCCCCCCATCCTTCTATATCATAAATATATAAGGTTTTTCTCATGCTGTAGTTCACTTGGCCACCAATAGATGGCATAAGCCCTGCAAACTACAACATGATGACAAGTACGGTAGGAGGAGCAGGCAGTTGCATCAGTGACAGAGTAAGAAAAAGACTGTCGAGTAAGAAAAAAGCGGGGATGAGAATGTGGGTGAAGACAACGTTGGGTAATTACGTCCTGCCATTTGGGGGAGTTGGGTGAAATGGAGGAGGGGAGAATATAGGGCTGAGATGATTTTGCCAGGAGCTGAGGCCACAGAAAGAAGGAGTGGGAAACTATGGGGCTGAGATGATAGGGGGATGAAGAGGGGGAAAATGGTGAGAATATGGGACACTGAGGCAATTTGGGGCACATGGAGAAATGGGGAGAATGCAGCAATGGAGGATAAACTAAGGCCAGAGGGAGGAATCTAGAGAGTTTCAGGTGAAGGGTCACTGAGGAAATGAAGAGAGAGCCCAAATGTGGGAGTGGGTGGATTGTGTGCAAGAAAAAAACAAGACTTGATGTGCAGCAATATTTTTTTCAGGAGTGAACCCCAGTAATAGATAGCACATTGCAATATTTTTGCATCAGCTCATATATTTTGTGAAACTACATAGAAGATAATCTGGGCAATCTGCTTGCTGCAGTTATTCAACACTGGTGTTCTGCTGAATTATGCCTGTTCCAGCATAGCTAAAGCTTGCTACTACTTCATAACCCAGGAGCTGTTTTGAGGGTAGGTTGAAAATATTATTGTGAAATCGAGGCAAAGTCAGCCTGTTACTAGGGTGCCTTGCCCTTCCTAGTGACATTTGTCTTTGAGCTGTGCATAATTTGCTGCATTTGTATTTTTGGAAATAAGGTCAGATGCAAATTTCTTACAGTTTCTATGAGGCACTGAATGGAGAATATTTATGCAGCTTGGTGTCCATCTATGTAGCAGGAAGATTTTGATGCAAGCACTTTCTTTTCATGGGCCAGAACCCAGACACAACATTAGAGATTGAAAGCCAATGATATGAAGAAAAAACAGCAAATATAAAAATATTTCTGGCCTTCTAGACAAAAGCTAAAACAGCTGATGCATTTTTGTCCAAAGAAATGTGAACATTCCTAGATTCACAACATAGCCCATACAGTAAAGTTGGAGGTAAATTATGTGTTAGTATAGGTAAAGTCCAGTCACAGACAACTCTGGGCGCTCATCTCGCTTTACAGGCTGAGGGAGCCGACGTACAGCTTCCAGGTCATGTGGCCAGCATAACTAAGGCGCTTCTGGTGAACCAGAGCAGCGCACGGAAACACCGTTTACCTTCCTGCAGGTATCTACTTGCACTGCATGCTTTCGAACTGCTAGGTTGGCAGGAGCTGGGACCGAACAATGGGAGCTCACCCCGTCGCGGGGATTCAAACCATCAACCTCCTGATCTGCAAGCCCTAGGTTCTATGGTTTAACCCACAGCACCACCCACGCCTCATGTGTTAGTATAGACATAAATAAAACAACCAGTTGGTGGTTTTTTGAATTGTACGAAGTCTGCACATATATCCATATATTTTGTGGCAGCCTCTCCTCCTCCTCACCTTTCTCCAACAGCCGCTGCAAGTTGCCAAAGGGAGGAGGCCAGCAGCAGTGGCCATGGAGAGGCAATGGGTTAATCCCTTGTAGCCACCACTTCCACTGCTGCTATTGCTTGGGACAAGTGCTGGGCCATCCTCCTCCCCAAGCTTGCCAGTAGTGGCTGTGGCAGACAAAATAGGGACCAAATCAGAAATCAAATAAGAAACCGGGGTGGCTTTTGTAACTCCAGGACTTTTCCTGGAAACTAGGGACACTTGGAGGGCATACATACAGCTGGAGAAAGAATGTGATCTTGATTACTGTTCATTCTTTTGGTAGATAATGATTTGGCTTTGTTTTAATACTCTGTAGTCTTTCTGCTAATGTCATTTTGAAAAGCTTTCGTGGAATTGGGAAAGGAAACTTTATCCATATCAATGCAAATAAACGTTGATGCCTTTTCTCGGAACAAGCACAAAGTTGTTTGCAAGAAGTGGGAATAAAGTCCGCAATCACCCATGCCAAATGTTCAAACTGTACATTTTTGCATCCTTATGCAAAGGCTATTTCTTTCCAAATAGGGTCCTAAGGGATTTTTAAGAACAGATGAAGCATTCTGTTAATTTACCCACACTGGGGTTTCTTATTTTGCAACACTGCAAGAGTATTGTATTATGAATGAGAACAGCTTGCTCAGAACCATGCCGTAATGTCTAGAAATAAATGAAGAAAACATGTTTGGATCAATTTGTACCCAAATTCTAGAATGGTTAGCTTTATTGTGCATTTCTTCTGAATGAAAGGAATTGTTAATTGTTTCTGGGAAGAAAGAAATTGTAAGAAAGAAGAAGAAAAGTATATTGCAGGTGAAGGTCTTTTCAGAAATGAATGCTGTGGTTTTGAAGAGAGTTTCCAAGTAGTGTGACAGAGAATTTGCAAACTCTGTTTTTCATCATAGAAGGGCTGTTTTGACCTGTCTTGTTCCACCCTCCGGCCCCAGGAGCCTTAATAGGGAGCTGCTGCCTGAAGAAAGGGCTTTGTGTCCTTCAGGGTCTAGGTCAGGCATAGGCAACCTTGACTCTCCGGATGTTTTGGAACTACAACTCCCATGATCCCTAGCTAACAGGGCCAGTGGTTAGGGATCATGGGAGTTGTAGTTCCAAAACATATGGAGAGCCAAGGTTGCCTATGCCTGGTCTAGGTATTAAAGTTAAAGTGGGAGTTCCTAGGCACAAATTCAATGACCTGTGCCTATTTTGGGATGTCATACTGTTGGATATTATCAACTAGCCTATTGATCAACTGTTATGCTCACCAAATTTTAAACGATGAGTTAGTTTAATTGTTAGTCTTATGTTGTACTGATACTAATATTTTTATTATGTGATCTGGCTATTGTACTTAAACTTTTAAAAATGTGGTATGTAAATAAACATACAATGACTATGGCCTCTGATTATAGCTAAGCATTATTCAGCACTTAGTACCATTACATTTGGGTTTGCAGGTATAAGCAAAGTCAAATTCTATATGTTTAAGAAACTGGTGTCCTTTGAAATCTGAATGATGCTGTATATCAAACCAACACTCCATGAAACTATGCAGCCATGTTCTTAGTTAAAAACCATGGAGTTTTGTAGTTTAAAACCATGGTGTGTCCACTCTACCCCAGTTTTCATTTGCATGTTGTCACGGTCTGGGTTACAGGCAGTCAGAGTCCTGGCTTGGTACGTCAGGACCAGGGTAGAGATCGGGAACCAGGAATCAGCAGTGCAGGGGTCAGGAAACCAGGAGTCAGGAAGCCGAAGCACAGATAGGTGAGTAGCGTGTTGCTGTGGCAAAGCACCAGAGGGAAATGCTGGTCTTATATACCCCTCCCAGCCCTTGCCAGCAGATGCTCAGAGTCGTCTGTCAAGCCTCACCCTTGCTGCCGTGCCTTGCCCTTCCAGGCCAAACTCAGGAAGGCCCCAGTCCTGCGAGGCCCTACCAGTCACAGGTCCTGGCTCTGGCATGCACTCCTGACACTTGTGTTTGTTCGAGGCTCTGCAGAAATTCACCTGTTATCTATAACGTGTTTGGTAGCACAGCTCCTTATTTCTAATTTGGCACATAGATTGTCCAGGTCAGTGCATTATTTTCAAATTTGCAACCATTCTCGAAAAGTACCATTTCTCATGCCATCCAGAGATAGAGGACATTGAAAATGGTCTTCAAGTCCATTTTTAAGATTACGATCCTCTCACATCTTCTCTAGCCCTTATCCAGGTGTTCAAAGCTTGTGATGATAGTCATGCAGGAGTGGCCTCTGTCCATTGGCAGGCTGCTACACTACAGACATGCTTCCAAATTCCTAGACAACACTACGAAAGGGTTGGGGTAAGTGTCTGTGATCCTGCTCTCCCGACTCATGTGATTAATGTCTTAACCCCCAAAATAAGACTTCTGCCACTCTGTGTGCTATTGATTTGGAATTGATACCTGCTTTGTAAAACACTCTTTCCAATAACTCATTTTCGAAAATATGTTTTCTAAAATTTACTGGCCTATGTTTTTCTAGTTCATATTATTTTGGCCTTTCTGCAACTATGCACTTTTCCATAGGGGCTGAAACACATTAACAATATATTGTTGGATTACTGAAACCTGTTATGAAATATAAACTAATTTTATCTTTAACCAACATGGTGCTCTCCAAAATTGTTTGACTACAACTCACATAATCTCTCTTGAGTGGCCATGTTCGCAAGGACCAATGGGAGCTGCAGTCCAACAGCATCTAGGGAGCACATTGGCTATCCTTAATACTGGTATCATCTAAAAATCTCAAGTCAAGAAGAAGCCCCAGTCTCCACTTTAAACATTATGTTTTTTGGACCAGAAGGTGGCAAGTGCTGCAGCTTGACAATTCCTATGTGACTGTGTGTCCTTGTAGTACGGATTCTGCTATCTGATTTAGCAACGCTCTAATTTTTAGCGGGTAGCATTGTGTTTGTTTTGTAGGCTTCTTAAAATGATTGGACCGTGTCGTATTTTTTATTACCAGTGATTTCATACTTGATCATGTCATTGTCCATCACCTAATGAATCTTTTATAAGTCATCCATTTTTCATTCATCAAAGAGCCCCAACATAACTGAAGCAATCCACCTGCTCCAGGGTAACTTCAGCTGTAATGCATGATAAGATGTGAAATATACCATGGCAGTGGTTATTAACATAGGTAGAGGCTACAATTGATACTGCATTTTTATTACTGTATTGCTTTATGAAGCATTTGGTAACCTGCATTACTGCTTCTGGTTTGTGCCGATGAGAGCCACAGTGTAAGACATGTTTATTATGTTATTTCCCTATCTATACACTACTTTCAGAAATAAATTGTTTGCATGTTTCCATCCCTCTCTCTTCTTTCCATCATAACTTTTTGAAATACACATTCAACACCAGAAGAATGCAATTCTTTTGGAAACGCACTGCAATTCTTACCCAGTCTGTTTGTGTCTGACTGTTGAGTATTGCATAAATGAATATTTTCATGATTCTTATAATGATTTTCTCACAGCATAACATTAAGGCAACTTGGGTTGTTGTTGTTTTTAAACAACAACAACAAACCCAAAGCAGAGCAGCCTTCATTATGCTCAGTAATTACTATACCTAAGAGCAAAAACAAATATTAATCCTTTTTCCTTGGGATAAGTAGCAAAAGAAACTGTAATCCTTACTTACACTGAAGTAATGAAACATACAAGGTTTTCAGAACAGTATTAGGTGATAAAACTGTTTTTAATGAAATACAAAAAACAACACCTGTATTTGGGGGTTGGGCAATATAGTATTCTGTGATAATTAAAGAGGTTGCTGTATTTAAAAGCGGGGAGTGGATGGGCTCCAAAACATGGGGCATCACTTTCTATAGTATAACAAAAGTCTATTTGTAAAGAATTTAGAATTCAAAATGTTGGGCTGCAGGCTTACATACTAGGAAAATATTTCAGTTCCTGAGGGTCCCCAGCAACCAAGTGTCTGGGGTTTTTCTAGGCCTGCTTGCATACTTACATCCTTATGAAGCCACAGTTAAGTTACTGTAGGAACAGCTGACACATTAATGAGGACACCATTTGCTGGGCAAGTAATTCAAGAATCATCAACAAACCATAAAACAAAACACAACCCAATGTTCTGTTGGTATGATATGTAAAAAGTGATATGTGGGAAGCAAACTATAATTTTGGTTCCCCTTGATGGAATGCTGAGGTCAGTCAAAAATACTTAAGAGGGGGTTGCAGCCCCATCATTGATGTCATATACAAAACATTTTCTTCTGTCAGTGATAACTATTATCCACTATAAGCAAAGTGAAAAATATTCATTTCTGAAAGGCAATACCTGAACCCTCGATGTTTGTTGATGTATATATTTTTTTATTAAAAACCTACCAGTTTTGTGCTATGTTGTGTATGCTGTAGACAGAAGTGTCCTTTGCTAAAGGTGAACATGTTTTAATAAAAGGAGAAGGGAGAGTCCTCTCCATGCTTCCTCTCATTATTAAAAAGGCTTTGGTACAAGATTTATCACTGTTATTTCCATACGTAAACATTTTAGCATGCTGGAAGTCACAGATGCAGCTGTATGCCATGTGGCTGAATGGGCATATATAGATTATCATGATTTTGCAAGTAAACTAGCCTCAAGCTATTTAGGGCTTTATATGCTCTTGGGCTTGCCGATTAGAAGGTCAGCGGTTTGAATCACCACGATGGAGTGAGCTCCCGTTGCTCGGTCCCAGATCCTGCCAACCTAGCAGTTCGAAAGCAGCCCCCCCCCAAGGTGCAAGTAGATAAATAGGTACCATTCTGGCAGGAACGTAAACGCCGTTTCCATGCACTGCTCTGGTTTTGGTGTTCCATTGTGCCAGAAGTGGCTTAGACATGTTGGTCACATGACCTGAAAAAACTGTCTGCGGACAAACGCTGGCTCCCTCAGCCAGTAAAGCGAGATGAGCGCCGCAACCCCAGAGTCGTTCACGACTGGACTTAACAGTCAGGGGTCCTTTACCTTTACCTTTTTATGGTCATAGTAATATATTGAATAATGATATTACTGTTAGTCATGATTAGCATGGCACTGAATGTCTGTTCATCACTTCTCAGCCTTATCAGGGTGCTTCGGTCCTGAAATGTGACATTTCCTCTTCCAAATAAAGTTGTTCCATTATTTCATCTTCCAAGAAACTCCTTTGATTTCTTATTCCCTTATTTAAGGTTATCTTAAACAACTTGGGCATTCATGTTCAACTCAGATTTATTTCACTCAGATTTCTAATTCATAGTTATAACTGATCACATTAAAATTTGTAATAAAACTTTCCAGAAATACATGAACACCACCCTGAGCCTTTTTGGCAGGAAGGGAGCAATACAAATTGGACCACCACCGCAACAGCAAAAATAATACATGAGTATATTCGCAAAATCACCAGATATATTTATAAATAAAATAAGTATTTTTTTAAAAAAATGTTGCTATACTCCAACATAAATAATAATATTTTAAAACAACAACAACTTTCCTTGGGTCATGAATTTTGTTGTTGTTTAGTCGTTTAGTTGTGTCCGACTCTTCGTGACCCCATGGACCAGAGTATGCCAGGCACACCTGTTTTTGGGTCATGAATGATAAGATTCAAATTTGTATGTGTGTACATATTTAATATTATTTTAATTCAAGTGTCTTTTTTGACTTGTGTATATATGTTCTTGATTAAATCAATAAAAATAATTTTAATTTTTTTTCCAGAGATTCATTTGACAAAAAAAAAATGGGTTTTTTTGTGGTGCAATACACGGGCCATCAGATGGATCTTGGAATGTCAAGATATGTTGATAGTTCACCATAGGAGCTACTTAAGAGCAGTTCTGGAGGTGTTGCGTATGCGTATTCTGCACAGTGCTCTATTAAAGTTTAACTGATTGATGATTAGAAAAAATGTATTGAGCATAAAATGCAATGGCAAATATTATTAAAGCCTGTAAATGACCTAGATATTTCTCATCGGTTGTATTACTGATTGCTTTGTTTTCATATTAAATGGAATCTAGATGTCTGGCTGTGAAGAAGACAAATTTCATTTCTCATTTGCAAGCTTTACTGAAATGGTGACAGCTATTTGAACTGGGTGATAAAGCAGATTGCATTAGGAATGAAAACCAAAGGGAGCTAAGCAAAAGCAAAATATATCTTGTTTTGGACAAATATTACACTGTGTCCATAAACTTGTATTGCATTAATAATTTCAAATTATGTGCAAGATCTAAGCAATTGAAAGAGCAGGGGGATTATTCTTTGCAATTATGCTTTACTTGCCAGCAAACTGCAGATACCATGGATCTGGATGAAATCCAAAACATTAGAATAGTCTGAGCAGAAGTCCTAGGTGGACGAGTATTGTACAATGAGTTGGGAATAATCAGGAGACTGAGATAATCAAAGGATAATTGGTGGTAATCAAGGCTAGAATAATTCCACAAACTGCATGTCAGATAATTTCTTATTCTTCATGGAAACAGTACATTCTGTTTGCCTAATTTTAATGTCCTTGCAATTATCACTGTGGTTCTTCCAACACCTGTCTGGTTGGCACACCTGATACAGACTAAATTCTGAACAAAATTGGTCATATTCAGTATGCATTTGGTGGACTATTATGTTCTAACTTGTTTTAAAAATCTCCTGGGCACATGTAATACTGTTTTATGATTATATGTATGTTATTAAGCAGCAGCTTCTGGATAGTTACAACCAGCTAGTGGTTTTCTATTTATGTCTAAAATTCTGTGTGGAACAACCAACAGCCTAAATGCTATTAGTTGATTTTGCTGGGAAGTTGTTATTGGTACTGGGTGATCTCTAAGTCAAACTCTGAGTTAGTCCATTGACTGTAGACCTGTTCCACCTCACCAACATTACCATCCTTCCATTTCCACAAGAGAATGATAAAGATTGAACAGATATTTGATTAGTGCCTGCATGGGATATCCTACCTTGGGTTCTATGACAAAAGAAAGGTGTGAGTATAAATAAATAAGAAAAATAAAAAATCTTGCACAATGTCTCAATATGTATGCTTACACCAAGGCCATGCTGTTCATAGTCTTCTGCGGGCTCTTGTGTATAGTAGTAGTCTGCAGATCAGCACTGATCTCTTACTGGGTTTATCCCTGGCATTTCATTTTATCATGTTTAGCAATGGAAGTAGACACACATTTGTATTCTATCACACAGATGTAAAAATGGTCCATATTTTATGAGAGAGGCTCAGAAGAGAATACTGGCTATACATTTGAGTGAATCCATTTAATCTCATTTGCATTTCATTGTTTGGATGAAAGTTTGTTAACCTATGCCAGGCACCCCCAAACTCGGCCCTCCAGGTGTTTTGGGACTACAATTCCCATCATCCCTGACCACTGGTCCTGTTAGCTGGGGATGATGGGAGTTGTACTCCCAAAACAGCTGGAGGGCAGAGTTTGGAGGTGCCTGACCTATGCAATCAGAGCAGAGTTTTGTTATCTGCAGAGCAGATGGCCTTCTGCTTCTGCTTAGGCCATCCTTCATGGAGTCTCCTTCAGGTAAGAGGGTGTTGGAGCAAACTTGCCCCCATTAATGGTGGGAACACCATTATCCATGCCTTCTGCTGAAATCAAGGGAAGGAAAGAAAGGAAAAAAGCAAAACAGCTAAGCATTTTTGGTCCCATCTTCCTTTTACAATGGTAGTTAAATTGTCCATACTAGCTATTTCCTGCTGTTCAGCAATAAGAGCAACTAATGGCAGTGAAGTGCATTTTGAAGTATGCCATCATTATTTATGTGGATGCTGTGGTAAATGAAAAGTACAATTTAACCTAGAAGTATGGTATGCTTATTTAATTTCTCTCTTTCCCCTATAATTTGACCTCAGATAAGCTTAACATCTGTTCCAAAGATTTTCTACAGCTATTGGCATATGTGACTACTCAATCAGTGGCTCAGGAAAAACTTTAGGACAGTACCCCCCCCCCGTGTGATGTTTGGGATTGATCTATATCATCTGTACAAATGTTCCAGTGCTGCTCACATGCATCATATCTACTGACCTGTGAGATGTTCCTTCCAGTGTGCAAAGCAAATTAATTTAAGAGCAAGTATGTGACTTAAGGCTCTTTGGATGCTAACGTTCCATTTCAAAAAGGGCAGACCAGCTGAGTTGGCTAGCTGCTACTCCAGTGCAACACACGCACACACACACGCACACACACACACTTTGAGATGACAAGGGAACAGAATGATGAATTGTCAGCAGCATGAAAAGATGAGCTGGACGCAGAAGGGTGAAAGAAAGGGAATGTTGCTATTTGTGTGTGTCCTGCGCCTGGCTTTTATGACTCATGCATAATACAGTTTCTTTGTAAAGAAAGAGGTTGCAAGTGGTAGAAACAGTGTTGCATGCCCAATGCCATGGGTTCAGTCACTGGCATCTGATCCAGGATAGCTACTTGAAGGCTAGCAACTTCAAGTGAGGGTAGATGGTACTGGGCAGGTGACGGTTGGTCTGATTTAAGGGCTGTGCATCTTTACATTGGTGCACAGTCAGCGTACCTGCATGTGGGAATGTGCTCATGAACTCTTCCTCACCTCCATGTGCTATTAGCATCAAAAGCCTATGGCATGTACACAGTATGTGCATTTCACAGGGTTACCACCTGAAGAGAAAGATAAGAGCTTGCTGGAACAGTCACTCTCCTGCCTGTATGCATGTTGACAGTACAATGTAGCATGTGGCACTCCTTTACTGATAATGTATTATGATGCATTACACACAACTAGCAAACCACCGAATGAGAAGCAAACTAGATGTGAAGTAACAAAGTTTAAAACTAAAATAAATGGACTTCCGGTTTGGTGCCATTAGCCGACGGCGGGGGTTTCCTCGGACTCCTAGGACCCTAGCGACCGGGGGGGGGGGGGGGAGTCGCGAGGGCACCCCCCCCCGGAGAACCCCCGAATTATTTTTTGAAAAATAATATTAAAAAACTAAAATAAATATTTGGAGTTACCCACTGTGTTGTCTGGTTTTGCTCCAGATGTAAAGCATGTGTAACTCCAAAGTGATTGGGGTGCATAATTACCGTACATAAGCATTGAGTGCAGCGGGAAATGGCTTTCATCTACTGCTTATTTGTATGCACACTCAATGGCTAGTGTGGTGTAGTGGTTAGAGTGTTGGCATAGGACTTGGGAGACCTGCTTTCAAATATCCACTCTGTTCATTATATTCACAGGACCAGTCACTGCCTCTCAGCCTAATCTACCTAACAGGGTTGTTGTGTGGATTAAATGAGGAGGAGGAGGAGGAGGAGGAGGAGGAGGAGGAGGAGGAGGAGGAGGAGGAGAACCATGTATGCCACCTTGAGCTCCTTGGAGAAAAAGGTGGAGGAGAAATGCAAGAAATAAATAATCTCAAAATGTGCACCTGCACCCTGTCTGTACATACATTTCCCAATCCAAGAAAGGAAACCACTTGTGCATATTGTTTCCACTTGCTTAAGACCATTGCTGGGCATCTATTACATTAGCTGCATCACATCTCTTCACTACTTTTAATAAATCCCTGCATATGCATAAATTTTTTTATAGCTTTCTGAACAATAGATTTATTGCACATAGATGGCTTGGAGCTGTAAGCTAAATATAGAGGATTAAGCAAGAGAAACTTTTTAAATCAACCTCTCACACTATCCACTATAATACAGAAATCAATTTCTGAATAGATAATATGTTCCATAATTGAAATGAAGAGTGGGAATTTTCGTCAGACTGGAAGGATTTTGTTGTATCAGGATTACACACAACAGAACAGTTTCCAGTTTTGCGAAGCTGGACTAATTCCCCCCCTTTTTTTTTTTGCTTCTGTTCTTGTTACTATGATTCTTAAGTTGTTCAGTCAATCAGTTATGTTCAGTCAATCAGCTCAGTTAAGGGCTACAAGCATAGCTGTCAAGTTTTCCCTTTTCTCGTGAGGAAGCCTATTGAGCATAAGGGAATTTCCCTTAAAAAAAGGGAGAACTTGACAGCTATGGCCACAAGCCAATACATGCCCAATATTCCCATGCAGTCTGGTTCTATTTAAATATACAATAAAGGGACAGCATTGCTCCGGGGGGCGCAGGGCGCTATTCTTTACAATTAGATTTCCCCCAAAGATATTTCAGATATGGCAACTTGCTAATAAACATAATTGCCAAAGTCTATGAGTCTTTTGATGGTGATAGCTTATATTTCTCATATATTTCCAATCACATTAGAGCATCAGTCAATACGTTCCTGTGTCTTTTCCATTACCCTTTAGATAACCCAATACCCCTTAGATAACCCAGTAAAAATACAATAGGCCTTAATGGCACTCATGATGTCCTCAATAAGAAAACCACTACCTGATTACAGTTCCACCTTAAGCAGATGCAAATCTGATTACATACTGTATCCAGCATCTAGTTTCTTTAACATCCCAGTTCATTTTCCTTTCTATACCAGTTTCACAGGGTATAGGAATACCCCTTCCTCCCTGTGCTTCAAAATGTATATAATTATTTCTCTGGGGCACCTAGATTTCTGGACATGTCACTGAATGTCAGTACTTAAATTATTAAATGGGGCTGTATATTAAGTATACATGCCAAACGTATAATTTTCTTCCCTTGAAAGATTAAAAAAGAACAAAACATGAGTCCTTGTGTTGACAACACATGGCTAAGAATCATGGTCTGCTCTGCCACAGAAATCGTTGCACTCCTTGTTCTTCCTTTGCTATCCTAGTGCCCTCTAGATGGTCTGGGTTACCACTCCCAACAGCCTCTGCCAACACAAGTTGCTCTAGCACAAGGGTTCCAAAGTGTGGTCCATGGGCCACTAGTGGCTTGCAAACTTAATTTAGGTGGCTCGTGGCATGTCTGTGGGTTTGTGGTTCAGTTGGCACATACATTGCATTACATATTCATATTGGCTTTTTTTTGTATTTTTTGCTTCTTTTAGTTTTCTTTGAATTCTATTGACTTCAAACTGCAATACAACAAAATACAATATATAAGAAATGAACAAAGCAATAAAGATACAATTAAAAACCATACAGAACCTGTCACAGTGCAAGAAGTGCAACAACAAGCAGAAAAATCATTAAGTATTTGGCCAAGACCCTCGGCAAGCTTTAAGTGGTCCATGGGAGTGGAGGAGTTTGAGAACCATGGCCCTATTGAATTTAGAAATTATGCCCTCTTAGCTGTGCTTTTACAGTTCAGGGGGTAATCATATAGCTAATAAGGCAGAAGTCTATAAGGGAAGTTTCTATTGTTATCCTGTTGGTTTGTTTTTCTTTCTTTCAGCATAAGAAGTGCAAAACCTATTTATTTACTTATTTACTTTTTTATTTATTTAATTTATTTATGAATTGCTTCCTATGAAACGTCTAAAAGCAATTTCACAATATAGAACATCAACAATTAAAGCAATTTCATATATAACAACAAATCCAAATCCAATACAGATAGAACTGGGATGAAAATCTCCACTTAAAAAGCTTTTTGATAAAGAAGGTCTTCAACAGGAATGGAAAATACAATAGAGGCGCCAATTCTCTAATGGGTCATCCGCTGTTGATATTAAATTTTTTAAGCCAATTTTCTTTCAATTAATAATGCACTATTAAAAAGCAAAGACTTGCAAGAGTTCTTTCCCATTTTTTGGCAGCAGCCCAGATATTTCCTTTTAAGACTGTTTTTTTTAAAAATATTAAAAGAATAAACAAACAAATATTTTATTATCGTTTTCAAATTGGCTACAGAATGTTGAAACAAAACTGGGTGAAATAACAGAATGCACTGCAACTTTGGTACCCTTCATGTCCAGAAAGTTGTGTTTTAATATTTATATTGTTTTAATATTTAATATTATGGTGCTTTTAAATAAGCTTGTTATTTGAGACCCTCCAGTGTCCTGCCATGCCATGGATCTGCCTAGATGGTGTGATTATAGAATCATAGAATTGTAGAGTTGGAAAGGACCCTGAGGGTCATCTAGTCCAATTTTTGTTTAGTTTTAAAATATTGGTTTCTGAATTGGGGAGGTCAAATATCCAGGGCAGAGGTTTCGTATACTTGTTGTTTTTCTGGAAAAGCAAATCCTTTTCTTAAAGAATGTGAGCAGCTCGTATGTGTAGCCAAATGATGAGGTTTTTTTTGCAGTTACAGTATTCTGTTATCGGTGTCAATAGCACAAGAACGTCTTACACGACAGCCGCATTTCCCTCTGTATAATAGGGTTCGTGTCTTATAACCTTGTATTGTTTAGCCATTATGTCTATGTTATGAATAGTTCTAGTTGCTACCTTCCACACAGTCACATACCTGTGGTTTGTTTATTTATTTGTGTTTTATTTTATGTCTGTATTTGTTTGACAGTGATCTATAATTGGATATAGACTACATGTCACCAGATATTGTTTGGTAACATTGTTTTTTGCAGAATTTTGTAGAACCCTTTTTGGAAAATTATATATATATATATATATATATATATATATATATATATATAACCCCGCAACATCAAGTCATAACCCTACAGGTCATAATGCAACATTCTCAACCCTATCTTCTCACCCAAATTATAAATTAAGTGCCTTTTGGCCCTGAAATTCTTCATCTTGGATAGGAATCACAATGCCTGTGACTTCCTCTCTGGCAGCAGCTGAGCGTGCTCAAGAGCCCTGGGGCATGTAGTTTCCAGAGTCCCCCGTATTCATACTAAGAACTTGGGACTCCTGAAAAACTACAGTGACTATGGTCCTTGGCATCTGGATGCTGCCACTGCAATGAAGGAATCTCTGTTGCCATAAGTAGGAACAGAAGGACACAACATTATACTGGAGCTTACAATAGGTTTCAGACCTTGTGGCACTCCTGGTGGAGATATCAGAAATGCAATAGAACCATTAAAAACAAACCTTTTTCAGAAAAAGGTAAGGCAAACATAGGGACACAGGTGGCTCTCTGGGTTAAACCACAGAGCCTAGGGCTTGCTGATCAGAAGGTCGGTGGTTCGAATCCCTGCGACAGGGTGAGCTCCCATTGCTTGGTCCCAGCTCCTGCCAACCTAGCAGTTTGAAAGCACGTCAAAGTGCAAGTAGATAAAAAGGTTCCGCTCCGGTGGGAAGGTAAACGGCGTTTCCGTGTGCTGCTCTGGTTCACCAGAAGCGGCGTTGTCATGCTGGCCACATGACCTGGAAGCTATACGCCGGCTCCCTCGGCCAATAATGCGAGATGAGTGCTGCAACCCCAGAGTTGGTCACGACTGGACCTGATGGTCAGGGGCCCCTTTACCTTTACCTAAGGCAAACATAATGACTCAACTTCTAACATCAAAGCTACCAACTACAAAAAAGAATCAATGCAGAACAAAGTAAAGCACATTACTGGCTCTTGTATATATTACAAAAACATGGCTACAGCAAGAATTTACATCTGGGCATTTCTTGAAAATGACTTCTAGGATATTGGGGATGATGATGATGATTTCTTAAAGTATTTGTATCCTTCTCTTCAGCCAAAATGGTTCCCAGAGTGCCTTACATACAATAAAAACAAGAGAGTCCCTATCTGCAGGCTTACAATCTTAAACCCACACAACACAACACACAAAGGAAAGGGAACAGTGAGAGAAGAGGCAGGGAATCAAACTCGGATACTAATTCTTAAACAGATGGTTTTATAATAACCAACTGACATAATAATAATAATAATAATAATATATTATTTATACCCCGCCCATCTGGCTGGGTTCTCCCAGCCACTCTGGGCGGCTTCCAACAAAATATCAAAATACAGGGGTTCAGGGGTAGGAGATGCCTGATGGGTGATGGTGGAGGGTGCTTTGGTGAACTGAGCTGCTTGGCCACCACTGATATCAGAACAAAGGGCAGGGCCGGCTCTACATAGACCCCCGGTGGCGCAGTGCACCATGGCGGGGGGCTGGTAAGCTGGGCGCCGGCCTGGCCACGAAGCCCCGCGGAAACCAATTGCGCCCTGCGAGGGCGGGGCGGGCGGCGGAGCGATCTCCGCCCCTCAGCACCAGGGCGCGCGATCTGCTCAAGACGGCCCTGACAAAGGGAAAGCCCTGCTGAATCAGGCCAAAGGCCCATCTAGTCCAACGTCCTGCGGTCACAGTGGCCACCTTGAAGCACTGCCCCATTGCTAATTCCCAGCAACTGGCATTCAGAGGCATGGTGCTTTCAACAGTGGCGGTAGAATGTACACATTGTGGCTGGTTAGAAGAGATAGCACCAAGCATGCTGGACAAATGTCAGTCTAAGGCAGATGCTAAACTTTATTTCCTCATATGTCCCTTGGCAAATGCAGGTTCAAGCTTCTTCCAGCGGTAAACATTATACAATATTTAGTATCCTTGTGAAATACCATGAAATACTGATTTTTAAATAATCTTCAGACCTTCATCTCCAGTGTCACATTCAGGTTTCAGTTGTTCCTCTCCTCCTTCCCTGTCTACCTCATTTCATAGCTGTCCCATAGAGGAAATATGTAAGAGCCCAAGCATATTAAGCCAATATATTCCAGCTAAATCTCTTGATTCCTCTTCATTGCAAGAAGCCATACATGCAAAGAAAGGATTTTGGATAAGTGGACAGTGACATTTTCTCATTCTTGTTGTGTGGATCACTGCCTGCTGAAATTGAATCTGAGTGCTTGAGCACATCTTTGCTTTTAACTGTGATACGGAACAGTGTTTACAGGGAGTGGGGGGAAGTGAGCTATAAAATTCTTCTGGACAAAGATGCTTTACTTTCCATCCTCCCTCTCTCTCCTCCCCAGTGGTCAGAGATAACCTAGTATAGTATGAAAAAGATTGGCTTTCCTTTGGTGCCTGACCAGCTTTCATTCCTCATTGCCTTTCCAATCACTATTCCTTTTGTTTTCTTTGCATTGATTTACAACTGGTCCTTTCCTAGTTGAACTCACGGCTTCATTTGGTATTTGTCCTTAAAATGCCTTGAATAGGCTATCATTAGCAAAAGTCACGATCTATTTAATTATAATTTACAGGGAATGAAATGCTTGCGCTGACCTCTATCTGACATTTTCTGCGCTTGACTCATTAGAAATGGTTTAGAGATTTGCATTTGGGTATTTTTAAAAGACCTATAAAGACGGAGTGGTATCAAGGACAAGGTGTCCTATGGAAGAGTTCTAGAAAGTTGCCATTTCCAATGTGTACCAAAAATGTTGCATAGAAATTCCAAGGAAACATACTGTTTTTGCTTGCTCCTGACCGTGTGTGAGTAAGCTCAAGCAACCAACATGTTCTCTCCATCTCTACAGATTTGGGGGGGGGGATTGCTGTGAGGTGCCATAAAGAGGTAGAGACACATCTGTATAAAAATAACCTAAAGAAAAGTCACAGAGGCAAACCAGGTTGGTCCTTGTTACAGCTTGCAATATCCTTGCTAAATTGTGGTGCCCAGAACTGGACACAGTATTTCAGGTGTGGTCCAACCAAGGCAGAATAGAGAATAAGAAGAATAAGAATAAGAATAATTTATTATTGGCCAAGTACTTTTTCCAACATACCTGTACTTGGAATTTGTTTCGGCTGCATTGCAATGTAAACATACACACACTGTTTCACTCACAATACAAATAAGCAAAGAAACCCACCCATAATTGACCTCCCCTTCAGCTACACATCTACAAATTTAACAATTTAATGGCACAAGGGAAAAAAACTGTTCCTGTGCCTGGCCAATTTTGTATATGAAGACCTGTAGCGACATCCAGATGGGAGTAAATCTAGCAGATGTTGATCGGGATGTAAAGGATCTGCTGCAATTCTCTCTGCTCTCTTCTTAACTCTGGTAGCATAGATTGTCTCTATTGTAGGCAAGCTAGCACCAATTACCCTTTCTGCAATTCTTACAGCTTGTTGGAGCTATTTCTTGTCCGTCTTGGAGGCTGTACAATACCAAGCAGTAATAGAATTACAGAGAACAGTTTCAATGATGCTTCTGTAAAATTGGATCAACACTTCCTGGGGCAATTTAAATTTCCTTAGTTGATGCAGGAAATACAACCTCTGGTGGACCTTTTTAATAATACTATTGATGTTGCTTGACCAATTTAACTTTTGAGAAACTATAGAGCCCAGGAACTTAAAGGACTCTACTACTAGAGTGGTACTATTACTTCCCCTGGACGCGGGTGGCGCTGTGCTCTAAACCACCGAGCCTAGGGCTTGCTGATCGGAAGGTCGGAGGTTTGAATCCCCGCGACGGGGTGAGCTCCCATTGCTCAGCCCCAGCTCCTGCCCACCTAGCAGTTCAAAAGCATGTAAAAGTGTATAAGTAGATAAATAGGTACTGCTCCGGCGGGAAGGTAAACGACATTTCCGTGCGCTGCTCTGGTTTTGCCAGAAGTGGCTTAGTCATGCTGGCCACATGATCTGGAAAAAATGACTGTGAACAAATGTGGCTCCCTTGGCCAGTAAAGCAAGATGAATGATGCAACCCCAGAGTCATTCATGACTGGACTTAACTGTCAGGGGTCCTTTACCTTTTTATTACTTCCCCTAATCTGAACACTATACTTCTGTTGATGCAGGCTAGAATTGTATTAGCTCTCTTTTTCCTGCTGCTGCTGCTGCATCACAGTAGTGATTCATGTTAAGCTTGTGGTCTATTAAGACCCCTAGATCCTTTTCACATGTACTACTGGTAAGTCAAGTGTCCCCCAACCTTCTATTTGTGTAGCTGGCTCTTCCTATCTAAGTGAAGGACCTTACTTTTGTCTCTATTTAATTTGTTAGTTTTGGCCCAGCTCTTAAATCTGTTAGGGTCATCTTGAATATGTGTGTGAGAGAGAAAGCTTTTCACTTACCGTGTTTCTCACATTATAAGACATGTCTTATATTTATTTTTTTCCTCAAAAAAACACACTATGGCTTATTTTCAAGGGATGTCTTATTTTTTTCCTCCTCCTCCTGCCACGGCTGGCATTGCTGCTGCACCTATCACTATGTCTTATTTTCGGGGTATGGCTTATATTCCTCGAATGCTTAAAAATCCTGCTATGGCTTATTTTATGGGGATGCCTTAAAATATGAGAAACAGGGTAAAACTGGTATGACATATTTCAGCCAGCAATTCAAAGCATTTTAAGTCTAGTATATGAGCTGTGGACTTACCTAGAAACACCTTCTTCAGCCTTTATACAACCTTCAGAACACAATCTTTAGTTACTCCCCATTGGAATATGCTTGTTTCATCAGGAAATGGAAAGAGTTATGCAAATTAGTGCATTTTGCTGGTTGGTATGTTAATTCTTAGATTTTCTTTCTGAAAAGCCGTTAGAACCCTTCAGAATAAATCTTTCTCTTTTACTGAGAGAACAAGTGTTAAGACAGTCTTGAAAAGTGAAAAGCTGTCTTTCTCTTGCTTTTCTTAATAATACATTTTCTGTATACAAATACTATTCTTAAGAGCTAGCATATTGGTTCCATTGTAATTTTGTGTATGAGTTCTTGCACATCATACAGCACCACTAGACACTTGGCTGTTCAGTAATTGACACATCCCTTTATGAACAATTGATTTTGATTGCCTTCTCCTTGCTTTGCAAGCACAATTTGCATAGCATGCTGTTTTCAGCTTGGAAAATTATTCAGGCTGTAATTCTGTGTTCTCTATAGCTTCTCAGCCTTTGGTTCTGGATTGTATCAATGGCTGTTACTTACACACACACACACACACACACACACACACCAAATTTATGTGCTCTTCCCACCCCAGTGACCATGAAAGACCAAGGGCCCTGTGAGAGACAAGGTCAGACAGTGGTCACACATGTAAAACAATTTTAAACCACATGGCTCCACGCGAAAGATTCTGGGGACTCAATTTTGTTAATTACCGGTATAGCTCTGTGAAGGGAAAACTACAATCCTCTGGATTCTTTGGGGAAACTGCTCATTATGTTGAATGCACAGCATGACACAGCACTCCCCCCTTAATTACAGGCATGGGGTGGCAATTGTTGGGACCATAGTGCTAGGGAGGGTAAGTTTATTCCTTCTCTTGCCCATCACACTCAAGATGGCAAGAGGTAAGCTATGAGGCTTGGCAAAACAAACAAAAAGTTTCCTATGGTGCTAGTTTTGTAGAGCAGGGGTATCAGCCTGTAGTCCACAGGCCTGATTCTGCCCAAGCATTTCCTAATAGTCACCCAGCCCAGCAATCCAATTCACCATTGGTGGCATTAGCAGCTGCCAGCTGTGGTGCTTAAAAGAACAAAGGGGAGTTGTCTTATGGGGGAAAGATTGCATATTTACAACAGCACGTGTGTTACCTGCTCACAGTCTAGCCCACTGGGGTGAGATATAATTCTAGTTAAATTATATCTACAACTTATAAATTATAATAATATAAATTAGCACATGCAAATCTGTATTGTCTTCTTTTTTTGCTGATGCTTAATGCACCCCACTTCACCTGGGACACATTGTTCTGTACCTTGCCCACATTCACTTGAAAGAAATTATGCAAGCGCTGCTGAAGTCTTGCAAAACTCTTTTCATTAAATCAATCATTTATATTGTGGAGTGGTTGGTTAAATGGCATGAAACATGTTAGGGAGGGAAGTTATTGACAGTAGACGTTTGTGGATCAAACCCATTTATTTATTTATTATTTATTTTAGTGACATTTTCATTTTCAGATTTATGCTAAAAATGAGTTGTCAAAATGGGGAGGGAGAAAAAGGCACTGAGAGTAGGTCTGGGACAGCAGAAAAGAAACAATTTAGAGCACTGGAGCTGAGGGTAAAACTGGTGTCATCCCATTTCAAGGAGAGAATTGACAGAATTTGTAATTGCAGTGACTGTAATGCAGCCACCAAAGAGACTGCCCATGTCAAGGTCATTTGTGTTTTGCTGGGATTGTCAGGTTTTGATTCATCCTCCATTGCGGTGGTATCTGACACTAGGATTGTCAACAACAATTTCATAGCAGCCTCTTGACCATTGTCATAGTATTTTATCTCTCGGTGATTCTCAGAAGTCATGTCTTGTCTAGCCAAGACAGCTTTCATACTTCAGTTCATGCTAGCGAATGATTGATATGCCACTTCTTTATTTTATCTGAGAAGCTGGTTTGCATCCAAGGTCATTTTAGGCTCCACTTTGAGGAATACTTTCCTGTTGTTTGGAGTGTGTAGATATATGTGTGTATTTGACATCAGGCCCGCTAATTTGCTGCCTGTTAAACTCCGTTCTTCATCTACTGGGGATGCTTCCAAACCATAACAAGCTTTATTTGCAACTATGTACATCAGGCAGAAGGTGACAGAAGCCCAAGGGGAGAAGGCCATTAGCTCAGTGGCAGAGCATCTGCTTTCCATGTAAAAGGTCCCAGGTTTAGCCTCCAGCATCTCCAGGCAGGGCTGGGGGGAGACATCTGTCTTTCATCCTGGAGAGCCACTGCCATTCAATGTATACTGGTATGATACAGAGAAAGATGGATGACTCACTTGACTCAGAATAAGGCCATTTCCTATGTTCCTTGAGCCCAATCACACTATTGCATTTATTACCTGACTGAGTTTTTCATGCTGCTGTTAATTTATTTAATGCTATTATTAACAGGAATGTGATGAAAAATGAAATGGAAGCATTTTGTAGAGCACTATAGAAATGATAATGTCTTCCATGTTGGAATGTATATAAAGCCTCTTTTCAAGGATGCTCCTGAGGGCAGGACTAATGGGTGGAAATTGCAATCAGGCACATTTCAGCTGAACATTAGTTACCAGATCCTTGACCCTATAATAAAATTTGTATTGTATCATTAAACATTAGGAGAAGCTTTCTAAGGGGAAGAGTTCTTTGATGGCAGGCTACTTTGGGAGGTGGTGGGCTCTCTTTTGCTGGAGTATGGAAGCAGAGGCTGATCAGCCATCTGTCAGGGATGCTGTCATTGCAAGATTCCTGCTCTAAACAGGAATAGACTAGATGTCCTTCAACATCCTTTTCAGCTCTATAATTATATGATCCATACTGTTGAAGTTTCACTGCCTTAAGCTTCTTGTTAGATTGTGTGCTCATATTTATGTATTGACTCTCTCCCCACCCCTTCATGCTTCCGGATCTGTTCTCAAACTTTAAAAAAATAATAATAATAAATTGCCAGTGCAGTTTAACAATTCTGTTCATTATGCAAGTAGCTAAGGATAATATGGACATGGAGTCTTCAGCAATCATTTATTCTAAGGTTGCATTCACAACATACATCTAAAGTGCTATGGTATCATTTTAAATAGTCATGGCTTCCCCCAAAGAATTATGGGGGCTGTAGTTTCTAAAGAACTGCCAGGAACCTTAGAAGACCTCTAATCCTCTCATAGAGCTACAATTCTCACAGTTCACTCTGTGAGGGGAATAAGGGTTTCCTAACAACTCTCATCACCCTGAACTAAACTCCCAGAATTTTCTAGGGGAAGCCATGTCTCAGTGAAGCCCGTGGTCTACTACATAGAACACAGTTTGGAAGCCCCTATTCTAAATCACTCATGATCCCTTATATCAACCTAAATGTTGTTATTATGCATGTTTACCTATCAACAGATAGAAAGCATTAATGTCAAAATGATCAAGTGCCATTTGTTTAGAAATTTAATTCTCTCCTGGTTTCAATCCAGCACCCCCTTAACACCAATTGGCTTACATTCTTCTGCAGGACTGAAAATGAGATGATAGCTTTCCAGCAATGCAGTCGTACTGTGTCTGGAGAGATCCATGCACCACAGGATAACATGTGTTTGAAACCAGCAGCATTTGAATTAAATTTCAAAACCTGCAAGGAATTCAGCTCACCCAAAGCAAAAATGATAGTTTTATTATTCCAACCTCTTGCACATGAGCGATTTGTGGCTTTTAGAGCCTGCCAATTTGCATCGACTAATCAATTGATCATAGTGATGCCACAGCCAAAGAATAGAAATTACAGACCATTAGGAAGCCTGAACAGATCTGAAAGATCTACATGTAAAAAGGCAGATCAATAGATATATTTTGAGGAAATGCAGCTCTGTAGGGGGGAAATGTATTTCTTGATAGATATTGCAAGGGGCCTTCAGTTAGAGTTACATAATGTTTCTTCCAATTTTTACTCTTTTTCATTTGGGCGATCAATTTAAATCCAACTGACGTTGGAATGTCACATTATGAAGGCAAATGTTGCTCTCAATGCCTGGCCACTACTTCTGTGCAGCGTTGCAGTGGGTGAGTAATTTGCAGAAAGAAGGGGGAAGGCATTAGGGCAGGCATCTCCAAACTTTTGCCCTCCAGATGTTTTGGACTACAATTCCCATCATCCCTGACCACTGGTCCTGTTAGCGAGGGATCATGGGAGTTGTAGGCCAAAACATCTGGAGGGCCGCAGTTTGGGGATGCCTGCATTAGGGCTTCCACTGTTCAGCTTTCTTCCTGTAACTACTGTATTTATTTTCCAGTCCCATCTCTTTTCCCCATGTGTAATTTTAGGAATGTGTGTTTGAGAAGTCTGAGAGTGACTTCTACATACATCATTTCCTAAAGGAAGTAACCTGCCTTGGGACCTCATAGTGGATGATGGGTAGTCGTTCTTATAAATAAATAAGTGGAGTGTGCATCGTTCTCCCCGTTTTGATCTCACAACAATCCTTTGAAGTAGACTAGCTCTGAGAGGTGGCTCAGGGTCACCCACTGAGCTTTATGACTGAGAGGCAATATAAATTTCTATCTGACACCTAAATCTGTTTCTGACACACACATATGCTTTAAACGTTGGGATAGGGTGGGGGAACGTTCTAAGAGTGAGGGCAGATTCTAGCCCTTCCATCCCCGGACATGCATCAGTAATGAGAGAGCCCCACTGAAAAGACTTTTTAAATCGAACTTAGCAATTGTCAGGCCTAAAAGTTATCAGTAATTTCTGTCCTTTAGCTGATACATCAGCCAAGCAATCAGTCAATCAACCAACTGATTAATGAGATATTTAAATATGGCATGTTTTAATTGGGCCTGATCCTGAAAACTATTCTAATAGATTATCTGTGTACACCTTTTGATTTTAGGCAACATGTTTAACCTTTCGTTTCAGAAGGCTAGTAGGTTGATTTTAATGTGCTGTCAATTTTTGGGGCTGGTTTGGTGGGTGTTTAAATATTGTGGTTTTTATTTTTGAAGTTTAGTTTATCGTTAACAGTTTTGTTTTGTTTTCTTCAAGTTGCCTTAGTTTCTTTTCAGCGATGCTTTTAAAATGGAGTCAGTTTACACACTCAGCGACTAGTCATCCAGGATAGGGGAGTCAAAGCAGATGTGTAGACTAGATCTGAGACTTCTGTCTCGTATCCAGGTACTCATGCAGACATTTTACTGAAATTAATGTGAATCACCAACAGACAACATGTTACAGGAGTTCAGCAAAAAACCCTGTATTTGTGTCAATCTGGGAGACTTATCAAGTCAATAACCTTGAAAATGTCATCTGATCAACTGAATATTTATATTGACTTATTGATTCCTAGAGAGGAACCTACATCCTCCCCCCTTTGCTTTCTATTGTTATTATGAAGACCAACTCTGAATTTATTGATTTATTTTATTGATGGCATGTATCCAATAAATTAAGAAAAGTTGCTATTTTGTGTCTAGAATTGCTACTGCGTGCCATATCTTCTTTGTTTCTCCTTAGGGGAAAATCAGTTTTTGTTCAGAAAAAATAATCATCATTTTTTTCTGCTTTATAAACAAATCTGTGACAGCAGGAATTGTTTTTAGAATAAAGTCATTGTTCTATATAACTAAAACCTAATGCAACTGTAGTACTGCAGAGTGATTGCTATAGAGTAGAAGGAATAAAAATGATTGGATGCAGAACAATAATTTAAATGAAAAATAATCATATTGTTACAGTGAAAGTCCTGGGAAAGGGTGTTGGTGTTGTTGTTGGAAAACTTTCATGAATAGACTCTCCAACATCTACAAAAAAAATCAAGTTAATGTGAAATCTACTTGAACAACCATAAATTCAGTAAAAGAAAGCAAATGGGGTGAAAAAAGGATATCATTGCCTGGCATAAATATCATTTCTCAATACGAGCACTGATAGGATTCCCAGGATTAATATAACATAGTAGTGTTTATTCATGGAAAGAAATTATAAGCACTCTTTGAAAGGGAAAGGGCAGTATTCTCAAAGAGTTATGGAACTTGACTGTGCTATGTTAAGGTCCCACATTCAATATCAGATATCTAATAGTTGGCTTACTAAACAACAACAACAACAATAGTTGGCTTGGAGGATGTCTCCACCAATCAATTTTTGTCAGATCTGTCAATGAAAATGCAGAAGCAGCCTCTCTCACTGACAAATCCTCAAATTCCCTGTATATAATAATAGGCCATGGGCTATAACAGTGAAGAAACAGATCCTTATCCTATGCAACCTAAAATTTTATTGTAAGGGGAGGGAATAGAGGGACGGTAGGAACCTGAAGATGGCAGGAAGCAGACCAAGAATGTGTGTTCAGTTCAATAAAGCTGCTTAGGGATGGAGTTGTAAATTTCCAGTCCATATAGCTTCTGAATGTCTCCACCCACAATTCTTTTCCACACCCACATTAATCTGCTTCCAATGAAGATTTGGGTTTTGAGGATAGATTGGAAGGTAGAGGCAGGGGTGTCACAAAGTTGTTCTGAAGGGCAACCTCAGGCCTTGGGAGCATCAAGAGGGGAAAGACAAAAGCGAACGAACTGGAGACTTCTGGACAGACAAAGGCCATGCATTACATCAAACAACTAGGAAGCAGCCAAAATGCTGTGTAACAAACCATGGAAGTTGGAGGGAGAGAAAAGTTAAGCCGTAGTTTTCCCCCTTGTGTTTTCTGCTACGCTTGATTCTAAGCTTTATTTATGTGTCTTGAGATGCATCACCTCCCTCTTATTGTATTTTATATTGACTTGTAGGAATACACAACCACCCACGCAACTCTTTTCCTTCTGTTTTGACAGAGCAGCATAAATGATCTCTGTGCCTTCAGTCTTTTAGTCCCATTTCCATTATTGGTGTTCCATTTGAGAAAAACCTTTTCTTTTTCTGGAAATTCGGTTTTGTTGTTTAGTTTGGCGCTGCTTAAGTGTGTGTGCTTCAATCCCCCTTTCAGAGGGATGAAGGGTAATAGTGGTTCTACAAAGTAGGGTTTCCGTAAGAGTCCTTGAGTGCTCCCAAAATGATTGTTGTGAAGGAGGGGGGGAATGAAGTAGTGTCCAACATGCATTAGCCTCTTTCTAATGCAAGACTCCTCTCATTGTAAGCTAATTGCTGCTAATTAGTGAACATTTCAACTTGCTATGAGATTGGGCCCTTGTACCTGGTATTAGGACTATGTCAGATATTGTTATGTATGCCATCCCAGAAATATGCACCTCAGAGATGGGGAACCAACCTGTGGCCTTCCATATGTTGATGGATTGCAATTCCTCATCAACCTTGACTGCTGACCATGTTGGTTGGGTCAATTATGGAAATTAGTGTTTTAACAACATTTGCCCTCCAACTTCCCATCCAACACCTAATACCTAGTGCAGGCATAGGCAAACTCAGCCCTCCAAATGTTTTGGGACTACAGCTCCCATCATCCCTGACCAGTGGTCCTGTTAGCTAGGGATGATGGTAGTTGTAGTCCCAAAACATCTGGAGGGCCGCGTTTGCCTATGCCTGACTGCCAAGTTGTCCCAATTCTCACAAAATACTTTGTTGCGTAATTCCAGTTATACAGGCTCATGTACCGGTCCCTCTTTATAGCGGTTTCATTTATGTATTGTGGTTTTGGATAGAGGTGAAATGCCCAAAGAGGTTAAATGTTTCCCTGGCACATTTCTATCAGTTCTTATTTTTATGTCCTGTTGTGCTTGTTCAATCTCTCATGTAGTGAATTCACTGTTTGCTTTGGCCCAAGTACATCACAATATGAATTGCTGACAGGTTGACACATATATGACATTATCAGGAGGTGTGTGAGTGAGTGAGCTTTTGATAATATTTACATATTTCATTATTTGTTGGTAATGAAAAATCCATAAACTTATTTTACAGAGCTCAAAGTAGCACTTGATACAAAAGCATTTAAAACACTTCATCAAATAAAGAAAAAACTATAAGCAAATTTCAATCCCCGTATTATGGTAAAGAAAGGAGAAAAACTACAACAGTTTAATAGCTAAGCAGCAGAACTGAAAGCCTGGCAGGACAGAAATGTGTTTACTTGGCATTGAAAGATTGAGAAAGATGTTGCCAGATGAATCCCCTTGTCAGAGAATTCCATATGTGGTGCCACTAGAGTAGACTAGTTCTATTTTGAGTGAATCTAACATGCTTAAGCATAGTTGAGCACAAGTTATTTTTCTCTGAAGCCTTCAGAGGAGCCAAATCCATTTTTCATGTTTGCCAAGTTGTATCTGTAATGTTTGACATAAAAACAACAACAACAATTGGTCTTGGAAAAATGAATAAACACCATGTTCATATGCTATTCTAGGAAGCTGTTTAGTTATTGCCCCCCCCCCAATGTAATTTTGGTGTGTTTATTCCAGTCCTCATGACACTGAATTCATAGGGATATTCACAACTGTAAGTGCACACAAAGAGAAAAAGGTAGGTCAGCACTATTAATTTTATTTATTAATTTGGACACTCAATCAAGTCACCAAATGCAACACCATCCATTGCATACTAGAATGCTAGGTTTCTATGGGTTTGTAAAAACGCCTTTAACAAACACATGGTTTGCAATTTCTTTGTTGTTCATACAATAAACTTCAATGACTTTAAACCAAAAGTAAGACATAGGCATGAAACAAGAGAAATGATCTTATTTCTTCCTTTTGCCAATTAACTTCAAAGTGCCAAATACATTTATAACAACCAGCTTTGACTATAATTACTTCTACATAAATGAAGATATTTTAAAAGCAGAGATTCTTCTAAGAAGAATAAAGAAGACATAGGATTGTAGCCATATTTCTCAGAACAGGACCTGTTCACCCTCTCCCCACTGAATACTTCTGCACTTCCAAAAGCCTCTCTTGCAGGTAAGGGAGCTCTCAAGAGAAACCTGGGGTGTGGTATGAAAGCTTGCGCTCCCACGGAGGAGCATCCAAGCCAAGGTCCATCAACATGGGCAGTTGAGCAGGCACATCACCGCATCTCTGCTTCCCTTTTGTACTTTGCATGCTGATTGCAGCATCTGGGCTTGATGAGGCTTGCAACCGCCACCTATTCCAAACCTACTCCAGCTGAGGAATCACACACTTCCTCCTAGAGCTAGCGAGCCCCACCTGGCCAGCTAGGGAGCTGAACTGTGGGCCCTTGCCTGCCTCAGGCTCCTAGAGCGTCTCTTCTGCTGCTTTCTACACCTCAGAGCCTGCTGTGTTCATGGAGATAGGGCCCACTCTGGTGATGGGTCCTGCTGCTCTGGTTCCTGTGCATTGATCCCCATCCCTTTGCCATCCTCCACCAACCTGTGAGTATTTATTTCCCTATCCCCCGCTTGCCTCAGTGTATCCCAGACCCAGCTACGCCCCTAGCTGGGATATTGTTCCTACTCCCCATCACCCTGCCAGTTCGTGACAGATATGCTGTGAGCTATATGCAGCTGAAACCTTCAAGGAAACAGCTCTGAGCATGCTTAAAGCAGATGCATGCTTCTGAACCAGACAAATGGAGTTTACAATGGCAGCACTAGTGTTATTTACTATGGCTGGATTTCTTTCATGACAATGGGAGGGAGGGGAAGCCTGCAAAACTATGGTCAAAGAACCTTCATTTCTAGTAAAATATGAATTCATCGCGTTGTTTTTCTGCCTGGAGACACATGAGATGAATATCTGGGTTATAGCAGTATATTTGGATTGGGAGTGGCTGAGTGGTCCAGAAATATCTCCGGGAGTCTTTCTTAGTTCAGATGGAATGATACCAGTGGGGAAGTGGGAAGAAAATAGTGTGGCTTTGAGATTTTTGGGATGCTGTAAAAACATATATTTTTTTAGTTTTTACATTCACTTTGTAGAGCAATGCCCAGTTTGCTTTAATGGACAGCTATTTATTTGTCCCTCTACATCAAACGTTTACATAATCAGACATCAGTGTGATGACAATGCAATGAATCCATTTATAAAAGCTTCTGAGTGTTTCATTGGAGGTCAATTTGCTATTGTAGAGTATACATTTTAAGGGAGAGTTAGTACAGAAAAATAATATTTCATGCTATCAGTATTTTCCAAAATCTTAATGGCATTATTTCTATAAAAGCTCACTTCCCATTCTTTTATTAATCTCAAGTATTTATTTTACTGGAAACTCTCCTATTGCTACCTAGAAGTCTATGTTTTGTAGGACACAACCATATTTTGCACAGCAAGACCCTCCTTCATTCCAAATGGTCAACTTCAGGATTGCTATCCCATACAATTTTTTGTCACCTTTTGCAATTTCTGTATTACCAATTAGCTAATAGAGACATTCCATTTGTGCATAAAATCCATTGTTTGAATCCTTCCATTGTTGAAATCTTTCTTCTCCCATTTGCCATATTTACCTGATACCTAATAATTCAGGATAAATATGCCTACGCATGTTCTTAAACTGGTCCATTTTCCTCCTTTGAATTCCTAATTTGGCTCTTGATTTAGCTCAGCTGAAATGCCCCACCCCACTCCATTTTCTCTACCCCAGTGAAATGGATGGATGAAAACAAAGATGGAACAAAAAGACTACCTTCCTGGCAGTGGTGGCAGTGCCTTTTCTTAAACCCATCATGGGGGGTGGGGGGTGGGGTGAGAATTGCCCCAAATCTCAATTGAAAGGGCACTATAGCTGTTCCCACACATATTCAACAAATTGCAATCTGTGCCCCACAAATAACTGGCTTCTGCACTTGTAGGCTATGTACGCAGTAGTTGAGTGATACAAATGGCAATTGTGCCCACTCTTCCACACAAACAAGACAGACAGTTGGCTGGGGAGGAGGCGGTGAGAGATAAGCTGACTACCGAAACTTAAAACTGTTGTTAGGGAACATTTGGCTGATCCCTACAATTTACCCCTCAACACTTCAAACTTTACATCCTGGTATTTTACCAAATGTATCAAATATTAATAACTCATTCTGAAGTGATGTCAATATATCTTGACAGCTAATCATTGAATAATCTGTGCACAAATATTTTTTTATTTCCTTTCCTTCACTTGGAACACTTGAAAAGCCTTGTCCAGTTCTAGGGTAGTGGGTGAGCAATCACGCATTCCTACTTGGTTCTCACCTCTATAATTTTTTATTATGGTTGTTGTATTAAAAATGTGCATACAAGCTCTGCTGAAATGAAGCAGCTTTATGAAGAATGCCAGATTTGCAGTAATGGCTTGTTTGGCTGTAGAATTGTTATCTCTACATTCAATATACTTATGCTTCATGTATACTACAGTCATACCTAGGTTTAAGCACACTTCAGTTTGAGTACTTTCAGTTTAAGTACTCCGTGGACCCGTCTGGAATGGATTAATCCACTTTCCATTACTTTCAATGGGAAAGTTCGCTTCAGGTTAAGTACAGACTTCCGGAACCAATTGTGTACTTAAACCTAAACCGAGGTACCACTGTATTGACTTTGACTGTGCCTTCCCTTCCCTTCTTCCAATAGCAGTAGAGACCTGGATATTGTTTTTACCCTAGCTGTTTTTAAATACAGTATATACCTGACAAATGGCAGAACATTAGGTTCATCATTCTCAAGTAATGCTATGACAAGTGTTTGTTGTGACAACTTAATTTTTTCTAACTTAAGAAGGTTACATTTTATAGATACAGTTTGGAAAACACCAAAATGGATTGAATACCCACAAATTCCTTTAGAATACATGATTTGCTAACTTACACTCAAGGGCTTGAATGCTCAGATAGAGTTTGGAGGTTTCTAACTAGGCTATTTTAAAATATTCCTGTTCTGAACTCAATCTAATCTCCGGAGAAAACAGGGCCTAAAGCAAAACCTTCCTAGAAGATGCTAACCATTTGATAGGACCATACGGGGAAAGCGTCCAGGGGCTGATAGGTAACAACCAGCACATTCAGTGAATACCATAAGTGAACCTGCAGCTAGTGTAGAAAGCATGGAATTGGTGTAATATCTCCTGCCCTGTAACTGACAGCAGGTGCACCACCTGAAATGTCTTAGCTATCTTCAAAGAGCTGCCTTGCAACATCACAGCAATCAATCTGACTGTGTATATACAGCGTTGCGTATTAATTTCAACAACTCTTCAGCCTCGTGGTAGCAATTGTTATTGCCAGAGATAGTGGAAGTAACAATATTTGTGTCCCTTGGTCTTACTTAAAAATAGTTACGTAAGCTAAGTAAATATTCTATTTACTTAAAAATAGAATATTAATATCCACCAATAATTGTTGCTTACCTTTTGTAGACTAAGGGTGTTATCAGACTTTATTGCTGCAACATGAATAGAGGGCTACATCTGCCAGAGGCAGTCTTGCCAGACAGTAGGGTTTTTTCTAAGTCTCCCCACCCCCCCACCCCCGCAGCCCATGTTCAAAAGAATTCAATATCAAAATACTATTCAGCAAACAGCAGGTGGCTGATAAAGCATTTAGTACAATCCTTTGTCTTTCTGTTCCTCACTGTTGCGTTTTATGGCTTTTATCCTGAAAAAAAAAAGTATACATTGTGTTGAATGCATCTTGTTATGATTCCCCCCCCCCCAAGTTTGCTATATATGTGAAACCAGATGGTTTGGATATTTTTAATTGAAGCATATAAATAATGTAGCAGAAATCTGTTATCCTCATACCCTTAAGGTATCAGGTGTTTCTCATCTTCTCCTGTGGAATGTGATATTCCATGGAGAGTGGTGAAAATAGAGGAAAGCGAGCATTACAGCAGCACTTGAATATAGTTACAACCCTCTTTATCTATATATCCAGGGAAGCATATGAGCTACTTGCATCATCAGATGCACATAACAAATGGAGTGGCACTTGCAAGGGGTGGCATTGAAGTATTGCATCGAAGCAGAAGAAATTCAGCTCTTTTTTTTCCTCCTTTTTTGCATTGTTCTCTGCTCTAACTCTCCCTGTCCTAAAAATCTTGGGTGAGTGACAATATTGTAAAAACAAATGGGGGCGGATAGTATGTTTCAGGAATGATCTACAGTACAATTCTATACATGTCTGCAAAGCTGCATATATTAACAGAAATGTACATGAGAATTCATACAATTCTTGGTGCAGATTTTTTTGTTTTTAGTACAAACTAAAGCAGAAGAGGGAATAACTGGACTTGGGTTGGAAGAGTGAGAAACTGAGATAAACCAAAACTGACAGATACATCCATTGCTCCGTGGGAGTCACTTCCACTTAACACAGCAGGAGTTAATTCTGATTCGTACTTAGGAAAGCATCACATAATGAGAAGTTGAAGGTTGTGGAACACACTGGTGGAATAAGGATCTAACTAGTAAGTTGTTAACCCGGCACTAATGCCCCCAAATATGTGGTTGTCATGAGCAAGCCAGCAGTAAATCACACAAAGTGAAGTTAACTCTTTATTAGGGAAAAATGAGAATCTGCACTGGATTGCCAGGCTTAATGAGCTCAACAACTCTTCTTCTTCTTCTTCTTCTTCTTCTTCTTCTTCTTCTTCTTCTTCTTCTTCTTCTTCTTCTAAATAATTTTTATTAGGTTTTTAATAATTTTATACATATAAAACATAACCTTTTCAAACATTCAAATACAAGGTTCTTTTGAACCTTCGGACCTCCTTCCCTCCCTCCATGGGGTTTTCCCAAGCAATCTGAGACTGTGTCTGCATGACACTAATTTATCCCCATCTTTCTTAATGCCTCTCCTGGTTCTGGGAGACCAGGGGAGAGGTGAGTTTGTCACAGCAGGAGGAATAGACAACCATACTTCTTCACCAGCCTGACACATCTTTGCCTCCCTCATGCAACTCTTCTGCTTCAGCTTCTGATTCTGGACTTCTCTCTGCCACAGGCTCTCCCTGCTCACCAAACCTAATTTCCTATTGCTTCTGGCACCCATTCCTCCAAGTCTTCTTCCTCTGACTATCATCATCCCACCACCAATCCCCAGAGTCTGAGCCTTCTTCCCTTCGGAGTTCCCCAGCTGGTTCCTCCCACCGTTCCTCTGCATTCTACCAGTCGCAGACAGCTGTATTATATATTACATGGGTTTTCTGCTTGGAAACAATGAATTGGGATTTTTTGGCAGGGGGAAAATAAAATTCTGGCCAGTCACAGGAATGGAGTGGGTCCTGGAAACTCACATCTTGGGTGTCATTGACAGCATTTTCTCCTCCTCTCTTCTGTTGTTTCTTTTTTGTTGCAGTTTTCACAGTGGAGGAAACTGTAAAGCTTTTATTTTGACAGCTCAGACTCACTTTTGTTTCACTCATAGTCTAGTACAGTCATACCTCATGTTGCGTCCGCTGCGGGTTGCGTTTTTCCAGGTTATGAACATGGCGGACCCGGAAGTGTTTACTTCCGGATTTTGCCGCATGCGCATGCGCAAAAGTGTTTTTTGCACTTCACGCATGCGCAGAAGCACTTTTTCACGCTTTCGCCCATGCACAAAAGCGCCGCTCAGGTTGCAGACTTTTCGGGGTGTGGAATCTCTGGCCCTGGGGACTAATTAGACCCAGCAGGTCTCCCCATTTTTTGGCCAAGCCATGCCCACCTGTTTTACATATATATGACAACAGATGCAGGACGGGTAAATTCATTGTCACTTCAGGTGATTGACAGGTGGACAGCCTCACCCATCTGTCAGACTGGACCCACTGGAAGTGAGGGAAATAACAATCTGGTCTGCTGCCTGGATCCAGGTCCCAACCCCACCCTTGCCCCATTGTGGAGTGGGGACAATAGTGACCACCACACTGACATGTAATGTTGCTACATCTAGTGGCAACAGCAAAAAAAAATAGCAGGGAAGGATGGAGATATGAGAACATTGTAACAGTGAGATGCCAAAAAAGAATTTTGGCAAAAAATAAAAATAAATCAAAGTTTCCCTCAATGGGATGGCAAATTTTGAGAGAGATTTTGCAAAAATCTTGTGACCGCAGCCCAAAATCTTTTGACTTGATGATCCTCTGAATAAGAAGCATTTCAAAGGTAGGAGTTCAAAAAGCCTTTTAGAATATGCTCCTTCCATGTGGCTTAAGCCTAGTCTCATTTAGCATTGTGCACAAAACTGTTCTGTTTCAATTTTAAAAAAAGGTTTAAGTGTGTGAACTATCATCCTTGTAAGCAGAATGAGCAAAATATGATACTCACGCCATGTTCCACCCTGGTTGCTTGTGTTGGTTTCAGAATGTGCACCAAGCTCATAAAAAATTGTGTAGTAGCTGAAAAATGCAGCATCTTTAATTACATAAATATTTTATATTTGGGTAGATACTGTACCGGGCAGTTGGAAGAAGATGTGGAAACATCATTTGTACAGCACACTTTAGTTTCAAATCAATTCACTTTCCTCTCATGTGTAAAATAGATCTTGCCGTTTTATGGAGTTCTGTTTGTCTGGCTCCATGATAAAATTCCAGACTGGTGCTGTGTTGTCTGTGTCTCTTCCTTCTCTGCATTTCAGGAACATTTACTTGCTCATTATTCCTGCAGCAAATTGTTACATCTCAATGATCTTGTTAGTATTCCTTTTCATAGTTAAAGCAACAGTGGTATATAGGCCATGTACAAGAATTTCAACAAACTGAAATCAAGACTGTCTAGAAAACATCTATTTATGATTTAGTCTTCAATATTCAGTAGAAACATTTTGTCTATTAAAAACACACCACCTTTTATACTCCCACTTTTATGGACTAAGTTTTTTTACATGAAAGGTTTTATGATAAGAGTACAAGACATTATCTTTGGGAACTGTCATTCTTGGTTTCATATAGGAACACAGCAAATAAACCTTTAATAGTTACTGGTCCGAAAAATGCCGGATTGATTATTCTTGAACCTCATAGGCCTAATCAGTATTAATTTGTTGAGCATAGTGACGTCAATGTTACTAACAGTCACTCTAGATTATTAATTTATGAATATGCTGTAACAAAAACAGGATGCTGAAAATCAAAGCAGTTGCACTATGTTATTGACAAAAAGCAAAATTCTTCAAGGATGGGAAGCTAATATACTGAACTAGCTGAGGGTCGGACATGAGGAATGTTGAATATTACATTGTGATATCACAAAAAGATCAATTTGCTGTTGAAATGCCAATATGTTATTAAAGAGAGGAGTTGTTTAATGTTGCTTTGCAAGAGTAACTTTATATCCAAAGGATATCAAATGATTTCCTGCTATTTCACTTGTTTACACATGGTCATGCATTGTTTAGAAACAGTATTAATAAAAAAAAGTTAATTTGCTCAAAAAATGCATTTGAGGAGTGCAAAAAAGGGGATATGAAGACAAGCAGTTACTGATCCTGTGTTCATGACTTTAAGAAATTATGTTTTTCCACAGCCTTCCATTGGGATGTCTGCTAGTGGCATGCAAATGCTGTAGTGTCCACAAACAAGCATTCTGAGATAGGCAGTGATTTTGGAATCTTGCACTAGTGTTTGAAATGTATCTAATGCTGTTCTTTTAGAAGTGTTTGGACTTTCACTGATGTACTCCAAGTAAAGTTAGTAGAAGCACGCAACTTCAAATGATCAATAGATAATCCCTATGGTTATATAAATATAAGCAGTTTTAATAATGACTTCAGGTAGGATGTAGAGTTGGGTCTGGAAATTCATGAAGGTTTCCCCCCCCCCCCCATCTTCTCCTCCCTGAAAGGTCTATCCAGAGAGTCAGGGGACCCTTCTAAACAGCATGGACTCTAGCACTCAGAGTATTTGGGGCTGATGAATCAATCAATATTGGGCAAAGACACCTCACAGACACACACAGCATACACCACATGGTTCAATATTGTCCTCTTTTTCTTCTGGAGAAAATTGGGGGGCTAAAAGGGGGTGGGGAGGAAAGGAAGAGGGCCTTTTTCTGAAAACATATTATCTATTCAAAGTTCTCAGGAATCAAACCAGAATTTGTTATAAGAGTTTTTCTTCTACCATGGTCCCCCATTTGTGGAATGCTTTCCCCCTGGAGGCTCGCCTGGTGTCTTCATTGCATATCCTTAGGCACCAGGCAAAAACCTTCCTCTTCAACCCTGCCTTTGGCTGATTAAACAATCTATGACCTTTAGATATGGCAGGTTTGGGGGGTTTTTTTGCTATTGTTTTAGCATTACGTTATGTATTTTGTGGTTTTATACTTTAAACCACCCTATGATCTTCAGATGAAAACCAGTATATAAATTTAATAAATAATTAAGATAAGCAAACATGCACTTTGTAGAAATGAACCAAACCCGCCCCGCCCCCGTTCTTGCATTGATTTTTTGTTGTTCTTTCTCAGCATCATTGCTTGATGTGTGGCAACCTCGCAGCTCAAATGAGGTTTCTAGGAGTGCCAAGGGGAAAGCGAATGGAAATAAAGAGAGCCATTAAATGGGGAGGTCAATTTTGCAAGGCCTAGGGGAAAAGGCATTAAGTTCCTCCTTTGGGGGGGGGGAATGTTATTAGAAGCTTCCAGAATACTCTACACCAATTTAATTAATGCACCCAAATTACTTGATCCCTTACTTGCATGGAAGAGCAGCAATCAGTATAGTTTGGCATTTCAAGGGTAACTGCAGAGCTGTATTTTTAAAATCTATATTGAGTGCAAAATATAATGAAAACTCTGCTCATAAGTGTCACTTTCGTGTCCGTGGGAGGAGAGAATTCTGTGGAACATAATTTTTTACCATGGAATGCACCGTTTCGCATTAGCACACAAAATAGCATTAGTAAATGTAAAAAAATGGAGCATTTCCCACACTTGGCCATGAGTAAAATGAAAGGAGTCTATTAAATGTATTGGCTTAATGTTATCAGAGAGTAGGGGAAACTATGGAAAGTTGAGGGAGGGAGGTGGGGAAACAAATTAGTACTTTCCATTCATGTCATTACATGTTGACCTTGTATGTAATGTCTCTTCCTGTTCGCGCTACCAAGTTGGTTAAAGGTAAAGGTAAAGGGACCCCTGACCATTAGGTCCAGTCGTGACCGACTCTGGGGTTGCGCGCTCATCTCGCATTATTGGCCGAGGGAGCCGGCGTACAGCTTCCAGGTCATGTGGCCAGCATGACAAAGCCACTTCTGGCGAACCAGAGCAGCACATGGAAACGCCGTTTACCTTCCCGCTGTAGTGGTTGCTATTTATCTACTTGCATTTTGACGTGCTTTCGAACTGCTAGGTTGGCATTACCAAGTTGGTTAATGCATACTAAAAGTTTATTTATTTATTTTTCTCTTTGGGGCGTTTATTGCAATAGTTCCAAATCCTATTTTTTTAAAAAGTAACAATCAAAAATCCTTTTGGTTTAAAATGTTGGTTTAAATGCTTTCCATGTTCCCTCAAGTTCCAAAATGTGGAGCCATTACACCTGCTGTTAAAGGCTGCGTTCTAAAACCATTTCTCATGGGAAGGCATATGCTATCATCCTACCTCATGCTTCCCATTCCATACCACATGAAGCAGTTGTACCCTCATTGTTTTCACAGTATTCCTGAAGTTCAGCTCCCATCTTTTAGTTTGGTTTTCTTAATTTTATTGTTCAGAAGTGAAACACTTATGAACATCACGAACCAGAGGTTTTAACCCCATCCATTAACTGCATAGCCAAAGATTCTAGAGCATGACCTGAAACAGCAGTTGTATCAATGTAACATGTAAAATGTATGTAACAGCAGAAGTACAAGCATGTGCCAAATTATCTGAATTGTTCCAATATGGTAGTTTGACATCTTTCTGTTTACACAGCTCTGCTCTTAATGAAATGTCAACTCAAGTGCAATCTATGTATTTATGGTTTGTTTGTTTCTATTATCTGTCCTTAGCCTTTAGGACAAAGTAGGATGTCTGTTTAAGTAAATGGGGAACTCCAGACCAGTTTATAAATTTCAGTCATATATCATGTTTTATTGCTTTTTTTAATAAAAAAAATCAGGATGGCAGCAATATTAATAGAGGATGAGCAGATGGCATTGCCTAGTGAAATGCCTTCACACAAGATGATGTCGTTCTACATGTGCCTACTAATAATTAGTAATTTTGAATGTAATGCATCTCTCACTTTACGTGACTTGCTCTAGAATATGGTATGTTTGGATACATTCAGATGGAAAATATTCTGTCAATTTTATCACATAAAATGACAAATTTCCAAATGTTTTGTCTGAGTGGGATTCCTTCCCTGCTGCCTGCCAATAGTAAGACATACCACTTTTCATGACATGGGGATATTAAGACACTTTCAAGTGACTATATCTTGGGTAATAAAGGACATTCCTGCTACCAATAAATCCCAATAAGCTGCCACCCTGTACATTTACTAGAGAGTAAACCTGGTTGGTGGGTTTACTCCTGAATAAACATGAAGCTTGGAGTCAGCATAGGGCATACTGGGGCAAGTGGCAAAGGCTCAGCGGCTGTCAAGGAGCTGCAGGCCATGCATGTGAACTTCCTGGCCTTATCACCTTGCAGTTTCCATCAGCACAGCTGCCATCATTGTGAGGAAACCAAGAGCATCAATGCAGTACAGGGGTTAGCGTTGAACAAGGACCTGGCAGAGTTGGGTTTAAATCCCCAATCAGCCATAAAGGTCTCTGAGTAACTTTGGGTCAGTCACTCTCTCATGCACATGATTGTTGGCAGGCTGAAATGAAGAGAGGGAGAACTATGTCCACCATTTTTAACTCCTTGGAGTTATATATAAATGTATATAAATGTAATGATCTATAAAATAAAAAGCAGCCTGCTTGTTCCAAGCCAAAACATCATTCTCTCCCCCAACAGTCTGGTGTTGCATGGGAATGGGTAGGAAGAGTGACTAATACTCACCTGTAAATCTCCCCCTCCTCCCTGAACCCCCCCTAACTGTGCTGGTGGTTTTTTGTAAGCATCTGAGAATAATAGCAGAGAGAGGGTAGGGAGCTTGGCTAAGCCAGGCATGCACAACCCACTAGACCAGGCAGCCCCAAACTGCGGCCCTCCAGATGTTTTGGCCTACAACTCCCATGATCCCTAGCTAACAGGACCAGTGGTCGGGGAAGATGGAAATTGTAGTCCAAAACATCTGGAGGGCCGAAGTTTGGGGATGCCTGCACTAGACTGAGAACACATTCTGTCAGTCATGTATCCTGCCAGTGCTTGACTAGAAGCTAAGATGTCAAGAGCATCAGACCAGTTCTTATGCTAACAGGGTCCCCTAATCCTTAGTTATCATGCTCAGATTTACCCTCACAGTTGTTGCCTCAAAACCATTTAATCTATTCTGCAGCAGCTGGAAGTGCCAGCAATATTGTGCAAGTGTTGGGTAATGGTGTTGGCTGTGCAAAACTTAATTGCAAAATTATTAATGTGCTCTAAGTTGCAAATTACTGCTGACATGAAAGAAAGCCCAATACTGATTATTTGTTCAGCTGACTTGGCATGTGGTGCTGTATAACTATATATATATATATTTACTCAGGGAACAAAGTTCTAATAATAAGAAATGACTTCTGTTCTTACTATGTAGGAACAATACCAGAGCAGCTGATTAATTAGTGAGCAATGTATTTATGAGCGAATTTCTGAGAGGCTAACGAAAGACTAATAGCAATGTGTCGAAAATGATGTGTAATTGGGGAGGGTTCTCTTTTAAAAACAACAACGACGCTTGGCCTTGTTTTAAATTATGCCCTTGTAGTTCCCTAAATTAATATTGATTTATACATCTTGATGCCTGGGATTTTGCGAGATAGCATTTGTAAGAAAAAACACAACTTTGTTTTGTGGGCTGAGGAAAGCAGAACCAAGTAGCTTAAGCACTGTATTTACACAGCAATATATTCTTAGGTTATAATGTCATTTATGCAGCAAAAGGAAAGAGAAGGCAGAGCAGTTTGCAAGCACATGTTGAATATGGGTAAGTTCTTTTTTTATTTAATGTCAATGTCACTCTACTCAGCAGTGAGAAGCATGCAAGCAAATGAAACAAACGCAGCATACAGTCAAATGCTAAAATAAGTGCTACAGTCAAACTTCCATTATATATGTGATCATATCTGATGTGAAGCACGGACTGATCCTGTAATCCTAATTGTAACGAACTACTGTTGGCGTGTGCTCATCCATTAGTGTCTCCTTGTGCTTCTGCTGTGGCACATTCTGTCGGTGAATTTGCACTGTTCAGGTGGGGAACAGTCAGTAGCTTAGCAGTACAGTGGTACCTTGGGTTAGAGATGCTTCAGGTTACAGACGCTTCAGGTTACAGACTCCGCTAACCCAGAAATAGTACCTCGGATTAAGAACTTTGCTTCAGGATGAGAACAGAAATCGTACGGCGCCGGCAGAAGGCCCCATTAGCTAAAGTGGTACCTCAGGTTAAGAACAGTTTCAGGTTAAGATCGGACCTCCAGAACGAGTTAAGTTCTTAACCCGAGGTACCACTGTATAGCATCTGCTTTGCATGCAAAAGGTTCAAGGTTCAGTCCTCAGCATCTCCAGGTGGGTTGGGACAGAAACCTAGTCAGTTTTTAGACAATACACAGCTAGATGGATAAATGGTCAGAATCTGTATAAAGCAGCTTCTTATGTCCTAGGTAGCTTTCATTCTGCTTAGAAGGTTGCAAACTCTCCTTCGTTGGAGGTTTTTAAGCAGAGGTTATGTGGCCATCTGTCGTGAATGCTTTAGCTGAGATTCCTGCTCTCCATAGTCACTTGAGCCCTTTAGGTATAAGGGACTTGAAAGGAGCTCTCTTCACAGAGATGGGGATATTATGTTGAAAATCTATGAACATCTACGATTGTATGGCTTTATCCAAATCAAATAACACATTCCTTGGTGGTGGGTAGTTTTGGGGGGGGGGTTGTAGTCTTTCTGAGGTACCCAGAATTAAAACTGGTTGCAGCCTTGCATTTGGACATGATGAAATTGATTGCTTATCTTTTGGTCTCCTGACAAATGACAAATTTCTTCATGTAGCCGGTTCAATGGCTTAGATTCATAGCAAATTTATTGTCACTAATGTTTATTATTAGGCTGACCATTCAATGAAGATGTAGATTAAGATGGGTGGTTTTGGTAGTGCATCATTGCTGATTTTATCCATAATTGTAATTATTTTATTTTAATTAATCTTGAAGCCACAGTTATTACCTTGGGGGAATATTTGGTCCTGTTTGAATAATAATAATAATAATAATAATAATAATAATAATAATAATAATAATAATAATAATAATTTTATGCCCCGGTCATCTGGCTGGGTTTCCCCAGCCACTCTGGGCGGCTCTCAACTGAATATTAAAAACACAATACAGCATTAAACTTTAAAAGCTTCCTTAAACAGGGCTGCCTTCAGATGTCTTTTAAAAGTAAGAGAGTTTATTTTATACCTTTAGGTACAAGGGACTTGAAAGGAGCTCCCTGTACAGAGATGAGGATATTATGTTGAAAATCTTAGAAAGTCTACTCAAAAGTAACTCCAGCTGAGATCAACAGGTCTTACTTCCAAGGAAGGGCATATAGGATGGCAACCTTAGTATCCCTAGCAGATTAGCCACATACAAACCACAATCAAGCAAGTTGCCCTGCTTCAAGCGCCGGCAGGGCAACTAATTCACCATTGAAAACAAATCCAGATGGCTCAAACAAGTTAAGGGGAGGGAACAGTAGGAAAGCATTAAGGTATTTTAACTATACATGTTCATGTTAAGGATTTTTTGACAACCACAAACAGCAATATATTTTAACACGCACAAACTTTTAGACATCTTAAACAATGTGAAACCATTGCAATATATTTCTGGGGAGAGAAAGAGATGTCTAAACAAGAAGTTATCTAATTTATGGTTCTGGTCTGACTCCTATTTACAACACATTTGCAGTTCTTCACTTATGTTTTGCTCCCTTCCAAAATCTTGGCAATGTTCTCTTTTTCAGAGTACTGACAGTATCTCAGAGTAGTATTTGCACAACTGAGCCCTCCTGCAAGGAGGTGGCTGGAGTATATTAGCCTACCATTCGTCTTGTATTTTCTCATTTTTCAGGGAAGTGTACAGCTGTAGAAATATTCAAAAGGCCTACCCTATTATTAGGGCGGTGTACAAATATTAAAAACACAATACAGAACATCAGTGATGAACACAAAATAAAAACATAACATAAAACATAATGACAGACAACCTAATAAAAAATAGTTATCATAATAAAAGTCCACTCTCCCACATATTCACTGACCATAGGTAATTTAATAGCTATAGGCCTAGGTAAAGAGGAATGTTTTTGCCTGGTGCCTAAAGACATGTAGTGATGGTACCAGGTGAGCCTCTCTGGGAAGATTATTCAAAAATTGGGGAGCCACCACAGAAAAGGCCCGTTCTCTTGTTGCCACCCTGTTACACCGTTACTATATAATACTGGGACTTAGGGATTGGAAAGGGCCAGTCAAAAATGGATAATACATGGATATGCCAAGAATTGAGCCTGGGACCCATGGGGAAGCTTTGGCTTTCTAGATGTCACTGAACTAAAACTTCCATGCCTTCTAGGGCTAATGGGAGCTGTTGTTCAGAAATAGGTAGATGGCCAAAGGTTCCCACACCTGTTCTATATGATATATGGTACTGCCCATAGTAAATGACCTTTGTTCCAGTCGCAGACGACTCTGGGGTTGTGGTGCTAATCTTGCTCTATAGGTCAAGGGAGCCGGCATTTGTCTGCAGAAAGCTTCTGGGTCATGTGGCCAGCATGACTTAGCTGCTTCTGGCAAACCAGAGCAGCGCACGGAAACACCATTTACCTTCCTGCCAGAGCGGTACCTATTTATCTACTTGTACTTTGACATGCTTTCAAACTGCTAGGTAGGCAGGAGCTGGGACCAAACAATGGGAGCTCACCCCGTCACGGGGATTCGAACCGCCGACCTACTGATTTTTGAATTTATGTCCATCCACATGCCTTTCTGGAGTTGTTCTCCTAGTTGTGTCCATTTAAGAACTAAGTTCAATACCAAAATAGTCGTGTGTTGGGCTGAGGTGGGGGTCGCCTTGGTCTATATATTCTCATTATTCATACTTCTAGTCTATTTAAGTGCCACTCTTGACTGTTTTTGTCTTGTTTTGGGAACTTGGAGCAGATTAGAGGTTCTCCTTACTTTGCTACTCTCCAGTCTGCTTCCCTGAGGTGACGAAGGTGGTCTCAGATATGATCAGGATTTTCATGATAATTGTCTGAGAAACGTTGGCTTCAATGCTAGGGTGGCTTGGGACCAGGTTATTGCCATTGTGACATTCAAGGGGGCTGTCCAAACATGTTATTGGACTCTGGATCTCATTTCCCCAACTGGATAGGAAAGCGGTCTGAAAGTGGAGGATTCTGTTATCATGACCAGATCACTTCCTGTTGAGATCTAGGTTAGTGGTAGAGGACTTGCTTTGCATGCAGGAGGTCCCAGATATCACACCTTAGCATCTTCTTGTAAAACAGTTCAGAAAGTAGGGACATACTGTATTTCCACTGGAGGCAGCCTTGCTCAAACTGTTGCCCTCCATATGTTCTGTATTCAAATCCCATTAGCCCCAACTTGCATGTCCAGTAGCTGTGTATTTTTGGAATTGTAGTCAAAAACATCTGGAGGGCACCAGGTAGGGGAGGACTGACCTAAGGCTTTGAAGAGCTTTGCAGTCAGGCACTTGCAGCTGGTACTGGGCAAGCCATTATGGTGTGACCTCAGAGAAAAAACAACTCTTGATGGGCACCAGAAGTGTGGAAATAATTCTCTCATACACCTCACAGATAGCTGAATATGTGGGATTGTTTGGGAGTAGGGAAAGGATTTGTAATTTATTTTCATTTCTGCCTCGTTTATTGTTCATGCAATGCCTAGAGCATAACTTTGTTATAATGGAAGAAATGCATTCATTCACCATTCAAAGTGGCATCAACAAAGCAAGAGTTTATCATTGTTAACACTTTTAAAGAAGAAAATAATAGAAAAGATTGTTAAAATTGGATGTAAATTGCATGGATGTTTCTCCTTTTCTATTTTTTGCTGGTTACAAAATGTATGCTTTGACTAGAACCAAGTTTGTTCAGAATCTGTGGAACTTGATTTCCAGCAAACGTGTTTAGGATCAGAGTACTACTGCGAAAAGATTGACATGGCAAGGTTTAGAGGGTAATTGTTTTGCATCAAAAATGTAATAAGTTTGTACCCTTTGGCGATATGCTCAGCCAAGGTTCATCTGTTATAAAAATCTTAATTTTTGTGAACACTGGAAAGCCAATTCATGCCCTTAGAATGGCTAGTTAAGAAGATAAATATCTAATTAAACAAGCAGTGTTATCTACTTCAAGCAATAACTTCAGTCATGGGTGAATATATAAAATAAAAGTTTTCAAACCATCTTTATTAAAAAAATTTAAAAAAATATGAAGACATATGGGGAAATAGCCAAGGTTGCTGCTTTGAATTTCATTTTAGGAAAAAGCCAAATATTTAACAGACAGAGATCTGGGACTTGCTTTTAATTTCCCTGAGAGATTATTTTTCTTCATTTCATTCTCCTCCTTGGACCGTGATGGGGGAAGATGCCTACACATCAGGGAAAACCCCTTTCTTCTAACATTAGGTTTTTTGCTTGGATATATTTTTGTATGGAAGTGTGAGGGTCCCCCCAGCTGTAGTCTAAAATGCTACATCTAAGAAAAGGTTTGCCACATCACTGGCTACTAGGCCCTAAGTCTTACCAGGGATGAGAAATATGTGGCATTCCAGATGTTTTTGGATTCCAACTCTTATGAATTCCAACCTGCATGGCCAATGATAAGGGGTGATGGGAGGGCAACAGTTTCCCTATCTCTTTTTGGAAACTATATCTATTATTGTGAAAGTTGCAGGTGGAAGAGGCAATTTTCCTGTCAGACCCACCTACTCCACACACACATAAAAGTCAAGTGAACACAGAGCATGCTTTGCTCCTGGCTTACAATTTGTATCAGTGGTGGTTTCTCTGTAGGACTCAGTCAGTAGTTCTTATCTGCTACGCAGTAACAAACAGGGCAATCTAACAGCCTTTGATGTAAATACCAACTCAGTGACACACTGGTGCAAGGGCTGTTGGATCCTCCTCTATCGATTCTTGCTGCCTCATCAAGCTTGTGTTACCAAAATGGGTGCATCTGGAACACCAGGCTTCTCTAATATTCACCAAGTTTGCCTGGCTGGTGGCTTAAACTGGTCCATTTTACACTGTAGGCAATAGAGCCTGCAGTACAGATTTTCTTTACTGGCTGCTGTTAGCTCACAGAAGAGTCAGGAAATGTCTCCAGCTACAGCACTCCTCTGCCATTGGGTGCCTTCGTGCTCAGCCCACCAGTCCTTGAGCTGCTAAGTTCTTGCTGTGATGTTTCACTGTTAATTTTCTAAACTCAGAGAGCTTTATCAGGACAGGCCCAGACTCTTTCTTCACAATGCCTGTAGATTACTTGGTCTTTCTTCTCTCCATTTACAGCAGCTGCTGTACAAGTTCCATAGTATATCAGTCCATAACATTTTTATTGCTACTGTATTTAATATGGTGGTTCAAACATGATAATGTGTGAAACTGAGGCCTATCCAGCATCTACATGTTGCTAGCCTTGACTTGAAGCAAGCAGTTCTTGCACCACAAGTTTTCCGAAGTGTTGCTTGTGGTTAAAGGTTAAAAGAAATAATTGGATATTATCAACACTATATATAATACAGCACAGAAATGGATTAAAGGAGGTCACTTCTGTCTTCCAAGATTCCCACTGGTGCATTTGAGGGGCACAGGAATACTGTGTGAACAAAGTCAGGGTTATTTTTATACTCCATATTCCAGTGGATTGGAAATATAAAATATGTATTGCTCATCACTACTCTTCAGTTTGGTCTCTAGTGGGCTGAAGATTCCAATCATGCCTTTCACTGAGCTGACTTTGAACCGTTGTTTTTAAAAGGCACTCTCACATAGCATTCATAATTAAATGTTCCTTAATATGATCATCAAAATAGATCAACCTATGATGTGTTTAGCATTCATTTGAAATGCATCCTTATCTTTGCTGTGCCCTGAGTGAGACACTTCTTTGCTAATTTATAGATTGCATTGACTTACTCAGAGCACCCTAAACAGCTTGAAATGCAGCAGTTCTTAATAAATTGATACCATAGAAAGTGGCAATTAAGTGAACAGTATTTTACTTGGAGTTCTAATGTGCACATATATATCAAAATATTTAAATTTGCCTTTTTTAAAAAATAAAGCCAGATGGTTATGATTTTGGCTGTCTTTCTGACTTAGATAATGGTTTCAATTTTAGCATAATTTTCTAAGATACAAGATCCAACTAAATCCAATTGTGTAATCAATAAAAAATATGCTTTAGTAAACAAGTGAGGTCAGTGATATCCATTTAATTACACTGCTTCCCCTATACATAAGGAAAGAAGGAATATGAATGAAGTGGTGGCTCTTAAACAAATGTTGAGCACATTCAAGATTGCAAAAAAATGTTTGTTTTTAGCTGTAAATTGTTTTAAAAAGAACACTTCTTTTTGGCATGTGCAATTGCTTAGTATGAATGGTTTAATTTGTGCCTTTCTCAGGCTTGGTTGATGGGTGGGTGAGAGCTTGCTTGCTTCAGTAGCACAAAGCAGATAGCACTGAAACCACTGCTAAAATGGAGGAAAATAGTTCTGCTGGTGACTAGTGGGTGTGCATTTTGTGCCGGCAAATGAACAATTGGGATCTCACTTTAAACTCTCAATTGTTTGTGGCCACATTGGTTCCTGCCTCCCACCTGACATCATGTGGGGTGGGTGGGCATGGTTTGGGGAGAATGTCCTCACGGGCCAAACTGGGACCCCTTGGTGGGCCAAATTTGACCCGCAGGCCAGAGCTTCCAGAATTCTGAACAAGAGTTTTATGCATTTATTTGTACTGCTGCACACAACCGTAGGTCAAATTAATACATCAACATAGCTAGATCACCCCTCAGAGAAACTGAGTGGCACATGAAGCTACCACTTTGCTAAACCTAAGAAAGTCTAGCCCTGGTCTGTGCCTGGATTGGAAGCCACCTGGGAACCACATGTATGCCACATGGATCCATGATGGAAGAAAATCAAGATATAAGTGTGAGAGAAAAAACAATAAATGAATAGAATAATATTGAGGGAAGGGATGTTATAACTCAACCAGTAGAGGTTCTTCAGTGTACCATTATGGTGTGATGCAGTATATCTGTGCTGCTATCATACTTGTCAACTGTGCTTATTTTTTGGACCACAATTCAGAGAACAACATGTTATGTCAAAACATTCCCCTCCCTTGACAGAGTTTCCCACAACACAAACTGTTTTGTAGACTTGACACAATTTTAAAAGCCATGTGCAAAGTAGTGATGTCTGAGAGCGGATATTTTCCATTGGAGCCATTTCACATGCACCTCAAATCCATATCACTTCTTGCTTGCATGCTTTGTCTGTTCCTGATAAAAACAGACGTCTGCCACTTATTTAGTGCTGCATTCCTTAGCATAGATAATATCTTCTGTAACCATGGTTTCACCTATCTGCATTTGCAATCTATATATTTAAAATATAGACTTCGCAGTTGGCAGACTAGGATAACACCATCTTTGTTTGCAAAAGAAAATTGATAAATTTAGGTCTAAAATGGGAGGCAATTGTCAGAAGGCCAGATGCTTATCACACTTAAACAAAAGTAACTCCATTAAACTCAATAAAGTTAATCTGGATTTATGCCAATATTATGCAGAGTACAGTTTGTTCCCTAAAGCAAGAACAGTTAAAGGGTAAAGCATTTCATTCTTACTCCCTTTCCTGGATATTATCGGTTCTTTACCAGTTTACATTTCAGAAGTTTTCTTTTTAAAGATCGCTGGTAATTGGGGAGAAGGAGGGAGAAAATGAAAATAGATGGAACAGAGGAATGAAAAGGGAGCAAAAACTGCAAGGCAGTGTATTGGAATGAAGAAAGCAAGTTGTACTTCCTTCCTTTCCATGAAAAAGAATGATCTTGGACCCTGGAGAGCTTCTCAGGATTCTTCACTTGCTACTATATCTGTCTGGAGTTGCTCCTGGCTGTTTCCATCTGATTATAAAAAAGTATAGTATATCTCTTCCTGTATCCTGCTTTTTCAGCAACTGTGAGCCTGAATGATGCCACAGGTTCTACTCTTGCCTTTCTTCCTGCCTATGCTTTTGGGATCATGCAGTACCATGGGAACAATGAAAGTCATCCAATAAGCTATGTATTAGCTATAGAAACATTGCAGAATGGGAAGACTAAGTTCTACTCCTGGTCTTGGCCCTGAAGGCCAGATATATTTCACATTTCTTTCCACCATCAAAGATTTGGTGCAAAGTGTCATCCCATATTAAACCATTGTTTGTGAATTTGCTGCCTTTATAGATGGAGGTGATCACAGATCAAGTTGTCATGAGAGAGTAATGTAAGAACTTGTGTGAAACACCTTATAGCTAAGCTCTGACTCTTGGGGGGGGGGGAAATAAATAATTGAACTTGTCCAAGGAAGGGAAAGTGCTCTTCACTGTGTCACTTTCTCCTCCATCAGATCAGATGCTTCAGACCCGGTAAAGGTATGCGCAAATCCAGAAATTCCCCACCTGTCCTACTAAGTGCAGAGAGAGCCCATTTAGGAATGTGTGCTGCATTTCTGGGTATCTTACAAATACTTGTTAGTTTCTTTAAATGTGTTTTCTCCCATTGGGTCTCTCCCATTGTTCTTACCAGACTAATTGCACAATCCATATGTATTTACTTGTGCAGTCATTTAGATTAGCTGGGTTTTGTCATCTTTTGCTGCAAGTCCTCGGAAGATCTCAAGGGCAGAGGTGCCAACTTGCGCCCAAGATTGAGTGGGTCCAGCATGCATTGTGTGTGTGAGAGAGATCATGCATGCAATGTGTGTCGCATCGGGAGGAGCCCAGGTGTGGAGTCCAACATGGCATGGCTTCAATGGCCGGTGGCTCCTCTCATATTCTCAGGAGGAGCTGGCCAGTGAACCACACTGCTCTTGTCTCCAAACTTGGCCTCCTCTATCACCTCAACATTGGGTGGGACTGACCCCCTCCCCAAAGATATTGAGGGGTCAAAGACTCCTCAACCCTATAGAGTTGACGCCAATGCTCAACGTCATGATCATATGGAATGATTGCAAGCAAAGAAGGATGATCCCTGCCTTTTGCAGACGATTCCAGAACTTGAATATGTATTTTCAAACTTCAGGTCCTATTATGGTCCTGGCAGGGAATTGTGCTTCTAAGTTTGCTCAGTAGCTTTATTTCAATTTCTAGAGTAGACTAGGCAAGTTAGCCTGCCTGCCTGCCTGCCTGGTAGTGAGGTGGGATCTACCCACACTCACAATTATAAGATGCCCTTTTCTACCTTCCCTGCTTTCTACCCTTTGCATTGAAAGGGGAAGGAACAACAGGGATATATTTATGGAGGAAAAGGCTCTCAATGGTTACTGGCTGTGATGGCTATCCTTTGCCTCCATGGCCAGAGGCAGTAATGCTTCTGAAAACCTGTTGCCTGAAATCACAGGAAGGAAGAGTGCTCTTGTACTCTGGTCCTGCTAGATGGGTCATTGACCTCATTCAGCAAGCTCTTCTAATGTTGTTGTGTCATTTTGTGACTAATTGCAAGGACTGATTCTGACTCAGATGGGTTTGTAATGTATTTTAAGATTTTTGTTTCCCCAGCATCTTGAACCCTCTACCCAATTCAAATGCTTTTAGTACACTTCCAGGATGAACAGAAAGTATACATTGGTAGCTTTTTTAGTCAATTCTAAACAGTTCTCTGTCGTAGTATAACAAAATATGAAGAAATCTAAGCATCTAGGAAAGTTTAAACATCTAGCAGTAGTAGGTGTGTGTGTGTGTGTGTGTGTGTGTGTGTGTGTGTGTGTGATGTATACTCTTCTGGTTATATCAGAATGGAATTACCAGCTTCTAAAATGGATGGAAAGAGAGCTGCAGACACTGCAGAGCTCAGGCGCAGGCAAACCAGGGGGAAATCCCTCCCAGTTTGAACCACATGGGATAAGATATGAGACTATTGTGTAAGATAGGCAAGCAATTATTTTCTAGTGCAGGTAAAAAGAATTTCATCCCATCAGATTATATGAAACAAGCAGAAATTGCCATGTGCTTGTAACAGCTTAGCTAAGCTTGTTAAGGAGAAAGATAGTGCCTTTAGCAAAATCTTAAGTGAATATGGCTGAAAACTGAACAGCTGCAGAACTTCCCCAAGACAATGATGGATAGCAGCTGCCTACCTTGGGTACTATTGCAACCCATGCTCAAGCTAAACTAATGTATAAAATCTGTTACTTTAATGGTCTGATTTAAAATGGACACCCCAAAATATAATTATGTACAACAGTATATTGGCAATGTCACTCATTCATCCTATATATTAAAAACTGAGCATTTGCAGTTGGCATACAGAAATAAAACAAACTCACTAATGTGGAGAAGCATTGAAATTGATTTATTCTTTTATAAAACTAAAAGACAAAATGCTAACAACTGAAGCTTAGGAGGATAAGAGCTCTGCTGGAGCAGAGCAAAGGTTTACAGTGGCACCTCGGTTTAAGTACACAATTGGTTCCGGAAGTCTGTACTTAACCTGAAGCGTACTTAACCTGAAGCAAACTTTCCCATTGAAAGTAATGGAAAGTGGATTAATCCATTCCAGACAGGTCAGCAGAGTACTTAAACTGAAAATACTCAAATTGAGGCATACTAATACCAAGGTATGACTGTATCTGGTTCAATATCCAAGTTTTACGGTGTAGAATCAGATAACCCCAGGAAGCCCTCAAGCAGGGCATAAAGATAATACCTCTCTTTACATACTCTGCCTGCTTCCCCCAAAACTGGCATTGAGTGGCATATAATTTTAGAATATGGAGGTTCTGCTTAGCTAACTGGCTATTTGCTGTTCATCCACCTATGCCCCATTAATTTGATCAATCCCCCCTTTAACCAAGTGACAGTGTGCCCCATACATTATGTATTCACATATTCACATCAACATAGATTTGTGTAAGGCATGGCCATTTTATTTTCAGATCCTTTCCTAATTATTCCTAGTTTGGAATTTACCCATTTGCATGCGCAAAATGGCGCTTCGCGTTACGACCATTTCAGGTTACGAACTGCGTCCCGGAATGGATTGTGTTTGTAACCCAAGGTACCACTGTACGGCGCATGACTACATAACCCCTGTTTCAGTTACTTATCTTAAAACAATGAAATATTTTTCAATCAAAGTCAATCAGTTGTTGAATTATTGGATTAAAACTATTTCAATCAGCCACATTTTGCATATATTGAATTAAAAAAAATTATCAGAATGTTCATGAAGGAATAATAAACTTTATTTGCAAATGCAAAAAACAAAACACCTGGTCAAGTTTCCATATTCACACTTTAATCATATTAACCACTAACATTTATAAAATGTCATTTCCCACAACCATATGAAACCCTCAATTAATTTCTTGCTCTAGATATCTGACATTCATATCTAACTTTCATTCCCTTGTAGCATCTCTGCAATTTTGTATTGTTCTGGCATAGCAGTTACTATGACGCTTCAGGTTACAAATGCTTCATGTTACAGACTCTACTAACCCAGGAATAGTACCTCAGGTTAAGAACTTTGCTTCAGGATGAGAACAGAAATTGTGCTCCGGCGGCACAGTGGCAGCAGGAGGCCCCATTAGCTAAAGTGGTACCTCAGGTTAAGAACTGTTTCAGGTTAAGAACGGACCTCCAGAACAAATTAAGTTCTTAACCTGAGGTACCACTGTACAAGACTAGATTATTCAACAATGGAGAGCATGCACTAACAAAACAAAACCCAGAAACTGGGATCTGTGTGTATTGTTGTCAATGTGAATAATACAAAATTATTTTAACAGATGGTGTCTTTCTGATCCCTCACGTTTATTTATTTTTCGGAGAAGCAAAATGCACAGTAATTTATTTCCCTGGTTTCAGTTTACTTGTAGAGTAGATTTTGGCAGGAAACGCAGAGTATAAACTATTTCCTATTGAAGCCTATGATAACTGACTTAGAAAATAAAAGAGAGAGCTGGATTGCATCCATTCACTACAAAGTGAACAGCCTGTAAATTCCGTTTACTAAACCTTAGCCGTGTTGTCTGTCCTACTTAGCATCAAAACAAAACTATCATTTTGTGAATAACTGGATTTGAAACCAATTTGGAAGTGGCTGTGAATGCTAACAATCCCTGCTTCACATGTAGGAAACAATTGGTTTGCATGGACAAAGATTCAAGAGGCAGACACCACCAAGCACCAGGAGTGAATTGACCAAAAGGGTATTTAAACATGACATACACAGCTAGCCCGTATCTCCAGTGCAGAAGAGAGTTCAGTGTCCTGAAGACAAGTACTCAAATGAGTCAATAACCAGTCAGGACAACCCTGAACCAGAGGCGGAGCTAGATCCCATGTCTTGCAGTTTCTCTCTGTTTGTCTATATGGTTAAAGCTGTGTACTGACCAGAAAAATGACAACTAACCAATGAATTTCCATCCATGGTAGTAGAGTTATAAGGCAATAGAGGACTTCTGGTGAACATACATGATGAGCCATGCAAAGCTAAGTTATATACATTGATTGCGTAAATTTGCCCTAATTCATTGGCTTGAGAATGGCAGCATGTCCCATCTTGCTAGTAGCAGCCACTTGACGTCCTTGAAGAAAGCCGGTGTCTCTTAGGGATGCTTCACAAATTATCAGTCCAAAGGCAGGTCTGTAGCCTTTATAGACTGGTGTTTATGGCAATAGAATTGGCTCTGGCAGGCATTTTAGTTGGGTGGGTGGGTGAGCTGATTCTCTTGAGCTATCATGAAAGAAAACAAGTTCCTGATCAAGGCTGTAAAGTTATAGAAAATAACTCTGTGAATCCATTTGAGATGGACTTGGATGACCTTTTGCATTCTTTGCATTGGTTTCTTCTATGAATGGAAATGTTCTTCAGTTTAGGTTGTACAAATTTTAGCTTACATCCCTTTGACAACATTGGGGACCATTTTAAAGTGCACACCCTTCTGCCTTTCACAGCTTGGCATGTGTTATTCTTTATATATGATGACACCCATTTTCTCGAAATCTCCAGGAAACTGTGGGAAACTTTCTTTTCTTTTCTTTTTGCTATGCAAGTAGAATGTGTTTTTTTAAAAAAAGAAAAACTGCCTTGGAAAAAGCAAATAAGCATGTCATTTCCTAAATTTGTCGTGATTTTGTTTCATTTTCCCTTCCCCATTGTCTTCTCCCTCTATGACTGGTTATTAAGAAGTTCACTTTGAAGGATAGATAGCTCACCAAGTTTCTTTCCCTGTCATTTGCCAAATATTTGTAGATGCTGAAAAGACCAGCATTGCCACATTCTAAATTGATGAAACCATATTTCAGTTCTATTTGAAATCACTGCTTAAATCCAAGGTTTTAAAAGTTCATGAATAATCAGGGGCAGGGGTTGTGTCAGATATATATAGAGAAGGATACCTATGTTTTGATAATTTTTGAAGCATACTCATTTCTGTATTTGAAATGTTAAGTTGCTTACATTGACCATGCTAAGCTCTGCCAGATGGTGGAGTTAAAGCACATCTGTTTCTATGGCACATGAAGGATTGATGACAGCAGCACTATATTCAACTGTCTTTGACTTTTTCATCCAGGTACATTAGGTTCTCAATTTTAGCAGCTGAATTTAGCATAATCATCTGGTGTGAAATTAGCACCTTCAGGAAAAACATCACCCTTCAAACCCTTAATTTTGTCCTTTGGTCTCAGTTTGTCCCCTGCCTTTTTTCTTTTCTTTCTTTCCAAGTGAAAGAAATTAGGAGTAGGTTAAATTAAAACATGTTGGGTGGTATTCATTTGAATTTTATTCAGAGTAGTCCTGCTGAAGTCAATAAAAATGCTTAAATTATGTTCATTGATTTCAACAGGTCTACTCTGGGTAAAACATAGTTGAATACCACCTGTTAAGTCTATTTAAAACAACAACAACTTCGAAATACATGTGTGCATACATATGGGGGTGGGTGGGGGTGTAGAATAGAAGGTTAAATAGCAGTCAGGTTACTTCCATGAAGAGCATGAGACACAAGTGAAATGAAGTTGTTTTTGCCAGGTGGTGATGTGACGCATAACACACTCAGGCATGAATAATTAAACAAATATTCAAAATGGCATATTTAGAGAGGATTTACAACTTTTCTGCATTCATCAAAACTAATTAAAAGTTACAATTGCATGCATTGCTATTCTTTTTTTGTGGACATGGGAAAAAATCTAGAATACTTCTAAAATGCAATTCAATTTCACTTCATGTATTGTGTTCATTAATTCATTTATGAAGCCTGTGCAGTTAATTCACTTTATCCTTTAAAGACTTATAACTTTAAAATTTTAATTACATTTCACTTCATATACCACATTCATTAACTTATTCATTTAAAAAGCATTTGTAATTTATTGACTTTATGATTTGTACAGTTACCAAAGGAAAAGTTAGTCTAATTTGTCTTCCTGGAATAACAGCCACTATCGCCACAGAGAATGAAAGGTTATTAAAAAAAATAATCTCCATGACCCCCTTTCTATTTATCCCAACATTTTAACTGCCTTATCACAATCCACCACTGCTGTAGTCCTCATCAACTCCACAAAGGTATGGTATCTTTCTTCACAAGATAATGCCATTGACCCCTGTAAATGTTCTTGATACCACCATCTGAAATACATTGCTTAAAGCCATGCAGAGTTGTGCCACAGGAGAAGACTATTGTTTCCAAGAGGAAGAATTCAATGGATTATTTTAAATGTCTCTTATTCCCTAGAGTTTTAGAATTCTGGCTATGTACCATCCTGTTAAGTGGTGAGATACTGTATCAATTCCAAAGCATTCTGCATTTGGCGTCCATCCTAGATTTATCACCCATCATTATTAATGCATTCTGTATTTTATAAAACAATTGTATCATGGAATGGAAACTGCCAATGTTTAAAACAATTACCATTCAAATTATAGCTACATGAGATTTTAGCATATGGTAAACGCTGTTAACTGCCACCCAAATAACCTTGCTAAGCTGAATTTTCACATAACCAGAACTTTGAATGTTTACAAAAGAACGAATAGTAAGTGAAAAATATATTAAAAGTTTGTATTTTGTAAATGGGCTGGCTACAATCCAGCAAGTAAGGATAGCTGGGGATTTTCCATGGTTTCCTGTGGAGTAGCTCACACGCATGAGCCTACAGCTGCAGGCACCGTTCTCTAGATTGCAGTCATAGCTATAAGTGATCCAAAATGTGTGATTCTGTTTCAAAGGAATACTTGAGCTTTAGAAGACCCTAAAGTTGCTGCAATGATCATCAAACATAGATGAGGCACAAAGAACAAGCCTTTGACAAGCCCCAAGCCATTTCATACATGCTAACATCAAATACTCATGGCAGAAGTATTGCTTCACAAGTGAAACTATGGGAACTAGTTGTCATTGCATGCCTGCTGAAATGACAGAGGTCATTATTTTGTCCATTGTAAAGAATCAGGTATTGAGATCAAGGATCCTGGTGGGAAGAGAGCCACAATGGCAGTCTGAGGCATTATAGGTTTGTAAGCACACAAGGAGGCAGCACCTATAGCTGCAGGTTGGGGGGGGGACGCTCGCGTGTGTCCACAGGGATGGGTGGGTGCACTTGGGTGAACACATGGCTGCAGGGCCACAGTGTACATGCTCAGCCCTCATACACCAAGGTCCACTCAGCAAGGCCATCCAATCCTACTCTAGGAAGCCACTGAGTGCTGTGGCTGAAATGCCTAGAAGATAAGTGGGATGAGAATAAATTGACCTGCCCTTACTTATGAATTGGCTCTTATTTGCAGATCTATTGGCAGTTCGAAAGCACGTCAAAATGCAAGTAGATAAATAGAAACCACTACAGCGGGAAGGTAAACGGCGTTTCCATGTGCTGCTCTGGTTTGCCAGAAGCGGCTTTGTCATGCTGGCCACATGACCTGGAAGCTATACGCCGGCTCCCTTGGCCAATAATGCGAGATGAGCACGCAACCCCAGAGTCGGTCACAACTGGACCTAATAGTCAGGGGTCCCTTTACCTTTACTATATATATATATATATATATATATATATATATATATATATATATTCCACCAATACGCTGGCTCTCAAGTCTTCTTCAGGGTGTAGGGGCAAATGCTACTGTTGGGGGGAGCACCACAATGATGATCATTTACTGGGTGAGACTGGCTGTCCTGTGGGATATAATGAGAGTGCTACCTATTCTGGTGCATCAGAGATCACAAGGAGTCAATAGTGTAGCCCCATAGAGCTGCTAGCTCTTCCTAAGCAACTCAGCTGCAGGTTGAGTTGCTCACAGACTGCATTTCCTTGCTTAGCTCCCTGATGAATTGCCTGCCAGATTCAAGGCCACCAGCCCTGGCACCCATGAGTATTCTGAGGGTGACAACTCTAGAATAATTCTGGAAAGAAATATTTTTCCTGCACATATGCTATTTCAGCAGCTTCCTAGATCAGCATGTCCTCCATTAATCTTATCCTGCAAGCTGAATAAACTAGGTTGGAAAGAGAGAAAGATAGGCAGATACGCTTTCCATGAACATTTTTCGCAGCTTCAAAATGTAGTTGACAATTTTACAGTGATTGCTTTGAAAGGTGGAATGTGTTTGTCTATTCAGCATGCACTGCCCTCACTGACAATCGGATTTGGTTTCCCTCCATCATATGTGGCATTGTGACATTACCCTGTTCACTACATGGTCCCTGATTAGTTAGAATTGCCCATATGACTAATCAAGGAAGAATTTTCAGGATTAGAATCATAGTATCTTAGAACTGTAGAGCTGGAAGGGACCCCAAGGATCATCTGCTACAACCCCCAGCAATGCATAAATCTCAACTAGAACATACATGACAGCTGGCCATCCAACCCCTGCTTAAAAACCTCTAAGGAAAGAGAGCACCAATCAGCAGAAAGGGGAAACAATGATAGTAGAATAGTTAACAATTTAATTTAGATTATTCCCCCCTTTTTATGTAAAAGACAAAACTCAGACCAAATATTGTGTTTGTTCTGCAGTATTAAGAGGTGGCGGTGGACCGACCAGAGAAAGAGCCATCATAAAAGCATGTGTGTCATTCTGATTTTTTAACAACAACAACAATCTTTACAGTAAAATAGCAGCTTAAATGTAAAGTCATTTAAATGCAATGTCTCTTTTTTTGAAGGGGAAAAACCCTCTTCTTTTATTTTCTGATGGTGCTGGGTTGTTGCTTTTGGTTGGTGTCATGTAATAGTCCAAAATAGAAAGGATTGAAGTTCTAGAAGCCTAAGGACAGAATATAACACAATTGCTGGCATCAATTTGATCCATACTAACTGGAAATTAAAATTAGAAACTTTATCCAGGAAGAAAGGGAGAGAATAATCACAAATAATGATAACATATATTGCCATATTTCTGCAGTAACATTTGATCCTTGTACTCCCAATATGTCCTGGTCCTGCAAAAACTCTCAAATGAAGCATGTGTTTATGTTGGCCAGCAGTGGTAGATCATATACTTTATAACAGCCATTCTTTTTCTTTCTAAAAAGAAATGTGTAAATTGTTTTACAGTCTCTCTTACCTTGAGTGTTCACCTCCTCCTATGCAAATTTATGCCCGATTGAGCACATGTCCAGCTCTACAATTCCATGATTCTATGTGTTCCATAATTGTGATCTCCCTACTGCTATATGGTGCCAATTTTCTTAGGAAGCGGGAACCCAGAGAAGATAGTGGCCCACCAGAACTGTAGAAGTATGCCATTTCTGATTCTCTATAGAGCCTTTCTAGTGTCATGTTTACTCAGAAACCATTCTTTGATACTGTATAACCTAGGTTATAACTGCTATAATAAGCCAAAAGGTTGCTGTTTTCGGAAATCCAACAAATAGTCTGTGCCATCTTCTTTTAATTCCAGTATTTCATTATCAATTAAGTCACTTACAAAATGCAATCAAATTATAACAGTAATCAATGCAATCAAATTATAACAGTAAAAATGTTCCCTATTGCAGGTTATTTGGTTTATTTGGCTTGGACAACTCTTTTATTGCAATAGTTACACTGAAAGAGCCCTTTCTCCCTCTCCCCATATTTATGCAAAGCTCACTTAGTCTTGTCTGCATTGTGTAGCTTCAGGCTTGTTTTCTTTGCCTATTATTATTTTCTTTTCCTTTATACCACTGAGAATATCTCTTTCACTTGGGGAATAGTTTGCTGGGACATGTATTTATGTTTTTAAAGGAATTGGGAAGCTATCCATCTCACATCCTGCATTAAAAAAAAAAACATTAAAAAGGTGTAGCGTACCTTTCTTTTTATGATTGGTAGATAAAAACAAACCTTATTTTATTTGCTTTTACTAATAGTGCTATCACTTGGTTACATATCACACGTGGGGAAATAGTCACTAGAAGAAAATCCATGCCTCAGCCTCACTTACAGAACATGAGACATGGTTGTGTGGCGATACCCCGATCCCTCCCAGAGTAAATAATGACACTGGACAAATTGCATAAGGTTAATGGGCATTAAAAGGCCACAACTTTATTGATTACGGATGTAGAGAGGTATTGGCATAGGCATTGGATCTAACAGTCTATATCTGACTCCAGCCCGTTCTGCTGGCAGTCTGTGAAGGGTTAACCACCGTTGGGCGAGTCCTGCGATGCACATCAACTAGGACTCACCCTGGGGCCACCGCTAGGGGCCGTGCCTTTTGGCCCTCACCTACCACGGCTTCGGACTAGGCCACGCCCCGGACTCCTTAAGGGAGTACCCTTCAGCATTTTGGGGGAGGTGATGGCAGCAACCTCCCCCCCACCTGTAACCTTTCAGCGATAATCCAATGCCTACCGCCAAAAAACCAAAGTTGTGACGAGTTGGTATGAGGTAGGCGAAAACCATCAGGCCAGAGCCAATTCGAAAGCAATTCAAAAGCCAATTCAAAAGCCAATTCAACAGCCAATTCAAAAGCCAATTCAAAAGCCAATTCGAAAGCCAATTCGAAAGCCAATTCAAAAGCCAATTCAAAAGCCAATTCAAAAGCCAATTCAAAAGCAATTCGAAAGCCAATTCGAAAGCCAATTCAAAAGCCAATTCGAAAGCCAATTCAAAGCAATGTCAAAAGGAAGGGCCCTGCCTAATGGGAGGGTGGGCGGGAAAAAGCGAAGCGGCTGGGATCAGGAAAGAGACTGAATCCCAGCCGCGCGCTCGCTTAAATTAGCGAGCCATGCCCCCTTGGAGCGTCCCAATTGGGCACGCCCAGGGAGCGCCGCGTCTGGGAGCCAGCCAATGGGCTGTGAGAATGGCACTCATTCTCCCAGCGCGTGCTCGGGCTCGTGGCCCGCCCACAACCTCACCTCCTTCTACGTCGGAAGTGACTTTGTGTGGCGATACCCCGATCCCTCCCAGAGTAAATAATGACACTGGACAAATTGCATAAGGTTAATGGGCATTAAAAGGCCACAACTTTATTGATTACGGATGTAGAGAGGTATTGGCATAGGAATTGGATCTAACAGTCTATATCTGACTCCAGCCCGTTCTGCTGGCAGTCTGTGAAGGGTTAACCACCGTTGGGCGAGTCCTGCGATGCACATCAACTAGGACTCACCCTGGGGCCACCGCTAGGGGCCGTGCCTTTTGGCCCTCACCTACCACGGCTTCGGACTAGGCCACGCCCCGGACTCCTTAAGGGAGTACCCTTCAGCATTTTGGGGGAGGTGATGGCAGCAACCTCCCCCCCACCTGTAACCTTTCAGCGATAATCCAATGCCTACCGCCAATCGAGCCCAACGGGCTCGCCGCCAATACCCCTACAGCCGTGACCAATACCTATTAGCAAAAGAAATGTCGACAAGCCAAACAATATTTCCCTCATTCGAGAGGTTCGCGCCATCAACACGGAACAGGGACGCCTTGCAATCATATGACTCCAGCCCACTGTGCTGGAAGTCTGTGAAGGGTTAACCAACGTTGGTAAGGGTTAACCATCGTTGGGTGAGTCCTGCGATGCATATCAACTAGGACTCACCCTGGGGCCTCGCAGCATCTTATGGCTGGCTACAAGATTGTTTTTTGTCCATTCAAGGCTGACACCTTTCTGGCCACTGCCAGATCCACGAACACCCTTGATGTACGCCATCATATGACTCCAGCCCGCAGTGCTGGCAGTCTGTGAAGGGTTAACCACCGTTGGGTGAGTCCTGTGATGCACATGAACTAGGACTCACCCTGTGGCCTCGCAGCATCCTATGGCTGGGTGCAAGATAGTTTGTCCATCCAAGGCTGAAGCTGTTCTGGCCACTGCCGGAACCAAGAACTTCCTCGATTTATCAATAGCAGCGGGGTTTGAAAGTCGCACAGAAATGCATCTCTCCAGCAGTGAAGAGCAAAGAAAGTCGAGATTTTTGAAAGGGCAGCCACCAGTTCAACAAAGTCTGTCAAATCTTCAATGCAAATCAACACATTTACAGTAAGCCAAATCATTTCCACTGCATTTCCAAGAAAACGGGGATATTGCGAGGTGGACCTGGCCTACGCAGCTGGCAGGAGTTCGTCCAGCACATCCATCCCCTTGTAAACCAGGAAAATTTGACCCGTGGAGGTAGCCCCAAACTGGGACGCAATCTCCAATCATGGTCGCGCGCCCGACCCCGGTGCATGGTACTGTGATCGACCATCCAGATATTCACCATATTATCTCCTGAGAACAAAGCAAAAGAACGTACCGTAAGTGATTTGTCAAACTCAACTACTCAGTCACATTGTGCGGCGGAGGTGACCCTTGTAAGCTTTGGACTTCCAGTGACCGAAATCTTTTATTCTCTCCGGTGAGAGGCCCTTGTGTACCACTGCTGTAGCAGACCCAATTCGAAAGGGATACACGCTGGAACCTTTCCCTCTCCGGTCCGTTTTTGATTGATAAATGTGAAGCAATAATTATGAATCGGATAGTGTTAGGCCAGATAACAGAGTGCCTTTGGCAGACTGGTCGGGGGCGGAGGGCTCGCAAACCCATCTTGATGGATGAGGAAAGGCCCAGGCGTGGGTGTCCTCAACTGAAGGAATCGCATGGCGTCCTTCACAGATTCTTATTCAATTTATAAGCTAAGAGAGGAATAGCGGCCGTCAGACTAGTAAAATTCTTAACCACACGCTCAGGTTACCCAGTCAGGCAAGGTATTAAAGCACCTGATCTGCGGTGGGAGGGAAAACAAAGGTTTTGAACCGAAAGTAAATGAAATCAGCCATAAGAGTGGACCGAGCCAATATGCCACTACTCCCACAGCCCATCGAGGCAAGGCATCGCGATGCCATTAGTAACCCCAGGAATAAATGTGCTGGGAAGGTGAAGAGAAACTTAAGGTGAAGCTGCACGATTGCACGGAGTGAGAGTGACATCATCTTGGACTGCTTTTCAAGGGCACCGATGACAGCTCAATTATCCATCCCAAAGCAAACGTGGTGATCTCTGAAGTCCTCCATCCTGGGTGAACTGGAACTATTATGAAAGAAACTTCCAAAGGTTAAATAGCATGTAATAATACCCAGGCTAGCCGAAAGGCCACCAAGTCTGACACCAATGATTTTGGACTTAAGTCCCATCTTAAGGCAAAACTGCACAAATGCACGCAGCGGGAGCAACATCCTCTTGGAACTCAACGCCTGTTCTTGCGGGACACAGATGACAGCGCGACTATCAATCCAAAGACAAACGCAGAGATCTCTGAAGTCCTTCATACCAGGTGAAGTGCCACTACTATGAGAAGAAACTTGAAAAGGTTAAATTGTATGTAATCACCAACTTCACGCGCCCACTGGTGTCTGTGGAGCCCTGCTTGAACCTGATCATATGGAAAACATTACAAATTGTTCTGCCAGAGAGATACCCCGTTGTAGAGATCCAGTAAGTTAAGCCAGGAGTACACCCATATGAAGAGGAATGAAGTCCAAATGGCCGGCCCGGCTTGTGAAGTTCAAGAGACCCCAGGGCCCAAGACAAGGCGATAGAAAGCACAAATTGCGATAGAAGCTTTGCTGTTGTTTTTTAATTATTACTACTATTACATATGTATTATTGCTATAGTAGCAGTAGTCCAATTATAACTGATACACGGAAGATATTTGTGATTGTCAATATCAGCACGGTGCTTACTATTATTATTACATATTGAAATTATTATAATCATTATTAATGGTGCACTTCTCCTTTCTTATCTAAAGCACTACTTCTACTGCCATCAATGTGATCAACAAATGGGCAGAATGTACACAGGCAATTTACAGGAAAGGAGTGGGTTAATCAGGAACCAAGTATAGACACAGCCTGACGAGTCCATGTGGTTCTAATCAAATAAGAAGATTGCAAACCGATATTGCTTTCGCTGAAGTAGTCACGAAACAGTAAGATAGTAAGGAGGCGGCCCAACAGTTTGGTGCGACACACAGCTTAAATTACTGAAAAGCTTAAGTCTAATACATGAAGGGTTTGTTTGGTTTCTTTTCTTTTTTCTTTTTTAAATTATGCAAACATTACCACAATAATAATGCACAAAAGGCACCGATCAGTATTGCTCATAAGAACATGAGACATGGTTATAATAAGAAATAAATGAAGACTAAGTGACGAAACATTTTACTTCATGCTGAGATATTTGTTCTAAAATGTAAACTCATTCTTGTTAGATACATCAGGGTGAAGCACAGCCTTTTCTTGGCATTAGTCGGCCCATTAAAAGAAAGAGTGATTTTAATAGCTTCCTGATTATCCCACCTTGCCAGAGTGAGATTAGGGCAGATTGATTGGGCTGACGTAGCAGCATGCCATCATCACATAACTTACATGATCCCTGGTTGGCTAGGTTTATCTCAGGGAGAAGCCTAAGTTTTTAGGAGGGAGTGGTGGATCTTAAATCAGAAAAGAAACAGATCAAGTGACAAAGGTTGTGAGCAAAGGGTGTTATGAAAGTCTCCTCCATAACTTATCCTTTGCCTTCGCCACATGTTTTTTGGATCAAAAGTAGGTGTGGCCCTAATTTCCATAGAAATAATGATGCTATATTAGTGTATAAAAACATAGGCCAGGATCCCAAGAACTGTGAGATGTGTTCTGTACTCATCAAGGGAGCTTTAGACTTGTTTCCCCCTCACATAGCGCTGCCACTAGCAGGAGTTGCAAGGTACAATTCCAACCGTCTTAGAGACTCCACTCTGGAATTACATAGACTTTACTCCTTAGCCTTTTCTTCTTCCAAAGATACCCTGCAAGGCAGAGTTTCCCTTCTCCTAGATGAGCTACCTTCCCAGGTTTATGAGCCCCACCTGCTCATCACTTCCCTCTGCGCACCACATGCAGAAATTGAAATAAGCTGGGCACTATTTGTATGTAGCAGCCTTTTTCTCTGTTGCTGTGGAGGACTAGAACCAATGGAGAAAACTGAATTTCAATTGAATTTATATTCCATGCCACCTTGATAATACTGCAGGTGAACCATTAATTTCCATAGGACATAAAAGCACAATATAAAATAGTCAATATATTTAAATGATATTGTTTAAAACAAGCAAAATTCCTTATCTCTCTTGCTGTGTGAGAATGCACACATGATTTAAGTGCTTTAGTAGTTCATGTCTATATACATGTATTTCAACGTGTGCTTTTAAGGGGGGTTTAAAATGCACAAAAACTGTAGGTATGTTTATTTTTCATATTTTTAGGGTCCACTGTTACTTCAGATGTCACTGCAGATAAGCCACCTTGAAGATTGAGAATAGAAGGTGGGATATGAATATTTTAAATAAAATAAATAACTGTCCCCTTATAATAAAGTAGCACTAGGAAAAATGATGTAATGGTTCTTACTCAAGAACATTTCATTTTAAAATATTGAGTAGATGTACAGTAATTCCAAGTACAGATGGAGCAAGGCTTCTGCTTTATGGTACATTAGGAATGGGTCATAAACAATGTATGAAATCTGAGAGGCTAGCTAGAGGACAGAGAGGAATGATTGTGAGCATTTAATTATAGGGCTACTCAGTGATGTATAGAGCTGTCCATAGCTGCTCAGGAAAGGACCTGCCCAGCATCACTTCCTTCCTACAGCAAGTATTGGTTTAACCAATAATAAAATACTAAAGCTTCAGAGTAGAGGATATTGGGAAGGGAAATAGCCCAGTGGTATAGCATCTGCTTGCATGCTGAAGATCCTCTAGTATCTCTAAGTACGGCTCAGGAGAGAACCCAGATTGAAAGCCTGGATATCTGTTGCCAGGGAGTGTAGACCAGAGGTAGTCAACCTTTTTATACCTACCGCCCACTAATGCATCTGTCTTGATGGTAAAATTTCCTTACTGCCCACCAGTGCTCAATGGAAGGAGGATTCAGCTTGTGCCATAGAACCTCCTACCGCCCACCTAGAATCTTGAAACACCCACTAGTGGGCAGAAGGGACCAGATTGACAACCCCTGGTGTAGACAGTACTGACCTAGATGGGCCACTTGTACAGGAGCACATTAGTCAGGGTCCACCCAAGACATTTTGCTACCTACGGTAAGGTAAATGGCCAGCTGGCCCCTGACTCCATGGATAGACTATCTTACTTCAGCACTAGCATTGGGATAGCACCCTCCACTGCAACAGAGAGCTGCAAGCTAGCATAGAAGATGCAGAGCAGGAGATGTGGCACATACTCTTTCCTCTGAGAGAGGGGGATGTCTGGGGGGAGGGGACTAAGGACGAACAGCCAGGGGACTTTCTGTTGCACCCCAGCATCTGCTTCCTGAGTCAGCTTCTTCACTTAGCCTAATGCCTGGTATTAGTGCACATCTGAAGGGTGTTAGGGTTTAGCCTCTAGACCTCTTTTCAGTACTCGGATGCTGCCCTCATGTTGCTATAAAGGTTTTCAATAGCAAAAGTATGACTTTAATTAAACCCGAGTCCAGCTCCTCTTCTTTTGGAAATTAAGCACCAAAATATCCTGCATGTATGCTCCATAGGACAGCCACCAGAACCTCCTAAATTGGAATAAAGAAATGTCTGTAAAGTCAGTTCACTGGATTGTGACCAGACTCCAGATTAATCGTTATCTTCACTGCACTCTGTGTTTTCCGCCCTGAGGAACAAATATCTCTGTTTCGTTTTTGAATGTAGCGGAACATACTACTGTTTAACTGCCTATTCAGTGACTCATTTTTGTGTAGCTCTGCCAACCATTAAAATGTTATGGTGTTGCTTCACTTCAGGGATGCTCATCAGAGATTCATAATTTCATTAAAGAAATGTAAAAAGTAGCTAAGCTCTTGCGGTGGGGTGGGGAGTAAAGGCAACGTCATCATAATAATATGCACATTTCAGAACAGTGGCTCAGAAGTGTTTTCGCTTTGCTTTGTTACACATGGCAAAAGTCTCTCTCTTCTGAAATAAACATCCTTTCTGATGTTCCACTATAGAAAAGAACACAAGAACACAATGGCAGTTTTCAGGCTGAAATGCCACCTGATTAAAGACATATTGTGTGGCAGGGGAGGGGATGGAATGAATCAATTTTGAGGGTTACCCGTTTTATGTTTGTTGACATATACTGTTCAGGTCCAGAGAAATGCAAGAGCAACTTTTCTCATGCAACAGAGCCCCCTTTCCCCCAGTACCCTGGAAAAGGTAGTCCTGAAGGTCAGTCGACTCGCTGGAATGACACATAGTGCTGTGGTGGGAGGGAGAATCAACAAAAAGTAGAAGCGTCTGCTATTCATAAGTAGGAGTTACTTTGGATCCATTTGTGCTAGCACAGTCATAAGACTCTTAATCTCAGAGTCGTAGGTTCAAGCCTCACGTTGGGCAAAAGATTCCTGGATTGCAGGAGGTTGGACTAGATGACCCTCATGATCTCTTGCAACCCTACAATTCTATGATTCTATGAAGTGTGATTTTAGATTCAGCCCAAAATATGTTTTAAAGAAGCATCAGCTGCAATAGTAATATATGCAAAGTGGTGGAGACAAGGAAGGTTTTTCTGATGGTTGACTTGATACATTACTTATTAGTACTGTAAAGTTAACAAGTTCTTTTGCAGTAAGAATAAAAAAGACACTTTTCTTGAAAACTGGGTATGTATGGAAATGTACTAGCAAGCAGCAATCAAAATCAACAGGAAATGAAAGAACAAGATATCCAATTGTCTAATTACATTTAAATGAAGTTTGGAGAAACCCATGTAAATATTTAATAATTCCCTCAATTCAACAGAAACTTATTATGTTAGACCTTACGGTATTTAAATGGGTGGATACACATCTTTTCTACAGGCATATGGTTCTCACCTCAAAATAGGAGGGTAATTTTATATAAATGGTTAGTGAAAAATCCTATTTCCAGCTGTAGACTGCCCAGTTAAATGTGCAAATATATGCTTACGGTTGAGCAAACAAGGTGAAATCTGTCTAGAAATCCTTTAATCAACTAAATGTCTACAGCTTCCATTTATTATCTTTTCCAGTCACTTGAAACTATATATATATATATTGCAGGGAGGCTTCTTGTCTTAGTAGGAAAATAGTGAGGCCGTCATACACTATGATTGTACCTGAGTTGAAGATGTTGGGTGCTATGGCAACTAAGTTGGTTCTAGCGAATCACTTCTCTTCTTGAGAAAAACATGCTGGATTTTTCAGTCTTCATAAAGTGTGGCTGGCTGATCATTTGTTGATGTGAAATGGTTCCTTCTTCTCTTTCCTCCCTAACAGCAATTCTGTTTTATGAGCAGAGCAAAATAAGGGAGGGGGGAGTTAATTCTGAAGTTACATTAAGGAAACTTACTGTACTGAATCATTTCTTGCAAATCCATCAATATCTGTTCATTGAGGTCTAGGAGGTAGCTGTGCTTACCATGGATTTTAAACAATGCAATGCACAGTGCTTGGATTAGAGATGGGTGTTGTTTTTCTAGTTCAAAGGCAAATTATTCCGGATCACTATGAACTCTTCGATTGGTTTACATCTTAGCTAGAAATGGATGGAACAGTCTATTTCCAGTTCATTCATAAATCCCTTTCATCCTGTTTCTGCATATTTTTTAAAAAAGCTCTGCACAAAAATAAATATTTAAATATGTATCTTATGTTAGTATATGCACTTTAAAATGTATTTTATTCTAAAACACACAATATTTTATTTTATTCTAAATTATTTTATTCTAAAATACTCAATTTTAATGTGTTTTCGTACATTTTTGGAGGGGAAAAAAGGGAGGTGGTATTGAAAAATCCAGAGATTCTGATGGGTAATTAAGTCCTGGAAAGGCAGATCAGGTCAAGCCACGCTGGAATTCACAGAAATAAAATTCCTCAAGCATTCCTAGCTTAGATAGATAGGACAGGTAGAGAAAAGTTAAGTGTTTGATTGATATAAAATAAAAAAATTCCTTCAGTAGCACCTTAAAGACCAACTAAGTTTTTATTTTGGTATGAGCTTTCGTGTGCATGCACACTTCTTCAGAAGGTTGATGGACTTCCATTTCATGCGGCTCAATGTGGTGCCTTCCATAGTTCTGGTTACAGGTAGGTAGCCGTGTTGGTCTGGGTCGAAGTAAAATAAAAAAATTCCTTCAGTAGCACCTTAAAGACCAACTAAGTTTTTATTTTGGTATGAGCTTTCGTGTGCATGCACACTTCTTCAGATCAATCAAACTTCTTCTGTTTGATTGATAGATATTGGAGAGTTTTAAAGTTGTACTGAGGGCCAAACTAAACATGATAATAATTAAACTACTGGCAGTTGCATAGTTACACAGAGGACCATGTTCAGTGGTAGAGCATATTTTTGGCATGCAAAAGGCAACACATTAAATCACCAGCATCTCCAGAGATGGCTGGGATGGACCCGGACCTGAACACCAGGAGGCTGGCCATTGCCAGTCCTTGTCAGCAGTAGTGAAGTAGATGGGCCAATGTTCCTATGACTATTTTTTGCTTATTAAATATAAACTGTGAGTGGGGTGGGGAATCTGGATCAGGATTTTGGTGGATGAGTAGAGAGTGACTTAACTCTTTGTTCACACTGTGGTCCTAATTCAGTGGCCTCCCACTCCACCCCACCCAATGGCTGCTATTTATATCTGGCAGAAAGCTCCCAGTGGCACCTTTGGGAAAGCTTTGTCATGCGGTAAACAGCAGCTGTATGGGGCAGGTGATCTGGATTGTGACTGTGGTTGGGCAAAGGATTAAACCCCATACCATTCTCACAGTTATTTTGCTTCAGATACCCACACATATACACACAAACACACACGCTGCCTACAAAGCTGTTGTTCACTAAACAAAACAACTCACAGAGTTTATCTTTTTTTTCTTCTCTTCATGCTTCTCTGGTTGGTTACTTTTATGATGTAATCACTTAGCTTTTATTTTTGTGTGTGTTGTGAATTGCATATTTGTGGGAGATCTTCTGTTGTCTACTTCTTTTGCTCTTTGGTTTTCTGTAACCCTATGTATAGGTTTGCAAGCTCATAAGGTTTTCATTGTTGTTGTTACTTTGTTTTTCTTTGATACATAAAGTTTTAACAAACAATTCCTAAAAATAATAATAAGAGAAATCTAAAATAAGGCTCCATACATGGAACAAATGTGATCTTCCCAATCGCCACAACTCAGAAATAGAACATGGTGAGAACACCCACCCAAATCCCAGACAATTTCTTTTATATACGTTTTTGTCCTTTGTGAAATGTGTTGTTGCAGTCTTAGCAGTTTCAGCCATCCCATCCTGAGTGATTATTGGTACACCTACTGATTTTGGTCCAGCATTTTTCATGAGAGAAAAGAGAGAGTCTCTGCATCTTGTTCATGGCTCACTGGCAATAAACATCCCAGACATGCTGAGACCACTAATATTTCCTGAGCTCTTATATTATTTTGTGCTCCTTCCTTCCGTGATGAGCTGGAGTATTCATCAGAACCTGCTGTGCAAAGATTGATATTCACTGAGATGCCCAAGATCACCTGGAGGGGAGTTTATGAAATAATAATAATAAAAATTACTGGAGGGAAATACAGCCTCTTTATATCATGTATTTTTCTTGTTCACCTTGGTTTTCAGCTTCCGTACTAACTATACAAATAGCCACCCTTCACAGCAGCCCACTGCTATAAAACAAGCTATGACAAGTGAAATCCCATGGATTTCCGCATAGCCTGCATGGGAATGACTGGAAGGAGGTTCGAGCCTAAAGACTATGTACTTGAGTTCAGTAACTTAGCATTATGTAACCAACCACCAAGGAAGGATTATCTTGTTGCATGTGACAGAATTGCACAAAGTTAACTCTGCATCCCTCTTCGCCCTACTGTGCTAGTAAATATAAAGTGTTGCATTTTAAGTGCCACCAACATCTCCCCTTTTGCAGCGTGGCACTTTGAGAGTTTGTATTCATTACCTCCTGCACCACTGTAAAATATAATTTTAATAGCATTACCAAGAGATCTTGGTATGTGGGAAAAGATTGTGGCACTATATTGAGTGGTGGTGATACAGATTGGGGCACCCCAGTAGCTTTACTATGAGCAAGATATTATAATCCAAATGTACTTTTTCTGAGCGCTAGTGTGAAATAGGCCTAAGTGGAGGATCCATAAACTAACGAGCAATTACAGGTGTCTTAACCCAGATTATTTGCATTTCAAGCATAGTCCTAAACACACCTGTTTTAGCTACCCTGGCTGTAACTGGTACATCAGAGCAGAAAATTTGGCCATAGCAATTTCTTTAAGGAAGGGCTTGCCTCTTTGTATTCTTTTTGAAAAACGAGTAGCTCCCAAATTATATTATTATTATTATTATTATTATTATTATTATTATTATTATTATCATCATCATCATTAAAGTGTGGCCTGCCTATGATTAGGGATGGGAGGATTTGTCAATTTTAGGTTCTCTTTCTCATTTTCCCAATCTTGAATTGAGAGAGCCAGTGTGGTGTAGTGGTTAAGAGCGGCAGACTTGCAATCTGGGGAACCAGGTTCGCGTCTCCGCTCCTCCACATGCAGCTGCTGGGTGACCTTGGGCTAGTCACACTTCTCTGAAGTCTCTCAGCCCCACCCACCTCACAGGGTGTTTTTTGTGGGGGAGGAGGGGAAAGGAGAGTGTTAGCCGCTTTGAGACTCCTTCGGGTAGTGATAAAGTGGGTTATCAAATCCAAACTCTTCTTCTTCTTCTCTACATTTCTGCATCAGTTTGCAATTTTTATTTTATTTTTTAGCCCTCATGAAAGTTCATCAGCCAATTTATCCTAATGTACATGAGACTATATGCAATTTAGCCAGCTATGCAAAACTTTTGCAAAGTGATTTCCCCATATTTAATGCATTTTAAACCATTTCCACTAATATTTGCATTTTACCAAGATTATACCAAGTAGGTGGTGCAACATTTCACAGTTCCTAGGAACTCTTCCAGGAAATGCTGCTGGGCCAGGAGGTATGCACAAACCCCCATTCCCCACTCATCCGAAACATTTATCTGAAGTTCTTTCTCCCACAAAAGCAGTCTCTCCATTCTGTATTTCTAGCTAACATTGTTCCTTTCCTCTTCTTTTCCTCTCCTCTCTCCCCCTGCAACCCCCTGTATCCTACACAGAGACTTGGTGGTATATCATTTCCTTTTTATACCCAGGTTCAAGATTCAATCCCAGGCATCTCTAAGTAGGGTTAGGAAGGCAGCTTCCCAATTCCTTTCTTCCTTTCTTCCTGCATGCAGGTCAAACTCACAGATCATTATCAAGTGTGTAAGGTGGTGATGTCTGAATAGTACTTGACTTTATAAAAGCAGACAACTAAGATTTGTTTTCCTTCTCCAACTCTTTGGAAAAATCAAGTTTGCACAGTTTCAGAGGAGGAAATATGAGGCTGTTCCATTTGTCAGGTGCAGTTACTAGGCAGTAGAATTACAAGCTTTAGTGAAAATAGGAGTAAATGGAGGGATAAATACTGTTCACATATCTGATCCTATAGCTGTCTTGTTAGAAATGCAAGTCATTGAATTCAATGGCTCTTTAGTGTCCCCCCCCCATCAGAGGTACTACCACTCCCCTAACACCCCATAGGAGGGTGCTGTAAATAAATGTGTGGTGTGGATGTATCTAGGGTTACTGTTGGAGAAAGTGACATTATATATACAACAGTTCCTTGCTGTTAGTGTTTAATCTCGAAGTATAATTTATCCATTGGCAAATATGCAGAATTGCAGGCTGAGCTCTGTCTGTCTCCCAGCCCACACCACACTCCTCATACGAAGGAGCCTTTCCTTTACTAAAGTCGAATGAACTTGAACTTTACATTGACTGCTAATCCACTGCATTAATTGTTTCACTGTTTCAGGTGTTGTCAGAACCTCATTTCTGCAACACTCTTCAGATTTATTTTTTGCTATTTTCTCCTTCAGTGCATTATGGTGCAATTATGTACTTTGGATAATTGCTGTTTGCTTACTGTCAAAATGTAGAATGTGTATGAATTTTCTTGAACTATTTCTTTGTTAATATCATAAATGAGTGCTGGTATTACCGACCCCTGCAATTTATTGAGAACCTAACACAATTAAACTAAAAGGAAGATGCTTATGGAAGCGGCAGCTTCTGAGCCCGCCTTGGTCCATAATGAATATAGTTATCCAACATTGTCAGAGATAGGGAGGAGACTCATCCTCACATAAATATCTTATTCTCCTGCAGTAGCAAATAAGCACTGGTAGCACTGGTGCCATCCATAAAGCCTGATCAATGTTATTATTCACAAACAAAGCCTTGGGTTTTTCATTTTGTAAAATATATTTTTTCATTACCATTGAGGTGGTGGAAAAGGTTTGAGTCTTCTACAGATCTGATTCTTTTTAACTATATCAAACATGATCTGCTGAGCAAGAAAGTAGATGTTGTTCAGTCAGGTGCATCTGAGGAAGTGCTCCAAAACAGGCCACAAATCTGGCAGCCCCAGCATGAAGACATGTATACCTGTTGAAGGGCTACAATACTACACCCACTCTCCCGATTGAAGTGCAGAGTGTTTGAGGACCGAGACATTTGCAGGGAAACCAAAATGCTTGTTTACAAAGCTATTGTACTACCAACCTTACTATATGCTTGTGAAACATGGACAACTTATAAATGCCATCTCCAACTCCTCGAAAGATTCCATCAACGGTGCCTCCGAAAAATTGTACACATCACTTGGGAAGACAGGCGAACTAATATCAGTGTACTGGAAGAAGCAAAGATCAGCAGTGTTGAAGCAATTATTCATGAACATCAACTTCGTTGGACTGGTCATGTTCTGTGGATGCCTGATTATCGTCTTCCAAAGCAACTACTCTATTCCGAACTTAAAAATGAAAAGTGTAATGCTGGTGGTCAACAAAAGAGGTTTAAAGACTGTCTCAAGGCAAATCTAAAAAAAATGTAGTATAAACACTGACACAACTGGGAAACACTGGCCTGCGAGTGCTCCAGTTGGAGAACAGCCTTTACCAAAGGTATCATGGGCTTTGAAGACACTCGATCTCAGGACGCAAGGGAGAAACGTGCTAAGAGGAAGGCGCGCTTGGCAAATCCACACCGTGATCAACTCCTGCCCGGAAACCAATGTCCCCACTGTGGAAGGATGTGTGGATCCAGAATTGGCCTCCACAGTCACTTATGGAGCCATTGTTAAAACCATGTTTATGGAAGACAATCTTACTCGGATATGAGTGATCACCAAAGAAGAAGAAGACAATAGTACAGACAACCAACATTTGTGGATAGTCATGATGGAGAGGGGGAAAGTAGGCTCGCTCCCATTACTCCATCTTCCATCTGATACATGGTGATCAGGTCTTCTCAACAGAAACAGATTGTTTGTGAGCAAGGGCAGGGGCTATAACTTAGAGGTAGAGCATATGCTTTAATCACAGGAATTCCCCAATGCAGTCCCCAAGATCTCTCACTTAAAAAGAATCAGGTATCAAATTATGGGAAAGACCTCTGCCTTGGATGCTGGACAGATTCTGCCAGTTGGAATAGACCAGGGCTTGGGAAATTCAGGCCCAGGGCCTGAATGAGGCCTTCTATGCCCTGCTTTACACCCCCTGGGTTTTTGCCTATCTGGAATGTATCCTTGAACTCCAATAGTACCTTCTGCCTGTCTGGATGGATTGAGGGCATGGAGAAACTAGCCCACAGTAGAAAGTTACAATCTGCATTCTTTGCTGTACCCCCTTTTGCCCTGCCCACCACTGGCATGTAGACTTCAGAAAGTTGCTTGGAAGAGAATGTTACATTCATCTCTTGGAATAGACAATACTGGGATAGTTGAAGGAATATTCTGTCCTTCTATATATGAATAGATTGATGCAGAAAGGAGGTCAATAGACACTTTCCTTTTCCCCTTTCCATACATTGACTCTCCAATTCTGGTTGTTTACCAAGGACTCTTATTTGCTCTAGGTGGAACTGTTCTGAGCTACCTAAATGCTTTGGGGGACTGCTGGGATTCTGATGAAGTTTTCTATTTTTAACCCCACCGGTCCTTGCAAATGCTTTATTCAAGGCAGCCTGACTCTGGCACTATGGATTGCTTGTTTAAGGCAGCATTAATGGGAAGCCCAAGTAAAAGCTCACATAAAAGAGCAACATGAAGAGACACTTCACTACATTACGGTTTTTGCAGCCATAGCACTATTGCTTCCAGGGGCTAATTGCTTTTCATTATCCTTAGTCCTACCATTTCAGCTATACATGGGGGTGGGGGGGGCATGCACACAGACAGCCTGTAAAACAGAGTTTTCTTAAAATAAATCAGGCCAGTTGTAATAGACAAATTACCAACTCAAAACCTAACACTAGAAAATTGATATGGTCTAGAAAGTCATCAAAGCATATTTAAATGTATCTGCGTCCTGCACCAGAAATGTGCAAATACCAGTTGCTTCCACAACAGCCATGCTAGCTTGGAAGTACTTTATATGATCCCCTACTTCAAGCAGAATCTTGCAAAAAAGAATTCTTTAAACACATACACACAGACATCTATACACTAATATCAGTTTGAACCACAAAGCCTAGGGCTTGCTGATCAGAAGGTCGGCAGTTCGAATCCCTGCGATGGGGTGAGCTCCCGTTGCTCGGTCCCAGCTCCTGCCAACCTAGCAGTTCGAAAGCACGTCAAAGTGCAAGTAGATAAATAGGTACCGCTCCAAGTGGGAAGGTAAACGGCATTTCTGTGTGCTGCTCCGGTTCGCCAGAAGCGGCTTTATCATGCTGGCCACATGACCTGGAAGCTATACACCGGCTCCCTCGGCCAATAATGCGGGATGAGCGCCGCAACCCCAGGGTCAGTCACAACTGGACCTAATGGTCAGGGGTCCCTTTACCTTTATGCTTATGGTTATTTGGACCAAACAGCATCACCCATGTATGACAGAAATCTGGCAGACCATTCTAACCCTGAAATACACACAAACACAAATACATATATAGGGGGATGCTAGTTAGAGAAACACTCCACCAAGCCTCATAATAAATCAATGGCACAAAATGCTAAGAGACTGAGAAGATATTATAGGTTTCTCTCCCCCCCTTTTTTTGGCCTAATTGCCAAAGGTGGGTGATCTACATGGAAATTGCAGCTGAGAGAATTTGGAAAAGACAGCTGCAATCTCCACTAAGATTGCCGCTCTGATGCAGCTGTTGGGCTTCAGAGCAGGCTTCCCTCTGGCACTGCACTCTCCTTGAGAGCATTTGCCTGGCTGGAATGTTGTCCTTGAGCTCTCAGAATGCTTCATGTTTGCCCCTAGATGGAGGATGGAGAGGGATCTGTGAATATAGAAAGTAGCCTAGCATACAAAGGTAAGATTCACATTTGTTGTCCTGGCCACTTTGACCTTTGGCCCCACCTGCTGCTGACATGAGGCCCCCAAAGTGTGGTCCTCAGGCTGAAACAGGTTCCACATCCCTACAAAAGAACTTATTCGATATTCAGAGACATAACAAAGCGTTCTGAATTTGGTAATGCTTTTTCTTCCTTCCTCCTGGATTATACATTACAACTTCATATACTGTAGTTAGAACTGCATTTGATTTCTTTTCTATATTGTAGTTCCCCCACCTCCAGTAAACATGCATAGGATTGTGTGGTTAAATCATTTAGCCCACATGTTTTGGAAATCGGGCTTGATCTTTTCCTGTTCTCCAGTTATTCATCCCGCTATGATGGTGATTGTTCTTACTTTCTCACTTGCCTCAGGACTGATTGCCCTGGATCTGATTACTTGATAGGCTTGTTGATAGGCAAGAAGTAGCTTGCAATTTGCTCCAAGTACAAAGATATTGATATTTACAAGAATATACAGGATTTTATTTTATTATCATCATTATTTTAAAAATCAATAGTGCATTAGGAAGAGGAGAAGTGTAGGAAAAGTAATCTTATGGCTTAAAGCTAGAGAAAAGGCTCTAGAACAGGCTTCCTCAACCTCAGCCCTCCAGATGTTTTTGGCCTACAACTCCCATGATCCCTAGCAAGCAGGACCAGTGGTCAGGGATGATGGGAATTGTAGTCTGAAAACATCCGGAGGACTGAGGCTGAGGAAGCCTGCTCTAGGAAAAGGACAGAGAAAGCCTTTCAGTTAAACTTGTATATATATATATTAAGTCTGAACTTGTGTTCTAAAATAAACCTAATCTAAATAGTGCTTTGCTGTCAACGTGCTAAAAGTCTGAGGGTGGGGGAGAGAATCTGTTTAGCTTTCCCAAATGAGAGCACAGCAGCTCTTGCATGGCTGACAAAATTCCTTGACTTTTTTTGTATTTTGTTTAATTTTTGTTGGAAATATTGAATATTAGACTTGGGAAAACATAAAGTTGTGTACTTTGGGAGAATCATCATGTCAAGCAGCTGCCACCTGACAGCTGCAAACACGTTGGGTTTTCCATTCTCTAATTAATAGCAGTCAAACACTTGATGACTCCAGAGGAAGAAAAAAAGTTCTAGCTAAGTGGATTTTATTTCCTCTCTTAAAAGCTATCGCAAATAGAAAAATTGACACAATAATAAGAGAGTTACCAATATGTATCAAATGCTTTTCCTAATTACTAAATTGTTTCTTCCTGCAGCACTTAGATAATCAATGTGGAATAATTGATTAGCAATAGAAAGCTAATAGTGTCTTGGTTATAGTCATTGATAAGCAACACTTTAAAATGCACTTGGCATTTAACTGCTTCTCTACAACTTCACCAAATGTTCACATGTTTTCAAAGTGAAAGTAATACATTAAAAGGCTAGAAAATATTTTCCCAACTAAATATGCACCCACCCATTTCTTCCTACCCACATGCTGCCACCTAGGCACCAATATTGCCCTGGTTGTGGCATGTTTCTTTCTTTCCATTTTGATACCATTAACCAGTGAATGTGATAACGTATGATTACATAGTCAGTTGGATCTTGCTAAGTGCTGACATCACCGAGAATGAATGAAGCTGTTAGAATACGGAAAAACCACTTCCGCACCTGTGACGGAGGTGGTGTTGTGGGAAGGCCCAACCAAACTCTCGTGATGGGGGCTGAGAGCTCACCCCCCTCACAATTGGCTGTTCCCGCCTCCGTCAGCCCCAAGCCGACCAATTAGGTTGGCCGGGGGCGGGGCTTGTTTCCTTTTAAACAGCCCGGAGGCGGGAACTCGGCCTCTTTGCTCCTGCTCGCCAGCGCAATATGTTGCGTCATCACCTGCCCAGCAAATGGATAAGTATTCCGTTAAAGGTTCCAGGGGGTGGAGCTTTGTCCTGAACCTGGAGAGGTCAGGGCCGTAAGGCACGCCCCAATGGTGGCCACAGGAGGAGTTCCGGTAGATGTACATCACTGTGCTCCTTACTGCTGGTTAATTTCTCCCAGACTCCAACACGCGGGTTGGTGTCAGATATAGTCGGTTAGGTTCCAATGCCTAAGCTAATACCGCTCAACATCCGTAACCAATAAAGTTGTGGCCTTATTCGCCCACTTAAAATCTATCACTTGTGTCTTGTGTCTTATTTTCACGGAGGGGGGGGGGCATTGCCACACAATGACACTAGTACTTGGAACACTTTTGTTACCTTTCACTACTACACCCCCAAACAAATCTCAAAAAGGAGAGACACCTTCTTCACTGTTCAAATAATAATAATAATAAATTTTTATTTACATCCCACCCTCCCTGGCCAAAGTGTGACCCCCCCATTGTCTTTTGGAGGAGCTCCAGTTTTATTGTAATATATTTTATTTTATTTGCTGGAGAGTAGTTTTAAAGCTGTTTCAGTAGAGAGCATGGTTATTTAATTACAGGTTTTGTATGATCAGTGTCTGTGGATTAAAGTTTAAGGTGTAATTTGCAACATTCGCGCTGAAAACATCAGGGTTTTAGTGGGAACCACAGTAACCCCTGTTCACCAGTGGCTCCAAGGAAGCAGCATTCACCACACTGCATTGCTGAAACCCAGTCCCAGGGACTATCTTCTTCCTGCACAGCCATGGGGGTGGGGTGGGGATGCTTGGTGCCCCCCCCCCCCGGACATGCTGGTCGGGCAGGAAGGCCTGTATAAACAGACCAAGCAGGTTGCAGCTGGAGGGGGTTTGACCAGGCCCACCCCTTTAAAGAGGCCTCTCACCCTCTTGGGAGACTGCTGCAGGACTCACCACCCACCCACCCAAGTTGTAAAACCTACTTACATCTGTTATCAATGGAAGTTGTGGCCTATTTCAACTCAATACAAATCTCCTTCGTTTTTTCTATGGTTCACTCCTGGAAATTGTAGGAATGGTTTTATTGTATTTAGTGTGTGTGGAGTTGATCTTATTGTTTTTAGAGCTTATGTGTTTTCATGTTTTATTCTATTTTTATCTTGTACACACCTTCAGCGGCTTTATGCTATGATGTGATCTAGAAAGTTGTATAATAGTCACTGGCAGAGGAAGAGGAGTCCGGGCAGCGCTCCCCGCCTCCAGGACAGGCGCCAGCCCCGCCCCGCCTGCTCTCCCCCCCCCCCCAGTGCCAGAGCATGAAGCTCCACCACTGATAATAGTGATTAATCATCATCATCATCATCATATAGTGAGGCACCATAATAATGACTAAGATTGAGACCCACCATGCCATTCTGTTCATTGCAGTTTGCATATCCAACTGTGGTTGAACAATGGAAAAATATTTGCCATATAATCTATAGTGTTACATTACAAAGTTAACACTTGCAAGAGCAAGTGTGTGCTTTGGGTTGAGGAGAACAATATTATGTTTATATTTTGCTACAAGTACATAATAGCAGCCCGGCACTAATGGTTTTCCAAGTTGGGTAACTGTTTCAAATTTCAGCTAGGAAACCTTGATACCTTGTTGTTTTGGGATAGGCCCAAAGGTAAGCATTTTCAGTAATAAGAGCTGTGGCCAGAAATAGGGTGATTTATTATCTCTCTGTGTTAGAGAAAGAGGTAGTCTTTTAAAATAAGAGCTGTGCTTCAGAATGATTGACACTATCAAGGGCTAAGCCAGGCAACCGAGATGAATTACAGGACAGAAGAAGTAACTTGAAGCAGGATTTTGAGAACCAAGTGTAAACCAGCAGGGTAGCGTGCAAGCAAGCCAGGTAGGATATGGGGATTAGGGCAGAGCAACTTGAAGGAAGTAGAAAGAGGGCACAGTGTGCTCAAGCAGAGCAATGGCTAAGGAGCTCTAAAGAAGAGCCACTGGACAAAAAAAGAAGGCTACTTGAAGGTCCTGGTACTTGGATAAAAAGCTTTATACAGCTTGGGATCGGGATACCTAAAAGATCATCTCACCCATTATATCACTACATTCTGCAGGAGAGGACCTACTGCATATACCAGGCACCCCCAAACTGCGGCCCTCCAGATGTTTTGGCCTACAACTCCCATGATCCCTAGCTAACAGGACCAGTGGTCAGGGATCATGGGGATTGTAGTCCAAAACATCTGGAGGGCTGAAGTTTGGGGATGCCTGGCATATACCATCTCATCAGGAGTAGAGGTCCCTGCCATATGGTGGTGGCATCTATTCTTTAGAACTTCCTCCCATTCTGTATTGGGAAGGAATTGCCTCTATTGTCTTTTTGGCACTTTCCCCCCAGGACTTTTAACTAGAGTTTTTTTTCCAGCCCAGCAAAGGTTCCACCTTGGGTTGAAGATTAGGGGGCAGCAGCATGTGATGCGTGTGCACCTGTGACATCACACAGGTGATATGTGGTGCACACATGTCATCCGGAGGAGGTGCATCGTTGCGAGGAAGCGTAACCCAGTGCTATGCAGCTTCAATGGCCACAGCTCCTCCTCTCTCACGCTCAGGAGGAGTCTGCCTTTGATGCTGTGCCACACTAAGCTTGGAGGTTCGGCCTTCTCCAACCCCTCAATAATGGCGGGGGGGACCTCATGAGAAGAGAAGACTCCCTGAGAAAGACCCTGATGTTGGGAAAGATTGAGGGCACAAGGAGAAGGGGACGACAGAGGACAAGATGGTTGGACAGTGTTCTCGAAGCTACAGACTGTGTGAGGCAGTGGAAGACAGGAGTGCCTGGTGTGCTCTGGTCCATGGGGTCATGAAGAGTCGGACATGACTAAACGACTAAACCACAACAAGCTGTATTAGATCTGACATTTTTAGAATTGTTTTCATATACAAAATAGTTTAATACTTTTTTGCTTATTGATATCTTTATTGCTAAATGACTTTGAGAGGCTTCACATGAAGCAATTCATAAGTGGAATCAAGCAAACAAAAAACTGTAGCTAGTATCTTCCTTTTAAAGGGGTTTCTGGGGAACTGAAGCCAAAGAGAAGGTCAAGTGGTCTCAGGTGGGCTTGCATTCAAAGGCAGAAAATGGCTAAGGAATGACAGAGACCTGGCCATTCTACTTTAGGACTGTATTTTTTCCCCTTGCGACATTTGTGGGGTTTGGGTTTTTTTTGCGTGAGAAATATTAATATTGATGTCACATAAGCAGGGAGGCAAACTGAGTGAAGCCTGACAATTTCCTTAAAAAAATTATTCTGAATTAGGGCTAAAATATTTCTAAATGCAAGACGCATCTCCGAAGCTGTCCTCTGGGGGCAAGGCTGTGACAATTTTCTGCATCGCTGTCCGGATCAAATTCACTTTGTCTGATTTGTAACAGGAGTGTGCATCGCTTCAGCTTGAAGCTGCCAAAGGAACACTTAAACTGAGACATCACACACTTCTCTTAATTTTCTCAGAAATTCATATTCAAGAATGGGTGTCTCTTCTCTCATTTGCAACAGTTTATATGAAAATGAAGCAGGAGAGGTCTATCCCAATTTATGTTGGAGTCCCATTATTTGAAAAGCTAGGGTGATATGGAAGACTTTCCACAGAAACTTTATTATCTTGGCAATTTACTCTGCTCAATATGCTGCTATTTCCCTCATGTGGCCTGTGTTTCCTTCTACTTTTTAAAGATAAAATATGCTCAATTAATTCTAGCCATGCATCTTCTGAAATGTCAAAAAAAAATGCTGTAAGTTCTGGTCATTTCACTAGTCTCAGCTGTATGTGCCACTTTATTTTTAGCAAAGCCACAGTAGGGGAAGTGTGGGACCTTGCAGCAATTTGAATGTGTTAATTCTGATTAGCTTACCTCTCCTAAGGGATGCAATAGATGCCTTGAGCATTAATGACTAAGTTCGGTGTTCTGTACTTAAAAGTAAGATTCATCACCTCCCTAGCTTGTACTCTAAAACTAAACGGTAAGGATTAATCCTTTGCTTTCTCTCTCTCTTTGTTCCCAGGAATGGTAAAGGTTACCTGGTCTTTCTACAAACAGTGAAGTGTGATGTAACAATAAGCAATATGTATGATCACACAGTTTATAGATTTTCTTTTTACTTGAATAAGCTGCATAAATGACTGTGCCATTCATTTAAAAAGAAAAACAACAACAGCACAATCAAAACAGAAGAATTTGTTTATACCATGGTAACCACTGAATGCAAAATAAACCTAATGATTATGCTCCATTTAGCAATATACTAGAGTGAAAAGCAACATCTGTGGGGTGTGAAGATAGACTCTCATCGGGGTTTTTTGGGGGGGGGATTTGAAGAAGGAACAATTTTGCTATTGTGGTAGGAATAATCCCTCCCTCTTGTGTTTCAGCAAGGCTATCATAGTTTGAAGGGGGGAAATCATGTGATTCTCCATCTTCTTCATGCCACTGTGTGCTACAAGTTGCATCACAGCATGGCCTGGGAGCAGAGAAGGACAAGTTCTATGATTCTAAGTTTTGGTCTGTGCCATTTAGCTTGTTCTTAACCATTCCTGTCAATTTAAAACACACATGCATGCCTTATCTCAATAGGTGTATGTAAATTTTGACTTAAACTTCAAAGCACTTTCTTGTGGTATTTAAAGTAGAGCCAGTTCCAATGGATAGCTAAGTTGTGACCCACACATCAGACTTACAGGTTTGTGTTAGGTCATCTTGTATAAAATAAATAAATTCCACAAGATTCCCTTTCTGGATGACAGGGTATTCTCATGCTGTGCTTGGTGAAAGAGCAAGAGAATCAGGTGATCCTCTCTCCAAGCAAACGCTTGCAGAACTGTACAGAAAAGCTTCCTGTGCAGAGCCAAAACTAGACTTTTGCTAGATATGGAGCATGCAGTTTCTTTCTTACTTAATTATAGGTGGGAGTGGGATTCTTACTGGGAATGAAGCATGGGGGGGGAGGCTTATCTTTTTACTTTCCACTGTGACTGAAACCGACTTTTTAAATATAGCTTTTAAACTTCCCTTCATCAAATATTTTGGGGGCATGAGATACATTGGAATTTAGTTTGGGGTAGACCCCCCCGTCCCCGTCCCCCCAAACCCTATTTGTGTTACGTTTTCCAGGAATCTGGATTAGTGTTTAGTCTCATTACTTTCAGTAAAGTTTAGTTATGACTACTATGAGCTACACATAGATCTAGGGTATATTTACCAAGAAGTTGCTCTCACAGGACAATTCACATGGATAATGTGGTATCACAGGGATAGTAACATTGGTGTTTGTATGAAACTTGGTGCAACTATGGCTTTTGTGTTCTGTTCCCCATAGTCTTCCTGTACTTCTACTTCTCTCAGCAAACCCATTACATTTCAAAATTGTCTCTTACTAACTTACCAATAGAATCCCCAAAGCTTTTGCTTTATTGCACTTTCCTTCTCACATTGATAAAGCTGATAAAACTTTAATTCAGAAAGTCTGATTCAGAAATATCTGTATCCTTTCTTAATAGGCCTAAAAATTCAAACCCACTTTCCCCTTGTGACTTATAAATCAGTCTGAGTTATTGATCTGCCAAGTTGTCCTAATGGAGTATCTATATCTTAGCTTCTGCCTGTTTCAAGCTCGGGGGGGGGGGAGCTGACTGTGTACTAGGTGTACTATTTATGAATTAGTAATTATTTTTAAGTTCTGCAACTGTTAATATTGTCTATGATTGTCAAGCCAATTAATCTCAATTGTACAAGGCTTTCAGAGATTAATAACTTATTTGTGATTTATGCTGTTTACTGTGCAGCTAAAATATTCAAAAAAACATTATTTATATAGGAATCATGATCTCAAGGAAGGCCATTCCAACCAAGCAGTATGCAACCCTGCTTCATGTTATTATATCCAGTTTCCACAAACATACTGTTAAAGGCTTTCCTATCAGAGTCTTCTGAATAGCACTATCCTTGGGTTGCTCTGAGGCAATATCTGAACAAAGCCTTGAACTTGATAAAATATTGGTGATAGCCTGGTGGTGTGTTTCCATGAGAACTGAAGCCCAATTTGGGCATTCAATCCCCTCATATCTAAGCAAACTAGTGAAGAGATACAGGAACATGTTGACACACCCAATCCTTTCAAGAGCATCATCTGTATCCACATAAGAGCCCACCACAACTTTGGGGGTAAGGGTCTGAAGCAGGGAACCTCCTCTATTCATAGAATCTCCTCAATAGAAAGGATGCAAAAGAGCAAACATTTTGCATGCATCAGTCCCAGATTCAATTCCTGAAATCCCCCAGTACAGCTGGGAAAGACACCTTACAGCTGTCTGAAACCTGAACAACTGCTAGTCCATATAGACAATATGGAGCTAGATGCTCTGATTTAGCAACTTCTGATATCCCATTGAATGTCCCTGCTTTTTCTTAGACATACTGAGTTTGAGACCTCAGCTTGGAGTCCAACAACATCTGGAGGACCACAGATCTCCTTGTTTATACTTAGCATCTGGCTAGGTTAGTTAATTCCTGCCAATGCCTTGTGGCACTGAAAGGAGATCATTAAAGTATGCTGTGCATTGGCCTACAATATATTGCATTTGCATGTTTTGGGTAAAGTTGGTATGGTAGGCAAGCTGGTGAATGAGAGAAACCATTAATGGTCCTCTTCCTAGAGATCTCATGATAAGGATTCTGGGAAATTCCCCTTTCTCCCATCCCATTGCAGTCAGTGTGAATAGCTTGAAACATATCATTTTCATATACTCCCTCTTTTAAACCATTTGCTTTGAAAGACATCATCTGTCTTAAGCCTTTCTGAAACCTTGATCAAAGTAATAATGCACTTGTCCTTATCTCTTCACTCGTGATTGATGGCAAGGACATCAAAAACTCTGTGGTCCAGCAAACGCCACACGAATTTAAGGGTTTGTGGGGAAATGCCATTGTAGAATTCTTTTCCCGCTTTCACCTGTGAAATATTTAGGTTTCAAGACAAATAGCTTAGTAAATCCATTTCAATCCTTCTGCAGTCATCCAATACTTTGGTAAATTATTTGCATTTCATATATAATCCCTAGCAATAAAACTCAAGAGTATCATAAAAACTGGCTCATTTTGCTTCAGCGCTGGACAGTGTAGCTCATTGTTACCATGGAAAATGGGCAAAGTAGGCAGCCCTCAGCTGCTAGTTCTAAAAATGAAGGTCTGTTATGCAGCTGGAGAGCAGAAATATTTTCCCAAGTGGGGCGAAAATACTTTAAATAAATAAATAAATAAATAAGGTTAGAAATTATCAGTAGTAGTGCCACTAGCCTTGTTTTAAACACGCACATTATGAAGTTTTGAAGAAGTGACTCATACAGTCAATGGAGGAGGGAAAGGGGAGCCTATTACTCAAGTTGACCAATTCACCCCATTACCCCATCTACACTGTACATTTAAAGCAGCATTGTACCACTTGGAACAATCACAGCTTCCCCAAAGAAATCCTGGGAACTGTGGTTTGTTAAGGGTGCTGGTACCGGTAGTTGTTATAGCTCTGGAAGGATAACAGGAGTCTTCTAATTTCCAGTGTTCCCTGGGAAGATTGGCTGATTGTTAAACCACAATGGAGGAGTACAGGGGTCTTCTAATAACTCTCAGTTCCCTTAACAAACTACACCCCCAGAAATGTTTAAAGTGGTATAATACTGCATTAAATGTATAGTGCAGATGGGGGCCTTAGTCTTTACAATGAAAATGTTTTATTTTGGCTCCTCATTTCATTTGCTTCTGGAATTTTTGTTTTACTTTGTGTTTGTGGAGATACACGAGAAATAGATTTTTAAAAACAAAGAATGAATGGACTGGTGGTTGCAGTACTTTGCATTTCACTGTAGAAGGGATAAAAGGGAATGCCACACCTCTGAGTGATGCACTTGCTGTTCATTATAGTGGGCCTTAGCAACACAAATTCCAATAAGGGCAATGTTCTATCCACTGGGACACAGAATCTAGTTAGGATTCTGGGCTTTTGCTCATTTAATTTTCTCATAGTGATAGATCAATCTATTTATCACATAAGCACATTCAAGCTTGAAGTGAGCCCAAAGATCTGTTACCCCTTAAGTGATTAAACTAATCATTTAAATAAGCCTTCCAGATGTGATATCATATCACCTTCCCCACATTTCATAGGTAGGTTGATCAGATACAGAGAGGTTACCTGAGTTGCTCAAAGTCTCATAATGAGATAAACAATGGACTAAGTCCTAGCCTGCCTTGATTTTGATTCATTATCCTATCTACTAGCCAAGGCTGCCGTATGGTATTTAGCGATAATGACTATCCGGTTGAAAATCTATATTAATCCTTTCATAGTTTTCCCCTCAGGCCCTCCTCATCAGAACCATTAACTGTATTAAGATATTATGCAAATGCTGATCCTACTGTGGCAGTATTGTTGCATCATAAATTGTGAAATCTGGAGAATAATCAATTTTTCTTCCAGAGGGATTTTTGCATTGAGATATCAACATATATAAATATTTAAATATACCAGGGTACTGCAACATATTTTATTCCACACTTGAGATCTGGTTACAGCCTTCTTCTAAATCTATGATCAGAATGTCTCCCTCAGATTGAATTGTTTTAGTCATTTGCTTATGGTTGTCAAAGGCTTCCTCACTTTGTGTCTGTGCTTTGCCACCGAGTGTGGTCATACTATGCAGCCATTGCCCAGATGCTTGCAGCTGTAATAAACAGTTCAATTTATGGGCAACAGTTTAAATTTTAAAACAGTTTGATTTATGCTTTCCTCAGTTTTTCACATTCTGGTTTACTCAGGGTAGACTACTTCAATCCACCATTTGTGCAGCTATTGTTGAGGACTGTTCTGAAACTACAGTTAGATTACTAACTGCTAGATTACTAACTGGGACTGGGCATTGTTATCATATTACTCATGCCTGGTGTAAATAGTACTGGTTCACAGGACATGTCCATGTCTACTCAAAGTGCTGGTTTTGATCTTTAGAGTTCTTCATGGCTTAGAACCAGAATATTTTGAAGTCCACCTGACTTCAAATTGTTATGAGTTTGGGTGAGGACAAGTTGAGACCCTTCTAGCCCCTGGATCCAGCAAGTGTTAAACTATAAACCAGACTAGCTTCCTGATGAGGTGAACAAAGGAAAGGGGACTCTGTGTGAAATGATGGGCAGGGCCGCTCCCCCCCAGCTTGCAGATAGCATTCAGGACAAAGCCTGAATTTAGAGTTGAGTTGCAGTGATGTGGACCTTGAAGCAAAGCAGCAAACAGAGAGAGAGCTAGAGAGAGTCATGCCAGAGCTATGCTTGAATCCAAGACTGTGGCTAGAGGAAAAACATTTCCAAAAGGAAACACAAGCCCTGGGTAAGCGCCTGGAACGCTATCTCACACCACTCAGAGATTGGGGTGGCAGGCAAAAACACAACACAACAATAAAATCTTCAACAGAGGGCTAAATAATATAAGCAGGGTTGTTACCAGGGAAGAGGACCTTCTGAGTAGCCATGCTCCGATCCTCCAATCACAACAGTTTTTAGATGAGGGTCTGCCCAGGCAATATCAGATAGCGGGATAATAGAAAATTGGACCAGGAGCAAAACAGGATGTGAACTGTAGAATGTTAGGAATTTTAGGAGAATGGCAATATGGAAACACACAATCATATGTGTTTTTTATGGTAGATCAGATTTGGGGGAGATTATGCTAAATATTATTATCAGAAGGTCAGCTCCCGTTGCTCGGTCCCAGCTCCTGCCAACCTAGCAGTTCGAAAGCACGTCAAAATGCAAGTAGATAAATAGGTACTGCTACAGCAGGAAGGTAAACAGTGTTTCTGTGTGCTGCCCTGGTTCGCCAGAAGCGGCTTTGTCATGATGGTCACATGACCTGGAAGCTGTATGCCGGTTCCCTCGGCCAATAGAGTGAGATGAGCGACGCAATCCCAGAGTCGGTCACGACTGGACCTAATGGTCAGGGGTCCCTTTACCTTTATGCTAAGTTTTATCAGCATTTTGCTATGCCCAGATTGTAGACTAACCATGAAAATGACATTTCAGTATGTACAATTTAAGCATTTAGAGCCTAATGATTTGCCACTACCCCCTTAACCAAGCATCATATTACATTTGTATTTTGAGAGGTTAAGCGCTTTAGCATACTAAAACTTTGCTGCTATCCTGCAGTTGCCTGGGTGACTATATAAATTGGATCCTTGAACATCAGAAGGCCTCTCCCAGGTTTTTCAGTGGATTGTTTAATGTGAAGGAAATAGCTGGATGCTTCATTCACCTCTGAGTTGCTCATGCAAGTCTTTTGCCTTCAGAGTTAAGGGTGACTCATATCTCTATTAAATTTTTAAAGTGCAACAGCTCACTGGAGGGCCATAGAAAATTAATTTGAAATACACTTTGCCACCTCCTCCTTCAACCACAGACTTGGTTATTAAGTAAAATGCTCTCTCCTCATTCAAATCATTCATGTTGAGAGTTAAAATAATATTTGTTAATTAAGATTTATTGTCCTCAGCCAAAGTTGTTTGCAGCCTGAGATTTGCCCACAAGTCTCCATGGGCTTCGGATCAGGTCCTTCTGAATAAGAGGCAAAATATTTATGCAAATGTAATACATTATATGTGTGTGTACTATTATTACAATAAATCACTCTTCACCCTGAGATCCGAAGGCAGGTTACAAAAATTAAAACACAATGTTAAGAAACAATTTGAACAACTTACAGTCATGGAAATAAGGTGAGTACTAAAAGCTTGCCAAAAAGAGGGGCACCTTCAGCGTTCACTGAAAGCTCAAGCTTCACTTTGCCTCTGGCTTCTAGTTCTCCTGTCCTGACTGCAAGTACGCTTAAGCACATGCAGCTACCACACATTGTATTTACCCCCCCCTTTTTACTTATGTTCCATTCCAATATTCTTTCTGTGTGTCAAATTTAATATAGTAAGCTCCTTGATGCAAGGACCAATCCTCCTTTGCACTCTATAAAGCACCGTGCAATACAAACAAAGAAATAACAATAATGACCCCAAATTAGATTTGTTTTGAGTGCCCCTAGAAGTGTGTGTGTGTGTGTGTGTGTGTGTGTGTGTGTGTGTGTGTGTGAGAGAGAGAGAGAGAGAGAGAGAGAGAGAGAGAGAGAGAGAGAGAGAGAGAGAGACATAGCTACCAAGTCTCTCGTATTCCCCGGGAAACCCCCGTTTTTCCAGCCGTTTCCTGCTGGCAGTCCGGATTTTTAAAAAACCCATAAATCCCCTGGATTCTTACCGGCCCGGAGAGGCTCCTTCTGCACATGTCTGGAGTCTCTGGTCATGCGCAGAAGCGATTTATGGCGCTGTGGCCATTTTGGAAATGGGCAGAGCATGCATAGAAGCGACTTCCGGCGCCGCTCTGCCCAGTTCCAAAATGGCCACAGCATGACTTCCGGTGCCGTGCCGCTGCCGATCACGGATTTTTCAATCCGGGAGTTGGCACCTATGGAGAGAGATACAGATACACACACACACACCCTAGTGGCCTCATATCTAGTTCGGGAATTTTTGTCATCAACAATTAGTACTGTTTTCAGTTTTGAAAGCAGGGTTTAAAATCAGTTCAGTTTTGGAAGGTCCATTCTGCCATCTTCATTCAAAATGGTGTCCAACTGTATCAAAACTGACGTAAACCTGCTCCTTGATCTCACAAAGCATCATGTAAAATTTGATTACTACGGGTGGCGCTGTGGTCTAAACCACTGATCCTCTTAGGCTTGCCGATCAGAAGGTTGGCGGATCGAACCCCCGCGACGGGGTGAGCTCCCATTGCTCGGTCCCAGTTCCTGCCAACCTAGCAGTTCGAAAGCACGCAAAAAAAGTGCAAGTAGATAAATAGGTACCACTCCAGCGGGAAGGTAAACAGTGTTTCCATGCGGTGCTCTGGTTTTGGTGTTCCATTGTGCCAGAAGCAGCTTACTCATGCTGGCCACATGACCCAGAAAAACTATCTCCAGACAAACGCCGGCTCCCTCGGCTTGTGAAGCAAGATGAGCACCGCAACCCCAGAGTCGTCTGCGACTGGACTTAACTGTCAGGTGTCCTTTACCTTTACCTTTTTTATAATTTATATATAATTTAAGAGGTGTCCTAATGTGTAAAGAACAGACAAACAACTTTCTCATATATGTGTCTGCCAAAACAACAACAACCAGTAATTACAGTCTTGGTCTTAGAGTGATTTACAGATGGGCTTTCCTTTTTACAATATGTTCTGAACACCTAGAAAATTTTTGATGTCCAATCAGGAAATAAAGGTGTGTGCAGGTGTGGGTGTATCCTAGTGTATAAGAAGCTCCATCCTAATGTATAAGAGAGAGTGTGTAACACACACACACACACACACACACACACACACACACACACACACACACCAAATAGGCTAGAACTTCCAGGGAGATCCAATAGTAAAGAAAATATTCTAAAAAATCTCAGTAAATCTCATAAATAATACAACTATAAAAATTTCAGTGAATTGTCAAAGGAGCTACTCCATTCCTCCCAGTCTTTTCTCTTGTATATAATGTATAAGTGCTGCATTGCACCATTAATTTAAATAATATTTCCTTGGGTTGGTACAGTGTTCTCAGCAAAGCTCTTAAAACTGCATTCAGGAGTTGCTTGTGGCACATTCCAAGGTCCTGTTCTCAGATAGATGAAACAGTGTATAATCAATGCGAAGAAGAAGAAGAAGAAGAAGAAGAAGAAGAAGAAGAAGAAGAAGAAGAAGAAGAAGAAGAAGAAGAAGAAGAAGAAGAAGAAGAAGAAGAAGAAGAAGAAGAAGAAATAATACTGTCTGTGGTTTTTGTGGCACTAAATACATGAAAGCTGGTTGAACTCAGTCCCATTGTTTTTATCAATCCAAGGATCTGATAAATCAAATATGCAGCAAACCTTGAATATGAGCAGAAAGATGGGGATTTTTTTTTTTTTGAGGGAAGGAGGAGGTTCCACATTTCAGGATATATGAATGCAGAAACTTGTTTGTCACTAAGTTGCTGTAGAAAAACTTCAAAATGGATCTGAATGAGGACAATTTGGCCTTGCCAGCTGGCCATCCCAATAATATTTTCTAAAAATGTAATGCATATGTACTGCATCAGGTTTTTTTTCCAGGCTGATTTTCTGGCTCACTTAACCTGAATAATCTATGTGTATCAATTCCAGAGTCCCGGTGTACATCTTTGTTTGACATGTTGTCAAAGGAATTTGCCCTCTTTTTGAAAGGTTTGCCTGTTTACATGACTGTGCAGTCCACATCCAGTTTAGGGAGAGGGCAGGAGAGAAAGAAAACCATAAGAAAGGAGAGCAGGGGGCCTTGAAGTTTCCCATCCACACACTGGGGGACAGACTGAACAGACACACAGGAGGTCACACTCTTCCCCGCAGTGGCAAGATGGATCGTGCGTCTATATAAATTACAGCCATTATTTCCAAAACTGCATCTATATATATAAATTGGCATATGCAAATGTTATGCAAATCTGTGTCCTCTTTCGTCCTCTCTTTTGGTGATGCATTTTTTCTTTCTCTCCATGTGTGGTAATGCATAAATGGCCACCCTAAGCAATGTTGTATTTCTCTTTTGCATTTTGTGGTGTTTTAACTAGCAGCTAGATCTATCCGACTTTGATCTGTGGTATCTTTGGCTAAGCATAATTTGAAATAATAAAACTGTTTGGCTTAATTACAAGTATAACTGAAATAATTTCTGAAGCCATATTAGAGCCAGATCCCTTGAGAACCATTTCAGCTATGAGTTTTCATACTGGCAGCCAGCAGGAAGCCTGTTTATTTGGCAGACTTCTGCCTATAGATTGTAGTATTGTAATTTTGGGTTGGGATCTGATCTGCAACCACTTATGGTTTTACAATAAAGACTACCAGGCTTAAATATTCCTGGTGGATCTTGTACTGATGGTTCTGTCAGTGCTCTCATACAACGGTCACCACAATGCAGAACTGAGGTCAGTGTGTGTGTGTGTGTGTGTGTGTGTGTGTGTGTGTAGCTTTTAAAACTAAGCCTTAGGTACTTTTGTGAATGTCTCTCTTAGCAAGTTGAAATAAAAGTCCTAACCATTCATGCTGATCTTCTAACAAAAATAGAAGCCCATGTTCTGCCTCATTAAAAAACAGAAGTTCAGGCATCATTTATTCCAGTTGTTAATGTACACTTGCCAGTCCAACAACCAGAAATCCTTATTTGTATGGTCTCAGCCCAAGTACGTGTATTGCACTCATTGTCAAAGCACATTTATTTCTGTACAACCAAAGAAAAGAATATCTGTAGTATGGGTTCTTTTTTGTGAGGCTACCGGATTCTTCCTGCCTTCTTTGGCTGGTGTCTTGGAACGAAAAGGGGTGGAATGCAAAGCAAACTTAAATGCCCACTGGAAATCTACAGTTCTTGCCTTCTGCACAAAGAGGGGCAGATGTTGCTAAACTGGAAGTAGGATTTGGAGGTAGCGATTGGACTATTTGAAATTTTAAGGCATTTTAAAACAAACCTACCTAATTCACAGTTCCTGAAACAATGCATATGCTGAAATGCAACTGTCCTTTGAAATTTGCTTCTCTGGATTTTGTGATACAGTCCTCCAATAAGAAATTTCTACAGAACTGCACTTATTACTGATAATAACATACCAAATTGCATTATATTAGGGGAAATTGCTTGGACAAACGTACATATTAGGGGAAACTGCCCATAGAACTGTGTACATCAGGAGAAATATACACTAAAATGCTGGGTTTTTAAAATAAAAAATCACAAGCCAATGAAACTGGAGACTGCAAAAATGCCGAAGTTGTTGGTGTCCATTGGGTCTGATAGGGCACTGTCTAGCAGTAGGTGAGTTCCCTCTTTTGACAACAGTCATAGTTTTCATCTTTCTCACAGTAGTTTTATGGATGGATCTGTCACTTAAGCTATACTGTCTCACACCACATCTCATGCTTTTGTAACATACCAGGCACTGACAATATTTCAGGGAACTACTAGGATGTGGCCAGCTTTGATGAGGGTTGTTTTACCTATCTTGTCTGGTTTGCAGTCAGTTAAGAATTCAATAGATATTTAAATTTGCACACTGGATAACCTTATTTTTAGCTATCTATATGTGTACTGTTTTATTTTAGTGTTTGGTTACATAACAATGAGGGGGCATTTCTCCCCCTTTGGGTATTTATAGTAGAAATGTTTTTAGGATTAATTTGCAAATTCTAACGCTTTCTTCCATTCCCCCCCATATGCTCCCTTTTGTCTGTTTTCCTAAAATAGCTCCCCGAAGAGTGAAAAGAATGTTTCATTTCTATTGTGAAAATAAGCCTTATTTGTAGTTTTAAGACCTGGCAAACAACATTGGTAAATACACATTTGGGATGCATTCCAAACCACCTTAATGTAATAGAAGATAGTCGAGAGATTTTTTTTTCCTTGTGAAAAATCAGCATGTCAGAATCAATAGCTGTGATTATCCTGCAGTAACTATGTTTAATGTTCATGGGCCATGTTCTTTAGACTGGATTACCGAGGCAACCAAGTGAGTATCTGCTGAGAGAAGATAAAGAGCACCAGTTGAGTGGAGATGACGGTTTTGCTAAGTAATCTACTTCCTTGACTGGATTCTGTAAAAAGCTAAATTCCTCTGGTAAAATTTCTTTTTACAATGAATGAATCAAATGGAAATACAGCATGAAAAATGAGAATAGGCTCCAGAGGTGCTCAGGAAAAATAATGTTCATCCTATTAACAGTGCAGGGACAGGAAATCATAAGGCTAGCTCCTAACATGCGAAGCTGTTATTAAAACCTTTGATGCAACCTTTTGGCTTATAATGCACCGTTTATATCTTAAGCCTTCTGCCCCACTCCCTGCAAAGCCTGGTGGGGGCTATTAGGTCCTATTGTTTTATTAGAATTATGAGAACAGTTAAGGAAATTGCACATGGCTTGAGGCTTCCTGTGCTGGCTAAGATAATTTAGAACCTGAGTGCAATTGGTAGTTTTTCTGCATATCATGCAGCAGCAGCTAAAAGTTGTAGTAAATATTGTTTTACAAAAACCAGATGAATGGAAACAACTATTAACCATTTCACTCAAATGCCTAGCACCGGCTGGGAAGTGTGTCTTGTGCATAATTTTTTGCTGTTGACATCATTTATGCTTCAAAAGTACATAAATCTCTGTTTACTAAAATGTAGCCACATTGCTACGAGATACTTCCTAATCTGGGGAAACTGCTGGTCCTCCCCATTCTAGCTTTTGCATACTATATTTAAACCCTTAGCAGTCCTAGAAGTTGGTGTAGTGGGTAGAGTGTTGCATTTTGACCAGGAACACCTGGGTTCAAAACCCTGCTCAGCCAGGAAGTTTGCTGGGTGAACCTGGACCAGTAGCATTGTCTCTCAGCCTCACCTTTGCATGCCAAGGCCCTGAGCCCCACAGTTCCCCATAAATTAATGACACACAGACACAGGTATTTAGGATTATGGGCTAAAACAGGCCACAACTTCATTGGTTACAGATGTGAGCGGTTTTGCTTAGGCATTTGGTGAAACCAGACTATATATTGACTCCCACCCATCTGCAGGGAATCAAACTAAGAGTAGACCACCAGAAGGCTTGATGACTTACATCAAATAGGGGAACCCATTGGGGTTGTGGCATGCCCTAGCCCACGCTCGGGCTTCAGACAGGATACACACACACACACACACACACACACACACACACACACACAGATCCCTTTAACAGGATACCCTTATCAAGGAAGGGCAGGCGGAGGCTACAACCTCCCCTCGGTTAAACAAAGGCTTATCCAATGCCTAACCTTACAAAGTGAAGCTATTTGCCTCAGGCAGACCCACCCACCCCCCACCAACGTTATGCTGCTGCTAGACCTGCAGAGGCTTCCTGCACCACTGACACACCACTGTTGCCCTCACCACTGCCTTGCGGCAGCAGGATGGGCACAGCTCCAGTTGAGAGTACAGGTGCAGTGAGAGGGCTGGCAGCATTGTGGGCATGATGGCAGAAACACCTGCCCTGTTTGTCAGAATATAAAGGGGACATATATCCTGCTCTGAGAGGAAATGTAGGATAAGAAAAGTGCCATAAAACATAATAAAATAAGCTTTGCTAGAGCTTACCTCAAAAGATTTTGTGTATGTACTGAGGCATACCAACAGGGCCGTCTTAACCTTATCGGGCGCCGTGGTGCAGGGATCCCTCGGGTGCCCCCCACCCCACCCCACCCCCACATTTCCCTCCGGGTGGGCAGCAGCTGCAGGGCGGCTCCTCCGGAGGGACGGAGACTCCATTTTCCAGAGGTGCTCCCCCCCTCCGATGCTGCCTTGCCGTGCCTTCTGCTTCTCGCCCGCCGTGGGCAGCAGCAGCAACAGCGATGCCAGACTCGTGCTCCACTGGCAGTGCCAGGTGTGGCAGGCTGTTGGAGGGGGCAGCCGAACGGGTGGGGACGCTGCCAGCTGTCCTCCACCTCCGCCTGCTTGGCTAAAGCAGCTGCATGGCGCTGCCATCCAGGAAGCCCTGGCTGCCGCACCAATGGGAGGCTCGTGGCCGGCTTCCCCACAACGGCACCCGCAGCCCAAGAAGAGGCGGGCAATGGCGGCACTGCTGGTGGGGCGCCGCAACTCAAGCCGGCATGCAGGGAAAGGGGAGGCTGCCGGCAAAGCTGCACAGCTCCCCAACTCACTGGGGCACCCATGCGGCGCCTATGAGGTGCCCGCGCCCTGGCACAACGCGTCAGTAGCCTCAATAGGAAAGATGGTTCTGCATACCAAGATCCAGGCAGAGATGTTTTGTAGGCAATCTACAGAGTGGCTGAATTGAGATGCATACCAATGATATATTTGACCCTCGTCTTGTGGGCATTGTTTCACTAAAATTTGAAAGTGAATATGCACACTAAACAACAACAACAACAAAACCCTTTTAACAGACTGATTCTGTGTATGTGTGTTTCAATGAAATAATGTGCTTCTGGGTAATATTCAAATTACATAGTCATAATTGTTTTGAAGAAAGGCTTGCCTTGTAGATTTCATTCTCTATAATTTTTGAGAAGATTTGAAAAGATCAAATGGCTAGATGACATTTCATTGAGCCGTGCTGTGTGTCAGAAGGGGGCTGGATATGTAAGTGGTGTACATGAGAGAGAAAGAGAATAAAACTTAACCTGTCAGTCCTGTTCTTTGTATAGTGCCATGTGACTAGGTGGTGCTGTAGTAACAAATAAATGGCAATTAACAAAATTAATAACTGCGGTGTATAAGTGAATATTGTTGGGTTGCAAATCCCCTATTGTTCCTTAGTCAACTCTTGGCTGAGAATTTTATAAGGGACTGTCTAACTCACAAGCTGCAACTTTAACTGCTGTGTTAAACCAGCTCTCAGATTTAAGTTGGGTTGGTTTTACCAGAGGACTAAAGCACATACTTGACACCACCTGAAAACAACAGGACTTAAGAATGCTTAACTTTGGCCCTCTCTGCCTTGATGCCAAGTGGGGCAAAGTGTCCTCTTTTCCTCTTTATCAACGGGATGGTGTGATAATTATTGACCCATTGCTTGAAGACAGGCACTGCATAAGCAAAAGCACAAGTAATTCCTTTGGAGTGCTATGAAAGAGGAGTGAAGCACAGACAGAGATGCAACGAAACTGTAAGGGATGAGTGAGGGGTCTTAACGTGAGAACGCAAGGAGAGCCCTTCTCAATCAATCCAGCGATACCATCCAATCAAGAATCCTGCTCTGACAATGGCCAACCAGATACCTATGGGAAACCTGGAAGGAGGACTTTAGCGCAGCATCAGCCTCTCCTCCAGCAGTCTCCAGCATACTGCTTGCAACAGTGAAGCTCATTCTTTTCTATTTCTCTAACATTTATTCTCAACCCTAACAGAATAGAATTAAGTCCTTCAGATCTAGTGATTGGATCATTAATGTTTGATTTGTTTATATAATGTATAGGAAGCCATTAGAAAATACCCAGACCTCTTACCTGGTGATTTTATCTCTGCTGTATTTTCCTTGAGTAGTTATATTCTTCATAATAATGACAAGTGGAGCTGCTGCATAGATCAAAAAAGTAACACTATAAACTGAAAGAGGCCAAAGAAGGCCACATACAGGTCAGCTTGAGGTTGGATTGAAGTAGCTTTGTAAAAATAAGAAATAGTAAGATTTAAGAGTAGGGTATAAATCCTGTGATAAATTGGTAAATGTACTGTTCACGCTTGATCATCTAGAGAGAAAGGAACATTTGTCCTTTCTGGGCCACAATACTTATTTGAGGGTTTGTTTTACAATCAAGTAGTGTATAACTTTTATGAAATAAATGAAAGACTGTATTTAAGCAGTTTTAAATTTCCTCCTAGAGGTTAAATATGTTGTAAGCATCTCAGCTGAGGACAAAATACCACTTTGGATTAATTAAAATCTCAACCCCATAACAATTTTATAAAACATGGAAATAGCATAGAAAGCGGTTCAGTATTTATATTCCACAATAACACATGCTGTTCAAAAGAAGCCAGGAGACAGGTAAATATGAAGAGGAAAAACTTAGTGCACAATTAATTAATTCAGAATATCATGCCAAAAAAAAAAAGAATGTCACATTGTGGAAGGGAAATTCTGAATGAATTTGTGTAGGCGAAGTAGCTCCATTCCCCCTTACCTGAAGAAGTCTCTGATAGGAATTGTCTAAGGGAAGGAGGCAAGAAGTTCACTTGGGGCAAGGTAACCAATTGTGTGGGAGGTGGACCTGGCCAATTCAGGGTCACTCCAAATAAACTCATTTCCTCTCACTTATTACAGTAATTGGCTCTTGATCTGCATATCTTCTTATGGTGTGTTATAGTAAATTCAGTAAATCCACCAATTAACTGACTCTCGAATCTTCTTCAGGGGTCAGGCAATGAAACCTTAATGGATAAAATAAAGCTACCTTACAGTCCTTGAATTTGCTTTGATTGATCCTAAAGGTCAACCAAAACACTGTTTAACGGGCATTAATGGCCACTTGGACACTTTATTACAATCAAGGAGCATATACGTTTTGTTAAATAAGCAAATGTTTTATATTAACAATGAAACACCTTTCAAACATTTTAAGGGACATATTTTGTATTAACTGTTGTTCATTTCAGATGTGCATCACCTAGCCTTACCTAAGTCATTCCATATCTTAAGATCATTGGAATTCTTTTTGTAACCTTGTCTCAGGTTATATTGTATTCTGCATTCAGTTACTGTTTTCTTCAGAAAAACCCCTGGCAAGATTTTTTCCAATATACTGTTTGTTACCATGTTACATATCTTTGTGTTAATTATATTGTAAACCATCCTGTGATGCTCGGATGTAGGGCATTATTAATTAATTAATAAGATTTTGTTGTTGTTGTTTAGTCGTTTAGTCGTGCCCAACTCTTTGTGACCCCCCATGGACCAGAGCACGCCAGGCACTCCTGTCTTCCACTGCCTCCCGCAGTTTGGTCAAACTCATGTTCGTAGCTTTGAGAACACTGTCCAACCATCTCGTCCTCTGTCGTCCCCTTCTCCTTGTGCCCTCCATCTTTCCCAACATCAGGGTCTTTTCCAGGGAGTCTTCTCTTCTCATGAGGTGGCCAAAGTATTGGAGCCTCAGCTTCAGGATATAACCAAACAAATTGGCCTAACAAAGAAATTATTTTTGGAGCTCTGGGGAGGTGAGATTGTTTCATGTTATTATGTACCTTTTCAGTTGCAGATTGCACCAGTTTCAGCTGAGGGCAGCCTCCTAAGTTTGAATGCCTCCTTATGTGTTGGCAGCTCCTGTGTCAGCTGATTCACAATCTGCACATTAAATAAAAGATAAACATTCCGTGCATCAACTGTTTGTGAATGTTGAGCTAGCCCATATGTGCAGTCGCATTAAGGCAGCCATTCTAAAGCCATTCTTCAAGAGGGTTGCTATGTAACAGGCAGGTTATGTGTCTGATTAGTATTTTTGTTACTAAGCAGTATCTACAGGTACTGCAGCGGGTTGGTTATTTATGTATATGCCTGCCATCTCTAATATAAAAAGCTTTGTAATGCCTCAATAATAAAATGCATTCATAACCACATCTTCTGTAATCACTGCAGTTCTTGAGCTGCTATTTCGCACTCATTAGCTGAAACTGCCATTCACCTATAATTTATGAGAAGCATACAATTATGTGTTATCACTACTTCAAGTGATTATTACACTGTATGTTTTTGAGATAATGGCATGCAACACTCCATGATGAATTATACCTCTATGGGTAGCTTTGCTTCTGTCATTAACTCTATTATTTTCCTAAAACCATCCTGGGGAGAATTATGTTACAAGGTTAGTCCCTCTTTGAAGTAAGAGACTTGGGTCACTGTTGATCGAATAAAAAGACAGGATGTGGCATTTTATTATGTATATCCATATATCAATTATAATATCCCTATGCTTGCCATGTGCCTATAAATTTGCATTCCGTTTAAAGCTTCTGTGCTTAACACGAAAACCAGTTAAAGGTTTTTGTGTAGTACTTGTTTATTTACCAGATTAGAGTGGGGTTAGTTATTATGGGACCACTGAGCCTAGGGCTTGCTGATCAAAAGGTCGGTGGTTCGAATCCCTGCAACGGGGTGAGCTCCCGTTGTTTGGTCCCAGCTCCTGCCCACCTAGCAGTTCGAAAGCACATCAAAGTGCAAGTAGATAAATAGGGACCGCTCCGGCGGGAAGGTAAACGGCATTTCCGTGTGCTGCTCTGGTTCACCAGGAGCAGCTTTGTCATGCTGGCCACATGACCCGGAAGCTGTCTGCGGACAAACGCCGGCTCCCTCGGCCTATAGAGCGAGATGAGCGAGATGAGCGCCGCAACCCCAGAGTCGGACACGACTGGACCTGATGATCAGGGGCCCCTTTACCTTTAGTTATTATGCAAAGAATGCAACAATGCACCGTTCTTACTGTGTTCTAATAATCTGAGAGCACTTTTATAGGGGAATTGGGGGTCTGTATGTCCCTGGTTATTCTGTCCTCCCTACAGTGTTCAGAGTATGGTGAGTGCAAAACAGGACTACTAAAATGATAAAAGGATTTGACAATTTTCCTGGCATAAAAGGGTTGGTGGCTTTGCATTTTGGGGGGGGGGTAGTCTCTAAAAGAATGGTGTACATACGGTGAACAGAAAGAGAAATCTCTGTCTCACACATGCAGATACTTATAGAACTTGGTTCTATCACCTAGTTCTATATGTCTTTTGCATCAGATGCCAGTCAGACTGTGGGTATCCTGAACTGACGCGAGAGCATGGTGATGATGGTGGATCAACTGAGACTCAAAGCTCCAAAATATGACAGAAGTACTGTTGGTAGGTGCTTTGTTTACCTGGATGAATGGTATTCAACCTGTCATGGAAGGGGTTGCAATGCCTCCCAAATCAGGTTAAGGTCAGGGGGATGCTTTTGGATCCAAAATTATCAAAAGAAGTCCAAATACCTTCTGTGGTCCAAATCTTTGACTATACATGGGTAGAAGTAACATAGCCACTGTAACCCATGCATTGATAAACCTCCTGCTTGTAAAACTGCAATGTGTTGTATGCGGTGCTGCCTTTTAAAAACGGTCCAGAAACTACAGCTGGTTCAAAATAGGGCTGCAAAATTACTAACTGGGACCCGGTAATTTGATCACATTATGTCAGTGGTTTATTGACTGCACTGTCTGCCATCATTTCTGGACTCAATCTAAAGTGCTGATTTTAGGGAACACTAAATAGCTTGGAGCCAGGTTACCAGAAATAACACTTACTCCCTCATATCCCTTACACCAAGCTTTGATCATCTTTGGAGACCCTGCTTGGGGTGCCCCCGTGAAGTGGAGTGAGGTTGGTTGCTGTCAAGGAGAGGGGCTTTTCAGTAGTGGCACCTCAGCTATGAAATAGGCTCCTCAGGATGGCTTGCCTGTCATCATCTTCCTGGTTGTTTAGATTCCAGGTGAATACCTTTTTATTCACCCAGAAATATTTAATGATATTTTACATGTGAACTGTGAACTGTTTTATACTGCTCTATGCAAGGATGTCCCTCTACCGCCTGTGTTCTTTGAGAATAAATAAATAAGAGTATTTATTAACTGCAAGCTCACAATGAAAACTATATTGACCATATACAATAAAGTCAATAAAATACAAATTGATTACAAAAGAAAAATGGCTATTAATATATTTGGCTTTTAGTTATTATTCTGTGTTGTTTCTTAATATTTTGTAGTGTGCCATCTAAGGAAGGTTCATGAATGGGCAGCTACTGTATATGCATTGGATAAATAAGCATCAAGAAGTTGATGTGATGCAGGAATGGGGTTCTGCCCCAGCTGCCCCAGTGTTTATGCTGTATGCATGCTTTGTCTTCTCTCTGTGGCCCCACATCATTCTGTGGCTTCCTTGGCTGTGAAACACAAGTGTCTGTTCCAGTTACGCATTGTTAACTGAGATGTGCAAGGAGAAAAAACGGCCTCAGTTAGTACGAGTGGATGATTCCAATCCTCTTGACCTAAGTCAGGCATTTGGTGTTAAATTATACAAGGCAGGGTGAAAATAAAAGGTAATTACATTAAACAGCACTCTTCAGGATTCTTTTGAAAAATAACTAGATTCCTAATCCACATGCTACAGTGCATGTACTTGAGATAATGACATTAGCCCTGTAAATGTGAACCAGATTTCTATTGTGAAGAATAGCCTTACTGTCGCTGCAGGAATCTTTCCATCTAAGGAGATTACAGGCCTGATCCTGAATTCTTCATCAGAATGAAAAAGCTCCTGCTGTGCCAATGGCAGGCTTGCTTTTGAACAAGGTTTAAGTCCCTGTGTAGGGTTGCCAACTTCATTTTTCCCCCCCGCCAGGGCTTCTGCACTGCTGAAGGCAGCATGTCATAATAGAAGTTTAGCAGGTGAAACTTTCCTGTGATTGGAAAAGCTAAATTTCTACATGTCAGGCTGTTGATAAAGGAAAAGGATTGAAATTAGGGTGGTTGCTTTTATTTATTTAACAAAGATAATTTACCTGTTGAAAAGGATGTTACCCTGAAGGTAAGTAAAGTTTGTTACACTTCTAAGTCATGTAGAAAGGGAGCAGAGCGTTGGAGAAAATGGAAGCTATCTATTATTCCTTCTGGTTTACTTCCGACCACAGGAGTGACCCAGAAAATAACTAATACACAGAACACTTTTACAGTAGCAACAAAAAGCTCCTCGAGGGTGCAGATCTGGCAGGCTGCAAGTCTGTAGAGTTTTAGTGTCACAACAGCAGCTTCATTCTGTTTACTTCATTGGTTGATGTTTGTTTGTTTGTTTGTTTGTTTGATGGGATTGATGCCCCATTCTATATAAACTGTTTGTTTGTTTGTTTGTTTGTTTGATGGGATTGATGCCCCACTCTATATAAACTGTATGTTTCAAAACTTGCCACACGAAAAAAATTCTGGACAGAGTTTATGAAAACCATAAACATTAGAATAGCATGCATAGGGCAAAAGCCTCTTGAAATGAAACTTTTTCAACCTGGGCTGCATTCATGTGGCAGTTTATTCAATTTTCACAATATTTCCCTGTTATTTTCCACATTATATTTGAACTTCCACACAACATAAAAGCCACTTCCAGAACTATAGTGGAACTGTAGTGAAGTATAGTGCAAGTTTAGCACTCATTTCCATGTTATTGAGAAACATGTTTCCTGGAAGCAAATAATGTGGAAATGAGCAGTAAACTTCCACTATATTATAATGGCAGTAGTGGCTTTTTTTTCACATGAAAGCCCAAATATAGCAAAACTTAACTGTTAAGGGAAAAGTCATGGAGATGGAATGAACTGCCATGTGAATGCAGTGTCTGAAACTTAGCAGGTATATTGTCACCATCTTCTTTCAAGGAGAAGGTGAATATGTTATCAAAAAACTTAGATCTGAGTACTATGCTGCTGATGTCTGTCTCTGCATGTGATAATTGCAGTCACTCCTAAATCTGAGAAACTGCCATCCTAGCTGATCAGTTGTTGTGTCTCTTTGCGTGGAAAAGCGCACGAAGCAAAAAGGTGAAAAATAGTGATTTGGAAGATGCCTTGTTCATTGACAGTGGGACTTACTTCTGAGTAAAGACATTAAGGATCAGGCTGTGAGTGTGGCAGTGTAAGGGTGTGCCTTTGCTAATGCAATCAATATTTAGATGGAGTAATGGGGAAGGCAGGTGCTTCCACAAATTAGTTTTGTCTGGGTTTACCATAATTGGTATTCACTATTGTTCTAGCTACAGTTCAGCTTAGATTCTGAGTTTATTTGTCATGCATGTTTGGCTTTAATGGTTGCTGTCCTTAATGCAAAGTATTCTGTTGAGTTCAAGATTCAATTTCATGCTTAATTCAATTCAAGTGGCTTTGGTACCTGTCTCCCTGCTAGAAACAGACTGGGTTGGGAGACATGACATTATGTATTATGGTAGTGCTATCTGATTGTGCTGTTGTGGAAGATGAGAAATGTGCTTTTTGTTCAGTAATATATCCCCCCCCTGTCCAGCGCCCCCCCCCCACACACACACACTAGAAATCACTGAAATGTTCCTATTAGCTGTTGATATTCCCTGAAAGTCTACACATCCTGGCTGTATAGCATAACTGTCAGCAAATGAAATCTTCCAAGGGGTGGCTTGCATGGTCATGGGTGAAAGGATGAAAGATGAACGTGGGCATGAGTGTCCAAACTGAGGAAGAGGAAGAAGGCGGCTCAACAGGTCAGTTTGGAGGGGGTGGTGTCTGAGGCTGCACTAGTCTTCCTGAAATGCTAGCATTTCTGTTGCATTTCCTAATTACCCTTTTACACTCCAGTACCTGTTGTGTTATGAACGGTGACCTTTTGACCAATATAATGGCCTGCCATGTTAAATTTCATTCATACCAGTAGTTGTGGTGTGACACAACAAACAACATTGTTGGACAACATAAACACTCCACCATCCATTCCACAGATGTGCACTTCCATTCCCTCACAAAAGCAGCAGGAAAGAACTGTATACAGGTATACTACCCTAAATTCCATCATTTGACTTCTGTGGTTCTTCTGGGTTAAGGGGGCTGGAATGGATTTTTTTTAGAATCAGATGATATGGAAATGGGGACTAAACATGCACTATTAACCATTTTTTCAGAAGTAGCTTTTACAATTGTGGGAAATCTCAAACATAATGTGGAAATTAGCTGTTAGGGAAACAATGGAGAAATAAAACAAAGGGTTGTGTGAATGCAGGGTTTATGTTTGTGTGTGTTGTAGTTTCCAGCTCCAGGCTGTGTGATCTCTTGCAGTGTTTAGAGTCTCACTAAATAGGACAGGCATAGGCAAACTTGGCCCTCCAGATGTTTTGGGACTACAACTCCCATCATCCCTAGCTAACAGGACCAGTGGTCAGGGATGATGGGAGTTGTAGTCCCAAAACATCTGGAGGGCCGAGTTTGCCTAAGCCTGGAATAGGAAGGTGACCTGAGGTTGTTCACTCCTGTAGTTTCAGCTCTTTGGTGCAGAAAAGCTACACTTGATGAGATTCTAGTTTCTGCGCAACTCTCCAAGGTATAGGAGGTATAGGAGCCCTCTCAGAAACTGGACCTACGGATGTGTGCCAACCAAATGGCATGCAGAGGAGAAGGCCATCTGTTGTGGAGAATCTTCCATGTGGGAGTATTTGAACTTGCCCCCTTTTTTTCAAACAAACCTGTGAGTCTCATTAAATTAGGTGTTTTCAGGAAAAGTGACATCTTAAATTGGTCTGGGACAGCCCTTGAGGACACTTCTCAAAACCACCTTGATGTTTGACATATGGATGATAGCATTAAGAGAACACTATCTATTGATCTCTGAGATTGAACTGCTACACAGGGGAAGAGCAGTCCCATTCAGTCACATCGTCATATAGAGTGCCCTTTTCTCTTTCTAACACTGTCACACACACACACAAAAAAGCCACTGCACTCATTGCAGTTGCAGTCGACCTCAAATCCGAGTCTCTCAGTTCCAGAATTTCCCCTCCCTGCTTGAATGAAGCACCCGTAGCACTCGTAAAAGAAGTCCCACATTCTTGCCACTTTGAGACATCTCCGCCACCCCAGTTGCAAGTTCCCCTTCAAGTTCTCCTTAAACAACTACCCTTCACATAATACAGTCACACTTAGGATGATAGAGGAAAGAGGGGAAATATGTTTTCCTCGTCTTCTGTTGCCAGTGCCACTGCTTCTTCTCTCAAATTTTCTGACACATGGAAGATTTCCTGAACTTGTTGTGATTGCAAGAGGAGAGACTCTGGAAAGCTCTGGTAAAAATCCAAGGACAGCCTCATCTAGCAGAATATCTGGCTCACCTGGGGCTGCGGAGGGAGGGGTGTTTGCTGCATAGTGTGCCTATGGATGATCGGGGGGGGGCACCATCTTCCTGCATGGCTGGGGGAAGGCATGGTCACCTGGTGCCACCCATCACCAGGCATGCCAGACCCTCCATTCTGGGTGGGCCTCACCTGCAAGGCCAATTGGGTCAGGGGCATGGGGGCTGGACTCTGCCCGCCCCTGCCATGTTTAAGAGCAGGGCCAGGTGCAGGCTTCCCTCTTTGCCGATATTCACATAATTTTCCACCCACCCAGTCTGTTAGGGGCCTACTCGGTGGGGAAATGGGTGAGTTGACGTATGGAGCTTACTATAGTTGACTCATCACTGTATTCTGGGCCAAGGAAGAAGATACTCTTGCAAGCAAATTGGCCGGCTTGCAGCTCTTCGCCTACCTCATAGTAACTGTCACAACTTTAGTGGATAAGGCATTGGGCTGGAGCCTCAGTTGCGGGGGTATCCCATTAGAGGGGTTCAGGAGGGGTAACTATGCCCTGGGGCTGGGTGATATATCAATATATCATCCAAAACTGGTTTGGAGTTCACATCATGATAATTGTTTCATTATATTTGAGATGGCAATATATCGTGAATCACAATGTGTGAAAGGGCTCAGTGATATCTGAGCAGAGGTGTTATATGCTGACAGAGTCTCACTCCTGTCTGCAACCATGCTGCAGCATTCTGCACTAATTGCAGCTTCCAGACTGAGAGCAAAGGAAGTCCTAGAGAGTGCACCACACCAGTCCAATTGTGAAATGATTCGTGCTTGAACTACTGTGGCCAAACCTTCGATTTGTGGAATTCCCACATTTAACATGCACTTGGTGCCACCTCTCTCCTTTTCTGAAAACCCCGCCTTAAAACCAGCTGGAAATGAAGGCTGAACAATTAATCCAAAGGCTGGATTAACCTTTACTGAGAGGGTTTTGGATTAACTGCTTAGTCTTCCTTGCTAACTGTAACCAAGCATTAATTCAGTAGCTGCATTTGCCCACATTCATCCCTCTCCTTTTCCCATTGTTTATTTTACATCAGAAGATCTTTGCAATTAGGGTTATGCCTGTGTGTGTGTGTTTGCTGTAGCATGCCCCATACACAAACTATCACGATGTATAAATCATAAAAAAGTAGTGAAGAGTATAGCCATGAAATGCCTCTTACAAAGATCAAAGACTCTATGAGTCATACTACTGAAATAATAGATTCTAGGTCAGAACTGTGATATTCTTGAATTCATTATAAATCACACATGAATATGTGCATTTTTAAAATAAGTAAATCAGAGGCTGTGACCTTATTTCTATACCCAGGAAAAAAAGAAAGCTGGACGCCCACTGGACTCCCTTAGGCAACTTCAGCCAGGCCCTTGTATTCCTGCCCACTCAATCTCTCCCATATGCATATAGAATATAGAGTCTTTTGGGTTTCCTCCTTTTTCTTTTAGATTAAACTCCTTAACATGGCTTTTTGATTGCCCAAAGAGATCCAAGATAATATCGCAAAGCCATATGATTCTTTTGAAATTAAACTCTATAAGCCAGTCCTTGATCCATGGGATACGTCTGAAATAAGTGATATCTCATTTTTCTTCTATTTGTTGACAGTGGGTATTGAGACCCTATTTGCCACTCCAATTGTAATGGCACTGAGACATTTATTTGAATGTTGTAACCATGCTAATTCTTTTTTTCCCCACCCATAGGTGCATCTTAGGGGTAATAACCCTCTGTTCCCAGCTCTGTTTTGTTGTTTTCCCTTTTTGACAGTATGTATTGCTTTTTTTAGCTTCATTGTAGATTTGGGGTGGGGAGAATGTTTAAAGACTAGAGTAGATAGCATATAATTGTACCAGTAGTGTAGCCTATTGTTTCTGGAGTTATGTATTTCCCTTTTCTTTTTAAAAAGGAGGGGTGGGCAAATTGACTACAAAGCCTTAGCCAAAGCCCATGATATTGAACATTTTGGATATAATCAACATTTTCAAAAGCCTGTTATTTTGTATCCTCTAGGCATAATCTACTGCTTTGTGATGGTCTCAAAGCTTCTGTTGCTTTTTATTCCTTTAATTTCGTGTTTCATTGTCACATGGCAGGAAATCAGGAGGGAAAAATTGTACCATCTGGATTGGCTATGATCACCAGCAAAAAATGTTTGACTCTGTACAATGTAGAGATTCTCACAAGTTTTTCATTTCCATTGATCCTGCAGTGAATGGTTTAAAAGCAAGGTAGTCACTTTTATTGCAAAAGGCTTCCTACTACGAATATCGGGGTTGTTATTCTCACAATGGGACCATGAGTATATTAAATGCTTTAGATCTGAAATCTTTGAAACTGATACAACAATGTGCTTTGAAACAAGAAGGCAGTAGATAGTTTGGCATATTAAAACCAAACAAGTCCTATATAGAAATATACTCTCCGTTTTTCATTTTGCTCCCAAATATACTTCCAGAGTTTTGTGAATATTTAAAATATCATGGTCCCAGACAAATGCATGAGCTTCCTAGCCACAGTGGTTTTCAGTTTCTAGAAATATGTGGTGTCACAGTTTGCACCATAAATACATGTTTTAAAGTGTTTAGAGCTGCACGTTTTAATAGCTCAAGCAACTAAAGTTTCCATTTTTAGCTTTAAGTGATTGTACTTATTTTCTTTGTTGAGGGATAATATTGAGGCTGAAAATTAAGGCCACATGCTTGATTTTTTTACACTTTATTTAGACTATTTTAGAACTGGTTGTTTATCATAGTAGGGAATGAAAAATGAAATAGTAAGGGTACAATCCTGTGGCCTTTGGGAGTATTTCACTGATCACAGAGGAGCAAGCTTTTACATAAGCATTCTTATGGAGTAAGGGATAGTGCGGGTTCTCCAAAACTGCCATCTTGCAGGAAGGTTTTCTGAAATAGATATCCAAATATTCATTTCCTCTGTGTTGTCACAAACATGTTAGTAGTAGCTCTTGAAACTGGCATAAATAGTTGGGTGTTAAGTGTGTTATTTTTCCCCCTGATATTATAAATAAATATAAAACTCCATGCAGAGGGAATACAAGAGGGAATACACAGCTGATGCTAGCCATAGCAGTAATAAATTGGACACTTAAGCATTATGCAGTAGTATTATGTTCTATGCTTTTCCCAGCCATTCTCATCTGCTTATAGCAGCAGATTCATCAGTGTCCAAGAAAACCAGTTGAAGGTGAAATCCAAACCCCTGCCAGAAAGCAGTTGGCTTGAATAGAGCAGTAGATCCAGCAACACACATGGAGTCCTGCTGGGTGTGTGGTGAGCTAAGAGATCCTTTCTTCCTCTCCATCCTGAAACACAGTCTGGAGAGTATATGCTAGCAACTTCAGCAGAGATGCTGCTGGCAGTAAGTTCCAGTTACCCATAGTTTGGACAAGTACAGTTGAAAGCTCTGTGGATGCTGGCAGAACCTACCAAAGGAGGGTTGGGATGGGCAGGGTGACACCTCTTCCTCCTCTGCAACCCCTCCAGTGCAGCAGATCGGGGATTGGGGTTGCTCTGTAATTGAAACCCATTTTTGGTTGTCTTGGATATTTCTATGGTTGAAATTCAAGAAGTAACATTAACTCTAAGACAAGTGGTGGTAGTTAAGAAGCAGATCTACCTTTATTGTCAGTGCTTTTGTGTATAATTGATACAAACCTGTTGGTGGAAATTTGGTAAATGGTTTAGTGCAACAGCTCCCCACACTTAGTCTAGCTGTTATGCATTGCAGTGAATGCATGTGCATTAAAAGTTCCTGTTAAACTTTCACTTTTCAAGCAGCAAGGAGTGGTTGAACAGAAAGAAAGAAAGAAAGAAAGAAAGAAAGAAAGAAAGAAAGAAAGAAAGAAAGGAAGGAAGGAAGGAAGGAAGGAAGGAAGGAAGGAAGGAAGGAAGGAAGGAAGGAAGGAAGGAAGGAAGGAGAGAGAGAGAGAGAGAGAGAGAGAGAGAGAGAGAGAGAGAGAGAGAGATTCTTAACACCCCATCTTTCTCTAGGCTGCTTTCCAATGCTACTTTGTGAAGTGAAGGACGCAAGTCAGGAGTTGTTGAAGCAGGTGAGCTGTGCGTAAGCAAGCTGATTGCCAGCTCGACAGAGACTCTTTTTATTAGCAAGAATATGCACACGTTTAGGAACAGTCTGACCTTTAGCACTTTTACATCATGAGCTGACACATATGTTTCCTCTGATATTTGCGAGACCTGCTCCACCGTGTCATGTTCCTACCAAGTGGAAAGTGAGCCATACCTCTCCAAAAGGAGACAAAGGTCACAGACAGGGCACGGCAGACTACTAAGAAAGCAAAAGGTTAGATAGAGGGCATGGCGTTCAGACAGCTGTGGCTTGCCTGCGGGCGGAGGTGTGCCTCACGCCTGGTGGTCATTCCTTCAACTTTGCAATGTTTAATTGTGTGTGTGTGTGTGTGTGTGTGTGTGTGTGTGTGTGTGTCTGTGTCTGTGTCTGTGTCTATGTCTGTCTGTGATCTGCACACACATGCACATTGCCATTCAGGGCAAGCCAGCACTATACATAAAAACCAAATACCAGTAAAGCTGCAATACAAGGTGATTAAAAAGTATTGGGACATAGAAAGCATGCCGGGGGGGGGGGAGTTCTGCCAAGGTAGAAATGGAGCAGAGGATGCTACAAGTTGTCTCTTCTTCCCATCATCTTCATATGCAAAGTCTCCATTAGCCAACATATTAGGTTCCTGAGAGCAAATGGTAGAGTTTGAATGTCACTTGCCCTCAGAAGTTGCTGTGGTCTTTGGAGACCACTCTAGGTTTGCAGGAAGATACTTGGCTGTGGAATTTTACCAGTCTACTTGACTGCTGCAAAGCTGTCTCCCTACATTTGCTGCATAACAAACCCCTTGTACCTGTGGCAACAGCAGAGTGAAAGTAACATGATACTTGTCAGTTTCCATTCACAACCTTAGAAGAGGTAGTGCATCTTGCCAGGTTGCCTTCTCCAATGGTTGGGCCAGTCTCACAATCAGCAGCAACGCAAGATTGAAAAATACACTGGAACGTCTGTGCTTGACCTTTCTCTTGCCTCCCTTCTTTTGTAATAGCATCTGGTTTGTAGGTGGCAGACTAATTTCTCAAGCTTGCCATCAAGCATAATAATAATGTGGTTTGCACAGCCCTTACATTTAATAATCCATATACAAAATCTCCAAAGTACTAGAGGTGACCTATGAAAAATTCATGAATGGTAATTATGCTAATTACACATAAAAATTCAGGTAGCAAGTAAGCATTTGATCCATTTATTTCCAGCAGTTTGCCAATTAAGAAGCACATGCTAAAAGCTATGTCTCCTGAAAAATCTATGATTCGGCAGGTACCCCGGGGAGAGCTCTTACTTCCTCCTTAAACATTTGCACTTCTCTGATTCATAGCTGTCCATTCCCAGAGGAGTGCAATGATTGCTTTATGGTGTGGTGTTTTGGTTTGTTTATGGTGGGTGGTGGGTGTTTTTTAAGAGACAACAGGAGAAGGGTCAGATTCAAATAACATTGATAAGAGTATAAAATAATTTATATGTATTTGTGAGCACCTGTTAAATTGTATGCGTTTGTCTAAATACCCCCCAAAAGTGATGTGATTGCCTTAGTTTACATAGCAAATTTTCAGCATTCAATTGTTGCCTCAGAGTAAAGGGGGGACTCAGGAGGAGACACGATCTGTTTTGTTGTAGCTGTGCACATGGAATCAGACTTACCCAAATCATGATTTTGGGCTGAAATTTTAGCAACCGAAACAAAGGCATCATGCACAATGAAATCAAGTTTACTCTAGGGGTGTTCACAAGAGCCCCATCTATGATATAGTAAAAGCAGGGAGCAGGGAGCCAGATCCACATCTTACCAGCCTCAGTCCTTATAGCCATTCATTGAGCAAAATAGCAAGGGGTGTGGGATTTGTGCCCACATGGCTGTGTAAAGCAGGAGAAACGTTCCTGGTCTATGACAGCAGTAAACCGATCAGTTGCATAATTGGAGAGCCTACTGAGATAAGAAGCCTTCTAGTGTACAACTAACTATATTCACATGAGCCCTCTTTGCTTACATTCCACTCAAGGAACAGTTTTTTCAGGGAACAGAGGTCATAGATCCACTGCCTTTCCAGACATCGGCTATACACACAGACTACGTAGGCGCTCATGAAGTGGGCTTATATTGTCACAACATGATGCCATAAATGTCGGATGTCTCCACGCCTCTGTGAGCTGTTATTGTCCATCACAGAGCATTGTAGTAGGTTGCTATGCAATGATGCCAGCTCCCCGAGCCTTTGCAGTAGCTTCCCTATCAGACCCAATAAGAAATGTGTGGTTGTTTCCATTTAATAACCAGTTTTCAAGCATCTGAAAATATTTGATACAGGAAGAGCACGGCTGCATTTCTGGGAAAGGGAAAGAAAGAGGGAGAAAATATATGTCTAAACTCTGTTCTTCACATATATACCCAGGGAGGAGTGTAAAAATAGCAGCTCTGAGGAAGTCAACAGGTCACTCTGATGCACAGCAATGAACTGCAAAATCAACTTGAATTGAAATGAGGTTTCCAGGGTGTAGCATATGTTGTGATGAAGGTGCCAGGGAAGATAAAGTAGGCTACACTCTTTCAACCTGTTCAGAGTGTGTTCCAATCATTTGGAACCAGAATGAACTGCTCCCACACTGCACAGCCCAAATCAGAACAAATTAAAGCTCTTACAGGTGCATCCATTAATCCCAGCACACCATCTGGGCTGTGCACAGTGTGTGTAGGGAGAGGAAAAAATGATGCCACGCAAAATGGTCTTTATAAACCCAAACGGAACTGCCAGAAATGGATTCATTGCACAAAGCATTGAATATTATTTTGGACCTATACCAAAAAAAGATAGATTGCATATTTAAAAAGCTCCTGTTTTATTTGACTCGAGGGAAACTGGTTGTGAAGGGACCTATCCTATTTAATAAAACAGCTCAGTCTCCCTCTGGTGGCTACTTCGCTTTTACTGAATCACACTGATGGTAAACCTGTGCTAGTCCCACCTAATATAAAAATGGAAGAAAATTCACATTTTAGGCTGTGAATTCTAAGTAGCATTAGTGAGATTAATGCACTGTAAATACTGCTATACAGATGACGTGGGTACCACCCACAGCTATTAAGCTAACGGAGGGAGTGCTTCAACTGAATACAAATAAATAACTGTCTGGATATTCTGGGAATTGAGGTTATTATGTTTAACAGGTAGACAGTGCAGTTGAACTTGATACAGCTCCACAATAAATTCTGTAGATTGTCTGCTTAGTGTGTTGGTGTGAAACCCAAAAGTAAGCCTAGACTTATTTAGACAGAATTTGATGGATTACTTCTGCAGATGATGCATTTTAATTGCATGATTACAATCACCATAAAGATGTAGATTTACATACAAAGTATTGCATCAAATGCAGTACTAAGTAAACATCCCATCAGTGTGAGGATGGGGGGAAAGCATGGAGGCACATGGAGAAAAGAGAGGGGGGAGGTCCCATTGCACAAGCGGGAGCCCTTTGTAGATGAGACAATGTATTGGATACCCGCCAAAGTTCCCAAGTAGAGGATAATTTATTTGTAGCTAAAACTTTGCATTTGGATATTTAAGCTCAGCCATTGCTGCTTCTGCCTGATCCTGCTATGAGCCCCGAGTGGAGATGAAAATCAAGTGAGGAGTGAAAATCAAGTGCAGCTATAATATCTAAAGGAGCAAGCTACCCAAATCGCCATGATCTGCCACATGATCTTGCCTTATACTGTGTCAGACCATCTAGCTCAGTCTTGCCCAACTAGCTCAATATTGACTCATAGAATTACATATAGAATTTTGTAGAGTTGGAAGGGACCATGATGATCATCTAGTCCAAGTACCAGCAGTGCAGGAATATTTTGCCCAACATGGGTCTCGAACGAAAGCATAAAGGGTCTCATGCTTTTTGTTAATTCTGACCCTGTAAATAATAAAATATGACTCACCATCATCATAATTCTCCCCCCTGTGTGTGTGTGTGTGTGTGTGTGTGTGTGAGAGAGAGAGAGAGAGAGAGAGAGAGAGAGAAATATTCCATTTTAGAAATGTGTGAAACAATGTGTGAAACAATGGAGAAAACAATAAGCTTGTGGAACACAGGGCTAGATGCAAAGAACACAGAGCTCTGGTGTTGCTTCAGCAACAATTAAGCTGAGCCCTGGGCTACTGCAATGTACTCTACATGGGGCTGCCCTTGAAGATGGTCCAGAAGCTGCATGTAGTGTACAACACTGCTACTAGGTTGGTAAGTGGGATAGTCCCATGAGACCATGTGCAAGTGGTAAGTAGGGTATCCCCATAAGACCTTGGTTCACTGGCAGCCAGTGCAGTCCTCACCTGGGCCAAATTCAAAGTATTAGTGATAGCATACAAAACCGTAAAAGAGTATTCAGGTACCCAACAGGGCACCTTCCTCAGTATCAACAGTCTTGGGCCCTCTGATCAGTAGGGGAGGTCCTGTTGGTGGTGCCGGCACAGGGAGCTGCCCAGTTGGTGTGGACACATGGCAGGGCCTTCTTGGTAGTGGTTCCCCTAGCGAGTCAGTCTCCCTCACGATTACATTTTAAGAGATTTTTTTAAAAAGTACAGTTGTTGTACTCTGTGTTAACATTTTCATTGAGCTATGCACAAGGGCCCCAAGTATCCCCCCCCCTTTTGATTGGTCACCACCAGTTCAGAACCCATCAGTGTATACATGAAGAAATAATCTCATATTAGAGTTAAAATGTTTCGTGAAACCAAGGGAATAAACTCACTGGTAAAAGAAATAAAGAGTTTTCCAATCAAATATGATAAAATTGACATCAGTAAATGTATTTTAGAAGCATATGGCTTAAATAATCACAACACAAAAAAACCCAGAAACTAGATTTTCTGCTGTTCACACACAGTAATCTTTTCATAAATAGAAAATCAACTTTAGCTGAACTCCTGCTCACAGAAAAGTTTCTCAAGAGACATGAGAAATATCAGGATTAATGTCGCTTCTGTCTAATGACTGTGGTGCTGGGTTTAATTAATTTTGCTGTATAGTCATTCTTTATTCATAAGGAATAATTGGTGCTTCATAGAGATTTTTTTATTAATAAATTGCATTAAGTATAATCTTCTGGTGACCAGCAAGAAGCTGAAACAACTGAAAGGAGGAAAGATGAAGTCCATAGTAAACGCTCAGTGAAAATGAATGTATAATTTGTACTTAAATATAACAAAACAATTGCACTAGGAGATATTTCTGGAAACCAAGTGATCACTTTTTAATTAATTGCGACATAACATTTGAATTGCCATATAATTTCTAGAGAGGAGGATACATTCCCTTTCCCTTTCAGTGGTAGGTAATCTTTGTCTACTCATCCACGTGGAATATGTGTCATTACATACATACATACATACATACATACATACATACATACATACTGTTGTGACGTGGGGTTTGTGATTTCAGCTCTCTTGACAAAACATGCTGGAGACAGTTCTCTAGTAACAGCTCTTTATTTAAGTGAACAAGACTGAAGACTGAGGAGAGGAAAGCTACATTTATAGGGACAGGGGACTAGCTAGGAAGGGATACATTTTGGAGGGAACAATATCAAGCAATCACAGTGCTGCCTTTTGGAGGAAACCAATAAGACAGAGGATCCAAATACAGCAGCTTAAATGAACCAATAGTAGCTGTACCCTCTGGAACCAAAAGGCAGTTACTTTATCCTAATGCAAATACAGACAATAATAATACAGATATAAAATCCTTTGACTCAATACACAACACCCCTCCCCCCCCTAGTGAGCACAGCAGACGTAATCCCTCAGGTACTGTGGGGTCCTACAACTTCTACCTGATCTCCTGACAACAGGTGTTGCAGGTTCTGGATTGGGTGTTACCTGTGGTGGAGGGGCTGCTATAGGGGTTTCATCAGGAACAGATGGAGTCCCAGACATCTCAGGGTCCCCGACCTGTACCTCGTCATCCTGAGGACTAGCAGACCCTGGTTCATTTGCTGAAGCCCCTGGTGACTGTACCTCTGGACCATTTTCACTCTGGTCTTGCAGCTGTGCGTCATTAGCCAGGGATGAATTATCTGACTCCTCCCTGCTGAGCGCCCGGCGCCTCAGCTGATCTATATGTCTCTTCCAAACTTGCCCATTTTCCAAGGTCACATAATAGGACACAGGTCCACTAGCCCGGGTGATCACACCGGCCACCCACCGCGGACCTCGTGAATAGTTCCTCACCCAGACCAGATCTTCAGGGGCGAGATACCTTGTTGTGTCAGTCTCAGCCTGGGGGGTTGCTCTTGAATTACGGTTTGGCATTTTATCTGGGTGGACATAATCCAGCACCGTTACCAGTCTTCTACCTAAGAGCAGCTCGGCTGGCGACTTGCCCGTCGCAGTACACGGCGTCGCATGCTGCAAAAATAACATTCGCGCAATGCGAGCCGACCAGTTACCCTCCATTAAGCGCGCAATGGATTCTTTGGCTGTTCTTACCATGCGCTCAGCCTGCCCATTGGAGGATGGGTGAAAGGGCGCGGATGTGACCCCTCTTATAAAGTTATCAGCCAAGAATGCCCTGAATTCTTGGGATACAAAAGCTGCCCCATTATCTGATACAATGGTCTCAGGTAACCCGTGGGTAGCAAACAGCTGCCTCAACACCTTGATTACGGCAGCTGATGCCATGCTAGGGACCATCGCCACTTCTAACCATTTGGAATATGCATCAACGATAACCAAAAAGACCTTCCCTTGGAATGGCCCAGCAAAATCTATGTGCAGCCGGCTCCAGGGAGTCCTGGACTGCTCCCACCAGTGGACTGGTGCTCTGGCCACTTCTGGCCGCACCTCTTGGCATGCCTTGCATGTTCGTACCCATTGTTCTATGTTCTGGTCCATTCCAGGCCACCACACATAACATCGGGCTAGCGACTTCATCCTGACCATTCCCGGGTGTCCCATGTGAAGCGTCTCAAGAACCCTGTTTCTCAGTGGTGCTGGGATTATCACCCTATCTCCCCATAGGAGACAACCCTTATGCATGGACAATTCGTGCTGCCTTGTCGCATAAGGCCTGAATTTTTCTTCATGCGGACCACCTGGCCACCCCCTCCCCACCCAAGTGAGCACACGGGAGAGAACAGCATCTTTCCTAGTTTTCTCAGCTATATCCGTAGCTGTTACAGGAGCCCCCGGAAGTGTTTCTAGCATCATAATGTGCTCCGCCGGAGCAGGATCCTCATTGCTCCCGCCAGGAAGGGGCAATCGACTCAGCGCATCAGCATGGCACAACTGTTTCCCCGGCACATGGGTCAAGGTGTACTGGAACCCATTCAGGAATATTGACCAACGCAACATTCTGGGGGAGAGAATTTGTGGCGTTTGTTTGTTTGGGCTGAACAACCCTAACAGTGGTTTGTGGTCCGTTTCAATGGAGAAATGGCGACCGTACAAATAATCATAAAACCTTTTGATTCCGGACACAATAGCCAGTGCCTCTTTATCAATTTGAGCATAGTTGCGCTCTGTGGGCGACAACGTACGGGAATAGAAAGAGATGGGCTTTTCCGACCCATCCGGTTCCCTATGACTCAGCACAGCCCCCAGACCGTATTGAGAGGCATCACATGCCAGGACCAGCGGCTTTGACTCATCATAATGAGCAAGGACACTCCTGCTACTCAGCATTCCTCGCAAGGAGTCAAAAGCCTTCTGCTGCTCCCGCCCCCATCGCCACACATTCTTTTTCTGCAATAGTCTATGTAATGGTTCAGCTACCGAAGCTTTCTGGGGTAAGAACGAATGATAAAAGTTAATAAGTCCCAGGAATGACTGCAACTCCGTCTTGTTCTGTGGTCGTGGTGCCTCGATGATGGCCTTAATCTTAGCATCTGTGGGGTGGATGCCTGATGCATCAATTTTAAACCCCAAGAAATCCACAGTTGGCACCCCAAAACTGCATTTTTCTTTTTTCAGTTGCAACCCCACCTCCTTGAACTTGAGCAACACTGCACGGACACGCGCAACCAGTTCCTGTGGGTCTTTTCCAGCAATCAAAACATCATCAAAAAATGGCAAGACCCCCGGCAGACCTCTTAACAGGCGTTCCATGAGCCCTTGAAAAATCCCTGGGGCCACACAAACTCCGAACTGTAATCTGTTAACTCTGAACGCCCCTTTATGTGTGACAATAGTCTTTGCTTCCGCTGATTGTGGGGTTACTGGCAGCTGTTGGTAAGCTTGTGCCAGGTCAATTTTGGCGAACACCTTGCCCCCAGCCAGTTTAGCCAACAGATGTGATACGACTGGAATGGGGTATGAGTTTCCCCTGAGTGCCTTATTGATAGTACATTTGTAATCTGCACATATTCTGACTTCCCCATTTGCTTTAAGGGGCGTGACGATTGGAGTCTCCCACTTAGCAGAGTCCACGGGTGAGAGAACTCCTTGCTTGACCAATTTATCCAGCTCTGCCTCGATCTTGGGTTGCAGTGCAAATGGCACTCGCCTTGGTTTGAGTCGGATTGGGGCCACCCCGGGGTCCAACTCGAAGTCAACTGGGGGCCCTTTATAACAACCCAGTTTTCCATTAAAGAGACCAGCAAATTCCTTGCATAATACCTCACTCATCTCAGGGCAGGTTTGGATTGAATTAAGCCCTGAGATACTCAGTCCCAGGGCAGGGAACCAGTCAGTGCCCAGGAGACTGGGGCGACTGCCCTTCGCAATCACCAGTTTGAGTACAGCCTGTTTGTCCCGGAACTGTACTCTCACGGCACACATTCCCATAACATGGATGCGGCCTGCTGAGTACGACTGCAAGGTTGCCGGGAAGGGCTCCAGAGGGGGCAACTTACCCCTGGGGAAGAATGTCTTCGCGGTCTGGTCCGACACGATGGTGAATGCGGATCCGGAGTCCACCTCCATGTCGCACTGCTGACCCTCAATCTTCACCTTGACGTGTGCCTTGCCTTGCGCTGGAAACTGCACGGCCCTCCCGTTGATCTCCGTTACGTAGTGGCAGTCCTTTAGAAAACGAGTTGCTGTGGGCGGTCTGCGATGCTCCAGTCTAGGTGCTCCTGTCGCTCCCGACGCCGCCGATCTACAGACCCTGGCGATGTGACCCGTCTTTCCGCACGTCCGGCAGATAGCATCCCTGAAACGACAACTCTTCCTTTCATGGTTTCCGCCACAACCTGGGCAACTGCCTCGGCGATCTCTGTGCACTGTGCAGGCCTGACGCACCGACTCGACCCCACGGACTGGGCTCTGGCTCGGAGTAGCCTCTAGCTCGTCCATGGCATGCGCAACTTCTATCTGTGGCTTAGTGGCCTTGCGACTGGCATCAAGCTCCTCTCTTTCATAATTCTCCGTGGCGGTGGCCTCTTTCAAGGCTGAAGCAAGGGTAACCTCTTCTTTAGCCACGATGCGTCTTCTGGCTTTCTTGCTGCTCAGACCACCAATAAACCGATCCAGGAGAGTCTCTTCCAGATTTTGGAAGCCGCAGTGCTGAGCGAGCTTCCGGAGTTCAGCCAGAAATGTGGATACAGACTCCCCAGCATGCTGCTGCCTCTTATGGAACTCCATCCGCCGGGCCATCTTGGTCTCAGTAGGCGCCAAGTGGCTTGTTAGGCAGGCAAGAATATCTTTGAGAGATGTCTCACTCAGCTTCGCTGGAGCAAGTAATGCCTTGGCCAGCTTGAAGGTCTCGGGCCCACAGTAGCTCAGGAATGTGGCCCTTCTTTTGCTGGCATCGGTGATCCCTTGAGCCACTGCAAAGAACTCGAAGCGTTCGACGTAGTCTTCCCAGGTGTGGGGCTCTGATGGCTGGAAGGGCTCCAATACCCTTGGACTCTCCATTGTCCTAGCAGGCAGGGTCGTCTTCTCAGCTGGCCAGTGAGTCTTGTTCTCAGCTGCAATCCGGACTCTGAGGCAGGGTTGTGTTTAACCGCTCCTCAGCATTCCGGATCCCACCTTCGTCGCCAGTTGTTGTGACGTGGGGTTTGTGATTTCAGCTCTCTTGACAAAACATGCTGGAGACAGTTCTCTAGTAACAGCTCTTTATTTAAGTGAACAAGACTGAAGACTGAGGAGAGGAAAGCTACATTTATAGGGACAGGGGACTAGCTAGGAAGGGATACATTTTGGAGGGAACAATATCAAGCAATCACAGTGCTGCCTTTTGGAGGAAACCAATAAGACAGAGGATCCAAATACAGCAGCTTAAATGAACCAATAGTAGCTGTACCCTCTGGAACCAAAAGGCAGTTACTTTATCCTAATGCAAATACAGACAATAATAATACAGATATAAAATCCTTTGACTCAATACACAACACATACCACCTTGACTATTCAGACTATCTTGGCTATGAAACCTGTTCTCTGCCTTGCAGGCCTTTTTCCAACTGGCCTGGGAGGGCAGAGCCCTGACTGACTCTACAGCTACAAAAGCTAAGGTTGCTGAACAGACTCTTGGGCTAGGATATTGCTTGGGGCAGGGGTTGTTGCTGTTTTGGTTTTCTTTTTTTTTGTTTCTTAAAAATGTATCTTTAGTATCTAAACTTTCTATCTCTAAGATGGTGGCACACATAGATGCAGCAGTTTAGTACGTTCCTTTTCTCTCTCAGTGTTTTGTATGGTTTTTATTGTTGTTACTTGTTTGGAGTACATTTGGCTGGGCGAACAACATCTACAGCTGGCAGGAACTCCTAAGGATTGGGTTACAGAGTGAATAATAACCATCTTAAATGCTGTAACTAAATAATATTATCTTGGGAAGTTGTGGTGGTTGTGTGTGTGTGTGTGTGTGTGGCTGTAATTGTGTTTTTGTTGTGCTTTTATGGGATGGCATTCAATTTCATTGTACTATGTACAATGACAAAGTATTTATCTTATCTATCTTATTTATGTGGAAATTGCTCAATTCGGTTGTATTTTTTGGATGTTTTATTTATTGTTTGTTACCACTTTTGTTACATTTCAAATTATGTAATCCCCGCCCCCCCATGTTTAAGCCCCCTTAAGCATAGTTTTACCTATGGAAAGGCAGTATACAAATAAAATTACATGCCCATTCCTAGATCCCATTCCAAACTCAAAGACCACATTCTGAAATTCTCAAGCTGTCAGAGAAGAAAGCTGCATGTTATGACATGTTCCATTGATGATGATGATGATGATGATACACACTCAAGCAAAATAAAAATTTATTATTTATACCCCACTCATCTGACTGGGTTTCCCCAGCCACTCTGGGCGGCTTACAAAAGAAAAATGAAATAAACATTAAAAGCCTCCCTAAACACGGCTGCCTTCAGATGTCTTCTAAAAATCTGGTAGCTGTTTTTTTTCTTTGACATCTGATGGGAGGGCGTTCCACAGGGTGGGCGCCACCACCGAGAAGGCCCTCTGCCTGGTTCCCTGCAACTTGGCTTCTCGCAACGAGGGAACTGCCAGAAGGCCCTCAGTACTGGACCTCAGTGTCTGGACAGAATGATGGGGGGGGGGGAGACGCTCCTTCAGGTATCTACATTTATATGGCAACAACTACATACATTCCTAAAGGGTTGTTTGGGATACTCCAATCTGAACAGCCATAAATAAAAGCAAGTATAAATGATGAATGGGCTCCCAAAATCTATTCTGTGAATTAGGTTTGATGCCCTACATTTAAAGTCCTAGTTATAGAGATCAGTTTATGGGTGGCTTTTGATTAACTATATTTCCATCATTGGTTTGTTTTATTAATATGTAAACTCCTTTTGGACAAGGGCACTTATTCATGGAGAAACTCATTTTAGATTGGCCAAGTAAGCAATATTGTATTATTTTGACTTATGAAAATTCTTCTAATAGGTGGCAAGAGAGGCTGGGGGGGGGGGAGAGGAGAGAATAGGAACTCTAGCAAATAAAACAGCCTGCTGCAAGTCTGATGATTCCTCCTTCCAACTCTGTTTTATCTTATCCATTTCAGCATTAAAGCCTTGATGTCCAAAGAGCTGGTTTTTATTTATTTATTTATTCCGTGAAGAGCAGAGAGGAAACTCTGCAACTTTCAAAACACATGTCACAGCATCTGGCTGCTTTATAGTCTTTTGAAGACTCTGCACTCAAAGCTTCAGAACTGTCCGTTTGGCTGAGGAGACAGCTGTGAAAGGACCTGGCTAAACCTGTCTGCTTGAACATAGTTTTTATATGAGTTAGGATTAAATATGAAGGGAGAAATGCCTTTAATCTTTAATTAATTATCATCTCATGCATTGAGATCCGACTTGGTTAATTTAGTTATTGGGGGGGACGGGACTTCTTCAAAAGCAATGAAATGCATTGTTGAAATTATTTTATGGTGCTGACATGACATGCTTCATTGAAAGAGAAAATGCCATATTCTTTGGCTCTAAATATAAATAATAATAATAATAATAATAATAATAATAATAATAATAATAATAATTTATTATTTATACCCCACCCATCTGGCTGGGTTTCCCCAGCCACTCTGGGCAGCTTCCAACAAAATATTAAAATACTTTGGTCTGTTAAACATTAAAAGCCTGTGTTGGCCTATGTAGGGGGATTATTAAATTATCTATTGGGTGCATATCTTCCAGATCCCATTCTAAAACCCAAATTCCATCTTGAAGAGCATATCCTGCCTGATTCCTATTGAGCAGGTTGTGAAGGCATTGAATCTCAAGCAATTGGATGAGCATGCTTAGGATGATGCTTCAGGATTTCCATAAATCATGGGGTTTTTTTAGAAGGCCAGTTCCAAGATGGAGGTCAAGCTCAGAGCAGAGGATGCTTTTGAGCAAAAGCAAATTAGTCATAATTAGTCAGAAGTACCATATGTTACCCTCCATTAAGAACCTCTTGATCCATGCAGATGTATTAGGAAACTTCCTATGCATACTCATGCATTGATTTGATGTTCAAGGCTGGTTCAAACTGTCCTGTAACAACAATACTCAACAGTGCCAATTGGCACATAATGATTATGAAACAGACAAAGGTGTAACAGGAGAAAAGGCTTTGTTCTCAATATGCAATTTTAAGTAATTATGTTACCAATTAATTTGCTCTCTTTTTTAATGTCTCCTTCTGTGCCACAAAGACTGAACCAGTGCTCTAAGGGTTGGACACTGTGTATGGAGCACTAATAATAAACTGATGGTGAGCTAAAACCACTTTAGCACTCCATTCTTCTTCTGCATGAGTGCCTGCCACCCCATAACACATTCCTTATCCATATAGGGTTTGACTTGTCTCCCAGGATTTGATGGTGGTCTTTCAAGGGCCTCAGCCTGTTTCATCACTTGATATATCAACATGTGCTTAAAAGTTGCATATCAAATTCCTTAAGTTGCATTTTCAAAGAATAAGGATGCTCTTGAAAAAATGATGGCTCTCTTGTATGTATATACCTGAAGAGTGCCTGGGGAAACCCAGCCAGATGGGTGGGGTATAAATAATAAAATTATTATTATTATTATTATTATTATTATTATTATTATTATTATTATTTGCAGTATATGAACTTAAGCATGACTTTGGCAATAGACAGTGTGCTGCATTTTCAGTCCATCATTCTGCACACAAAAAACCTAATGGCTTTTTCTCTCTCTTGGGAAGCTGCTGCCCCATTGATACTTGCGAACACTGTATCCACATTTCACTTAAAATGCATCATTAAGTGAGAATGTTCCAATCATTCCATCAAAGGTGATGGATTGAATTATTTAATAAAAATGCAATTAGTCTTTTTTGCATATTTGTCAAAAACCTGATAAATCCTTTTCAGTTTTCTGTCATTAATTAATATTATATTTAATTCCCAATTAGAGTGAATAGATTTCTCAGAAGACAGTGACATGTTGAATATCCATTTTTGAATGTTTGACCACATACCTTAACATCATAGTCACATTTTAGGGGTTTTTTTTAAAGCTATGTTTCTCTACTTGGGAAAAAAATATGGAAAGAAAGTATTTCTCTTAATACAAACCTTTAAAGACGACTCCTGTTGTTGTTTTCCGGGGTGGCGGAGGAGGAGGGCAGGATTGGTTTGGCAAGAGGATGAAACTGGCTGCAAATTAGATTCTACAATATACCATGTTCCTTATTTTTCAACTGATTAGTTTCATACTGTTGGCAGTAACTTACCCTGTTGAATTCAGCTTGGGATTTTGTAGCAATCTTCAGCACAGTGTTCAAACCCCTGAGGGATTGTGTAGAGATTATGTCAAACCCTTTTTGGTGGATGTGTATTTCATTCTGTGGCTGTACTTTGTGCTCATTTAAAAGAACCACTCTTCAATTTGTAGCTGAACATTTTCAAAATGAAGTTTAGAGAGGCAGAAATCTGTCACAATGGCTGGAGTATCGCTACTTCCCAGCATTTAATGGTCTCTATTAGTATGAATAGAGCTACAGTTTCATCTTCTCTTGTTGCAATACCCTACGGTTTCACAATTTGTTTTCTTTTCTTAATAAACCTGCAATATCTATACATGATCTACACATATTGCTAAACTCATCAACAGTGTTTCACTGCTGAACCTTTTTCTTTCTCTATAATATGTCCATAGTTCAAAAGTTCTAGCTCATTGTCTAAGGGAGGAAGATTTTGTTCAGTATATAAAAATGATTCTGATGTGAGTGGTGTGTTGCTGGGTTACAGTTAGGTCCATTCATCCCAGTACTTTGTTTCTGAACCTTGGAGAATGTAGACAAGGTGCATCCACAACATGGATTTCTTAACTTGCAGGAAATCATTCTATTTATCTATTCAACTTTTCAAACATCTGCATTATGCAGTCATGGGTTTTCCTTTGTTATGGTTGTTTTGCCTTATATTGTTTTGTGTGCACTGATTGAGTTATGGCATTTCACTGCATATTTTGTATTACTGTGTCCTTTGCCTTTGGGGACTTTAACTGTAATTCCGATACCGCTACTGCTAATAATAACTTATCTCCCTTGGGGGGGGGGCATTCAGAAAATAGAAAGCTACTCAGCAGTAGATCATCGGGTATCATTTGCACCGGCTTGCCATTTTTGTGCCAAAATTAGACCCTTCCATTAAAAGTTGTAGTTCTGAATGCATCAAAGCCACACAAAAGTAAGCTTTCTAATTCAAAATATGTAAACATTAAACAAGTTTTATGCCAAAAAGTTAATTGCTTCTATTCTTTGAAATCTACAGGTGTTACTTGGAAGATGGAGCTTCAAAAGGTGCCTGGCTGAACCGATCAAGTATTATTTTTGCAGGAGGAGACAAGTGGTCAGTAGATCCTCGAGTTTCAATTGCAACAGCAAACAAAAAGGAGTACAGCCTCCAGATACAGAATGTGGATGTCTCAGATGATGGTCCCTATACTTGTTCGGTGCAGACTCAACACACGCCGAGGACAATGCAGGTGTACTTAACAGTAAAAGGTATTAGTCATTCATTATATAGATATATACATTTTATAGATAATCATAAGCAATCTGCTTTTCAAAAGGAAATCTATTTGGCATTCTTATGTGCTGCAACGTCTAAAAGTTTAATTTACTCTTGTTTGTCTATTTGTGACCTTCAGTTCACTCATGTCTTTCTGATGTCTTTCTGATGCAATTAATGTGATAATTGTCTTCTCTTTGAAAGATGATCCCATACGAATGCTGGGAATCCCAGAGTAATACTGGGGAAACGGATAACTCTTCCCCAAGTTCTACCCAATTCCTCAGGCACACTTCAGTGAATGCTGAAAATTACATTTAGATAACTGGAGCACATACATCAGTGTCCCACTGAGCTTGGGGGCAATTACAAAATGTGTCTGGGTTTGCAAGCAATGGCTTGTGAATCCTGACATAAGCATTTGTAAGCTACTCAGTGAGAATTGGACATGTTCTGGAAAGGTGGTAAACATAATCTCTATTCAGGCATTGAAGCACATGACAGGGAGGTCAGAGTTCAGTTTTCTGGGACCACCTTCACTGGCATGCTCCCAATTTCATTGTTGTCCATGCATTGGGACTGAAGATCTGAAGTAGGGAGACAGTGCATAGATGCCTCACACAGTTTAGAACCCTATTATAATGATATGGGTCATAATACCTCTGCTTGTGGATGGATGCAAAACAACGTCTCCATCAAAGATCTGCACAAGAGGGCATAATGATGTGGGAGAACATGGTCTTTCAATTAATATTGTGACTGTACAAAGCACTAAATGGCTTGTTGTCCTAGGACTGAAAAGAGCACCTCTCTCATTAGCAACCATTTTGAGCTTTATGGCTAGCAGGGGAAGCTCTGTTGCTGGTGCAGCCTAGATCTTAGGGATCTGGGACAAGTGATGATTCCCCATTTGTGGAATAACTTTCCTAGTGCTGTCTCCCTCATTGTTAAATTTCATGGGGGGTGGGATTTGAAAATTCTTCTTTACCCAGACATTTGTTGGCTGAAATATGCTGTTCCTGGCAACCTTGAAAAAATTATGAGGCTCCTTTAGGAGGAAGGGCAGAATATAAACTTAAGATAAATGAGAGGAAAGTGGCGGTTTTAAACAACAACTGTAGTCTGAGTAAAGTAGGGGTAGAACCACTCTGAGGGTTTATTTTTAAAGTTTCAGCAAGTTAATTGTTGTACAACACAGAAGCTAACACCAAAAGCTAACAAAATAGAACCTTTCCCAAATCCCCTCCTGCTGTATTCAAACTGTGGTTAAAACTATCACTTCTCTTTCCTCAGTGTCACCCCTGCTCACTCTACTCAAACCTCTGCCATGGTTTTAAATCATCATTTTTCCCCCTCTCGGTGTCTCTTAATTCTCTGCTGTTGTTTGAAATGACCACTTTCCCCCTCCCAGTTTTTCTCCACCCCCGCTTTACTCTAAGCTCTGTTGTTGTTTAAAACCACCATTTCCCTCTCAGTGTCTCCCCCTTCTTTTTCACTAGTGACAAACTTGCAACAGTAGTGGCAAATCACTCCTCTAGTGTGACAGGGATTAGGCTAGGCAGCAGAAAATCATATTCCTTTTCATGAACTAAGTTAGTTCTTCTAATGTCCATGTGTAAATGTAATTATTCCTTTTGAAACTGATTGGCATTTAAACCATTACTTGGAAACATTAATAAAGTGCAAGTGGGACAGATATCATTACCACCAAACAGGGTCAAACTGAAAAGAGAGTAAATGTCACTGAAAACAATGTTCTTTTCAGAGAGATTATCATCATTATGCAAAAACAAGCTGTCAAGCATACTGTTCTTCTTCAGGAAAATCTCTTTCATCATTGTCTTGTCAATGCAAGCTCAGATGCATATTTGAAGATTGCGATTTGCATGATAGGTTTGTAGATACAATGAAAATCAATTATTGGAAGGTCCTGGATCATTTCCATACTGAGCACTACTGATGCAGATATGGTGATGCGTTTTATTTAAAAGAGACTGCAGCTCTGTGTTAATAACCATCTCAATGATCATCCATTTCCCAATGCTTGTGTGCCCTCATTAACTATTCCGAGGGACAGGTGGTTTAGGAATTAGCAATGAGATGAGGGAAGCCTTTCATCTCCCAATCTGCAGTACAAATCCGGCCCTGCTTGGCAGTGACGAGAAGCTGAGACCATCTGATTGCTGTCCATAGCTTTCATGAAATGCCTCTTCATGCTGTCAACTCACTCTCTGTAGTTAAGTCCCAATAAAACATAAGCAAGCACAACAAAACAAAAATCCAAAACCCGGCCACAAAATACCTCATGATTAGCAGGAGCCTCTGGATAAGAAATGATACATGAGGTGTATAGATAGTCTGTTTACAAAAGGTAAATTTTTAAAAAAGCTGCTTTCTCATTTTGTGACATTCCACTTATTGGATGTGCAGAATATCAGTAAGTTACATATGAAGCTGCCTTAACGTAAATCAGACCTATGAACCACTTTGTCCAGTACAGCCTGCTCCACCCTTTCCCAGCATGGTTCCTTCCAGATGTTTGGGGCTACAACTCATCGCCTCTAGCCATTAGCCATGCTGATGAGAACTACAGTCCAACACATCTAGAAAGTACAGTGTTGGGAAAACCTGATCTATTCTACCTGAGTGTGGCTCAGCAGGACCTCAGTCGCAGTCTTTTTATACAGAGAATATTTTATTCTAAACGTGAAACTCTTTTGTACTGGAGATGGCAGGGTTTAATCCTAGGCCTCTAGCTTGCTGAAGGATGTGTTCTGCCATTTAACCTTGAATGTCACTTAGCCACAACTGAACGAAGAGTTAAGAGTAGGTTAAGCATGCTGAAATTGCTATGCTTGAGGATTTATGCATCTGTATTGGCTTGCGGTCATTAGGTGGTATTCAATTAAATTTTTGCACTAGCACAACAGGATTTCCGCTCTTTCCTCCCCCTGTGTACTCTCCACACTATTCCCAAATCTGCTCCAGAGGTTGAAGGAATCCTCAGATTAGATTTAGTGAGCATGTGGAGGAAGGAGATGCAGATAACATTCTATTGTGCAAGAAATCTTTGTGCTGAAAGAACATTCACTTTAGTGCTACATTGAATACAACCCATTGGGTCGGGGTGCAAGAATGAAGAATGGAGAAAGGAATACCAGACATTATATGTTGCTTTCCACATTGCTTTAACAATATGGAGCTGAGCACGTCAGTTGTAAGGGATTAACAACATGGTTACAAAGGCTGCAAGGATATGAGAAGAAACCAGGTCACCGGCCCTCCCACGTGACTTCCACTTTCAAATATAACCACATTCTACGCCATGCCACAGGGCAACAGAATGTCCATACAAATGATTTCTGTAGCCTCACAGCTGGCCCTGAGATCCATCAAGGGACTGGTGCAGTTTGGTACTTTAGAGTATGTGCCATGATCTGAAAATCTCTGGTTCAAATGTTAGCTCTGTGATAAGCTCACTGCCGTAGTCTTTTAGCCCGCATCTGCGTTACAAGGATAATTAAACTGGCATATCTTATAGAGCAGCTGTAAGGTAACTAGGATAATATATGTACCTTGAATATGCCAGAAAAGGGCTAGATGAATCTGAAATACTTTTAGTTATCATCTTCATCATCAATATAGGAGTCATAGTAGTATAACTTTGGCCAGTTTTTAAGGAAACAGAATTATTGTACAGTATATTTAATGTGCTTTGTTTCACATGCAACATCCTCCCCGCATATTATTTTGATAAAGTATATTGTGTGGGATCTAGGTTAATTTATGTAATTTTTAATGCCAGATCCACTGCAATTTTAAATGCCAGAGCCACTGACTTGGGGGTGGGGATTAGGATTGATATGAAACTGCTTAAAGTCAGATAATTTTATACAATTATTCAGTGAAGAATTCTACTTTCAATTTTATTTTTTCCTAAGAACAATACATTTTAAAACATTACGATTAGGATTGGTCAGAGGTGCCTCTTTCTTCATAGAGAAAAGTTCCACCACATCCTGTTCTGGTCCTTTGAAGAAGTGCATAGGGTAAAGCAGTCAGTTGTTGCAGCACCATGGATAGCTCCTACTTAGCCACCTTCTCTGACAAGCCTTGGAAGCATACAGAGATCTTTTAAGCCTCTGCTTCCGACCCACCTCTCCTGGGCTCCATCCCCCTTTGGTGAACTAGAGCCTCTTAAAAGATCAATGCCTTCCACATGCTGCACTACTCCCTGCACTGTTGGGCTGGTGAGGAATTGTGGGAGGTACTTAGTTCCTCAGGATCAGGAGAAAGTGCCTTTGAAGATCCTGGCTCTAGTTATATGGGCCATGCTGATGTGGGAGCTGGTTCAAGGAGATCCTGTCTGCCAGCATCAGTCTGAGAGCCAGGAACCCCATTGGACTCCACAGCTGGTGACACTATAGCCTCCAAGTCATTTTTCTGGTTGCCATTGTTCTCCAGAGTCGTGACATATAGGAAACTGCAAAGTCAGGCTGTTAGTCCATCCTACGCAGTATTGTCTACATTGACTGTCAGTGACTCCCTCGGAATCTCCTTTTCAGCTCTGCCTAGAGATACCAGGGCTTTAACCTGAGAATGTAAGAATTCCTTTATTAAAATACTTAATGTCTTCAAACTAGGTGTGTATAAAGCATAAATGTAAGCTCAGGTATAATTAACCTTGCCTCCAAAAATAGGAGAGAAATGTATCATTACGCGTAATTATTAAGTGATAGTATTTATGTCTTCTGAAATTCCAAGTACAACCTAAGGCTCCAAATTCTTAGTATTTGGTGCAATTATCATTAGCACTTTTCAGTTGCGTTTTACTGAGCAATAATGCCCATCATATCAAAGAACCGAATTGAAATATCTTTAGTAATGTACAGATATAGATACATAACTAAAGTGGTATGTTTGACAGGTTAATTGCTTTGCATCAGATTTATGACCATCATATTTTGTGTTAGGATCATACTGAAACTTTGGAAGGAAACTTATCTTTGAACAAAAGTATGGAAAGGGATTTTTATTATAGGGAGGTGTATATTCCAGTGGTATGTAGTGCAGATAGGAAGCTGCCTTATTCCAAGTCAGACCATTGATTCACCTCACTCTGAATTGTCTCAACTGACTGAGAGTAGCTCACATTCTTGTGGTTTCAACAGCCTTACATGGAGATACTGAGCACTGAACCTTGGACCTTCTGCAGTCAAAGCAGATGTCCTACTATTGAGCTCTATAGCCATTCCCCAATACATGCAGAAAATTTCAGGTTTACTTGCTGACATATCTATTTTCATTTATTTCTGGTAGCAGTGCTTGGGGAGCTATGCCTGAAATTCTGGAAAGTCACAGATAATATGCTTACATATAGGCTAGGTGGGCCAGTGTTCTTGCTTCATATGGCAGCACATATGTAATAATATTTTAACTTCTTAGGCCCAGGCTGTGTTCATCATGTGTATGTTTGGCACTTCCTTGGCTTTCTGAGCTTGGTGGGGATCCTCATGTTATACCATCAGTTGGCAACACAGCATGTGAAAAAAACAGTCAGTCCATCAGTCATCTTAGTCTGCGTCCTATACCCATTTACCTGGAAGTGGGGATGCCCAAATCTGTTCTCATTTTTCCAGCCTTAATTTCAGTTCTGCACATTTCCACATTAGCTTGCAAATTTTTATTTTAGAAGTCCTGATGAAAATCCACTAGCATTTTAGTGTGACTGTCTCCTAACGCAATTTTGCCTAACGTATACATTTTTGCAAAGCGATTTCCCCTAAAGTAATGCATTTTAGTATGTTATTTTCACTGATACTGTATGTGCATTTTTATGCACACTTTACCTAGTACTGTATGTTATGGTTGTACACATTACTTGGCGAGAGAGATGCATTGCAAAAATCAGAGAAGTGCTTCCTTGTGCATCTTGTTTCAGAATTAGGTAAGTTCACCTTTTAAATGACAACTGATTCCAATTTCTTCCCCATCCCCACCATGAAGTAAGCCCCACTGGATTCAGTGAGAAGCACTTCTGGGTAGACAGAACGCATAAGATTGCACAGTTAAGTCTATTTTCTTTAAGCTCCATGTACAGTGAAGTTTTATCAGTTGATAGTATTTTCTGCTGCATTTATTTATTTCTTAACTTCTCTTCTTCGGAGAATTATGCCATCCCAGGTGAAAAGAAATCTTGTTAAGGCATATCATGTGATCCTCAAAACATCTTCTTGTCAACTCTGCCTGCATTAACATGCAGATCAGTCACTCTGTTCATTGGGGGGGGGGGATAGATTTGCAGATATATTTTCCCTTTTAAACAAATGCACTCCAAGCAGATACAATCATCACCAGCAGATATTTTCTCCTTACAGTTGCATTGCCCTGAGCTTTATCTCAAGTAATGACAGCATAATTACAGCTATGTTGGGAAAACCTTTCATGCTATTTGTCCAGTAACAGCTTAAATCATTTAGTGACCCATACAACGAATATTAAGTCATGTGGTTCATTCCCTCCATTGATGCAAATGAATTCTTACAGTGATTGTGATTATTTTCTTTTTTAAAAAAACAACTTTTATTTAGGAACAGAAATAATCATGATGTCCTAGTTACATTTACTGTGCAGAGCAGATTAGGCTGATCAGTGCAAAACCCCACCTTTTTGTAATCTAAAATCATCACCTCCTTACTAATAGATAAAACTATGGTGCAACACTCATTAAAGTGCTGGCTTTCAGTGTAAACAGGCAGGGCAAAACGGTATCAGATGTGCACCAGTTTTACGACTGCAAAACTAGTCAATGAGAAGCCCGTAAAACACCCATTCTGCAGCCAGGCTGGCCATTTTCTGAAGTGGAAACTGAAGTAGGAAGGAGGTAGGAGGGTGAAAAGACGAAACAGAATAAGAAGTGACATTTAGCTCTTACTTGTCCATTTGTCTAATGGGATGTATTTTGATGAGGGCACTTTGTTCTGGTATCATCACATCACAGAAAACAGTTGAATCCAGGCTTGATAGAGACTACTGATTTTACAATATTGACAAAGGGGAAGATCTGGGTTTATTCATTGTATTGACAACTAGTGTTGCATAGCAGTCCACACCAAATCTGGCTAATCAATGTTCTTCACAATCTGAAGCCAAAGCTGCCATTCAGAATCAGATATCCTTATGACATTTTCTCCGTCTGACTTGGCTGATCCTGTTTGTGGCATGTCAATGATGCATTAGCAATCTGCTATTGTTCTATTTTTGGATTACAGACTTTTCCCAACTGTTGGGTGTAAGCAGTTTGCCGCTGCTTTCAAGTACCTTCTGTTCAGTGGAATTTTTTTTTTTGTCCTGGCCAGATTACCACTGCACACAAGGACCTGCACACATTGATGAAACACAAATGGAATCTTGCTTCGATACTTCACACAATCACATCAGAGTTCTTCACCACCACCACTCCTCGGTTTTGCTCCATCAATGCTCACGGGAGCTTCTATGCATTGATAATCTGTATGGGCCCAGGGCAGGGAGGAATGCAACATAAATTATCTGAAAGCTGATGCAAATTGCAGGTGTTGTTGCAAATGCCAGAATTTGCTTTAGCTATTACCCATGTTAAATTGAAATGAAGAGAAAGCGTAATGTGCAGCAAAGCAAACCCACAAAATATGAAGAATTCACTCTTATTTCTAGTGGCTTAAAACAGCAAATTGCTGTTCTGTGCTGTTCTGTTTTTAAATAGTTTAAAAAAACAACAATGGCTACCCACAGCTATCAAAATGCTGCAGGGGTGGTCTAGAATAGTGGACTAGATATCAACAGCCACTCCGGGTGTGTGTTTGTGCACAGTTGTGTTATCTTAAGCATATCTGGCACCCTGGCGCCGTGGTGTGAAGATCCCTCCGGACTCATGGACTCATGGACTGCAAGAAGATCAAACCTATCCATACTTAAGGAAATCAGCCCAGAGGGCTCACTGGAAGGACAGATCCTGAAGCTGAGGCTCTAATACTTTGGCCACCTCATGAGAAGAGAAGACTCCCAGGAAAAGACCCTGATGTTGGGAAAGATTGAGGGCACAAGGAGAAGGGGACGACAGAAGACGAGGTGGTTGGACAGTGTTCTCGAAGCTACCAACATGAGTCTGACCCAACTGCAGGAGGCAATGGAAGACAGGAGTGCCTGGCGTGCTTTGGTGCATGGGGTCACAAAGAGTCGGACACGACTAAACGACTAAACAACAACAACATCTGTGTTGTAAATGCTACAGCTGCAGTTTGTTCAGAAAGTAAGGGGTTACATCAATCAACATTGGAGCATGGGCAAAGATAGAAAGATTTAATTTTGTACTTCAGCTACTCTTTGCCAAACTAATTGGTTTAAAGATTGGATTTGAAATCATATTTAAAAATGCAAGACATAAACATATCTATAGCCTGAAATTGTAGAGCTCAAGAAAATCTCTGTCATTTGATTCATACTGGCCCATATTCCAAGTGCCCTAAGGGACAATGATTCATTGAGGCTGAATCCTGCCATATTTTCAGTGGAACGCCCTCACATCAGATGTTGAGGAAATAAATTGACTTTTAGAAGGCATCTGAAGGCAGTCCTATACTGTATAGGGAAGTTTTTTTTAATGTTGATGTCTTGCTGTGTTTTAATTCAGTGTTTCTCAACCAGTGTGCCTCCAGATGTTTTGGGACTACAACTCCCATCATTCCTGACCACTGGTCTTGCTAGCTAGGGATGATGGGAGTTGTAGTCCCAAAACGTCTGGAGGCACACTGGTTGAGAAACACTGTTTTAATTTGTTGGAAGCTGCCCAGGGCAGGGCTAGGGCAACCCAGTCAGTTGGGCAGCGTATAAGTTGTTGTTGTTGTTGTTGTTGTTGTTGTTGTTGTTCAGCATTACAAGTTGTTTGGTTGGAAGTCATGGCTCCAGGATTCGGTCACATGTATTTAATCACTGGCACTATCCACCAAAACATATGGGGGTTGGCCAAAAGCAGCTCCTGGTGAATAATGCAGTAAAAGTCCATTAGACAATTATTCTGCCCCTCAGTTACCTTGACTTCCTCTCAAAACTTCAGGCCATGTTGTAAACATTCATGTTTACAACTATCTAAGGCTGTGTTGATTATTATTTAAAAAAATATTCCGATCACCTTTCATAGAAGATGCTAGAAAGTTTTGAAATGTTTTACATTTCTAAGAAACTACTTTAAGATACAGTAGCTAGAAAGAACTGTGGCTTTTATGGCATCAAGAACTTATCATTTCTAACAAATGTCTACTGTTGTGTTACTTTGGCTCCCAGTGAGGGTATAATGCAAACTGAGGCAAGGAGATGTTGAAGTTCCCTTTGGAATGGTTCATTCAAGCCTTTTAGTCTGAAATGTTTGCCATGGGTTGCACTCCTGGAGGAAACAAAAATGGAATCAAGAATGGGAAAAGTAGGTAGAGAGGCAGAGCAACTAACCAATGCATGCACACATTCTATTTCGCTTCGCATTGGTGTGGGTGATTTAGATGAGGGCTGTGGCAGCACATGAAATAGCAAGAAAGGAACTGGATAGATTATTACATGTATAATATTTTCAATTAATCCTGCCCTATAATGGGAGCTCTGTTTATTTAAGGACATGTTACTATTACATAACATGAGGGAAATGCCACTGCCCCCTTCCAGAATGGAAAAGGTCCCGAAATATATTACCTCTCTCATCAAATTGAGCCTCAAGTGCAACAATAGATTACCAGTGTCGAATCAGTTAGACTGAAGCCCCTATTTTCAAATGGTGGCGTCTATTTTCTTTTTAGCTTTTTTCCAGTGCTATCATTACCCCCCCCCCATTTCATTTATTATTGGTGTTCTGCCATAACAGCATGCTAGGAATCGCAGCAGCTGTTTGGATTCCTGTAGCGCTGGACACATTAAACACGCTGTTTGTGCCAATGACCATTCACTGGCATATATATTTGCAGCTCCTATCCTTGGTAGTGTTCAGGAAGGCTCTAAAAAGTTTATCTTTAAGACTGTATTTTTTATTTGAGACATTTATATTCTATCCTCTGTACTCGCTGATCCCAGAGTGGTTTGCAACAAAACAAATCTAACATAAAAAATTGAGCAAAGCAGGAGCAGATAAAAATACCTCATTAAATATCACATATAAATACATGCTAAAACAAACTTTAAGCATGTAGGTTGTAGTATTAGTGAAGAGGTTAAATTGTGGCCTCTGTTTGTTGTTCCTACTCCAGAATACTAAGTTGTGATTATATAGAAGGAATTTTAATTTTATTTTGCTGAATTGTACAAAAAAAGAGAGCAAAGAAACACCAAGATTTGTGGGTCCAGGTGCAGGGAACCTGAAACCAGCGGGGCCTATATAGTGGGAAGATACAGTAAACACACAATAGAAACATATTTGGTTTAAATAGGTGACAACTTTATTGATTACAGATATAAGTAGGTTTGAGCATGTCTCCTCCATCAACCAACCTGACTGCTGGTTGATTACTTTTCAGGGCCAATCCTGGGTTAAGGATCCCCCTATGACATAATTCAAATAGGGCTGATCCCTTCTGGACCGCTATTTTGCTGTGGCCCATCAGCTCCCAACTGGGCATGCAGACAGAAGCACCTCCCCTGGACTCCTTTAACAGGGTACTCCTGATTCCCTGAAGCACGGATGTCGGTGGGCTCCCATCACCTCCCCCTGACTAAGGAACTATAGTGCCTTATCTGCCCAAAGTTGCAACAATTGCTGTGAGGAAGACAAAACTCTCCAGACAGGCTCAATTTGCCTGTAGGCAATTTCCTCATTGGCAACCAAGTATTTCCATAGCAAGGTCACATGCAGAACCTGCCCGCTCACCTTCTGGCAAGTCAGTATGCTTGGGAGGGTGGGGGACCTTGCTTCAGCTTTGCTGATGAGTCCAGGCAAAGCCTCTCTATCTGCCCAATGGGTGGACCTGAGTGAAGATCAGGGGCTGAAGTTGTCACTCAGGTTCATCATGAAGCCCCACCCATCCTGTTTTCCTGTGATAGGTCCATTTGGATACAAGTATCCCACCAAATGTAGTTTGCCTGTGATGACCCATTACAATACAAGCCTTCCAGCAACCTGCATGACTGGAAGGGTACGGAGCATCATCTCCCACTAGTCATGTGTGGCTGGAAATTTGCCCCATGCTCAGATCACACTCATGCTGGCCCACAATCGCTGCTCACTATCATACAAAGGTAAGTGGTCCCTACAGTTGGTCATTTCCCCTTTTTGTAACAAACCTAAATGTTATTATTTATTGCTATTATTAATAATAACTGGGCCTGTTAGCCACTTATTGCACAGAGGTCTCCAAACAACTTTGCCATGACGGTTTTGTGACATTGCAAACATCCTTAAGAACATTTTACTTTGAACAGTAACCCATAAATATTTTAAAAAGTTAAATAGTTTATTCCCACTTAGCCAGCAACCAATTCACAATATGGGTTTCATGCTGTTGCTCTTGTAGTGTGCATTTATGTTTGTCTCTTATGTGATCCCTGTGTATTCATAAATACAAATGATTTAGGTGTGAAGTTTGAAACAATGTGTAATGTGGGCTCCTTGGTACTACAGCGGGTTTCAAAACAATTCTCCCAAATGAAACTGTTCCCTCTCAGTCCTACATACAGGATTGTAGACGATCTGAGACAGGGCATATGTAAAGCTGTCTTTGGCTGCTCACTCATACATGGTGCGTAGAGAGTTGTGGTCTGGGTTCTCAGATGTCATCCTGGTGTTTCAACCATCACTGGTGACTTGGAGACATTGCCAACAAATGTCATCCGGACTGGTGGGTAGCAGTAGAATTGCCAGGGATATTGTGGCAATGGTTATCAGTGTTGGTATGATTATGCCATTGGCTGCTAGTTAGTTTCTGGCACAATTCAAGATGTACACGCTAGTGTTTAAAGCCCTAGGATAACTTAAGACTTCAAATATCTAAGAGACTAAACAATCTGAATACCCCTTACAAAGACCACCCCTCTTCTGACCAGGAGCATTTTGAGGAGCAATTTTGTTATACTTCTTTAAGATCTCTATCTTCTCTGAATCATTTTTGCTGCAGAAAATGATGCTGACTTTGGCATCTTAACCAGATGTATATCAGATACTTAAACCGGGATCGTTCAGACTGGATTTTCCTTTGCATTATTTAAACACATTTAAGCATATTTAGCATATTTATGTGAACTAACTTTCCTCCTTTTCTGTCCTCCTTGAGGATGGATTTCAAGATCAAGCTAAATAGGCTCTCTGTATCTGAATAAGAGCCAATTCTAAATAAATAGCAGTCCTCACCCTATCTGGTGAGTATGGCAAACAAATAATTGAGAATTCCCATTGCCCACTCTAGCTGAAATGGAAGAGAACTGGGCATCTACACAGGGGAAGGAGAGATCATAGTCCATGCTTTTCTGGTCACATTTCATCTCTGTGCCTAGCCAGTGTTCTGGTTTTGTCCAAACATTTAGCCCTTTTACCATATCATGCATCAAAATTCATTTATCTGTATATGTAAATACAATTTATAGATTCAGTGCGTCACTGCAATTGATGCTTTTGAATTAAATATGTCCAATATTTCCAGTGCAACGTGTGCTGCCCTCTCCCACTAATAAACCTCCCTAATGCCTCCTAAATATTAATGTATTGATTCAGTCTCTGCAATGTTTGTGAAGACTAATTTATTTCCTAAATCTAGCCAAGAGGGACTTGTATTTGGAACTAACAAGATAAATCTTACACAAATTTATTTAAAGTGGGGCAAAATAAATATGCAGAAGACATCTATAATCATACCAGCAACCACTTCCCACTTAAAACTGACAAAGCATTGCTCTTTTAAATTGCTGCTACTTGAGATGTCAGTTTGTTATAAAATTAACTTCTTGGTGCCAGCCACTGTTATCATCTTGTCTTCTCTCTCAGAACAAAAAGAGCAAGATTTAGCGAATTTGTTCTGGATTTCCAAAGTAGCTCAGCAAGATTTACAAAACAATAGGAAGGCAATCCTTCTGCAAAATACATATTTACACTCTTTTAAGATGCATCTCATGGATACACGATTGCTGGCAGTACTGTGACTGTGACTCATTTCTCTGGTACTGTCCAGGATACAAAATGTTTTACAGTCATATGTCACTTAAGCTTACAAAAAATGTATGAGTATCTTTGTGCATCTATTATTGTCTGGAAAACTAGCCAGAACCCAAAAGAATAAAAGAAGCTAGTTGCATGAGATGGACTGAACAGGGCTTTTGGCAGCCCACAGTGGCATGGAATGGAAAATGAGTTTCAGGGCCTACAAATTTACACCATATCAAAAGAGTCAAGAGGCAAACAGCCCTACTAGAAAAATTAACCAATAAGTTGAAACTGACACGGGGACAAATAGAAGAAGACGGCTTCACCCCGGTATGGTTCCCTTTTATCACATACACAGCCCAACAAGACAACGACAAAAACCCACCAACAGCATATGAATCAATATGGCTAACCTGACCCACGACACTCACCCCCTTGCCCACAAACAAAACAAAGACCACCACAGCTAACCACAAAGGAACAACCATATCCTAGGCCAACCCCAGCATCTCTCACCAACAAAGGAAAACAAGCGAACAACAGAGAACCTATGCAAGTGTCGCTGACAAGGAAAAACCCACCCCACCCACCCTCCCTCCACCTACTATCCTTCCCCTCCCCTCACCAATGTCTCAACAAACGAAACTGAGTTGTAAAAATCTTAAGAGAGACATTGCTCTTATCTTTGTAAACCAGGAAAATCCTTAATAAAAATGATTTTTTTTTAAAAAAAGAGTCAATAGGCTATTTTTGCGGTGAGGGTAGAAATAGCTGAAATCTAGCATCCACCTGTTCTTTGTGAGTTCTGGACTAAATGCAGAGATCTACAAACCCCCTTGTGGGGATGGAAATGAAGTCATCATAGAAACTAATTCCTGTGTGCAGTCACTGACTGAGGAAGCATTTCTGTATCCATGGATTTATTTATTGACAATTTATATATCACTTTATTGCAATATTATCTAAGCGATCACTCTCTGGGGATCACTTGAATTTCCAGAATTATCCAGTGATTTATTTTTTTCACATTAGTGGAATTCTTGCCATGGTTTTCAGAATTTCTATACATAATTTTGCAGTGTTCCTAACATACGGGTTTCTGTGGGACCTGACACTATTGGTTATAACAGTGTAATTTAGCATGGATTCCACTAAAGCATATGTGATAATTATGTAAAATTAATGCTGGGGAGAGGGAGGAGTATTAGGTTAGTGATATAGATCAGGAAGGAAGTTCTTATGCATGACTGCTGATACTAAATTATATTTAGAAGACAGAATATATGGGAAAGGGAAATGAGTTGATTTAAAAAAAAAAACTTCTAGTTTTTGGAGAATGGATTGGTGGAAATGGTAACTGTCAGGGGATTGTTGCGGCTACTCTCTAGTAAAGACGCTCCAGTCCGCTCTGTCTTTAAGAGCTTTATTGTGCATATTATTTACAGTGCGGAGATATCAGAAAACATGACTGCCTAGTCCGATTCAGAACCCGGCAATGGCTTCTGTCATGTCTTGGACCAGCATAAAAGCCTGGGCACCTCAAAGCGCCTCCCCCTAGCCCTGCGTGTGGGCGTGCACCTCAATTCGGGCGCCGGAAGGGGCTGCGTTCCTTCTCCCGTCCTTTGGCTGGAGTGTTGCATAGGCTCCGGCACCTCTCTGCACTGTCCTTCCTCCTCTGGCCAGCTGGGTCGGTGCCTACGCTCTGACACGTCCGAGAGCCCCCTGTCCACTCCACTCCATTCCTCATTCCCTCCTCCTGACCCGCTGCTGGCGCTGTCACTGGATAAAGTGCTGGTCAGGATGACTGGGGGAGGGTCCCTGTAAGGAGTCCCCCTGACAGTAACCATTTAAAAATATTTTTGAAATACCTGAATAAAGAACGTAAAATAATTTGCTCTTTGTTGAGAGTGTGATGGTAAGTTGTACAAAGACTATTTTTGAACTACTTGTTCACTTACTCTCCACACTCCACCAAGGCTCAGAGGATGATACAATATCAAAATGCCAAATAAAGCATCCAAATGACTATAAAATGACAATCATTTATTTGCTGGTAGTACATCACATAGAATCATAGAATCATAGAGTTGGAAGAGACCACAAGGGCCATCCAGTCCAACCCCCTGCCAAGCAGGAAACATGTTTTCGGATGGTCTAAAAAACCAGTTAAATTTAAAACGATCATTGGGAAAACAAGTCAGTTAATTAAACTGAGATTAAACTTTGGAAAAGAAGAAAGCCTGGTATGAGTAGAAATGCAGGCAGTGTCACAGACATCATCATTAATCCAGGCAATGTTGAACTGATTCAGAATAGTGCCAAGGGTGTGCCACCTTTGTCACATGGCAGAAATCATTTTGTGAGCTGTATGCCTTTTGGTGAGTTTTTTCTGGCTGGAAGGCAAAGGTCGGGATTCTGCTCTTTGATGTAAAGTTAATAGTGTCTGACACATTAAAGTATCTGCACTGAAATGTTATCATCAGACAAAACCTTTTGTCAACTTTGGTTAATGTGGTATAAGGTGAAATGGCTCTGGAAATAAAATCCCATAGTTTCACCGAAAAGATGTGAAGATTGCTGAGAAATTGAGTGTATCAAGCTACAGTGGTGAGGAAGAGGTACACAGGCAGGAATGCCAAAGGAAATCATTTGTATATACTCAAAAGTCCAGACCTAACATTGGATTGATTATTGGGAGAATCCAAACTCTGTGTCACTTCCAGCATATACTATTTCAGTATGGTTTTGTGCCTCAAACCTTCTTACACAAGGAATTTGATTGGCAAGTGTCTCTTCCTAAAAGTAATGTAGTATCTATCTATCTATCATCTATCTATCTATCATCTATCTATCTATCATTTAACTATCTATCTATCATCTATCTATCATCTATCAACATCTATCTAATTCCATCTTGGTTTTTACAGTTCTTACTTGCTTACTTAAATTCATTTACCCTGTTATATATAGCATTATGTTCTTTACAGAGGTCTAAAATATTTGATTGGCCTTCCTAGTTAAGCCCAAAAGTGTGGTGACCCACGTTTTCTCCTTCCAATGAATCTGTCCTGAACCAGATACAGGTAGGTATCCGTGTTGGTCTGACGTAGTCGAAACAAAATTAATAGATTCCTTCCAGCAGCACCTTAGAGACCAACTAAGTTTGTCATTGGTATGAGCTTTCATGTGCATGCACACTTCTTCAGATGTCCTGAACCAGATTGTGGGTTGCCTTGGGCACTACTGGGCAGTATGGTTGCAACCACCCAAGCTCTACAGGTGTCTTCCATGCAAGGACGATAGCCATGAAGCTGGTGGTTGGGTCCCTCAAGGTTGAGACATGCCCTCCATGTCAAGGAAACCCCATCAGTGTCTTTAGATGGAAGGAGCAATTGGAAACACCATCTCTAGACATGGAGGATTAGCATACAGAAGAAAAACAACACATTTGGCCCAGACAATGATTACAGTTTCTCATTTAATAAAAACAAAAGAAAACAGAAACCCACTGAAACTGCCTGAGCAAATAACAACTGTTCAAGACTCTTGATAGCCAATGTGTTTAATTTGTTTCCTCAAATAGACAAGCAGTTTAGCAATAGCTTTCCCTCTGTATGCTCTACTCTCCACACCATTCTCATAACAAGAAGGGCAGCCCACTCCAGGTAGCACATCTTGGGGTACCAACTGAAGAGCAACAAATGTTGACTATTTGGTTTATTTCTGCATCCTTGTTTGCTTCTTTGAACTGAGTGGCACTATGTGGATTTTGTACCTCATGAACCAAAATATGTTCATGCTTTGCTCAGTACCCACTATGCAATATCCAGTGCTCCATTTCATTATGAGGATATTGTTATATGTTTTTTTTTTTAAAAAAAAAATGTTTTTTATTAATTTTCCAATTAAAACCAATTATATCACATTCAATATTTCAAATTATACACATATATATATCAATCAAACCGAATGTTATGCCAAATCGTCTAAAGAGTTTTTTATTTGGGTTCCCATGCTTCAAGAAATTGGGAATTCCTCGCAACCGTCCACTGCCGTCTTTTTTCTAAAGTTCAAATCGTCCTCCAAGTTCATAATAATCCAGATCTTCCCCTTACAGTCACATAGATGTTTTCCACTTTCATCCGATTGTTTCCCAGCTGCTGAGATAAATATCAAACAAAGTTTCACAGATGTTCTTTCTCCTGTGTGAGTTAATCAGTCCAGCCTCCCCATAAATCTTCTTAGTGGAGCTCCCTGTTGCGTCGAAGCAGCTCGAAGCAGCGCCATCTTAAAAAGCTCAAATCACTTTCGTTTTCTCTCATAGCCATGAAGATTTACGATCTTTATAGAATTTACAGCTTTTCCAGGCAGGAGACCCAAACATCAAACCATAAACTCTTGGTAAATTAATGGATCTCCTTGCCCTATAGCTGAACTTAGCTTCAGGTCGCTGCTCCAATTTAAAGTGCGTCACAGCTCATAAATCCTCCGAACGCGTCCAGAACTCCTTCCGTCCGACTAGGGGGGGGCTTTTCTCATCGGCAACTCCACATCTTTAAAAAATATGTTCAGTAACAACAGTTATAAAGTTCAACTCACACAGTCTTTTGCTTCTCTTTCACTCCAAACAAGCCAGGACATCGCGTCCGGGAAGGTACGAGGCAACATATATGAAGAAAAAATAAAAACTCACTTCCCTTATCGCTCCGTCCCCATCAATCCTTCTTCCAGATGCAGTACAGTCTTTGACTCCTCTCCCTCAGCAGCATAAATTTCTCAGCAGTAAACAGCGCTTCTTCCCCTCCTTCTGAAGTATGTCCATAGATTTAAGCCTAATTATCTTCTTTAACCATGGAAATCCCCGCCATGCAGATTAGCGTCCGGGAGTCCTGGCCCTCGTAAGTGCTCAGCCCAAGCTCCCCCCACTCCAAAAACAGTCGGAGTGGGTCTGGGGGCATCGCGGGCCAGCGGCCCCTCTCCGTAACCCCCGGAGAGGGTAGGGGGTTGCCATTTACTCCCCTAGCAACCGCCAAATTCCTTACGAAGGTCAGAGAGATGGAAAACAGGTCCGCCATTCCTGCAGGCGGAAACCGGAACCGATATTGTTATATGTTTGTGGCGTGCTTAGACTCCCCTTCTAATTCTGGACCTGAAAACCCCAGGGCAAGGGGCCATGTTGAGCAGTCACATGGAGTGGCAATGCAGGGGGCCAGGCACTTGTGCTTTGGAAAACTGTGCTCAATGTTTTTGAGGTTTGTAGCTGCTTTTTGAGACTGTTTACTTTTGCTGCATGGATTCTTCCTGCAAGTTTTAGCAAATGCCGTTGATTTGTGATTTTGTTTGTTGACATGTTTCTGGTGGTGGGAACTGTGGTTAATGATTTTAGGAAATGTTCTGATAACCTTGTGGGTGGGTGTATAACTGTGTATGACAGCAAGGGGATAAATGTGCCTTTTTGAAAGCTGTCTTGTGCTGCAGGAAAACAAGGGAAAGAAAGAAAGAAAGCCTGGAGGGATCTTGAGGAACCGGGAATTGCTTGAATAGAACGATATGTGTTCTAAATGTATTTGCTAACATTCCTGTTATCTTACTTATAAATTTGTGGGGTGGCTAGACTTATAAATTTGTGGGGTGGCCCTTTTAACTCTGGACACCCCTCCTTCTTATTCTGGGGTGCCAGACATTTAATTCAGCATGTTAAAAAAAATAAGCTAGGGTGGCTTCCCAATGAAGTAATCGCCTGGAGAGATGGACCATTCAAAGTGCACAAAGAAATGGGTAATGACCCATTGAGCTTTAATGACCTATTAAGAGAGACTCTCTGGGCTGAACATCAGATGGCAAAAGCCCCTCCCTGAGGTGAAAGATAGCAGAGCACAAAGCCCAGTGGTTCAGGAAGGAGGGGCAGAATTGCAGTGAGAGATGAGGTAGGCAGAAGCTACCAGTACCTCTGGAATCTTGTACTGCTCAGAGACTGGGGTGGCATATAATAATATAATAAAAGCAGCTTCAAAACTGGGCGTATAAACTCCAAACCTAACTAAGAACTTGTCACATTCCTCCTTTCATCCTTGGGAGCACCATTGGGTCCAGTGCCTCCCGCAACTAGTGTCATGAGCCTTCAAGTCTCCTCTTCCACCTTCCTGCCCACCTGACATCCTCATCCCCTCAACCCCCTTTCCATCCCACCTGACGTAAGTCAACATGGGAATGGAGGGAGGGGGACTAGAGCTGTGTGCCAGGAACTGGGGATGCTTGCAAAGTAGCTGCTTAGGATGCTGTTGCAGCTGTGTGCCAGATGTCCATGAAGAGAAGAGTGAGAGATATGCCTCTCCCTTTCTTATTCCACGGTAGCTGAAGCAGTTACAAAGACAAGGGAGAGGCTTGAAGGAAGGAAGGCATAGGGAGTTTGAGAAGGATGATTTAAGTTAAACAGCTAAGCTGGAAAAGAATGTTTAAAGTTGCCTTGTATTGAGGTGAGCAATATAGACACCCCAAGAGATTGTATTGAAGTGAGAATTAGGAACCCACCAATATTGGGGGGGCACCATTGTTTTCAGATTTCAGGTAGGAGGGAGAACATCTGCTGTCTATTCCCAGCCTCAGATCCATTACGTAGCACCACACGAAAAAGGCCTATGGACGTTGGAGAGATAGGATGCACTTGGTCTTTATTTAATGATAACACCTACCCTTCACTGTGTATCTGAAGAAGTGTGCATGCACACGAAAGCTCATACCAAAATATAAACTTAGTTGGTCTTTAAGGTGCTACTGAAGGAATTTTTTTTATTTTCCTTCACTGATGAGTTGATAGTGAAGGCTCAGTCACTCAGAAAATGAAAGCAAGGAAAATGTTTTCTCCTTTAAATGCTAAACCAGACTGGACAAAGAGTTATAAAATATGTCTACTTAAGTCTGACATTCTGCCTCCATCCTTCATTCCTTAAATGCAAGTAATATATTTACTCTTATTTGTTAAACATTCATTTTTGGTGGTAATTACATAAATCCCTGCATCTTTCCGTTTGCAACCTTGCAAGTTAAACAAACATAATTATAAACATGCAGAACATTACATGTATCAATAAAGGCAATTAAAATGCTGGGAATGTAATTAAGAAGAAAATTATAATTTTGAGAAGCAAAATGAATATGCTCTGGGGCATTTACATTTTGAAACAACGGCAAAAATAATTGGAACAGTCCAGGAATGCTATAAACAGTATTTATTTACAAAGAAGGGATATCAGGTGGAAGAATGGATTTATAGCTACGAGGTTAAAGGAGGTCTCAAGAGGTTGAGGCTGTTTCCACACTGCAGGCTTGTTTTCCCATGTGCCAGGCATAGCAATTCAGTGTGCCTGATATGCCTGTGATGGTCCTGACTAGCTCTGGGTTAATGTATTCAGCCTGTTTCAATGATTTCAGGGAGGATGGAACAAAAAAGAGCAGCCAACTAATGGTGTTATCTGGGAGGGAGAGCAAAATCCCCCAAGAATGGGAAGACATCTTTTTCCCATATCAGTGTCCCAGCATATGATGGTTAAAACAACAACAACAACAACCAAGAAGGTATATTTCCTGACCAAAATAAAAAAATAAAATAAAAGCCTCTACATGCAACAGTTCAAGGTTTTTAATACAAATCATTTACATTCCCTGAGCATGCAACTTTAAAACACGTTTCATAAAATATTGTCCAACAATGGCCAATGTCTACATTCAATATCACACAAACCATTCCAACGTATTATACACTATATGTACAGAACTTACAATTTTTTCAGACCAATGGTCCATACTCCCTAAGGTATATTGACACATCCAGTTTGCACTAGACTATTATCTCACATGGCTATTCTTCCATAATCAGATCCATTCCAACCCAATAGCCTTTCTCAGTGGCAGTGCTGCTGCATCTAATAACATTTCCCAAATTTGTAGAAGGGTTCTTTAGATTAAAAAGAAAAAAGAAAAACAGCACCAGCCAAACTCCACAGGAGGACAATTTTTGCTGCTGGGCTGCTGACTGCAGCACCAGACATTTGAAGTGACACTAATGCTTCTTCTTAAAGCATCCAGAATCCTCTGCCACCCTTATCTCATAATGATAATAAGTGTCCTTTCCCCCGAAAATGAATAGAAGTGTCAGTCTCTTGTGAAGATGACTGAACATCCCCCTCTTTCAGTAGTCCAAATGGCAAGCATGCAAAAAGAAGAATTTGACCTTTTGCCAGTCCCAAGTGCTCACCCAAATTGCACACTATCAAGTCTAGCAAGATGGTGGCACACTTCCCTGTACTTCCTGGTGGTATCTTCCCTCGGTGCTTTTCTCTCCCCACATTTTTCACTGCAGATGAGAGGCTGAAGATGAAAGGCTCCACTTTTAATCTTATAAAATGAAGGAGAAATGATTATCCCAAGATGCTTCTCTTAGTGATTCTTAAGCAGCTAAATAGAGCAATTTGGGAAAGAGATAGCTACTACTTTGCTCATAAATGCTCAGAAGCTGCCATGACCTGCATAGGCAACAACCTGCAGGGATTGTTAAGGGATGCCTTGCTTATGTGTTGCTCACAAACATTTTAAATGGAGTACAGCGTTGTTATTTGGGTGGTAGGGTTCATCTAGTGTGAGATTGTGTGTGTCTGTCTTAAGCATTTTCCTTGACTCTGCTTTCAGAATTATGCACAATCAGTCTGTGGTGTCCAACTGTTCATAACCAGTACTACTACCCCCACACAAAAGGCTACAATCTAAAGAAGAATCTATACTCTTTTTCTACTTCAAATTCTCCCTAAAGGCAGATTTACAAGTTCAACATTGTACATGTTGCTTATTCTCATGGCCTTTTCAGTATACGTGTGTCTCAGTATGTGGAATTCACAGCAGAAAGTAAACACAGGTTGACTGAAAAACACTCTCTGCATGGGCTATGACATCAGCCCTTAATTCTGTGTCTATGTAGTGTTCTCAGTCTTGCATTCAAGACCTAGACCAGGAATTCGGAATATGTGACCCTCCAGGAGATGTAGGGCCTACTAATCCCATCACCCTAGACTTTGGCCAAATGATTTGCTTACATGCCTTGGTTGGCATCCATACCTCGGGAGACAATGGAAGAGTGTGTCTTCGGGGTAGAAGTTAAACCACTGGAGAGTTACAGTGTCTGCTGTGGCTGTAGAGACCGATACAGGAGAGACATGTTTTGTTGGAGCTGGGGCAAATGAAGGTGCCTGGTTTTGTTGATGCAAGCGAACAATTGTGTTTCTTCTTTCTGCGCTCCTCCCAGTGGTCATTTCTCCTCTGGTCACTGCAATGGATACATGACCTGACTGATTGTGTCCAGGCACTGTGATTGTTTGCAAGGGATTCCCATATGATGGGGCCAATGTTGCCAGCCTTCATGTCACATTTGCAGACATCTTTGTAATGCAGAGTTGGTCTGCCAATGGGCCTGATGCCTTAAGTTAGCTCCTCCTGGAGTATATCATTGGGAATCCTGCCATCTTCCATTCTGGGGATGTGACCAACCAGCATACATGTTTCTTGAGACAGGAATGTGAACATTCTGGCAGTGTAGGCTTGGGGCAGCCCAAAATCTTCCCGACGCAGCACATGTGGAAGGCATTGAGGCATTGCTCCTAGTGGATGTAAGTTGACCACGTCTCACTACCATAAAACATTGTGCTCAATACTCAAGCCTAGTAGACCTTCATCTACAGTAGGTACTGGTCAATAGTATCACATTCTCCTATACCCTTTTGGAGAGGTGAGCTCCAGCAGTTCTGCTGGGATTCCATCCTGTCCTGGGGCTTTGCCACTTGCTTGGGAGCTGGTGGTATTCTTCAGCTCTTCAAGGGAGGGAGGGACATTCAGCTTTCCCAAGACAGACAGAGTTTGGATGTTGGTAACTGCTGTCAGTGACCATGTTTTCCCATGAGTACAGTTCTTGGTAGTATTCTGCCCATCACCTCATCTTCTTTCTGTGGCCTGTGATGACCTCTCCAGACATGGCCCAAAGGCTTTTGTTCATGCCTTTGTACATGTTGCAATTGTTGCTGCTGTCAGCAGCAAGTTGATTGCTCAGGAACCCCAGGCTTTGGCCAAACAATTTGCTTACATGGAGATGTAAAAAAGCTGGGATGATAGTCAATGCCATCTTTCTTTTGGTGTGATTTGGGGCAAACTTTGTTATTCCAATAAGGCCATTATTCCATCATGTTGGGACCTGAAATTTTCTAATGGGCAATTTTCCTACCTGAGTGTCAAAGCTCGCATCCCCCGAACAAAGAGGCCCCAAACTCCTAACTACCCTTTTGAAAATAATGGCAAGAAAAAAAAGAGTTAACATTTACTATGGGTTCATGTAACCTAAAGGCCAGGGTGCCAAAAGAGCGCAATGTTTGAACAAAGCCACATTTCTCAATCCCAGGGAAGGACAAGGAGCCTAGTACTACTGAGAACAGGTTGACTATGCTGCACTCTCTCATTAAAGAGCTCCAAGGATGGCTGCTCACAGCTGGTTTCTTAAAGGTTAAAATATTTCCCTTCAGTTGTCATCCTTCATCACAGCATGCCACTTTTTAAAAATATTTCTTTCCCCCACCCCTCCTTCCTGTGCTTTGTACCACAGGAGCCTGTGAAAATGACTGTGTGTTGCTGAAACATGTCAGTAGTTGCTTCAGAAAATTGTTGCCACTGCCTATATGAGGAAACTGTTGCTTTTGACACTGGAGGGTTATAGTGCCTGCTGTTTTCATGCCATTTGTGGAAGGAGAAAGAGACACCTATCTTGGGATTAGGGATCCAATATACACTATTCAGGTAGATCTTACTACAGAATGTGGTTAGACTTGTTGATTACAATTTCAGCAATGTCTGTAAAGCCATAAAATATCGCTAAATAATATGTGCCTCCATGACCTCCTTTTGGTAACTTCTTACACTTAACACACACTTTATCTGAAACTAAGGAAAAGTATAGGTAAAGGTAATTTAGGTCCAGTCGTGACCGACTTTGGGGTCGCGGCGCTCATCTTGCATTATTGGCCGAGGGAGCCGGCGTACAGCTTCCAGGTCATGTGGCCAACATGACAAAGCTGCTTCTGGAGAACCAGAGCAGCACACCTTCCCGCTGTAGCAGTACCTATTTATCTACTTGCACTTTGACATGCTTTCGAACTGCTAGGTTGGCAGGAGCTGGGACCAAGCAACGGGAGCTCACCCCGTTGCGGGGATTCAAACCGCCGACCTTCTGATCGGCAAGCCCTAGGCTCTGTGGTTTAACCCACAGCACCACCCGTGTCCCTAAGGAAAAGTATAGAGCCTGTAAAACAATGCATGATAAAATACCATGAAAAAGTACATTTTAAAAAATATCTTGCTCTTCTCTGGCTTGCCTGAATATACAGTGATTTTTTTATTGTTTTGAGAAGGTGACCCAGGCTTTGCCAGATCTTGGTGGGAAAGGAATCATTACAAGCTATCCCTAAACCTTTGAGGTGTGTTCAGTTCGTGTTGTGATGGGGTATTTCAATACTGGAAGAGTTTAGTTTCCAGACTGAATTTGCTAACAAAACTACATTAGATCATACTTTGCTTAGTGCAATCTGTCACCAATGTAGGGTACGGATGTATTGTTCAAGACACAAGTCAACCAGAGGTTGAGCTACACTTTGAATTTTGTCTGGAAGGTTTATGAATGCTATTATATATACTGGTGAACAAGAAGTTCTATGCGCTCCTAGTTACACACCATTCCAGAATGCAAGGATTGTCATTCACGACCAGGTTCACCTTTTAAACTTTTGTGGTAGCACTAATTATATCTCAAGTTTGGGATGGAAGGCATGAATAATGTTTAATAAAGAGCAGGGTGTGAATTTTTACATTTTAAATGTGCAACTGGAAATGGTTGCCTACTTACAAGAAGTAAGTGGACTCCATCATTGCGAGATTTTCTTCTCTTTTTGTTTCCTAGAATCTCAAGGTCCACCAACTGGAGCCTATGCTATTCAGAAGCATACGGCATACTCTGATCAAAGAGGCAGGGCATAGCCATCATCGCTAGTAGCCACTGATAGCCTTATCTTCCATGAATTTGCCTTATCCTCTCTTAAAGCCATCCGAGTTGGTAACCATCACTACCTCCTGTGGGAGCAAGTTCCATAGTTTAACTATGACCTGGTGTGAAGTTCAGTTGGAACCCAGATACAAATATTATGAATGATCAGATATAATGGTGCTACGCACGCATTTCAGCAGTGACACACATTGTCCTTGCTGGACTGGCATAATTTGCAGAGAGCTTTCCTTTATTTAGTTTAAGGGGAACAAATAGATGCAAGTAAATATTTCCCTTTATGATTTTCATCATAATTGACTGCTCTGAACAGACAGTACATACAGTGTTCTCTCTCCCCACCCCGCCCACCCCACTGTCTCAAGTTTCTTTTTTTCCTTTTTCTTACAGCTAAAACAAATGCAATAGTTAGTTCATTAATCTGCATCATTTAGAAACAACTTCACTCAGTAAAACTGAAATAATAATAAAAAAATAGCAAACTTCATGGTTTTTGTTTTTTTACTCATCCAAATCCTCTTACAAGTGCTTATGTTGCTAATCTGTTGTTTTTTTGTGATGCAAGGGGCCGGGGAGAGAGGAATGGGCCAGTTTTACATACTGTAGGCAAAGGGGGGGGGAGTACCTAGATTAGAAATTAAAAATGATTTGAAAATTTTACAAATGTTGCTGTGTAAGTAAGATCATTTAGGGAGCTTCTTAAACTGGAGTTCTGCATGATTGAACAGAATTGTATTTGATTCAGTGTACTGTAAAACACACACACAAAACCTGCTTCTCACAGCAATAAATAAGCCAGTAATTTATACACAACAAATGGCAGTATAGTTTAAGGTAAAAAAAGGGGGGGCTGCTTTTGCAAGTGTATCTTTATGCTACTCTTTCCGGCTACGGTTTTCCCTTATAAGAGTCACCAATTAAATTCAGCTCAGTTGGTGAGAGTCGCAGCTCATGTGATGTGATACAATCACTTTTTGCAATATGGCAGGCAGGCCTTTACATCGCACATCCTCTGTAACTTAGCCTTGCCTCTATTCTTTCATTGTGGACATAGCACCGAGGCTGCGCTTCTGCCATAGTCAGTGATCCATAGTGTAGGTAATGCCCACTGATCATGTTAAATCTTTCAGTAGCCTTTGACACCCCTGGTTATCAGTTGTGGGTGCAGTTGTTGCAATTGTCAGAGGCAGTGACCATCTGAGCAATCTTCCTCAAGTCATTCTAGTCGTTTGTGACAGGGGAATCTCAGGGATTGATTGCTCTCCGTGACCTTTTCCTGCAGGGTCTTCTGTTGTCTGCTGTGCTTACTGTGTATATGAATCACTGGTTGAAAATGTGCAGAAATATGAAGTCCCTTCTTTTCTTTTTGTCTCCCCTGTGTCCTCCCATTTACCGTGATTACCTTACCTTTACTGTGATTATTCAGTGACTATGGACATTAAAACTCAGTGGAAACAATGTTGCTGATGCAATTATGACTGTGTAATCTAGTAAGGATGGGGGAGTGTTGTCATGAAAGCATGGTGACCATAAACTTAAATAGCTCCATCACTTTGCTTGAAAGCCTGGGCTGCAGAGGTCTTCTGAATGCTTCCTTTCCACAAAAAAGCTCATAACATTTGTGTCAGATTCAGAAATAGATTAGATAGAAAGGGTTCAAAGAGAAATGTTTGACAGTTCTTGTGTGGTCATCCCTTTTTCCTTGCAGTTTCATCAAGACCTGAACAATTACTGGAAGTGTTGTAATATTTTGATGTTTGCTTAATTTGGCCAACCTGGTTGAGAAGTAGAATTTTAGAGATTTTTCTTCTGTTTAGTATAGGGATGGGCAGAATGTAGATCTGAATCTATGTTTTGATCTCTTGGCAATTTGCAGTAGACTCACGAGCATTTCCACCTCCCACCTTTATAAATAAACTGTACTATACTACTATATAATAACTATAAATAAATAAACAATAACAAAATGGCACCTGAATTGAAGAAAACCACAAGTGGATTTTTGTGTGAAAGGACTGTGAGATCAATTCTACCACTGAAAACAATTCTTATGTGAAACATGAATTCAGTTGTGATGAAATCTAGGTGTCTCTGCCCCACCCCCCACCCCACCCCCACCCCCCACACACACAGAGAGAAAATCATTATTTTGCACCTGCTCAGGTTGGTGAATGATGTGGGTTCTAAAGAACAAAGTATACCCACAAGTTTGAAGTCTGCTCACCCCAGATTTAGTTTATCCTGCCCAGGTGTGTTATGTGCATGCTTTCACCCAGCCTTAAAGATCATTCGCAACTTCTTATTTGTATGTATTCAACCTTTTTTTTTTTGTTATTCCGAACCTCTGGAATGTGGTGGGATAGAACTGACCAGGCAAGCAGCCACTCTGCTCCATTGTGCCCTTTCATTAGGCATCCTCTTTGAGATCAAATTTTACATTTGCACAATATAACTGTTAATTAATAGCAGTCTACATTCAGGAAGTAGCACACACAACCAAAGTATTCTATTTTTAAAAAAGACTATATGATTTGGATTCACTGTGAGTCGTCCTGACCTTCCTAGGGGTCCTATCAAAAGATTGATTTAGCACACAATCTTAGCTGATAAGACAGTTCCACCCACTTCCAGGTCTCCTCTGGGTTATCCTGGAAAGCATGCATTGACTTGCTGTAAATGTTCAGTAAATTATGTACTTACTCTTCAGAGTACTTAATCTATTTTTCTTTGATGTAAAAAGTCAAAAATTATGCCTGTTTTTCAGTTGAATAGCTTAGTATGGCTTTAATATTTAAGTAGAAGAGTCCTTTTTATCCATTGTATTCTCAAGAGAATAAATTTTGAATACTTTATTATTCTTATGGGAAGTTGCTTTTACTTAGACAAAAAAAATCGCATTTACTGTATTCTTCCTCATAAGATCTTTTAATTGACGAAGTCTTTCTGCTCCTGATGTACATGGATAATTCCCATTAATAATGAAGCCCCTTAGGATATGAGGCATTCCCCTAAGATGTTATAAAAATTCAGAATGCATAGAGGGAATCTGATGGTAACAATTCTGCTTTTTTTTTTTTACTATAGGTTATTTGATGTACCATAAATGGGTCTAAAACGAAATTTATCAGCACTTGCACAGGTGATTGAATTAAATGGAAACATGGAAATGTGTAAATCATTTCATTTAAATTCAATCTCTGAAGCACAAAGGACCAACTCTACCCTTTTAATGATGTAGATGATGAAACATTTTTGTGTGTTGTGATAGTACAACCTTTGGATGGAACAGAATTCTCTACCTTTGAAATTTAGCAGTAGGTAAACATTTAAAAGGGACCCAGGTGGCGCTGTGGGTTAAACCACAGAGCCTAGGGCTTGCCGATCAGAAGGTCGGCGGTTCGAATCCCTGCGATGGGGTGAGCTCCCGTTGCTTGGTCCCAGCTCCTGCCCACCTAGCATTTCGAAAGCACATCAAAGTGCAAGTAGATAAATAGGGAAGGTAAACGGCATTTCCGTGCGCTGCTCTGGTTCGCCAGAAGCGGTTTAGTCATGCTGGCCACATGACCCGGAAGCTGTCTGCGGACAAACGCCGGCTCCCTTGGCCTATAGAGCGAGATGAGTGCCGCAACCCCAGAGTCGGACACGACTGGACCTGATGGTCAGGGGCCCCTTTACCTTTACCTTTTTAAACATTTAAAAAAATACAGCATTACAAAGTGGCAGAAGCATATAGAGAGGCTTTTTGATGAACTGGTTTCTTCTCCAGGCATGATTTCCCATGGGATCATTTTGAAGTGTACAGAGGCATTTGTGCATGACTAAATGCCAGCAGGTGGTTTTGCTGTGATCTACAACCAAGCCTACTTGTACCAAACCAGTTGTACATGGGTTTTGAGGGATCCAACAGCAGTAGTCCCCACCCCATGTTACAATGTTTTTTTTCTATATCTGTGACATGTCAATCATGGCGCAGATAAGGAATAGTCCAGGAACACTTGATGCAGTACCATTGTTCATGCTAAGCAGGTGCAGATTTGATCAATACTTTCAGCCACTGTAAGAGTGGAATAGGGTTGATTGCACCGACTCATGGCATAGTAAATTGGTTGTGAGTAGCTAGGTTTGATTGACCATTGATAGCTGTTAATTTGAATTGTGAAACACACATTGTGGCTGAATGAGTCAGGTCCTTTAACCTTCCTCAGTCCCAGTCCATTTTTTTTAGAACAACCAGATGCACAGAACATATTTTATTGCTCCATGTAGGGATGGGGATGGGGGATTTGCTGCACACTTTCTGAAACAATGCATGAAATCCAATGCAACAATGTCTAGGGAAAAAATGTACCGTATATATTATAAAAATCTGTGCATAAAAGGTATTTCTTGGTGGAAGTAATGTACAATCATGTATAGTATTAGGAGAAATTGCTTGCAAAAATGTGCATGTTGTGTAAAATTGTACCAACAATGTGTATAGAAGGAGAACGGCTGATGAATTTTCATGCAGACTTTTAAAAAGAAATGGTGGTAACTATTCAGAGTAGCCCAACTGAAATTAATTTCAGTGTCGGTCTATTCTAAGTAAAACGTAGTTGAATACTAACCAAAATTCCCAAACCAGTGTAGAAATGTGGACATATGAAACTGGAAAAACAAGAAACTGAAAGTAACAAAAGTTGATGGATTCATCCATCGCAACCAAGTGTGGACTTTGTTTGTTTGTTTTTAAAAAGCATACCACATTTTGGTCTCAAAGCAACTTACAAAAATCAAAACACAGGATATACAGAATGTAAAGTGTATAGTGAAACATCAAATAATAAAGTATTGGAGCAGCATTCATGGTGAAAAGGCCTCCTGAAATAATACCATTTTATTTCGGTTTTGTATGGCAGCAGGTAGTCAGCAGAGGTAGTCAGCAGAGTCACATTCTTTCTCAATGTGAGACCCTTTCAAATGGTCATCTATCCTTCAAAGGGGTGCTTTTCTAATGGAAGTTCTGGTCCTTCATACCAGCATAAAACATTCCTCCCTTTAATGGCATCTCTTACATAAGAGTGATGACACATAGGATTGTCAGATGACTATATGTGTTCAGTTTATGAATGCATGGACATGTTGACAGGGAGTAACTTGTGCATCAAGAAAGAGGGAAGAAGAGGGCAGGTTTGCACATGTAGTGATGCAAATTTAGAAATAATTGTTGTTGTTGTTTAGTCGTTTAGTTGTGTCCGACTCTTCGTGACCCCACGGACCAGAGTACGCCAGGCACTCCTGTCTTCCACTGCCTCCCGCAGTTTGGTCAGACTCATGTTCGTAGCTTCGAGAACACTGTCCAACCATCTCGTCCTCTGTCGTCCCCTTCTCCTAGTGCCCTCAATCTTTCCCAACATCAGGGTCTCTTCCAGGAAGTCTTCTCTTCTCATGATGTGGCTAAAGTATTGGAGCCTCAGCTTCAGGATCTGTCCTTCCAGTGAGCACTCAGGGCTGATTTCCTTAAGAATGGATAGGTTTGATCTTCTTGCAATCCATGGGACTCTCAAGAGTCTCCTCCAGCACCATAATTCAAAAGCATCGATTCTTCAGCGATCAGCCTTCTTTATGGTCCAGCTCTCACTTCCATACATCACTACTGGGAAAACCATAGCTTTAACTATACGGACCTTTGTTGGCAAGGTGATGTCTCTGCTTTTTAAGATGCTGTCTAGGTTTGTCATTGCTTTTCTCCCAAGAAGCAGGCGTCTTTTAATTTCATGACTGCTGTCACCATCTGCAGTGATCATGGAACCCAAGAAAGTAAAATCTCTCACTGCCTCCATTTCTTCCCCTTCTATTTGCCAGAAGGTGATGGGACCAGTGGCCATGATCTTGGTTTTTTTGATGTTGAGCTTCAGACCATATTTTGCGCTCTCCTCTTTCACCTTCATTAAAAGGTTCTTTAATTCCTCCTCACTTTCTGCCATCAAGGTTGTGTCATCAGCATATCTGAGGTTGTTGGTATTTCTTCCGGCAATCTTAATTCCACCTTGGGATTCATCCAGTCCAGCCTTTCGCATGATGAATTCTGCATATAAGTTAAATAAGCAGGGAGACAATATACAGCCTTGTCCCACATAGAGATTTCTCAGGAGACAGATGAGGTGATCAGGCACTCCCGTTTCTTTAAAAGCTTGCCATAGTTTGCTGTGGTCGACACAGTCAAATGCTTTTGCATTAGAAATAATTGCTGCAACTTAAATAGTAATAAATACATTTCACCATAGTGGGGAAGACTGTGACCAGTGACCTGCATGCCTGCTCATTCTCCAGGTGTTAGCTGTTGATGAGCAACTTCAAGGTCCCTGTTCTTCCTTCTTATGATGCTTGAACCAGGAAGCCCTTCAAACAGAAGACAGCTTCAACAGCTCTCTAACAGCCCTTCAAATAAAAGCCTGTCCTTTGTAAAGTAGAACACATGGTCAACCTTAGATGCTAAAGTGTATAGGAAACACTCCCTCAGTTTACTCCAAAATGATCCTATAAATTTCGAAACTCTTCCTGCAAGGAGAGAAACTGGGCCTGCAAGGTTTCTCGTGAAATAGCATGATCTGTCCTTATACCAAAAGAAGGCTGCAGCAGATGGATCATTAGGTAAGATACATCCTCCAAAGAAAAGTTCCATGCCTTTTATTTCTACATTTTCCTGTGAAATAATACTCCCATAAGAAGCAGTGCTTGAATTCAGAGATTATTCATTACTTTTGGGGAAAGTGAAAATGTAATGTTTATTAGGTTAATTAACTTCTTTTATTTTTGGCTGCATGCCAGCCAGTGTAGCAAAGCTCTCTAAAAAGACCTCTAATGCCTCTACTAAACCGCAATTGATAGAGTGTTTCCATTTATGTAATAACAGAGAAGGCGGAAAATAGGTTTGCTGGATGTCAACAAAATACACTTCTACTATTAATGTGAAATTCCTGCACCTAAGCCTTTAGTACGTAGTAGCTATGTACTGATGAACACTGAAACTATTTCAGGCACTTGCACATGGTATTGTAGAATTGAAATGGACCCACAGTACGCATTCATTTTTCCTGACCTGGCTTGCTCTGCGTTGCCCTTGTTTTGCATAATTTTACTTTTTTTTCTGAGCAATGTATGGGACAAGCTAAAAATAGCCTTTCAGCTTCCAGAAAGAAACATTTTGATTCCATATAATCAGTGCTATTTCTCTAGGAAAAAAGGTGCCAGAATTCACCATGAACACCACCTTCGTTCTCTTAGAATGGCACTGGTGCCCACCTGAGAGATGCCAAAACTGAGTTCGTGTGAGTTCGGGCTGAAAAAAAAAGCCCTGTGTATAATCAAGCGGAAAGAAACACAAAAATAGAAGGAAGTCTTCTAAGAGAACATTTTTCATTATTAAAAATGTAAACACCATTAGGACAAAATGAAAACCAGCATACCTTAACAATTCTGTAAAATATGCTTTCAAATCTTTATTGTTTGGATATAAACTTTGCAACAGATCTAGTTGCATGGGATTGTTTATGTATGGCCAGGAAGACCTTCCAGGGGTGGAAGCAATCAAGGAAAAATAAGTCTGGTTATTGAATCTCTGCAAAAAAAAATACACAATATTAACACATGTTGCACAGTTCCTAACTCTTCACCACCACTTGGACAAACATGACTTAATATTTGTATCACTGGTTTCTCAGCCTCAATCTCTGATCTACAGTATGGGTGATAATATTGATTCAGCTTATAGGATTGTTGTAAGCATTGCAAACAAGATAATAAATGTGAAGTGCTTTAAAGCACTAGACCAGTCTAGACCAGTGTCTTTCCATAAGCCACCTAGCAAATGAGAAGTGAGAATCAAACCAGAGGCTTCCACACCTCGGCCTCTTAAATTGCAGTCCTCTACACGTCTTATTCAGTTCAATGGGGCTTTCTCGTGTATGAGAAATATGTATGGATGTGACATAGCTTGTAATTCTTTTCCCTCTCAATTCTAAAAGTAAATACAGTGGTACCTCGGGTTACTTCAAGTTACAGACACTTCAAGCAGATTTAGTTTTTTCTATACAAGATCTTAATCTCATATAAAGAAAGGGTTAAAAAAGAAAGAAGATGAAATGAATAAGAATTTATTGTAGAAGAACTAAACTATCTAAAAGGGAAAGATGACCATATTACCTGCTTGGTGAGGGAACAGAAAACCAAGACTTGGGTCATTTTTTCCTTTGATTTTATTGCTCACAAGAAAAAGGTTAGGCTATGACAAATGTGATGCAAACATATATGCAATGCAAAGCACACATCCATGCTAATGTCCCCCCTACCCCGTTTCAAAAAGTCCCCCACCTAATATAACCCAATTCACAATTATCTTAATTTCCACTGTGGTAAAGCATAACAAATTGTGTCTCAGATGCATTGTTTCCAAACATAAGTACCTGTTGTTGTTGTTGTTTGTTGTTATCTCTCTCAAATATTTCATTGTAAGGAAAACATTTAAAGGTTTTAGATATAGAGTAACTTTATAATCTTCAAAAGATTTCCTGACAGTGAATAATGAGCTTAACTAACCTGAACTGTCTAGGGAAAAGCACATCGCCCACTGCCAGAATCAAAGCCTTGGTTATTTCTGATGCAGGCATTTGAAATCCAACATACTGAGATTTAATTTAGGTTTAGCGTTTCTAAATTTGGTCTTCAAAAAAATCTCTTCTTTGCACTCTTGACTACAGTTATAGAAAATTGCCCCTGGATGTTTCTACAATAAGGTTCAGTTCTACAACATTGGAGTGGGGCAGTACCATATATTCTGGCATATAAGACGACTTTTTAACCCCGGAAAATCGTCTCAAAATTAGGGGGTCATCTTATACGCCAGGTACTGCCCACTCGGGCAAGTCCCCCCCGCGCTGCACTATACCGGGGACTTGCTGAGCAGCGCAGGGACTCGCCGAGCAGCGCCAGAAATCGCTTCTGAGTATGTCCACATGTCCGCACATGCTCAGAAGCGATTTCTGGCGATGTGGACATTTTGGATATGGGCAGCACGGCACCAGAAATCGCAGACATTTTCGAGTTAAAATATAGAGTATATCCCAAATTCTATATTTTAACTTGAAAAATTGGGGGTCATCTTATATGCCCAGTCGCCATGTACACCAGAATATATGGTAGTTGCTTCATATAACTCCTAGCCCAGCGACAAAGAAATAGGATGGTCACATGAGTATTTGTGTGTGGACTCTCATATGAACAACTATTTTAGCACCATTGGCCCAGACCAACCCTAACCACAAGTGAAATCTGAAAGAAAGAGGCAAGGCAGCCTTCACTAAGCTGGTGCCCTCCATATCATTTCCAGCCAGCATATCCAAAACATTTGCAGGGAACAAGGTCAGTGAAGACTGGGGTAAAGAGACCCTTTTATACTACAGTTTTTCATCTTGCTTTATGATACATCCTAAATGGGTACACGTTCAAATATTACAGGATTCTATAAATTCTAATCCACCATCTATGTTATGTGAGATTTCTTAGTTGGATTTGTTACTCTTCCTATAGATCTTTGTCATCTATAGCTTTTAAAGTTCATACCTGTTGTTACTGAACCATTCATGTATATCTATATAGGAACGAATACGCAGCAACCTTTGAGGCATAGTTATACTGAAGATGAATGGTAGAATATCTATTAAGGCAAAATGGTTGTTGACATCCATGTGTCTCGGGAGACAATGGAAGAGTGCGCCTTCAAGGCTAAAGTGGAACTGTTGGGAGGGTTGCAGTGCTTGCTGTGGCTGTAGAAGCCAGTACGGGAGGGAGAGACAGGTGGGGGAGATGAATGCAAAATACTAGCCTGCAATATTCTGTGGTGTTACTTTTTTTTTTAGTTCTAAAGCAAATTGATGTTGAACTTCTTCCCAGCTCCTGCCCTTATGTTGGGAGGTGGGGAGAGCCATGGATTTAAATGGGAAACACCATCCTTTAGGATAAAGGAAACAGAGATACAATCAGGTGAAATAATACTAGCTCTAGATTCAAATCACGATTATCGGCTATTGAGGTCCCCACAATTCATTACAACCAGTAAGATCCTGTACAAGGGTCAGAGCCCAAGCCCGCAGATGTCAATGAGCTTTGTATAAAGCTTTAAATGTGGAGGTTGTTACTGATCTCTATGTGCCAGATTAATTTAATTCTAGCTCCTTGTATAAAACTTCACTGCGGGTTTTTCAAACTAGTTTAGAAAGTTCACATAAAGGCCTTTCAAGCACTAAGCTTAAGATAGTATGGAGCTCAGTAACCCTTTTGCTCTACAAAGTGGTTTTCATTTCTGGTTGTAGGTTCAGTTCCATAGCAGCAGACTGTGGCCTGTCATTGTCTGTGGTCTGTATACAGAAAAGATACTGTACTGCAAAATACCCACCTCTCCCCATTTTATGAAGCATTGTCCGCTTTTGGATAAACTGCAGTGGAGATTCAAGCATTAAAAGTCTATTCTGTAACACATTCACTGCAGAAGTGACCTGGCATGTGAAGCACTAGAGGTGGGAATTGTCTCAAGAAATCATTCAGTAACTGGGAAGAAAAGGGAAATAACTTCTTTTAGATCCACTGAAGAAGAAAGCCCTTCCATACATAAGGAGAGTTATGCTAATAAAAACTTAGGAACATCCTTTAAGGGTTTCTTGAAAATCCCAGTGACTGAGTGTACATAGTAAATTGGGAATCTTCTTAGAACTGGTGGACTTGTTGAAGACAAAAACAGAAGAATGAAACAATGAGTCTGCCAACAATTAGATATCAGAAACTGAAAAGGAGTAAAGAGGAGACATACATGGAAACTGAAGAGGTCTGCAGAAGAAGATCTGTCAGAGACCCAGCTAGAGACTGAAATACAAGTGGGATAGTATTTTTAAATGCACATGGACTCATAGCTTGAACCTTTTTGTACTTTCTTTTCTTTTTTGCATTGGGGTGGGGGAAGAGAGCAGCGATGAAATGAAAATACCCTGTAGATTGAAGGACTGCTAAACTTCTCAGAAATTTGCGGGGGGGGGGGAGAGAGAATTGGGTAACCTTAAATTCAACAAAGTAGCCAAAGCTTATTAATCATTTTTGTTAATACTCTGACAAAAGCGTCACTAGACATACAGACATACATCATTTTATTTGTATGCTGCTTTTCCGTAGTTAAAACCATGCTGAAGGCAGCTTACAATATTAACAAAATTATATAATTACAAATATAACAAATATAGTCATATATTTATATAATAAATTATTTATATAATAAATAAAACACATCAATAGTATACAACCAAACTGAACAACTTCCACATTAAATCATAAAATCTAAACAAACAAAAAACAAAACAAAGATACCTCAAAAAATAATATCAATAAAAGCAGCAACAAAACTCCTAAAGAATTACTGCACCAGCAGGCCAGTTGGGAAAGAACTGCAAGGCAGGGGAAGGTATTCTGGGATTCACTGCCAATATTTATGGCTCTCCACTAATGATGAGGTTCCTTGAGTCAACATATCTATGAAAATGGCAGTATGTGATGCCGTAGCATAATTCCTAGAGGTATTCTTGGATTGTTGTTGTTTTTTAAGATGCAAATAATTTTTCCTTCCTCTTTCATAGAGGGTAAATGGATCAGTGAAAATGTGGGAGCAGGGGGTTTGAATATATATATATATATATATATATATATATATATATATATATATATGTACACAGTTGCAGCAGTCCCCATGATCACAGTGGCTTGAAGAACTGCAACTGTGATCACAGAAATGACTGCTGGCTATCTGTGTATACTTACTGTCTCTTTCACAGGGATGTTTCTTTGTGGTCATGTTAGGGAATTGATAAATGAACTGGTCTTATAATATGAACATGCTTTCCTGGGTTAATAGTACATTTACCCATTTCACCCAGAGCATGGCTTAGCAGCAAAGGCCTTCTCTGCTTCTCAGACAATTCTCACATTCAGCCTTTGATGCTGTGTTCAATGCTCATTTTTAGTAATTGTTTTAAATATACAAGTAATGGTGTAGTAGGTTTCCCTACTATTTGACATGGCTGAAATTCCATTTGACTTTCAAAAAAAACAAAAAAACAATGGTGCTCCAAGAAACCCATACAAAGATGATCAAAGATTTGTTCATTTCTTCAAAAATACCAATGGCTAGCAGGAAATGGATTGAGCATTCATTTGAGGAATAGCTAGCAAAAGTATGTCAGGTAGTTAAAATGACAAAACAAGTCCTTTTTGTTTGTGTCAAAGACAGTATGCATAAAATACTTTTTTTAAAAAAAGAAGAATTGGATTATTTATTATTTTGGTGGAAGAGAAAATAAAGTGAAGATGAATTATCAGCACATTTCCTCTATAGTGCAATGTCTCAAAATAACGGTTTCTTAGATTTGATATCTTGATAGCTATATTGAAAATAAATAAAATCCTTATAACCTCAGATAATCCTATGACAGGGTAATGTGTTTTGATGTAAACCCAATACATATATATTTATTATATACACTTCTCATAGATCTTTTATCTCCAGGTAGACATAAAAAAATTGAGAAGTTACAGGAGCGTCCTACTCACAAGTAGGACCTTGGCAAAGACACATGCCCAACTGGCATGTTCTCTCCCTCCTGGTCGATCGTTCGGGAGCTTCAAAAGCTTTCTTCTGCCTGAACATCACAGCGAGTGATGCCAAGAAACATCAGCATGCTTAGGGATCTGCAGAGTCTTCGCAGTTTGCATAACAGACCTCAGCAACTCAGCGTTTTGGCTAATCTACTTTATTTACATATACAGTAATACACTCGGAGCTCTGCAACATTGCTTTCTCTCTCTCTAGCATCAGACAGCAAAGAGAAAGAACAAAGGACAATAGTCCCACTTCACAGAACACAGTAACACAAACATCCTGTCTCCGTCACTTACCACTCTGTGGAATGAAAACATATACTGTCCTGTGATAGACAACAATCCCATGACTGCAGACACGGGGAATGAATCTTCAACAATGAATACCCCAGTTCTTTGCTCCTAGATTTGTTTTTTTGTTTTTTTGGCCAAATTTAGCGAGAGATGTTCGTTCGAAATATGTTCCTTTGACTGGTGCATTGTACCTCTTCATGTTAGTGTGCTCAGTAGAGAATGAACTTTTCTTTTTCTTTTTTAATGAGAGAAAAGTAATCTTGAACTTGAGTGGAGGCACTTAATGGAGTAATCCTATACATGTTTGCTCATAAGTAAGTCATTTCCTAGTGAAAAGTGGGTATAGGATTGCAGCCATAAGGAGTAAGTTTATTCACTACCCTGTTTCGGTACCTTCATAGGTCTGTACTTTTTCAACCAACCTCTAGGCCACTGGTTCTTAACCCATTTTGGATCACAGATCCCTTTAAGAATCTGATTAAAGTTATGAACCCTCTCTTGGAATCTCACCAGCCTTGGCGTGCAACAATATTTGAAAAAGCAGGGCTGTTTTTTCACCCTAGCTCAATTTTAATCAAGCTATTAGTAATAACATCATTTTGTATTTCAGGTTATTGACTTAATCTGCGCTTTGCATCTTAATTGTTGCCATTTCTTGCTATAATCTGTTAAAGAAGATTCAGCAACCTATTCCTTTCCAACTTTGCTGACTACATGCTATTCTTTTCTGCCGCTTTGTGGTTTGTTATGTGATTCATAGGTCAGTCAGCGATCAATAGCTAGAGTATAATTATGGTGTTAAAATAGCAAATCTTTTTTTGCGGGGTGTGGTGTACACTTGCCCTTGAAACGTCTGAAAACATTTTAGCACAGCTGAGTTCATGAAAGGTTAAAAACGGAGCATTACAGCATTGTCATATTATTTACTGACAAACTCCTTGAAGAAAGCCCACCAATAGTCACCTTAAAAAAAAACAAAAAACCTGTCCTGTCATATGCATGACAATGTACTGTAGGCACATTAGGGCAACCCCTCTTTGTTATAGAACAATTACTTTCTGCATTTATCCTGGTCCAGACACTAATTGGCTATTTATTATCCTCTTGTTTGGTGAACTCCTCTCCCTTTTCACCACACACACACACACACACACACACACACAAACCCATCCATGTCATTTCTTTAACGGCAACTTCACTTTCAGAAATCACACATTATGTGCAAATAGCGAGCCTTCTACATTTCTGTCAGTGTAATCTGGTAAATAATTAATCACCACATTAAATAACATTACTCTAATTGCATTTCCCTGAAGGGTTTCTCTACTGCCTTTCAGAATTCTGATAAGATGGTCCCTGTACAAATCTGGATGTTCCAATAAGATAACACCTACTTTAGGTAGCAGAAGTGGAGGGGAAGGGGAGAACTTCCTCTCATTCCTGCTTGCCCAATATTTTCTCGCTCGTCTTTCAGCCGTCTGTATAGCAACACCAACAACTGCTTCTCTCTCTTTCTCATTAACGCCTTGCAATTGTATCTATTTCTAAGCTTTTACAGCTTGTCCATAAAAAATTGCTGGAGGCTGTGCTTCCAACGTACGGGAGATATAGTCGCATTTCGGCATGGAGACATAACTTCCAGTAGAACTAATGGGAGTTGCGTTCAGCTTAAGCTGTTAAAGAGACCTAATTCGCCTGCAGCTACCAGCAGATATATGTATGAAGTATCACACTCATTGCTTCTACATAAAAAAGGAAAGGAAATGTTTGGGGAGTTTCAGATATCATGAAATGGCTAATGAAACTGGCTAGTGTATAGCAACAGGTTTTTTTTTATAAAAAAAACACCTGAGAATGTTAATATATCAAAACTTTTATCAAAATATTTCTAAGGTCCCTAAGAACCTCTGACAGCTGTTCCTCCCAAGCAAAACTCCCCATATATGCCTCAAATGTCTCTCCACATGAGAAATCATGGTGAGTTAGAAATATATAAATACTTCGTTCTGCCAAGAAATTTTACCTATCATATTTAAAGGATTCTGAGGAATCATCTGCCTCAGATTCCTACAAATGTTTTGCCCATGCATGGTGTTCAGAACTGGCTTCCATTGTACCTGAAGGAAAAATTGGTAGCAATGGGCCTAATATTAAAGATTTCAAAGTGACTTCTAAATAGTTTGTTTGGTTATAATGTTTCACATTCACAGTTTTCAAAAACTAAAGATTTAAGCTCAGATTCTTAAATTAGGCCAATTGTGAAGTGACCTCTGCCTCTATTTACTACCCCATTTTCAGGTGGTAAAACTGGGAGGCCATTTTGCCAATGAGAGGATTGGAGGAAAGTCCCTGGGTTGGGACTTGCTGCTGATTATGGTGATAGCAACTCCTCTTGACAACTGTCAACTCCCTTCCCTTCCAACGTGGGTCTATGCACATTGAGCATTAAGATCTGGTGAAGTCCTTGTTTTCAGCCTGCCAGTCTCTGAGTTACACTTGGGATGCACAAAAGAGCCTTTTCTGTGGTGGAACGCCCTGTGCAAGGGCATTAATTTAGACCCCTCTCTGCTAGTGTTCTGCCACTGACTGAAAACTGTACATTTCCAGTAGGGTTTTAGGACTGCTTAATACTGGTTTTAGTTGTTTAATATTAATAATAATAATAATTAATTTATACCCCACCCATCTGGCTGGGTTTCCCAGTGCTGCCTCACTGTCCGGGCAGAATGATGGGGGTGCAGACGCTCCTTCAGGTATACTGGACCAAGGCCAGTTGTTGACTTTACTATTCTGATTAGAGGTGCCATGAAAGGGTTGCAAAATTTTAGTTATTATTCCCCTCCTGGCATTCTTTTTATTCTGCATTCATTATGATTTGTGCTAATGAAGGTATTGGGACCATCACACATTACTCCACTTTGCATACTGTTTGCACCTGCAAACGTTTTGGGGTGCTCACACTGCTTCAGCTTCAGTCAGCGCATCTCCTTAACTTTCTGCTGAAATCCCATAACTTTTCATGCCACAAATGTTCTGGTTTATTTTTTTGTTCAGTTTCCATTGCACTGTAGCCCCTCCAGGCAGCAATATTGTGGTAGCACCAGGGCAGCATCACAGCTAATGAAGCGGAATAAATTCACTGCTAATGCACTATTATTGTGTCATGAACATGTTGCTGAATACACCCACAATTTTTTTTTAAAAAAACCAGTTTGGAGGGGCCCATAGTTTTGCAGGTGGTGCTTGTTGGACTTTTTCCTCAGGTACTAAACTTATTAGACTTGGGTGGGGACACCATTTGCTACTATGCCTTGAGCAATACGCTGATGCCACACAACTCTACTTCTCCTTTACATCTGCAAGTGAGGCAGTGGATGTGCTGGACCTTTGTCTGGCTTAGTAGTGGACTGGATGAGAGCCAGCAAACTGAAGCTCAATCCAAGAGGCACTGTTAGTGGGTGAACAGTTGGTGAGGAGGTTGTCTGCTCTTGATGCAGTTACACTCTCTGAAGGAACAGGTACGCAGCTTGAGTGTAATGCTGGATCCATTGCTGTCACTTGAGGCTCAGGTGGCCTCCGTGGTTTGAAGTGCCTTCAATTTCTTCAAAATTATCTAGTAGGCTTGTGCTCCCGTCTAGAACTTTGGCCATGCAGATATGACTTTTGCTGGCAGCCATCCTGAACCAAGAACTCTCTCTTGGCATGTACAGCTCCCCTATATATTTCAGCTGATTCTTCTTCCTTCTTCCCCTGCCTGCATTTCCTTCCTGTTCACGGCCGGCCAGCCGGCCACCCTCCATACCTCTGAGTCCTCTTCCCCAAACTTCTGCTGATGGTGCCTATGAGAAGATAGCTAACATCAGCATCAAAGAACCCTTCACAGAATGATTTCATTCCAAAACAAATAAAAGGAGAGGAAATTAAATCACCATGATGCAGGGCTGTGGATGATTGTTCAGGAGGCATCCTTAGTTATGCCAGCAATGTTTGTATAGGCATTCAATTTTTAAGCACACAAAGGATCGTTGAAAAATATACAGCAGGAATTTGATTTTGGCATTTGTCCTTTTGGGTGGTGCTCGTAATAATATTACACACCATGGAAATCTGATTGACACCTTTCTTCTCTCTCTCAGAAGGCAGATGGAGGCACTGTGTTTTTATTGTTACTATTTTATAAACAGGCTTTGCAGACAGTGAAAACACAGCCACTTATTTACAAAAAGCAACTTTTTTTAGCTTCAGTGGTGAATATGTTGCTACATCAATCTTTCTTTCTTTTTTAATGTAGCCATTTTTCCCCAGCTTTGAAATGTGTTGTGTTTACACTCTTTTCAGTTCTAAAATGTTGGCCATAGGTAGAGTTTCTCAGGAATTGTGCACTGTTATCTCTTTAAGTTGCTCTCTAAAATGCACTTGCTTGGTATCTCCCACTGGGTTTCTATTATAATTTCCATGCCGTAAGAGCAAAAGCACACTTGAGAAAGTGGGTATCTGAAATACAAAGGCACTTCACCACTGCTTCGAAGTGCTTGCAGCAACTTCTTGGAAGTACATTGCCTGTTGTGTTTTATTGCTTAATTTCCGAAGTCTTTTTTTTTAGTATCCATTCCAGTCATGGCAACTGACCTACACAAAATTATTTCTGCCATAAATCTATACAGAGCAGATACACAGATTGTTCTGTACTAAAGCTATTCTTTTGTCCGAAATCTCCATTTGTCTTTGTAAACAAGCAGCTTGCAAACTTTTAAGCTCAACTGTCTTTCTTCTGTGGCAATAAAATATTGTGTGTTTCCTCCCCCACTTTAACATTTAGCTAGGCTCTCTCAGGATGATCCACTGCCGCAGGAGAGATTATAGGTCCCAATAGGGCAGGGATGAGAACCTGTGGCTTTCCAGATGTTGTTGAACTGCAGGGTCCCATCAGCTTCAGCCAGCATGACTAGTCAAGAGTTGATGTGTGGTGTACCCCAGGAACAGCTAGAGAACCACAACTTAGCCACCCTTGCCTTAGTGCAAGGTCCTATATCACGGAAAAGGGCATTTTTCATTTTTTCATCTCATCCAGAAGACACCGATGATGTGAAGGGTAAAGGTATGTAAAGCCACACACAGAAACCATAACTGTCCCAAACTACGATTTCACTAAATATTTTTAGCCATGTGTTTCTCTTACAAGTGTGGCAGCATTGCCTGTGGAAGATATGCATTGCTATGGTATATTGAGAATTACTATTATTACGGGTATGTAATTACCATTGTCTGCTCCTTTCTACATTTATTTTCCTTCTGACTCCACTATATGCAACACCTCCTTCCAACCATGGGTAATATAGACCTATAGTGCAGGGTGACACTTCATGATTCTGTTGAAGACAGCAGTTGTGTTCATCTTTAAGACCCCACAAGACTCTGTTATTTTTTGTGCCAGAGACTAGCAGGGCTTCCTCTTTCGGAATTGTCACAAATAGGAATTTTATCATAACACCAGAAACAAACCACCATTTTATACATAATAGATCCATCTCAGTTAATACGAGCACTTTTAAATGACTGGTTACCCTTTTGGCAGATCCACTGCCTCCCTGTTTCTTTCCACACAAATATCTTATAAAATCCTATTATAACATTAAAGGTAAAGGTAAAGGGACCCCTGACCATTAGGTCCAGTCGTGACCGACTCTGGGGTTGCAGCGCTCATCTCGCATTATTGGCCGAGGGAGCCGGCATGCAGCTTCCGGGTCATGTGGCCAGCAAGACTAAGCCGCTTCTGGAGAACCAGAGCAGCACACGGAAATGCCGTTTACCTTCCCGCTGTAGCGGTACCTATTTATCTACTTGCACTTTGATGTGCTTTCGAACTGCTAGGTTGGCAGGAGCTGGGACCGAGCAACGGGAGCTCACCCCGTCACGGGGATTCGAACTGCCAACCTTCTGATCGGCAAGCCCTAGGCTCAGTGGTTTAACCCACAGCGCCACCCGAGTTATAATATTAGGTTGGGGAAATCATAGTTTTCCAAACCAGCAGCAGACAGATCTAGCAGTCTCCCATTTAAAAGGAAACAGAAAAGCAGTGCTGGAGACTCAGTGTCCAAACAGAAGAATGATAGCAGAGGGGCTGCGTAAACCCTTTCCCTCCTGTCATGTTTCTGCTTACCATCACCACCCCAAAGATATTTTCATCTTTTCCCCTGTAGGTGCAAAAACAACTTAAAGTGGGAGAAATCTGAGGGGGTGGGGGGCAGGAATGCCCAGGTGGAAGGCTGAGCAAACCCACTCTTCCTTTTAAAAAATTATAATAATTATTGAACAAACTTAACAAAATACATTATCAATCAATATAATCAATTACATTCCCCCCCTTTTACCTTCCCCTTCCTTCCTCCCTCTCCCACCCTCCCAAATCAGCTCCCTCCTCTGATTTGTTTGCACATGTTATTATCTGCATGTTATAAAATTGTACATATCCCTACCTTATCTTCCCTATGTTCTACTACTAAATTGTGGGTGTTTATTCAAAAACTGCCAAGGAGTCCAAATCTTAGATAACTTGTAAAAAGTTCCCATTCTTCCTTAAAGTCACGGTTGTCCTTCTCTTGTAGTTTATATGTTAACTTGGCCAGTTAACCCACGCTTCCATTCCTGTGTTCAAACTGGCAGCCTCATACACCTGCTTTTAATTGGAGAGTCGGGGAGAGAATCAGGATAATATTACACATGTCTCCAGTACTGTAGGAAATCTAATTTGGTGTCTGGCATCCTCTCTTTTCTGTCAAGACTCAAGAGATCTGTACATTTGGATTCATTTCTTTCCGTCAAGAGTCCTGTACAGATAGTTCAAATGTGTAGAAATGTTTGGATGGAGGGGTGGATCAGGGTCCCATATATGTACATGAATTTAAAGGATACAAATCATGCATTACATTGGAATGCATACATGTAGGCAGGGATTATTATTATCAATATAAGAATGTCTCAGTTCAGAGGCCTTCGCTTCTCCATATGTACATTTCTAACCACCAAGATCTCCATGACTTGAGTCTGTAAAAAAGTAAGCTTTGTAAGCAATTATAATATGCATTTATTGTCAGGCCCATGCAGGGGGCAGGCAGTCAGGTACACTTGCCCTAGGGCAGGCATAGGCAACCTTGGCTCTCCAGATGTTTTGGAACTACAACTCCCATGATCCCTAGCTAACAGGGCCAGTGGTCAGGGATCATGGGAGTTGCAGTTCCAAAACATCTGGAGAGCCAAGGTTGCCTATGCCTGCCCTAGGGCTTGGTGGGCTAGGCTGGTTTGGGACAGGGGGTGCCAGGAAGCAGCTGCTGTTTTGTTTAAGTTTATAACTTTATTCTAATAAGACTCCCGTCCTGGACCTCAAACAAGCTCTGCATGGGTCTGCTTATGATTTACTGCATTTATGAAAAATAAGGAAATAGTTCAAGACCCTTGGCCAGCTAAAGTACAGTAATTGTCATTTTCCCTTTTGACCAAAGGTCTTGATCTGTTGTCTTATTTTTTCATAAAAAGCAGATCATGGTAACTTATATGGTTTACCTCTTTGCAATAAACCAGTAGCAGCTTGTAGTTTGTAGTCTGCATTATACAAATTAATCTGGCCTGATAAATGGTGATGATGCTGATCCTACTTTTCTATGTCAGGGAACATGCAAGGCCATTGTCCCCTTTATCCTCACAGTAACAGTGTGACATAAATTAGGCTAAGAGCTAGAGAGTGGGTGAGTGACAGAGAGACTCTCGCTCGCTCGCTCACACACACACACACTTCAGGTGGTCTGTCAATATTTTTCTGTGCTGAAAGACCTGTACTACTGTAAACAGATAAATTGTGGGTGCTCTAGAGCTTGCAGGGGGCGTGGAGAGTCAATAAAAGCCAATCCATGCAGATCAATGCTAGTGTTGTACCCACAAGCCCTTTTAGAAATTAATATGGAATGTGGAAATGCTACTATTACTGACTGGGAATTGAAGGCTTCCATGATGTGATCACATGGTTATACTTGCCTAGTAGCATCAATGTTTTATGTGTTATGAGGAAAAGGAACCATCTTTGATTTCAATTTCTTCTTCTTTATGTATCATGTCCCTGGGCCTTTGAGCTGTTTGCTTTCAATATTAGTGCAAATTTAAGTTATTAGCATTGTAACATCCAGATAGATTTTTTTTCTTTGTAGAAATAGAGAATTATTTATTAATTCTATCACAAATTACCATTAACTAAATCAACACACAGAGTAGGAATCTATTAAACATTCATAGCTGGGTAAGGGAAGTTTATTTTGGTATCCATAATATCTGACACTGAATGTATGCATATGATTTGCAAAAATTTAAGTACAACCTTAGGGGAGAAACCTATTATTGCCATTCTTTTTAAAAAAGTTATTTCTGTGTGAATTTACATGGCACAGGACAGCAAGTATTCATAGGGTGATGGTTGTATGCATCATAAATAAACAAAAATAGGTTGTGAACTTGCATTTTGAGCAATTAATTGCTATAAATTGTAGCTTTTCTTTCTTTTCTTCAGCAATCAATATACTATTGGTCACATTATGCTGAATGCTGAATTACCTCTTTTGAGATATGGACAACTTATCTCTATAAATATATCTTCATGATGCTGGAATGCCGAACCACTACCTGCAACTAAGAAACTGCTCCTTTGGTTCTTTAACCAAAAGGATATCTTCTCCCGGCTCCAATATCTGAGCAAAATCATTAGCTTGCAGTTGAAATTCTAATTAGAAGGGATTTTGAATATTCATTGCTGGAAGTCAATATTAATTGGAGTAAGCTGCCTACTTTGAATGTTTATAATCCTTGTAATACCTTACCAGAGCACTTCAGATTTGATTTATTCCTTATTACCAAAGACTTTAATAATAATCACTGTGTTTTATGAAGTTATTTAATAGACTCTTTAAAAAAATAAACTCAAATTAACTTTTTATTGGATTTCACAAAAGTTTTTATTATTATTACATATTTAACCATATATGGTATGTTACCTTAATCAGGGCTTTTTTTCTGAGGGTACGCAGAGGTACGCATATCCCTAAACATTTTGTGAATCTAAGTTTGGTCTCATTGAGGGGCAGTATTTCAATATGAGTAGGAAAATGAGAGTACCCCTAAACATTTTTTAAGAAAAAAAAAAGCACCATTGCCATTATAAGAGAATGAGGGAGGCGTTCATGGTGAGTTCCGGCACCTCTTTTTCTAGAAAAACAGCACTGACCTTAACACTTAAAGGTAATATGCATAGTCTTCCCTACTTAATTTATTGAGTCTTTTCAATTATGGAAAGTAATATAGCTTAAGTACAGAACTCCTAGTCCAAACTGAATGTGATATAGGCTGATTTGCACTGCACAGTACGCCAAACTATGGCTTACCACAAATACGTGACCTCCTAGAGAGGTTCCCCAGTCTTTCTTACTTCTGTGCCACACAGAGCAAAGCCAAGAACAAACTGGCTATTAGTTCATGGTTGGATAGGCGAGAGCTTAACCAAGAGCCTGGGTTCATGTGTCATGCTAAGGCAAACGTTGGTTTAGCTCAGCATGGTGAGGGAGCAATAAAAGACCAGGAAGGAACAAAGTGAATTCCAAATCTCTTTTCTCTTGTGGTATCTCTCTCTCATGTACACACACACACACACACACACACACACACACACACACACAGACTTTTTTTGCAAGCTATAAGTAGCAAAAAACCAAGTAGCTGAAAGGCACTCCTGCCCTTTGTCTACTAAAACATATATGGAAGCCTTTACCTCTCTAGGAAAAATGGAAGCCTGGGGGATTTTTAGCAGACAAGTGGTAGGAGGGAACTTTTATTGGGCAAACAGCAGGAGGGGGGGGAAGGTTAAACAGCTCTTCCCCAGGTTCTTTTCTACTGCCAATGTTTCTGTTCCTTGAAAGATGAAAGAGGTAGCTTCACCTTGATTTGTAGCTATCTGGAAGATGACTGCCCCCCTCTCCGTGCTTAATTCAAATAAAGTAAAAAAATGTTAACTATCTAGTGCTGAGTGGCTTGTCTGATCGGTTTTGCTGGTAAAGGAGATATAGCTTCTAATGGAGCTTCATCGTAGAATGTGAATGAATTCTTGTGGATTTATGGGACAATAACAACAGCTCCAGACTCCTGGCTCTTCTAAAATTTGATTAAAAGCAATCAATATAAGAAGAAAATGCGGTAGTTGTCCCATAAATAAAATAAAGCAGACTATGAAATCAAATAACCAAAGACTAAAAATGAAACAATGGTGGGGCTCATGCTATTGTACCCACAGTTCCAAAACCTGTCTTTCATTGCTTAACTGAGGCATCTCTCCCCCCCCCCCCCAATCCTTCTGTTTACCACCCGTGGTGAAATGTCTGTTGTCTGCTACTGTTCATTCTAAGTTGCAGAAGGATCATTTATTTACACAGTGCTTTGCATTTGTTACTCATTTATTGCCTAGCAATCAGATATCTTTCCTTGAGGGGGTGCTTCTTGTTGTTGTTCCCCAGCTCGTCAAACCACAGTGCTTTATATTAGAGGAAATGCAATGCACCTCTCCATTAACACATCATTTGATAACTGTGAATGCTGTGTGAACTGCAGGCAGTGTTATATAATGGTCAGAGTGTTGGACTAAGACCTGGGAAACCATTGTTCAAATCTGCACTCAGATATGAAGTTCACTGGGTGACCTTGAGCCAACCAAGGTTGTTGTGAGAATAAAATGGGAAACGGAAGAACAATGCCACCTTGAGCTCTTTGGAGGTGAGATGTAAATGTAATAATAAACAAATTCAAGCAGACTCTGGTCTCCATTCTGCTTACATCCTACTGCCCTTTCCTGTTTGTGACTTCTTATTTTTTCCTCAAATTTCATATTCATACCAATGGCAGATGGAAAAAGAATCATAGAGTTGGAAGAGACCACAAGGGCCATCCAGTCCAACCCTGGCCAAGCAGGAAACACCATCAAAGCCTTCCTGACTGATGGCTGTCAAGCCTCCGCTTAAAGACCTCCAAAGAAGGAGACTCCACCACACTCCTTGGCAGCAAATTCCACTGCCGAACAGCTCTTACTGTCAGGAAGTTCTTCCTAATGTTTAGGTGGAATCTTCTTTCTTGTAGCTTGAATCCATTGCTCTGTGTCCGCTTCTCTGGAGCAGCAGAAAATAACCTTTCACCCTCTTCTATATGACATCCTTTTATATTTAAAGAGTTAAATACCATACTCACAGGGCATAGTCTCAGTCCTGCTCTGGCTCTCTCGTGGCTGCTATTTTTGGCTCTGGGCTAAATAAAACAACTTGACTTTTCCACGCACGCTCCTAATCATAGACTATAACACCTTTAAATGTTCGTGATGGATCCAGATAAATAAATCATGACTAACTTAAATCTTGCTTATTTCTATGGGCCTGCTCTAAGTATGACTAAGTCTGGATCCAACCCCATGAGCATCTGAAGCTGCCAAATGAGTGTGCCCTAATTTCAGCTGTCACTTGGTTTAATTGTTTAAGCTTCATTCATTTCATTTCCTGGTGATATCTCTTGGGTACATCTTGCTTGAATGCTGAGAACTGGACCATAGTACTTTTGGGTTAACTTTATTCCCACAGTTCTACTACTCTATGAATAGCAATGCTCTTGGGGGGGGGGAATCTGGCTCTTTCTAGTTCCCTATTTATTGCCCCAATGCTTCATTGCTTTGGCCTGTGTGAGCAATAGCTTTGTGTCGAATGTGTCCCTTCCAACAAAGGGAAATATGCTCTTAAGTGCATGACTCGTTAAGAGCATTAAAGTGAGGGGAAAGGAGATTAATTCCACCCTGGCAGAAAAATTAACAAACAGCAATGCTGAGTCTTGCCTAATTTAGGATGTTTCTTTTCCTCCTGTTCCAGTTGGCAACTTGAATGTAGGCCTAGCCAACCTTCACAATTGCAACTTCTCTGGAAGATACTGGCCAGCAGATCATATGAAAAGCGCTCAGAAAGAGGGATTTAATTTTTCTCTCTTCACTGCTTTCACAGCAAGTCTGATTTTTGATGTCTGCTTATGCCTCATTGAAATATCTAGTTTCTCTCCCCCCCCCAGCCCAATAGAAGATCCAGCGTTATTACAATTTTAGCCCCGGGAAGACTACCACATGCAGAGGAAGCTGGCGCTGAAATCTGTCTCCACTGGGCAGGGATTCCTCCCTTAATCAAATTGAATCATCTAATATAGGATTTGGAAACATTTGTTTGAACTCAAGTATTCTGTGACCCAGGGGATAACACTTGAAGCAGTATTGTGAGGACCTTGCATGTTTGTTTCTTTAAAAATTATAAGGCAGATATGCCTCTATGGGTAGAACTAAGACTGTGGAAATGTAACAGAGAGCATCACATTCAAATTAAGCCAAATACTGATCATAACATAGTATAGCCATGGTTCCCAAACTTCCACCATGGACCACTTGAAAATTGCTGAGAGACTTGGCACACCATATAAAAAATGTCTACCTTTTGTAATAATAATAATAATAATAATAATAATAATAATAATAATAATAATAATAATAATTTATTATTTATACCCCACCCATCTGGCTGGGCTTCTCCTGCCACTGTAATGTGGAGTGGCTGTAATGTGTTGCAGAAAACGTTGCATGGTTTTTAATTGTATCTCTATGTCTTCCTCTATTTCTTTTTATTGCATTTTATTGTGTTGCATCATGAATGCCACAGAAATCAAACAGTGAGGTGTTCTTACCAGACATGTTATATGCCACCTGAATGAAGCTCACACACTGGTTTATAGCATAGTGTCCTATAGCACAGAGGCTAGACTGAGCTGTCAGACAAACTGTTCCTTTTTCAGGTGTCACTTCAATGCACCTGCTAGGTGATCTCAGGTAATCCTTGGGTCATCCTGCCCTGCCCTTAAAGGATTGCTGTAAGAACTACTAAGTTAACTTACGTTTTTCCAGAGTGCTGTAGAAAGGATGACGGTGATTGTTTTAACACTTATAAAGCACTGAAATGTCAAAGGGGTGTACAGATAAAGCAATCCCAACCCAATAGTTCACAATTTCATAGACAATGTAAAGACGAAGAGAAATGAGGAAAGAAAGGTGAGTGTAAGCCAGTGATGGCAAACCTATGACACGCGTGTCAGACGTGACACGCAGAGCCCTCACTGCTGGCACGCACCCCATCGGCCCATTCGCGCTGTTGTTGTCCCCCCCCCCCCATTTATTCTCACGCTACAGCTTGTCTCCGCTGTTAAACCCCGGATCCTGTTGTTGTTGTTGTTAACCAGAGATTGGTTCTTAACCCTTTCTGTGCTGTTTTTTCTGGTGCTTTGGCAGATGATGATTGGGCGTAACAGCATTCATTTTTTAACTGTTCTGTGCTGCTTTTTTTGGCGCTTTGGCAGACTATGTCAGTGCTGCATGTTAGTTCCAGCGAAGGTATTATTCGTCATTTATTTATGTTCTCTTCCCCCCCCAAAAAAGCAAAACAACTTTTGCACCCCCCCAAAAAAAAAACCTCCAAAACTTTGGTCAGCAGCTCCCCCAAAAAAGCTCAACAACTCTGGGCACTTTGTGATTAAAAAAAGTGTTTTTGGTTTGGTTTGGTTAAATAATTATTTTTTTGTTTATTAAATACAGTTATATATTACAATTATACATTTTTGTTATTTAAACTATAAATATCGCGAAATTATGGTGTTTTTTTCTCGAAGTGACACACCACCCGAGTTATGCTCGGTTTTGGGGTGAATTTTGACACACCAAGCTCAAAAGGTTGCCCATCACTGGTGTAAGCATTGCAACAGTTTCTCCTTCCCTGATTGATAGATGGGAACAAGCTGGTTTTACCATGCCATTATGTTCTCCCTGAGAGGCAAGGGATGCAGCCTCTCAGCGGACCTAGATCTCCTGACCAGTGGCAGACCAAAGCGTGCATTACTTCCATTCCCTGGTCCCAGGACAGCAAATGCTAAATATGACTGTGAGAGAGCAATAAGCACATTAAACAAGCCCCATGATTGTGAGAGAGCAATAAGCGCATTAAACAAACAAAAGCTGCCATGGGCCCTGTGACACCAGCCAGGATGGGTTGGGAATGGCAGGATTTGTCAGAGGAGCAGAAGTGGCTTGTCAGGTGTTGGGACACTGAGTTTACTTACACCTAGCTTTGTATCCTAGAACTATGCTTATGAACCACAGGACTTTTAGCTGATGCTGAAATGGTGTGCTGATTTTATCAATAAAGCTTTTTTGGGGCTTTCCTGAGCTGAGATTCTGAGTCTTTCAACCAAGGATGGCAGCCTGTCAAAAGCAGGCATTAACAAAGTAGCGCAACACCCCACTGTGGAATGCATGGATTAACACATTTTCATAATATATGGTGCAAGCGTCATTCTTACAGGTGGCAAATAGAATGCTTAACCAAATTTATTGAGGCTTTTAAACTGTTTGTTGCATCACTGCAAAGTACCTTCTGTTTCTCAGGAAAAGAGATTACAGATAGCAACAAATTGAAGGTGCAGTAGTTTTATTGCAGTTTTATGAGGGTGCCTTGAAATTTCTATTAGCGATTCCTAGCTTTCCAGATAGAACTGTGGCTCCTTGGGAATAACCCTGGGTAGTTTAAACCTCTTTTTGTCTGTAGTGCAATTATGGTCTCAGACACTCCCTTCATGCTGTGTACTTTTTAATATATAGTCATAGGCTAATGGAAAAGCAAACAATGGTAACCAAACTGTAATAATTGCACAGCAATAAAGGGTTAGTTGAAAATGTTATTAGAATCAAGATGGAGTTTCTCTTGATTCCTGGCTGTACAACTGGAAAGAAAAGTGAAACTCATTAAAGTGTTTTGCTTCTAAGTGGCCATGTCAAAATAACTATACAGATGTGTAAAGGAAAGTCCCCAAATTCCCACAGTAGATATTCCCCAAGATAAAAGCAAAGCCTCAGAAAGTGGAAGAGCCACAGTTCAGTGGAAAAGCACATGCTCTGCATGTTTTAGGTAGATCCCAAGTTCAATCCCTGGCACTTATTGATAGAAGTGGGAAGGACCCCTCTCTGGAACACTGGGAAACTGCAGCCTTGTGAGTGCATACAATGCTGGTAGATCAGTGTTTCCCAAACTTGCGTCTCCAGCTGTTTTTGGACTACAATTCCCATCATCCCTAGCTGGTGGGACCAGTGGTCAGGGATGGTGGGAATTGTAGTCTGGTATAAGGCAGCTTCCTATTGTTCTTCCTAGGAATGTGGTGGTCTGAGGACCAAACTACAAGTTAACCCCAATGCATACTTGAATTACTTGCAACTGTGCTTGTGGAGAGAGTGGATCTTCACTGGGAAAGCAACACATGGAAGAGAAGGTTTAGCTCTTCCTGCTTCATTGTGGTCAGATTTGAAACCTACCCATATTCACACAACCATGCATGTATACTAAATAAGGCTAGAATCTTTGGGAGTAGGGGTAAGGAATGCAGCGGCATCATCCCTTTCCTATACCTGTGAGTGCTTAAGGTAAAAAAATTGAGATGTATTGCCACAGCTCCACATTGGGCCAAGGATTTTATAATACATGAATGTGTAGCTTAGGCTACGTATGCACTATACCTTAAAACACATTTAAACACACTCCCCCCCCCCCCCACAGAATGCTGGGCACTGCAATTTACACCTCACAGAGTTACAATTCCCAGCATCCTTTAACAAACTACAGTGCCCAGAATTCTTTGAGGTGGAAAATCTGCATAGTGTATGTTGTTGTTTAGTCGTTTAATGACTCCCACAGCTTGGTCAGACTCATGTTCGTAGCTTCTAGTGTATACACAGCCTTAATCTGAAGGTAAGCAAAAATGGGGACAGGGCTCCTGAATCTTCAACTGTTGTGTAAAAGAAGGAATTTCAACAGTTGAATTTGGGCAAGCTACAGTTACTAACATTCCTTATTTTTTACAAACTATTAAGCCCTGTCCTCTTTTGCATGTGGTCACCCTACTAAGACTTCAGGTGCTGGTGTCTGAACTGTTGTGGCACTTCCTGATTATTGCGTGTTTAGACCTTTAAACCTCCCCCTATAAATAAATTCAGACAAGACTCAAATTTTGGTTTGGTTTTTGGCAGAATTTCGGCCACAACTTTATTGATTACAACAGGTGAGTGGTTGCTTAGGCTCTGGTTCGACTAGCTCCCTGCACCGTTGCAGGTAGTCCTCACCCAGGGCACCAGCATAGGTCAGCCTAAGGTGAACACCTGGAATGGCAGAAAGCCAGGGACATGCTACAGTATGTCCACCACCAAGATGTCCCCCTGGGCTGAGGCATGGGCACAACCCCTCACAGGGTTGACCAAACCATTAAGTGCCTGGATTCCTTTAATGGAATACCCTTCACATAGGGATGACGAGAGCATTACCCCATCCCTATCACCTGAACCAGTGCCTATCTGCAACCTTACAAGTTGTGATGATTTGCTACGCAGCAGGCAAAACCCAAATGGCACCAACCAATCAGCCAAGTGGGGGAAATTCCTGCCATGCCCCTGTCCCAACGACAGCATAGCAAGGTCAAGTGCGCAAGCCCTAAATTAGGGAGAAGTGGGTGGATGTTCCAATGCACTGACCAAAAGAGGAAGCTCTGAGTCACGTGCATGGGCATACCTTGATTGGTTTGGCTAGCATCCCATTGGCCTGATTAAACCCAGCATTAAGGGACCTACTAATAGGGTGTTGTGGTTATCCAATCATACTCACCCACAACACAGGGTTCGGTTGCCAGGTCGCACCGCAACATGTGCCCTCTTTGAGGGAGGACACAATTTATTTATTTTTGGGGGGGAGGGGATTTCTGTGGCTTTCATGTACCAGAGTGTGGCAATGTTTCATTGAAAATGCAGAAAGTAGAGTGAGAGTACAGTTTGCACCTCCATTTCACAACAGACCAATTACTTTAAAATGTGTGGCTTTGGAAATTATCCTTGAAAACAAAGTGCAAATGGATATTTGCACTCACAACTACAGTTTCCTTTGCAATGCCTGTAAATATTCCTAGTCGAGAAGGAAAAGGTTTAAGGTCTTATTTAGGCACAAAAATGACATCTGTAGATAGAGTAATTAGTGAATGCTCCTTTTGAATGGATATGATTTCCATACTCACACATATGGGTGTAAAAAATATAATATATTAAAATCTGTTTGAACAGTTTACAATCAATCGAAATAACAGGGTGCATCCTAAATGCATTTTGCCATCCTGGCTCCTCTGCCCCTTCCACAAACCCTTTCCAGAAAGTTAGAGCATCTCTAGACTACATTAGCACAACTATATAGACTTGGAGGGATGAAATGGGGGGGGAAATGTCCTCTTTATCCTTTCTCACTCCTGCAACTCTTTCTCTTCAAGCCTAGCTTCCTTCCTAGACACAATCTAGAAGGGGAGGCAGAATTGGTGGCTTTTCAAAGCTATAGGGAAAAGGTGGGGGTAGTTTTGAAAGAAAGGGGGGTACAGCAAGAAGGCATCATTGTAACCCCCTCCTGTCTCTAAAAAATGTTTCAGGGGTTCAGAGGTTGAATTGTGATCCCTAAAATATCACTACCCTATTTTGCTATGTGAGAATGTGGCTGCAAGTTGTGGGTGGATATGTGATGATTATAGTAATTTAGAGACATTTTGTTACTGGAAACATCAGGGAGGGAGTTTAGAGATGATTCCTGGAGAATAGTGTGAGGGGGCAAAGCCTGAGTGGCTGAAGAAGCTCGAGCAGAAATCTAGCTGTTGTAATTGCTAATTAATGAAACCATGATGTTAGCGCTTGTCTCAAGATATTGAACCCAACCTTATTACATGGTGTCAGGAGCAGAGCCACAAGGCTTCTGAAGGAGTGTGTAGCTTTCTTCTGCCTCAGGACTGCAGGGCACTGTGGCCTGGTTTCCATCCAGCAATAGAACTGCCAGCCTTCTATGGAATATTTATAACCCCCACCCACCCCCTGTAGATGTCTAGAAATGTCACAGAAAACTGGAAAAAGTTCAAGCAAAGTTTTGAACTCTTATCAGACAACCAGAGGGGCTGAAGGAAAATCTTCAGTATGGTTTGCATGTGATGGAGGAGGAAGCATTTACAGTAATTTCCAGTCTGCAGAAGGACAAAACAGTTGCAGTGATGTAAGCATTTGAGGAATACCATATACCCAAAAAGAGACATTTGAAAGCCATACATTATTTACATGCATAGAGAAAATGGATGAAAATATAGAGCACCATGCTACAAAAATCCTTAGCAAGACCTGCGACTTTGAGGCCCTAACAGGCTCTCTCATCAGAGTTAGACTTATTTGTGACATTTGGGGGAATCTCAAGATAGGAAAAAACTCTCAAGATATGTAGAGCAGTGTGGCGTTCACACAGACTACTGACCCTGTGCCACCACGTCTATCCTCTTCCACTGCCACCAACCAGGTTTCCCCAGTAATATATTCAGACTCAGTCAGGTGGTAACATATTAACAAAGATTCCAGTTCATTGTGAACGCAAACAAGTTTTAAATACTTTGAAACACTGTAATCCGATTCACTCTCTCTGTCTCCCCTCTGTCTCTAACTCACTCTGACCCCTATGCCTCCCACCCACAAGAAACCAACTGAACTAATTGCCTCTCTATTTCCAAATGTCTTCCCTACTGTCCAAACCTCTGGTTAAGCCTTTTAAAAGCAGGTAGGCTCCACCTCTGGGCTTTTCTATTGGTCTACCTATTAACCCTTTCTCTCCCCCTGTACAGACATTTCCAAAAGAATGGGCAAACACCACAAGGAGCAACAGTAGTGTGGGCCCAAGCAAAAGAACTGAGGCTAGCTGAAGGGGTTGTCCATGCACTAAAAGCAACAGCAAGCACAACAGCAGTGAAAATGGGAATGTAGTAGGCAGGGCCGGCGCATCCATTTAGGCGAACTAGGCAGTTGCCTAGGGCGCCAAAATGGAGGGGGCGCTGGCCAGCCTGCCGGGGGGGAGAGAAGCCTGCTCTTGCGAGAGGCGGCGGGATGAGTGCCCCGAAAGGAGCGTTTTCGGGGCGCTGATCCTGTTGCGACCTCTCACAGGGGCAGGCAGGCGCGTCTCCCTCCCGCCTCACTGTGGGGCGGGGGGAGGCAAAGTGGCCCAGACGGAGCCCTCCCTCGTGGCTCGCCTTCTCGGTGCGTAATTCTACTCCACCCGCATAAAACTGCATCTTCTGTATCAGCCAACGGAAGTATAAGTAGCAAATGTGTCCTTTAAGGTTGACATGGGTGTTCAGGTTAACATGTCACTCAAAGAAGATTAGGAAATACACTCAAGTTAGGCCAAAAATACATCCAACAAGTATTCTGCAGTAAAAGTACCAGTAAGTAGATGCTATTTGCCAGCATCAGATATGAAGACATTGTGTACAACTTGGAATTTATTATAGTTCTTAAACAAGTGACTCCAATCTTGGGTTTGGCAGCATGTGAGAAGTTTAACCTTATTAAATGAGTACTGGCCATGAAACCAGTGGGGAACAGGAATATAAGGCATTGATTTTGAGTTATCAAGATATATTTGAAGAACTTGGCTGCTTACCAGGCAAACATACCATCCAAATGAATAAATAAATTTCCCCACTGATCCATCCATGCGGAAAAGTGCCTTTTTCACTTGATGACAGAGAGGAGCTTTCAAGGATGGAGGCTTTACAAGTCATAGGAAAGATTGAGGAACCCAAAGAACTGGTGAGCTCTCTGGTCATTGTAGAGAAACCTAATGGTAAATTACCAGTTTGCCTTGACCCCAGAAGCACTTAACAAGCCTATCAAGAGGGAAGCATTTCAAACTCTCCACTAGAGAGGAAATCATTTTACAATTTGCAAATGCCTTTTCCCTCAGTTAACTTGATGCCTCCTTTGGTTTTTAGCAGTCAAAATTCACAGAGGATAGCTCCAAACGCTGCACATTCAATATCCCCTTGGGGAGGTATCACATTCTGCAGCTCCCATTTGGTGTCAGTTCAACATCTGAAATGTACCATAGAATCATACACATGATATATTAGCACATAGAGCAGACTCTTCAGTTGATTATTTCATTGTGTGAAGTTCTACGAAACCTGAAAATGATCTGAGGCTTTGGAAGGTCCTAAGTGCAACAAGAGCAGCAAATTGGAAATCAAATAAAAAGTGCATTTGGAATCAATGGATTTTTATATTGTAAATTTATGTTGAGAACCGCTCTGAGATCTGCGGATGAAGGGCATTATACAAATTTAATAAACAACAACAAGAACCTACATTATTGACAGGTGTGATCTATAATGAGGAGGGTAAAACCTGACAGGAAGAAGGCTGGGGGTATTGAAATGATGCCATAGACCCAGTCAGAGAAAGCTATACAATGGTTCCTGGGCAGGTTTCCACTTGGAAATTGAAATTGAAATTGCCATCTAAAGCAACACCACTCTGGGCACTTTGAAAACAAACAGATGGTACAGGTTGCGCCACAGGAACAAACATGGGTCATATTTAAAATGGAACTTAGCAAAACCCCTGTTTTAAAATTCTATGACCCCGGTAAGCCACTCAAGATTTCTTGTGGTATCTTGCAACTGGGCTAAGTGCAGTGATTATGCAGAACCATGATGGTAACTGGCAACCACATATGCACAGATTGAAAAAGAACTATTGAGTTTGCTGGCCAGATATTTCACCAGTTTTCCTAAGGACAGAAAGAGCAAGTAGAAACAAATAAACCTCTGATAGTGTTGTGTGAGAAGCCGTTAAGTGACTGTACTTTGAGACAAAAAAATATGGCTCCACTGTGTCTTACACACCTGTTAAATTGATGTTTACAGCTGATGCAATTTCCAGGGCCGCACAACCTTCATTGTACCCAGAGCATAATTCTGATGTGGAAGTGCAAGCATCTGATAGTATAGTTACTTCCCATAGCCGACAGAAAATTATAGCAAATCAAACCAGAAACAGAGAACTAGGATGCCACAAGAGTCCTGAAAGAACTTATACCTGAACGTTGGCCAGAGGATTGATGCAGCTGTAATCCAAGCCTATGGGAATATTGGAACTGCAGGCATGACCTCTCAGTAATAGTTGGGCTGATTTTCAAAGGCAGCAAGCAGGAATGTAGGAGAAATTCGATTCACTGGGCATTTAAAGATGAAGCTATCAAGTTTTAGTTACAGGTAGGTAGCCGTGTTGGTCTGACGTAGTCGAAACAAAAAAAAAAAAAATTCCTTCCTGCAGTACCTTAGAGACCAACTAAGTTTGTCATTGGTATGAGCTTTCGTGTGCATGCACACTTCTTCAGATACTATCAAGTTTGAACTTTATGAAACAATAAGGAAACTGAAACACAGCTATTCTTCTACATTCACAGCTATCCAAAGTTTTGTAGTGCAGTTCTCCAACCAAACAATATTTCAAAAAAATAAATAAATGCATCTTTTAGGGGAAGTGTGCATAAGCATTGCAGTATTGATGAAAATAACAAACAATAATGCATTATATTAAGGAAATTGTTTTTTCCCCCAAAATGCATTATTTAGTCTCAAAACTACAGATTAAAATGTGTTTATCAGGATAAATTTGCACTAATAAATTTTCATGAGAAAAAAAAAAAACACCCACAAGTTCACAAACTGAATTTAAAATTGTAGAAATGAGAAATGGAGAGAAACGAAACTCACAGCTCCCTCCATCCCTAGTAGCAAGGAAGTGATTTCAAAGACCCTCTGGCATGAAATGCTCAGAAAAGTTCATGAAAGTCATTCAGGAATTGCAAAATGTAAGGGACCCAGGTGGTGCTGTGGGTTAAACCACAAAGTCTAGGGCTTGCTGAACAGGTTGGCGGTTCGAATCCCTTCAACGTTGTGAGCTCCTGTTGCTCGGTCCCAGCTCCTGCCCACCTAGCAGTTCGAAAGCACATCAAAGTGGAAGTAGATAAATAGGGACCACTCCAGCGGGAAGGTAAACGGCGTTTCCGTGCGCTGCTCTGGTTTGCCAGAAGCAGCTTTGTCATGCTGGCCACATGACCCGGAAGCTGTCTGAGGACAAACGCTGGCTCCCTCGGCCTATAGAGCGAGATGAGCGCCGCAACCCCAGAGTTGGACACAACTGGACCTGATGGTCAGGGGCGCCTTTACCTTTGCCTTTAAGGAGAGGGCATGAGGGGCCATGTAGCTGTATATCCCCACCATGTATGATATAGAGCATATGAGAAGGTAAGCACCAAGCTCCTTACTTGGAATCCACAGACATACTTGATAGTTATTGGTATTATCTATATGCAGAGATCTGCAATCTGAATGGTATAAGCATGAAAATGTCTGTCCAGACAGTTAAAACCCAATGGAAAAAGCAGCTGAACTTAGAAGTTTGATATATAAAGAATTCTTGGCTTACTGCAGTACAGCATTGAACCATGACTGGTCCCCAGCACAATTATTTATAGGTTGAAGGATAAGCTTTATACTACCCATAGCTGAAGAATTACTTACAGGACATGGCCACATCGATGTATGACAGACATAGGCAAACTCGGCCCTCCAGATGTTTTGGGACTACAGTTCCCATCATCTCTGACCACTGGTCCTGTTAGCTAGGGATCATGGGAGTTGTAGTCCCAAAACATCTGGCGGTCCGAGTTTGCCTATGTCTGATGTATGAAGTAAGCAGCTCTGAAGAAACAGCAAAAACACATATTTTTTTTTACAAAAGAGCAAAGGAGCTCCCTGGTCTGCAACCAGGTAACCAAGTGTGCATGAAAAATTATAGCTCCGCTATCTGGGAATAGAGCAGCACAGTCCAGCAGCTAATTGCACCTATGATTTAGATTAGAAAGATCAATGTGAGACTTTCTACAGTAGAGTAATTGTTGGTATATCACTGTCAAAAAGTTATCCAGTCATTCAGTAGATGGGAACAGAGCAGGTTGTACATCAACACCTTTTGCGTGTTTTCAAGAGCAAGATGAAAACAAGTTGCTCTCCAGGACAACATGAAAGAAGGCAGCGTAGAAGAAAGTGTCATGTCCCAGTGGTCAGGAAGGAAGGTGACTGTTCCACAGAGACTTACAGAACCATGCTGAGAAGCCTGGTGTGGAGCAGGGAAGTAAGTAGTAAGATTTACTCTTGAGTGATGCGCAAGTAGCCTCTCCTGTCCAGAATAGTTGGCTGTTGGTGCCTGTTACTTTTTGTTTAGGTAAAAGGAAATGTAGAAATTATATTAATTTAGAAATATTTCTTTACAAGAAACATTGTGATATCCCTGGAGAGAGTTGTGAGCTGGGGGAAGCTTGACTGGCTGAAAAAGCACCAGCAGAAAGCTTGTTGTTGTTGTTGCTAATTAATAAAAGCACCACGTTAATTCTTGTCTCAATATATTGAACCCAAACTCAGTATCAAGACATTTGTTTTATTGTATCCTTAATGTGAAAAGCTTGCATGCATAAGGAGCACTGATCCCACAACCCATCTGAAATCTCCCCAATAGGCTTGCTACATTTTTAGAGCACCCAAGGGTACCACTCGTCTTTTGGAAGGCACCCCAGTGCTGCCGTTATTTCCACATAAAGTTTCTTTGCAAACCAAGAGATGCTAGTACAATGGAAAAGATACTGTCATTTGGTCTGTCTTGAGCTCAGCTTCGGAATGGATTAAATGGGGTTTTGTAGTTCAAAGAAAATGAATAAGCTGCCAAATGCTCAGGAGACAATCAGTTTGCCAAGAATTATGCTTTTATTAATCACAAAAAAAACTGATCACAGACATGTCGGTATATAATAAAATAACAGCTTGGTTATTTTAGAAAATGGTCTGAGTGGCATTATTGTGCCGCAATACAGGTAATGATTTTTTTCAGTACAGCCTGTGCAAGGCAAACAAATCCTGCAAAAAGAAGCTCACAATATAAAACTCAACGTATTTCTAATTAATCAGTGGAGATCTGATATTGGCCTTTGCAGCTGATTTTGCAAGAGGTGGGTAGGTAGGTGGCAAAATGTGTACAAAGTTGCACATTTGTTCCATGACAGTCAGGGAGCTGAGGTGGGTGTATATTTTCCTTCTATCCCTATCTGGCAGAGGTTAGACTTGATGGACTACTAATCTAATAAAATATGCCAAATCCTATGCTCCTATCACGTTAAAAGGCTTTTAGCCATTCTAATTGAGTCAGGAAACTGGAAAGGTTTGACTGATAGATGATCTCCTTTTACTTCACTTTTCCCCACCTCACCCAGCCCTGAATCCAGTCTTTGGAAAACAAATCAACAGAAATGGCAGCCTTATTTTCCTCCCTTTCTTCCTTTTTTTTTTACTACCATCAAGCTACAGGCAACAAATATATCTCCAAGGCTCAGTATCTACAGCTCCCCCCTCCCCATCTCTGTTTTCTGAGTGATAAATTGGGTACAGTAATGAAAAAATGTTGGAGAGTGATGAAAGGTCTGCAGAAAGAACAAGTGCTGGCCCTTTCTCCCTCTCTCTGAATTCACCAGGAGAATGGTATGAGTCACTGAAAATGGGGAAAATCTATGGCATCAAAAATTGAAGAATGATTATCTCCAGAGAGCCTTTCTCCTTCTTCATTGACGGGAAAATTGTTGCATGACAAAATAACTCTTGGTAAGAAATGAAGACCCTTTGATTTACTGACACACAAAAATGCTTCTAAGGTATCTTTCAGAACATCACCATGTCATGCAAGAAACTACCTGTGAGAATGTCATCATTAAATCTTATGTATATTACCTGCCACAAGAAACCACCAGGTTTGTGGAGAGACATTTAGGAGCAACAGCATCCTGAATCTGACTTGATACCACAGCTTGAGACTCAGCAAAGAGGACTTAAGAAGTCTACATACACTTAATAACTTAACCTGATCTTGTGCAATTGTTTGACTTCAGTAGCACAGGAATGGATACAATCGTCATCAGCTGAAGCTTCAAGGCTGATCTATGCCTTCTGACTCCCACTTTGTTGTTGTTTAGTCATTTAGTTGTGTCCGACTCTTCATGACCCCATGGACCAGAGCACGCCAGACACTCCTGTCTTCCACTGCCTCCCGCAGTTTGGTCACACTCATGTTGGTAGCCTCGAGAACACTTGGAACACTTGACTCCCACTTGGAAGATGACAAATGTTTCCACACAACCAAGGATGCCATCTTAAATAAAATATGGGGGGACCAGATAAGCCCCACCCCACATAACCTATCACATTCGAATGGCATTGCCCACCAACTTGGGGGGGCAGCCCCCTAAATACTTTATTGGGGAGGCTGAAGTGCCCTCAGCTCCTAGAAGTTGGATCCTATGTACACAACAGACTACATTTAGTGACTATAATTAGTAGCTTCGCATATTGATAATCTATATTCCTTGAACAATATTTTCCCCATGCCAACTACCGCTTGTGTACTGACCCTCTATATACGGTAGAATCATAGAGTTGTAGAGTTGGCCAGGACCCTGCACGTCATCAAGTCCAACCCCCTGCAATATAGTTCCCCATCCAATTTGAAAGCATACTGGACCCTGCTTAGCTTTGCAAATTAGCTAGCAGTTTTATTGCTGTAAAGGTAAAAGGTAAAGGACCCCTGGATGGTTAAGTCCAGACAAAGGCAACTATAGGCTGTACCACCAGGAAGACGATATGATTTTAAAGATCCTAATAATATTACCAAACAAGTTGAATGGGCATCAACATGCAGAAGCAAAGTCAGTACTGTATAAGTAAATGCCAAGTGATGTCCATCAGGCAAAAAAATAGTTGTTGTTGTTTTTAATCTATATAAAAATCTAACTTCGCATATATTCTGGTGGAGTCTGAACTGGCTTTTACCCCCAACTTTTACCTCCCAGGAAAGATCTTGGATTCATGGAGTGTAATTGTTTTAAAAACAAATCCAGCAAATACATACCCATAATGCTTTGTATTTTGAACTCAGGAGTTAATTCTATTTAGCTTGCGTGAATTAGAACATTTTGGACTGGGTTGCATATTCATTTGTGCATGCTTGTGTGTCCTGAAGCCCAAGCCAAGATCCACCAACATGGGCAGTTGAGCACACAGCACTGCAGCTCCATTTCCCTTTTGTACTTTTGCATGCTGATTGCAGCATCTGGGCTTGATGAGGAAAATGACCCTCACCTGTTCTAAGCCTCTTCCGGCTGAGGACTCACACAACTCCTCCCAGAGCTACCGAGCCCCACCTGGCCAGCTGGGGGCCCTTGCCTCCCCAGCCTTCTAGAGTGCCCCTCCCACTGCTCCATATGCCTCAGAGCTGGCCATGTTCATAGAGACAGGAGTTTCTCTGGCTCTGGGTCCTGCTGCCATGGCTCCTGTGCACCCTCTCATCATCCTCCAGCACCCCGTGAGTACTTCTTTCTCCATCCTCTGCTTTCCCCAGTGTGTGCCAGTCCCGGCTACATCCTTTGTTGGGATCCTCTTCCTTCTCCCCATCATCCTGCCAGTTCATGACAGTGAGAGAGAAAGGATGCAATATTATGCAACATCCCAACATTGTATGTTACGTACACTTGTTTTGCCTTCCCATTCTTTAGTCGTAGCAGCTGCCAGTGGTTTGTTTATGGGTATCTCCTTATGTCTGTGTGCATCCAATTATGAACATGAAAGTGTCGCTGGTGTCAGGGACATCATAGCATAGTTGGTTTCTAGATTACAGCCTTATGGCAATTCATACAGCCATTTTCTCACACAAGGTAACTTTGAGTCAACTCTCCCATGCAGGGAAATCTACACGAAACAGGTTTTGTGAATGGCTCTGGGAGGTGCATAGCTCTCCTGCAACCATTATGTGTCCAGCGTGCTGGATTTTCTTTTCAGCCATTCAAAAAAATGGGCTTTCAAACAATTTTTCGATAAAAGATGACACCCCAAATCCTGTGTTGAGAAAATGGCTCTGCTCACTTTCGCTTACTGGGGAATGTGGTTTTTTTGTTTTGTTTTGTATCTCATTAAGCATCACACGTAACGAGGTATGCTGTTATGATTTTCATTTTATAGATGGGGTAACTGAAGAGAAGGAGTTTGTTTCATACCATAGCCCCAGCAGAACTGGGTTAAAAGAACTGTGGGTGCCTGACTGATCCTGGATGTGGGAGATACACCAGCATAGCCCATCCACATATTCAGCATTTCAATATGGTTGACAAAATGTGTCTGGTGATTTCCATACATCTCTAGTCTCTAGTTTCAAATACCTTGGCTACTTTGAAGTTTCTGACTCCTTTTTTTTTTTAGGAAATTCGTCAAAAAAATCCATTCCCAACTCAGGTTGCCATACAACTGGGTTTTCCTGGACATTTTAGTAATTTCCAGGAATTCCCCCCGGACGTATGGCAGCCCTATTCTTGGCAGTAATACGTTTCAGTTTGTGTGAAATCCCTACTGTTCACTACTATTATTATTTATTATTATTATTATTATTATTATTTAAATTTCTAGCCTGTCATATGCCCATAGATCTCAGGGCGGTTCACAACATATAATGACAGTAGAAAAACCACAAAATACATAATTAAAATAGGAACAAAAACCAATAATCCCCTCTTCCAAAAAATATTTAAATATGCCAATCAGTCAAAGACCTACTTTAAAGAGGGACATCTTCGCCTGGCACCAGCCAAACCTCCCTGAGGAAGGCATTCCACAAGCAGGGAGCCCCTGCAGAGAAAGGCCTGTTCTCTTGTTGCCACCCTCTGGATCTCTCGAGGAGGCGGCACATGGAAAATGACCTCAGAAGGTTCATATGGAGAGAGGTTTAAGGCTTTATAGGTCAAAACCAGCCCTTTGAATTGTGCCTGGAAACTAATTGGCAGCCAGGCAAGGATTGGTATATATGTTCAAACCGTCTTGCTCTGGTGAGCAACCTGGCCATTGAATTCTGCAGCGGCTGAAGTTTCCGAGCCATCTACACATTGCAGTAATCTAGTTCCATGATCCATGAGTCAATATCACTGATGTCATGCAAAGGTGCATTTGAGTCAGACAGGGGGACAAGAGAGAATGTGTGTGAGAGAGAGAGCACAGCAAACCCCTTTGAATACCTGTTTGAACTAATTATTCTGGATAGATATATAGGCCATTATGAGTTATGCCCCGTGTTTAGCACTAACTAGGATGTGAAAGCTGCCGCCAGCAATTAACAATGATTAATCTTTGTTTTGAAGCGATAAAAGTGTATGGTGACAGCTAGAAGCAGGCCCACCCTGTCATAATTAACTCAGAATGTATTTTCTATTTGATGCACTTTATAATAATCTTTTAATTGCTAATAGGCCGTTAAAGGTCAAGTCTCTTAGTGGAGGCATCATCTGGTAAGTGGCACTACAGTTCTGACCTAGCATTATTCTGCTACCATTAGCAAGTGCACAGTTCTATACATTGCTTTTGCTATGCCAGCACATACAAATTTTATTCACTTCACTGTAGTGGTTCCCTACCTGCCCCCCCCCCCCGCGCGCACCATAAAGCTGACGTTGAAATCAGTCTGCAAGGAATCCATCAGCAGTAGATAACAACATTTACATGACAGTAAATTTCTAGCTGAAATCCACGGGTTTGTTAAACTACATTATCTAAACACTTTGTATAATACCTATGGCAAGGAGGAAGTTTGATGATACAGGTTAATCAAAAGCTGGGAACAGGACTACTACTACTACTACTACCTCAAAGAGGCTTCATTTTTCGCCTCGGCAATAAATTGGAAGCAAATGATAAATCAAGACACAGCCATTTTTCTTTCCAGCACAGCCATCGCTTACTCTGTCAGGCAGCCCTAGGCTAAGGCTGAAGCTACCTTTGCACATAAGGCAAATGGTGTTTAAGAAGTGATAGGTGAGAACTTTTCCAAGCCCTGGCTATCAGTAAAAAATTCTGCTAAAGATCTAATAATTTAAATGCAAGAGTAAAATGTATAGCTTTATTTAGTCAATGGCTGGTTTGTGCAGGCAAAAAAAAGGAAGGAAGAAATGGAGCTGGGAAAATGCAGGAGATGATGCTTTCTCTTCCATCCATGTAGCAATATGAGTAAGTAGATATTGGGTGTGAACACAGTTATGCTCTGTGTATAAAATGCTGTAGCTCTTATTTGATTTATTATTTGGCTTGGGCTACTGGCTAGCCCAGGCTAACCAATGAAGCCATTCAGCTGGAACCGAGGAAGAATTTGATTCTTTGAGCATAGCCAAACTAGAATATTCACATTGGGCAACGTTGCTTCACACTCACACTGAGCAAGTATACACAATACAAGCATTTATCACAATACAAAGGACACCCAAGGCAATCAGAAATTAGCAATAGGTATCCTTTGTATGATGTAAGCAGGCTGTACTCATTGGGGAAGATTGCAATGGCACAATCAATATATGAACTTGCATCCATGCGTGTTTTCTTCCTTACACATGTTCATATGTACCATATGTACCATTCTTTTAATTCATTTTACGTATGTTTTATGTATTCTGACCATGTTTTGTACCCTCATTTTTGTTCATAACATCCACTCTGTCTTGTTTATGGGTCCTATTGACTTTGAGATTTCTGTGCTTTCATCATATTACACTAGTGGACTTCAAGTCCATTTCTGGGTCCAGTTCAAAGTGCTGGTTTTAACTTTGAAATGTCTGACTCACTTATGGACAAGTCATCACATGCACTTAGTTTTTTTGACACCTAGGGGTGACTTATAAATTGAATGAATGAATGAATGAATGAATCAATCAATCAATCAATCAATCCAGTACTTGAGATCATCTTCTGAGAACCTTCTCCAGGTCCCTCTGTCAAGTAAGGTGTGGTGGATGGCTGCTTTGGAGGGGGCCTTCCTAGTGGTTGTTGTTGTTGTTTAGTCGTTTAGTCGTGTCCGACTCTTCGTGACCCCATGGACCAGAGCACGCCAGGCACTCCTGTCTTCCACTGCCTCCCGCAGTTTGGTCAAACTCATGTTCGTAGCTTCAAGAACACTGTCCAGCCATCTCGTCCTCTGTCGTCCCCTTCTCCTAGTGCCCTCCATCTTTCCCAACATCAGGGTCTTTTCCAGGGAGTCTTCTCTTCTCATGAGGTGGCCAAAGTATTGGAGCCTCAGCTTCACGATTCCTAGTGGTAGCACCTGCCAAATATCCTTTGTATTCTTTTCAACCCTAGGTAAAGACTTTCTTTAAAATTATTTCTGACTCTTAGAGATTAGTGGCTTTTTAAATATTTTGAAGGCTTTGGGATGTTGAGATCTGTTTATGAGACTTACTGTATTGATTGGCTTCAATTTTTTGCTGTCTTGAAAAAAAATGCTGATTTTCTTTTTTTATGGTTTGGTGGCATTTTAGTGCAAGGCACCCACAAAACCTTGGTTAATGGGTGGCTTGCAAATATTGTTAGTAAATAAATTTAAACCATACCTCAATTTGCTATTAGCCACAGGTAAAGAACGTGTTGCCATATGAGCATCTGCAAGCTTTCACCTGAAGGGCAGTTTCATTTGGGAAAACAGCATGGGGTAAAGAATTAATGCACCCGTTTCCCATTACCACAACCCTAGCTGAACCCTGGGTAAATTAGGCTGGATCTATACTAACTTGTTTAACATTATTTCCTCCTATTAGAATGTTTTTAGATATGTTATTCTAAAATGTCACAGGGCATACTTGTTAATTAGAACTTTTTTTTTACCTTGGTTTGTTTTGTCAAATGTAAGTAATACCCAGCCACACCATTTTCCAAAATGCTGTTTCTTTCCTGGCTGCTGGTTGCTCTGTTCCACCCCCAGGTGTCACATTTTAATTCTTCCTTCCTTCCATGTCCTTTGTTATCAGCGCCTCGAATACTATTGGATGGGGGTCGGAGTTTGAATGAAGTGTTTTTTTGTGTGGTTTTTTAAAGTTGAAATGCTACATAGGGACATATGAGCAGTGTTTCACCGATATAGAATCATAAAACGATTAAAAAATAAGCGATAAAAAGACAAGGTAATAACGCATTATGAACGTAAAACGTAGGACGTTATCAAAACCATTCCTTAACCCTTCCTTAACGTTAAAAACCATGAGTGTAGATCTGCCCTTAAGGTAAAGGTAAAGGGACCCCTGACCATTAGGTCCAGTCGTGACCGACTCTGGGGTTGCGCGCTCATCTCGCATTATTGGCCGAGGGAGCCGGAGTATAGCTTCCAGGTCATGTGGCCAGCATGACAAAGCCGCTTCTGGCAATCCAGAGCAGCACATGGAAACGCCGTTTACCTTCCCGCTGTAGTGGTTCCTATTTATCTACTTGCATTTTGACGTGCTTTTGAACTGCTAGGTTGGCAGGAGCTGGGACCAAGCAACGGGAGCTCACCCCGTCACAGGGATTCGAACTGCCGACCTTCTGATCAGCAAGCCCTAGGCTCAGTGGTTTAACCACCCTTACTCAGAGAATAAATCAATCACTCAGAGATGGTTCCATTTTCATGGATTTTCAGATTTTGGTGTAATGTCTGTGAATGTACCTCTGCCCTTTGAAAGTGATGGAAGAAGTAGGTTCTATTATACAGTGCTACATTATCTCATAGAAATAGGCTTTGAAGGGGTGTTGCTTCATGTGGGTCTTGCAAAGGAATTAGTGCTCTTCATCTGAAGAGTGGAGTGATTACATGAACAGGATATTGTGCTATCAATTGTCTGTAGCTAGTGCTCACTCCTTTGGTGTTTCTGTCTACTGTAATGTGGTTCAAGTAATCACCGAAGGCTTATTGAGCTAGAGAGGCTCATGCATTGAATACCTTGGAGTGCTGTGTAGGCAAACCACCACCACCACCACCACCCCGGTATCAACCACTTTGTGTTTTAAGGATAACACTGTTTTCCCCAGGACTGCAGTCTTTGAATGGGTTGGAAATTATAAAACAATTTCAAAGAAGTCCTCTTCATTGTTTGACACCAGATGATTTAAGTGGCCTACTTGAGTCACAGACTATATCGGTCCTAATCACAATTCCTTGTCAGGGTATTAATTTTCTTGAAAAGCAGGCATTTTGGGCTTGAAATAAAGCACATTAAGATGCACCATTTTCAGGGCTTTGCACCCTTCATTTCTTGATTTCATAAAAAAAACCTGCATAGAATGTGTTTTCCCCTAAAGCAGTGAAATTGTTTGTGTGTATCTAAATGCATAATTACAAAAACCTTTCCAAAAAACCCCTATTTTAATAATTAAAAATTATTACATACTTTTCAGAAGCTTAAGGAAATGACCAATCTATCATTAGATGGGGGAAATTATTCACTTCTATATAATAATGTGCTGGTAGACTATATTCATTAACTGCTAACCTGAGGGTTGACAAGGAGAAGCATGTCTTGAGTGGAAGATGCTCTAAAACACTGGCAGTTTCATATACTAGAAAATAAAGTAGACATTATCAGACTACTTGCCTTATTGGCTCTGTATCCTTATATTTCTGCCTGGCTGGATTGTATCCAGTTTCTTCCATGCCTGAGTGGCGAATAAAGGTGTCTGTCTGTGTGTGTGCATTTAAACCTTTGGGTTTGGTGTGGCTAGAATGTAGCCTAGGGTTTACACATCCTCTTGTCCTGCTACGCCCCCCACCCACCCCTTGGGAAACTACTCTTTAGCACTCAATCAGAGCAAACAGCAATTTGAGTTTTATCCAATTTAGCACCAAAGAGCGGGTTTTTCCTAAGAAAGGAGCAGGGCAAGAGGAAAACCAACTGGAACCTTGCTTTCTAGGTTTGGGACCAGCAGAAGTGTGGGCGAGTCCCTGCTGTCCATCTGCTGCTCCACCCACACTTCCTTCTGGTCCACCACTTTTGGCCACTGGTCCCACCCAACACTGTCAAGCCCCCCAAATATTGTCCATGAGGGAATGTGGTCCTCTGGTTGGAAAAGGTTCCCCGTTCTTAGTTCAGATAAGTACTATGCCAAGTCCTAGGCCCACTTAACATGGGAAGCCATTGTAGATGGCATACCCCTATTTTGTCATCTTTCCATCCCTGCTTTGAACTGAAAGGATGATGACAAAAATGCACTTGTGTTCACATCACACATTAAAGTTGCACATAACGATCGGGGCTACAATGCCCACACCATAGAGCACCACCATAGGTACCAAGGCTGCAACCCTATACCAGGGAATCATTCTGAATTATCTCAGAGTGACTTACTACATGTGCTAGTATGTGACAATGGATAAGAGACTGAACAACAAATGGGGAAGTTTCATTATCAAATCTCACCTCCACCATAAACTCACAGGTGAAGGTAGACAAGCCATTAAGTCTTGGCATCCATCTGCAGAATGAGGATTATAATAAGACTAGTCTTCTTCACAGTGGTGGCGTAAGGATTACAGATTGAGATTGAATCCTGACAAGTACTGTTTGTGGGGGACAGGAGGTGGGCAGGTGTGGAGGACTCCCTGGTCCTGAATGGGGTAACTGTGCCCCTGAAGGATCAGGTGCGCCGCCTGGGAGTCATTTTGGACTCACAGTTGTCCATGTAGGCGCAGGTCAATTCTGTGTCCAGGGCAGCTGTTTATCAGCTCCATCTGTTACACAGGCTGAAACCCTACCTGCCCGCGGACTGTCTCGCCAGATGGTGCATGCTCTAGTTATCTTTCGCTTGGACTACTGCAATGCGCTCTACATGGGGCTACCTTTGAAGGTGACCCGGAAACTACAACTAATCCAGAATGCGGCAGCTAGACTGGTGACTGGGAGCGGCCGCCGAGACCATATAACACCGGTCCTGAAAGACCTACATTGGCTCCCAGTACGTTTCCGAGCACAATTCAAAGTGTTGGTGCTGACCTTTAAAGCCATAAATGGCTTCGGTCCAGTATACCTGAAGGAGCGTCTCCACCCCCATCGTTCTGCCCGATCACTGAGGTTCAGCGCTGAGGACCTTCTGGTGGTTCCCTCGCTACGAGAAGCCAAGTTACAGGGAACCAGGCAGAGGGCCTTCTCGGTAGTGGCACCCACCCTGTGGAATGCCCTCCCACCAGAGGTCAAAGAGAACAACAATTACCAGACCTTTAGAAGGCATCTCAAGGCAGCCCTGTTTAGGGAAGCTTTTAATGTTTGATGGTTTTCTGTATTTTAATATTTTGTTGGAAGCCGCCCAGAGCAGCTGGGGGAACCCAGCCAGATGGGTGGGGTATAAATAATAAATTATTATTATTATTATTATTATTATTATTGGTACGACTGTATTATTTTTGTTATTATTTATTATTATGAAAATGTGTACCAACCTGTGTACTCAAAGAAATGCACACACATCACTGTGCACTACTAAAATGAATGAGGAGCTACATGTGTGCAATGGAGTTCCACGTCTAAAAGGAATCACTAAATCAGAGCAAAGGAATTGAGGCCTCTGCTCACTTTGCAGTTTTTGAAACATTTTCAAACCTGAAACCCCATAATCACAGGGAATAAAAATGTACTTTCTCGAGGAGAGCTGTAATTCTTGAGCTTCTACCGTGAGTTCCTTAACAGGGAAAGATGGCACGAGGACTGTGCTTTGCCCACTCTTGCCTATGTGATTAATGGGTTCTGATGGGCACTTATTTTTAAGAGTCAGGGTTGTAGCAGGGATAAAATAAGACAGATAGAAAATATAAGCCATGGCTTCAATATTGTTCTTGGACTTTAGCGGCTAATATAATTCGCAAGGCACGATTTCCTGCCTTCTAATGATAACAAATTGCATTAAGCTGGCATCTTTCATCACAATGGGGCCCCAAGTGCTTTATAAACTGATTTGTAAACCATAAATAATCACCCACTCATGCAATGTGGCAGTAGATTGTTGGCTCAATTCGTACTGCAGCATGATCTCCAGGGCAGGGCAATGACACAAGGCAAGAGCTTATTTAGTGCCTATGGTATTGGGCATGGAAATAATTTCAGCATGGAAGATGACTACTGGAAATAGAATTTTACTTCAAAAATAGGCTGAGTGCAGTTACACCACTTAACATGAAAACAGTGACCTGGTATCTTATTGCAAGAAATATAAGTTCCTGCTGTAGTGTTGTGGCTGCAAACTGGGAAACCTGTAATTTTTACCTGTGATCTCATCCATATGTCTGGTATACAAAAGAGCTCAAAATGTGTGGAGTGCATAGGCACCTCCACTTCTACAGTCCACATGTTTGAAGCCACATCTGCCCAGGGGCCTACTTGTGTACAATCTGTGATATGTGACATGCTCTCCAACATATCCAGACCCCACACTGGGACACTCAGCCCTGAAAAATGCACTCAAAATGGATGCCACAAAAAAATGTGAGAAAACAGGATATCTCCGTTTTTCCAGAACAGTTGCGAGTTATGGTCTGACGTCCTGCAGAAATGCACCTGCAGAAGGTGCAGCTCATACCTACAGAGAATTTGCCCTCTATGATATACAATGGTACCTTGGTTCTCAAACTTAATCCGTTCTGGAAGTCCATTCCAAAACCAAAGCGTTCCAAAACCAAGGCCGCTTTCCCATAGAAAGTAATCCAACATGGATTAATCTGTTCCAGACTTTTAAAAACAACCCCTAAAACAGCAATTTAACATGAATTTTACTATCTAATGAGACCATTGATCCATAAAATGAAAGCAATAAAAAATGTACTGCAGTCACACAATAAACCAATCAATAGCTGAACTAGATTCCACACAGTCACAAAAACAAAACAAAAAGAACCGCAAAAACAAAGCAAAATAAATAGCAAAAACAGACAGACACTCAAAATGGAAGTGTGGCACTCAAAACAGAGCATGTTCAGCTTCTGAAAAAAGTTTGCAAACTGGAACACTTACTTCCAGGTTTGCAGCGTTTGGGTTCCAAGTTGTTTGAGTACCAAGATACCACTGTATATCCCTGTGTAGATGGAATCTCTGCTGTGTGGAGATCATGGGTGGGGGGCAAGAGGAGCAGTTCTAACCCTGCCTCCAGGGCCGGCTCTAGGTAGAGCCCCGGTGGCGCGGGGCACTGGGCCGCAAAGCCGCGCGGAAACCATGCTGCGCCCTGCGAGGGCGTCGAAGCGATCTCCGCCCCTCAGCGCCAGGGTGGCCAACCTGCTCAAGACTGCCCTGCCTGCCTTCGCATGTTCAACCATCCACCAGTGAACATTTGCACAGGACCTAGACAAGACTCAGCCACTTCTCCTTGGTTTCTAGCCCACTGTACCTGCAACGCAGAGATAATAATACCGAGTTTATCTTATAGGGATATTGCAAGGATGACTACGATAACATATATGAAATACTGTTAAGTGTCAGGTGTTGTTGTTGTTAATAAACAGTAATCACTTCTGGTTTGTATTGGTAGCCATGATCTGTAGCTTTTATTATTCTTATATGAACTCTGCTGTGACCGAAGAATGACTTGCAAGCACTAAATCCTTGGTTGCCCAAGTATGAGATCAAAATCAAGTTGCTACTGCTGTTATTTCTATTGCTCCTGCTCACATTTGAGATCATTTGCAAAAGGGCAGGGTTTTGCTTGCACTCTGTAGGCCTTCATTATTGAATCATTCTTTATCAGTTTTGGAAGCAAAGGGAAATTACACTCCCACTTACTGGAGAGCCTAGGGGAGAAATGACAATATTTTAATGTCCCCCTTGCCACCGCACATTGATTTGAAGCTCTCTAGAAAATGCATTAATTTATTTAATGATTTCTATATCCCCTGCAAGCCCCGGCAAATATTAAAACTGTGCTAACTGCAAATGAGCTAAAAAGGAAAGCAAGATGAACTTTCTTCATCAAGCGTGCCCTTGGTTCTGCTTTAAAAAGCAAAGCAGCCCACAAACTGTTGGGAAATTATCTGTTAATGTGAAGAATTAATTCCTTGTAATTTGTAATACATTTTTCATCTGCCAGCCTAGTCGACTACAAGAAAGGGGCAATGAAATAGTATGCTCAAGGTTGGGCAAGTACCTGGGAGAAGGGAGCCAGTGGGACCAGCATTTATTTAATTGAATTGTGACATTTATATTCTCTCTTTCCTCCAAGGAGCTAAACACAGTCCCCCCCCCATTCTAATCTCACAACAACTGTCGTGTAGGTTAGGTCAAGAAGTAATGGTCCATCCAAGGTCACCCAGAAAGCTCCATGGCTGAACAGGAATTGGAACAGAGTCTCTTCAGTCCTCATTCGACTATATAAATTGTGCACCACTCTGGCTTAGAGAGGCAACAGGGCAGGTTCCATCAGTGAAAAGTCATTCAGGTTAAGGAAGTATAGCAGTTAGTTGCGTGTTCAGACCTTTAAACCTCCCCCTTAAATAAATTCAGACAAGACTCAAATTTTGGTTTGGTTAATTGGCAGAATTTAGGCAACAACTTTATTGATTACAGGAAGTGAGTGGTTGCATAGGCTCTGGTTCGACTAGCTCCCTGCACCGTGGCAGGTAGCGCTGACCCAGAGCTCCATCATAGGTCAGCCTAAAGTGAACACCTGGAATGGCAGAAAGCCGGGGACATGCTATGTGCACCACCCAAATGTCCCCCTGAACTCAGGCACAACCCCTCGCAGGGTTGACCAAACCAGTGAGTCCCTGGATTCCTTTAATGGAATACCCTTCACATAGGGATGGCAAGAGCGTTCTCCCATCCCTATCACCTGAACCAGAGCCTATCCGCAACCTTACAAGTTGTGACGATTTCCTACGTGGTGGGCGAAACCCAAATGGCACCAGCCAATCAGCCATGTGAGGAAAATTCCAGCCGTGCCCCTGTCCCAACGACAGATGACACATGACGGCATAGCAAGGTCAAGCGCGCAAGCCCTAAATATAGGCAGAAGTGGGCAGGTGTTCCGATGCACTGACCAAGAGAGAAAGCTCAGGGTCACGTGCATTGGCATTATTGGTCCCTTGATCCATTTTGACTAGCGTCCCATTGGTCAGATTGAACCCAGCATCAAGGGACCTACCAACCGGGTGTTGTGGCTACCCAATCATACCCACCCACAACACAAGGGTTTGGTTACCAGGTCTCACCGCAAGACGTGCCTTCTTTGAGGGGGGACACGATTTACAGTTGTACCTCTACTTATGAATAACTCTACTTACGAATGTTTCTACTTACGAATAGAGCTCCGTCCGCCATCTTGGATGTGGTTTAGATAGGATTTTTTCTACTTACGAATTTTTAGATAGGTTTGCTTCTCCTTACGAATTTTTTCTCCCAATGCATTCCTATGGGATTCGGCTTGCATATTTTTTCGACTTACAAATGTGCGTTTGGAATGCATTAAATTCGTAAGTAGAGGTACCACTTCCGGGCCGGCGCAGCCATTAGGCAATGTGAGGCTACTGCCTCAGGCAGCAGCACAGTGAGTGCCCGTCCTTCCTTGTTACTTGCACTGGCACCAATCTGGGACAACATCATGCCAATTTCCTGAAAAATCTCAGTGAAATTGCATGAGATCTTGCAGAACATGTGAGATGCTTGTGACTGAGGCAGCAGAGTGAGCAGCAAGGCAGGGTGGCACTTGCCTCAAGCGGCAAAATGGGATGCACTACCCCTGGCAGTTATGACTAGCTCTGCGCATGTGCACCACAGCGTGTGGAGGGACTGTGCATGTGCACCACCGCGTGTGGAGTGCGCACGTGCAGGGTGCTGCACATGTGCAGTCCGTGTGGGGTACCTCTTGTGCACAGCGGCCCAGAAAGGGGTGCCGCATGGCCGTCGCACGCCGGGCCACGTATGTCCATATGGCGCGCACGGGCAGAGGCGAGGGGCAGGGAGGGGCATGCCGACTGTCACCCCCAAGGCTGGAACCTGGGGAGCTCTGCCCCCATCGCCCCCTTGCTACGCCCCTGCACTTAGGTAGGTCCTTATGCATTGAGAGGCAGACCTATATTTTGGGGGCCCTAAAGCTGGAACTTTAAAAGTCCCTCTTCACAACCAGCAATGAGGTCTGGGTAACCACAGTTATCTTCACCAACTGAGTTGTTCCATGAGGGATCACCACACCTTTACAAAATCTGTGTTACTGACTCCAAAACTTTGGGATTGTTAAAATATATACAATAATAATCAAATTGAGCTGTGTGACACAAATTGCACTAAAGTTGCTTCTGGGGCCCCTCTGGGATTAGAGGCGCTGAAGCTGAAGCTTCATTAGTTTGAAAGTAGATCCACCCCTGTCTGCATCCAGATAACTTATGAGATGAGACGCACACCTCACATGAAATTTATATTGAATTTAATCAATTCAAAATTGAAATTTCTTGGATGGAAGATGGACTTGTTTTGAATTTTAGCAGCAACTCTAATTGCTGCTGTGCTAGGACTGATCTCAGGAGGTTCAGCATGGGGATGTTGATCAAAACTCCTAGAAAAGTTACAAAAATAGAAAAAGTAGGTTTATTCTACGGTAGCACCATGTACATCATGTAAAAAAAAAATCACAACTTACTCATAAATCAAATAGTTTATAGGCACAACTGACACACACACACACACACACCCCTAATCAAGAATAATTGCTCAGTGGGACTTGCAACCCAACCCTCTATATCAGGCATCCCCAAACTCGGCTCGCCAGATGTTTTGGGACTACAATTCCCATCATCCCTGACCCCTGGTACTGTTTGCTAGGGATGATGGGAGTTGTAGACCCAAAACATCTGGCGAGCCGAGTTTGGGGATGCCTGCTCTATATGATTCTATGACATGCCTACTCAAGAATTCCATTGAGTTCAATAAGTGCTTAAGGCTGCAATTCTGGAAGTAATCCTTAAGTGCACATTGGTTTTTAGGGTCTGACCTTATTCATTTTTATTCAGAAGGAAGTGCTAACTGAGTTCAGTAGGACATTCTCCCAACCATTTATGTGAAAAGTAGGCAAAACCTCTGTGTATTTCCTCAAAAGTGACCCACAGACAGTGGGGCTTATTCCCAAGTAAGTGCGCCTAGGACTTCAGCAGTTATTATGTTCAGTGTTCTCTGCTTTGCACCTCCTGAGAATAGAAGCCAGGAATACAGCACAGTAATTGTAATTGACAGATTTAGTGATCTGGATAGAACAATCCTATAACTGGATGAATAGCTCCAAATCCATGAACATTGAAAATTGTCCAGATTTTTTTTTTCTTTTGGGTGATTCATATTCAAATTAGATTCCCTGCATATATTTAGAACATGACAGTTACTGTCAGTAGACAGAAATTCTTGCCAGAAGTAATTAAAACAAAAGGGGAGAGAAAGAATGTCATTGAGCACTGGCTTCTTCCAGGACACTAGCGTGCTATTTCATAATAATTGCAACACTAGCTTATTCTCCGATTGCTGTTTTCAATTACAGCAGCAACTATGTATCCTGCTGTAATTAACAGGTTGTATTTGCATTTACACTAGAAAAGTATTTTAAGAAGCTCAGACCATGTAACCACTTTAAATTTGGAGGAATGTGTGAGGAATGTTCCCCACCTCCATTATTATGTAGTTCTCACAAATTATGGGATGTGGGTGGCGCTGTGGTCTAAACCACTGAGCCTCTTGGGCTTGCCGATCAGAAGATTGGCGGTTTGAATCCCTGCGACGGAGGGAGCTCTCGTTGCTCTGTTCCAGCTCCTGCTGGCCTAGCAGTTCGAAAGCAACGCCAATGCAAGTAGATAAGTGGGTACCACTGTGGTGGGAAGGTAAACACCATTTCCGTGCCCTCTGGCTTCCGCCACGGTGTTCCGTTGTGCCAGAAGCAGTTTAGTCATGCTGGCCACATGAGCTGGAAACAGTGTCAGAGCTTCATGCTCCAGCACCGGGGGCGGAGAGCAGGCGGGGGCGGGGCTGGCACACGTCCCGGGAGCAGAGCACGCTGCCCGCATGGGTGTGGCATGCGTTCTGGGAGCGTGGTGTGTCGCCTGTAGGGGCGTGGCGTGCGTTCTGGGGGCGGGGACAGCCGCAATGGCACCCTACTGGGATCACGCTGCCTGGGGCGGCGTGCTCCCATAACCCCCCTCTCCCTATGCGCCTGCCTGGAGGGCTGTCTGTGAACAAACACTGGCTCCCTCGGCCTGAAAGCAAGATGAGCGTCACAACCCCAGAGTCGTCTTTGACTGGACTTTACCGTCCAGGGCTCCTTTACCAGTGGTAAACCTGTTTCTGGAGTGTACCATTTCAGACTGCAGGTGGAAGTTCACATGGTAGAATGTTCCTCCATATATGTATATATGTATGAATGAATGAATGTTTGTAAACAGATATATATGAAATCCCTGAACACAGTAGACTAGTTACCAGGACTCCGATCACCAGTTGCTGTTTTTCTTTACATATTCCTTTATTGATTTTGCATGCTATCCTTTTATTATGTTTTGGGGGGGGACACCTCCTGGAAAGTTGATTCATAAGAAAATGCAAATAACTCCCTTATTTTCCCTATATTTCTATGAAGTAATGATATAAATATGTCATTGATGAAGGTGCCATTTTAGCTAGAATTTGTAGCCAAGTTAATAGAAAGCACACTGCCTGGTGATTCAGAAACACGCTCCATTTGTGTGACATCTTCTTGCCTTTCACACTAAATTCCCAATTCTTATTGTGGTTTAAAAGTCAGCTCACACCAATGGCTCTTTGATAATTTTCTCATGATATTACCCACTATTTCCTTCCACTATATTCAAACCGTTTAGAAGTATAGATTTTCTGCAAATCCTTTTAATTAAACCATATCCTACCCTGAGGATCTTCTCAAAATCTTCCATACCGACTTTTCCATCCTCAGCTATCTGAACATTCTGTGCTCTTTTTTTAATTTGGATTTCATACCCTTTCTGGCAAAGATCCATGTCCTCCTGCTTGCACCGAATAACCCCAAGCACACTGATGATGCTCATTAAGGGAGCTGTGTTATTACTCAATTTTGATCGTAGGCTTGCTTTGGTAGAATGTCTATATTTTCATCATGCAGCTAAAAACCAGCTATTTAAATAAAGCATCACAGTGTGCCAGTGAAAGATGAGCCCATTTGCAGTTATCGCATAGGGCTATGGCAGATAGATGCAAAGCAGTTTTGAGCCCTGTGGATCCCCTTATGTATATTAGGACTTTGTCTGGTTTTTCTTTTAACCAGGGTCTTCCTGAGCTGGCCAGACCAAAATGCCGGCCAGTGCAAAGGAAGAGTGCCATGGAGATTGGAACAAGTTGTTTGCTCCTGGGTCTGAGAGAAGGCAATGTGACCTTTTGAAAGTAGCACAACAAGGAGTAAATATTGTATGAAGACGCAGGAAAATACTTCCACGCTATGCATTGGGAATAATGAGCATGCTGTGCAGATCACAGCTGTGCTGTTAGTGGTCTGCTCTCTACAGAATTGAGTGCAGCTCTCGGACACACCATGAAACGGTTAGGCCCATTGTACAAACACCTCGGATCTTCCCTTCCTTGCTATCCTGTTTGGGTAGGAAAGAAAGAAAAAGAGTTGGTTTCCAGTTCCAGCTAGATAAAGGAACTCCTGCTCCTGACGAGTAAAGGATGCTCAGAATATGCTCTTCCTTAAGGCTACTGAGAGCTCCCTTGGTTGGTGTTTTGTGAAGCGCACACATTTTGCACTTGTTAAAGCCAAATCTGAATCTTTCAAAAGCCTGACCTTTCCCCCTCTATGCCATTCCCGTGACATGGTGCTTGCTGTTCATTCTAGTGTACTTTGTACTCCCCACACCCCAATGCTGCCTTAGGACACCTCCACTGTTGTTGTTGTTGAATGATTTCAAGTATTTTTGATATTTGAACAAAACAATTAAGTAGTGTTGTGGCAAGCTGACCGTCAGGCTTTGAATTCTGCATTTGCCATGCTCTTGCCTACATTGATAGGTAGCTAATCACAATGAGAAGGACCTGTAGGCACTCAGCAGGCATACAACAGGAGACGGTAGGAATTAAGCTTCTGAAAGATCAGTTACACAAGAGTGAGACGTTCTTTCGTTCTCTCTCTCTCTCTCTCTCTCTCTCATTATAAAATGGTGTCACACAAAGATTAAATACCCTTTGGTCTCATTTATTCTCATTAAACCCTACATTGAAGAAAGTGAAAATGCATTTCTATTTATTATTATATTTATATCCTACTTTTCCTCCAGGTAGCTCAAAATGAAATACATGGTTCTCTGCCTCCTCATTTTATCTTCACTATAGCCCTGGGAGGTAGGTTTGGCTGTGAGATGGTGGCTAGCCCAAGTTCAGCTTCATGGCTTAAGTGGGGATTGAACCCTGGCCTCTCGGGTCCCAATCCAACCACCTAATCACTACACCACATTGGCTCTCAGCCTTGCACATGCATTTTATACTGTGAATTTGGGCTAGAATATTGGAGGCCATCTTGGTTTCATTCTGCAAGGTGGCAAAACATGATGCTCCAAATGCTTGGCTAGCTAGAATTAACCTAGATGTCTGAACCTGTAACCAATGAGGAAAATGAAAAGGCATGCATGCAGCCATTTGTGAGATTTTTATACAGGTACTGGATCAAGAAAGCCAATTCTGCCTGTTTCATCACTTACATCTGCAGTCTGCACTTGCAACGCAACCACTGTCCTCACTTGTTCCCCTGCCTCTTTGAAAGTTGCAGGTGTGAGACTGGATCCATTGGTGCCCTTCCATGAACTGAAAGAGGAGTCCTGTTCATGGAAGAGTTTTTGTCCAGGACTATGCTAATAGAAAAGAAGGGGAAACTGTTTCCCCAAATTCCTCCTTCGCCCTCCAGTCCTTCATTCTTCCTTTCACAGAGAGGTCCACCGGATCAAAGGCTACTCTGCATATAGAAGGATGCTGTTAGCTTCAACTTACAGTTCTGCCAGGCAAATTTTGAAAGGGGGTGGCATTTGTGATGCCTACAAAAACAGAACTCCTGCAATAGCCTAGGAAATAAAATACTGTTTTAAAAAAACCCAACTCCCAACCAATTCAGTATGATAGGAATAGGAGTTGATTTTATTCACAAGCTTGTGCGGGAAAGCTCATTCATCAGTAATTCATTGCAGATAATACAGTATCTTGGAGTATTAAAGGATTACTTAATAAGAAGCAACTGTTGAGGATAAAGAGCTGTCCTTCAAAAATCTGCATTTTGACTATTTGTTTTCCCCCACATTTAATTATTATTAACTTACAAGTTTTTTTATTGAAAGATGAGAGGGCTTTTGGTTATTTTTATTTATTTATTTTAAAAAAGTCAAATCGATTTAGTTTGGTTCATTTGGGGCTATATAGGTCACAGCTGTTCAGTTTTTTTCTTCTTCTTTGCCACAGAATAGATTTTTACAGAGTGAATTAGAGTAATGGATTCATTTCAGGGATCTACATGGGGAATCTGATTAATAAATTATCCTTTTATGTGGAAATAATACTTCTGGATGTTTCTAATCTTGAGGATGCTTTGCAACATATGCAAGCCCTATGAGGTCATTAAATGAACTGTGTTAAGAGTGGATTATTGCCTTTGAGGGTTAGATTGTGACATATTTTGAAATATGTTTCTATTTTGGGGAAAATGTACAAACTCATTTCAAACTGCAAGGCAGAGTAATATTATACTTGGCTGTTCTAGGAAATTGAAAAGCCGGATATCTTTCTTTCAGCTTCTTTCTGACACCGAAACTACTTACAAAGGTTCTTTCTGCTAATTTAAAAATGAAAAAGGGAGAATTGAGGAAGGCTTAATCATCCTTAGGCACAAATCTAATATAACCCTCACTTTTAAGTGATTTTTCCCCCCTAAAAAAAAATGGATGCAGGAAGCGAATCAAGGCCTGAGTATTGTTTTCCCCACAGTATTTGAAAAGGTTGTTGGTCAGAATGGGGTGAAGATCTTTGAAGAAAGAAGTGAATTCTGCTCCTGGAAATGGTGAGTCAGGAGTGAATCACCTTATTAACAAAGTGACTATCTTTCCTCTTTTTGTGACCTCTTCTATGGAATGGGTACAAAAGCAGCCATACCTGTCCTCCTGGCACTTCTCCATGGAACGACACTGTGGCCACATTCATACTGTGGCCACATACATTACAGCACCACGATACCGCTTTAAACAGTCATGGCTTCCCCTAAAGAATTCTGGGAGATGTAGTTTCTTAATGGTGCTGAGAATTTTTAGGAGACCTACCTATTCACCTCCCATCCCTTTTAACGCCATCTAAATTTGCCTTCAACACAAACACACACATTTACAGGGAGCAGGTGGCCCTGTGGTCTAAACCAGTCAGCCTCTTGGGCTTGCCAATCGGAAGGTCAGCGGGGTGAGTTCCTGTTGCTCTGATCCAGTTTCTTCAACTTTGTTTTCACGTGAAGTGAAACCTCTCAAAACTTAAAAAGAAAAAAAGAAACAATAATAAGTGAAAAAAGAAAAGAAGAAAAAATGGAAAAAGGAAGAAAATAGAAGAAAAATTTGCATTGAACATAGAACAAATATTAATACAGATATTAAAATATGACTTCCACTCTACCTTCGATTGCCTTTTTAAAGACTTGCTTTAAATTTGCATGGTTTGCTCTGATCCAGTTTCTGCCAACTCAGCAGTTCAAAGCATACCAGTGCAAGAAGATAAATAGGTACCTCTGCAGCAAGAAGGTGAACCGTGTTTCCAGGTGCTCTGAAACTTGTCACAGTGTCCCATTGTGCCAGAAGTAGTTTAGTCATGCTGTCCACATGACCTGGAAAAGCTGTCTGTGGACAAACACTGGTTCCCTCGGCCTGAAGCGAGAAGGGTGCTGCACCCCATAGTTGCCTTTGACTGGACTTAACTGTCCAGGGGTCCTTTACCTACACATACACATACACATACACAAAAGGCTTTGTGTTTACTTCCACTGTTTTAGTAAGCTATTCATACGGTATTTTAGATTTTGCTGCTGTAATGTAGGGGGAAGGTAATCAGGGATGTTTTTGGGAGTATGGGGGAAGAAATAATTATGGACTCAGCATTTTATTCTGAACATTTTGTATGAATGTGTGGTCAAAGGCAACCAGCTCCAGAATTCTTAGTCTATAAAGTGAACAGAATTTTCCTAATACTGTATTCTACAAAGCCTGTAAATTCTATTCATTGTAAAATCAAGACTCTTTGATTGGTATGGAATTTTTCATGGAGACCCTGTGTAGTGAATGATATAATCTAGGCAATTCTTGGAGGTTATTGAAAAGTAGATGTACTACAGCTGTTTTAGCTTCCAACTACAGGGGATCACATTAATTGCTTGCAGCTCTTCCCCACTCCACCCCCAGCATCTAAAACATAAGACAAGTTTCTCTTTTGTTTGGGTATGCTAAAAATTAATGGAAGTTATAGGGGGCTTTTTTCATTTGTTTAATGAAAATCCATTGCGTTATAAGGTTTCAAACTTGCAATTTTAAATGAGAGTAACCTTGAGGCAAATTATGCAGTGCATGTCAGATAGAAACCAAGATTAAATCGGCACATTTGTTCCTGAACTAATACATGGATTGGGCCTTAGTGGTTCCCTGCCTTCCATGCTTCTGAATGTTCAGATGCAGTCATAAGCTCACAGCAATAGAATCAAAATACTTCCGAAAAGGTGTGTGTGTGTCTTCAGTCCTATACAGCTAGGAATAAGTTCACTGAAGTCAAGAAGAATTAGTTCTGTGCAGACATGGATAACAGTTTTGCACTGTAAAATGGCATGTATAAAGATGTACTTAAATTCAAATGTTTATTTACAGACTACTTTAGAAATGGGATGGAGCAGACTTTTGGGTGTACTGAACACATGCATGTGATAGACTGGAAACAGACTCATTTACCCATCTATCCATCCCTACCATAATTGTGTCAGGCTTTCAAGCTTTCTCTGCTCTGCTTGTACATTTTAACAAATGGGGGTGGCAGTTGCTTTGGCATCCCCCATCTGTACCCATGTGGGTTTGGTCCATGAGTGAAGTTTTAAGCATCTTAACTCTTGCTATAAACTGGAGGGTTGGGTTCCTTCACATAATATAGTACATTAACCTCTGATAATGGTTAGGTTTAGAGCATGTCAATTGGCAGGTAATGGGGCCTTTCCCTCCCTATGGGAAATTGTTAGTGGTAAGGAGGGTAAATTAGCAATAGAAAGAGACAAAGAAGTTTCTGTTACCAGTTCTGGATTGTATTCTAGTCAGAGTACACCAATTCAAACTAATGAATCTAAGTTAGTAATGCCAACTTTAATAGAAATTAGAGGACTTATCCACATTTACCTTTGGCCCTGTGCTTTCCAACCACAGGCCTGCGCTTTAGGGCTCCGTGTCTGACTGCTCTTTTTTCTCCTAAAAGCTTTCCCTGGGGAAACCTACTCTTTAAAGCAGAATTGCAACAAAAGTCCATTAAGGTTTTCTGCAGATTGCCATTTGCTATGCTGCAGGGGTAAATAATGGGGTTTTTGCGGGGGGGGGGACCTCTGGAGCACACACAAAAAGTGTGTTTGGGCCCAGAGCTTTAAAGTTCAGGCTGTGCCTGAAAAGTAGAGAGGTAAAGTAAAATAAGCCCCTTAGTAGAACTAGTCTTCGATACAACCCACTGTCTGAGTGGCATGCAAAATTCATGCAGGGATTTGTACCAGTCCACCTGACTTCAGTCGCAGGTGTTTGTTGGCCTACAACGTGTGTGTGTATCTATTACCTTCTTAATAATGTTTGTGTTTTGTATCTGATGGTGTATTTGTTCAGGGACAGGGAACTAATAAAGTTATGTCTAATGGTAATAAGACTAGCTAAAAAGCGAACATAGAATCCAAGGATGTGGCTGCACCGTCTGTGTGATATTCCAATTATATTTTCAGCAGTTTTGATTTGCATCGCTTGCAAAACATTTGCCTCGCATCATCTGCTTCATCCCGTACTCACATGCCAAACGCATGTTTTCATTTTCTCTGTCTGCATTTCTGGAGTTCTGCCAGGGATGGCCAATTTCTGTATTCTTCAGGCAGCTCAAGTCTCTGGACTGCTATCTCCTTATCGTTATAAACCCAGCCGCTTGACTAAGAGACTTTTTTCATTCTTGACCATAATTCATATAGTGCCGTGAGTATGCAGTGCACTTTGCAGTTCTCCGTCTCAAGGAGTTTACAGACCTCAGAAGTCTGGGAGCTTCTGCAGACCAGTTCCTTCCCACACTGCAAAAGCAATGTCAGGCGTTCTGGGCTATGTGGGTGAAGCACAAACTCTGGCTCAGGGATGGGGAACCTGTGGCCATCCAGATGCTGCTAGACTCCAACTCACATCTTTGCTGCCCACTTGCCATTCTGGCTGGGATTGACAGGAGTTGCAATCCAACAGTATCTTGGGGACCACAGGTTCCAATCTTTGCTCTAGCTTGCCTCCCCTGGAAAGCATGCTGTAAAGCTAATATGGGAATGGACCCTTAGAGGTATAGGCCATAGATTGTTTCATTAGCACAAAGGCCTAGGTGAAGAAGAAAATGCTTTTGCCTGGTGCCTAAAGATATACAATGAAGGTGTCAGGCAAGCTTCCCTGGGGTGAGCATTCCACAGAAAAGGTCCACTCTCATGTTGCCACCCTCTGGACGGGGAGGCACATGAAGAAAGTCCTCAGATGATCACACGATCCAGGTTGATTCATTTGACCAGGATTGCCAACTTCCTTTTAATTGGTTGTTTTTTCCCCTTCCCACTGCCTTATAAAATAAATTAAATAAAATAACTGCTGCCTAACAGGCAGAAATTCAGCAGATGCACAGTCCAAACACTGTACCTGTTGATTGTCAATCTGCTGTGCAGTTGTATAACCTCTGGAGCTCTAAACCCAATTATTTTCATTTTTTAAAAAACTATCCATGCTGATGCTTGCTCACAAACTATACTCAAAAGTATAATAAATTCAAAATATTTCCCTCACTCCAAACAGAGACATTGTCCCAATCGCCTGGAGCAGAACCCATTGGCTGGCTGCAAATGGATACAGCTTGCTTTTCACCCATTTGTGGATGAGCTGCTTTGTGGCCTTTCAAGGCAGTCGCTGCCAACACTGTTTGATTAGAATCACAGCTGTACAATAAACAGATACTGTGTCTCAATCAAAGCCACAGCACAGAGTTTCCTTTATGCCGATGGAGTCAGCGCTTCCCAAATAGTGTCTGCTCTTTATGGCCTTTGGAATGCCTGCTTCTTGGGGATCCCTTGCAGTTCCCTCCCCCTCCTCCGCATGTTATATGTGGGGCTGCCTCTGGAGACACTTCAGAAACTTCAGCTGGTGCAGAATTTGGCAGCGAGGTTGCTCACTGGGGCAAGGCAATTCGATCATATTACACCAATCCTGGCCTGGCTGCACTGGCTGACAATTAGTTTCTTGGCCCAATTCAAAGCGCTGGTTTTGATCCATAAAACCTTCAATGGCTCAGGATGGCCATACCTCAAGGGCCACCTCCCCCCATATGAACTAACCTTGACCCTACGACCATCATGTCATACCCTCCAACATTTCTCCAATGAAAATAGGGATGTCCTATTCTATAATAATAATTTTACTATTTATACCCCATCCATCTGACTAGGTTGCCCCAGTATACACACACACACACACACACACACACACACACACACACACACACACAAACATTAAACATTAAGAAAACTTTGCTATAAAGGGCTGCCTTCAGATGGCTCAGGGGTCGGATAACTGCATACCTTCAAACATTTCTTTGGTGAAAATAGGGACAACCTAAGGGAAAGTGGGGCATTCTGGGATCAAATCAGAAACTGGGACTGTCTCTGGAAAATAGGGACACTTGGAGGGTCTGTCATGTACCTCTAACATGAGAGGTCCAGAGGGTGGCAACACGAGAATGGGTATTTGCTGTGATAGCTCCCTGCTTGTGGAATGCGCTCCCCAGGGAGGCTTGCCTGCAACCTCCATTATTTATCTTTAGGTGCAAGGTGAAAACGTTTGTCTGTGACCAGGCCTTGGGCTGCTTCACATTCGCAGGCATCCCCAAACTGCGGCCCTCCAGATGTTTTGGCCTACAACTCCCATGATCCCTCGCTAACAGGACCAGTGGTCGGGGAAGATGGGAATTGTAGTCCAAAACATCTGGAGCGCCGAAGTTTGGGGTGCCTGTTCTATAATAATAATAATAATAATTTATTATTTATACCCCGCCCATCTGGCCGGGCTCCCCCAGCCACTCTGGGCGGCTTCCAACAAAAAATTCTAAAATACAGAAATTCTAAAATACAGAAATCCATCAAACATTAAAATACAGAAATCCATCAAATATTAAAATACAGAAATCCATCAAACATTAAAAGCTTCCCTAAACAGGGCTGCCTTGAGATGCCTTCTAAAGGTCTGGTAATTGTTGTTCTCTTTGACCTCTATGGCCTTTTGAATGTATTTGCGGGAGGGTGGTTATTGGTTTGTTTTTGTTACGTATTTTATGTTCTCCTTTCGTATTTTTATCTTGTGAACTGCCCTGAGATCTTCAGGTGAAAGGCAGTTTACAAATTTCAAAAAGAAGAAAGAGGAAGAAGAAACGTAGATATTGCATTGTGTGGAAAGCATAGAGTAGGGGCAGTAAAGAAAATAAGACATAGCCCACGTTTCTGCATGCTGAAAGCACTGATTGCCTGCCTGAACCTGCAAACCATCTAAACTCTGGGCTGCTAGGGGCTCCAAAGTGATGTTGCCCACAGCATGATTCCTCTTGAGTGTTTACTGTGTCATCCGCTGTTATGCTGCACTGAAAATGTTAAGTCTCCTCGGGGAAAAATCAATAGCTGAAATTGTGCCCACATGAAAATAATTTGTATTGTAGAAATAAACAGGAAGTGTTTCTTCTTTGTTTTTGTTTGTTTTAAACTGCCTCCCGTATCTTGGAAACAATCTGGAGCGAATCCCCTCCTTGCTAGTGAGAAGCAGAGTTGCTTTTTATATACCTAGACAAGAAAAAGAAAAGAAAATGCTGAAGAGTTGCTTTTCAAGGATGCAATGGTAGGCATGTGATGTCCCTAGGCCAGGTTCAATAAACATTCCATGCGCTCCCTCCATCCTGGAAGTCTGCCTCGAATTGATTGGTGTTCGTCCGTGCAGTCTTGCAGCAGCTCTTGTGAAGAGAGCTAGTCGGAATTATTTTTATCGATTCTGCCACTATGTAATTTTTATAGAGCTGTTTGACCAGTGCGACCCGATACATATCATTACAGGGCTTTTGTTTTGTTTCGTTGTCCCCTGAATGAACATGCAAAGCATCAGAACCACGCCAAAACATGATTACTAACAATTTGAGTTTTAATCTTGTCATCCCCTTGAGATTTCGGGGGAGGCATTTCCAACTCTAGAATTCATAAATGATAGGTGAAAAAGACAAACGGGCAGTTCCTGGTTGAGGTGAGGACAGACTGCTAAACTTCAAAGCTGCAAGTTACGTAATAAGGATTAGAGGCTCCTGTTACAATTGCTAAAATACCAACCACAACTGCTATGATTAAACACCAACTAGAAATGCCAGCAAGGCTTGCTAAAGCTTCTGGTGTTCTTTGATCATCGTTAACAAGGCATTACAAGGCCCCACATAATTTTCTGACTCAGATTAAAATATATAAGGTGGAGATGTAGTTATGGTTGATAGTGCGATCCCAGAAGTCTCTGTTCTGACTGTTTAAAGTAGCACCGTAGTGCTTTAAATATATGGCGCTAATGTGGCTTAAGAGGTACACAATCCTTCCTGATATTGAATTGCCTGATAAGGGACAGAAACCTGTCACCGCAATGTGGCTGTTTTCGTGATACCTAGCTTCCATTCAAAATCAATGTGAATGTGAGCGTGCAGAACCAGAGTATTTCTGAGTCATGCAAGAAAGACTAGAATCCATAAGTAGCAAGAGGTAGTATCTGGAGCAGGTGTTGCATGTTCAGACCCAGAGACCTCCCCCCTAAATAACCACACATGACTCAAATTTTGGTTAGGTTTTTGGCAGAATTTAAGCCACAACTTTATTGATTACAGGAAGTGAGTGGTTGCATAGGCTCTGGTTCGACTAGCTTCCTGCACCCTTGCAGGTAGCGCTGACCCAGTGCACCAACATAGGTCAGCCAAGGGTGAACACCTGGATAGGTGGAAAGCCGGGAACAGGCTATGTCCGCCACCCAGATGTCTCCTTGGACTCAGGCACGGGCACAACCCCCTCACAGGGTTGAGCAAACAATTTGAGTCCCTGGATTCCTTTAACGGAATTCCCTTCACATAGGGGTGGCAAGAGCGTTCTCCCATCCCTATCACCTGAACCAGTGCCTATCCGCAACCTTACAAGTTGTGACGACTTGCTACGTGGTGGGCGAAACCCAAATGGCACCAGCCAATCAGCCAAGGGGGGGAAATTCCTGCCATGCCCCTGTCCCAACAACAGATGACACATGACAGCATGTCAAGGTCAACAAAGCCCTAAAAGTAGGGAGTGGTGGGCGGGTGTTCCGAATGCACACTCTGAAAGAGGAAGCTCTGGGTCTACTGACATATAATGATCATTTCCAGGTACAGTGGTGCCTCGCTAGACGAATTTAATTCGTTCCACGGGTCTTTTCTTTTAACGAAAAATTTGTCTAACGAACCCCATAGGAATGCATTGAATTTTTTTTAAAAAAAATTGCCCATAGGAACGCATTAATTGAATTTCAAAGCATTCCTATGGGAAACCGCGATTCGCTAGACGAATTTTTCATAAAACGAATTTGTCTAGCAAGGCAACATCTGCTTGAAAAATCCTTTCGTTAAGCGGAAATTTCATTAAGCAGGGCATTCGTTAAGCGAGGCACCACTGTACTTTGCCAGTTCTTATGTTTTTGCTTACTGGAAAAAAACCAAATCGCTTGGCATATTATGAGTCATTTTGACATGAGTGTAATTGTGGGGAGCAAGTGAGTTTCTCATCATTCACTTCAACATTGTACAAGATATCACACATACATTCCTATCTAGAGGGTTTGCAATTTGATGCAAAAACCAAAGGGCTGGGGATATTCGTGAGGGATTAATAAGTGAGTGATGCAGGTTACAGTGGGAATAACTCAGGCGGCAGTAGAAGAGCAATTAAGGAGAGGCTAAGTGGCTCAGGAAAGGTTTTGCTGCAGAACTGGGTTCTCCAAAGAGGCTAAACAAGAGGCTGAGGGAAGCAGAGTGGTGAAGACAGGAGGGAGGGGACAAAGCTGTTCAGATTCAGGAGTTCCATATCTGGTTCATTGGTTGGAACTGACATTTGGGTTCCCCAAAAACACAATGTTTCATAAATTGGTCCCCATAGTAATATCTCTTCGCAAGCAGTGCACTAAACTTAGAATAATTGGTGCAGGGGGGTTTATTGCAAAGAAATAGTTGCACAGCACAGCCTTCAAATCACTTGAAACAGGTTAATATCAGTTACTTGGGTAAGATTGAAGACCAGTTTAATTGTGGAGGTCTGCAAAGAACATGACTGCCACAATTTTAATTGGCAAGGAACAAGGCCTTCTTGACAGTGGCACCTGCTTTATGAAGTGCTCATGCTCATCCTCAGGAAATCAAAGGGATAAGCGCCTTTGCAGTCTTCCTGTAACAAGCCAAATCTTTCCCGGATTAGCAGGTCTGTGAAGATGATGCTGTTGCCTATGTTGCTCTTCATTTGATTTATTGTGTTGGATTGTTTTATTTTAAATGAATTGGTATTAGATTTAGGACTTTTGTTTGTATTATTTTTTTTACTATTGTAAACCAACTTCTGGAGTTTAATGGTGGAAAGATACATAGTATAACAAGCCAAATAACCATTAAGAACGTATAAATTTAGATATTATTATTATTATTATTATTACTATCATCATCATCATCATTTTGCACTCCATTGGCTTGGCGCTCTGTTTGGGGAAACCACCGGCACTACCCTAAATCCAGTGCTGGTCTAAGCTACCCAGTGACTTCTTGTCATGAAGAATATATATTACTTTCAGTGTAAGGAGAAATGTGCCTCTGAATACTAGTCAATGGCAAACATAACAGAAGGTGCTATAGCAGTCAAGTTCAGCTTCTTGGCTTCCTATAGGAATCTGGCTGGCTGTAAGAATAGAATGTTGGACAAGATAGGCCATTGGTCTGAGCGTTTCTCATATGTTCTTATCTCTCAGGGTTGTTGCAATGATATAATGGGTGAAGAAAGATGAAATATAAATGGAATATTAACCTACTAGGTTTTTTATAGTGATGCTCCAAAATTCAGTGCCATTTACAAAGGCATTCCTTGCCGAGTTCAGTGGGACGTACTTCCAGGCAAGTGTGTTTAGAATTGCAGCCTGAATGTTGTATAAACTAAAAACAATTCAAGGAAACATATTCCTCAGTGTGTATTCAGAGGTGTTACTTTGTAGAGATATTTCACTATAGAAAATGGGCATGTGAACTTAACCTTGCATAGTGCATTGCGGAGCAAGGGTGACTTGTTTGGGATGAAGCTGGATTCTGACGATATCAATATTGCATCTTTGATGGCATCTCTAGTGTTTTCCCAGTTTAAGGAAATCTTTAACTGTGTTTTATTGTGTCATTTCAGTTTCTCCAAAGATAAGTCATATCTCAAATGACATTGTGGTGAATGAAGGAAGTAACGTCACACTGGCCTGCTTGGCTACAGGGAAGCCAGACCCTTCCATTTCTTGGAGACATATTTCTCCATCAGGTATGCTCAAAATCCACTTGATTTGATTCTTTGTCACAATGTGCATGTGGTTTTGGTGTGTTTGTGTGTGCTTTGGGTTGCTGCTGCTGCTGTTTTAAGTTAGATACAAGTCTAATATAAATTCCAAGTGCCAGGTTGTTCAGGAGCCAAGAAATTTGTTACAGAATTTGTTACAGAATTTGAAATACGTTACAGAATTTGATTAAAATCACTACTTGCGTCATACTGGTGGCAAAAGTCCATGATATCAATGACAGCAGTCCGAGAGAAGCTATTAGCTTTAAAATGTTATATATGTGTGTTTGTGTGTGCGCATACATGTGTGTTTCGTTTCAATTCGTTTGTGTGTGTGTGTGTTTCGTTTCGTTTCGTTGTTAACAGTTTCTGGCTTTGAGTTCCTGCCAAAATCAGTGCCCTGTGGAAAGGTGCAACTGGTTAATGAGAAAGGGGGGAAACTGTACATTTTCAAGGCTTTATCCCCCATGTTTGAGTGCCTCAGGCAAGAGATCTGAAGTTAGTTTCTAGCTTTCATCTGTTCATGCTCCACCCTACACTGGCACACAACAACCCACATGGCTTTTTAGCTATTTAACAGACTCCACCCTGATGTTTTCTTCTCTTGCTTTCCTGTGCTAGATCAGGGATAGTCAGTGCTGATGGACTACAACTCCCATCAGCCATGAATGGTATTGGAGAGCACCACATTGGCCACCTCTGTGTTAGATGAATAGCATTGACAAAATGGCCACCGACTGCAGCTTCAAGGGGAGAGAGTTTGTGTTGGGTTTAAGAGCTTATTCCGGTAGTTAGACAATATTTAGATAGTAAATCAGCCACATATGGATGTAGGCGCTGGAGCCACATCCTAGCATGCCTACAAGAAAGGCTAAGCAGCACTTTGCTTTATAGTGGAGGGCTTGAAAGAATTACTAATAGTGACCTTTAAAAGAGCAACAATTAAATCTTTTTAAGTGACCACCAAGGGAGTAGAAAAATCAGTTACTCCATAAAGGTGGTCTTTAACTAAATGTCAAACAAAATTGTGTTGGGAACCTTGGGGAGTCTTCAAAGTGGGAGCCTAGGACGTGAACTCTCCTAAAAGGCGACACAGGGCCTTGAGTTGCATTGTGAAAATGACATTAGCAGAACCTTGCTGCCACCTTGCAATTTCAGTGCAAAGAGAAATTTGGAATGCCCCCCCCCCAGCTGAATTTCTGATTAAATCAGCACAGGATTTATTTATATATTGAAATATTTATAAACTGCTCTTTCATAAGATATATCAAGGCAGTAACTTGAGTCTTTTCTTCAATCCTAAACACACTTACTAGAAAGTAAGCCCCATTTAACACACTGGGACTTCCTTCTGAGTAAACAGGTGATGGTGCTGATGAATGTTGCCAACTCTTTGGATCAAGAGATTAGATATGAATAGCTTACTCCCATGAGATGGCATCCTTTGATGAATGATGTCTTCATAAAAACTTCTATTTGTCTACATTGTACGAGAATTGGGACTACTTAGGTAAATTGAAACAAAAAAATTTACCTTTGGATAACAAAATCAATTAGGATTGTGCAGAAAAGATCCACAAGGAACAACTCTGGATCCTTCCCAGTCGTGGCCACTCCTTTTGCATTCTGAATGATTGGTTGATGCATGAATGTTCTAAAGAAGAAAAATGTTCTCTGGTAATCAGCCACTGGGAATAATCAGCGGAGATAAATGCAAGTTAAACACTTGTTAATGCCAGATGGTGCTGAACCAATAAAGTCTGATTCAAATATTTAGGAGTTCCTGGAATGTACAGCTTTAGAATGGATATCTGGATCCTTTTCATTAAAGATACCCCTGCATGTTGAGAGCTAGGATAACAGGGAAGTTTTGGGTGAGTGTTCCAATATGCTACCCTCAATCTGCAGCCTGAATAAGTATAATCCCATGAAAACTTGTGGAAACAATTAAAACCTATAAAAAGGCCACAGCAGGCCACTGAGTTTGGTCCCCTGTCCTAGGGCAGGACACCTACTCCCTAAGGCATTATAGAGATGTTTGCCCAATCTCCTAAGAAAAAGAATTCAAGACTCTGTTACTGCAAAAAGTATAATAGGAACATTTGGAAGGAAAAGAAATCTGGTGGGTAGGGAATTGACTGAATGTTCTCTCCCCACTTTCCACTCTAAACCAACCCACCCAGAACACACTTACCTTTTAAAAAGAAATAAGTTGGGGGCACTGTTACATTCCTGAATGCATAGCATGCAGCTGTTGCTATAGCATCCTTCAAAAAGGAAAGGCGAGATTTCACCTGCAAATATTTGTGACCTGGGCAGGGTTACCACTTCCTAAAAGTCAAAATTCTGGTACTTGAACTTTGAACTTGAACTTTATTGTTATTTCGGCCAAAGGCCCACAATATAATCTTATGCAACACAATGTACAAAAACACTGGGCAAGACAGGATAAAATAAAGCAAGAGTAAATAAAGTTTTAAAAAATCAATACATATAGGCAGATATAATTTGCAAGAATTCCTTGGCTAAAATAGATGGAACAGTACATTTGTTTCGACAATTTCCACTATAAATTGGGTAATAAAACAGATTTTCAATAATCATGAAGTAAACCATTTTTCCTTTTGTATGAGAGAACTGTAACCAAATATCTTGCTACTAGCAGTGTTCTGCTAGAGTCGCTGTCTTGTAGCAGATATGTTAACTGAGACTCCAAGTTCTCAGTCAAACTTTCTGTTATTAAGGGAAATAGAAATCTGGTCCGGGAGTCTGTGTGCAAAGGACAACAAAATAATATATGGTGGAGAGATTCTACAGTTTTGTTGTCACATGCACATAATGCTGAAATTTGTCCTTTAGTAAACCTATTGCCCATAACGTTGGATGGAAAAACGTTAAATCTTGCTTTAGTAAAAGCAAATCTGTGAGCCGCAACGGATAAAGATGACAAATAAGATGGAATCTGCGGTGTGAGCCGTATACCAAGATTCAGCGGTGAACATGTACCACTTCCCATTATGACATTTTGTTGGAGGTCAAACTCATCTAGTTTTTGCATAAGTATTCTCTTGGCCGAGGCGAGGTCTAGTTCCAATAGGTCCGATGGAGACAGTCCATAGGACACGATTTTTGTGTGTATCTTCTCTGCCCATGGGCTAGCGAATTCATCTCGCCAGAGACATTGAATGAGATAGAGTTTTGAAAGTCTGTGTCGCAAGGACAGCCAATAACAAAAAATACGTCTCCATAGTGCGTTTTCTAGAGAAGGGATTTTTAGTTCTAAACGAATGGCTGAATTGCTCACACACTGGGGCAGTTTTAACAAACTTCTCAGAAATTGATTTTGGACCGTCTCCAAGGACATCAGGTTTACAGAGGCCCCCCATAATGGGGCAGCATAGGCCATTGTCGCGATCACTTTAGCGTTATATACCTTTAAGGCTGATGGAACATGAAGAGCTCCATCAGAGAAGAAAAAGCGCAACAGTGCGAACGAGAGAGCTTTGGCCTTATTTAGGGTATATGCGATATGTGCTTTCCAGCCCATGTTGTGCTGGAAGTAGACACCCAGATATTGAAATTTGTGAACCTGTTCAATAGGTTTCCCCTCCAGTTCCCACTTATAGGTTTTCCGACTTCTTGAAAAAATTAAAACCTTTGATTTGGCTTGATTTATAGTGAGAAAATTTGATTTACAATATGAAGTAAAAATTTTAAGGGCCCTCCTAAGTCCAACTCTCGAGAAAGAGAGAATCACGGCATCGTCCGCGTATAACAGCAATGGACATCTATAATTTGCCAGGCGGGGGGGGCATGGATGACTAGTTGGGATTCGGCTAAGGGTGCCCTCATGTCCCTGATAAATAAATTAAACAGGAAAGGGGCTAATTCTGGTACTTGGGTGGAGCCTGGAGGATGAAGCCTAGTGGATCAGAAGTAGGACTATAGTGATAAAGGGACAAGGTGCACAGACAACAGACTTCACACCTTTGATCTACTAGAACCCAAGTTCCACCAATCAAAGCCTGGTGCAAAAAAGAACTTAGAATTAAAAAATTCTGATTCTATGAATTGGATGGCCATCTGCCATGGATGTTTTAGTTGAGTTTCCTGCATTGCAGGGAGCTGGACGAAGTAACCCTTTGGGTCTCTTCCAACTCTGTACAGTTCTATGATTCTGCTATGGTCTTCCCTAGACAAGTCACTCAGATAGGGGTCATGATGTCTCAGTTCTTCGGTAGAGATAATATTTAGTTTCATTTGCACAACTGCAGCCATGCAGATCCATAGAACACTTGAATTACATTTTAATGAATGAACAAAATGAATGAATTGATTACACTTAACTGAATAGTGTTCCATTTGGACATAAGTATTAACTAGAAACAGAATCATTCATTTAAAATAAGGCCTCAGAGAGTGCTCCAGTTACGTTTAACCATGTACATTCTAGCACAGAAATGCTGGTGGATCTCACTCCAGGGAGGGATAAGACGCTCATGTTGTGTCAACGAGGTGTGATCATGAGGGTGATTTCAAGCTTGACAAAATAAATGTAAGAAGTACACCTGTAAACTATTCTCTGAGACTATGGCAAGGAGGCTATTGTTTAAGAAAAGATGCACCTGCAGTATATTTCATGCCTTGTTTGAGGCTCTGGCTTCAAAATACCTATGTTACTGTATCAGCGTTACTAGAGAGCTTTTTTGGGTGACTGCTTGGCAATCTGTTATGGCTGAAATCCTGGGTCACCCTCTACCACAGAGAAAATTATGCTAGGGTAGAGGCCCGGGGAGGCTAAAAGGGGGGCTTTGCCTGGAGATATCGAGAGCTGGTATGGTATGGTCAGGTTAAGTTGGCATACCTGGGGTAATGTACCATTGGTCTGGGTCAGTACGAATTCGTGCCATTTTTCTACCTAGTATGAGGGTCAATACAGTCTCTCTTTTTGTAGTGTTCCACATTCATAAAGCCGCTTCAGTACAATTATATGCATGTTCATGCAGAAGTAAGTCCCACAATGTTGATTAGACACAGGCTATGTTCATATTAGCATCATAAAATGCAGCAAGGTTATTGCTCCTCGCTGCATTTCAAGTTACAATTTCACATTGCAGAGAGAGGGATGGGCATGTTTACATATTATCTGATGCACATTACATGTTTAGTTGCCCCACTATTCATGAGATTGCACACTGATATGGATTGCCGCTGAAATCATGTGTACTTGGCTTCAAACACCTCTGGCGGGAGTACACTGGAGCTAGAGTAAATAGCAATGTGTATACGGCCATGGAATCAGCACTTCACAGTGCAAACTATAAAATGTAGTATAGTTTGAAGAGGGGGGAAATAACCACTTTGTATAGTTTCCACTTGGCAGAGGTTGGCACATTGCTTTTTGTTGAGGAAAAACTGTTAGTCTAATATGAATGAAAATAAACTGTAAAGTTATTTTAACTTAGTACATAAATTAGAGCATGAGTTTTAATGGGGCATGTTTAACTTGCAGTCATTATGTAAATTCATTCATTATTATAAATATTCATTATCTAAAGCTATTATGTAAATCCGCCAAATCTACACATTTAGTGTAACACTAGAAGGAACATGGAACAGAAGCTTGTAATCTGAAAATCTTATATTGTTGAAATGTCATCTGAATAAATTGCAGGTATTAGTTATTTTGTTCTGACATTTAAGAGCAAAGTGCAACATCAATAGCTGAAGAATGAAACTGGAATCTTAAAAGAATTTGGGGTTGTCTGAGACATAATTCTGCCTCCCAACACTTGTATGCACAGCATGATTATTATACTTTCCATTTTTTGAAAGCAAGAGCTAGAAATGTTAAGTCAGAGGAGCTGCATTGCAGCGCTTGCTCTCCAACCTTCTCAAAGCCTCCAGGAAATGAGCTACTGCAATTTCTCTTCAAACTGGCTTACACATTACTTACCTTTATTGTGCATGTTGAAATGGCCTCCAGGTGTGGTGGTTTAGCTCTATCTCAATATAACATGTGCAATTGGTCACTGTTTTGCCCTTCTGATCCTATGTACCATCTCCACATAATCCCCAGTTGCTTCTGGGACTGTATGGTGCTGGCATCAAGAAGCTCCAAACAATCAGATCTAAGTATCATGGAGTGGTTTTTATGCACCAGAGTGGCAAGAATGGTGTTCCAACATGCAGCATCCTTTCAAGTAGTTGGGTTGTTGTTGTTTTTCCCCTGTGATAAAGGTAATGTGAATAAAGCCCCGGACAGCTCATTCAGTTGCTGAGCCATTCTTGTAGATATGGCGCTTTCCCCTATACAGTGGTACCTCGGTTTAAGTACACAATTGGTTCCAGAAGTCCGTACTTAACCTGAAGCGTACTTAACCTGAAGTGAACTTTCCCATTGAAAGTAATGGAAAGTGGATTAATCCGTTCCAGACAGGTCTGCAGAGTACTTAAACTGAAAGTACTCAAACTGAAGCGTACTTAAACCGAGGTATGACTGTAACTCACTAGCACTCTGCCTTTTGAAAGCTTAACTCCACTAATACAACGAATAAACAAAATTCAGCAGAATGCCTTAGTCAGACTGGGAGAGTAGGGTGTGGGGAGAGTCACAGAATCCTGTAGCACCTTAAAGGCTGGCTCTTTATCATGGTATGAGAACTTAATTGCCAATAAGTCTAATTAACCGGTGCATGAAGACCGACTTAGACAAAGGGAAGGAAGGAAGCTAAAGGATACGAATTAATCCTCCAGTTAAAGGCCTTTTCCTGCTTTACAAAACAGGAAAAGGCCTTTAATTGTGAAATGGGTTAATGGGCCTGGAGAACGATACTTAAGACCTTTTGCACTCATATTTCACTCCAGCTTTAGCTTTCTGGATGGGTTCTTTTTATGTCTCTTGTCTTTCGTTTATTCCCATCTTATCAGTTTGGTTGGACTTCCAATGTACCTAAGTGAGCATAAACTTGCCTCCTTTTCTGTAAAGCATTAAAAGAATGAGAGCCCCATATGCATACGGCTAAAGATTGAAGGAGCCCTATGACCCACCAGTGTCCCTGATTATGAGGAAACATCCTGTGGGCATACAGCCTTTTCCGATTAACACCAAATATGTGGTGGTGATAGGAGCAATAATACACATTAATGTACAATAATGTATATTAATCCTGCATGAATGACAGTATGATCAGAAATGGCACGAGAGAAAAGCAAATATTCCTCCTCTGCAATGTAATTCATCTAATGCTTCTCTCACCAAGTGTTCCCTGATGTGTTAGGGGTTTTTGAAATGTTTTTCCAGTCCATTCAATTCTTAATACCTGATTTCGGCGTCCATTCAGTGTCCTTAGGGGCAGTCCTTTGTTGTCTGTGCAAACAACTGAAGGGCGTTGTTGTCAGATGAGGGAACCTATGGCCTAGAACAGGCATGTCAAACCTGCGGCCCTCCAGATGTTTTGGACTACAATTCCCATCTTCCCCAACCACTGGTCTTGCTAGCTAGGGATCATGGGAGTTGTAGGCCAAAACATCTGGAGGGCCGCAGGTTTGACATGCCTGGCCTAGAAGATGAGCAGGTTAAATTATTGGAATAATAAACCAGCTGTGTATAGCTTGACTAGAGAACTGGCCTTGTTTGAGGGCTTGTAAAATATTAATTTTAAAGTGATGGACATGTGTGTGTTTGGTAGGAGTTGGTGGTGGTATCCAAGCATAGGCCACAAGCACCATGCTGCTTTGAACAGTCATGGCTTTCCCCCAAATAATTCTGGAAGCTGTAGTTCGTTAAATGCGCTGAGAGTTCTTAGGAGAGCCCTATTCCCATCACAGAGCTATAATTCTCAGAGGGTTTAGCAACCAATCCCTCTTGCCAGCCAAGTCTGGGAATTGTAATTCTTAGCACCCTTAACAAACTGCAGCTCTCAGAATTCTTTGGCGGAACTGTTTAAAGTGCTTTAAATGTATGATTGTTTAAAGTGCTTTCAATGTATGCTGTTAATGTGTCCAAAATAATATGACATGTTTTATATGGAACCAAATTGTGCACAGTAATCACCACTGTTTATAATGAAAATGATATTTTTAGAAGCAGTTTACTCAGGTCACTGTAACACAAAATTTTGTACACACACACACACACACACACACACACACACACACGGTGTTTAGCATTTGCCCCCATTCATGTAAAGGAGACTGCAAGATTTCTATTTGATGCTAAATCAGGCTCATCGTTAATTCGATAGCAAGTTCAAGGGGGAGATCAATGCCTATTAGAGAAATTAAGACTCCTCTTTGTATGAATGAGTAAAAGGTATATCACTGCTGGTACAATCTGCCCATTGCAGATCTCAAGGGTTTCTAACCTTACCATGCATTTAATAATAGTAGATAGAGGTATAGGTATAGGAAAGGGAAGATAAGAAGGAATGATTAGGCATATGTAGTTCACACCTAAATCCCGGGTTCACTTGGTTGCCATGCCTTTAGTCTCACCCAAAGCAGAAGTGAAAGCTGTCCATAGAAAAGTGCAGAATGGAGAAGTGCAGAATTTATCAAGAATCGTGTCAGAGTGGAGAGTTGACCCATTGAAATCAATATAGTTGTTACCCTTTCAGCCTATTGAGTCCTATTATTTCCAATAGCTCTAGCTCTTAAGCATCACTGAGGATGTTAAAATTATTCATATCAAACTGCCCGGGTGTCAACATAAGAACTGAAGAGAAACCTGCTGGATCATCCCAAGGGCCCAACTATCCAGCATCCTGTTCTCACAGCAGTCGACCAGATAAAATCAGTTAAAATCAGCTGGCAAGGCCCTTGTTGCCAGTTCTGTCAAGCTGTGGTTTGCGGAGTGGAGGCACAATACAGGGTCTTCTCTGTGGATACCCCTAAGCTGTGGAATGACCTCCTTTATGAAGCGTGTCTGTATCAGACACTGAGAACTAGTAACTTAATGCCCAATTGTAGAAGTGGTAAGGTAATTTTGACTCAAAATTCTAGGGTTCTGTGCCCTGAAGTACCTCTCCAGTTGGAGATGTTGTTATTTCATCACGGATACAGTAATGTGGTTTGCATGTTACATTAACCATAGTTGAACTATAGCTCACTGTAGTAGTGTAACTGTAGTAGTGTAACTATAGCTAACTGAGTAGTGTATTGAAATTATGGTCGCTTTACTCTTCCTCTACTCCTGCTAGGAAACAAGCAGTGGCCTCCCTTGCCACATCGCTTGAATCCAGTCTTATGGTTTGTTTCTCTCCAGACAAATCAGAAGAGGAGGCCAAGGTTTGTGCGGCGGCAGCGGGCACAGAGGAGAAGCAATTTGCCTGGGATTTTAACTTCCTGTACCGTCACACTGCTCATTCCCATGAAGCCAGGCCAAGAAGCTGAAGTAGATTAGTTTGTATGCTGATTTGTGGTCTCCCTGCAAGGAATCTATGTCATATCCTGCTTCTTCAACATGAAACATGAGATTGAGGATCTTGGTGTGTCAGAAATACAGTAGTGGAGCCCAGTGTTCCCCCGCCCAAGAAAATTATTATTTATTTATACCCTGCCCATCTGGCTGGGTCTCCTCAGCCCCTCTGGGCGGCTTCCAACAGAAAAATAAAACAATCGATTAAACATTAAAAGCCTCCCTAAACAGGGCTGCCTTCAGGTGTCTTCTAAATATCTGGTAGCTCTTTTTCTCTTTGACATCTGATGGGAGGGCATTCCACAGTAGAGCGCATTGCAGTAGTCCAAGCGGGAGATAACCAGAGCATGCACCATCTGGCGAGACAGTCTGCAGGCAGGTAGGGTCTCAGCCTCTGTATCAGATGGAGCTGATAGACAGCTACCCTGGACACAGAATTGACTTGCGCCTACATGGACAACTGTGAGTCCAAAATGACTCCCAGGCTGCACACCTGATCCTTCAGGGGCACAGTTACCCCATTCAGGACCAGGGAGTCCTCCACACCTGCCCGCCTCCTGCCCCCCACAAACAGTACTTCTGTCTTGTCAGGATTCAACCTCAATCTGTTAGCCGGAAATAGGTGCCGGAACTCACCATGAAGTTCTTACAGTAAGTGCCACACTTTTTAACCAAAAAAAGAGAGGTGTCAGTATTGCGTACTCTTGAGTTACCCCCCAAAAAGGAAAAAAAGCACTGATGGAGCCCTATCTGCAAAGCAGCCTTTCAGTTTCTGTGATGTGCCTATGAGTCCCTGTAAGAAGAGATTGCAGCACTTCACTTCCTCTTCCTGCATGAATCTCTTTGTCCTCTGTGTAGTGCGCTAATAATGCCTGCCACCAATAAAAGCCTTCCTTTTTCTGCAAGGAGAGCCTTCCTAAGCGCTGAATGGCAAGTATATTTGACCCTAAACCCACAGACGAATGTATGAAAAAGCAGTTTCGGGAACTATTTCGCAACATGTAAAAACTTTTATGATGTTACCAAAGAGGTTCAAGGTTTTGCTTTGTTTTCCCGCCACAAAGCAAGGTGCTGTAATACAACAAATGCAACACATGTAAAGGAAGAGGGAAAAGCTGACAATGACTTCTTTGTAAATGGCTAAAATTAAAATACACCAAGCATATCTGAATCGCAGAGGTGTGGAGGACGCACGGGCTACAGCTGAAAATAACAAGGGACAGAATAATAACAGTGTGCTGGGGAGCATAATTGCAACACAGCATAAAATTCCCGTAATAACACTAAACATTTGCAGGTCAGTGTTATCGCCAGCCTGTGCTTCGGGATTAGCTATATTGCTCTTCCATCCTGGAGGAATCGCCTCCCCATTAGCAAATTTTGGTTCTGATTCTCTCTCTGTGTATGTGGGGGAGGGGGGCGCGCACGCACATGCACGTACCGTAACTGAACTCTATCCAATACAATCCTTATTATTTCTGGACAGCACTAAAGCTCTGAAGATGTATTACACTAATGTATCATCATAGCACTGTCATTCTGACGATATATTAGTGTAATACATCTTCAGAGCACTCAAATGATGGGGCTGTCCAGGAGTTGATTCAATTCAATTACTGGACAAAAGGCATTGCTAGTCAACTGAATGGAGAAAGAGAGAGAATACTTCCTGGAGAAGCCTTGCTAGAGCGCATTAGTGCAAAAATGTCATTATGAAGGCTATTGTGTGAAGGCTGCTGCACAATGATATTGAGGACACACTCCTGTATTCATAAGGAGAAAACACAATTGTACGCTGGTGAGCTGGGTTGCACTAATTCCTACAATCATGGTTTCCAAAAACTGCTATGTGGTTGTGGGAAATTGCTATGATCGTGTAACTTTGTGTGCCAGACTTCTCTGCTAATTCCCTCTGCATGACCATAGGTATATGCAAGGCAAGATCAAGGATAGGCATACCGGAACTTGCTCCTATTGTATCAAAGAAATTCAGCAGCAGCACACCTATAAACCCATCCTTCAGGTGGTTATTATACTTATTATATTTATTTAACAGCAATCTTATGTATCTTGGAACACTGATATGGTTATTATATTTATTTAACAGCAATCTTATGTATCTTGGAACACTGATGCCCACTTTGCATGTTATGGAGGAAGAATGTACACAAAATAAAGTCTGCTTGTGAGGGCACATGCCATGTTTGAAGAACTTTCATTTGTGCATGCAGACTGATCTTTCTGCTCTGGGAATCAGACCAGGATCAGGGAGACTTAAGGTTCAAAACCTCACTGTGTGACTACAGGTCACTGCTATGTTTCAGCCTAAGCTACTTCATAGGGTTGTTCCAATAAGAAAATGGATGTTTATACTAATAAAAAATGAGGAATGGCCCTTAGCTCTGTGATAGACCAAGTGATTCCAAATTCAGTCCCTGACATATGGTCAGGAAGAACTGCATGCCTGTGACCCTCAGAGGTGTTACTAGTCATAGGAGACAACAATGGGCTAGATGGACAAATTGACTGACCTGGTGTTGAAAAGCACACACTTTGTATATGTTTTTTATCCATCATATGTCCAATGACCCTTAAACTGGCCATTGAATTTCAGAGGTTCCTGTGGCAGAAAAACCTCTCTCTTCCCACTACTTCCAGTTTAGCAAGAGTTGAAAGGGACCCAAGGGTCATCTAGTCCAACCCCTTGCAATGCAGGAATCTCAGCTAAAGCATCCTGTGGCCGAAGACACCATAATGTTGTAATAGCAGGAATTATGAAAGCTAGAAGGAGAACATTATCAAAGCTCCCTTTTTGGAGACAAAGGAAGGATGCAACTGTCCCATGCTATAGGAAACAAATGGAACAATGGGGAAACTGGGACAAATCTGAGTTTGTTCTCTTTTAAATCTGTCAGCTCCAGATTTCATATTCTCTTTGTAATGATGAAATATACAGATCATAGCAAAATAGCTGAATTTTCTAGATGACTGAAAGAATTTGTTGCAGACATTTTCATACGTGTGTGTGTGTTACGGGGAAACAGTGTAAAACAATTCAGTGGTTTTATTTGATGAGCACTGACATACCTCCCTTATGCCATCATTATTCTGCTGGCAGGCAACAGCTTGATTATGGGCACCAGAACTGCTCTTATCTTCCAGGTGAGAGATGAAGGAATGAGGTGAAACATCTGTTCCCTGCAGCTAAGTTGGAATGGGTCTGGAGATTAGCCAGAAATCCTTCAGTGGCAAACCACGGCAGGAAGAATCAACTCTGACTTGGCCAGGAATAGCCAAAAGCTCAGAGGACTCTCATTTTTCATGTAGGAAAATAGAAAATTGGACATTAGGCCATTATGAATAATTGCCCTGGCCTGCTGAAAGCTATTTATCTCAATCTCAGTCTGTGGCATGTATTTCATATTTACTTTCATGTCTTAGTAGGGGGAGATGAGAGCACACATCAGTGCCTGGATAGGGACTGTGTGTCATCCTATCCCAACAGATTGAATATTTGTAACTGGGTAAAACTCAAAGTGAGGATTCTGATGTAGTAGGGGCTAGATCGATTCTGGGCAGCTCCCAACGAAATACTAAAAACTCAATAAAACATCAAACATAAAAAAACTATACAGGACTGCCTTGAGATGTCTTCTAAAAGCCAAATAGTTGTTTATTTCCTTGGCATCTGATAGGGGAGCATTCCACATTTTGTGCTGGTTTATGCCACAATATCCATAACACATTTGCCATGTGGACATTTACCCTTCCTTCCAGTGCCAACATCGCATGTGACCATAGGAACAGCATGTGACTTGACTATCATTCATTCATTCCCCACCCTTTCCCCCCTGACAGGGACTCAGGGACTTAGCTACCGTAGTCTAAGTCTTTAGACTTCTCTGTCACTTTCTTCTGTTCTGCTTTTACTGCTTGTGGTATTCTTACAACCTGAATCATGTGCGATAATGGGTAGGAGCATGATATGAGAATTCAGCAGCAGAGATTTGGTTAGGTACGATGACATTTCGGACACACTACTTACCAACCCTTTATTCTATTGTTCCTTGTTGTTGAGGGTGAGTTGCTCTTTCTAGGTCTGCATATATTGTGCTGCCATTCTAAAGCTTCAACCTTTTTTGAAAGGCTTTTCTTAAATATTAAAAAAAACCAACTAGACTTCAATGACAAAATAATTGTAACACTTATTTCCACATCTGTAATGTTCTGGGACTTAAGATTTGTTGTGACCAAGTAATAAGGCTTCACAAGATCTGTCAGCTCTCCAAAGCCCTAAGAATATTCTTCATAGTTTCCTTTAAAAGAGCCAGGTTAAAATTGGAGGGACCACCACTGGAATAGCTAGATGTGATGAGTATATATTTAACTCAGACTGAATGCAAACTTTGGGCAAGCAGGTCATTAATAAGAATAGCGGGAATCAGCCTCACAGGTGCTCAATCTTGTGCTAGTATGATGAAGCTGCAACATGTGAAATAGGTGTACTTCTGGGTAGGAAGATAGAAAATTCAGTATGCAACTCTCCAGGACTTCAGACAGGAAACAGCGCTACCTGGAGATGCCAGGGATTGAACCTGGGACCTGCTGCATTGCAAAGGAGATGCTGTGTCACTGACCTACAGACCTTTCCTTGATCAGTGGCATTAAACCAGGTGTGCTGCAAGGCTAACCAAGGCCTGTGTTAAAGCAGAATGAGAACACAGCACCGGTGATGGGTTGTGACTTCAGTATTCAGAGCTCCTAACAAGTAGTGAAAAGAAGGGTCTTAACACTTGGTAGACTGCTATATATGTATACTGGGCTTTATCTGGCATCAAATTGTGAAGGCTTCTTATTTGGCTTCATGGCCACAAGCTGTAGGGGGATATTTATTGAAAAGGCTTCATCCACGGTCGCTGCAATCTTCAGCTCTTAGCAGGTTAAAGGAAGTTGGCAATTAAGCCTGCACTCCTATGCATACTTACTTCTCAGTACTCCCATTTGGACCCAGGAGAATGTATTTCAGAGTCAACATGCCCAGGATCAGAGTAAACATCTTGTCACAAAGGTGAAGGTGGGAAGTCTATTGCTTGGGCCATGCTTGTGACATGGGAACATTCTGAACAAAAACACTGAAGAGAATGAACTCTGTCCCTGGCTGTTTTGTTGATCTCTGGTGAACACTGAACCTTTGCACCTGTAGTGTGGGTAGCCTGTCTTCTTATTTTTCTTCTTTTCTCACACAACAGGACATCTGACCATGCTGCTATCCATGTAGTGTACAGATATCCATCTGGTCTATTTGTTTCAGTGTCTTATGCTATTTCCAACCGAGAGCAGCTGTTTTTATCTACATCAAGAGTATTAAAATGTAGATAGACATCCTTTATATCAAGATTCTACCTCTAAGGCAGCAAAATCAATACCCTAATGTATCCCAGCACAACAGCTGGGTAAGGATGCCTTGGTAAAATGACTGTAAAAGGAAAATTCAAAGTTACTCCAGAGCATGGTGACTTTATGGATCTCAGTTATATATAATTTAGCCTGACAGCAGTTCGGCTCAATGATAAAAAGTTAATATAACTTTGAGAGTGGTGGTGGGGAATTAAACTTGGCTTTTTCAGTTTTAAAACCAATATGTACACTAGCCTCGAAACTAGCAATTTTGAAACAGCAGTGAACTGGACACTGTGCTTCTAGGGAAAATATAAATAGTCCCTATGAGTCATTTTATCTCTGAATAGAACATAAAAATATACTTTTTCAATAAAGTGCTGTTTGAGGATTGCCACTTAGTATTAAAGGGAAACTGCAGTGCAGTTTACTATAAATTTTTATTTATTACAAGACAATGTTCTCTGGAAATGGACAGCTTTATGCTGGCATTACTGTTACTTACTATTCTCGCGTCATTGTAGCAACACCACTTTGATGATTGACAGTAATGCATCAATTTAATAGCCTTAAAAGATTTGTTGCTCTAATGATGCATTTGTGTAATGATGGACCATCATTTCATGAAACTTTTTCTGAATCAGCACTTATAGAATTTGCATGGTTTGTTTTAAAATTTCTGCAGAAAGTGACACCCAGAGATAATTTTGTTTAAAAAAGATGTTATCAATCATTATAGATATAAGGGTCGCCATTAGCTCTTTAGGGTTTCTGGAGATACCACAGCTTTTAGGGCAGGAGCAGCCAATGTGCTGCCTCCTGATGTTGTGGACTACAGCTGCCATCATTGCTGGCCATTGACAGTGTTGGCTGGGGCTGATGGGACTTGAAGTCCAAGACATCTGGAATGCACCTCATTGGCTGCTATCCATGGCTTAGACCAGGCTTCCTCAACCTCAGCCCTCCAGATGTTTTTGGCCTACAACTCCCATGATCCCTAGCTAGCAGGACCAGTGGTCAGGGATGATGGGAATTGTAGTCTCAAAACAAGGTTGAGGAAGCCTGGCTTAGGGATAAAGTACTTTGTATGTCAGATGGAATCCATGGCACATCCAGGAAAGACCTCAGGGGTTGGTACTCTCAGGCAGGTGCCAAAGCTTTAGCACCTCAGAGGAACACCACTAATCCCCGAACTGCTGAAAACTGCTTGCAGTCAGCTCCTGCTTACAGGTTCCCCACAGGCATCTGGTTGACCGGGTGTGGCGCCTCAGAGGTGCCACTGGGGATGCCATGATTACGATTTAGAATGGAACACACAAGGTGGTAAAGGTAAAGGGACCCCTGACTGTTAGGTCCAGTCGCAGACGACTCTGGGGTTGTGCCGCTCATCTCGCTTTACTGGCTGAGGGAGCCGGCGTACAGCTTCCGGGTCATGTGGCCAGCATGACTAAGCCGCTTCTGGCGAACCAGAGCAGTGCACGGAAACGCCGTTTACCTTCCTGCCTATTTATCTACTTGCACTTTGACATGCTTTTGAATTGCTAGGTTGGCAGGAGCTGGGACCGAGCAATGGGAGCTCACCCCGTTGCGGGGATTCGAAATGCCGACCTTCTGATCAGCAAGCCCTAGGCTCTGTGGTTTAGACTACAGCGCCACCCGCATCCCTACACACAAGGTGGAGGGGTGCCAATTTTTGGTGTCCCACAGGGTGCTGCTAAAATTCATAATTTGAACAAAGGCCCTTCACCCTCCAGTTCCTAAAGTGGTTCAGAGTTGGTGTCCTGGACATTAAATGGATAGCAGGAATAGATTGCAATAAACATTGCTGGAAAATATGAGGAAATTAAATTGCACTAAATTCTACAATGGAGCCCAAGTCTGCAATGCCCTACAATGGTAGAAAAGTAATATAAATTCAAATAAAGCAATAATACATGATACAGAGATACATTTTATGTCATTTCAGAGCTATAGATCATCAGTATTCAAGATAGGAATGACTCATACTGCAGAGCAGAGAGCACAACCCATATGACATGGGCAAAATGAATAAATAGGGAGTTGTCTCTTTTCTTTGCTCAAAATAAAGCATGTTTAAAGGCAATCTGATAATTTAAAACATGCAAAAGCCATGAAAGATCTTTAAGTAACAAATTTCACAGTTTGCATCATCTGGCAATAATCCCAAATTCACAGGTATTACACATCTCTTTGGGCCAGTGGTTCCCAACAGGTGGTCCGGGGACCCCCAGGGGTCCGCGAGCTATGCCAGAGGGGTCCGCAAGATGCTATTAGAATAAAAAATATATTAAATATATTTCCTATGATAACAGATTTTTTGTTTTGGCCGCTTCCTGCATGAGCAGAGTCTAGCACAAAACTAGAATTAGATAGAGGCAGTAGTTCTGCTGTATGCCGTTAGGTGGTGCTTTACAAACACTACTGTTTTGCAAAGAGGCAGCGCGCGCATTCTACTAACGCTCACCTCCCCAAGATGCTTTGCACGCGTTGGCTTCATTTGTGCGCTACTGCGCAGGTACCCTGTCTTCTCCATTCCCCTCCCTCCTCCCTGGCGTGCGCTGCCTCTTTGCAAAACAGTAGTGTTTGTAAACAAAGCATTGTTTTTCGCGGAAGCTACAGTTCACGTAGTTAAAAATGGACCGTTGGTTAAAAAGTGGTTCGTTAAAACGACAAAGGCCTACAGATGAAGAGGAAGAACTGTAAAAAACGTATAAATATAAAATATAAAAAGACTCTTAATTTGGCTCTCACTTTTTAATTTTAGGATTAGGAATTAATGGGGGTCCTTGTCACAATAGCAGCTCGATGAGGGGTCCTCGAGAAAATTTTGTTGGGAACCCCTGCTTTGGGCTATTGATCATCTTAACCAAGGGTCAGCAAACTTTTTCAGCAGGGGGCCAGTCCACTATCCCTCAGACCTTGTGGGGGGCCGGACTATATTTTGAAGAAGAAGAAGAAGAAGAAGAAGAAGAAGAAGAAGAAGAAGAAGAAGAAGAAGAAGAAGAAGAAGAAGAAGAAGAAATGAACAAATTCCTATGCCCCACAAATAACCCAGAGATGCATTTTAAATAAAACAACACATTCTACTTGTGTAAAAACACGCTGATTATCAGACTGTCTGCGGGCCGGATTGAGAAGGCGATTGGGCCGCATCCGGCCCACGGGCCTTAGTTTGCCTACCCATGATCTTAACCCTGTGCAGGCAAACATCCTTATATACTGAATTCAATTCATGCACAAGAAGCATGTATTTTTATTTTGTATCTGTACTTGATAATTTCCATGTTCATTAATTTATTAATGTATGAAAATTCACAGATAATACCCAACAATGCCTTCATCATGATTCCGAGGCCTCTGGCAGTAATCATGCCACTTTATATAGTCATGGCTCCCCTCAAAGAATCCTGGGAACCGAAAAACAATAAAATAAATATGATTCTTGTGACGGAAAACCATGTCCATTTAGCCTACGAATTTTTGGGTTCACACAGGACATTTAACTAATTTGAGGTTGGAACCCTATACACACTTACCCGGGAGTAAGCCCTATTGATCTCAGTGGGACTTGCTTCCAAGTAGCCATGCATATAATTGAGCTCTAAATGGCTTTATTAGACGATCTCCTCTTCTTCAGCAAGATTGATTTTTCATGACTCACTCAAATATGAGCATTAATCCACATTTCTTATTTAATTAACTGCTACTGAGCATTTGCTTTTACTGTTACTGTTAGTCCAGTTTTATGCACAGCATTGTAAATATCAGTAAAGTTCAACTTCAACTAAATAGATATAAGATATAGATATATTTCTCATGATGGAAAACCATGTCTATTTAGGATCTAGACTGCTTGCTTGTGAGTCCAAGCATTCTTACATTATATTGCACTACTTTTATTTATGATGACACATGAACTGGCAACATGAGTGAATGCTGCATGTGGAGAGTTCCCTCTTTGCTTTGGACTTGGTGTGTGTTTATTTATGTATGTTAAAAACACAGCATAAGATAGCAGATTGGGGTGGGGTGAGGTGGGGTGGGGAGAGACATAAAGTGCTTGCAGATCCATGCCCGTAATAAGAAGTAAATTCAGAGGAGTGAATGGAGAGGGAACTTACCGGTACAGTACATTGGATTGAGCTGCAAAGCTGTAGCCCTATGTTGCCTGAGGTTTCCCACTGAACTCAGACTAGAGGTGAATTAGATTGTACTTTAAAAGAAGGACTTAGATTATTAACATCCTCCTAATGCTTATCTTTTTCTTACACTCAGCATTTCCTGACTATTCTCTTTTCTCTACACTCGGAAGCCCTCCCTCTGCCTTGTGCCTCCTCTAAAGGATGGGGAAGTAATATTGTAGTTCCAATGCAAATTTAACTTCTGAGCATGTGGCTTCCTTCCTCTACCATAAAATACAGGAGTTTAAGGGTGAAGAAAGACGTGTGTGTGCCAAGGGTGGGAGGACACACATAACAACTTGATGCTTATAATCTCTTTTCAGACCTGTACTTGGGACAAATATTCTAGTTCCCCGCATCCAGAGTTAGCCTCGACTAATTTTTCCTGCCACCCAAATTCAGGATTTTATAAATGCCTTATGCTGCCTAAACAAATCTGCAGAGCGTGATAGCGACTCTTCTATATGATGTTCTTTGCCGCACATAATTTTAATAGATTACTATGGCATCTTCAAATAACATACACCCACGTGCGTTTTTGTTCTAAGAAACTCTGACAGACACTAATAACAGCTCTAATAAGAACTGTTGCAGGCACTCTTGGCAACTTTTTTTTTTTTACATTGCATTTCATTTCTGGAAGTATTTGCTATTCAGTGTCCTCTCGCTCTCACTTATTCCTCCATCAGCACCCTTTGCAGTAGCAGTCTTTTGTACAAGGTACATCCATTTTCCCTGCAGTTATTGTTTCTGATGATATTTTTCAACTGGACTGATGACTGCTTCCTCAAGCTGGCAAGTTACGCTGCTTGTGTGGTAGTGCTATGCTGGCCTCTGAAGCCTGTCACTTCTGTCAATATTGGAGTGGCAGCAGTATTGACCTTGGCTGGAGCCGAATGTTGCTGCTCTCAAGACTGCAAAGCAAATTCTACCAGCATTACAATCCTAGAGGCAGATCAAAATTTGAAGGCTGGGAAAATCCTAAGGTGCACAGTTGAACTGCACCATGTTCATTTCCCTCATTCAATGAAGTTCAGAATTAAATGTGCCACCAAGACCCCATTCTGCACTGTACATTCACAGAAGTATCATACCACTTAAAATAGTCGTGGCTTCCCCCAAAGAATCCTAGGAGCTGTTGTTTGTCAATGGAGTCGAGAGTTGTTAGGAAACACCCACCCACCCCCCAAGATCAGGCATCCCCAAACGGCGGCCCTCCAGATGTTTTGGCCTACAACTCCCATGATCCCTAGCTAACAGGACCAGTGGTCAGGGATGATGGGAATTGTAGTCCAAAACATCTGGAGGGCCGAAGTTTGGGGGTGCCTGCCCAAGATATAATTCCCTGGTTATGGGATTGTTACATCACTTTGGAAACTGTAGCTCTGCAGGTCTCTGCCTATTCCCACAACCCCCACCCAATGTCAAGGGTTTTGGATTGCTCTGTAAATCCCCCATACAAATCTTCAGTTATAAGAGGTGTTTTGAATTCTGAGGTATGACGTCCGCTTCATAGGCCCATTTGCAAACAGTGTCATGCAATGCATCCTATTTGTAGACAGAGAAATTGGGAGAACCAGCAGTTCCTCAGGTGCTGGGCTCCTCAGAGCAAGGGCTAATTCAGAAGACAGTCACCTTTTATATTTTCCTGTCTTTTTTAAATTTTGCTGGCATTTAAACTGGCAATACCAACAACTTGCAGCTTGGACACATTTCACACCCTCCATAATTCCCCTGACTTGCTTCCATTCCAGTGCATTGTGAGGGGGATATAGTGGTGAATATTCATAAAATATTGTGCATAGGAGCATAGGAAGCTGCCTTATACTGAGGCAGATCATCAGCCCATCTATCTCAGTACTGTCTGCACTGGCTGGCAATGGCTTTCTGGGTTTCAGACAGGGTTCTCTCCCAGCCCTACCTGGAAATAATGGGGATTGAACCAGGGGGACCGCCTACATGCAAGGCTCATGCTCTGCCACTGAAGTGTGGCCTTTTCCTAAAGTTGCCTTCTTTTTCTAGGGCTGTGGGTGGGTGGGTTCTATTAAGAGAAAAATAGCACATTTCCCCCACAGAAAAATACCATCTGAGGAATTTTGGATCCAAGCGTATTTTTTTGTTTTTTCCACCCCCCCCCACCTGCTGCAATTTAATGCAATGCAGTGCTGCAAAACTCGCTTGATACTTCTCAGTAGGAACCTGATACCAGTATAACATAGCAAAGTGTATTCAAATACCGCTGCGACAGCATACGAAAACAGAGCATTTTGTACTAGGCCACACTACTTTCAAGCAATGCAAAATGTAGCTTTTATACCATTCTGGCTGGTAACATATGCTTCATTTCAAATTGATAGTAAATAATATTTTCCTAGAAATTCATTCGCCCTAGCAGAATGTAACAGCAGCCAACCGCATAAACAGGAACAGCTGGCTCTTTAGCAGAAGCTTACCTTTCATAATATATTCCTTCCAAGTGAAACAGAAAAGGAGAAAACAGCATCACTCCACTGTATTTTGTTGTATTCTATTAATTGATTTCCCTGCCTCTGCTTTTCCTCATTTTTAATTATGATTTGGCAGGCATATTTTGTTTTTTTGCATTGGTGCTTCCATTTCTGCTTTGAAACACTTGAAATAAGGTCCCAGTCCTGTGCTGGGAGTAGATATGGGGGAGAAATTCAAATAACATTTAAAGCCAAATCTATCAATTTCACACCTTCTGAAACATTATAAGAACTGCATGAAAGCTGCACTTACCTGAATTTTTTGATGCAGTCTTCTGAGCAATGTTTACAAAAAATGCATATATTAGGGGAAAGTGTGCATAAAAGCGAAAATAACATTCAAAATGCATTGTAATAGGCAAACAAGCTTGCAAAAAATGTGCACATTAGTCAAAATTGCTTGCAGAAATACTCTTCTTGGAAGAAATTCACTCTAGAATGCTGGTGGATTTTCATGCAGGGTTTTCATTTGGAAGTGAATGTAAGTATGCAAAAATAAGAAAGCGAGAGAACCAAAATTAACAGATTCATCCCTACTGAGGTGGGGAATTGTGCTTCTGCCTGGCTTGGGGACGGAGGCACGATGCTCCGACAGGGTCCAAGAGCCCTTCCACCACCTTCCCTAAGCCTGAGGCACAATGTCACACACACAACATCTGCCCCTCCTCGCCCTCGCAAGCCTCTGGCCCTAACTGTTCCCCTATGAAAAATTTCACCACACACTACTACTGAGCCCCACCTCTTGTGGATCCTTGTGGTATACATTGGCTGAAGCCACGGCAGGAAATCTTGGCATGGTTGCAAAGGCCTGCTGTCACCAGGGCCCTTTGAGTCCGGCAGCTGAGTAGGAATTCTCTTGGCCTGTGTCTTGATTTTGAACGCAGGCACGTACCATACATGCTTGTATACACATTTAACCCTGGACTAGAACACAATGGATATCGGAGCTGTTAACAGAACATTGCAATTCAGAAGCTTTAGTCAAAATGAAATGCCTTTCCACAGCAAATATTTGAAATGTGTGTCAGCTTTTTTTTCCTAGGTAAGGCAGAACCTTATGTTTTGTAAAAGTCAATATGAACTGAAGCATAATGGTGAATTTTCATCTATCCTGCTAGAGGGCTGTTCAACTCAATTGCAAAATGGGCATAGATTTATTTGATGTATGCCAAGGTTAGGTAACTCTAATCAATTATAAAGAGACGGTGTATATTGCTTCCTGTGGTAGTCATTGTTACAGTATTGCTCCCTTATGTGAGGCTGTGCAATGTGCAGTTGTTTTCAGCACATGGGAGAAGGGGTGAAAGATGTAATCGTTTGTCACCTTGATTTCAGGAATAGTTCTGTCAGCAGTTTCCTGCAACAGCTGGTTGTTTTTACCTGAATGGAGCTTCAATTAGCTCCAATGAAATTTCCTGTACACTCTTTTTAATCTCTCTCTCCCTCTCCCCTTTAATTTCAGCCAAACCATTTGAAAGTGGACAGTATTTGGACATCTATGGAATTACAAGAGACCAAGCTGGGGAATATGAATGTAGTGCTGAAAACGACGTCTCAGTCCCAGATGTGAAAAAAGTAAAAGTCACAGTAAACTGTAAGTTGCATGTGTTTTGGAGGGGGGGGATATTTGAAATGAAAGAGTTTGGTGAAAAACATTGTGATGTAGAAGATGCATTCAGGTAGTTGTCAAATAGTGGCTATCTGTGATGTTAGCTGTGAGAGATTAGCACCATGGCAACAGGTTCTGTGCAAAAGCAACCATCTTTGCCGTCACTGTTTAAACTTCTGTATGCATCCCTCTGCATGCAAATGTATAGGTAGAAGATATCTTATAATGAATGCCACCATGATGCTGCTTCCACAGGCATTCATTGTACCCAGTTGAATGACTGGAAGGAGCTCATGATGGAAGCCTTTCTCATCAGACCAAGAGCTTTTATCTTTCATGGCAATCAGAAGGACTGATGTTTCATGCTGCTTCTCCTTTCTGTGACTGAAAAGGGGGGTCTGACACCTGAGCATACAATCCCTGGTAGCTTACCTGACTAGGTCCCAGTCTCAGACCTGGGCTCAAGTCCTCAAATTTGGGAAACGGCGTAAATGGTCAGTAAATTGTCCGCTACTTTAGTGTATTTGACATGATTAGCTTTATTTGTACCTATTGGGTCCCGCCCACTGGTCCGAAGACAGTGAGGTAAGCCGGACCAAGGGATTAGGTTTTGCCCCTTCCCTACTGAGTGTTAGCTCAAGACATATCCCTTTAAGTGCGTGGTGCCCTTAACAGCTGTAGGGCTATGTTAAAGATGCACATTGAACCACCTGGAGGGCCCTGCAGCATATGGCTCTTCTCCTGGTGCTCCAATTCACGTCACAGTGGGCACTTCACTAGCCTAAATTTATTATCCGTATGTTCCATTCAGACTAACAAAATCATCATTTGGGTGCTTGGTGCTGCCTCGGATTGGTGCATTCCAGGTGGGGCTTTTACATTATGCCAATCCTGTGAGTTTTTCAGAGATGCCAGACCAGGCTGTAGATGGCTAAATGGACCCTTCGTAACATCTTAGAAGGGCAGCTTTTTAAAAAAATCTGTGTCCATATAAACATCTGGGGTACCTAAGCAAGTTTCTCTCCTTGCTGGGCTCTCCAGTTCCTTATAGCACACAACTTTAGTTTTTCTGCAAGGTGGACACTGGAAAGTTATTTTGGAAACACGAACTAGGCTTGTTTTTTTAACTTCTCAGACGCATGGTTTCAAGACTTCTGTTGCTTGGGGCTTTCTCTCAAATACCACTGTATTATTTCTTGTTCTTCTTTCATAGACAGTGTCACCTCCCATGCTGCTATAACTTAGTTTCAGTTTCTGGGCTTCTATTCAAAGGTCTGTATTGTGTGTAATATGCTTTCAACACTATTATTAAATAAGGAAAACAATAAATAGCAATCCCAAGATGACATTGGCATAAGAAAATGTGCTAAAGAAGTGGAGGATATTCTTAGAAGGCTTTTTCAAGGGGCAGTTGTCTGTCTCTACCTAGCAGCTCCTCACCTAGCCATTTCGTGTGAAATGCAGAAATACTGTCAACATCTGTTCCCTACTAGAAGCAATGATTCATTCTGACTAGGCAGAAGAAGAACATTCAGCAGCATTTAAGGCTAAAGCTTACTTGCATTGGGAGAGCATATGCTCTCTATAGCTATAAAAACTACTGGTTGTATCTGATTTTCATTGGACTTTAAATGTAACATTAAGCACAACTAGAAGTTTAAAGCTGCAAAAGTGCTAACTTGGATTTGGCAAGCAGGGGAAAGGACTCTAGGTCTCTGTCAGAGCCATCACAGCTCCATCCCAAAGCCCAACTTTGGGAAGGCAGCACAAGGGCTGGGGGCGAGTGTCAAATGTTGCTGAGGACCATGAAAAATGGCACCGAGGGCCATATCACCCACTCAAGCTGCAAGTTGGACCACCCTGCTATTGTAATGATCTATGGAGAAGTAACAAATCCTGAGCATCCAGCTGCTATGTATTATGTTCTTCAGAGCCATTGCCTAATACTGTTAAGTGATTGTTGAACCTCTGAACTGGGTCTGATTCTCTAAAACAGATGTTACCAAACTGTGGTCTGTGGACCGTCAGTGGTTCATGAGTTTCATACAGGTGGTCCATGGCATGTCTGGCTAACTCAGCAGTTATTGGAGACGCACTCCATTGTCTCTCGAAACAGACAGATGCCAACGATATTTCTTATGTTGTATTTTATTGCATTGCAATTTGAATTCTGTGGAATGCAAACTGCAATACAATGAAATGCAATATAAGAGTTAAAGGAAGCAATAACAAATGCAATAAAAATCATACAGCATCTAGCACGGCACACTGCAATGGCTACAGCATGCAGGAAATAATCAAGTCATCATAACCAAGGCCATTAGCAATTTTCAAAAGATCTGCAGGGGGTGACTTGTGCTTTGTGCTTTAAAGCGTAGCTGGTGGTCTGTAAACACCTCAGAATGCTCTGCTTTGCTGGCAAGTATATCATAGTACTAGCAATGGGCTATCTCTGAGGATTCTTTTGGTCAAACTTGTTTCTTGGTTATTGCCTGAAGCTGGAACAGGAGCACTGGAATCCTCCTTGGATTGCCTTGAGCTCTTCTCTGTATAATGCAACTCTATGTTGGATTGCACAGCCTGTATAAACTGAATGGTTAGTACAGTATAGTGCCTCCTTATTTTCTGTTTGAATAATCCACAGCAGTATTACGGTAGACTATTTTTCATATCCTCCTTCCTCTTCTGTGAAGTCTGTGCAAATTTGCTAGCCGTCCAACATGCTTAGGGTTCCTCTGTATTCAGAAGCTGACTACCTTTCATTATCACAAAAATAATAATTAATATTTCTCACTTGTGAGCATCCAAGAGACATTGCTGGCCACTTTGGGAGGTGCAGTACTGGGGTGTAGTATTCTTGCTTAAATTATCAGAATATGGGTATTGGCATATTTAGTCTTCATAGCAGACACATTGATCTCAAACCTCTTGGAACAGTCTAATCTTCCATTAAAAACATGAAGTTCTATTGATTCGATTTCATCTTTTTCTTTTGAATGCATGCTGTTGTAACAAATAAATTCCTAAGTATTTTAATGCACACAACCCCTCCCAGAATCTCAGATCTGTTCAGCTATTTGTTAGTACAGAGGTAGGGCCTCTTAATGAAAAGTATTTGAGTATCCCCGCCCCCTCTCCTCTCCTGAATTTAAATACTCCTGGTCTCTAAGAAGCTGATCAAATATATTCCAGTGTCTTCCATCCGTTTTCTCTCTCTGCTTCTTTTACTCATATTGGAAAACAAAATCTCATACAGTTTGGCAGAAGAGTCTCATAACAGCACAGCATATTGTGTGTTCAGGTCTTGCACTTAAATCACAGTATATTGCTACTTGTATACCTCTGGTTCTCTGACTTTATTGCCTTGCCTGCTAGATGAAAAGAAGATTTTGAGTAAACTGCTGTATTAACAAGGGGAGAGAGTCCAACCAGGGGGAAAGATCATAGTCACTTGGTCCTTTGATGTGGAAATTGTGTATCATTTGCCACTCAGCTTCCTTTGGACACATTGAATAGGATTCTGATTTCATCTACACTGCTGTAAATCTGGAGTAACTGTCTAGAAATCAATGAAGTTACACCAGATTTATGGCAGCATAGCAAAGTCCAATTTGTCCTAATGGCCTTGGTTCTACAATTGTAATTAAAGTAGCGGTAAATATTGATGGATGGTTGAGAGTGTACGTGTAAGCCATGATTCACTGACGAAGCTTCAACCAGCAGCAACTCCTGCAAGAGAGACATTGTGATCTCTGTATCATGCAAATGAGCATATGCCTGGCAAGAGAGTTAACTCATTAGGGTGGAGCAGCCATTACACCCACCAGATGTGCATTTAGCAGAACAGCTGCAGGCAGCAAAAAGCAGCTCAGAGTTGGAGAAATGATTTGTGGGTGTGTCTGCGTGTTCATTTTCAATGGATGTGTTTGTTTTCATGTTTGGAAACAAATTCCTATAATACCCCCTAATCTACTTCATTGTTTCCAATGAGTCTAATTCTGAAAGTCATATTGCTAAAACTTGTGTGGTGGGGTATATTCCTGTATGTTTAGCCCTTTGACACTCAGTTTGTTTGGTGGTGGTTGGGATAGACTGATTCTTGGTTGTTGTTTTTATACTCATGGATTGAACATGGATTGTCATTTGTTTGTTATGGGGAGATGCTAGACTTCTTGTTTCTATGCCCATGAGATCCCTGGCTGCACCAGATGGTGCTTCTGGAATTGTACCCAAAGGGACTGTCAGGTTGCAGGCAGACCTAGAAATAGTGAAGATGCTGACTGGTCCCAGGGCAGCAGAGGAAAAGCAGCCCAAGCTAGCTCTCCAAAGGAGAATGTGAACAGAGGAAGGGAGCATGTTGTGTGAGAGGGCATATTGGCACCCCTCCCACAATATGGTTCTCCTGGGCTTCAGGAAGAGAGGCTGCCAGGGAGGAAGAGACTAACTGTACAAGTGGAGCCCAAGAAAAGGAACTATTCTCTTTCACCTGCCTCTGGATTCCCTGCTTCTTCAGTTCACCCATAGACTTGCTTGAACCTCATAGTCAAGCCAGACACCATAATGCAGGTATGGCCAAACTTTGCCCTCCAGCTGTTTTGGGACTACAACTCCCATCACCCCTAGCTAACAGGACCAATGGTCAGGGATGATGGGAATTGTAGCCCCAAAACAGATGGAGGGTGCCTCCCATAATGCTATTGTCATTTTAGCAATCTACCAGTATATCTAATTTGATTCAGTTCTGCTTTCAAATGACATTCCAGGCACTAAGTGACTTTCCTGATGGGCTTTATTCAAGGGAAACTCTTTGTCAAGTATTCTGAAACATACCTTGGGAGACCTCCCATTAGCAGCAATTGCCTCCATCCCTATTTCTTACCATGGTTTACCATCTACTATGTCCAACCATGGGACACTATGGCTTATATCTAGTGTATATCTAGTGTCTAAGACTATGTGGAGTAGACTCATTAAAATTAATGAACATTACTAACTTGGGTCTATTAATTTCAGTAGGACTACTCTGAGTAGGGCTTCATTGGATACAGATCCCAGTTTATAAGCAGTGCCAATATTACCCATTAGACAGGAGGGAAGATTTGCAGAAACCAAAGCAGGATTAATGTATAGTGGGGTGCCATTTTTGCAATTTAAAGCCTGCTTTTGCATATACGTATTACCGGTAATGATTTCTAATCTTCAGATAATACTTGCAGTTTAGATCTTGCTGAATCTGGAATTATTATACTCCACATTGGCTTGGTTAGCACATAACACTACACAATGGTTTAATAAACCATAGTTTAGTTTGATTACCCAAACCTGGTCCAGCGTCTTAACCATGGTTTAGTAACACTAACAAACCAACACTCCTGAGCCATGATTTGATGTTGGTTTATAAACCTTGGCTTATGTTAACTATGGGTTAGTGTTACGGTATGTGCAAATCATAGCTGCACAATCACTTTGTAAGGAAACTTGATATTATTGTATCCATATTACAATTAAGGTTGCTGAGGTGAGTGACGAAGACTTAAACCAAGGGCTTTCTGGTCATATTCAGAGCTGCTATGCCTAAACCACCAGGCATGTGCACGGTAACAGTAAAAATATTTCAGAGGTTGCGGGAATTACAGGACCAGCAGATGCAGAGAGAACAGCAGGAGGAGAATAGCAGGAGTGGCCCTTCTAGGCCTAAATTAGACAAACAGGAGATGAGGAAGTAAAATTTTCTAGTCCGTACCATTTCTGCATGAATTTTTTTGTTATTTCCAATTTAAAAGGGGGAGAGATGTCCTGACTGAGATGCAGTTGATAATTTCCTATCATTTCAAGTTTTTGCTCTGTACTGTACAATATTGTTAAGATGCGTGAGAAGCTACACTGCTGAAACACAAGGCATATTTTTTAAAATATTGAATATTCATTTCATGTAGTAAACAGCTGCTTAGCCATCCAAATGTATGCAAGAAAAATTATCCATTTTAAATTGCTTTTCAAATTTGAAGTTTTGTGGATGGATTGCTTTAAATGAGACATAAACAAGGTCTGTGGGTGTTTTTGTAGCATAAATAGTATTACTCTTCCCTACATCTACTTTTATTGCATAAATTATGTTTTCCGGAAAAATAAATGTGTCATATGCTCTTTTAATGGTGACCTTAGAAAACATGGTAAGTGTGTGGGGAGAGAGAGAGAGAGAGAGAGAGAGAGAGAGAGAGAGAGTTTTAGAAGCATTGTGAAGGTGCTAGTTTCTCCATGTGAGAATACTATTCCAAATTGAGTAATACAGATAAGAATTAATGCCATTTTATTTTCCCAGTGTTTTTAAAAATCATTTTCTATTATATTTTTATGAAGCAAATGTTGATTTATAGATAATAATCTTAACCCCTGTTGAGTCATGTATTAACTAGATTTTAATATGTTACCAGAAAACTGGCTGTTTGTTTGTACCTACAGCAGTTTCGCTAGGTCTTCAATCTTGTAGACAAAAGGCTTTTTTTAAATAGTGAAATTAGAAAAAGATTAAGTTCTCTTATTCCTAGCAGCAGATCATTCTGAAAATTGTAAGTAAGTGGTAGGCACCAATGTGGCCGGAAAGAAGTCAGAAGGCTGTGGGGTGGAGGAGGAGAATCTCTCTGCAAAGTTTAGGCTTCCTATCAGCTTGCTGCTTCTGTGCCAGTTCACCATGGAAATATGAGCTAGGCTTTGTTTCTTTGGTGATCTGGCGCAGGAACAGCAATGTGGCCGGATGGAAGTCAAAAGAATACTACAGAGGATGGAGAACCTTCTTTTCAAGTGTGAAAAGGGGAAATCCTACCTCAATCACCTCAACTGTAAAAGTATTTTTATGAGGTTCAGTTATATTTGATGGTGTCTTTCTGGCTTCATTTTTCAAATAAATAAGATATTGTGTGTGTGTGTGTGTGTGATTTGTAGCTTATACTTTACATTTCATAGTAAACTGAAACAAGCTAGTGCCATCTGCCCTTGAGATTGCCTGAGGCCTTTGCTCTTCCTTCAACTTTGCCCAAATTATGTATGTCCTAGAGATGTGCCACCTCTGCGGAATGTTTTGCTTCTGTGGCTGAAAATAATTGGTTACCAAATGTAGAATAATTTTGTGGCATCTGTTGGCCACTGTGAGAACAATATGCTGGGTCAGATGGATTATTTGGCCTGATCCAGCAGCCTTGTTCCTATGGTCTTATGTAACAGCACAGAATCTTGTTTTGTTATCATCTAAGTCAGGCATCCCCAAACTTCGGCCCTCCAGATGTTTTGGACTACAATTCCCATCTTCCCCGAACATTGGTCCTGTTAGCTAGGGATCATGGGAGTTGTAGGCCAAAACATCTGGAGGGCTGCAGTTTGGGGATGCCTGATCTAAGTCAATAGTAATTCTGCAGAAAAAACTGGGTTCTCACATTCAATTGTGTTTTAAATTCTGTGCCCTATGGTTGAGTTGGACATGCAACCTCACTCAGAAATATATATCGTTGCACCACCCCAATCCCCAAGCAGGGTGAGATCCCAGAGGTTGCAGACACTTATTCAGGGTTCGTGTTTTCTTGGAATGAGGTGCAGTGGAGATGGTGTCCATATGTGGTGTCCATTCACACATATATACAACCTCAGCCTATGATGAAGGGTTCACAGCATTAACAGCCCAAGGGGACCTTGGATTCCAGCAGAAATCAGGCATGGCTCCCAGCCTGCTGCCTTGTTTCTAGCGTCTACCTTCTAGCTCACACAACTCCACTGGGCTTTGTCTTTCTAACTACCATTGAGTTGAGAGAGTGGAGCCCACCCATTTATCATCTGATGCAAATCTGCTTCCTCTTTTACTTTAATAACCCATTAGCTCACCATGAAGCTAGCTAGGCTATTTCAGGAATTAGAAGGAACTCGGTAGCCCTCCCCCACAAACTCAAAACAATATGTATGTTCCCTAAAATAAAGTAATAAACATTATCACTTAGTAATGTTCATAGCCAGAGAAAAGTAAATAAAAAGAAATATCCCTAACTATTTAAAACAAGAAGATGAAATCTTTATTAGCCAATAAAACACAACTGTCTCATCAGTAAAACACAGCACCTGAAGTATCCCCTAAACACCTACTGCCATTAAATGGACAAAATCCCCCGCAACCTTTGTCCCTATGAAAATTAAGAAATTTTCTATGCAAGCAACTGCAGCAGCAAAACCGCCAACTCAAACTATTCTAATGTGACTTTCCCCTAGTTCTTCTGTATAGTATTTTGAGTAAAGAATAAAAATGGATCCACAGCAGCTCCCTTGCATGTTTGTGTATCTGTGTTTATCTTGGGGTGTAACATTCCCCCCTATATGCTCCGTAGACCTGAGATCTTCATGTCAACAGAACTTTAGTTTAAGCATCACAGGACATCTCAGTATCACCACATGGAGGCAGATGGGGGGGGGATAAAAACTTTGCCACATGAAAATGAGGGATAAAAGTCACCTTTTGGAGACTTCACTATAACCTTATTTTCACAGACAAGAATCAGAGAATGTTTGGGTTCAATTATTTATTTTTCTTGGATACTTTGGGGTGGTTTGGGGGGATTTTTTATTTATTTTTTGCAGAGCAGCTTAACATATAAGCATTTCTTAGAAGTCTGTGTTGCTGTTGCTATGGCAGTTTGCATAATATTATCTATAATGCTCATTTCACTTTGAATTCAGACATACTGTACCAGTTGCTTGAACTTAATTATATATGTACTCTTAAACCTACTGTGGAAGAAATTAGGGGACTGTGGTGTGTGTTGTGGCTTTTGCTGTCGAGACGTATCATTCTTGCTTTAATCTTTTGGAAGGCATGCTCCATTGGAACAAGGGTGTTGTTGGTTTTTTTTGAAAAAAAGAAACATTAAAGAATTGTAAGAAGCCAGTTTGGATTTCTGGAATAAATTGCATTGCAAGATCTAAAACAGTGAACAAATGAAATCCTTCCCCCCCACCCCACAGAAGTTGAGTTCCCTTTCACAGTTTTATCTAATGAACAAATAGCACAAACAATTTGGGTACAATTATTGGAACTATGCAGTTGTTGTACACTATTTAACATTAATGAAAGCCTAATATGAAATGTATGCAGATTGAAATCTGCCACTTGTTAATCATCCTACTATATGATTGCAAGTTGCCTACTGAACATAATCTGCCTTTCTGTCTGATTCTCTACCAGTTGTGTGAAAATATCCTTTATGTTCCCAGCCACAGCATCGTGTTGGAATTTCTTTCTTTTTTTTCTTTTTTAAATTTTAAAAACAAATCTTTATTTAATTCATTAAAATTCAATACAGAAGAAATAAATCACCTAAATAGATAATAAATTGTATACAACTAATTCATATACCGGGACCCAGGTGGCACTGTGGGCTAAACCACTGAGCCTAGGGCTTGCTGATCAGAAGGTCGGCGGTTCGAATCCCTGTGATGTGGTGAGCTCCCGTTGCTCGGTCCCTGCTCCTGCCAACCTAGCAGTTCGAAAGCACATCAAAATGCAAGTAGATAAATAGGAACCGCTATAGCGGGAAGGTAAACGGCGTTTCCATGTGCTGCTCTGGTTTGCCAGAAGCGGCTTTGTCATGCTGGCCACATGACCTGGAAGCTATACGCCGGCTCCCTCGGCCAATAATGCGAGATGAGCGCGCAATCCCAGATTATCTTTAATCTGAAGCCGTTCCAGAAATTTGGCATTCCCCTACTCCCCCCTCAACTGGAAATGAATTGAAGTTTAAGAAAGAGTGGATATAACTGACTAGTTGGATTGTGGGGTAAAAAAATCGGTTGCCTGGGGAACGAGATAATAGTCCATGGTAAACGCTATACTATTTCACTGTCTGTTGTCATAGGTCCATAGGAACATAGGAAGCTGCCTTATATGGAGTGATACCATTGTGCCATCTTGCTCAATGTTGTCTACACTGACTGGCAGCTTCTGCCCTTCCCCCCCCCCCCAGATTTTCAAGACCTTTCCAGATTGCTATAAGGATTACAAAAATGTTATGTTTAAAAAAAATAAAGTTAATTCAATTGCCAGATTTTGCACCATAGCCTCAGTTTTGTGCTTGCAGAAAAGTCCTATTGCTGCATAAAACACACACAGCCCTGTGTATTTCACTGCTTGTAAGCTGCATAAATCAAGAACCCCATTTTTTTTAAAAAAAGAAAAGAATGAATCTTCTGAAATTATCCAATACTCCACATGAGTAGTGTGAAAGAAAGTTAAAAGCTACCCTAAAAATCTAAAAGGCCTTCACCGTTCTACCATTCACATTTCTGTCCACAGACTATGTTGTGTTATCATGTAGACTAGAGTATGTCATTCTAGGACAGCAGTCTGTCAAGGTGGGCTGTCTTCTGCTTCCATGGAGATATTGAGCTGATCAGTTGCATAAGCTGAGGAGGATAAGGGATACAGCTTGGCTCCTGCTTGAAGCTAAGAAGATACTGATGGCATAACACTGCTGTTGTCACACAGAACATATAGCTTTCTATTCAAGTGGCAAGCTTTACATGTCAATCAGAATGCCAGCAAACACATAATGTTTCTGCTGCTCTAAGGCATAAGAATAGATGCATTTTTTCAGCACAAGTTCCAGGCAGTCACACTGAATAATTATGGGGAATTTGAAAATATGTTCAAAGGAATTATTTTAATTGCCTTCATCCACTGTTACGTTTCAAACAGAAAACATCAATGAATTTCTGACCTGTGCAATAAAAAGAATACTTCTCCAATGGTTGTGAAATACAGATTGGAGTAATCATTACCCTTAGGCTTTTCTGCTCTATGTTATTTCTTTGATGGCTAACTCTGACGACTTGCTGTAGAGTTTCTTTTTCTTTACTCGATGATCTGTCAAAGAATTGCAGGTGGTGTCTCAGTCAGGCAATCCTTTGTTTTTAGCTTGTACCAGACATCTGAAATGTCCAGAAATCTAGGCAATGGTCACTTGTTTCCTTCCAGAGCAATCAGTGGAGCACTGAATTATTATTAAAGGGGGGCACACAAGCAAGAGCACTAGTGTACACACACACACACACACACACACACACACACACACACACACACACACCATTTCTCCCCCAACAGAGACCTTGTACTCAGCTATACAGCTGAAAATAAAACATTTTAAATGTGTTGTAAAGTGCAATATACAAATGTGAAACTAGATGGCGACAGTGAGCTATGCAAAATCCAATGTCTTTTTCAAAACATTTTTTTAAAGCATTTTCACGGTGTTTTTAATGTGTGTGTGGATTCCACCCTGAGCTGTTAATTTGGATATCAGCAAATATATAACTGTTGAGGGTTAAATTGATATTCAATAGCAACACTGCTAGCAATCATGAAAACATACAAAAAGATTGCACTAAATCTGGGATTAATGGCTTGGGTTCTTTTTGGCCATATCAAACATTGTGCAAACAGAACGCAAAATCATGCAATGGATCTTTCCCTTTCTCCCCCCTCACTTTTGTTTTAGGAGTTATACCGTATGTGGAGCTGGGTTCTTAAGACAGATTAGTGCAATGGTTGGTGCTGAGGCAGCACCAGAAAGTGGGCCTCTGTGACAACAAATCGCTCCAACACTATTTGAGTTCAAGAAGACAGAGGGGGATGGAATCATTTCTCAATATACACAGAAGGTCCATCGTTCCAGGGCATGTTTAAAGGCATGCAAGATCTCCAGTTCCTAAAGCTAAGCAGGTCTGGTCAGTGCTTAGCAACCAAATGTATGCCACTTTGGATTCTGGGATGAGGAAAAAGCAGAATATAAATGTAAGAAAATGAATTTAAAAAATAAAAGATTATTGTGTTTTGATTCAAAGCGAATCTGTACATCCAGAAAAGGATTGTCATTTAGTCCTCCGTGGTCTGTAACCACTTCAAGATATAGGTGCAGAAGAATCACATGAATGGAATTTCCCCATGTTAAAAACAACAATTGAAGCCATACAGAACTAACACCAAAAAGAAATGGCTAGACTCAAATTATTCCTCAGAACATTGTAGGCAAGTTCGTTTAATGTGAGGGAAAATTCAAAGTTGTCATACCTCCCTTGATTTTTGTATTCCTGGACCATGTGCTTCTTCTACAGTAAGAAGTTGTGCACTGGGCATATTGATACCTTCTCTTTTCCTGTCCCACAGGATCAATAGAAATAACGAAAAATTCTTAAACCTTGGCAGGGAAGGAGAACAACTGAAGATTTATTTAACATTGCCAATTTCCCCTGCTTGTGGCCATGTTTTTCTATGATATCTTCCATTTTGTGATCTGTTTGGAAAATGAATCTTTTTTGTGCTGGGATAATGGCTTTTAAAAAAAAGGGGTGGGTGGGAGTTTACCGGTCATCAACCTAATATATTTTGATCTGTTTCTGTCTGTATGTAGCTTTCCGTTAGAGCATTTTGTAAACTTTATTTATTTTTAATGTGGAGGGGTAGGTCCTACACTTCTCGTGGTTACTTCATGAAATGTGCATGTCTATCAGGTACAAGGCAGTGTCAGTGAACAGTAACTTTTCAAAATTAATAAAATAGGGGGGGGGGAACCCTGTCAGTAACACTGATTCACTAACAAGAAAGCTGTCATGCTGTGACAGCTGCTGTCTTCACAACTCCACAATCTGTTCTATGCTAACACTGGCTTAACCCTCCCATTCATTATGTGGTAATAATGAGCAATGTCCTGAGCAATATCATTTGACTGGACGTATTGGTCTGCTTTACTAGGTATATATGCCCCACAAAATCAAAAGACAGCAATAGGATGCCGCTTCTCTGCAAAACCAGTTTGTTTATTCTGTCACTTGGGAATCAGGGTAAATAAATTGTCCCGATTCAGAAATTGCTCATAACACAAACAGTTTAATTGCTATGGAGAAAGCACAAATCTTTAGTCTGCAATCTTATGTGTTGGGAGATTCATTCCCCGTCTGCAGTCATAGGTTTATTGTATATCATATGACTGTATGTGTTTTGTTCCCCCAGAGTGGATGTGACATAGACAGGATGTTTGTCTTACTGTATTCCTAAGTGGGAGTGTTGTTTCCTTTCTTCTTTCTCTTTACTGGCTGTAATGCCAGAGAGAAGGAGCCATAATGTAGAGCTCCCAGTTTATATGTAAATAAAGCAGTTTAGCCTTATTTACTGGCTTGTGTGTGTCGTTCTTCACGTTTGTGAGAGCAATCGCATATTTGGCCTGTGGGACCAGTTTAACCACTGCCCCCCCCCCGGGACGGCTTAATGCCTTACCCAACAGTAATCTCCAATGAACAAAGTGGATTTATTTGTTAATTTACTAGAGTAGGTTTAACTTAGTTTATTTTTTTGAGTTATTGTTGGTTGTGTTTATGGTTTTTAACTTCCATTGTTATCATTGCTCATGGTCTTTCAACCCCACTGAAAGGATCCAGGTTCTTTCCTTCATTTTCTTCACTCCTTGATTGTTGATTTTGTCATTCCGTATCAGAGACTGCAACATCAAGCAACGGTTTGCATGTGTGAAGAAAAGCCATTGCAGATGAAGCACTGAATACAACCCCCCTTGACATTATCTCAGACACAATATTCTTCCATGGAAGCAGGCAATGCTCTCAGCGGTTAAGGGGACACACCAGGAGGTGATAGAAGTAAACTTATCAGGACTGCTATGTCTTATATAACAGTTTGTACACCTGTAGCCACTGAGACCTTTTGTGTATTCACATTAGTTGCCAGGGTCATGATAGCACCCAGAGATTTACAAGTATGCCTCAGTGGATTGTAGATATCATGCACACATTTTGTGAAGTACATTCCAGGTAATTTTCATCTGATTTTATATTATATTAGAAGAAGGCTGCAGTTGCCTTTAGTGAATGCCTTCTATTGTCTGTTGAAAGACATGGCTTGCAGATATCTAGAAATAAATGAAGCAATTGATGGTTGGTATAGCAACCAAGGAGTAATGTAATGATTTTTTTTCTTTTAAAAGAAAAAAAACCTCCTAACTGGGGTGCCTTGCTCTGTAATCTGAGAGTATTCATTGTCCTGGCCACGTTAGATTGGAAGCGATTCCCATTATTTTCAATGGACTTTCCTTCCCAGTAATTGCAGCAAGCAATTGGTGTGCAGTCCTAATCATGCTGCAAATTACAATTGGGCCAAACTGAACACAGCTAGACCTACGTGTAAGGGAACATGCTTACATTTATAATATTATTATGAATTGTTAACATTTTAGCAATGCATCTCAGATACTTTAGTAATACACACAACATGGCGGAGCAGTGAGAGCAGTGTAAGATTAAGGGTGGTGCAGACGGTTGCCCCACATAGGGCCCCAGGTCAAAAGGGGTGCAAAACTGAGAGGTTCCATAGTTGAGAAGATCCATTTGGAGGGGTGCCAAATTTTGACCTCATTCAGGGCACCAGATTACCAAAGGTTACCAAAGCCCATCTCTGGGTTATCAAAGTCCGCCCCTGAGTCAGAGTGTCAGACTAGGAGCCGGAAGATCCAGGTTCAAAACCCAAATCCAAGATTCACTGTCCCCCAGACTAACCTACATCTCAGGGTTGTTGTGATAAAACAGGGGGAAAGAGAGAGAACTATGTATGCTGCCCTGAGCTGCTTGGAGGAAGGGCAGAATTTGAATCCCATGATGTAGTGTTAAGAAAACTTGACTTTCCAAGTAGAGATTAATGGTTGCTGCCATTCTTATAGTAAAGTTGTCTTCCTGTGAAAAAGCTACATTATAACACAAGCATGTGCCATCTGGTCTGGTGCCATGTATTCTCCCATTAAGCTACATTATTTGGGCAGGATCTTTCTGCACCAATTCTGTGATTCCCAAGTTTTATGAAATCATTTTTCCCGCGTGCCTTTGCAGCCACTTGATAAGCTCCATTTCTCCCATCTAAACAGCATCATGAAGCCCTTCCAAATTTAATTAAACTTTCTATTTCTGTTGCATATGGTGCCTGGGTTCTTTAATTAAGTGCAGTATGTTTCTCCTGGCAGATCCCATTCATATGATTCAGACTCAAAGCTGAAATAATAAGGCTTGGTGAGGTTGCAAGTTTCACAAGAACACAGGGCAAATAATGAATGGTTATTATTTCCTCCCCATTCAAGGCAATGGCCATTTCAAAAGGGAAGTACGTAATAGGCTCCTATGTGATAGTCATTGGTTATCTTATTTCCTGTTGTCTGGTCTGGAACATCTCCAGAACATTTGGCTGTTACAATCATGGTTTTATCCAGTGCCAATGGAAGATGTAACAAGAATCTTGCTTACTCAGCTAACTTTAGCATTTCTTATGCTGAAAAACATACATTTCTCTTATATCTAAGAAAAAAATGTTTTGCCCTCTTTTTAATTTTCTATGACAAGGGTTGTCAAGGCAGCACCCGAAATCAGGACTGAAATAAGTATTCTAATGTATACAGTGGTACCTCGGTTTAAGTACACAATTGGTTCCGGAAGTCTGTACTTAACCTGAAGCATACTTAACCTGAAGCGAATTTTCCCATTGAAAGTAATGGAAAGTAGATTAATCCGTTCCAGGCGGTCCGTAGAGTAATTAAACTGAAGCGTACTTAACCTGAAGCGAGCTTTCCCGTTGAAAGTAATGGAAAGTGGATTAATCTGTTCCAGATGGGTCCGCAGAGTACTCAACCTAAAGCGTACTTAACTCAAGGTATGAGTGTAATTGGTTCCGGAAGTCCGTACTTAACCTGAAGCGTACTTAACCTGAAGCGAACTTTTCCATTGAAGGTAATGGAAAGTGGATTAATCCGTTCCAGATGGGTCCGCGGAGTACTTAAACTGAAAGTACTCAAACCGAAGCATACTTAAACCGAGGTATGACTGTACAATAAGTTGTTGTGTGTTCTTGGTTGCAGTTTTTTTTGTGTGTGTGTGTTTGGTATCCATAACAGTTTCTCTAACTTTCCATTGAGCCTATTGGCCTGGCCCCAAAAGGTTGACAGTTCCTGCTATGTATTTGTTCCTCTAAACTAGGAAGCCTACTCTTTCTGCAAACTAGTTGTTTTGATGTTGCAGTTTTGATGTTACAGATATGTGAAATTAGGATGCTAACCTTACTGAAAAAATAGATCGATGTATGTTCACTTCTCTTTCAGTTCTTTTCTAACTTGCCTGTAGTAATAGTAGTAGTAGTAGTAGTAGTAGTAATAATAATAATAATAATAATAATAATAATAATAATAATAATACTGTAATAATAATATATTATTTGTGACCCGCCCATATGGCTGGGTTTTCCCAGCCACTCTGGGTAGCTTCCAACAAAGATTAAAATACATTAAAATGTCATACATTAAAAACTTCCCTAAACAGGGCTGCCTTCAGATGTTTTCTAAATGTCAGGTAGTTGTTTTCCTCTTTGACATCTGATGGGAGGGCGTTCCACAGGGCAGGCGAGACAGTCCGCAGGCAGGTAGGGTTTCAGCCTGTGTACCAGATGGAGCTGGCAGACAGCTGCCCTGGATACAGAATTGACCTGTGCCTCCATGGACAGCTGTGAGTCCAAAGTGACTCCCTGGCTACGCACCTGGTCCTTCAGGGGCATAGTTACCCCATTCAGGACCAGGGAGTCCTCCACACCAGCCTGCCCCCTGTCCCCCAAGAACATTACTTCTGTCTTGTCAGGATTCAACCTCAATCCATTAGCCACCATCCATCCTCCAACCACCTCCAGGCACTCACACAGGGCCATCACTGCCTTCACTGGTTCCAATTTGAAAGAGAGGTAGAGCTGGATATCATTCACATATTGATGGACACCCAGCCCAACCCCCCTGATGATCTCTCCCATAGAACATCAAAATGAACACATAGGGTGACATCTGAGTACATTACACTCAGAGTATACTCATTTAAATCAACAGGCGTCAATGGACATGCGCAGAAGCGACTTCCGGTGCCATGCCGCTGCTGCTCCCTTATTTTCCAATCTAGAAGTTGACAGCTATGTAAATGTTTGAGGAACAATATATTTAAAGGCATATTAGGTACAACTTAGATATACAGGATGGGGCCTTCTCAAACTGTGGTGCTTTGGCTGTAGATCTCTCTAGCTGGGAAAGTATGCTTGTTGCCTTATCCACTGACATTTTAACATCTTGTGAAGTCTGTTTTGTTCCAAAGGGATTTGCTTATTATTATTTTGGTGCTGGCTTTCCCAAGGAGTTCACTGCCCATTTTGCTCTAGCCACATAGTTATAAGTTGGTGGAGGAACCGTGTCTAAAAGCAGAATAATGAGCATGCTGAATCAGGTAGCTCAGTAGTCCATTTGCTGTTGAGTTACCTGCCTATTACTTGCTACTATTTGGTATCTGGTTAGCAAGAGACAGTCAGAATGGATATAGATACAGATGCAGACCTCTGTGCTGCTTCTGCTGTCCAACTGCAGATTGTTGATTGGCAACATCAAGGTCCCAGCTCTCCTGTCTTATTATTCTTTATCTTCAAAATGGATTTGGACTGATCAGTCTTTCAAACAGAGGACTGACCTGTGACAGTCCTTCGAACAGAGTCCTGCCCTCTGTGTGGACTCATGGCTACACAATATTAATCATCAAATGGTATGAGGAAGAAATAGGGGTTGTTTTTATTGTAGTGATAAGGACAACGTTCCATCAGCACAAGTGTTCCTGTTTGCCTGATCTCCTCTCTCCACTCCAGATTTGGGGAGGGGGCTGGAGAGGGGGGTCTTGTTGTACTAGCGGGAATCATTGTGCTGCCTTCCACTAGCACTGCGGAATACCTGAATACAGCTCATACTGTTCCTGAAGAAGAAAGTTTCATTTTTGCCATCGCAACTTTCATCAATTATAGTTCAGACTTTGGCAACACTCCCATTTTGCTGAGTTGTGACATTATTGCTGGGAAATTACTGTCAAGAATCCTGCTTCGGTTATTCTTTGAAGAAAAAAAATGGGCAATTGCAGAAATAGCGAAACCAACCAAACACATTTAAATAAAAAATGGACAAGGAAAGTACCTGCAAAATATGTACGGAGACCTGAAACAACAAATATAATTAGTGCAACTCATTTTTGTGTTCTTTATTGCAATCATAATTTAATACTTAATATAAGTTTGTTCTCTACAGCTATTTTTATTTTTTTTAAAGTGCCTGTGGAAGTTCATCTCTAAACGCATGGGACTAAGAACAAACTCTTTAATGGGTTCTTTGTTCAGTTAATTTGCAAAGTGGATATGGTCATTCTGTAATGCATGTTGTAAAGAAAATGGCTAATTATATAGTCTCCCATCAATGAACACATGCAGCTTCTTCTTAAGACATATAGCCTGCACAATAAGTACAGGTGGTAGGGATGATTGGCTGTCTGGCGTTTGATTTCCGTACCAGACAGACCCATTAGAGAACTTGCACAAAGCACTGGCACGCAATTAACACGGAGGGGAACGGATGGCAGGGAAATTAACCGTTGGGATGGCAGCATAGCATTTAACGAGCATTGTCTGTGTCCTTAAACAGCATACAAATATAACAAAATATTACATCAAGATACCAGGTTGTATACAATGGTGCTTTCCCATTAGTTGAAAGAGTTATTAAATTGACAGAATAATATTCGATTTAATACAGGAATCACTAAAATGGTGCCTTCTAGAAATTCCATTCGGGGTTTGGTGTGAGCTATAGTCCAACATCTGGAGCCCTTTGGCTACCCCTGATCTAACAAATGCCTCTGCTAACACTAGAGGAGGGGAAGCATATTTTGTTTGCTATTTCTGAAGGCTTGATTCTACCTTTCATTGTTTTCTGGGGCTGATCTTCTTGAACAGATTATAGGGGTTCGGGTAACTGCAAGGAAGAGGCAGAATTGGTGAATATTGCCTCCCCTCTTCCATTATCAGGGGCTCCGGTGGATCAAAAACTATTCCACAAATAGAAGGACTTCAATTCCTGAAAGGACACAACTGAAAACAGCTGTTACCGTGTTTCCCCCTTTTTAATACGTAGTCAAAAAGTAAGCCATGGCAGGGTTTTTAATCATTTGAGAAATGTAAGACATACCCCGAAAATAAGCCATACTTCCGCGATGTGCGGAGCAAGACCACTGAGCGCCCCAACCAGCTAGCGGGACCCAGCATGCTGGCTGCAACAGGAGGAGGAAGCCTGCTGGGTCGGGTCGGTGCCCGGAAGCGGTGGCTGCTGCTGCAGCGCCGATAAAGCGTGCAGCAGTGCCGCACGGAGCACCGAGGGCACAAGCCAGCAGGACCCAGCTCCTGCAATGCCGGCCATGGCAGGAGGAGGAAGCCTGCCAGGTCGGGTTGGCGCTCGGAAGTGGCGGCGGCTGCAGCGCTGACAAAGTGCGAAGCAGCGCTGCACACTCTGTGTGTGTGTGTGTGTGTGTGCGTCCGTCTCTTTCTCTGTGTGTGCGTGCGCGTCTCTCTCTCTCCCTGTGTGTCTTTCTCTCTCTCTCCCCCTGTGTGCGCGTCTGTCTCTCTCTGTATGTTTGTGATCGCGTCTCTCCCCCCCCTCCCCGACAGAGAAAAGGTGCCGTGCAGGTTCCTCTTTGGCTCATCATTCAGCTGCCCTGGCCTCCTTGCCGAGAGCTGACGCCGCTCCTCTCCCCCTCCTTCCCGCACGGAGCACCAAGGGCACGAGCGTCAGGAGGAAAGAGAGAGGGGCTCGTTGCTTGCGGAGGGAAAAGCGTGGGCTCGTTGCAGGTTTACCTCACAGCTGAGGGGGCAGCAGGGGCCAAGCACCTTCCCACCCCTCCCCAGAGCCCAGCCCGCAGGCTGTTCCCCTCAGGAAATGCGGCTCTTCCCGTCCCCGAGGAGAGCCGCCAGCCCTGGAGCGCCTCTCTGCCGCCCGAGGCTCTCGAAAGGCCGCCTCAGAAGCAGGCAGCTCCCTTACGCCATCTCCGTATCCCGCCGGCGGGGTTACTCAACCCGTTCGGCAGGACTGCCCCCGCCCCCGCCTCTTTGCAGAGTTTGTGCAGCTTGTGCGGCTCTGCCTAACTTCTTGCGCGGCAGGCAGGCGGGCGTCCTCCCATCGGCGCGGCGAGCTTTGCAGAATCGGGTGCTGCAACTCGGAAGCCGGCCAGGCGAAGCTTAGCTGCCAATCAAAAGGACAGGGGTGTACGCAAGACGTTCTCCTTAGTTGCTTGGACCAGTTTGGTGATGGTGATAATGATGCCCTTTGTTGAATCGGTAGAATTGTAGAGTTAGAAGGGACCCTCGGGGGTCATCTAGTCCAACCCCCTACAATGCAAAAATCTCAGCTAGGTCATACATGGCAGGTGGCCATCCAGCCTCTGCTTAAAAGCCTCCAAGGAAGGAGAGCCCTTGACTCAGGATGGGTAGGAGGGGAAAGGGAGAGAATAGAAGAGGCAGAAAACGGAAAGGACCATAACAAAGTGGCAGAGCACCCTGTGCTCTGTATGCATAAGGATCCCAGGTTTAACCCCCAGGTACCCCCAAGTTTGAAATCCTGGAGAGCTGCTGCCAGCCTGGTTGACAGCAATAATGGTAGAGGACACACGTAGCATTAAAAAATCCCAGTTTCAATTGCTGCAATTGCTTGCTATGTATTATGTATTGTATTTAAATAATCTCCTTATTTTCTTGTTTCATTTAATGGATGTTATGTACATCATGTTGTGCATTATGTTACAGTATTATGTTGTAAAACCTGGATAGCTCAGTTGGCTAGAGTGTGGTGCTGATAATGCGCGTGGAAGAGAGCGCTGAGCATCCTGAGCCAGTGGGACCCAGTTGTACCGGCACTTTAAAAAAAAGAAAGAAAAAAAGACACCCCCTGAAAATAAGCCACCGTGTGTTTTTTTGAGGGAAAAAAGTTATAAGACGGTGTCTTAAAAAAGGGGAAACACGGTATGAGCTTTCCCTTTGATGTTGGGAATGTTCTAGATTGCCCTCTTAGTTCATTCAGGACAGCAGCAGTGAGATTCAGCCAGTGTGGCTAATGCCTCATATGGATGACATATGTGCCCTAGCACATTATCTACAATCCTCCTCCATATATTGTGGTTCTGTGGAAAATGTGAAGGATTTTCAGCAGAGGACATGGGATCCTTATAGCCAGAAGTCTGAATATTACTGATAATAGCCCATGATCAGCCCTACACTACAGCATGATTCTTGACAACTCATATTACTCTCCTTTCCATGACTTGACACTACAGTGGTACATCAGGTTACAAACGCTTCAGGTTACAAACTCTGCTAACCCAGAAATAGTACCTCAAGTTAAGAACTTTGCTTCAGGATGAGAACAGAAATCGTGCTCCGGCAGCGGGGCGATAGCAGGAGGCCCCATTAGCTAAAGTGGTGCTTCAGGTTAAGAACAGTTTCAGGTTAAAAACGGACCTCCGGAATGAATTAGGTTCTTAACCAGAGGTACTACTGTATATCAAAATACAGCATTTGATAACATGGCATAATATAACATGATTGGGATTGCACCTTGATGAAACTACAAATCTTAAAGCCTTGTCTTCATTATTATCATTTTATTTATCCCCTTCAAAATAAATTTAATAACATAAACAGGCCTAATTTTTGCATCCTTCCTTTTCACTAAAAAGAACCATATTTTCCATTAACTTGCTTAGGAAGAGGGGAGGAGTTCGAAATTTCCAATATTGCAATTACAATACATTGAGATCATGACGCAATAAAACTTTTACTGTATGCCCCATTGGGCAATTTTCTATTTCCTCTACAGGAATCAATGGGACTGAGCAGTATTTAATCATGGGTGGATGGATCATGCCCTAATAAATTGCATCTTTCAGTATAATCCTCATCCGCTGCTGGCATATTTGGAAACCGGGAGCCACTTAATGTGTAACACTGATTTTATAAGCAGTTTTTATAAGCAGTTATAACAATCCATTAGGCGTACCTGTGGGAAATTCATATTTTATAAGAATCTGAAATTATCTAAATTATGCATAATTAAAAACACTGATAATCTGTTAGAAGGAATAATTGTGCCTCTGTTTCATCATCATATTATGAGGACTAATTGGAGGAAATGTGTATGAGCTGCTTGAAAGAGCTATTTCTCCCCAAATTACACAGATATCTAAAGCAAAGATCTTATCACTGTGGCTGAAATCCCATGCAATAAGAGGGAGGGGGGGAGGGGGGGAGGGAGGGAGGGAGGGAGGGAGGGAGGGAGGAGAATGACCAATCCAAGAAAAACCCTCCACAAGACTCCCAGCTGCCACTGAGGGACAAAGTGATGGGCAAATGGACACAAAGTACATACGAAAAAGACACACACACAGAGAGAGAGAAATGAATACTATATGTGCAATGAGGCAAATAATTCTCAACTAGAGTAAGTTCCAGGCATTCCAGAATCATTGGGCAATATCCAATCATGCCAGTCCACTTGTACAACATGAATTTTATAAATGGGAACTGTTACACCTAGTGGGCATTTTACACTTATGAAGAATGTTGGGCTTTGATGATAATGATGCTATGCGGTTACAGTTTAGCTCATAGCTGTCAAGTTCTCCGTTTTTTTAAAGGGAAATTCCCTTATGCTGAATAGGCTTCCTCGTGAGAAAAGGGAAAACTTGACAGCTATGGTTTAGCTTGGGACCCTGGTGGCACTGTGGTTAAACCACTGAGCCTAGGGCTTGCTGATCAGAAGGTCGGCGATTCGAATCCCTGTAACGGGTTGAGCTCCCGTTGCTTGGTCCCAGCTCCTGCCAACCTAGCAGTTCGAAAGCATGTCAAAATGCAAGTAGATAAATAGGAACCGCTACAGCGGGAAGGTAAACGGTGTTTCCATGTGCTGCTCTGGAGAAGCGGCTTTGTCATGCTGGCCACATGACCTGGAAGCTATACGCCGGCTCCCTCGGCCAATAATGCGAGATGAGCGCGCAACCCCAGAGTCGGTCACGACTGGACCTAATAGTCAGGGGTCCCTTTACCTTTATGGTTTAGCTTGCGTGCTACTGTTCGTTCAACAATGCCAACTCTCCAACATCTTGTTCTAATGCTACATTGGATCTCACTAATTCAAGATCATTTAAAAGAAAATACCGTACCAGTAATCTTTGTTTCAGCACATTGACGAGCAAATTGCTAAAAGAACAACCTCAACAAAATTAAAATGAAAAGCACAAATAAAAAAACCAGGGCCCAAATCTTGCTAAATAAAGCCATACTGCTTTATGACTTTACAATTAATACCACAAAATGTTTGTTTAATCAGACAATGTGGTTAATCACAAAGGTGAAATTGAAAGTTAGCACTGTTGAATGCTAGCGTAAAAGTTAATAAATTCAGCTCATAATCATTATGCACATGCTAGTTATAATAATTTACTGTCCATATCAAATCTTTATAAGCATTGTAATTAAATATAAAAATGCACATTAGAATTATAATGAGTAATTAGGGCAACATAACTAATATGCATAAAAGTCCCAAAGCTCATTAAAATGTTAAAAGATGAAACCTGGTGCAGATAGAAGAAGGATTTTTTGCATATTTTTTGCATCCATCTGAATGTCAATATACCTCCTGCGCAGCTTTATCTACACTTTCATTACCTGCATATTTAAAACAGCACAGAACTCAAACATTTGGGTTGTGAACAAAATTTAGCACTACTCTATCTAATATACCGTTAGAATGAGAGAGACAGTTTCACTTCTAGTGAGGCTCTTTTGCCCTTTAATATAGCTGTGAGTTGTGAAGAATGGAAGAAGAGGAGGCCATGCAAAGTAGATGCCAAAAGAGATTCCTGGACAAAGAAATTATACATATTTGCTGAAAGAAATGCTCTCATTTGTTGTGCTAATGTGCAGCTAAATAAACCCTCAAAAGCATGAACATAAAAAGGTTCCGAAGCTCATTAAAATGTTAAAAGATGAAACTTGCTATAGAATAGAAAGAAGTTACTGTTTTTTTGCGTCTTCACATTTCTTTGTGAAGTTTTCTGGGTTGGCCCCCTTTATGCTATTGACGTTCTTATAGACTGCTCATTAAGCAACAAGACTTCCAAGTACATGTTCCTCATTGGCTACAGGCCCAGATGCAAAGATCCACAAGTGCTCCACTGTATGCCTGGAGTTCTCAGCAAGCTTAATGGAGCTGTGCTTATAGACATTTTGCCAGGTATAAGGATATTGCAACATAGCGACAGGAACTTGGACTGGATAGAGCTAGAATCGCTGTCTGCTATAAATCTATCATGGACAACTCCCTGTTTCTCAGTTTAACATGCATCAAGAGGGCAATTGGGAAGATACAATGGGATCCATCTGTGTGTGTGCCCTGAGCTGTTTGGAGAAAGGATGAAATACAAACAAGGTCTCCTGAGCACTTGGATCCTGAGATTCGTGGAGCATGGGTGTAGGAGCCTTTGTTGTTGTTGTTTAGTCGTTTAGTCGTGTCCGACTCTTCGTGACCCCATGGACCATAGCACGCCAGGCACTCCTGTCTTGCACTGCCTCCCGCAGTTTGGTCAAACTCATGTTCGTAGCTTCGAGAACACTGTCCAGCCATCTTGTCCTCTGTCGTCCCCTTCTCCTAGTGCCCTCAATCTTTCCCAACATCAGGGTCTTTTCCAAGGATTCTTCTCTTCTCATGAGGTGGCCAAAGTATTGGAGCCTCAGCTTCACGATCTGTCCTTCCAGGGAGCACTCAGGGCTGATTTCCTTAAGAATGGATAGGTTTGATCTTCTTGCAGTCCATGGGACTCTCAAGAGTCTCCTCCAGCACCATAATTCAGAAGCATCAATTCTTCGGCAATCAGCCTTCTTTATGGTCCAGCTTCTTCTAAGGTAGGAGCCTTAGAAGAAGGCTAAACTCTGAAATTCAGGTCAGACCCTAAGGCATTTGTTGTTGTTTAGTTGTGTCCAACTCTTCATGACCCCATGGACCAGAGCACACCAGGCACTCCTGTCTTGCACTGCCTCCCGCAGTTTGGTCAAACTCATGTTCGTAGTTTCGAGAAAACTGTCCAACCATCTCATCCTCTGTCGTCCCCTTCACCTTGTGCCCTCCATCTTTCCCAACATCAGGGTCTTTTCCAGGGAGTCTTCTCTTCTCATGAGGTGGCCAAAGTATTGGAGCCTCAGCTTCACGATCTGTCCTTCCAGTGAGCACTCAGGGCTGATTTCCTTCAGAATGGATAGGTTTGATCTTCTTGCAGTCCTTGGGACTCTCAAGAGTCTCCTCCAGCACCAGAATTCAAAAGCATCGATTCTTTGGCGATCAGCCTTCTTTATGGTCCAGATCTCACTTCCATACATCACTACTGGGAAAACCATAGCTTTAACTATACGGACCTTTGTCGGCAAGGTGATGTCTCTGCTTTTTAAGATGCTGTCTAGGTTTGTCATTGCTTTTCTCCCAAGAAGCAGGCGTCTTTTAATTTCGTGACTGCTGTCACCATCTGCAGTGATCAAGGAGCCCAAGAAGGTGAAATCTCTCACTGCCTCCATTTCTTCCCCTTCTATTTGCCAGGAGGTGATGGGACCAGTGGCCATGATCTTGGTTTTTTTGATGTTGAGCTTCACACCATATTTTGCGCTCTCCTCTTTCACCCTCATTAAAAGGTTCTTTAATTCCTCCTCGCTTTCTGCCACCAAGGTTGTGTCATCTGCATATCTGAGGTTGTTGATATTTCTTCCAGCAATCTTAATTCTGGCTTGGGATTCATCTAGTCCGGCCTTTCGCATGATGAATTCTGCATATAAGTTAAATAAGAAGGGAGACAATATACAACCTTGTCGTACTCCTTTCCCAATTTTGAACCAATCAGTTGTTCCATATCCAGTTCTAACTGTAGCTTCTTGTTTAATAAATACTTAAACTATGGCATTCACTACCTTAGGATGAGGTGGTTGCCACCAATTTTAAAAGGTTTTAAAAGGGAGTTGGACAAATTCGTGGAAGATCAGGCTATCAGTGGCCACTAGCTATGATGACTACGTAATGCCTCTAGTGTCCTACTATATGCGCATGGGGAGAGTGCTGTTGTACTCAGGTCCTGCTTGCCAGCTTCATATAAGCATCTTATTGGCAATTGGACAGCGAGGTGCTGCTGGATTAGATGGGTATTAGATGAGCTATTTTCCTGTTCTTAAATGTGATGAATTCAGAATGCCATTGCATGCATGCATGCATGCATGCATGATGCGGTCATGTAGGCAATACTTTATGTACCCCATTTTGCAAAGCAGTTTGTGGCTCCAAAGAATGTATGGAAAATGTATGGAAAAGCACAACTAAAATGGTTATTAAGGTTAGCCATTAGCACCCACACTGGGAGGGATGTTATCTTGTCCTTTGCCTCTGGCAGCATAATGTCCTACTAGGCTGACCCAGTTAGGGGGAACAATTAGCTGCTGAGATATGCATATGTAAAACTAGGAGCAAAAGAAAGTGTCCAGCAGTTCTGCGCTTGATTTGTTGTATGTCTCTTGGGACTTCAAGAATAATCACAGCCTGGGTTACACATGGCTAATTTTCCCACAATAAATGTAAATTATAACTAGAAGCTGCTAACACTCCCAGTAACTTTCATTGTATCTCACTATCAGGAACTGATTGAAGAGGACCACAATGAAGTCTGAAGAAACTCCTTAGCATTTGCTCAGCACCTAACGTCTTTAGTGCCACCCCCTGGGAACCCCTCAGTCCCTTCTTACACTTAAAAGTAGGCTTCAGGCCAACCTGCAACAGGCTTTGAAGCGAAAATGGAAAGGAAGGGAATATGTGTGTCCCTTTTGGATATTCATGTGCATTCCATTTTATAAAAGGCATTTCAGGCTGATTGCAGCAAATGATACTGAGAACCGATTATTGAATCCCTCTAGCTATGGAAAGGGGGTGGTGAATTGGGGAAAGACCACAGCACTCACGTTACAAGAATGGAAATTCCGACTAAACATACGGAAAAACTTTCTGACAGTACGAGCTGTTTGACAGTGGAACAGTCTCCCTTGGGAGGTGATGGACTCTCCTTCCTTGGAGGTTTTTAAGCAGAGGTTGGACGGCCACCTGTAATGAATGCTTTAGATCAGTGGTTCCCAATTAGCTACTTGCTGAAGACCCCCTATTTTTCAGAAACGGAGCCATGGACCCCTTACTTTTGAACCTTTTGATAACTCTATGATAGTTACCTCTGCAAAGCAATTTTGTAAACAAAATGTGGGGTAGCCTCTAATAAGCAAAGGATTTTAGGTATACTAAAAAAAACAGACTAGGGCTGGCTTTCAACACTGTGATAAATCAGCAGCTAAACATCATGATATTGCGATATATCACAATGTCTGAAATTGGAGATCAGGCATGCGGATGAGGGAAGGAGCAGCTGCAGAGATCAGGTGGGTGGGGGGAGGAGAGGAGGCTGAGTCACCTCCACTGCATATTTTAAGTGGGAGAGGATGGGGATGGGGTGCATATCAAGCCCCCATCAGTGGGGCAGCCAGCGAAGATGCACGTCTACTGTGGCTGCTGCTGCTTTTACTGCTGACTGAGAAAATTTGCTCTGACTCAGTGCCAGGGGAGGGTAGTGTCACAGTGCCTTGAAGTGAGGCCGATCACCTGCCCTGGTCTCCCTCAGTGTGAGGAAAGGAGGATCACATCAGCAGCGTTATCAGCTGAGATCATAAAGTGATATCAGTGGTGCCTTGAAATTAGCTGCCCTGCTCTCCCGCACGCAAGGAGCGATATATTCTTGTGTTTTGCCAGGTCAAAATTGTTATTGCGGGGTGATTTCAAATCCAATTTTGGCCAATATATTGAAAAATTGCACAGCGCTAAAACAGACCATAAAATTTGTGACATTACCATGCAAAAATGACCAAAAAAATAGTGGGATGGGGGAGGCAAGGGACCCCCTGGGTGCATTCTGCAGACCCCCAGGGGTCTCCAGACCACTAATTGGGAACCACTGCTTTAGATCCTTTAGCTGAGATTCCTGCATTGCAGGGGGTTGGACTAGATGACCCTTGGGTCCCTTCCAACTCTAAAATTCTATGATTCTATGACTAAGGAAGGCTGTTTTTAAAGTTGTTCCTCCTGCACAATTTTCTCAACTAAAATGTCATCCAAAGCTGCAAACGTGCAGGTACCATATGGGCATGCTACCCTACACTGGGCGAACAGCTGCTTTGATAGATGGGCTGGTTTCAACCTGAAAAACTGTGAAGGTAAATGGGTTGATCCCTCTCCCAAGCCCTACTCTGATCATATTTTCATGCCCTGTATCAGACAGCTTAGAAAGAGCGGGGAGTGGGGTGGAATCCTGCAAGTATCTTGTTCAAGCAACTCCAGTCACCTGTCACATTTGGTCCAAGCACAATACCTGAGTATTTTGGCACCACATATGACTGGGAAGGGTAACAGAATCATAAAAGAAAACTCTAGTGCTCCAACTGTATATCTTTTGGTTTACCACATTTTCCTTCTCCTTGCCTATTGTATAGAACAAACTTTTAAAGCCATCTATTTTTAAAAAATATTCCTGACTCCTTGGTTTTCTTGATCTCTTTGTAGTCATTGTTTTCTGCACTGCCAAGACATCAAATTTTAAAATGTAAATTTGATTAATGACCGATTTCATCATGATTTGTTTATCTTCAAAAAGAAAATTATGACAGTGCAATATAGCTTTCTTGTGGAACTGAAGCTATATTAATAATACCCAAATAAAAACATCTTATTTGACATAAAACGTTATTGAGTGCTGCTACAGTTTCAATAATTAACAATAATAAATAGCTAGCTTTAACAAAGTCTGATTGGCTGGCAAAAAAAATTGTTTGGAATGATGTAGTATTACTTACTGTATTTGTTTCCAGAGAAGAATATTAATATCAATTAGAATATTTCTAATGGCCTCACAGGAAATTTGCCAAGAACATTAGAAGGATTATAATTGCTACTTGGATTTAGTAGAGTTTAAATCATTTTTTGCCAGCATATTTAAAAGTCTGGTTCCTCCTGGCTTAGTGCAGATATATTCTAACAATAATAATATAATGACTTTGGTCTAGGAGTGAATCCAAGCAGTTTTCACAGGTTTTCTAGGTATGCTATCAGTGCCTCTGAAGTCTACATGTTGCAAATAAAAGTGTACAATTCAAAGTGCTGGCAAAGCCCTACATGACTTAGGTCCAAGCTATCAGAAAGACTGTATTCCCTCATATGAACCTGCCTGGGTTTTGAGATCTTTGGGGGAGTCCTTTCTCTCAGTCCTGCCACCCCCACAGGCATGCTGGGTAGGGATAGGGGAGAGGGACTTCTTGGTGGCTGCTCCCAGATTCCGGAACTCCCTCCCTAGAGAAGCTAGATGGGTTCCTTCCTTGCTGTCCATCTGCCAGCAAGTGAAAACTTTCTTTTTCCAACAGATTTTGGGAACTGACTGCTTTTAATGAAAGGGCTGGTGACATGCTGTTTTTATTGTGATTAGTTATAAGTTTTTAACAGATTTTATATATGTATGTAGTTTAAAGTCTTTCAGTGTTTAATTGCATTTAAATTATTGGTTTTTCTATGTTTTTAGCAGTTCTGGTTTTTATCTGTAACCTGCATTGAGTCAATCCAAGTTAAAAGGGTGGGGCGTAAAAAGGTGAGGTAACCCACTGGCCCATTTAAATGAAAAGCCACTTCTTGTGGAGCAATTGGGAGTAGAGAGGTGAGGTTCTCTTTGTCCGCTTGAGTCTTGCACATTCTGGCTTGTTTGTGCAAGTTGGGTGGGCATCTCACTAGGTGGGTCCAGAGAGTAGTTAATGCATATGTGTGAGTGGGTAGGCCCCACCACCTTGAAGGAGGTGGTTGAAAGCCCATTCCTATTTTAAAAAGCCCTCCCTGGACCCTGAGGTACTTGGCAACTACAGTCGTACCTTGGCTCCCAAACGCGTTGGGAGTCTAATGTTCCGGCTCCCAAATGATCGAAAACTGGAAGTGAGTGTTCCAGTTTTCGAACGTTTTTTTTGGAAACCGAACATCCAGTGCGGCTTTCGCTATTGTTGCCTGTGCAATCGGGAATCAATCGGAAGCCACGCCTTGGTTTCTGAACTTTTCAGAAGGCGAACGGACTTCCAGAATGGATTCCATTCGACTTCCGAGGTACGTCTGTACTGCCCTGCCACTAATACCCACTTTTGGTGCAAGGTGCTTGAGAGGGTTGTGGCAATTTATTCACAGGCACTTCAGGAGTCAAGAGGAAATGGATTGCTTGGAACTATTCCAGTCCGATTCAGGCTTGCTTTAGGCACAGAATAGCCCTTGGTTTCCCTCCTTCGTGTGAGAGACAAGGGTAGTGTGACCCTGTTGCTGCTCTTGGATCTCCCAGCAGCTTTTGATACCGTTGACTATGTTATCTTCCTTTCTTATTGGGTTGGGAGTTGGAGGCAATGTTTTATGGTGGTTCTGCTCCTACTTGCGCTCACTGGAAGGACAGATCGTGAAGCCGAGGCTCCAATACTTTGGCCACTGCATGAGAAGAGAAGACTCCCTGGAAAAGACCCTGATGCTGGGAAAGATTGAGGGTACTAGGAGAAGGGGACGACAGAGGACGAGATGGTTGGACAGTGTTCTCGAAGCTACAAACATGAGTTTGACCAAACTGTGGGAGGCAGTGCAAGACAGGAGTGCCGGGCGTGCTATGGTCCATGGGGTCACGAAGAGTCGGACACGACTAAACGACTAAACAACAAAGCTCCTACTTGCATGTTTGGTCTAAGAAAATAGCACTGTGGAATTATGTGCCTACATCCTGGCAACTTAGCTGCTGGGTCAGATGCAGATTTAGAAGAGCATGACCAGTTTGGTCACATTGGGTGCAGAGCCTTGGGCATGCCACACCTATTATTTAGAATTGAACATGAGAGGCAGGGGACATCAAATTTTGGTATTGCACAGGACACCACTGACCCAAAGGACCACCCATTGCGAGGTGCCACAAGGCACTATTTCTTCCATAATGCTAGTTAACAGCCATCAGAAGTTCTTGGGCACAGTGCACCCAACTTTATTTTTCTATGCTTCTGATTTACACAGAACAATGGAAGTGGTCTAACCTAGTCAATCTACATCATTTATATGTTCTTGTTCCCCACCCACCCCTCCCATAATGACTCGTTCCTTCAGCATGGGTTGCCCAGTTTTCCAGCAAGTCCGCTCACCCCTTCTGGTGTACCGGCGGGAAATCCAGTGGTGGGAAATCCATGATATTTCTGCTTCTCTTGTACCTTTTTTTCAGAGAAACGGGAGCTCTGTTTCATGGTGGGGGACTTGGCAATACAACTTTCAGCAAAAGAAGGGGAGTGGCATATATCTGTGGTTCATACAAGACACACAAAAGAACTATTTCTTAAGGAGAGAGTTGTGTTGTAACTGGAACTTTTTCTAGCACTGTTTTTTAAGGGTCTTAATGAAACGAACAAACAAAAAATAACCACAAAGCAGCAGATATTCTCAGGTGTAATTTCCTCCAGAATTATTCTAAGTCTTACACATCAGTGGAAGCAACGGGGGTTTCAGATTGCTAGCCTAGTAACATTACCAATAATCTAGCCAGGAATTTAGCTACACTCCTAAAGTCATTTATATACTGGTATGCGAGTCTTTGATGACTCTCCATTAAAGTAAATAGTCAATATTAGCTCTTGCAAGCCTGCAAACAGTTCTGCATCATAAAATTCTAGTCATTTCAACCACATTTTGAAAATAGATCTATTTATGAACCACATGAACTTTTCTCTTCAAAATGCTACAGGAAGCCTGAAAACATTTTTTCCCCTTCCAAAACTGGGCTTCACATTAAAAAAAACAACTGCAAAAAGTTAGAAAATACTGGCCCATGAAGTAGCTCCACTAAAAACTCCCAGTGGAAATGTCTGGCCTGAAATTGATACCCCATCCTTTCACCATTGTAAACCTTCCCAAAAAATAATCTGATTATGGTGAGGACATTTGTACATCAGGTGATTCTTAAGAGGTTAACAATGGTCCACTGGTCCAGCATCATTTCTCCAGCACTGCTCTGTGTGCTTTACTGGAAGTGCATTCTACCATTTTGCAAGATAATGTTGGATATTTTATGAGTAAGACCTAGGATGGTGAGGTGAAAAGGCGTGCCTGTACTTCCAGAAGTCATGTTAAACAGGAAACTGCAGTGTGTTGCAGCACATCTTCTGAACCTGCCTGCCAACCTACTTCTGCAAATAAATAAATAAATACCCTCCAATTATTAGAAACTTGTGTGCTCTTTTGCACCATCATCACCATAGCCTTAATTATTGCTCGCTTTTATAAGAATGGCAAACACATACCCTTGGATTTAAGGTGCTGTGAATGGTGAGTAGGCATGCTATAAATGCTCTATATTTATTCAAATGTGAAAAATGTGTTATTGAATTTATATTAAAATAAATGCACTGATCAACATCATTCCTATTCTGTGGGCTGAGAAATGGAAAAGCGTTGTTTTCTTTATTAAATAATTTCAAGGGGACATGGAGATGTGTGGCTGGATAATGGAGGAAAATAGGCTTTGAATCGTCTGCAGCAGCTTATTGATTCTTGAATGATTTCAGGACAAGCATATTCCTTTTTGGAGAGAACTGTTTTAGGGCCTAAAACTTCGAAAGCAAACAGAAAATGGTAGTTGGATGAAAAAGTATCCTCCAGTTAGTTTTCACATGTGAGCTGCTTTGTTTGTTTTTTAATAGAAATGGCACCTATGGTAAAATGGCAGGTGTGGGCGAAAGTTATCCTTTACTACCTCAAAAATAAACATATGAATCAGTCATTATATGAAATTCGTCAATATCTTTCTAATTAAAATTATTTAGTTAGGGTGTATGGTTTATTCATATTGTGTAATCGGTGTGTCTTGGAAATCTTTTTTTTTTAAATCTAGTTATTACACTGATATCCCACCTTTCCTCTAAGAAGCTTAGCTTACATAGGTGCCTTCTTTTCCATTTCATCTTCACAGCAACCCTATAAAGTAGGTTTGGTTGAGGGATGATGAGTGGCACATGGTCAGCCAATGAACTTCGTGACTGAGCAGGGATTGGAACTTGGGTCTCCCGCGTCCTAGTCCAGCACTCTAACCACTATGCACCATTGTCTATGCTGTTCAAACTCACTAGCATTCATTCTTTAATATTCCATTAATATCTTGCCATTCTTCCACCATGGAACCCAAGATGGTGTACATGTATTTTCTAGGCAGTCACCCATCCAAGCCCTGGCCAGACCCAGACCTGCTTAGCTTCAGTAAGGCACAGTAGTTTGTATCTTTCCATTGATGATCAGTAGTAATGTTGGACTATTGCGGAAAGCACTTAATGCCAGCTTCCAATGTTTCTAAGAATTGTTTGGGCACATTAAAAATCCTCCTACTTATATACTTTAAAGAATCTGAACATGATTTACTTGTTGTTGTTCCACTAGACATATAAAAACCATAGAGACACTGACCAGGCTTCTTGGTGAATCCCCTCTTTAATCCCCTCTTCTTCTTTGGGAATAGTTGATATCATAAAAGATTATAGCCTCTTTACATGACAAGCAGAAGGATGGGTGTGATTATGGAAGAAAGAGAATGATGAGGAGTCATAAGTTCACACATCTACAATAACATTATATCAACGGGAATGTAGCATGGAAAAATGAACTAGATGGTATTTTGCAGAACACATACATTATATTTTAAACAGAAATGATAAAATAAATCATGGGAGAGAGAACGGTCATTGCTTGTGCTTCCTGGTATTCATTGGGAAATGTATTTCCCTAAACATGGATTTAGAAAATATTAGAACATTTTTTTCTAACTGTTGCAAGTACATGAACATAGTGAATTGTGGTGCTTACTTCCAGTGATGGCCAAACTTGGCCCTCCAGCTGTTTTGGGACTACAATTCCCATCATCCCTGACCACTGGTCCTGTTAGCTAGGGATGATGGGAACTGTAGTCCCAAAACAGCTGGAGGGCCAAGTTTGGCCATCACTGCTGTATTCACTCGACTGCACCTTTTGGGGGGCAAATTACGTCATTAGATTTGATGGCGCCAGCAAATACTTTTTGGGTTTCAAGGTTTCAAAAATTGATGAATGCATTAGATTCACATAAATACGGCAATTTGTCATAAGTCACTTATGTGGAAGGACCATAGCTTAGTGGTAGAATCGACAGTGATGAGCTGGATTGACCAATGCTATGGCTTTATCTAAGCAGCGTTTGACAGCAGGGTGGGCTTGCGCTTCTTCACCTGACGTCATTCTGGGTTGGTGAGGTGGAAGGGTGAAGTGGCAGTGAATACAACATGACTATGTGAAGTGCTTTAGATTATTAGCGCTATGGATGATATTGCCTGCTTGAGCAACAAGGGAACGAAATGTAACACGGATCGACATGTTTTACATGGCTTTGTGACAAGTGCAACTTTCAATAACAAATATTTATGTTTCCTTGTAGTTGCCCCAACAATTCAGGAAATAAAATCGAGTGGAGTGACGCTTGGAGGGAGTGGATTCATAAGATGCGAAAGTGCAGGTGTTCCTTCCCCCGCTTTTGAATGGTTCAGAGGCGAAAGGAAGTAAGTTTGACTGTCAAACCTGCTTTCATTTTTACATGCGCTCTAGGGTCTGTATATAACATGGGCAATGAATCAGAATTTGGCTCCTCACAGGAAGCAGTCAGTCACTTGCCTGCATTGCTGATATCATCCAGTTATGCCACCACAAATATAGATGTCTGGTATACAGTGGAGTGTTGCCCCAAACCAATTCCGTGCTGTAATGCAGATAAAGGAGCCCACAGAGGTTGGTTATCTTAGACTCTGTTAGGATTACCAAGAGAAAGATTGTAAAGCAACTTGCATACTTGGACTTTCTACATAAATAGAATATTGATGATCAGCACAGCATTTGGTTAAGCACAACTATATTCTCCTTGCAAATTAGGCATCATGAATGAGACAACACAAAAGCTTGAATCTAAAATATTATTTCCATTAAAACCCATGAAACAAGCAAAATGTACATTTCAAATAGCCTAATAAAGACTACAACTGTTCTAATGGTCTAATATATGATAATATCATTAATGTATTCAAATATGAGCCTAAATATAGATATTTCTCAGGGCTGAAGCTGATTCGTGCTGTTCTCCAGCTTGGTGTTTCCCACTGTCTCTGAAGGACGAGTTAAATCTGGTAGTGCCATAATCCCTCTGTGTAAATAGCACACGCACATGCACAGAACATAAATGCTGCCTGCTTATGTTTTTCCTCTCTGCAAAGTGGCTGGTGTGTGTGTGTGTGCGCGCGTGCGCACGCTGGAGGTTGGGAGGAGATAATCTGTAATTCCAAAAATAAAATATGAAAAATTAGAAAGGGGAGTTTGACTTTCTATGCATTTTCTTCCTCATGTGTTCCATATAGAAAACATACACTTTTAAATTAGAGGTTGATCTGAATTTAAAGCAAGTATAATTAGGTGATTTTATATTGGGATATGTTCCTCTGGGTACATTTGGGATACAGGAGAAAGCAGGTTTCAAAATTCACTGTGAGAACCTTGTGACCTTGAGGTGACCAAAAAGTATGCATTAAACTCAAATTTGGATTATACCACCAGACTGCAGATGGCTGAAGAAGGTTCATATCTGAATTCCATGTCTTCAGAAAGCTCATTGAATGTAAAAAAAAAAGGAGCATGTCAGGGAGAACATAGTCTCATTAATACGGTGTAGATCAATTCTATGATATAGAGTAAATCAGCCTTAAATTCCCTGTGATAATTCCAATGATGTTGGATATTTCTAGTGTTTCTATGTTAATTAGCCCTTAGAAGCAATTAGTCCTTAATCAGTAGCATTTTCAAACAAGGCAGTCTTGTATCAGGAAGCTTTTAATGTTTGCAATTTAATAATGTTTTTGTATTGGAGCTGCCCCATCCCCCGAGTGGCTGGAGAAGCCCAGCCAAATGGGCAGTGATGATAATAATAATAATAATAATAATAATAATAATAATAATAATAAAGTCTACTGTTTTAAAAGCTGTTTCTATTGCTATTTTAATGAATACTTATACTATTTTATGTAAACAGCTTAGAGATTTTTTGAATAAGCCGTATATAAAACTTTTGCGAAATCAAAAGTAATATAATCGATCCTAATCAAGCAGCATCAGTATTCAATATTCACAATTATGGTTTTCTCATCATTACTCATTGCATACTATTAAGTACTTCTGAATGTTTCATTTACACTTCAGCGTTCGTGAATGAATCATCCTGATATTAATTGATTTTCAAGTTTGGTAAACTTGTTAATATATTTATTTTTTCTTGGTTTGCTGCTGTACCACAGTAGTGAAAAGCAACTGAGAGTTTCCATCCCTTTTGTCAAAATGAATTAAACAGCTCCAAACACTTGAAAATTACACAAGTGAAGTTGAATTCTCAAATTAAATCACTTAGAAAAAAGTAGATTAAAGAAAGGTGAGGTTTCGAGAGATAATTATTCAAACCTATAATTCCTAAATGTTCATGTTTGCTCAATGCAGCAATAACTCATGCTTCAGGATTTTGAAAAGGACTATTTGTTTCCTACTAGTGTGTTGTCTACTGCTTTCAGATGACTAAACTAAATGCTATTTTATATGCAGGGCTGTGTACTGATTAAATAAAAAATTGGAGCATTAATGTAATGTAAAATATTAAATCATCAATATGCAGCTATACTATTAATAATGATAGATATGTATTTTGAGGCTGAATGCTGGGGAGGGAATTGTACCTCTCTCCCAGATTTATGATGTGCTGCCTCAATATATCAAAATTAAATGGTAACTTGTTGATATAAGCAAGAGTTCTGCTTTCAGGATGAAAAATAAGCAATTCCCTGAGTAATCAAGCATAGCTAAGTATTTTCACATTTAACTATGCCTATCCAACTTCTGAATATGGTTACATATGTCCTGAAAATAAATGAGTCCAAGAGAAAAATATTTTTCAAATATCCAGTGTTTACCAATTGCTCCTTCATCTATTTCTGGAAATTCCTATGCCAGGAAGCCTCAACCTTTGGTCATATGAAGACTCTAAAGGTCACTTTTCTGACTGATGGAGTCTTCCTAAATTTGGCTTTAAAAAGGGCTGAGAAAAAGATGGCCACCCAAAATTCTTCACACTACTCAACAAGTGGCAAAATCCACACAACAGCTTGTTGGGAGGAGGGCCCAAAGACTCAGGTGTAGTTTCATTAGCAGTGCCATAGCTTCTTTCTTCCCCCACCCAAATATTTTGTGGCCACTGAAAGCAGCGTACCAGAACTTTTCTATTGGCCACCCAACCACCATTTTGCACCTCCCACAATGCATTAGATGTAGTGTAATTTCAGGGCATTGTGGGGGGAATTGGCAGAGAATATTCAAACTTTTTTTTTTGTAAAATGGCAGTCTTTTTCCAAGTCTAAAAAACAAAATTTTCATCAAAAAATATCTCTTCAGATATTTATCTTTCTTTCTGAGAAATCGGGATCACTGAGTTGATAGAGTTCACCCTTCTTCTAATAAGTCCAAGGTGGAACTAATAAAGGAAGGAGTAAAGGAAATATCCTCGATCAATCCAAGATGGTGCAGCGTGTCTGTTACATGAAGCTTTCTCCTTTGCTGGAAATCTCTTCCACCTCAGTATGCAGACCCAAACTTTGGACACTCGTGCTCTGCATTGATCTGTTGAGTGGAAGATTGGCCTCTGTTCCGGTCCACAGCTTTCTGTACACAAAATTTTCTGCAGCACTGGGGGCACATTTCTAGAGAGCTACTTGCCTGCTAAACTTATTTGTATTTCCAATCCGATACAGGCAATCTTCCGCAAGGATAAAAATGGGGGCAGGGGGCGGAAGAGGGGAAATAAGCACAGTTACTAAAGCAGAAAGTTACATTAAGGAAAATACTGCTTCCCTTTTGCGTAGCAAGTGATAGGAAGGAGCAACTTTGATTCTTTATCATTTTAAAGAAGTGAATCTGCAAAATTTCCCTATAGTAAAACAGAAAGGGGTGAATGAGATTTCTATGGATAATATATGTGCTCTTGATGAAAAGAGAGTATACTCTCTTTAGAATGCAATACTACATTCACTTTGTTTGAATGAAAACTCCTTTAAATAAACACACATAAGGCTGAGGTCTAGTCAATACATGCCTATATTGCTGTGCAGGACAATTCTATTCACATTACTCAAAAGTAACCCACTTGTTTTAACGGAACTTAATCCCTAGTAAAAGTGCCTTGGGTTGTGCTTCTAGATATGTATTACACTTCTGCTGGAATTAAAATGCACCTGGCTGCATCCTGACCTTTTTAAATGAGCTTTTGCTTTTCATAAGCTACTCATTTAGTGTGAAAAAGTGAGCAATTCATAGAACTAAGTAAAAGCCATTATGATGTGCAAAAATCCATTATGATGTACAGTCAGTAGCAAAAAAAAAGGATGGTGAATCATTTGCATTTACCAGGTCTGATTTTAAGAAGTAATGGTGTTGTATGGGATGTGTATTTCAAGATCATTCGATGGGTGCACACCAATTGATTCAAATGGCTGTTGGTAGGAGGAATAAGAAGAAATGGGAAGAAAGGAAAGGGCTTAAAAGAGCAGTGATGGAGAGAGAACTTAGCACCAATATCAGCAATAGTCTTGGTGTAGCGGATCAAGCCAATTGTCTGGAATCAGTGCAGCCTAAAGTAATGTGCTTTTGAGATTTGTTAATTTCCAAATCGTCATCTTGATGAACTGGAACAAATTGTTAGTCATAAGACTATTGGTATCAGTCCTGCTTTGCTTTGGAATACAAGTTCACCTGGAGCCCTTTGACCTGTCCTGTCTCCTGTTGGTGCCAGTATTCCCTACTCCCTTTGTAATGCCCAAGGAAAGCAAAAAGAGACTTTTCTTACTCAGAGCTCTTGGGCCTAAGTCATTTGCCAGCTTTTCTCTTGCTTGCCCACAAAATGCTCCCTGAACCGAGCATCTCTTTCCTGACTATTTACCTATGGCATTTCCCCCATACCATCTTCACCACTCACAACTGGGCTTGCCCCCTGTCAATTGGTAGGGAAAGGAAAGGTACCTTTAATCTATTTTCAAGCAAAAATGGAAAGCCCTTTGCTGTGGCAAACACCATCATATACCCGATATAGCATCACTGCCATTCCTTGTCCATGTTATCTCACTCACTCCTCCATCCCAATCAGGTAAAAACTATTGTTTTCCATCCACATGAGAGAAAAATGCAAAATATATTTGCCTGTGCCTTCTAATTGAATATTTCCCTTTTCCTCCCTTCTAGACTGATCAATGGACAACAAGGGATTACCATTAAAAGCTATAGTTCAAGATCATTTTTAAATTTCAACAACGTGACGGAGGAGCATTTTGGAAACTACACATGTGTCGCTGCCAACAAACTAGGCACAACCAATGCCAGCCTGCTTCTTAACCGTAAGTCAAAAAAGATTGTGGAAAGTATTCTTGCTTAGGCTTTTTCTTTTACCCTCTCTACCCTGAAGAGGTCCACCTGCTTCATGATCTCTTGAAAAGTATTGTTGACACCCACAAATTTCTCTGAACAATTTCACATGCATTTCATTTGGCGGTAGGTCTCGGTTGAAGTGAACCAGGATACAGCAAGTCTGTTTCATGATTATTTGGCTTCGTTCTGTTCAAGCAGAGTGCAAGAACATTGTACCTGGGCTGACCTCGGCAGGAGGAATCTGAGTCTTAGGGCTGGATCATACATGGCCTGGTATGGGAGTTGTGCTTTTGCTGAGTATGGCCAAGACAAGTGCCACCATGTTTCATGGAAAAGTCTTACTCTGGAGTTCACCATACATGCCAACCAGTAGTGAATTTTGTAGGCAAAGGTCAGCCAGTTTCATGAAGTGCTTTGCAAAGCACAAGTTCAGGGCACATGAAAAAGCAAATGAAAGTTTTAATACTTTGAGTGGGCCTCAGTGTCTGCCATCAGTTCCCAATTCATTTCCTGAAAGACTGTTGTTTGATGTGTGTTACTTGCAGGTGCTAATGTTCTTTCATGTGTGTTCCATTTCTGACACCTGTTGCATGTATGGGATTTATCCCAAGAGCAAGTTTCTGGCTTGTACATCATTCTCTAATATAGGACGTTGAATGTGAACTTACTGGGGTTCCTAAGCAAATAGGCTATGATAGTTTGCAGCCGTCTCATGAGCTCAGGTGAACAATTGTGATATATACAATTAAGAAGCGAGTCCAATATACTAATGAGATTGACACAAGGTTTTGCCTACAGGAATGAACTATTTATTTGGGTATGTGTGTTCTGGGAGCTGTAGGAGTTTGCCATATCATACGCCATGCATAATTCTTTTAGAATTCAATTAGCTGACAATGAGCAATTCGCTGACATATTTTATCGAGTGTTACAATAAATAGAATCTGACAAAAAATATTGCTCACTATTTTTTTTTAAAAAAAGACTTTGATTTCTTAATTAAAATGTTCATGAATAAATAAAGAGCTGGTGATACATTAGGAAGATACAAGAAATAATTGAGTGTTTGGAATGGAGTAATTAGAAAAGCTGCCAATACTGACTGAGGATACGGAGCCCCTGTTGGCCAGCTATCTTCATTCCCCTGCAGGGTTGCAATTGGTGTATGAAGACACAGCGATTTTATCATGGACCTGTAACAAAGCCTTACTATAGCATTGGAGCAACTGATTCTATAAATGTAGAAGACAACACACCTCTGCTTTTGCAAAATTCCCACTATTGCAGAATCCTTGCTAATTAACTTTATATTTGTGTCCCTTGAAAAGGATTTGGATATGTATGGGAGACTTCTAGTGATTGCATTTTTTCTCCTTTCGGTGCTAAAGTAGTGGAGGTAATGTGATCCCGGGGCTGCTTGCAGTGTTTAACCACTTTCATGATGAAAAATGTAAATGAGCAATATTGATTTACAAGCTGTATGTTTAGGAATGCCAACGTGTTTGTATGTTTGACTTAAAAATTAGACTCGGACGCAAGGAGCATGGCCAGGATTTTTGTTGGACAGGGCAGACCTTTTGTTGCGGGCGGGGGAGAACCTCAGTTTGCTATGTATTTTTATTGATTTCATTTGCAGCCCCCCCTCCTGCCCCCGTGGCTACACCCATGCTCAGATACAAGTTGCTTTGAACTTACAGTTCATTTCATAGCAGTGACTCAGGGGTGCATTGCTCAGAGTGGCCAGAGTAACAGGGAAAGCATGCTTCAGTTGCCAACCATCTTGACCCATGGTGACATTTGCAAACCAGAGAAACTGTCATGGTCACTACACATAGAAGTAACTAAGCACACACCACAACCTTTTCTATTGGCTATAATAGAATGCTTCTTTCAAGCCCTGGTATCATTGGGAGGCACTATGGTCACCAGGAAAAGCTTCTATGGGCAAATGTCCACTAACAGATGCCATGTTGGGGACCCCTGTAGTACTAGTTTGTTCAGGGGCACCATAATGCCCCTTCATAAAGGAACATTTGTTTTGGAAGATGTTCAGAAAGACTTCTGAGAAATACTCCTACTTGTGTTTGCTTAAATTGCAATGTACAGTACTACAGACGCCTATGCTAAAAACATTGTGTGGTCGTGTAGCATTAAGTATTTGTCACAGATAAGAATAATGATGAATTAGAAGTCAAGAGTTGGTGTTATTGCTGTAATGATGCACACTTTTGTCTTGTTGGTCACACAACCCTTTTGCAACTTACCTTGAATTGTTTGTTGATCACTTGCTTCTCTATGGAACTGAGGAAAAACAACAACTGTGCTTTTTTCATATACCCACACCCAAAATTGTGAGAAAGGTGAATCAAGAGCCCTTGTTTAGCTAACCAACTTCCGATTCCAGAGTTTTAATTGAAGTATGGTTAGTTCAGGATAAGTAACCAAGTGAATATATTAAAACAAAAACAGTCTTTACTTATCTATAGGAGTATCTAAACATAGTAGAGAATGGAGGGATTTGATTGTGTTCACATTTAAAGGTGAACCTACCTAGTCTTCACTTTCTGAAGCAGGCATCCCCAAACTGCGGCCCTCCAGATGTTTTGGCCTACAACTCCCATGATCCCTAGCTAACAGGACCAGTGGTCAGGGATGATGGGGATTGTAGTCCAAAACATCTGGAGGGCCAAAGTTTGGGGATGCCTGTTCTGAAGCAATACAGTATACACAAACTGAAATAAAACTACTCTTTAAAATTCACACCTCTCCTAATTTTGCAATGCAGGTCTCCAGCCAAGTAATGTGTCTACATACTAGGGTAAAGTGTAAGTATAAATGCACATATTAGTGAAAATAACATTCAAAAGTGCATTATATTAAGTTGTCTCCAAGTGGTGCACAGGGCACCCAATATAATAATTCTGAAAATGAGTTGAAACTATACAATAAGAATGGAATTTAAAAGCCTGCTTAAATTAAAAAAAGTATTCAGTAAGCAGCAGAAATTCAACAGTGGGCCTTTCTGATGTCAACTAGAAGGGAATTCCATAAAATTGGGCCCACAGTTCTTAACACACAGCTCCTTGTGAATATGATCTGTCTGTCTGAGCCATAAGAAACGACTAACCGTGACTCACCTGAAAGCCTCAGTGATTGGACTGGTGAATGAGGACTTTTTATTTTTTAAAAAAATCAGAAGCAGATATGTAAATGTGGGGAACTGAATTTAAGATTGGAAAATTAGATAAACTGAAATTGACAGATTCACCCATCCCTATTAAATAGTTAACATGAGCCTGCATGGTTTTATAATAATCACCCTGGGATCAGGGGTGTATAGAAGTACACAGATCTTTGTTAATAAATACTACTGCATATCTTTAAAGGTTTTGTTCCCCTGCAAAAGAGGCTTCTTCTTCCCCATTTCTTCCTCAGGCTTTGATATTCCCTTACTATTATTGCAGGGTGGTCAAGGGTGCTGCGTGTGCTTTTCTTTACAGTAAACACTCTAGCACTCTGCAGCCTCTCTAGCTGCCTCCACTTCCTGATATGAAAAAGCCCAGTGGGAGGGCTTATCTCATGATGTCTTCCCCTGGGATTTAACTAAAGTGAAAGCACCTGGGAAGGCTGCAGACTACAGACCACTGGTGAGATGACCTACAGAATGAACATTCCACAAACATTCCTCAGCCACCTCATAAATAAGGTAAGCACAACAACAACAACAACAACAACAACAAACCCTGCACCTCACCCATGAGAATTTCACCAAACTTGTCTTTCCCCTTTGATAATTTTCAAATGCAGTTTCCTTTCTCATTCATTGTTGGAGAAAGGTTAACAAAAATATGAGAGACAACTTTCAGCACAGCAGTAGTATAAGAAGTTGATAAATGAGGGAGGTGATCATAACAATTGTTGTTTCAAAGAAGTTATAGTGCTGTGGTGTAGAAGTGCCATGGGGTGGGTGGATGGAACTCAAGTCTAGGTACTCAGTAATGTAATTGTTTGAAGCTAAACAGGTGTGTCCCTGATTATTTCCTAAATGATAGATCACCACATGTATGCTATACAAATAATACTACGAATGGAATTGCTGAAGCCGGCACAAATGAGAATTTTTTTAAGGTGATGGGGATCTAGATCACAGAATAGATGTTGTGAAATCTTTCTTCAACCTTTCTGGCTAATCAGTGCCTTGTGAATTTTGTGACCACATTGTCAAGAGCACTGGGGCACAACTTGTGGGTGAATAAACAACATATCATCAGTAGACATGAAAAACGAAGCATCTCCCGATATCAAGTATAAAATAACAAGTCACAGAATTTTAATTATCTGTGATTAATCTTTCTTCTAGTCTATTCCAACAATATTATTTCTGAAGTATATATTATTAATATTTTGCTTCCAATACATACTGGAAGCTTTATGAGATAACACTGTCACCATGTGGGTGTGTATACTGTATAGTCCCATCCTGCCATCTAGGGGCCCACCTTAAGCATTTTGCATTATTTACTTGGCAGGTTTTTGCACAGAGCTTCCTCTGCTGAAAGAGGAAAAATGAAGTCTTTGCTATAAGTAAAGTCATGCATTTTATGATTCGTTAAACCCATTCTCCCAAAGAAACAAGCAGTCTTACCATATGTACCTGAGATGAAAGGCCCCGTTTGCAGAGGAGCTAAGAAACAGAGACAATGAAAGAAGGAGTTAAGCCGTATTTAAATATGCAAACCCTGCTTCTGAATTAGCACAGTGTTAAGTTGAAACAAACAAACAAACAAAAACAAAATTCCTATTCCTTGAAAACAAATCTGGAGACTGCCAGAAAACAGGGACTAACTCTGCCTTGCATAATTTTTACTTACTTTCAAACCACAGAAGCAAGGGAGCAATATTGCTGCTAAATATTCCTAAACAAAGCTGCAAATTCTGTGTGGAAAGAGCAAGTGAAATACCCACATATCTTAAAATGAGTGTATTAAGAAACCTCATGTACCCAAGGAAAAAAAGTGCCAAGTAGGCGTATGATGCAGACCATATATTTGAATATTTCTGTTTACATTTCATCCACACTTAATGGAAATTAATCACAGGTAAATATGCATTGGTTTGCAACTGAGAATATTTTGATTTGGGTCCAACAATGCCTCAGTGTGAGCTCAAAGCACTACTGCTCACTCAAAGCTGTGTCTCCACATCCCATTGATTCTACCTGCAGCCTGCTCCTCATTGAACAAAATTCAGGTGGCTTGTCCAGTAGGTCAGAGGGAACCACTCCACTGATGTACCCATGCAGCACAACCTCATTGCCACGCCTCACCCCTACTGATAAATGGCAATGCTGCTGCTGCTCGGAGGCTATAGCTGTGTCTCGACCTCACCAGCTGATCCACTCTTGCTGGAGTGTCACCGAGCCTTCCAGAGCGGCTTATCAGGAGGCTGTGTGGAAGGAAGGGGTGGGTAATGGCTGAGTAATCTGCCCCCAGAAAATAGGAACTGGGACTCCAAAAATCACTTTTATTCTACCTACAAGCAACAGGCATCTAAGTTGCAACCAATCCAAAACAACTAGGAATAACAGGCTGGTTTTGCAGAATTTATGGAAGTGTCACTGTGAATGCTTTAAGAAGCTACTTCTAAGCCGCCATGCTAGAACTCACCATCTGTGTCTTATTGAAAGAAATTATAAGATGTTCGATGATAGTTTGAGTACTGCTACCATTTATCACCAACAACTTTAATTTTACTTATTCTTAATTGTTCAACATTTATGGTTTAGATTTAAGATTATAGACTCGGATCCGGTGTTACATTGGTCATTCTGAAATAAGTGAGGCAATTTAGTCGTTGCATGACATGAGTTTCACTGATTTCAATAAGAACAAAAAATGCAACTAAGGCTCCAATCCCATGCACACGTTCTTGAAGATAAAACAGATTGAACTCTATTGGACTTAGGCAATCTTTTTATTATGAGTTATTGGATTTATATACCGCCCTATACCCGGAGGTCTCAGGGCAGTTCGGAGAAGCTCCCAGTGCAATCGCAATCTGCCAATCCTGTTGCCATCTTGCCCCTCCCTGCTCTCTCCCAGTCTGAGTGATGTGGGCAACACAAGGTTGAGTGAGTGCCAACCCACCTCCATTCCAGTTCCCACTTCTGATTGAACTTTGTTAACAAAGAAAAAAAAAGTTCATGATTGCAGGAAATAGGTACTTAGACTATAAACTTGCTTTTAAATAATTTTTTTTTGCTATTTTATATCTTTTTTTAAAAAGAAAACATTGTGAAGCCATTCTGTGCCCTGCATGATAGTTTTTTTTTGGACCTTCACTGTAAGAATGAAAAAAAATATTGAGAACTACTGCCTTCCTGTCAAGCAAAGAGAATTATGCATCATAATATTTTAAAGGGGACTCAGCTGCATATACAAAAGCTTCTCTCATTGCTTAATGTCGTTAAGCAGCTGTCACAGATTCATCTTAGCGCTGAATTAAGTGATCTGTTTGTATACCTATCATATGTTTTCAGCTCTTTGGGGATGAAAGGTGCCATAGAAATGTTGAGAGATGGTAATAAGGATGGTGGAATGTAAATACCATGTTGTCTTGAACATCTGCTTTAGTGGCAGAAGAAGGAAATAGATAACAGCATATTTACGTCATGTTAATTCAGTAATAAAAGCAGAACTTTTTTCGCTGAACGGAAGTTTAGAGTGAACTTGAAAGTTGCTTTGGCCCTTCTGACGGTAGGAAAGAAAAGGAGGGAGACGTATGCATTCCATAAATGGAAAAAAGACATACATATGGGGGGGGGGGGCAGAGACATTACTTGGCCTTTATATAAACTATGGCACAAAGTTGCATGAAATTTGCATATTCTAATTTATATGAACAGATGCAAGATCACAAGCAGAAAAATAAAAATCGCAAAACTTTTTTAGAAGGAGGTAAAGGCACAAGAACCTAGGCCTAGTACAAAATACCTGGAACTGGGGTCCTCAAGACCACTCATTAAAAAAATGACCCTTTGGTGGGTAAAGATGCATCTGGGGCAAACTATGTTCTGCAAATGTTTTATAGTAAAGTTTCCATTTGATGGCCTTAGGTAACCAAAGTGATGTATGGAGCATGGCATGTTTTGTGGACCAAATGCTACAGATCTGGATTGCTATTTTGCATCTTAGTTTTCTACCACACGCTATGTGTTGGTTTATATCTGGAGTCTGCAACATGGCCCTTGTGGGCACCAGTGTACCTTCTCATCCATTTCAATCCCTTACCCCTTCCAGTTTCCAATTGATGTTTTCTGGCTTGGGGGAATGTTCTTTGAGATAGGGTTCCAGCTGGTTTTGCCTGTGTTTTGTTTTGGGATGAGTGTCGGTATTTGCCTGCTTTTCAAGAAAGAGTAATGTTCACATCATGACCATATCTTTCATCTGTGAAAAGACTATTTTGTCATACCCACTACAGTACAGTTTTTTTAGGTTTTCCCTGGAAAAAACTACTTTTCCAGCAAGTTGCTTGAACAAAGTCTAAATGGTGATTAGACTTTATCTGGTCTTTACTGAACATTTGTTCTGATTTGTTTACAGAGCAGTTATATGACACTTTCCAGATTTGTTCATGGGGCATAATTTGTTTGTTACACACTTTTCAGTGCATTTCCCCATCACATTCAAACTGCAAAAAGTTTGCTGTTTTGTTTAAAAGTGAATTTGTTTCATTAGGTAAGCAGAGTGTTTTGAATCCACTTTAAAATACACAAACCTAAAGTTTCGGTTTGAATCCCTCCCGCAGACTACTGACGAACTGGAGGTGCCCTTAGATTTCCAGATGCATTCCTGGGCCCCAAAAGTTGGAGACCCATTGTTTACCTAGACCTAGCTGGCTCAGGAGCACCTAGAATTGGTGAGTCATCCTCAGTCATGCCCCACCACAGCCCATCTGCCCTGAAGTAAAATTTTGAGGAAGTGAGAACACTGATTCTGATGATAGTGAAACAAAAAACCCACATCAGATTTAAAAAATAGTAATTCTTAAGCTGTATTGTAAAGGGAAAAAATGCTGCTTAAAATAAACATCTTAATTAAGCCTCTGTGATTAGAACACTGAATCTAGTGCTGTGTAATTATACATACTATTTGAATGCGAGGTTCAAATTGCCAAATGGGCACTTAGCATCATATGGAATAAATATTGTTCTGTTCTACATAATGTGTGTTTCCTATATATGATTTGTGTGCCTTTGACATTTGCTTTATCCGTAAACAAACATGTGATTGAATAGAAACACATCACAGTGGTACATATTCTAGGAGCAGGGGTGTCGTAAGGTGTTCAAAAACACAGTATTAGCATTGTGTTCATTTTTGTGACAGTATTAAGGGCTCCCCCCCCCAGATGCTAGTCAATGGCTTAAAAATAAATTAGCCCCATTAAAACTTCAGTAAAGCAGCACTATACATAGAGCTGAACCAACCACAGATTATTCATTGCCATAGCTAATGTTTTATTTTTAAAAAAATAAACATACACAGGAGTATGTGTTAGCGCTTGTTGGTCTAAACTCTCCTTACTACATTTATGAATGCAAACTCTGAAACACCGAAACTATAGGATTTTATTTTTAATGCAGTTTGCCTGTATGTATAATTTATCTGTGTGGCCATTTGTGTTGATTCCCATTGAGCCATTAAATACTGGTATGTCTCCTGTGTATATTTTGCCTATGCAACGATTTCTGGAAAACCAGACACTTGGGCCTTCGACCAATGATTCTCAAAGGGTGTAGCGTGTCAGATTGGTAGCAAGAAGATTCAAGGGCAGTCGATGTTATATTTTGGGAATGACTCATGTTGTTATGTAGCTGCATAGTTTTTTACTTTCTGGATGTTCCATGATCATATTATAGAGTAGTTGTGTTCTTTGCTACAAATCAGGGGTTGGTTCTTTTTGTTTTCCAATGTATTTCTTGTACCTATGACAAACTTAGTTGGTCTCTAAGGTGCTACTGTTAAAGACATGAGAGGTGCCTCAGACAAATGGAGTTTTAGAAGTTTTATAGCCTTTGATCAAAAGGTCAGGGGTGGTCAGATGCCACACTACTGGAAGGATTTTTTAAATTTTGTTTTGACTACGTCAGACCAACACGGCTACCTACCTGTAACTTACCAATAAAAAGTTGGTGTTGTGTGAGCAAATTTTTATTCTGAAAGTGTGGCCCAGACAAAAAAAGTCTGAAAACCACTACCACGACTGATAGCAATTTCTTTGGTTTGAATGAGTTGGGTTTTGGGTTTTGTTCTTTTTAACTGCATAAAAACAGACACAGACTGAAAACTTAAGAGCCTTGTTCATTATTCAGCTACACACAGATGCTAGTCTGTGCATGTCCATGTGTCAGAAGCAGAACAGGTTATTTCCACCCTATAATATATGAACATGCTGCCTCTTCCCATTCTACCATTGGTATAGACCGGAAAGCTGCTGTCACCACACCTTCAGCTATAAACATATCTGCCCTGTGCAGAAGGAATAGGAAGTGTGTGTGTGTTTGGAGAGCTGATACCCAGATGAATCAAAGAATTGCAGAGTCCTCTAGTCGAACTCCTGCAATGCCCCAAGTGGGGCTCGAACCCACAACTCTGGGAAGATTCTGAATAGAGAAAAAAATTGGTTTAGGCACATACAAAATAATAATAATAATAATAATAATAATAATAATAGTTGTTGCAGTATTAAGTTTTGCTCTGCTAAAAATATGTGCATCTACCGGCTCTCCCGTTGGATAAAAAATAATGACTTGACACTTCAAGCCTTTATTGATATCCTTTACATATGGTGTCACCTGCTCTATTGAATTGTTCTTTCAGCTCTTATTTTGCTACCTGTACTAAAAATAAAACGGGGGGGGGGGGGGAGTACATGGCCATTGCTAGGAAGATTCCTTAAATTCACAGGGATCTGGAGAATTAGTTTAAAATGTTCATTTACTTTGCTCCACAGATTGAATGAAAAAATTGTGACTATTTTATTGGCTTGCGTTTTCATTAAATTTAAAGGTGCTTTCTTTATTGGCAGATATATTGTATTTAATGTGTTTGGCTTCGTGGCAGATTTTGCTAGGTTTTAGCTCAGTAACACCACTGAGCTAGCCATTTTGTCATCTCTACAAAAGAAAGGTAATCTCCAGGGAAATTTAGTTTATGTTCATGCTTTTGCTTCTGTGCAGCCAATAACCTACAAAAGGAAAAGAAACCCACCAAGCCTCCCCCCCCCCCTGCTAGCTCTGCTCTGCTCAGTTCACAAAACACTAACCCTAAAAACAAATCATGATATCTGGCTGCTATTTGATGTAGCATCAGGTTTGGGCTGCAGAGGACTTTCCTTGCAATTTTTGCAGGGAGAAACCGTGACTCAAGTTGCATTTCTAATGAATTCAACTGAACTTGGGAACAGTTTCAGGCTACTGTAAAGTGGGGTAAAAGGTAAAGGGACCCCTGACCATTAGGTCCAGTCGCGGACAACTCTGGGGTTGCAGCACTCATCTCGCTTTACCGGCTGAGGGAACCGCTGTACAGCTTCTGGGTCATGTGGCCAGCATGACTTAGCCACTTTCTGGCGAACCAGAGCAGCACACGGAAACGGTGTTTACCTTCCTGCCAGAGCGATACCTATTTATCTACTTGCACTTTGACGTGCTTTCGAACTGCTAGGTAGGCAGGAGCTGGGACCGAACAACGGGAGCTCACCCGGTTGTGGGGATTCGAACCACCAACCTTCTGATCGGCAAGCCCTAAGCTCTGTGGTTTAACCCACAGCGCCACCCGCGTCCCATGTAAAGTGGGGTAGGTTTACATTTAACATTAAAAATAGCCATTGTTATTTTAGGAGTGTTTTAATCCTAAGAGTTCACACAACATTGCTTTTTTCTTTTTTTAAAAAAATCCACAGAATATACGCAACCCAGGCCATTGAATTATTCTAATAACAACCACTTATACAGCTCTTTCCGTCAGAGCTCTAATGTCTTTTTCAGGGATTCTCCCCTTTCGAGATTACAACTATGTGATGTGGAAATCGGGCCACACTCACTGTCTCGGCTGTTCTATCCTCGCTGGCCCCATTGGCCCTGTGTCAAGACTTTGCGCAATGTTGTGATGTCGTGCCTGGCCCCCTCAGTACTCTTCAGAAGATGGCACCTCTGGGCCTTACATATCGAAAAGAACATTTTCCTTTTCTGATCTCTGAGTAGCCAAGAGTGTCAGTGTTGCATGTGGAGACCCTTTAACCACCCCCGAAATAAATTCAGACAAAACTCAAATCTTTGGTTTGGTTTTTGGCAGAATTTAGGCCACAACTTTATTGATTACAATCAAGTGAGTGGTTGCATAGGCTCTGGTTCGACTAGCTCCCTGCACCCTTGCAGGCAGCGCTGACCCTGGGCACCAACCATAGGTCAGCCTTGGGTGAACACCTGGGACAGTGGAAAGCAGGAGCCCTGCCAGTCCTCCACACAGATGTCCCCTGGACTCAGGCTCAGGGCACAACCCCTCACCGGGTAGACCAACCATGAGTCCGTGGATTCCTTTAGCGGAATACCCAACGCATAGGGATGGCGATACCCTTCTGCCACTCCTATCAACTTGAACCAGAGCCTATCCACAACCTTACAAGTTGTGACAATTTGCTATGCGGCAGGCAAAACCCAAATGGCACCAGCCAATCAGCCAAGTAGGGAAAATTTCTGCTGTGCCCCTGTCCCAACGACAGATGACACATGACGGCATAGCAAGGTCAAGCGCAAGCCCTATATATAGCGAGAGGTGGGTGGGTGTTCCGATGCACAGAGCCCCAAAGAGGAAGCTCAGGGACACATGCATGGGCTTAGGTAGAGGTCCCTCGATGTACTTTCGCTGGCATCCCATTGGTCTGATTGCTATCCAAACGCTCCCACCCACAACACAGGGTCTGGTTGCCAGGTCGCACCGTAACACGTGCCCTCTTGTTAGGGAGGACCCGATATACAGCAATAAGTAGCATTTTTTGGGGTGTGATCAGGGCTGAACTGAAATGGTCAGAGAGGTACGTTTCATGGATGTTTCCTTCCCCCATGAAAACTGCACTCTTTTTCTAGTGCTTTTTCAAGGAAGACAAAAATTGAAGGCAAAGAAGCACACACCAAAGCAGACATTCAGGCATTTAGATGCGGCTATGTGACATTTATATTACTAGGAAGAAAGAACAATTATGAAAAGAAAAAGCTTGCTCTTCTTTCCAGTATTGGGGTAAGAAACGAAATTTAAAAGACTCGAAAAGAATGGGGGAAATGTTTGTCTAGTCATATTTAGCAAATTAAACCAACAAGTATGAAATCCATAGGAAAACTGATTGCTTTTGGCAACTAAGGACAGGTCCACAACATATCTTTAAAGCATATCCAATGCACATGGCTTCCTGCAAAGAATCCTGGGAACTGTACTTTGGATGTTGGCAAAGAATTGTAAATGCAAAGAGTATTGCTCTGGATTCTGTCCTTTACAGCATTTTGACATCCTGAACTTTCCTCGGTGAGCAACCTCAAAGCTGAGAGCTCGATGATTTAAGTTGCATTTTCTATCTTTAGTTATAATGCTCTGAAACAGGAAAAGTAGAAGAATTATATCAATGACTCAGCTAAACCTAATGAATACGCTTGGTGGATTCCCCACAGCAACTGAGGAGACACAGCACAGCAGAAATAAAATATTAAGATCAACAGCAAAAGGGTCTGCATTTGCTTCCACCGTTTGCTTTGGGGTTCACACATGCCCATTAAATGTCTAATATGACAGGGATAAATCATGCGTGCAAATTGCACGTCCAAGTCATGAAATGGATGGCAAATGCAAAATAAATATTCTAAAGTCGAAAAAAGAAAGGGGTGCTCACATGAGGCACTGTTTGGTCTAGGCTTGGCCCTGCCCACCAGATCCTATATATACCATGCACACTATTTGATAAATTGGTAGTGAAGTTGTACATTTCTTCTCAAATAAAAAGAAATCCCAGGCATGAGCACAGTGAGGCTGCACAGGGTTCTAGCTTTGCAAGTGGAGTTGAATTAAAAGGGAAAGTGAGGCTTCCATATGGGTCCTTGGTTGATAGTGGTGGAACAACAGCAGCTGGCATATTGCACAAGTGTCCCATTTTTAGTGCGACATCCCGGATCACATAAGACAACCCCAGCTTCTGTTTGGATCCCGGAATATCCTGGGTTTTTTTGTCTGGCATGACCCTGCTGATGAGCATCAGTGCACCTTCTAGTCCAGGGCTCTGAGACAACCCTACTGACGATCCCCAGAGCACTAGACCAGAAGATCCTGCCCCTCTTGACGTCCTGTTTTGGGGACAAAAATGTTGGAGGGTATGACCTGGTTGTGGAAGAGATTGCTTTGTTACCATGTTTCCTTTGCATACACTTATATACCAATCGCAGGTACACAAAAGACATGAGTCTGGATCTTCAGTCTGAAATTGGAATATGCTACAACATAATTGAACGGGACCTGGGTGGCACTGTGATCTAAACTACTGAGCCTCTTGGGCTTGCCAATCAGAAGGTTGGCAGTTCAAATCCCAGCAATGGAGTGACCTCCCATTGTTCAGTCCCAGCTCCTGCCAACCTAGCAGTCCGAAAGCACGCCAAATAGGTACCGCTCTGGAGGGAAGGTTTCTGTGCACTGCTCTGGTTTCGCCAGAAGCGGCTCAGTCATGCTGGCCACATGACTCGGAAAAACTGTCTGCGGACAAACGCCGGCTCCCTTGGCCAGTAAAGCGAGATGAGCACAGCAACCCCAGAGTCGTCTGCGACTGGACTTAACTGTCAGGGGTCCTTTACCTTTACCTTTTTACAACATAATAGGTCTCATAGATTGGAAAGAAAATAAAGGGGCAGTAGACCAGGGTCTGTTATACTTTAATCCACAGTTTATTGTAGTGATATGTAAAAATAAAATAAAAATGCAGCATTTCAAATTGCCCAGAAGCAACTGGGTTAAAACCACAGGGCCTTGGCAGACCAAACAGGATTCCTGCTCCACTGCCCAAGCTTGCTTCAGGCAGCAGAATGAGTTTGCAGCCTGGACCTGAAGCCAGTGCTGCCATTCTGTCTCCTGGGGTGCATGCACACATTAGCGTGTTAGCAGCTGGGGCAATGGAGCCTTAAAATTGGGGTTAGAGATGATAAGGTGCAGTGTCTTTTTACTAGGCTATTCTGGGTGACCTGGCTCTCCATTGTTTTGATTAGCTTATAGATTAATCTGGCCATATGATTGTTCTCTTTTTAAAAATAGGTTAATCGGGTCACTTTAGGAAGAAGGTGCAGGAAGGGAAACTAGATTCCAGTTTACGCTCCTTTGGGGGTAATTGGGGGCTTCTAAGGCCTGCAGCTCAAGGCTGTAGGGTCTGGGGGCAGAATAAGGACTGCTTCTGAGGCCAACTTGCCACATCCGCCTAGAGTTTTTGGGCTCTAGGGGGTGGGGATGCAAGAAGACCTTCATACTCATTTTTAGGATGTGGCTAAACCTAGCATGGGATTACAGTAGTTGACTTTCTAGCTGCAGACTTTTCTGATTTATAATTGGTTCCTGTACCTATAATTTCCCTCTGCAGACTTGGCTTAGCATTCAATCAAGGGGCCCTTATTCAACCCAGCAATATGAGTCCATGTCTTTATTTCAGCCCTGTGCAACAAAAGAACAGCAAGAGGGAAACAACTGTCCAAGTTCTCCCTTTTCCCTGCACACTGCATAATAGGCAAAGCAATCTTTCATATTTATATATGTGCATCCGTGGCCAAAAAGGGTTATTGGTGGAAGCTTGTGCTGTCTGTAAGCACCTTGCAAAAAGTACAGAGTTAAAGACAATGTAGCAATGGATTGGGGTTTTTTTTTAGCACTGGATAAGTGTATCAGTGGGCCCCATTTTGTCATTCATAGTTGGTCAAGGGAATGCTGTGGAGATGTTGCCTTGCATGCATTTTTCTCCACTTGAGAAGGGAATGCCTACGCTCATTTCGCTTGTGAAATTTCATTCTAAGGGATTATTCTTTTTGCTTTGAATGTAACTGCATTTAAGTCGCCTTTGTTGTTTTCACTGGGAGCAATTAGGATTTCCCATCATCTCAGTGGTGCTGTTTTCTTCTTTTGCCTGGTCCTCTGATGAACGGGAAGCCTAACAGGCGATTTGAGGAGTTCTGATTAAGAGTAAGTGATGAAAGCAGGCAGCTTACAAGCACTCTGAAAATCTCTGTGATGGTTTGGGAATCTTAAAGAACAACATGCTAAATAAAATTAACCCTTACCATGAAGTTCATTGATAGTTTCTGTTTTGACCATCCTCTTTTCTAGGTACAAAATGAGTGCTCAAAGTTTGTTTCTTCTTTGTCACATTATTTGAAAGACACACAACTAAATAGTGTGCATTGTAACTATCAACACAGCTAGATATGTGTTATGCCAGAAAGACTGTTAATAAATGTTTCATGTTTGCAGCGAAGCAAATGGAAAATTGTTGCAAATGAGTTCATATATGTTTTCATTTATTTTTCATTGGAAAGCACTTGATCCTATAGTTTATTAGCAAAAAGTCTGTTCTTCCTGAATATTGATACTGATGATGATGTTCATGCTTAAGGTTCTGGGGCAGCTTACAACAACATATGTAATGAATGAACCTGGAATGCAGAAAAAAAAACCTGTTTGCTCCATTTTTAAGCTAAGTTCAGTCAACAACAAAACGTTTTACAGGAAGTTGGATCCAAGAAGGTACAATTGTTTTCTTTCTTCCTTTCAATGTTTATATAATTTTACAGCTATAATACCATCTTAATGAATTTGTTTTTCTCAGAATTTTATCTGGTTTATGAATTTTACCATGAAGCCCATTTCACTATGCAATTTATACAAATTTGTAACGACTCATTTGAGGGACATTGACTGTGGATTTCAATTCATCATGGATCAGTAGCACAGTAATTACACAGTAATTATCAAAGAACTTATGTGCAAATTGCCATAGTGGCAGGAACATAGGCACAGCATGAGAAAGGTAAATTACTTTTGTGTAACATCTCATTCACAAAAGACTTTTTTATTTTCAGATATAATCCATACACAATGCAGGAACATTTGTCATGGAAAATGTATTATCTGAAAGACAAAATTATTTTCGATCATGTTTTAAATGGTACCAATCATAGCTCCAACTCAGGATTTAATTCTACTCCAAAATTTAGGGGACTAGATCAGTTTTTAAAGCTAATGATATATACATCGTAAAATTGTATGTCATATACTAAGTTGTATCCATGAAATGGGGACTGGTAGCGGTGGTTTGACTACTATGTATGGCATGGGGTTCTGTGAATGATATTGTACTTCACTGCAAAGGAAACAAGAACCTTGGGTTGGCACCTAGAATGCCTGGAATCAGGAGTGTCAACTTGAATTTGCAACCTTAACCTCCCTAGCAGTCCTCCCTCCCTCAAGCCAAAATACCTTAGGAATGAAGGAAGATGAGGAAGGAGGTGGCGGGCACTCATATCAATGTGCAAAAAGTTTTTTTTAAGAGATACTCCAGTCATGCATCAGATTCAGCCAATGGGGGACCCTCCTCCCCAGCAGGAAATGATTCAATGTGTGGCTTCCCTGCTGGGAGATCCTGGGACTTGTAGTCAAGTCCCATTTGCTCATTGGGAAGATGTACTCTGTGCATCAGTTCCCCTAAAGGAAAAGAGGGTGTTGTTGTTCTGCCTTGGGGAAGAAGGAAGAGCAGGAAGTGTTTGATGTGGCCTGGATATGGCGGTGGGCATTCCCATTGATGCACCACGGACCTGGGACGTTACTTCCAGTGGTTGTAAGGAAAGTGAAAGCTATCTGATTTATCTCACCTGCAATTTTATAATCCCTCCTCCATGACTTAGTTCACTTAGAAATACCAAATGGCCTTGGTTTCTATTGAATATGCAATCACTTCAGAGAAGAATAAGCTCATAATATTCTGTACTGTCAGGAAATCCTTTAGATCTGTTTGTTTGGTTAAAAAAAAGAAAAACATCCCCCACTTACATATCCTAAACTGAATTCCCTTGGCTTGGTTCAGTGAACTAAAGAAACCTTTTTCAGCAAATGTATTCCAGATTCCTTTGCAAATGTAAAGGGGAAGGCCAAGTGCTATATATTGAAATGTGAGTGAAATTTAGATACTTCTATTTGCCCCAAGGCCATTCCATTAAGCTTTAAAAGCTTTGCATCAAATAGGCTACACAAGGGATTTTTTTTTATCATCCACAGAACTTTTTTTTTTTAAAAAACCTGTAGTTCTCATCAAAGTTTTTCTCTTAAACCTGAAGCAGAAGTGACTCATATTCCTATTTGAAAAACAAGGAACGGAATTCTTGCAAGAAAGTGACTAGGTGAAGACCAGCCCTTTAACCTATGGCTAAACTGAGATTGAAAAGAGGCGAGGCAAGGCCAACCATTTTATCACTGGGTGTCTATGATACTACTGTGCATTTCATTTCTATGTTGTGTCATTCAAGATCACCATAAGTGACTACTAGTTATGAGAACTGGCAACCATTTCTTTATAAACAAATATAATCATGAATACAATGGATAAATACAATGATAAATACAATAGACAGATACAGTGATAGAGACACTGTACAAGCAGTTTTCCCTGGCTTCCCTAAGATTAGAAATAAATGAGATGGATCCCCAATATCCATTAATCAGCATTTATTGGTCAACCTACTAATATCTGAAAAGTGTTACCATTTATACACATCTTGGCTAAAGATTCATCTATTAAAATCCTTTTTGTTAAAAAGTTAGGTGCTCTGTGTCAAGCCTGTACAATTAATACACTAAGATTTTCTTAATTATGTGATAGCATAATATGAAATAAATAGAATCAATCCAATTAGTAAAGAAGATAAATGACTGAAAAGTAGTAATGTTTTTCCCCCCAAAGCAGTTTGGTGATCTTCATAGCCATTTCCAAAAGCAAATGGCTAGGCAGTTTTTAACAGTCTATACACATTAGGATACATATGCCTTGGCAAGAAAGCAGCAGTGGTGTTCCTATGCACGTGGTCATAGGTAGAAAACATGCTGCACAGAGGAGAGGGGTGGGGTCTGGAGGGCTGTGGATCATACCTCTCTCTGATCCACCATCCACCTTACAGGTGCTTGGTGGTCAAGCTACTGAGTCATTTCCCCTAACTCATCAGATGCTTTCAAATTGTGCAGCTATGTGTTTGCTTTTGATGGGGGGAGAGTTAGGGTTACAATTGTAGGGCAGCTTACAACATTTGTGTACACACACACACACACACACATACAACATTTGTACACACACACACACACACACACACACACACACACACACACAAAATATAGAGCAGGGTTTCTCAAACTTGGGTCTCCAGCTGTTTTTGGACTGCAACTCCCATCATCCCTAGCTACCAGGACCACTGGTCAGGGATGATGAGAACTGTAGTTCAAAAGCAGCTGGAGACCCAAGCAAGTAGAGAGAAGCAGCCATTAAAACCAAGGATAAAAGCATCAGATGTAAACAAAAACAATAGCATGACAGAACAGAAGGGTCTTTGACAGCCAACAACAAACGGTGCAGGAGTGAAACAAGCATACTTCATAGGAGTTCCATAAACTACCGTAGGTGCAACTATGGTTATATTGACTAATATAGTTAATGTAAGAGAAGAGAAACAGAAAGATGACTGCTTTGCTCAGAAATAGTGTTCGTACTGTAGCTTGAAAGTACAAGATTCATATTAGTATTTAATGGAGTTCATATTTGTTTATTGTGTTGATATGTATTTATGTATATGGACAAAGTTGGTATGAAATTTGTAGTAAAGGGTTAATTTATGTATATTAATAATTTTAACTAGTATCAGCCATATTTTCATATGTGATGTCTTTATTGCCCCAGAGTGGAGGAGCAGCAAGTCTCAGTGCACAGTACTCAAGGTGTACAAGTTGTTTTGGCACCCGAAGCCATTTGCTGCCACTTCATGACAACCAGATTAGTGACCTGAAGCATCTACCTCACTCTGCAGATAGGTAGGACTAGTTATCATAAATAAAAATGATTGTTAAAAAAAAAACCAAGCATAACAGCAGAACCTGCGCTGTTTCCAGTTCAAGCTAGAAATCAGTAGAAGACAAAACTATGCTGATTTATTGAAAACTTCAGACGTACATTTTTAAATAACGGGGGAGAGAAGGGTGGACAGCAACCTGGTTTTTACAGTAACTGAGAAACATGTAACTAAAAAAACATCTAATTTGAAAGGAGTGCTGATTAATTTGTCTTCCAAGATGAAGGGGTTTTGTGCAGAAGGCATCCCCGTAGCAAGCAATGAATGTGTCGCAATTCTAATTTATATGTTTGCCTTCCTAAAATCTTGAGTTATTCCCCTACACAACTAGTTATGCAGATTTGGAAAATGACCTCTGAGAACAAGGCTGTATAATTATTGGAGTAGTGCTAATCAGATGGATTTTTAAGAGCAAAACCGCAAACAATTTTTCCTACGTCTTACATTATTCATGGACTTTCTATTTATACATATTAATGAAAGAATAAGCTTTAACGAGCAGTGAGTACTTTGTCACTTTCTTTTTGTTCTGTGCTGAACAGCTGTAAAAATAACACCTAAGCCAGCTGTTTCCTCTGACTATTCTAAGATTAGAAATAAGGATTTTAATGCACATACTGCATACGCTTGGGAATAAGTACTTTGGCACATCTTACACATGAATGTGGTTATAGCAGCACTACAGATTCTATTAATGCTTCCTAAATGCTTATTGTATACTTTTCTCTATTTGACATAGAAATGTACTGTAGAGACAACAGGCTGTAGTTCTGGATTAAGCGAGATACTTAAATATATATATAACAGCACATTCATTTTCTTTACAATGAATTATCACAGCATGACTTCACCTTTACATAACAATAAAATAATTGCCTTCCTATGTCCGACTAAAGGTACATGTAGACCTGGACTATTTTTAACAGTGGCTACCCTGATACCCCAAGGAAGTTCATAAACTGGATCAAAAAGTTTACAAAGTGTCGTTTTGAAAATCAGATGTTCGCTCTAGGATTCCCAGTCAGTCTATTTTATCATATAATTGTTGAGTTGAGAGGGAACCCTGCATTACAGTGTTTTTCAAAGCGATTATTTTTCTCTTTGTTCACTTTCATTGTTCAAAGTCTTTTCTCTCTTCTACTTTCCTGGAATTGGTCACCCTGAATCATTCTGGGATCACATCTGTTTTACTTCCTAGTAAAGCCAATTGAGAATAAGAAGAACGACACAGAACTCTTTCACCAATTCGTACAGCCAAGTAATAATTGAAAATATCACATAGAAATTTTGAATCTACTCAATTTTCTGTTCCTCTTGTGTTCTGTGGCTTTAAACAACCTCTTAGGAGTTTGCATTTCTTAGCTTCATTGCCATGGTCAGATAAAAGAGGTGGATGATATTGCTAGGCACAATATTCACTTGGATTGTTCATTGTCTATTTTTGTTGTTCAGCTGACAGTATGTAAGAAGTGACTGTGTGTTGCATTTGATCCAGACCATCCATTCCATTTGTGGAAAGGCTCCTTGTTTGCAGGTAGGGTTGCAATAAAGTGGGGTTCTCCACCAATAGAAAAGGAGGAGAGGTGATTTTCATGGATTTCCTGTTGAGCAGTTTGTCAGCCCCCCCCCTTACAATGTTGAAGGTCCTATATAATGCCAACAGCCCACAAACTCCCTTTAATGATTTTGGTTATTTAGAGCTAGTTGTACAGCTCACCTTTTCCAGTGCTTAAAAAACATTTAAAATATTTTTAAAATATTAAGACATCTGTGCATTTAGAAGCACGGAAACGATATTTTTCTACTTCTACAATGAAATCATTTCCTCACATTTTTATTTGTGTGTGCATGTTGTGAAAGCATTATCCTTCAAAGAATCTCCCTTGCAGCTTTCTGCAAATGACAGATTTCTCCTGCAAGTTAGAATGGTCTGTATTTCAAAGATAATGTGTATATTCTGATGCAAAAAGCTATCCCGGTAATTGATGAGTAAACCGCAGCATAAAATGTGACACAAATGGGCAGCTGAAATTAATGTAATAGTATTTCAGTGGAATCCAACTTTTATTCTAACTAATAATACATACTAAACAGCCATTTCCTTTCTCTTGGATGTTTCTTCTTCAGTTCTTTTCCAACAAATTTTGGCTGCCAGTCCACTACCTGAATTTGTTGGCAGACAGTCCTACGAAAACAATTGTGTGTCCATAAGCTGCCAGTTATGAATTCATGGAGCTTTTTACTATACTTTGTCCACATCTATTGCAACACTGAGAGAGGAGCTATTTGTAGGAGACTTATTTCAGACTGAAAAGGGGAAACCATAGTTTTGCAGAAAGATCTTAATCTGACCTTCTGCAGTGGAATGCTGTCAGCATGTTGGTGACGGTGATGTGACAGTGGGGTTCATACAGTGAAAATCGCATGATGAGGAATGCTTGGAGGTTATAGGCTTTTAAAGCAGTTTGTGCTTCATTTTCCCTGATGATAAGGCGGAAAGGGTGTCACATGGCGAAATCCAGTTCAGTTCTGTGAAGAGATTGGCTGTGAGTACGTTGCCTCTCAAGAAACCAGGTCATGCTGTGATATGTAATTGAGATTAGTTGAATTTTAGTCCTGTGCTTGCCCATTTTCACTGTAAAACCAATAACAAAGCTGTAACATTTTTCTAATCTAGCCCTTGTCTTTCCTATAGTCTTCTCCTGAGGGGTTGTTTTTCTAGCAGAATCATCAGGGGGAACTTCTAAAAATACACACACAGTCCAGCCGACAGCAGTTACTAGCTGTAGCCAGGCTGAGGAACAATCGTCATAAAAATGTCTACAGTTCTGCTTATAAGCAGCATTTTGTCGGCGGTGAGTGATGACAGGACCATTCTGCATGTTGTCACCACGCATGTAACTCTTGCTATGAATATAAACCAGTTGAGACATTCACAGAAGATAAAAAAGACTGAACAAATCCTCTGGCATCCTGCAGTAGATGATCAAAACAATCAGACCTACCAGCATGTCAGAAATAGTCTTTATTGGACATGATGTGCTTACTAATTCATTAATTGTTATCGATTCCATAATCTTTCCCGTTTGTCCTTTCATTAAGCTACGATCAGTCCATCTGTATTGTTGTACACAAGCCCAGTCTCTGAGTGGTGCAAGATTCCAGGAATTTCAGGTGCTTACCCAGCATTTGTGTCTATTTGGAAATGAAATACAATGGAGTCTGTGCTATCTTTATGATATATGGTTTATTTACAAATATATACAACCTGAGCCTATGGACTCACAGCATTAACACCCGAAAGGGGCCTTGCTTCTGCCATGGATTCAGACAGAAATTAATCATGGCTCTGTCTGTCTGTCTGTCTTGGTTCCCAGCTTTCTTCTTTGCTTCATGCTCACACCACGCCAAACTCTCTGCCCTCAACTCTGCCTTTGTCCTTCGAATAGCTGAGAGTAGAGAGAGGACCTCCCCACCGATTTACCATCTTGCACAGAGACACTTCTTTTGTTCCTCTGAATGGATCATCAGATCACCAGGAAGCTAGCTTGGCTATTCCAAGAATTAGGAGGAAGGCAGGCATTCAGACTCCCTCCCCCCCCCAAAAAAAACTCATAACACTATCATTGTCTGCTAGCATTGGTCTAATTGCTACAGTTTTAGAATGTTGACTTAAGGACCTACAGATTGTTGAAGTTTCAGAGATGTGCAATTTTCTGATACTTTCCTACTTTTACAACAGTAAATCCTATAATCGGCTCGCAGGTTTGACCTGTGTATAGAGTTAGATGAGGCAGTTACTTCACGTGGTATATTCAGGGGAGTAGCTGCTCCGGCACCCAGAGTGGCAGGGGCAGGGCGAGCCGCCCACAGGGGCGCTGCGGCAAGCTGTCCATGGCGAGCCACTGTGTCACTCCCAGGAGAGACGCGTGGCTCAGGCACACTGCAGGCCAGGCCCCGCGGTAAGTGCTACCCCCCACGGTGTGCCATTTTGGCATCCCCTCAGGAAGGACACCTGGGGCAGGCAACACACCTCTTCCTACGCCCCTGGGTATATTCTTTAGGAGGTGTCATAGCTTTGCCTTTTTTGCTTCATTTTGTGTGAAAAAGAAAAGCAGGGAAATATATATTACGTCGTTGCAATATAGGACTGGCATCGCCCTACCCGACGCAAGACTTGCAGTGCAGCATTTGGATTGGCATTGTAAGGCAATGTTGGACTTCAACCTGGCATTTTGTGCCAGGTTCCACAGTGCTGTGGATGCAAGTTATCAAGAGTATACAATGAGAAGTTGGGAGCATGGAGTACAAATATTGGGGCTACCAATTCTTTCTGTTCTGCTGCAGGGGTATTGGGTCACAGTGCTGACAAAAGGACATGTTTTTGGAGCCCAAAGTAGCCCACTGTTGCTCAGTTCCCTTGAGGTTCTTGGATATGTGAAAGTTGATGGTTGTTTGATGCAAAATGTTAAAACTGTTAACAGTATTCTCTTTACTTCACTCAAATGATGTGACTTTTTCTCCCCGGATATGATAATTGGCTGCATACTTTCCATCTTCTTGAGTGGTCTGAGAAAATGCTATTAAATGGGATGCAGTTTAACCTTCCTACACAGTGTGCTACAAAACATTTTTTTTCAAGAAATAGGAAATTTGTGATATGATTGCTGAATACCTACCGTATGTTTCTCAAAATGGATAAAAGCAGAATCCTTGGGTGGGGGTTGTTGGGTTTTTTTAAAGATTACTTTGAGAAGGGAAAACAAGACTACTTGTACCCACAACCTGCCTCATTCACTTTACAATCCATGAGAATGGTGATGTTGTTTGCATATGCTACAGTTTTTTAGAACCCACATATCTGTGCTTTTAAATATTTCCCTCTGTGCAAAAATCCATTTTCTAAAAGGGTGTGAGATTTGTAACTCCTGTTAAAGGAAAATCAGACCTTCTTGGGCTCATGGAAGGAGTTTGGTGGTTATTTATTCCTGTCATTAGTGTGCATGTATTGATAAGAAGATTTCAAATAAGTAGCTGAGTTGTTGTACAAGAATTTTGAAAATGCTTAAATCTGAAGAAGGAGGTTTTTTCCCCTGGCTTGACTCCAGACTTCATCATGCTTACACTGAACCCATTGAAATGATAGGTTTTAAGTTAAGTTAGTACTCATGACTAATTTAAATTCCGTAGATTTTAATGGGTCTACTGTAAGCATGACGATAAGTCTCAGCCAACCCCGTTTCTTTTGAAAGAAGCTTGGTCTCTCTGTTAATGGAATAAAGTAGATTCAGAATATGGATCTGAGAATCAGGTTTGAGAAGATAAAACATTTCCTTTCAAAATCATCGTCCTCTGTCTCGTTAGGTAATAAGGGATGGCAGAATGGTATGAACAAAGTGAAACATCATCTGTGCATGGGGGATTTCAAATCCCTCCATCTAATGGCAGCCCCTCTGTTCCTTGTAGATTATAGGGCTTCTAGAGTGGGCTACTCCCACCAGAAGAAATAACCAACCATGCACATGATTTTGGGGGGAAGGACCACAGGATTTTGGGGAAGGGATATAGCTCACTGGTAGATGCCTCATGCTTTTCATACAAAAGGTCCCAGCTTCAATCCCTGGTGTCCAAGCGGGGCAAGAAAGATTCCTGTCTGGAGAGCTACTGCTTGTCAATGTTGACAACTCCGAGCTAATTGGAGCAGTCTGACTTGGTATAAGAGAGCTTCCTATGTTTCTATGTTGAAGCTTTCCAGTATACACAGTGCTTTCTCTGGACCCCTGCCAGGGGGGATGGGTTTCCCATTATTTGTGGCATAGTAAAAGTTGCCATGATGTGCAAAACTTGTTTTAATTTATTCATTTCATTTGGCTAAAAACAGCCAATGGCCTTGTAGTACTGCTGTACTGTGGAAAAAATAAAGAGCAAAATGTCTACTGCTCTGGATTTTCACTGGGATATCTCATGTTACAAAGACATAAGTGGATAAATAGCGAGGGAAGATTTCTGAGGGAAGATGTCTACCACTTCTGCTTCTCCCATCCAGTGTCTTTTGATATACTACCCTAAGGGCATGTGTGAGGGAAAATCATTACAAGGAGGCATGGATGGCTGTAATGGGGCAGTTAAAAATTAATTGTGTTTCCCATTAAAAATCAGATAGAAGCCTTAACACATGACAGATTAGACATCATGACCGTTATGAACAACCTTTTGTTCTACTGCTGTTTTTCCTGAAGAAGAAAAATGCAGTGCCTTATGTTCACATAATAGTAATATAAAAAATACCACCATTTCTTTGTCTGAGCATCATTCTTTTATTTGAAATACAGTATGTTGAATCTAAGAGCTTCTTATTACAGTTGTATGAATTCAGAAAGCTGGGCACGTTGTGTATGTTTGTGGTTTGTGGAAACTATTTCCCATGGGTGACATACTCAAAAACTAAACATTTGTTTCTGAGACACCCAATGGAGAAATTGGTGAGGAAGCAGAATCCAATATCTAGGTGTTTACTCATTCTAAACATCTCTACAGATTCTGAAGACTAGTCATTTTCACACCAAACTAAAAGTTTAAAATGAGAGATTATATCCTGATGTTGCGTGAAAACTGTTTTAGCTTATTGCTGGTTACTATGATAAAGGGTCCTTTGCATATTCTGTGTTACTTTGGTAATCTTGACCAAACTTTGTGTAGTTTTAAATCACTTTGTGTAGCGTAGCCTGTGGCCCTTTTGGCAAGTTATATTAACTTTGGAATCTGTTTCCAAAAGCGTGTTTTTTTATATAGATTTATCAGTGATTAATTAAAAATGTCCTTCTGTATTCTGTTTCATAACAATATTTTAGGTCTATTCCTCTCACAAAATATACAAAGCAACAGTATTTACTGAGTGTAGTGATAATATTTATATTGAGAGTGTCTATATCCGACAACATCCTTATGTTCATAAAACAAATAAGTCTGAAAAGTTTGTTTAGCCCAGATCATTGCCAAACATTTGCTTCAAAGCAAGAAACTTCATAGAGTTTATCAGGGTGGGTGTGGTTTATTGGCCTGGTTTTAAGGAAATAATGAAAGTTTTCCATTTTAAAGAGCCTTCTCTGAAAGCATCTCTCCTGGAAGGAGCACCATGTATTCTGTGCTCCGATTGCTTGGCCCCATAAAGACCACGGCAGCTTCATTTTGAACCAACGTGAACTTCCAAACTGTCTCTAATGGCAGCCTCATGTAGAACATGTTATGGTAGCTTAATCTGTATGAAACGAGAGCACATGAATAACCATGGTCAGGTCTGCTTTCGTGACATAGGGTCCCAGGTGGCAAATGAATCTGATAAAAGGAACTCCTGAAAATGGATGCCGCCTGTAATTACATAGGTTGAGCCAGATCCAGGAAGAAACACACACCCCACCCCACCCCGAAATGCTAACTTGGGGCACTGTCATCCCATCCAGTACTTTGCCATCATCCAAGAGGTGAGGAGAGCAAATGGTGGGGATAACTGTATGGCAAAGAACCCTCAAACTCAGGCATAGGCAACCTTGGCTCTCCAGATGTTTTGGAACTACAACTCCCATTATCCCTAGCTAACAGGGCCAGTGGTCAGGGATTGTGGGAGTTGCAGTTCCAAAACATCTGGAGAGCCAAGGTTGCCCATGCCTGCTCAAACTGGTAATGTTTGATTGATGCAGCAGTTGAGGTTTTCTATTTGTGAATGAAATTATTTGAAAGAGGCCTCTGAGAATTCAGCCTACTCACTAGTAATGCGAAGGAAGGGAAATGTAATGTGAGGAAGGCAAAGAGAGTCCCATTTCTCGATCCTGAAGAGCAGATGTCTGCAGAAAATACAACCCTCACCCAGAATTCATTTGACTTGAGTTGCATCATGCATGTCAGTTCATTCAATATCCACTCCTTGTTTCATGTAATAGCCCAGGGTGCTTCCGTGCATGTAGCTTTCGCATGCTGCAGCACTGGTATGTGGTATTAATTGTTCTCTTGCACATATGTCCTGTTCACAAGACTTCACATGTTTAGCTGTGAACAAGTTAAAACACCCATAAACTGATGTGCGGAAAGCACAACAAATTTCAGGAAAGCTGCTAGAATTTCTATATCAAGAGTTGACAAGAATGGAAACTCTGCATCAATCTTGATGATTCCTCAAAGGCTATGAGCTGTGACTTAGTCACATGGGTGTGGATGCACAGAGGCCTCTTTTCAACGATCCCATTTGCAGGTGAAAGCAAGCAATTTCTTTTCCTGGACAACCTTTAGAAACTGATTTTGTGGAAATTTTACTCTGAGATATATAGAGATTATTATAGCAAGCAGAATTGCCTCCGTAAATATTGTAAGAATGATGCGTGCTGTATTAAATGGACCCTATAGCTTCTATAAAGTGACCACACAGGAGGGGGAGGAAGATTAACTTTTCAGTGTTGGAATAACATGTTATCACAAAACAGCAAGAGAGAAAATTTATGTCATCATCACCACTGAATAATGCTTTTAAAAATAAAGATAACCACAAGTTCTTGGGAACTATGGATGCATTGAAAGTGTTGTGTACATTTCTTGGAGCCCTAAATCAAAGCCACATATGTACCACACATTTAAAGTACTCTTATACCACTTTAGCAATCTTTGTACAACCCCCCCCCCCGAACTGTTGTTCATTTAAGTGTGCTGAGAGTTTTTAGGAGGCTCCTCAAAAAGCACTTTTAACAAACCCAGCCAAAGTTCCTTTCTACTCCATGCTGGTTATTTGGATTCCTTCTGGCAATTGAATTGTTTTTCTTCCTCTGCTAATTTCACTCCTCTCTTTTTTGGCTTTAACAGGGAATTATTATTTTTTGTAAAACATTTTTCCTAATAAGCTTCATCTTGACTGTTTGCAGAGTTAAAACATTTCACCCTCCTAATAAATCATTGCCCCGTGTTCTTTGCAACCACCAAGCCTATAAGGACCTAGTTCAAATATATTATTCATCATTTTTGTATTAGTTCCCATGTCACATTAACTCTGCAGTGTGAAGGAAGCAGCTCTGACATGGAGAAATTATGCTCACAGAGACGGTTTCCTGTGGGCAATTAATTGTTTTTTTAAATTAAAAACTAAAAAAACCTCACCCACCATACACTTGTGAAATTGCAGGTCATTCTTTAGGATGAACACATGCCATGCATGATCATGCCAGGCCAGATTATTTAATCCACAGCCATACTCTGAGTTTCTTTTGAGCACATTTGAACCAGACCAAACATTCCTTGACTCACCCTGCTCTCCCATTCCACATGGGGTTTGTCCCAGGTTGCGTTAAGCCAGTGCCACATCCACAGGACAGAAGGAGGGGAACGGGGTTTGGGATCCTTTCACTGTGCCTGTTTCCAGGCCAAGGCCAGTCTCAATAACATCACATGATAACAGCGCAGTTGGTTCATTATCCAGCAGACCCTGTGCCATTTCTGCCTCCTTTCTGCTGGCTGCTTGCTGTTTGGAAAGGCGCATTGGAGCACTGATTTCTGGCAGGGCTTCCTGCTCTACCTCCACCCCATCCAACCCCTAGTCAAGCATGGTGGATCCAGGTTTGGATCACCCTGTAAATGTGATAGGACTGCAGCAATAGGCAATTATTAATATCTTCAAGTTACATTCGTTTCTCTAATGGATACTGTGTGCTACCGGTAGATCTGCTGCATTCACTACCACACTTTACAATTTCAGCTTCTGGCAGCCATGATCACTTCCGCGAATGCATTTTGTTGGTGTGCCACAGGGGAGAAACAGAACTCCTGGTACTTGTAACTTTTGTCGTGATTTGCAGGGATATTTCCTCTCCTGAGATGTAGAAGAATTCCTCCCTACCAGTATTTATACATAATTCCAATATGTGCAAAGGGTTAGGTTAACTCCCCAAGAAAGCTAATGTGTTCTAAGTGTGAGTGAAAATTTAATGCTCCTTACTTCTTTTACCGTATAATGGAGAGATGCTTGAATTCTGATCTGAAGTAATGCCATGGCGTTTCAAGTCAGCATAAGAGCAACTACGAGCTGTCTGAGCAAAAGGGAGGGAGAATTAATACTGTGGCTTCAATCCTTGGATATGATTGACAGTATATGATACGAAATAATAGCCTTTCAAAGGCCATGCATTTTAGCTTCTCAAAGGAATTGTGAAGTTACTGCATAGCAGGTCAAGGTCTTCAAGTAGAATAATTATCAGAGAAGTGCCAATCCAAAATCGTTTTCCATTTTAAAAAATGTGCTAATTTATAGGTGAAGTTGATGGTGGCTTTTCTTCTTCTTTTTTGAGAGCTGAAAGAATGTATTTTACAAAAAAAAAAGTGCTTAGAATATAATGATACACAATTTTGACATGTTTTTCATTTCAAATACAGCAGCATTTTAAAGAAATGGTCATTTGAATTTAATTCTCCGAGTTGTGTATTAGCCTGGTTTTGATTTGCGTATGCTGTGTCAGGCAGAGAGTGGCAAAAATATAGATGGAAATGAAAAGTGAAAAATGGTATGTTACAATCCGATGGATACTTACTTACCGTACTTGAAAGTAACTTGCACTAAATCAGTGTGACTTAGTTCCAAAGAAAAGTGTTGGTGGACAATTGAACTTTGGTGTGAAAATATTGCTTTTGGTTTGAAATACTGCTACTGGTTTGTACTTTCTCTATATTTATAAATCTGATATGATTTGTTTGTTGGACATTAATAAAAGTCAATGGGTGGAATCCAATGTAGTGCAAGGAAGTGTCCCCTTCAAAACACAGGGATTCTGTCCCCCCCCCCGAAACTGCCACCCATGTGCCCAAAATCTGCTCCAGAGGGTTGGGGGACCCTGTAGAGCGATTTTGTTGTGGGGCTGCTAGGGGGCGGGGAAGAAAAGAAGCTTACATTCTGTTATGCAAGCAGATTTCCACTGCATGGGAGGGTGTGTGGGTGTGTGTGTGTGTGTGGACATTATTGTATGCCACCAATTAAACGAAATTAAAGCTGGCCTGTATTGAGAAGACCTAAAATTAATGGCTTGTTACATGACTCGCTGAGCTGCTGTGAACCTTATTTTAAACTTTCCTTTCAAATTTACTAAAGCAAAATGTGTGTCTCCGTTTTTGTCCATTTGGTGGATTAATAAAAATTCCTTGATTAAAAGAAATCACTGAGAGGTATTTGGGACCTTTGTATGGACAGATGCATTTTTTTAAAAAAAAAAACCAATAAATTTTTAAAAATCTGTTGTGTGAGCAGATATTACATCTGTATTCACATTAAAAGGTGGAATTTAGGTGTATTTTGTATGCTGATTTCAGTCACCTACCAGACAACTTTATCAGAGAACTTCAAGGGTAGGTCAGCAAAGGCAGTTTGGTTGTAGTGTTTTATTTTGACTCCTTTGTCTTAGTGATGCATGAATAAAGAAACCGATGTGTGTCACCCATGAACACGGTTTTTGCTTATTGCATGATTTTCACAGAAAACGCCAAAGTCTTGGTGGATTTTGTTCGTTTTCCTTGTTCCCCAAGTTAACCTCATAAGCATTATCTGTTGCATGACCATGACCAATGACTGTCTCATTTTGTATTCGTCTTCCATATGTGATTAATATCCAAATGTTCTTTTTTTTCTTCCTTTTCCCTTTTTGTAGAAATTATTGAGCCTACTACTACTAGTCCTGTCTCAAGCCCAGGTCAGTATCCACATACACCCCCAAAGTATGCTTGGGTACTCTCTCCCTCCCTCAGTCTTTCCGAGGAATGACAACATATATGTTGCTGTCATGCCAGTAGACACGCTGTTGATGTTGAGCAGTATCCCTTCTATTACTGCTGAATTGTCTCTTTCCTGTCTTTGTGCACTCACCGTTTGTGCTGCTCTTTGGGCAAATGCTATTCTGCCTTGGTAGATTTCTTTTATGAAAGCGCTTCTCTGTTTCCCTCTGTCCCAAAGATCACACAGCAGATGCAGACAGCATTGGCTTAGTGGTGAAATGCCTTGTGCTTTTTATATTCTCTTTGTGGTATTATCTGTGCTAAATTGATTGTTGGCTGTTTTGCTAGAAGCAAGGCATTTGTGTGAGTTTTCTTTCCCCCCTGGCTCTTCCTTTGTGCATATTGTGTTGGAACATCTATGACCAAATGCAGGGCTGTGCTAATGATGAGGTGCCTTTTTCTGTAAAGTTTGTTCACATAGCAAAGCTTCATGAGCAGAAGTAACACAAGATGGAAGAATTTTATTAATTTTACCTTAACAGGATCAGCTCTTCAGAGACAGATGCAGATTTTCCATCTCTCGATTAATAAAAAAAGACAGAATCAAGAATTATTTCTTATTACTAATTTTAGCATTAGTGTTTCTATATTAATATAGAATGACTCACATTGTATCTGGAGATTTTGTAAGTTGTTAGGATTTTTTAATTTTTGCTGTAACGCGGTTTTTGGTGGCTGCTTTGAAGCCTACTGGAGTAGTAAATTTAGATTTCTCTCAGTTCGGGCTGTATTCCGGTTCAATGGGGCTGTACCCCCATTGATTTTCTTTAGGTTAAAATAAAATTTTAGATGTAATTTTAAGTAGGACCTAAAGTTGAACTAAATTCTTTTATGAGTAACCAGCTATCACCAGGCTCGGTAGGTTTTTTGCCTCTATTTTTAGGTCTTCCCACCCTATTGCTACAGGGATGGGTTTGCTCTTGGTTATGCTGCCCAAAAATAGCTCGCTTGGTCTTTGAGAGCTATTCTTTTATTTACTTCCTACCATATTTTCACTGGACTAACACCTGCAGAGGTTACCGTAGCTCTAAAAAAAACAACAAAAACCCTGATGGGTAGAATGGCGCTATATATATATAAGTACTTAAGGAATGTCTTTCTTTACCTATCCTCTAAAAAAATCAGAACTGTTGAATCAGGTTCTGTTGCCAAACCAATGCATATTTCTACAAAACCATAGCAGTGTTTTGATACAGGCATGCTACAAATCTTCAGCAAAGACTTGGCCTACCCCGGTAGCCACAATGCCGAGGGCAGATGCTGACACCAAAATTCTAGCTTCACAAACTTTTGAAATATGGTAGTCTTTAGTGTGGAAATTTGTCCTGCTTTGAAGATGTATAGTTTGAACTATAAAGAATGAGGGTTCCCACTGCTTCTGTAGAAATTCTCTTGTGTTTTCTGTGTCATTCATGCTGTGTCTGACACAGCTGTGCAACGAACTAATCTAGCAGTGTCTTGAAAGAAACACTTAAAAGTCGTGCTTAGGGTTTGTCTGGTAGTCTCACTTGCCACATATCTGATAATATTGCTCACTAGAATTTACTTTATCTTTTCATTTTACCACAGTGTTATAGAAAAACAGCTTTGCTATAAAACTTAATTCAACCCAGTTCATTTATACCCAAGTTGTTAGTTGTTTGTTGGAACACACTCCTTCTTTAGAAAGCGATCCTCAATTGAACGTTTTTCAGGTTGAGGAGCATTGTGTCCTTGTGTACTTTTTCTATAGTTTTAACATTCCCCCCAATACCTACCCGTGAGCCTAAAACTTACAGTCAATCAGTAGATTAGTTGTTCAACCAAAGATCATAACAAATGTGAATGATATAGTATTTAAAAGTGGAGATCCACAAAATCACACGGTGCTATCATATAGATTATCCCCTCCTGAGCACTGTAAAGTATTGGTGGTTCACTGCAGAGGATTTTCCAAGTTGGTTCCAAGTTAAGCAGCCCTCCTCTCTTCCCAGAAAGGCTACATTTTATGTCTGCTATGTGAAAAAAGGCACATGCAAGCAGACACTATTGAGAATTCTGAAGCTCTGCCCAGAAGAATAGGACCATAATGGGAACATAGACATACATGCAAAGAAGCAAGGGTTGCTATCACCTTGCATGAAGATTTAGGTGGTATGCAGCAATGCTCCTTTCAGGACTAGAAATCCTTTGGGCCTGGGATCTTAAAATTCTTAATTCTGTCTCTTTATTAGTATTCCGTAACACTCTCGCTTCCCCGTGGCTAGTTATGTGCTGAGATTCCTTGGGAACTTCAATCTGCTGGCCAAACCTTATCTAGAAGATTTATCTTCTAGATAAAGGCAGGATCCAGTGGCAATACCTGCTGTAGGAAGTATCCATTCATCTTATTGCCACCCGCCCAATGACTAATTGATCTTTCGCTGTAGCAAGAATGTATAAATATTGTCAAGGCTACTTACGTAACCCCCTATTGCTGATGGGGTTGCCAGAAACCAAGGGACCACAAGCATAGCTTCAATGCTTTGTAGTTTGCTTTTAGCTGCTTAAGAAAAATATTTGCCCTTTACCCCATTTGTATGTCCAAAATGAACCCCTGCCAGTTGGCAAAACAAGAAGTTTCCTTCTTCAGACCTTCAGTCAACTTGTGGACGCAGTACTGGTCCCACTCCAGATGATTGTAATTGAATGGCTTAATGCTTGAAGAAGCCCACAGATTGAACAAGAAGGAATGATGGATTCTTAATATGGTCCCCTTTTGATTTATTTATTTATTTCACTTCTTCTATAAGTGTTCCACAGGCAGTGGATGTCTTTGTGGCTTCATCTCTCCACCGTTGTTGTTGTTGTTGTTATACAAATTTATTGAATGCTTCACAGCATGAAGCCTCCAAAGCAGTGCACAGTGTAGAAACAGAATAAAACACAGAAGGTCCTTTTGGCTTCCTGGTTTTTGAGGAGATTGGATGAGTCTGGTTATTTTTGTACCCTTGATTTCTTTTTTTGTGCAACGTTTTCTTATTTTATGCTGCTTTGGATGGGCATTACACCCACAAAAACAGCCCTGAAACTTATTCTGCCACCCCCGCCCCCAATAACACGTACTACAATCCAGTAAGAAGTTAATAAAAGATATGAATGGGCGTTAGTGTGTCTTACTTCATGCTGAATCTTGGCCAGTTTATTTCAAAGTTAAACGAAATAGATATTGTATCATTTTGTTTTGTCTCACTGGTGATGTAAATTGCTTCGCTTTAACGTTCAAGTTCTTTCAACACTTTGAATGTACAACTAAAATGTAGCAATCTAGGGCTGTGTGTTTTTAATAGCTGTTTATTCCTTGTCAGCAAATGAAGTTGGAGTGCAAATAATGAAGATTTATGGAGTACTTTTGAAAACAGAAATGTTTATGGATGGCCTATGCTGCACTGTTTTAGGAGGCTTTCATGAGAAAGAAGGAATCAGTGATGACAGGGGGAAATTACAGCCTTAGAAATGAGTATAATGTGTTTAAAGAGCCTATCTTGGTCCCAGTTTTGATTTTGTTTTGCTGACATCATTGGCAGAACTTCCATTTCCCATTAGTTCATCATACCATACCCAACTACCTCTCAATGATGAACATTTCTTCTTGCCATGCTAGCTGCTAATTAGCCATTGTTCACTTTCAGTCAACATCAAAAATAATTGGAGAGGGATTTCCTTCACAAACCCTGAAAATATCATCTGAACAAAAACCATAAACATAAATGTTTGACATTTTGAGAGGCAGGCAGTACTGATCAATGTTGTTGCAACTGATGATTCAGAAATGCTGGCAGCAATGAAGAGAGAGAGAAAGGGAGAGACGACAACAAAGGAACATTTTCTAGTGAACTTGAAGAATTAGCTTGAAATTCTACATGGGACTGGCAGGCAAAATTAACTATGACTAAATGAAAAGCATTGCAAAACATGTATAATCTCCACTGAAGATAGTGTTGGGTGTAGGTTGATGCAGTGTGGAAATTTACAGCTTAAAAATGAAGAAAATGATGGACATTTGCGTGCAAAGGACTGCAGAAAGCAGATTGTATTATAGTAGATTGGCCAAGAGGAATTTATATAATTGGGGAAAATATTAATAGGAACTAGAGAACTGAACAAAGGGCCACAGCTCAGTGGTGAGTACATGTTTTGCATACACAAGATCTCACGTTCAATCCCCAGCATCTCCAATTAACAGGATGTCAAGTTTCAGAGCTGTGACTACTTGCATAACCTTGGAGGGCTGTTTGCCAGCTGAAATAGGCTGTTGTTCTCACTCCACGTAAAATAAAAGATATGAAAATAATAAAATAAAAGATATGCTCATAGGTTCACTATGCCAGCTATATTCAAGAATGAGCCTCAAATGCAAGGACGACGAGCTTGAATAAATATTCATAATGTTGTTTTCTTGCATATGGAATGCATGTGATGTACTGTATTGATTTTGTTGTTGTTTAGTCGTTTAGTCGTGTCCGACTCTTCGTGACCCCATGGACCATAGCACGCCAGGCACTCCTGTCTTGCACTGCCTCCCGCAATTTGGTCAAACTCATGTTGGTAGCTTCGAGAACACTGTCCAACCATCTTGTCCTCTGTCGTCCCCTTCTCCTAGTGCCCTCAATCTTTCCCAACATCAGGGTCTTTTCCAAGGATTCTTCTCTTCTCATGAGGTGGCCAAAGTATTGGAGCCTCAGCTTCACGATCTGTCCTTCCAGGGAGCACTCAGGGCTGATTTCCTTAAGAATGGATAGGTTTGATCTTCTTGCAGTCCATGGGACTTTCAAGAGTCTCCTCCAGCACCATAATTCAAAAGCATCAATTCTTCAGCGGTCAGCCTTCTTTATGGTCCAGCTCTCACTTCCATACCTGTATTGATATACGGGTTCAAAAATCTATTAACCTATTTTATCAGATATTATTGTGAAAGGGTGAGCGGAACCCTCCGAAACATCACATGTATGCTAATGGGATCTGAACTGATAGTTACTGATCAGGAACAAGAACTTGAAGTCACAGTGCCTAGCTGGAACACCGTGAATATTCTCAAAAAGGATACTAAAGAGCTGGAGAAGTTTCAGAAAAGGGCAAGCAAGATGGTCAAGGGGCTGGATCAACTTCCCTGTGAGAAAAGGTTAAAAAACATTGGGGCTTTAAGGGGGGAAAGATGCCCAAGGCAGAACACAAGATGTGTGAAATGATGCATGGAATGGAGAAAATGGATAGAGATAAGATTTTCTCCCGCTCTCAGAATTGTAGAACCTGGAGCCACTGATGAAGCTTCATGTTGGAAGATGCAGGACTGCCTAAAGAAAGGTGCTTCTTCAAGGACCATGTAGAACCATGAATTCCCTCTCACGAGATGTAGTGAGAGTAAGCCTATCCATGGCAACTAGCCATGATGATTGTATTGTGCCACTAGGGACCAGAGGCTCTGAATACCAGCCGCTGTGAATCACAAGTAGCAAAAGGACTGCCAAGTTAAGGTGCTGCTTACAAGCGTTCTGTTTCCATTTGGTTGGCCACAGTGAGAACAGGATATTGAACTGGATGGGTCTTTGCTCTGATCTAGCACAACACTTTTGTCTTCTTATATTCTCAAAAAACTATTGCCTACATCTAGCCATATTTTATGTGCAGTTCATAATTAATGTGGGGAAATAAGGATAGTGTAGTGCAGACTATTGTTGAATATTACATAATACTGTGATTTGGATTTGTGCACCCACTGGAAATCTATTGTTAGACCACAGTCAAAGAGCATGACAGCCATTCAGGTATAGTTTTGAAAGTGCTTAAGACAAGCATTTTCTCCTAGTTTACAGGCTATGGTAGATACACACACAAAACAGATGGTAGATCTATATTAAGAATAATATTGCTTGCGTTCCTGTTTTGTAAAAAGAATCCCTAATTAACTGATTGTTTTAAAACAATAAAAGTGGCATATGTTTTTCATGAAAGCACAAAAAAAGGAAACTTGGCATTATATATAACAGAAACCTTACAAATGTCTGCATACTTATATGGCTGAATTTGGGATCACATATGGGAATTCCACAAGCAGGACCTGGGTGCAGCAGTGCTCTCCCAATTTGTGATTCCCAACAACTGTTATTCAGGTGCATAGTCTCTGCCACTGGAGGTAGAAAACAGACTTCGTGGTTAGTGGCCATTGATAGCCTTATGATCCAAATGGCCATAGGCTAGACTCAGAGGTTCTATGGGTTCCTTGAATCTTTACTTACTTACTTACTTACTGACTGACTGATTGACTGACTTACAGCAAGTCTATGCCTTCCAGTAAAAAAAAAAAAAAGGTCTTTCACAAATGGAAAGATTTCACCCAGTTGAGGTTTTTCACCCAGTTGAAGTTTGACAAATGGAAAAAATGGAGTTGATTTTAATTGATTACCCCTTTCCCCCAGCAAATACCCCATGCCAACCCTCACATTTTTTTTCTGGAGGGTCCCCCAACCCTTCAAAGCAAATTTTCATAGAACACAGAGATTCTCAGGAAGGTGGGGGAATCAGTGCAAATTGGCTCCCCACCTTCTGATAAGGGGATCATCCACTCATGGGATTTCTTGACCCAAGTCTATGCTGTATTTAAGGCTTGTGAACATCACCTGACTGAAACTATAATTGTGATTCTAAATCAGTAAAAATAAATAAGCAAGCAAGCAAACAAACAAACAAACAAACAGCCACCTCCCAAAAATGCCAGTCTATATTATTATCATCTATATATAAAGATAATAATATCTTTATTATTATTATTATTATTATTATTATTATTATTATTATTATTTACAATGCATACACATTACAGTTACAACCCTTCAAATACCGACAATACAAATACACTACACAATACAAACATAAATATTACACCTATGTGACTTCCCTCCACCAGTGTTCATCATTTCTTATATTCTTATTTATATTGCAATTTGTAACTCTCATCTTTAATATTGCTATTTAACTATTAATTTGTTATCTGTATCAACAGTACAAACTCGATCTAAACATATCAGCATGTTACCTTTATCACAGTGGTTGCTCATGTATTCTTCATGTCTAACGTGTGTGTGTGTGTGTGTGTGTGTTACATTGGGATGCCACTAGGAATTAAAGAAAATAAAAACATAGAGTTCTAAGTAACATATATATGTATTATTTAAGTAGTAGCTGAATTGAACAAATATATTTTGTACCACCTTGCATTCAATCTGTGGTTTTTACAGCTATGTCTACTATCAGCCTGTTATGAATAGAACTGGCAAATCAAGAAGGACATTGGCCAGGCTTCATTACATAAGTGACAAAATAATTTCCTCTTTCCCCCATACCAATCATAATCAATCACTGAAATATTTTAGTTAACTCTGAGACATCCTTTTTATTGTGCATTCATAAAGATCACACCTGTTCTGAGGGAGAGGGAATTCTACTATTGTTGAGCTATAGCTTTTCAGTCAGCAGTAATGTGGTAGCATTGAGGCAGCCTCATAGAACGATTATTAAAGCAGGTTGATGTGTGGACATAAATCTACTAATGGTGTAAATCCACTAATTTTTGCTGACTATTGCTGTCACAGGCGCATGATGACCACAGCCCAGTGTGGGTTAGAACATGGAAATGAACATAGGAGATTGGTATTGGGTTGAAATTAGGCCACAGCGTTATTGATTACAGTAGGTTTGTCAGTAGGTTTGGCTAAGGCATTGGGCATGTATCCAGCATCAGAAAGCCCACATGCCAGCTGATAGGAACCTAGGTCGGCCCTGTGCTGGGGAGTCAACCCCAACATGGACTGGGCGCCACGACCCCACACAGGCTGCCAGCGACTGGAGGTGTTTTGGCTCATTGGCCCCTGTGTGGACTCCCAGACAGAATCATCCCTCTTGGACCACTTTAATGGAGTACCTGCTCAGCTAAAGATCCAGCCCCATGCTTCACCATTAAATTTATATCCTGCATTTTTCCCATTCCGGGACTCATGCAATTGCTTTGAAACAATGCAGTGTTCAGATTTATATGCTCAAGTTAAAAACATAGGTGACCATCAATGCTGTGTCTAGTGCCTAGCTAAGCAACTGCTGAGTTCTAGTTCTTGTGCTGTGCCTCTCAGGGTATCTACTAGTGCTTCTACTGGTGCAACGACTTTTGGCTGTGCATCAGAACCCCTCCCCTCCTCTCTCCATATGCCCCCTTAAGTCTGTTCTGGGAGTTGCCCCAACTTTCTAGAACAGTTTGGAGGCAAGGCCACACGGGGGAAAGAGAGGGAGCAGGTCACAGGTAGAAAACCTTGTGCTAGTGGGAAGCCTTTCATTAGCCACTCACTTCTTTTGGTCCAGGAGATTGCTCTGCAAAAAGCTTCAAAACGTTATTATAGATCTCTTGGAAGCTATGGACATGGCCTGGTGGAACCGCCTTATCTGCCCTCCCACAATGTGTGTGGTCATTTATTACAATTGCAGTGTTTATTGACAGGGATTTGTTTAGGACCAGAGTGACTCTAGTTTGCATTTCCTTCCAGAAGGGTTTGAATACCGTAGGTCGCTTGGGTCTGCCTGTGGTTGACTACATTTCCAAAACCTGCCCATGGGTGTAATGCCTAGGTGATTAAGGTATGCTGGTATCCAGTAAGCTCAGTGAAGTATTTACTGTTGGATTAGACTCGGTCTGGTGGCACAGGTGGCTGTTTTAATGTTACTTAGATTTTTCAATTCTGCAGGTGTTACATGGGTAACACTTTTCTCTGGCTTTCTCTATGTCAGGGATTTCTGTGTTGCGTACTGCCAGGTAAAGGTATTTCTTAAGTTTTCTTGAGAGGTTTTGGGGCATGGGCTGCTGCCAGAAGATCAGGTGCGGCTGCTGTTCTCAGCGTATAAGATCCAGAGTTTTCCACTATGATATTTAGTAGGGGGGAAACTGGAAATACCTCTCATACCAAATCAGACCAAGATTCTTTATACTCTGTCCAATGTTCAAGCTCAGCTGACTGTACACTAACTTTGGGGAAACTAATCAATGTAGTAAGGGTACTGGTGAAAGTCACCTTCGCTTTCTTTCATGAGGAAAGTGGGATGTAAAATTTTAAATATATGTGGATTAAATCTTGTTCTTTTTATGTACATTGTTGTCTGTATTTACCATTGTGTTGGGAGTTCTTTGCTGTACTAAAAGTTGCCCATAGAGCCTCTATAAGAACTGTGTTGGTGTGCTTTGTAAATTTTTATTTTTGTAAGTTGAAATTCCTTTTCCATTTCTTACTGCGAGAGAACATTTATTATCCACAACAAAGAGATTTCAAATGACAATTTCCTTTGTAAAAAAAAGAAAAAGAAAATACTACATGGTTGCTAATTTGAGGCAACTGACTTTCTTTTCTTCTTACACTTTTATTCCGCAAGAAGATGAACATATTAAAACAGTTAATAAAGTAGAGCCTGCATTAACTTAGGAACAAAAGGATTTTCTGCAGCGTGAAGACAAGAAACTTGAAAGGTGGCAAGTATTTCCACTAAATCCAGCATGTTATATGAGAAACAAAAAAACTCAATTACATCTAATTAAGGCCACATACAATGAGTCAGAGAAGCTGTGAAGCTTAGTTGCTTAGTTTCATGTTAATAACAGTAGAAATGAGAAGTGTAAGTCCACAGTTTAGCATTATATTTGTATTCAGTATTCTATACCATATTAGACATCTGTGTTAATATTTAGTTACCCTTACTGATTCTATAGATGATGAAATGGGTCTATAGATTTGAAAACTGGGCCTAGCAGTAATACTCATAATTTTCAAGTGTTTCTAACTTGAAATTGATTAGGAGGACATTTTTCTGTGAAGTACTGAAATAGGGAAAGGAGTTGAAATAAAACGCTAGAAAATCAAGTAGCAGTATTAGTAGGAAATAATTAGTGACCTTTCCTAATTGGCTTATTTCATGAAGTGTTTTTTTGTATGTTAGTTCAATGAGAGATGTTCCATTTGTGTCTGTTATTAAGATGAAAAGTATACTGTGTCCATCTTTAGTAAATTGATTCTTACCATTCTTATTCCAATTACTACCAATTTTACTTTAGTATATTTTAAAACATTCATAGATACTAAAATAACAATTTTCAGAATGAACTAACACAGAAGAAACATGTTCACTTCTCTTTTCAATGCCAATTTGGACTTAAGTAATTGTTTTCTGGACTTGGTATCCTTGAAATGTGCAGTCTTATTGTGGCCAGAAATATTCTGTTTAATAAATCATGGTTTTGCTGTTATAGAGGAAGATTTGCATTTGATTTTCTCAGTAATGAAAGACATTGAACAATTATCTAAGTTTCCTGTTAGTCATCCGCCCCTGGATTTAAAACAAGACTTTACCCAGCTGAAATCCCATTGAATGAAATAAACGGAGCAACAAAGCTCAGGATTTAAGTTGTAACTTTTAGCCCATACCTCTCGCCTGGGCCTTGCAGTAATATTCATAATTTTCAATTGTTTCTAACTTAAAATTGATTAGGATAGGTTGTTTCTCTGTTTGGCTGACTCATGGGATCAAAAACTTTCACAAAGATATATGCCCCCACACTTCTGCTGGGGACGGGGGAAAGATTAGCACAAACCAGAGAGATACCAAATGCATGTTTCATAAGGAACTGTCACCCATATGATCAAGTGCCAATGATTTTGCATTGTCATGTGCCTCAAGAACAGCCATATCAACTGAGGTTGGACCCACAATTTCTCCAACATCTCCCAAGTGAAAAACCAAGTTCCTTTCATAGAAAATATTTTGTACAGTATCAACTCATTTTATTATTCTGCTCAGGGAGTAGTTTCTGTACCTGTCAAATTTGTAGTGATTTTTTTATTGGGGGGGGGGGGTCAGGGAAGATACAATTCTTATGTTTTAAAGCCCTTAGGAATGATTTATATGCTTGGTGTACAACATTTATAGACTGCAGTGCTTCACTGATGTTGAATCAGTTTCATTGGCTTGAGTGCCAAATTGCATAGAACTCAAACCTATCCATGGAACTCCCCCCGATTCATTTCAGTGTTTGGGGTGATGTCTGTGGGCACTTGAAAAGAGGGAATTATGTTGTTGGATACTAATGGGCATATGATTCACGCCATAACAGCAAGATGGTGTGAATCATAGAACAATAATATATTGTTAATATTATTTATTTTCTGCTGTACAACGCTTTCTGTTTCAAGTGCTGAGGAGTCGTGTTCAAAAATAATGGAACAATAGCTTTTAGAAGAATGACAAAAAGTTGTACTGTGGGGACTCTGGAGCAATTTATTCAGTCAACACAGATGGAAATGTTAGTGGCAAATGCAGGTTTCAAAAAGGAACGTTCTAAAATATCCAGGGAAATACCGAAAATAAAAAAGATTGTGTGATAAATGTAAATGTTTCTATACTAAAGAGCTAAATGTTTGGCTGACTCATGGGATAATGCATAAAAAGACTGGATTATTCCAAGAGACCTGTTTGGTTACAGAGAATCATAACAATATCATTCGCTTGCTCACCGAATAAATAAAGAATCAGATCATTTTCTATCAAGTAAGGACAAGATCTGAAACAGGTCATCTGGAGTTCATTGATTAACATTTTCTAGACCCGTGTATCAAATTGTGAACAATTATAATATTAATGAGCTTTGCCACAGTGAGTCAGAAAGCTATTTTGATGCATCTCTTATGCTGTGCATAGTCCAACACATGAAAGCCACTGTTTCAAAGAGAAATTAGAATACCCAACCATTTCAAGCACCTTATGCATTATTTTGATTGATCAATTTTACCCAGTTTTTCCTTTTGAATTGTCTAAAGATGCTTCTGGTCTCTGTTGGGACACAAAAGGCTCCACGAAGTTTTGAAGTTGTGATTAATAAATATATGCTTTTGAAATTTTTTATAGGTTTAGCCTCTATACCCATAAGTCCACTCACCATCTCTGGTGGGTGCCATTGCGGGCTGGCATTTTCCCATGTACTGTGACCCAACATGGTTTGGTTTGGTTTGGTTGGTTGGTTGGTTACTATTGATTTGGTGTTTAAATTTTCTGTATTGGTTGGTATGCTATAAATATTATTATTGTTTTCAATTGTTCTTTTTGCTTCTTACTACTCTAATAAGTCTCCCTAGGAACATAAATCTATGCTGAATGTGTTGGAAATAAATGATGCAAGTAACTTTTTAAGAAATCCGATATTGTTTTTAGAACATTTTTCTTCAGGAATAGTGCTCTTTTCTTTCAATGACTTCTTGGCAATTCAAAGAGTTATTTTGTATCCAGAAATTTAAATGGGAGAATATTCATCACAGCCCTTGCAAAATTACTTTTGGCCATAATCATGATGGTGCTGACAAGTCATGCTTCAACCTACATATCTCACAGACTTTGTTGAAAATATGTGCCTAAGAATATGCAATTTCCCCACTTTTCTCACTTCCAACGTCACATTATTCATTACCATTACATGAAGTGGCTATAATCAACCTGTTTAATTTAGACCTTTTAAAAAAATAAATCCCACCAACAGTATTTTTCTATGTGTATGCTTGTTGATATTCATAAGTCTATGTGAAAAGGAAATGAGAAAATTGCTCAACAGAAACAGTTCCCACATGCTGTAAATAAGCAATCTGGGAGAAGATAGGCAAGTGTTATCATTTTTTTTCAATTATAGTAATCTCAGGTATTTCTGTAATTACAGATGGGCATATGGTTTTTGGATAAAAAATACAGTAGTTTGGTTGTTTTCAGTCTCTTAAAAACAAATCACCTTCCAAATTATCTAGTTTGGGCTTTCCATTTATTTTAAGAACATTGCATCACTTCAGTAACAGACAAGCAATTGTGCACCAGGGAGGGAGGCGGCAGGCAGGTGAAAGAACCGAAAGAGGCTCTGTATGGGTGAAAGCATAGCATGGGAAAGCAATCCATTGTCCCCATAGGCACCAACTTCTAAGGGCTGGCGCAGTTTCGGCCCAAATTTATTTTTATTTTTTTAGGGGGCTGGCCCCCTCCATATTTGGAGCCCACGATCCTCTGGAGAAGCTGGCGCTTCTTTTTCTCCCCAGGTAGCCAACCTGCTGGTCCAATTTTTCACCCAGCCCACCTGCATGGCAACCTAGAGTTGCTATGAGACCATGGTATGGAGTCTCCCACAGTGACCTGGTTGTGTGGCATTGGGCCACCAGCCACCCAAAGCTAGGCCTCACTGAAGATTCATTTTGGGTCTTTCCTCTACAGATAAGGATCGTTCCCAAAGCCTTCCCTCACCAAGTTATGGCAAAAATCAATAATATACTCTTGCTGAGAGAAAGGCAAAATCCCTACAGGCAGGGCCCCACATTGGACTGTTGGTAAAATACCTTCCTAGCTCTGTCAACCAGTGGCAAACTGATGTCCAGAAGCACTGGAGCCACCTCAGTCTTAAGACTTCCTTTTATAGCCCTGGCATAGGTTTCATCTTTGCTGGTGGCCAGGCATTGCCCACCAGAGCCAAACAAGGGTGCTGCTGGGCTCCCTGAGATGGTGGGGAGTCTGAAGCATCCCAGTACCACTACCTGAGTGGTGATCTGGTTCCTTGCCTGCCATGACAGGATGCAATCTAGCTCATCACATAAGGGTAGTAAATGCATTTGTAGGGACTTCTGGACAGTCAAGTGAAGATTACTGTATATAAGGTGTATTTGTGGCTTATGGAACTGTAGAGGATGCTATCATGAAAAGAGAAGCTGGTCTGCTTGCAGTTGGGTTTAGAGGATGAATACATGTTTTATCCCTACTTTTCTTTTAGGTATTTCTGTTGAGAATGTGGATCTGTGGGCACAATCTAGAGATTGTATAGGGAAATGAGCTATTAGTGGTGATCTAAGGACTCAGTGGATTGTATCCATCACTTTGGCTCACAGATAATGTGCTTTTCCACCAAAAGGCAAGGCAGAAGTAATTTCTCCAGGTACTCGCAAGCCATGATAGTGAGAATGATCTTTGCAAAGTAGCCATCCCTGAATTGATGATAAAATTCTAGAGGAAAGTTAGGCTCCTTAATTAGTTGATTAGAAGGTTTAGGATAGCTTGAGTAGAAAAGGGTATTGTAAAGAAGTGTGAACCTTGACAGATTAAAGGGATATAATTAGGAGTATGAGCTGGGCTTTTGTAAGGTGGAGCACCCAGTAATTAAGCATTTGGGTATAGCTTTGAAATACCATATGTTCAGTGGGAAGATTATTTGCTGAGGAAGGGTGTAATAGTTATTTAAGAAATATACAATTTGAGATTTTGAAAGTAATGGAATGACTGGCACGCTACATTGATACCTTCCTATGGGAGAAAAACTAGAGATGAAGAAGTGGCTTATATCAGCTTGGAATGAGCTTGTTCTTTCTTAATCCCTTTGGCCCACCAATCACAAAAATAATTGGAATGTCCCTACCCAAATTCATCACCCATGTTTCACACTCAGACTGATTGGGCCACAAATTCATTAAAAGTCGATGTCCTCTTCTTCCTTTAATAAAGCCATGGCCCTTTTAATTCAATATATTTACATCCACCTTTTTTTATTTCCTTCCTGCAATGCATCTATTGTATTGCACAACTGTGCATATTAGTTAAAACTAGCTTTAAAACTCCTCAGGTCATAAATGATGGTTCACTTGCCAGACGTCTCCATTAGTTTCCCATTATTTACCTCCATTTCGTACACTAGGTATTATACCACATACAATGTTCAGCATCTTCTTTTCTGAGAACAGCAAATTTTGATAATGTCACAACCATTTAGGCAAATGTAAGGGAGAAGAACAGAACAAAAGAGGAAATTGTTTGAATGGCCTTTGATGATCTGATAACTAGTTTTTAGAATGTACCATATTGACATGTAGAAAGGACAGTATGCTTGGCACAGTGCTAGAGCAAAGAGCTCCAAAAAATTATTACACAGTCCTTGAATTCACTGCAACATTTGCTTCCATTTGCAAGATCATAATCCAGGCCTAGTCAGTGAGTTTGGACCAGTAACGAGCAATGTGGTGGGGTAGTGGTGCATAGTCAGGTGAGCACCATCTGACCTCCAAACAGCTGGAGCCATTGCTGCTTAACAGGAAGGAGAGGGGCAGTTCAAACTCACTGGCAGGAGCACCAAATTGGCTCTGCTGATAGGTTTGCCTTGTGTCAACCTCTTTGTTGCCTTCCCACAATGCCTTCCTAGTAATCAGCAGTGACTCAGATGTTGAAAGATCAGATGAGCACCACCGCCAGACCATACTGTCTGGACTACAATCCCCATCATGCCTGAATTTCTATACTCAGGGGTTCTGTTTCCTGGCTACTCTAGAGCAGTGTTGAGTCTCCAGCTGTTTTCAGACTACAACTCCCATCATCCCTGACCTGGTCTTGCTACCTCGGGATGGTGGGAGTTGCAGTCCAAAAACAGCTAGAGACCCAAGTTTGGGAAACACTGTTCTAGAGTGAGATGGGATGTTGGACTACATTATAGGGGGAATGGTTCGTTTAATAGTTGTTGCCAAAATCCCAAACAAAAAGCACTTATTCTACAGAGGTTCCATTGTTTTGAATTATTCTACTCCAGAATAAGTGCTATGTGGACTGCATCTTTAAAATGCTGATTTAAAAGCCACTACTTCAAACAGTGCCGTGCCCTTCACACTTGCAGAAGCATATCTCTATTCAGGAAGTCATAACTTATTGAATGGCCCATAAGACACAATCTGAGCCATGTCGTTTGGAAGGAGCAGGTGTCATTTTGCCTACATTGGCTTGTTTTGAATTACGGTCTATTGTACCTCCTTCGGGACATTTGACTGACTGAAAGGAAAATATGTACATTGTACAAAATGCATAACTATTACTTGAAGGCACTTACATGCTTTCTCACTACCCGCATGTGTATCAGCAGGACAATTACTCTTCATCTACATGAAAGGGAATGTACTGAATAGGCAAGGGCACTGAGAAAATGATGCAAGTGCCAAAGAGATGGCAAAATCAATGGCAAAAACTAATTGCATATTGGCAGGCAGAGAAAATCCTCTTGAAGCTGAAGTCTGCTGTTTTTTCAAGAACCAGGGAATATGAATGATTTAAAAGTTTATCTGACTGGAACGCATAAATATAACATGGCACCAAAGAGAGTGAAGCCATAATTCACCTTCATTGAGGCTGGTGTTAATTTAAAGGAAAGTATGTTGTCAAATGTCACTTCCGGCTGGGGTGAGGAGCCTTTCTCCCCATTTAAAGCGGGGCCAAAACGAGATATGAAATAAAACGTATCTGCCTCTAATGTGCACTTTAAAAAGATGCAAATTGTATCAGCTGGCGAGGGGAGCTGATAATTAACAGGATCAGAGTAAGTACAGAGAGGGAATTTAAACATTTCCTCCATTGCTGTGGTCCTAAGGAAAATCTCTTTGGGAAGAAGTATTTTTTTTTATGCCAATGGGGGACCCCCTACCCGAAATCCAATGCTACCATCAGAAGAGGGATTTTCTTCAGTAGCCTTGTAAGGTAGGAAAGGATTAATTTCTGACCCAGTTTGTATTTTAAAGAAACCTGCATTTCAAAGCAGCATATAATTCCACCATTTGATTTCACAGATTCTTAATACTGCATGTCAAAATTGTTGTAACCTACTCTGACACCTGATAGGGAAAGGCCAGTAAGAAATCATCATTATCTGCATCTGCATCATTAATTCCAGTAGTAGTAGTAGTAGTAGTAGTAGTAGTAACAGCTTTATTATTACTACTTCTGCTATGATTAACGATATACTTTCACCTATAGTTGGCATTAGAAAGAAACTGACTATCTATCTACTATCTATACATACATACTATAGCCTGCTTTTTGATAATAATATTCAAAAGTCAGCTTACAACCCCAAACAGTAATTTAGGATGCTATTCATCAGCACAATCCCTATGGATCAAGCCCTACTGAACATAGTGGGACTAACTTATGCATGGAATTGTGCAGGTAATTCAAGTATCACAAAATTCACAACCCAGCATTATCCCTAGCAGCACTTTTTAGAATAAACATCACCACTATGGCATAAGTAGTCAGAGGGAAGCAGAATTATCTTTTTCAGTGCCAGCTGCACATTGAACTGTTTGCTGAAAAACAAAGAAAATGTTCACTGGGAATTTGAAACCCCAAGCCCAACTGATCATTAGTCAAAAGCTTGGAAAAAACTGAATTTTTGTTTTAATTGGAACTAAATTTTATTTGGCTCTACAACACTGTTCACATACCACTGAAATGTAAAACGACACAGCAGAGCAATTTGTAAGGAAGCTTGTAAAACAGTTTGAAAATCTGAGAACTCGACCACATTTGACATGGGGTTTTTTAAATTGTACTTTATATTTGCTTTTAACTAATGTATTAACTTCTTAGAGATCTTCTGGTGGTAAGCAGTCTAAAAAATGGAAGAAACTACTAAGTAAAATAAAATAAAAAACAAACGCTTGAGGACTGTTAAATGGTTTTAGAAATAAGCAGAGCAGATACTTAAAGAATAAAAGTCAACATGGTACTGTCAAAAAGATACTAAATAAAATATCATTTTGACAGAACAGATTTGTCTGGAATCTAGGATTCAACGCTCTGATATGAGAGCATACCTCACATTTTCATCCATCCGCTCATCAAGTTCAACCCACAGCTTCTCAGCTGCCGGAAGGTATTTGTGCCATTTCCCGTCAATATCAGCAGCCATTGCTGAACAGGGTGAGACAGCATTAAGTTGCTGCATGGTGGAAGCCGAAACATATAGCACAGCTGGAGGCAAAAACAGAACTCAAGATGCATTGGCTACACATGGAGAGGCTGGGGAATATGCATGCCGACCCCTAAGTGCCACCAGGGAGACAATTAGTAACATGTCACAGAAAGTAAGCCTCATTCTTGGAGTGTTTGTTCTTAAAAGTTGGAAGGGAGGCCGAGATATGTATACGTCTAGAAACTCACCAAGGAAATCCTAACATCTTGGCTTTCTTTCCTAAAGAAACATAGCACCATTTATTTGGAAAGAAAAATTCGTCAGCTTAAATGGAAAGGTGGTTTTACTGCAGGAAAAAAACATAGCAGCTCAGCTGTGCAATGTAAAGCTTTGTCGCAAATACTAAGGTGCATCAAGTGAGCCCCTTCCTGGGTAAAGCAGATCAAGGCTATTGTTACACCTGTTTTAGTCACCTTCAGATTAGATTGCTGTAAGTAATCATGGCCACTGGTCCCATCACCTCCTGGCAAATAGAAGGGGAAGAAATGGAGGCAGTGAGAGATTTTACTTTCTTGGGCTCCTTGATCACTGCAGATGGTGACAGCAGTCACGAAATTAAAAGACACCTGCTTCTTGGGAGAAAAGCAATGACAAACCTAGACAGCATCTTAAAAAGCAGAGACATCACCTTGCCGACAAAGGTCCGTATAGTTAAAGCTATGGTTTTCCCAGTAGTGATGTATGGAAGTGAGAGCTGGACCATAAAGAAGGCTGATCGCCGAAGAATTGATGCTTTTGAATTATGGTGCTGGAGGAGACTCTTGAGAGTCCCATGGACTGCTAGAAGATCAAACCTATCCATTCTTAAGGAAATCAGCCCTGAGTGCTCCCTGGAAGGACAGATCGTGAAGCTGAGGCTCCAATACTTTGGCCACCTCATGAGAAGAGAAGAATCCTTGGAAAAGACCCTGATGTTGGGAAAGATTGAGGGCACTAGGAGAAGGGGACGACAGAGGACAAGATGGTTGGACAGTGTTCTCGAAGCTACGAACATGAGTTTGACCAAACTACGGGAGGCAGTGCAAGACAGGAGTGCCTGGCGTGCTATGGTCCATGGGGTCATGAAGAGTCGGACACGACTAAACGACTAAACAACAACATCTAGGTTCTGAGGAATGGGCCATAGCTCAATCAGAGCATCACAAAGGGGAAGAAAAGGCTAATCTCATTTTCAAATGTGTAGGTTTCCTTGCTCCCTCAACTGGAAGGCTATTGTCTTTTAAAAGACAATACCAGTGTTTTGGGAGGGTAGGGGGCAGGGTTTAGCATGGCACTTTGGAGTTAAGCAGCAAGGGTTGGTGAGTGATGTGCTGTTGATATCTGATCTTGGGAGTAATTCTGTGCCTAAGAGAAGGCAGAAATCTCTTAGAATATTGATGCACTGAACTACCTCCATTGAAGGCTTCAAATTGTAAATATGTGATAAAAACTATATATCACAAAGACACTGTAGTCTTTGCTGTGCCTAATTGTCCAAAAGGAAAAACAAATCCTGGGTTAAAATGCACCTGATACCCCTGGAATCTCACAACACTTGGAGATAGGGGTGGCGTATAACAATACAGTATGTAAGAATGTTTTGTTTTAAAAACTGCTCAGTTTGTGATTAAATTAATGCAGGTGAAAGACTGGCAGTGTGGTCTTAACTGACGTCTGAGATATATATAGGTTGTCTTCAGGTGGCTGATACAGTAACTAAGCAAATGACTATATAAGTGAATAATAACATGAAGACAGGATCTTACACCTAGAAATAACAGAGTAGCAAGGCATTACACCAAGCGACTTCAGAAGCAGCCTACTTGCAGATATGTTGGAATTCCTGGATGGTGCCCACTCTCGTATATCTGAAACCCATGATTCCATAAAAGGGTTTTGTTGTGATCAACATAGGCTGGTTTAGTTGGAAGTCAAAGCTGCTTTGATATCCTCTTTCGTTTTTCTTGTACTTTTGTTTGCTTGTTTAGCATCTGCTGAATTTTACAACTGAATCTCAGTTTCTGTCTTTATGACCTGTTGAAAATATATAGGGCAGTGCATGCGGTGTCTTTTGAGAAGTTTTTGAGAAATCTAATAACATTGTTGGGTGTGTTCCTAGCTGTAAAAACTTGTGATATAGAAGATACACGGGATGGAGTTATATCTCTTGATTTCCTTAAGAACAGGGGAATCTGTTGGCCTCCATCATCCCTGAACAATGGCCACACTGGAGGTGGCATCCAGCAACATATGGCGAACCATAGGTATCCGAATGTTTAGTTTCCAAATAGTGTTTTTCATTACCATTCTCTTGCATCTGAACTTGAAAGCAGCAATTTTTCTTTTTAATTGTATCCAATCTGTATCAAAACTAACCATCAAGCAAATATAGTCCTGTGGTATTCAGGCAACACTGCTTGCACGCAAACATTACTGCCCTCCTAAAGAAACAAATCAGGAAGGAAGGGAGGGAGGGAGGGAGGGAGGGAGGGAGGGGAGAACATTTTGTTCTATACTGAAATAAAACATCCACTAATGAGAAATGACCCGGCTAAACTAATTATTAGGATGCAATTAAAGAACAAATTATACTCTTAAACTTTACACAGTGGTACAACTCATATACAGTGGAATAGCCCATTTTACAAATCCCCAAGTTTGCGTCTCTGCGACAACCAAATTATCTTAATGGGTGTTGAAATGACAGAGTAGATAAATGTCTTTCCCTTGAGTCATTTTCTGATAAAGACACATTGCTTAGCTGCAAGATGACAAACTATATGTTCAAAGTGACAAATCATTTAATTAAAATTTACAAGCGGTTAAATACTGTTTGACCCAAATGGAGGCAGTTATCATGAATCAATTTCCAAGGAGGGACAAGGGTGCTCAGGGAAATCGATCACTAACAGCTAAGGTACCTGGATGTATTCTGCATATCTCTACAGCCTAAAAAAAAAAAAAAAAAAAAAGCCGCTATCAGCAGGCTATGGTGCAAATCTTGCAGGAAAAAAAGATTTCAATCAAGTTGAAAAATCGTAATACTTTTTACTTGGGCGGTATTTGAGTTCACTCTAGGTCTCATGAATACTTAATGTCACAGAGTCTTCAATAAAAAGACTCTTGTATCTTAAGAGAAAATACTTCAAAATTTGATTAGTTATACGGAGTTTTTTTAAAGTGCATATACAGGCCTGTGGAAATTGCAATCATCTTTCATAAAAAAGCTGGGTAGGTTTATTGTTGAAGAATAAAGGTGGCCATTGGTTTTACTAACTATTATAGCAAATACAAAATTGTCCAGCTGGCATGCTTTATTCTTGAGTCCATCAAGCACATAAAGTCTGGAACTTTCATATGCACGCTACTGGCACACATTCCACTGATGCTTATGAATGTGTGATTCTCAAAACTTGTAGCAAAATGACACTTTGGAAACATCCCTACAATCTAACCTGTAAATTATATTTAGGACTGGCATTATCAGGTCACATTTGAAATGGGGGCAAGGTTCCCTAAATGGTTTTTATCTTCCTTTTCACTTCCTTCTTTTTATGTGTTAGGGAGAAATATATTATTATGGAAAATAAGTTGGCAAAGTGTCATGGCCCAGTGAAAGAACACATGCCTTGCTTGCAGAAAGTGCCGGTTTCAAGCCCTGACATCTTTACCTGTCTGTCAGGGTAGACATTACTGAGCAAGGCTGACCAATGTCCTGACGCTGTACAAGGCAACTCTCAATGTTACTATGTTGTGCAATGATACATGAAATGTTATGTGCAAGTTTAAACATAATGTGCCCTAGAAATACTCTCAAGAAGAGAAATAGGCCAGTGCGCTTTTTATATGCAGAATTAAGCACAATATGTGTTGGAGATATTTGACAGGATTTTACACTTTTCATATGAAATAATCCTTGCATTGTTGAAAACTTTTAGTTACTTTTTAAAATAGTGTAAAAATTCTTCCTGGTGCGTCAGAGGCAGGTGACTTGTCTTGGTCACTGTATCGCTGCACTGGCTTTTAAACTTCTCTTGAATGTCTTTAGCCTTGGGTTTGAAGCAATGTCAATCCAGCCCATCTGTTGCACTACTTGTATTGCTTTGTTTGGGGAGACCAATATAGTGAACAATGGAGAAGAGACAAGACCCACTTTTACTATATCAGAGATGTAAAGAAAACATATATTTTCCTGTTATACTGGAGGGAACGTTTTAACATACAGTACATTTATAGAAACGTTTGGAGGTTATTGTGTAGTTTTTACTTTGATACAAAGAGTAATGGCTCACTGGACCCGGGAACATTCTCAACAGTCTTTCATATATCCTGGGGCAAAGTGACTTGAAACAACTAAAGACCAGTCATTGGCAAGTGACATGTGAAAATGCACCCAATTGGAATTCCCTTGGGATTACGTGGGGGGTTGGGTTTTGCTCACGTTTTAGAGATCAATGACTTCCGTTTCTAAGACCAAAAGAAATATTTAATCTCCAACATGTCAGATTGACAATGATCCTGAGTCATTTGGGCTGATTTGCCCTGTAAATAGGTTTTTGAAGTGGTTTCTGTCTTTTCTTCTTGAGGCACATTTTGGATCTGTATTGCAGAGTCTGGTGGAGCTGATGAATGGCTTGTCCTCTCTTTGGGCAGGCAGTTGGTTGAGGTGGCTTTTTTCAATGTTATGATTCAATTTTTCTAAGGAATTATCAATTTTATACCAATGGAACCATTTTTTGAGTTTACTTGAAATGTATGTCGGACCAAAAGAAGAAGGGGGTGTATGCATCACACCCACCACTCTCATAATATAATGTTTGGCATAGGTGTTGCCACGTGAATGAAGCCTGAATCGCCCAAATCAAAAGAAGGAAAGCTCACAAACTTTGTGAACTTTATCCATGCAGGCATCTATGGTACCGTCTTCACATCTCATTTTAAGTTGCCATCATTGTAGAAAGCATATGCTTCCTTGCTTCTTTGTCATGGGATTGATTCTCAGAATGGTTAAGTAGCAATAGCTTTTGCCCACAAATGCTGGCAACAGATGAGGTTGCTTCCTTGTTATAGATCCTTAGGCCCCATAGAAAAGTAAAGTCCCTTACTATTAGATTAGTCTGTGGTGTAAATAGGCTCTAACAGTGCTGTTTTCTAGAAAAAGAGGTGCTGGAACTCACCATGAATGCCTCTCCTGTTCTCTTATAATGGCAGTGGGCCTACCTGATGCCTACCTGAGAGGTGCTGGAACTGAGTTCCAGTGAGTTCTGGCTAGGAAAAAACACAATCCCCGGGCTCTAAGACCATAAACTTCACCAGTTCCTCAATAGAGTCCTCCATATCCTTCAATTCTTAATGGATGAAAATACCTATATTCCTGTGATTATGTCAGCTGGAGTCCGATTGCCCAGGGAACACAGCCTACAGTTCACACCACAAGGAGATACCCTCCTCTCCAAGAGCCTAAACCCCAAGAACAACGTTGCTGGCTGGCATGGTTCTGCCAAGAAAAAGTGATTTGTTTATAAGCAGCACATTCTTCAGCCAACAGTGTCCCCCTGGGTACAGCCAGAGCTGATTTCATTAAGTCCCAAGCCCCACCCACCTGGCTGTGCCAAATTGGCTGGGATTTGAATAAGCTGATTGTGGAAAAGCCCATCAATCTCCAGTGGCCAGCCTGGGAATTCCCCACAGCCAGCCAACTAGCCCCAACATTGCTCTCAAGGGAGAGGAGCCCGGCGTGACAGGTCACAACTGCCCACCCTGTGACCGGGTATGCTGCCATTTCCTCTTCCTCCATTGCCTTTAAGCACCAAGTTATATAGGGGTGTTGTGGTCTAACCCACTTAGCCTTGGGCTTGCCGATCAGAAGGTTAGCGGTTCGAATCCCCGCGACGGGGTGAGCTCCCATTGCTCGGTCCCAGCTCCTGCCAACCTAGCAGTTCGAAAGCACGTCAAAGTGCAGGTAGATAAATAGGTACCACTCCGGTGGGAAGGTAAACAGTGTTTCCGTGCACTGCTCTGATTTCCGTGTTCTGTTGCGCTTAAGCGGCTTAGTCATGCTGTCCACATGACCCAGAAAAACTGTCCGCAGAGTGGACAAACGCTCGCTCCCTCGGCCTATAAAGCGCCGCAACCCCAGAGTCATTCACGACAGGACTTAACTGTCAGGGGTCCCTTTACCTTTACCAACTTATATAGGTTGGCATGAGAGCTCTGCTCCCTACTGCCACACTTGTAGTTTTAGTATCTGCCCCCACCAGGGAAATTGTGTTGTGTTGTTTTTAAAAATGATTTCCATGGGGCAACGATGTAGCAAGAATTGTGAGCAAATTGCTGTAACTCCTGGGATTTTCGGGACAGTCAGACTATGGATTTAGGTTATATGCAGAGCCAACCCATAAGGAATATTTAAAAGCAATTTTTTTGAACTTAAGAGTGGAAAAATTAGAAACTGAGATAAACTGAAATTGACAGATGTGACCGTCCCTAACACAGAGCAACCCTAAGGAATAATAATAATAATAATAATATTTTAACTTCAAATCCTCTGCTGAGTTCAGAAGAGTGATGGTTACAAAGGCCCAGAGATACAAAGCTCAGTGTAAGTTACTATCATTTATAAAGTGCCTATACCTGAATGTGGCAAACCATTGAAATGATCTCAATACAGGAGGAGAACTAACCAGAATTCCCATTGAATAAATAGGTTTTCACAAGCTATTTCATTTTAAGAGGTTGTTTACAGTGTGACACTTTATTTTGAGGAAAAATTATTTCAGAAGCCAATCTTTTAGAAACGTGGGAAAAAAGTGTTTTACAAAAGGTCAAATGCACAAATATTTTGCATGCAAGCTACTAATAAATTCACACACACTCCTTAACAATTAGGAGTTTGGCTAATGCCTTTAAAGCTATTTACAATATTCTAAATGCAACTCCTGAGCCCTAATTACCTATAGTAAGTCATAAATAACTGACAGGGATGCAAATGCAACAAAATTCTATCAAATTAGAGTAATTAGTATCCCGGTTAAAATATCCTCGCACATTAAAATGCTCTTACTTTTCTCCAACACGACATTAACAAATGAAGGTATTATTGTTGAAGAAGCAGAGTGCCAGAAGTATATGCATAAACATCTGATAGTATGTGCAGTGCATATTAGAGTTGAAATATGTTTGTCCCCGCTTTAATTTATCACCTTGTAGCTATTGTTATAACCTGACACTTTTGTGCTAGGCATATTTATCAAAATATAACTGAGGCAGGTTGCTCAAATTTATTCTGCTGCTTATGAAAATGTGTGAGACTTGAGTATTGATCATGGATGCCTCTGCCCTCCCTTTCGGGCTGCTGAAATCACTGGGAGTGGCTGTACAGCTTCCATTCAACTCTGTTTGAGCCCTATGGAGATGAATTAACACTGCGCAGTGGCATAGCAGGAGCAGCCTAAATGAAGACTAAGAATTGAGTTGTCGGATAAGATGAGGCCATTGGTTTTATTTTCAAGGTGCTCGCTTTCAAAGTAAACCCATGTTCACATAAACATTTTAAGACATCTAGCCTATAAACAATCATATTTCCTGCCCTTCATAGGGTGGCCACTTACCCACTGCTGAAAAAGAGGAAATGCATCACCAACAAAATAGGATAAAATGTGCATAAGCATATGCATCTATGTGTATAGATGCAACTTTAGAAATAAGTACTATAATTAAAACACGGGTGCAATACATCTCACTGTAGTGGGGAAGACTATGAGTTTGCTGGTACCTGCTGTTTATTAAACATTCATTTTGATTTGTTTGTGGGGAGCTATTCCAAACTTTACATCAATTTCCATACTGCAAAAATTCCAATCTTCTTTGGACACAGGGTAGGAGTGCCAAATCTATTTTAATTCTGCAACCTGAATTTGCCAGTATGCAATTGAGCAAAAGCGGCTCTTGTTATTCCTGTAAGCAAATACTTCCTATAGATACATACTTTTGGTCATATTCTTGCTATAGATATAGTTACAGGTAGGTAGCCGTGTTGGTCTGCCAAATTTTTTAAAAAATCCTTCCAGTAGCACCTTAGAGACCAACTGAGTTTGTAGTTGGTGTGAACTTTTGTGTGCATACACACTTCTTCAGTGTATTTTTTAATTTTGCTGTAGATATACATTGGAATACTCAGACAATTTTTCTCTTTCTCCTTCTCCAGTATGTCTTGATTGGGATGCTAAAAGTGTAGGATGGAGTTTGTCCAGAACTGTTTAGTGCCTTAAATAAATACATTGTGGCTTCCTAGAATTACGGGGTAATGAGTTAGCAGGAGGTTGATAAGAAATAGCTAACTCCTTAAATCAAAGGGGAGTTAGTTTTTTGTATTGTTTTTTAAGAATAAGTGTACCACTTTAAAGTTTAGAAAATGGTTCAGGGAACTGCATCTTTTATTTTATGCTTTAAACTTTATGCAGGGATTTTTGAAAATAAGAGCCACAAGGCAAAAACATATTTAAATGAAGTTGTCAATGGAGCAGTTTGCATTCTGTTTTAGTTTGGGTGGTAAGGATAAGGTTGGTTGGTTTACACACAAGTGATGAGATTTGTGACAGGCAGAATGCCAACAAGTGAAGTTTTCCCCATAATTGTATTTCCATGCTAGGAAAGGCTTACACTGTTTAATTTGTGCCATCCACACTGTTAATGGTACAAGGCATCATTCACTAAACCCTTGTACCTCTAGTTTTCAATGCAAACTGCTCCTGTTGGAAGAGAGAAAATCTCTTCAGCAGGGAAGAGGCAGGAAATTCTTCATGTTCCTTCCTTCTGATTGCTTCACAACAGTTAACAAGGGGCTATGCCACCTTCGGAAGAGCAGTGCCTCCATATCTGTCTAATAAGCCTTAGAATGTAGCCTCCACAGTTTGCTTTCTAATTTTCTTTATCGATGTACGATTGACTTAGTGACTCACTTTAACAATAAAAGCTAATGGTCCAGTCCTCTTGTGGGGGGAGGGGGAATGAATGTGAATATTAACTAGAAATTCTATAAAGTTAGCCAACAGAATGAACTTAAATCATATTTTGTTCACCCAACTATTATTGGAACTACTTTCTGGTGTACTGTATATATTCCTGCGTATAAGACTACTTTTTAACCCAGGAAAATCTTCTCAAAAGTCGGGGGTCGTCTTATACACTGGGTCGTATTTCTTACACGGTGAGTATATCCCAAACTCTATATTTTAGCTGGAAAAGTTGGGGGTCGTCTTATACACCAGAATATACGGGTCAAGCTACCTGTAGAGTTGGCAGTGTTTGAAGGTTTCATAACTGTGAACTTGTTCCTTCATTACGGTTCCCTTGTCATATAATTAACCATTCATATGCAGACTTGGACACATTCAGGAAGTTTATTATGATTACTGTGAGGAAACAGTTTATGAATTATGGAAATTGATCCACTCTGATAGGAGAAGCCTCACACTATTAACTAATATGAAGCAGCATGAGGTTGAGTTGCCATATGCCTTTCTCAACAGCTTATCTTTTGTTGGGAACACTGCAGTATTTTTGATATGTGACAGTACAACAATCTGTTGGTGGAAAACGGGCGTCTTACCATCCATGAGAGAATCTATTTGTATCTCTCTCCAGCAATTTCCCTCACAGCCAGGATGAAGGAGCTTATAAAATGTTAGGAAGGAAGCTTAGCATAGGGATGCCGGATGAATCCACTGAAAACGGACTATCAAGTGAGTGTTCTTCTGTTTGCCCATTCAACCCCATTGCTGCACAGACTCCTGCTATGAAAGCTTTGACATTAGCTCTCTTCAACAAATGTTACTTTTTCACATGCACACATTATACACAGATATGTAAACTGTTTTGCAATATGCATTATTGACATATTCATTGTTATATGCAGATGCCTCTTTGCTTTCCTTGTTTTCGATGCTTTAGAAAGGATACTTTTTTGCTGTACTGTGAAATCAAGGTTGTGCAAGTGGCTGCAGTCCTAACCATACTTACCTGGGAGCAAACCCCATTGAATTCAATAGGAATTCTGAATAGATAGCTTTCTGATGGGCCATTCCATAAACTTTGTAATTGAGGTATCGCAAAGCTCTCTGTCGGTTTTACTGCAAAGGTATCTGGAAATTCATTAACTTTGAAAAGTCACTTGCAGGGAAGGTAAATCATTTGTAAATATTTGTTGATGGCTGAGCTATGTATGTCTATTGTGTGCTAAGTAAAAAATATGTAAAACACACACACACACACTGCCATGCAGTCATAAATAAAGTATGTGGTGCTGATTTTCTGCACAATAAAGGTAAAGGTAAAGGGCCCCCTGACCATTAGGTCCAGTCGTGACCGACTCTGGGGTTGCGCGCTCATCTCGCATTATTGGCCGAGGGAGCCGGCGTATAGCTTCCAGGTCATGTGGCCAGCATGACAAAGCCGCTTCTGGCAAACCAGAGCAGCACACGGAAACGCCGTTTACCTTCCCGCTGTAGCGGTTCCTATTTATCTACTTGCATTTTGACGTGCTTTCGAACTGCTAGGTTGGCAGGAGCTGGGACCAAGCAACGGGAGCTCACCCTGTCACAGGGATTCGAACCGCCGACCTTCTGATCAGCAAGCCCTAGGCTCAGTGGTTTAACCACAGCACCACCTGGGTCCCTTTATATTTAATTTATATTTATATTTATTTATATTTAATTTATATTTATATTATTTATATTTAATATGGTGGCCATTTTGAATGTTCCCTTCCATCTCCAAACCATGGATTCCAAACCATGTGGGAACATCTTCAAGACCAATTGCTCCTCTACCAACAGGTTCCAACACTAACTAGGGCCTATCACCCAAGGACCCTCAGAAATAAGTGTATTAAGTTAGAACAAAGGGACAAAAAGGACCAAATCCTCTCTCCATGGCAAGCCAGCTTCGACAAGGCACACAGCACAATTGATCAGTGTTTAGTTTTGTTCAAAAAATGTTAGATGTCCAAACATCATATTGCATTTGTTGATGTCTTATTTGCCTTCGATTTCATAGACTATGGAAAAAAGGCACTTATTTCCTTGAATAAACTAGCTGCTGTTTCTTACACAGCAAATATGTTCTTTAAAATATTGGCCAGGGTGGGGGGTGGGGGCTTCCACTAATGTCAGACCAACAGCTACCCAAACTGTTTTTTTTGGTGTTTTTTTTAGACCTGCAGAGTAAAGAAGGCCAAGCACAATGTTGTAATGGCTTAGTTATTCAATTTCCCCTATAATCCTGGGGCAATTTTGGCCATAAGATCCATGATATGGGGTTTGCTGAAGATGCCAAAATGAACTTTGAATATATGAAGAATTCTAAGCCCTCGTTTTTGTATATTAAAATTAAATCCAACCATAAAAGGGATGCTTATTTGCAGGAATTAACTTTATTTCCTATTAGACATGTGTTTACTCAGATTAGGTTTCAAACTATGCCCAGAGAATAATCTGAGTTAATTAATTCTTTAACAGGCCAATAAATGACCTGTATATGTGGATCAGGCATTGTTTACCATATCCTGTATTGCCCTTTGTAAAACCTAAAAATAGATTCCTTTATTTATTTCTGAATTTTCTAGAGTGCCAATCAGATTACTTCAAAATTAGGTGGTTGCTGGATGATGTAGGTGAGTTTTCTACCTATAGGCTAGCTTTATATTCACTGAGCAGTAAGAAAATCACCGGCCACTTTTTTGACCCATGGGGACTGCCAAGGGGATTTTTAATTTTAAGGATTTTCAATGATTTGAGGAACTTTTTTTTTTTTTTACAACTTGCATGTCCAAAAATCTGTGGGTGATATTCAATGCTAGTCCTACTAACCGTTGACTCACTGAAATTAATAAACAGGACTGGTTGAGGTACCTTTATTTCAATGAGGATACTCTGAGAAGGACTCTGAACAACCCTATATATTTAACTTAGTTTTGGTTTACTTGCTTTGTTTGGTTTACATTGTAATGGCCGTTGGCTACAAACAACAAACCTCTGACTGATACCATCCCAGGATTGGAGACTGGGGCTAGTGGGAAAATAGAGTAAAGAAACTGTATTGAGGTGCCAGTGTGTGTATACAATACATACAATGAATAATAATAATAATAATAATAATAATAAATAATTTATACCCCACCCATCTGGCTGGGTTTCCCCAACCACTCTGGGTGGCTTCCAACCAAATATTAAAAACAGTACAGCATCAAACATTAAAAACTTCCCTAAACAGGGAAAAACTTCAGTTGTCTTCTAAAAGTAAAATAATTGCTTATTGCCTTGACATCTGCTGGGAGGGCGTTCCACAGGGCGGGTGCCACTACCGAGAAGGCCCTCTGTCTGGTTCCCTGCAACCTCACTTCTCACAATGAGGGAACCGCCAGAAGGCTCTTGGTGCTGGATCTCAGTGTCCGGGCTGAATGGTGGGGGTGGAGACGCTCCTTCAAATATACAGGACCGAGGCCTTTTAGGGCTTTAAAGGTCAGTACCAACACTTTGAACTGTGCTCGGAAACGTACTGGGAGCCAGTGTAGATCTCTCAGGACCGATGTTATGTGGTCCCAGCGGCCACTCCCAGTCACTAGTCTAGCTGCCGCATTCTGGATTAATTACAATTTCCGGGTCACCTTCAAAGGTAGCCCCACGTAGAGCGCATTGCAGTAGTCCAAGTGGGAGATAACCAGAGTTGGCGAGACAGTCTGCAGGCAGGTAGGGTCTCAGCCTGCATACCATTTGGAGTTGGTGGACAGCCGCCCTGGACACAGAATTAACCTGTGCCTCCATGGACAGCTGTGAGTTCAAAATGACTCCCAGGCTGCGCACCTGGTCCTTCAGGGGCACAGTTACCCCATTCAAGACCAGGGAGTCCTCCACACCTGCCCGCCTCCTGTCCACCAAAAACAGTACTTCTGTCTTGTCAGGATTCAACCTCAATCCGTTAGCCGCCATCCATCCTCCAACTGCCTCTAGGCACTCACTCAGGACCTTCACTGCCTTCACTGGTTCTGATTCGAAAGAGAGGTAGAGCTGGGTGTCATCTGCATACTGATGAACACCCAGCCCAACCCCCCTGATGATCTCTCCCAGCGGCTGCATGTAGATATTAAAACCACCTGCAACACCTGCAAGAAAACATTGCAGTGTATCTTCTCTTCACCTGCTCCCTCCCACCCTCAGATGACCAACATTTCATGCTCCTGATGTTCACTGTCCATGTTCAAGCCCCACTGTTGAGCTTTTGTGGGGGGGTCTATGTGTCTCCTTAAGGCTTTTATGAGTTTTGGTACTTCTGCAAACCTCAGGGTTTCCCTGAGCATTCAGATATCTACCTATTAGAGGATGTGTGTGTGATGGATGAGTCACACAATAAATTATATAACATTACTATATCATCAGAAGTAATAATTAAGCATTCCTGAATTCTAAACATCTTACCTCAGTCTGCCTTGGAGGCGCATAGTTCTCATCTCATCTATGTTAGAAGCAGAGCATAGTACGTACGGATGGTGACTCTGGGATCCACAAATGGACCTATATCTTGTGAAGCAAAATGTCAGTTTTCTCCAGCACTGTGTTATCTTAAGCTGATGCCCAGGGTGTGTAGAGTTCCATTTCCAGGTCCTACATCTGCAAAAAGCAAAAACTCCTGCACACAGCATTCCAGGTTCAGTGGAACAATTCAGGGGAGAAAATGGGGAAAAGGTTGGTCAACACTTCTAATGATGACATATCAAACGTTTCAAGTATAAAGATGCCATTCTGCCACATTTTGGGTGGACTAGATTTGCCCTTCCCACATGCCTGCAGAATGAAGATTAAGTGTGGGGCAAATACTGCCCTTTCTCAGCCAGTTAGCAGTTTCTGCTAGCTGGCTAGATTTATACCATCCATACTTCGAAGCTGCTGTTTCTCTGCCTGTTTCAGATCTGTTTGTTAATAAAGCTAGGACAAACCCCATATGGTTGTCACATATCATTCCGGGTGTGTAGTTATGACAACTAAGCAAAAAATAACAGTCTAAATAATTTTTTTTCAGGGGTAGGTTCTCTGATCTCATTCTAAGATAATATCTATCTATCTTTAATCTTGCAAACGGAAGAAAATCAGCCTCTTTTCTCCTTGGTTATAAATCATCATTAGTATTTAAAGCATAGCAAAGGCCGTAAAAATAATTGCTTGTTTTCCTTTAGGTAGTATGAAGTCGGGAAATGTTTATGTTGACCTAATGTCTTCCTCAAGTGTGCGTTGCATGTTTTAGATTTAGTTAGATTAACTATGGCCAACTCTCTACATTTTGATAAAAACGGGCTATAATGAGCAACGGTATTGAGAATTACCTGTCCTAAAGTGTGCAGTTTCCCCATTTTTCTGTCATCATTACTGGAATTTTTATTTGAGTCTTCTAAGCAATTCACCTCTGAAATACTTCCAAGAATTTTTAAAATACCAACATTGTCTTGAAGCAGTCAAGCCTGCAGATTTCTCTGTCTCTGAAAAAGGGTCTCTAAAAAATAGAAGTCAGTGCATTCCATATTTACATACAAAGGAAAATATGTGACACTGACCAAGCCATGCCAGGAGACAATGGAAAACAGAATTTCTGTCCCGTCTTTCTTTCTCCCTCATGAGCTACCTTTCCTAACATGGATCATATACCTGCATAATTTGCTGTCAACTTAATATGTATCATGCTGTACAAGAACTCACAGGAGGTCAACTGTGGGAGTATACAGTGATCTGTTTTTTTTCAACCCCATTCTTCCCTTTAGGTCTTCATCCTTGGTGGACTTTGACTCTCATTATGCAGTCCCATTCTTACCAATATACCGTACAACTCGCAATAAATTGGATAAATCTCATTTATGTTTCCATTGTTGTTTTCAAGTGCTGAAGGCTTGATTTAAAGTTGAAACCACTGTGTTGGAGTAGATAGAGTTGCTGGGTTGTTGTTGTTTTGTAGTTCTAGAAAAAGTAGTATCTTATAATAGGGATTTACAGTTAAATGTGCTTTGACAGGGTAAAGTACTCTGGGTTTGAAAGTAGTGTGAGGGCAATCGGCTACAAATGATGGTGCATATATTGAAATGAGAAGTTACTGTGTGGTGTCTGGTGGGAAAATGGCATTTTAAAATGTTATTTTATAAAACGCCCACACAATAAAAATATATTAATGTATTTCCCTTTGGTACATGATTCATTTATAACCCTTTTAATATATAGTTCATACATTTTATTTTTTTAATGTGAAATTACCATAATGTACAGTATATATATGTTATGTAAAATATAGAAAATTAAATTATAGCAGCAGAGGAGCTTTAAATATGGACAATGTTTCCAGGTCTGTCTTCCTAGCCACTATTCAGGCAGTGTGGAGCTGAGATCAGCAATCTGGTTTGTGTATGTAAAGAAAGGAAGGAAATTGACTGATTGATGGACTGATTGATGATGGGCAGTAGTCAGAAAGAAACTGGTCTGAGATTTGCAGATGCCTGCAATTAACCAAAAGGGCTCCAAGAGAACACTGTTTGTTTTGGGGAAAACTGGTTTTACATGCTAGCATTATCTGACACTTGTGCTTATGTATATAGTTTTGGCAGACTATTTGTACAACAGCCATTCTGCTAATAGGATCCCTATTCTTGGCATTGTGCAGCAGCCAAATCCTGGGAGTGTCTTGCGCTTGAGAAATACATGGTGCGGGCCTAGCCAAACCCATGCCCTCCAGATGTTTTGGACTACAACTTCCAACCCCCAGCAATTGGCCATGCTAGCTGGGGCTGATGGAAGTTGTAGTTCCATACATCTGGAGGACATGGTTTTGGTTTGCCCTACTATAGTGCATCCATGCAATGGGATGAGCTCCTGTTGCTTTGTCCCAGCTCCTGCCAACTTAGTACTGTACAGTGGTACCTCGGTTTATGAACACAATTGGTTCCGGAAGTCTGTTCATAAACTGAAGCGAACTTTCCCATTGAAAGTAATGGAAAGTGGATTAATCCGTTCCAGACGGGTTTGCGGAGTACTCAACCTGAAGTGTACGTAACCTGAAGTATGGGTGTAATTGGTTCCGGAAGTCTGTTCATAAACTGAAGTGTTCATAAACTGAAGCGAACTTTCCCATTGAAAGTAATGGAAAGTGAATTAATCTGTTCCAGAGGGGTCCACGGCGTTCGTAAACCGAAAATTCGTAAACCGAGGTGTTCATAAACCGAGGTTCTACTGTAGTTCAAAAGCACACCAGTGCAAGTAGATAAATAGGTACCACTGTGGTGGGAAGGTAAACAGTGTTTCTGTGCGCTCTGGCTTCTGTCATGGTGTTCTGTCGCACCAAAAGCGGTTTAGTCATTCTGGCCACATGACCTGGAAAGCTGTCTGTGGACAAACGCCGGCTCCCTCGGCCTGAAAGTAAGATGAGTGCTGCACCCCATAGTCACCTTTGACTGGACTTAACCATCCAGGGGTCCTTTACCTATAGTGCAGCTGGAGTTATACTTGGAGACAGGGGAGCTTGTATTATCACATGTTGTACCAGATGTGCAACCATGTCAACTCTTCAACTTCTTACACTAACATTACATTGGATCTCGCCCCATGTTTCCAGTGACCTTTCATTCAAAAATAAGTGAAGCCCTACAGCATTGTCCCTGGAGCTTTTTATTATTCAAAAAGAGTGCTTATTGAGATTATTTTATTTAAATAATAATAATTGCCTGTGAACTATAAATTACAATCCCTTTCTGATGTAGTTTGACTGACATGGAACATAGTTTGAATCCCCTTATTTTGTGAATGAAATGCAGCCACTAGATCTCTAGAGACTGTTGAGATGATCATGATTTTAATCAACTGAGTTTACTTTAATGGATAATACCTTGAGAGAAAAATTCAAACTACATTTTGGTATGACTTCAGATGTCCAATTCAACATTATTTATGATGGTGTCACTAAAATTTTATTGAGAGAACAACTTTTCCCACTGAAGATTTCTGTTACTATGCAGCGTATGTTATCTCAGCTTTCAGTCAACAAGCCAAGTCAATTTAGTTTAATAATCTGGAGGCTCTTAACTTGTCAAAAGCTCAACATACAGCAGTAACCAAGCCTTCTGTCTAATTATAGCAGATGAAATTTGACATATGTACCCTTTTTAAAACAAAAATTAGTTTTTCTGACAAGGCACACCACCTGCTCTTGCCTCAATCAGCTTTCCTAAAACACAATTGGTATGGCATTTAATAGATAAGAATTCCATATTTAGTTACTTTTCAAAATAACTGGTGAATATAGAATGTTTATAGAAATTGCAAGCACTATGCCTTCCTAAATATATATTTACAATACATTCATTGGGTTGTAACCAAACAGAACCACTGCATAAATCTACAGTTGTGTACCACTGATACAAACTGAGCCACAACAAATTGTTTGGTTAAGTTGGATTGATGGGGAAGTGCTACTGTCATAAATTTAAGGTTTAGCTTTGTTTTATCTAGGCACGTACTTATTCATGCAGTTTTATTTTTACTAATAGAAGTGAATAGTACCATAAATATTTTCAAAATCTGCAGTAAAATTGCCCACAAACATGCAACTGGTGTAACAAATATTCGCCTTTTTTCACTCCAGAGACTCCAGGTGTCAGAAAAACACATACCTAAGAGGCTACCAATATATGTGACTTTCCAACAATATTGTCAAGGGCAGAAAATTTACTTTAAGGATACTGGTTAAAGGGCAGAAAATAAAAACTGAAATTGCAGGACTTTGTAATTTCATGCCTTTATTGATTGCCTCAATTTTTTCATACATACATTCATTCCCTATTTCTTCCATTCCATATTTTAAAACTGAACTTAGAAGGAACTTTTTTTATTACTGACATTCTAGGACAGTAATTTTAGGCCATAGTGAGTGTGGATGTTGAATGTAAATAAAAATTGCTTTGTGGGTAAGGAAAGATAAAATCTGACAAAACACTTATCATGTGAAATTTACTGCGTAGTCTGTACAATCTGAGCAAAGTGCAGCTGTAGAAAATTTAAAAATGAGGGTTTGATGTATGTACCTTACCTGCAGAACTTTATGGGATAATACATTCTCATTATACCATGATAGAATTTGACTATTCATTGTTTTCATTTTTATGCCATGTACAGAGAAGCAAGTAGCCATAAATCTGAGAGCCAAATTTGTCTTATGGCTCAAAACCACTCTCAAAGCAATTGATCAGGCCAGTGTTACTATACCTGTGCTATATTTATATACACGGTAGAAAATTCATAATTTCAAACAGTCAGTTTAACGTACTTTCACTTAATCAAGATGAAAGAATGGTTGTTTGTGCTCAAGCAGAATGAATTTGGGGGGCAGTTGGTGTAATATTCTCCCATCTCACAAATCTTTAGTTCAACACAGTGGTGAAAGGTCGCTGTCCAAAATGTGTGCTTCTGACAGGTCTGTGAGGAGTAACAGAGTGATGCCACTCCCCAGCATATCTGCAGCCCTGCCATTCTTGGCAGCCATGGCGGAAAGTGGGGGCGGGGGAGGATGATTGGGCTCTCTGATCTCTATGCTGGGTATGGGCCAGCTGCTGGCCTCTGGCGGCTGTGAGACTAGCTCAGGGTCCAGTAGGTCCCAGCCTGGCTCAACCCTGCTCCATCCTTAGAACACCCCAGTTTAGGGTTTTCCACTTGACTTAACTTGATGGGATACTTCCCCGTCCTCGACCCAGCAGATTGGATTGTCCCAGAAGAAGAAGACCTGCTAAGTAACTTTACCAAATTACCGGACAAAGAGCAAATAGGTATACTTAGCAAACTGATGAAATTACAGTCTAGGTTGACTAAAATACACCAGCATGGTCAACAAAAAGTAGAAGAAATAATAATAATACATAATCAAACCTTGTACCTGTTAGCTCTCTCCCCAAAATGTATAGCTGAAAAGAGAGCCACCAATGGAACCTTCAAATGTATAGATGCAGAGCTCCAAACCCAGCCCCCTTTAGAATATGACATGGCGAGGAAGAACCCTAACAACGGGACCATAAATTCCTGGCTGAGCTACCAAATATTAGCTCCAAATGAAATAGGTAGCCCTCCTCAAAGAATTATAAAGGATACTGGTCAAACAACAGATTTCCAGTATGCCTCCATCCCAAATGCATATTCAGCAGCCATTAGGTGTCTGGATCAGCAAGCATAGCCAAACTAAACAACAACAACAACAACAACCAATCCTACCCACCCCCAGCCTGACATTTCACTCTTTCATTCTGCATCAGATTATACCAATATTCAAAATTACGACCTTTGGGGTACCTGTATGTGCCTGATAGCACAGTACAATTTTTAAAAATTAAGTCACAGTTAATCCAACATCTTTAAAGTGTGTGATATGCCTCAATGTAGCCATATTAGTGAGATTTACTTTTTCAGATGGGCTGATTTGTAAATGATCTGTTACTGGGTAGAAATGAATCGCAAGGTTTTTAGATGTTAATTGTGTTTCAAGCACAGAATGACTTCTTACAGCAGCAGGAACCAGTGTTTATGCATTGAGTTCCCAAGAGTCTCCATATGAAAAGTCTGGTTGGTGTTTCAAATATTAAATGTGTAATAGTCTGAGTTAAGTATTCTGTCAAATCTGACTAGATAGGAGGTTCTCAGACTCTGCACCCCAGGGCCCGCTTGACCAAAATAAATATTACTTGGGCCCATCAATCACAAAATGGTGGTACAGGCGTGAAGTCCGTTTGTCTTCAGGTACAATGGTGCACTCTTCCATTGTCCCCGAAACAGACAGATGCCAACCAACCAAATTTTTTTTGAAGATGCAAAACTTTCAGTGAAAATTATCTAGACTTTTTCTTCAGCTGCTCAGCATGGGTACCTTATCTCATACATAGCCTACCGGTAATATGAAGTATTTGGATTTAATGTAGTTTACCGTGATTGAGTTTGGAGAGTATGATGGCTGAAGTTCAAATACATTAGCTCAAATAGCCTGTAGATTAGGCTAATAAATTAGCACCAATCTTACTGGTACAGGGGTGCATGGACCTAAATACCTCCATTTCTCATCACAAAGACTCCATTCAAGACTTGTAATTTGAAGAAAGACAGAATATATTTCATTTGAACTCATGCCTTAACAAGTTCTGGACCAGTCCCTGAATACCATTACAGTGGAACCTCTACTCACGACCACAATCCGTTCCGGAGGCCCGTCCTTATGGTGAAACAGGTCGCTGGGAGAGGCGCCATTGTGCGCAGGCAAGGGGGGCAATTGTCTGCTTCTGCGCATGTGCGAACGGTGGCAAACCCGCCAGTTACTTCTGGGTTTGCCGTGGTTGCAACTTGGAACGTCCACAAGTGGAGGCGGTTGTAAGTAGAGGTTCTACTATATTTTTGTGTGCAGTGCTGAAACAAAAAAATATAGGGGGAATTTCCGGGTTGCATTTGTTTATATATACAGTATATGAACATCATCTGCCTATATTTTAAACCAAATTTTAAATGTTAAAATGTTCTTTTTTTGAGGGGGGGATATTTCTTCCCCCACTTTCCTTCTTTTCTTCCTTCTCCTTGCTTATATGGTTGACTTGGCATGCCTTCCTTTTCTGAATTACTTTACTTGAACTTGATCAATCAAGTTGTTGGTTTGAGTCATGATAAATGAATAGAAACTTATAGAAGAATATCAATTCTAGGTTTCTTCAGTTCAGGTCTTTTGTGCATTCCATCTTTTGATCTTCTCCCAAGGTCACTGTTTCAATTATCATATTTTGGCCTTGAAACCATAAATTATAGAGTGTGGGTTTTTTCTGTTTTGACACACTTTCATCTGGTGTAAACACTCGTAATTCTGTTGTGACACTTTCTGAGTAGATTAGGTCTCCTATCTCGAGCCAACACTTTCTAATTCAGTGCTTTTATACAGACGGTTGTCCAGCTTCTAAAAAGTCATAAATCCTCAACTAAAGTATAATATTTAGAGATTTTATCTGTTGGGCTCGATTGGGACTTCAGAACTCCGTTATCCTCCAATCTTTCCTCTTAAGAAACATTTTTGACATGCAGAGTTTGTTGTCCTCTGTCTTTACTTTGAAAAAATGTGTTCTGACCTTCAGTCAGCTATCCTCTGTCTGTTTCAGTCCCTGCATATGAACTTCTTAAGTTTTACCCCTTGACTAAGTCCAAATACAGAAGTCTGTGGTTCTTTTAATATTCGTGATTTATAATCAAACTAATTGGGTTATTTTGTGTTTATAAAAACACCTTTGAAAAAGTCATGTGTTGTGTAATTGGTTTGCATTAATAATTGCAATGTATGTATGTATGTATGTATGTATGTATGTATGTATGTATGTATGTATATGTATGCATGATTTTAAAAGTTCATATCCTGCCCACCCTTAAAAAGAACCCTGGGTCTCTTATAATAATAAAATGTAAGGCAACATAAAATGAAACCCACATTAAACAGCATTCATAATAATACAATAATACATTTGTTGTTGTCGTTTAGTCATGTCCAACTCTTCGTGACCCCATGGACCAGAGCACGCCAGGCACTCCTGTCTTGCACTGCCTCCCACAGTCTGGTCAGACTCATGTTGATGGCTTTGAGAACACTGTCCAACCATCTCGTCCTCTGTCGTCCCCTTCTCCTTGTGCCCTCCATCTTTCCCAATGAGTTTTCTCTTCTCATGATACATAGGAATAATACATAGGAAGCCAGAAATTCCTGCAAACAGCAAATCAGCCAGTCCTAAGGCCAAAGTATAATGTATGGACAAATGGGGGGGGGGGGAGTGAAAAATGCTCCGCTAAAGGCTTTTTTTACATAACCTGGTTTGATCAAGCTCCTGAAAGCATATAGTGTCAAAGATAGCCAGATCCTCAACAAAAAGGAGATTCCACCGGGTGAACATCACCGCAGAAAATGCCCTGCATTTTGTCAGCACCCATTCCACCTCAGATAGCCAAGGAATCTTAAGCAAGACCTCACATGCTGAACATATGGGGGGGAAACCATGTAGAAGGAGGTGCTTCTCAGGGTACTCAGATACCGTGCCATTTAGGGCGATAATTATTTTTCTCAGTAGATAGTAATAGGGCAGTTTGTTTTCTTTTATTCATCACCAAAAATGATGTTTAAAAGTTACCGGTATCTTTCCAGTTTAAATATTTTTATGTAACACAGCTTTACAAATTTTAAGATTGTGCAGGTTAGGAGTAGGAATAGATACTTGACAAGTATGCATTTATACTTTGTGAAAAACATTTCATTTTCAAGGCTTGGCTCTAACCATGCTGCTTTTGTCATCAAATTTGATGTCAATCATAAAGGAGAGATTGTAGCATGAATGAGATTTAAATGTGCATAAATCAATCTTTCTTGGGGGACCTATGACTCTTACAATAACAAACACAAGCAGACTCGGTTGAGGTTTCTTCAAGAGGACTGTCAAATTTCGGCTTCATTAGGTTCATATCGACTATTTCCAAGGAATGGCATTTGGCAGGGTCCTCAGAAATCTGGATCTCTAAATCTAGTTTCATTTAAAGTATATTGTCTATTATATCCTGTCCGTGGAACAGAGTGCTGAAATCAGGCAGGCAAAATGTGCTGATTTCCTTGTAAAAGTGATGTGCAACACCGTGAGTCCACAGTGGTTGGGCAGAACCATCCAGAAGAAATTAGATCCCTAGACAATAATAACCTCCTGGCCAGGAAGATATGAAAACTAATACTGTTAGCTTCTTCCTTTAATAAAGCAAGGGCACTCTTCCCCCAAGGACTAAAAATGGCATGCTTGCCTATATGTGATCTATCTTTACCAATAGCAGAATTCACTAATTGAAGATAAAACAATTTGCACTCTGAATGATAACAAGATAGTGCTTCATCAAAATCCTTCTCTCCTTCATTACTTATTTTAAGGATTGGTCTTATTTCACTACATAGCAATTATACCTTCTCCAAACCTGAGGCCTTGGGGGGGGGGAGAGATTCTTCTAATATAACACACGTTAACACCAACATTTCCCTCTCTATTTCAGCTATTGCAACAAAGATGTCATTAGCAGACTCAGCAGCCTACATCTAAGCTAAATTTTACTTCATCTTTACATATATCTGCTAAATAATGTAAGGTAGCAATGTTGAACACAGCACATAATGACTGCACTTTATCACTTGCAACTGAATTGCAATTCCAAAGCTGAATAGTCTATCCAGCAAATATTAGGTACTGCTTTTATCAGGAAAATAGGCATAAGTGCTTATTATATATTATTTGTCTTTCATTATCATCTGGAAAATACCAACTAGGGTAGAGTCCCACTGTGCTAAGCCTATATTGTAACAGTTGCAAGCCCTTTTCCACAAAGACATATAATTGTTTGTATATGCCTTATGATGCAATGCAGGCAGCTATTCCTTTGCAGGAAGAATGGTTAAGTGATCCATGGTGGAGAGTTTTATTTAATGCCGAGATATTTATTGTGCCTCTTTTTCTTAAGCCAATAATTAAGATTTTAGTTGATTAATAGATCCGTACAGTAGGCTAGTACCTAGGCAAATGCCTATCCTCCATATACAGTGCTACCTCGGGTTAAGAACTTAATACGTTCTGGAGGTCCGTTCTTAACTTGAAACTGTTCTTAACATGAGGCACCACTTTAGCTAATGGGGCCTCCCACTGCCGCCGCTCCGTCACCATGCAATTTCTGTTCTCATCCTGAAGCAAAGTTCTTAACCCAAGGTACTATTTCTGGGTTAGTGGAGTCGGTAACCTGAAGCGTCTGTAACCTAAAGCATCTGTAACCCGAGGTACCACTGTACAGACAAGCAAGAGACACTCTTAGAGCATTCCAGGCAGGCGAAAACACTCAAGAAGGGTGCAAAGTAAAGCCAGTGATAAAGCTGGGTGATATATCAGTATATCGTCCAACACCGGTTTGAAGTTCACATCGTGATACTTGTTTCATAATACAGTGGTAGCTTGGTTTACAACCATAATCTCTTCCGGAGGTCTGTTTGTAAACCAAAACAGATTGTAACCCAAGGTACGCTTTCGCCAATGGGGCCTCCAAAAAAAATTGGTTCATAATCCAAAGAAATGGGTTGTAATCCCCCCCAAAAGGTTGCAACACGGGACATGCACTTCCAGGTTTGACGTGTTTGTAATCCAAGACGTATGCAAACCAAGACGTATGCAAACCAAGGTACCACTATATTAGAACTGGCAATATATCACGAATCACCATGTGATTTTGGAGATTCCCCTCCTCCCCCAGGCTTCCTACTACAGCCCAGAGATGAATTCCCCTGAAACATTTGAAAACATCAAACATCAAGTTTGATGTTAGCTTATTCGTCCATTCTAATACAGGTCGGAATGAAGAACCTTGGGCCTGGAGGACAAATGCATCCCTCCATGACTCTCCATGAATCTCCAAAAGCTTTTAAATGATTTAATGTGGAGTTTGGAAAGACAGCATGGCTAAGTGTCTTGTCTCTTAGTGCGGTAGTACTGTTGTTGATGCCACTTGTTTGACAGGGAGGTTTGATAAAGGGGTATTAATTAATATACTGTATACAGATAGAGAAAAGCAAGGAACAGCTGGAGAGGTCACACAGGTCAAGACAAGGAGTCTGTGCCTAGTGGACTTCCCAGATGGCAACACATTCCAATAGATCATGCCTCAGAGATTTGGCAAGCTACAAAATGAACTAGCATCTGGTCTCTTAGGCTTCTTTCTCTTTCTTTTCCTAATAGCCAGACTTCCTTAAGGTTGATTTAGCCCCAAGGCAGTCACAATCCCACAACCGACACCAAGATGTTCTCATAATAAATTCTCATTCCAGGCATCATTTTAAGCTAAGCAGAATTAGGTTCTGCTATATTTAATCATTATTTAACAAATAGTCACTTGACCTTCGCATCTAATTTGAATACTTTTAGGGTTCTTCAGAATAACATATCCGTATGTTTTCCAATTTGAGAATGATTATAAAGGGATGGGAAGTAGCACAGCTCTTTGAAATTGAAGAGATCTAACCCAAATGTCTCTCAACATAGTGCATTACTGCCAACAGCCTAATTAACAGATATAGATGTTGCAGAAAATGAACATTCAAGAGCTAAAATATGTTTAGGCCTCAGACGATGTGGAACTGGTGGGTCACCTGTGGCCAAGGAGGTCATGTAGGCCGGGCCAATAAGGCCACATGAGTCGGATCAAGGAAGTCACATGGGTAGGACCAAGTTCTGGTTTTTTTCCCCATCCTCCTCCCTTGCAAAAGTGTGAATACTAAAGTACTGAGTGCATAACTGAAATGAAAAGTGTCTAAGCTTGTTCTAGAAGGGGTCCCTGGCATCACTATAACCAGGCGTTACTCAGAAGTAAGCCCCATTAAATTCCATAGCAATGGCTCCCACATAGCACTGGAGCATGAATTGGTTAGTCTTAAGTGATACACAGAGCTGTTAACCAGCTCTCCCCCAAACTATCAGCCCTATCGAAAAAATATTATCCCCTATACCTTGACTTATTCACTTCTATGCCTTTTCCCAAAATGTGGAAGGATAATAAATGGACGAGAGTGTAGGAAGCCAGGGTTAAAATCACCACTTGTCTCCCTGGGTGTCCTTGGCCTTATTCACTGTCAGTCTATTTCTCAGTGTTGTGAGGATAATATGTGGAACAGGAGACTCGTGAATACTATGAAAGGAAACCAGGCTTACTTGTTCAACACAGTTGAACTTATTTGGTTCAACACAGAATAGCTGGTCATGGGAAGGTAGCAACAGGAACAAGCCACTTCTATTGGGTCTGGTGGCTATCTTAGGCTGCAGTTCCAACCATGTCTACTCTGAAACAAGTCCTATTAAAGTCAATGAAGCATACTGTACACTGAAATCAATATGCAACTGATATGCAATTTAAAACATTATTAGAAATATAATTCAGGTTAACAGTTTCCCAAGATTATATACTTTAATATACAGATACTGCACTAACTAAAAGCTGGCTCGGTGCAATAGATAGATAGATAGATAGATAGATAGATAGATAGATAGACAGACAGACAGACAGACAGATGGGAGGGGGGTTATTGGGTTGTTTTTGTTTTGATTATCTATTTTGTGGTTTTATTTTCTGATTTTTTCTTGCAAACCACCCTGAGACCTGACGGTATAGAGCGGTATATAAATTTAATAAATAAATAAATAGTTATGTTCTCAGGACCCAACTTACCCAGAAGCTGTCTGCAGACAAACGCCAGCTCCCTCGGCCTATAGAGCAAGATGAGCGCCACAACCACAGAGTCATCCACGACTGGACCTAACGGGTCAGGGGTACCTTTTAAGATTGTGTTTTAATGTTGTAACCCACCTTAGGGTGAAGGGTGCATAATTAACAGCAACAGTAAGCAATCACGCTGGTGAAAAAGATGCTGGCTTTGCGCTTTAGCTGGCCTACAAGTTTGGTGGCTTGAAGATTTATTTTTAGTCATATCCATATGTATGCACCTAGAAGTCCATTTTGTCCTGTTTCTGCATTAACATGTATACATTGGGATAAGCATTTAAATGTGCACTTTTTGTTTTTGTTTTTTAAAAAAACCCTTCTCAAAATATGTATTTTATGTATTTTTAAGTCACAGCTCTGTGCAATTAGTGCTAAAACAGCATTGCTGGGTTTTTATTTTGTAGATTTGTATCCTTCAGTTCTGGGAATAAGCCAATCTTGTGACTGCTTGGCAATACCAGGACAGAGAAGCCCCACTGATTCTATGAAGACAAAAGGTCTGGTGTCAACAGGTTGTGGGTGTCAGGCACTGAAGTTTGTCTTTTAGCAGCTGCTGTATCCTATCTACCAGAAGAAATATGAATATTTCATTTACTTACTTTTAATTACCTTTCTAATATTACATTTAAAAAAATAAAACAGATGCATTGTAGATCTGATGTGTTTGCATTTGTACAATCTGGATATGATTTATTAAGCTTGAAGTTCATATGAAGGAAAGCAGATTTGCATAATTTTCTGCTTGCTTAAGAAGTCACAACAGTCCAGATTATGTAGTGAATTGAGGAAACTGTTTTAATATGATAAGATGAAATACCACCTACAGTATGCTTGATCTTCCTAGCTTGATTTTTGATCTAAATGAAAAGTTGGTTTGTCATACTGATTTCTAATTTAACTTTGCTTTGTAATCAAAGGAAGGAAAGTGTAAAAGAGAACTCCATTTGCTTCAGCAACACTGAAAATTCAGGTGATTAGTGAGGCCTACAAAGTGTTTAAAGCTGAGGGTATTGCTCATGCAAATGAAAGTTCCTGAATTGGGGCCTTGATTTTATATTCTGTAAATTTATTGTATTAGGTGAAGATTCCCAAGAAGGAGTTAAAGGGATGTTTTGTTCATGTCATACTCTGTGCATAATAAGAAGCAAATAACTCAACACAAATTGGAAATTGTCAAGAGCGTGACAGCTGTGCTTCTGACTTCTCTTACAAGGAAATGAGGGAAATTTTTAGGTCTGCTATTCAAAACACAATTAAATTGCCAACTCAGGGGACTGCAGCACCACAAAGCAAACAAAATGGGATGAACTTGTGTGTATTTCTTCCATTAATTTTATTGCATCTCTTGTGTTTCATACTCTGCTAAGCTCAGAAAGGACCTTTAATTAGCAAATATCCAGGTATATTTATTTGTTATGATGATTAATGCAATATTGCAATTGACATGATGCTCTGTTGGGTTACCTGTTATTTCTCTGATACCTTTAAAGAGAACCCTGGGAGGGGAAGCTCTCTATGCTCACTCACAATATTTTCCAAGCAACAGGTTGATCAGACTATTTCTGGTCCATGTCACTTTTGCACCTATTCATCCATAAAGCCATTCTCTCCTATTTTTGCATTCATCTGCTTTTTTTAAAAAAAAAAAACCAAAACCAAAAAAGTCCATTTAAATTTCTGTGGGTTGTCTCCAACAAAGTTATTTGCTCATGGTCTCCGTCACCTCTCCATGTGCCCCCCCCCAATCTCCTCCAGAGGGCTTTGGAGAGTTGCCAGGAAACGCCCTACGCTATGCATCCAGCTCCCCCGCCCCAGCCCCTCATTCCTTCCGATTTTGGGGCCAGGTGCTGGGCGAACTGTGGATGAGACTGCCCCCCCAAAAAAAAACTGGGGCGGGGGGTTGGGAGGCTGATTACTCCCATCTCAGCCTCTAATTACCAGTGCGAACAGCTGTGATGGAATTTCAGCCATCTCTGTGGCGCCAAGCCGGCAGTCTATTCAAGAGGGCTGGGGGGGGGGCAGAACAGATTTGCAGGGGGGAATGTGGGGAAAGGAGAGGGCAAGTAAGTTCCACTTCACAGGCTGAAGTCCTTGAGCTAAAGGGATGACTTTGTTAGATACAACCATATGTATGAATGCATGTTTGTATTTAAATGTTTGAAGACTGCTTTTTAGGGTTAAGCCAAATGTATGTATTTAAATGTTTGAATACTGCTTTTATGGTTAAGCCAAATCAAACTTTTTCCATCATATATACAGAAGTAGCTTTGGGTCACTTTGTATGAAAAAGCGGCTAATAAATTCAATAATAATATAACTATTATTCATTGTTAAATTTGTATACCGCCCTTCATCCAAAGATCCCGGGATAGTTCACAGCAGAAAAATACAAAATAAGAATACAAAATACATAATAAAACAAACTAATAACTCCCCTCCCACAAACACATTTAAGAAGCCATAGAATGGTCATCAGCCAAGCACCTGGTTGAAGAGAAACATTTTCACCTGGTGCCTAAAGATATGAAATGAAGGCTCCAGGTGAGCATTCCATGAACGGGGAGCCACTGTAAAAAAATACATTTTCTCATGTTGCCCCTCTCCGGACCTCTCATGGAGGAGGCATATGAAGAAGGGCCTCCAATGATGATCACAGGGTCTGGGTTGGTTCATATGATGAGAGGCAGGTCTTTGAAATATTGCGGTCCTGAGCCATTTAGGGCTTTATAGGTTGAAATCAGAGCTTTGAATTGGATCTGGAAATTAATTGGAAGCCAGTGTAATAGAGCCAGGATTTATGGCTCAAACCATCTGGCCTTAGCAGCCTGAACACCGAATTCAGAACTATAAAGCACCAATTTCAACCTTGATAACACAATACATTACAAGTATTGCCAAAGAAGCATTACTTTTTCAAACTTACTTTTTTAGGTCGCTATTGAAAGATGAAAGTCCTTGATTGTCTGGAAGATGAGAGAGCATTTGTATCTGATACTGGCACCTGAAATTTAGAGAGCATGAATATTAAGATCATAGATCCTGTGGGTGGACCAGGAACAATCTAGTTCCAAGAATAGAACATAAGAAGCATCTTGCTTGATTAGACCAAAGGCATATTTAGTAGAGATGTGTAGTGGCCCCAATATTCACCTTGTATCTATCTGTGTTTCTTTTAATTGCATTCTATTTCTGAGTTGTTCTGTGTTTCCTCTACTTAAATATGTAATTCAGGTTTTGTGCCACTCTGTTTAAAATAAATCTCTCTGTTCCTCATTCACTATAATGGGGAATCTAAAAATGGCTGCATCTTCCCCCCCCCCGCCCCTTTTGACCAAAGTAGATGAAATTTACAAGCATAGAAGCCTATCCAGAGTGTATTATGTCTGCTAAATTGCAGAGAGTCTAGAGGATTTTTTTGTTGGCAAAGTTCCTCCATAATCCATATTAGCACAATACCTGTATCATACCTGCTAAAACTTCGTAAGATTCACATTTTTGAGAGGGAGTGGGGGCTTCTTCCTCTTAACTAAACATAATTAAAAGTTCACTGAGTGGTATGTATCTTTGGGTGTGGATTTTTGCAGGTTCAGACCGTTCCAGAGCTTGTTTGTGTCTTGCATTGCACCATGAACCTAGCCAGCTGCCTGCAGAGTTCTGAACAGCTCTAGGGTTGTTGCTGCTGCTGTTAAAGCACAGCAATGTAGATTTTTAAAAAATGTTTTAAAAACATTTGCCTTTTAAAGAAATTTTCCATTGCTGTGCTTTAACAACAAAAATAAATAAATAAACGCAGAGTTCTTCAATGCTTTGCAGACATTTTGGACAGCCTCGCTTCTTGGAGAGCCCATGGATGTAAAGATACACCTTTGCTTCTTGAACCCCTCTTCTACATGCTGTGTTAACTACAAAACATGGTTTTCACCAAAGTAGAGAGTATATATGTTTCTTTTAAATTTACTTTTCCCTCCCATGTCTAAGATAATGTTTTACAGTGAACCCTGTGCATGTTTAATTTTTTTAAATGGTTGCCTTTTGTTTTTAGCTGTTTCTATTTTAGTTATAAGCCACCTTGGGTCTCATCAGGGAGAAAGGTGGGATATAAAAAAATATAACCACAACAATGAGATTTAGGAAACACAACAAGAGCAACAGAGATTTTGGAAAACACAGATAAATAAGGGCAGAAAATATATAAACAACAGGAAGATAAAGCAACACAAAACTTTTGACTTGGGTTTATTAATGTTACCCTTTGAGACAGGGAGGGGAGAAAGCACCCCAAATTACTCCACCTCATCTCATTATTTAACTCCCACCAAGAGCTTCTACACCCCACTACCACCTAGTACAGTATCCCGCTCTCACAATAGCCAACCAGATGCCTATGCCAGAAGCTGTACACGGATGCAACAGCCCACTTATACATACCTCTGAAGGCAATACACAACAATCATCATCAGTAGCTCTCAATAAGGTAGAAAACCACCATAAACCAACCAGTGTGAAGGCAAACACACACAAACAAACCCATCCCTAGAATAACACAAATTGCCCAATTTACAGTGTGCCATACATAAGAGATTAAGAAGCCTTGTATAACATCTGCTATTCATGTTAATACGAAGAATTTCTGCCATAATACCATTTGGCCATATTTTTCAGTGCTTCAGTGCATAGTTTCTTTGTCCATTCAGACTTCAGAAAGTTATTTCCTGAAGATCTCAAAAAAATGGCTAGTGTAGTATCAGACAGAAAACTGTTACATTTTGATTTTTTTTATATAAAAAAATATGTTGCTCCTTTTCAAGGCCCCTTGATCGTGGACAGATGCTTTCTAGAGCCTTCTCCTAACACCCATCGTGATTTGAGGCAGAACAATGCTCTTTTGTGTAGGCCCGCAGCATTCTGTGCAAATGGCCTCCGTGGCTAGTGTAGTGCACTAAATGATGCAGAGATTTCCTTTCAATTCGTGTCATGTGATGTGTCAGTCTTTGCCAACCAGTTCAATTGCTATCTGTGCATTCTCTTTGTTAATAGTTATTCCTGCTGGCTGCCATAAGGTCTAGCTTTAAGCTCAATTTTCAAAGAGCGTATCCAGCATTCACAACATGTAGAGGTCTGTATACATTCATCATGCGGAGGTGAATCTCAGTTGGCAAGATCTCCTCAGCTGTGAGAAATTCAATTACTGTTTGCTACTCAAAATGTGCATCAGTGGCAGTTGTCATTCTGAACTACCTGCTTCTGTTCCTCTTTGGTGTGAGAGAAGCAGGGGTGGTGGAACTTTTCTTGGAAACAGGCTGGAATGCTCATATAATCTGCTATCATAGTATCTGACATTGTTAGAGAAATAGAGGAGTACTTCCTCCCAATGTACATTGCCATAACAGGGATGAGAAGAGTATCAGGAGACATACTTCATCACCATTGCCAGGCTGATAGGCTGATAGGCCATGAGACAACAGCTGCTCCAGCTGCTTCCCCAGCCTGGAGTGGCCAGGCACACACAACCCTTGACTGGGTAGAGGGGAAGGTATTTAATTTGTAGTCTACAAAAGTTATCAGCACAGAGCTTGAACAATGCAAAATATCTGTTTGGAGCAATGCATTTATTATTATTACTGTATTATTATTATTATTATTATTATTAATTTATTTAGAAAAAGAGGTGCTGGGACTCACCATGAATACCTCCCTTGTTCTCTTATAATGGCAATGACACCCCCCTGAGTTCTGGCTGAAAGAAAGCCCTGGTTTGGGGCCGAGTTGAATTAGTAGCAGTTGCAGAAGCCGTTTTCTGTGCCAAAGTCAGGACAAGGAAAATGACCCAAAGGTCTTTTCTCTGGATGTTGGTGGTGAGAATGGGTTGCAAAACTTACTACATTATCAGCATCTTTGGATTATGCTTGCCAGGCACAGATGATCTGGTCTATGGTTGGATGTACTAAGAATTATTGACCGTGATTCCCGAACAGTGTGGAATCTTTGCTGGACTCTACACAGAAGGTATGACACGAACCAGAAACCCCCTGATAAATGAATCACATTTCTTACAGATGGAGACTAGCCTCAGCTTCTAGGATAGTCATGGCAGTGGAGGCTAGTACATTATATGCACTAGCCAAAAACCAGTTGAAGGCTTTTTACAAGGCATTTAAAGGCACAGGTCAGAATGAAGTGTGGATTAGGTTCCTTGCTGCAAAGTCCGTGACTAATTATGGCTGGGACAAAGAGAGCTTTTTAAAATTCACAAATGAAATCTAAAGGTTCAGTTTATTAGCTGAACACATGGAATTGATACGGGCCATTTAAACAAAAAACAAAAAACTTTGCCTTTGAATAATTTGCTTCAGCAACTCCAACATTGTTTAATTCATTCTGACAACTTTGACTTTATTTAATTTGCTTCATCAGCCTCAACCCCATTTATTTCACCTGCTCTGCCTGTGTTCTGTATTCAAGCCTTTGTGCAAAATTGAGGTCAGACCTTCATTTGCATTTCTACTTCTCTCAACTTAGCCCTTGATGTGAATTGTGGGTAGTGAATTAAATGCATTGTTGTCTATTTTGGAAGTTGATTGCCAAAACATCTTGCTTTACAGATACCTTTGCTACTGCCAAAGAACTTTAAATGAAAGCTTAGAGAGTCGCACAGCTCATTTGCTTACCTTTATCTTAATGTTATAAATCAATAACAACTGCAGATGCCCCAATTTCCTTAAACACATGAATCAGAGAAAAGTAGAAATGGATTTTGCTTTTAGATTGGCATTTATGCTTTTAAAGTTGCGTTGGAATTCAGTCGGTATATTTTGGGAGGAACAATAATTTCAAGTGCTCAGAGGCATAGACCCCAAGCTAGCTGCTTTTGTGTGAGTGAAGCTGGACACACATACACAACTCTACAGCCATGTCTGTAATCACAAAGGCTCACTCATTGCCCCATAACAGAAGGAGGAGTGAAGATGGAGAAGAAATAAGTTTTAAATGGAATTACAGTGGATGCTCGGGTTGCAAACGTGATCCGTGCGGGAGGCACGTTCGCAACCTGCAGTGTTCGCAACCCATGTCTGCGCACGTGCGGGTTGCAATTCAGCACTTCTGCACATGCACAAAGCGTGATTTAGCACTTCTGGGCATGCTTACGCACTGAAGCCCAGAAGTAACCCATTCCGGGACTTCCGGGTTCGGCGCGGAGCGCAACCCGAAAAGACGCAACCTGAAGCGGCTGTAACCCAAGGTATGACTGTACAGTATACCGGAAACTGGTCATTCCCACCTGCTTGAGACCACCTCTTGTATTGAGTGTCTGCTTATGTCCCAGCCTCCTGTGCATTTCTCAAAAGCTCAACTACTTTATATGCAAAACTATACACAACAAGTAATACATCATATATACAACATTTATAAAAGAGTCAAATGAAGATGGAACTACTATGTACTACATTTATGCAGCATAAATTCACGGATAGTGAATGCAGGGGGGGGCGTGCGATTAAGGGCAGCAGCAAGCAGGAGATTGGCAGCAGCGATTGGGCAGGTGATTGGTGACTGTGGCAAGGCCTGCTACCGATTGGCTGTGGCAATTGGGCAGGCAATTGGCGGCTGTGGCGAGGCGGGCAGGCAATTGGCAGCTGTGGCAAGTGGGCAGGTGGGCTGTTGCTGGCGGTGAGCAGGTAGACAATTGGCGGCTGTGGCGAGGTGTGCGATCGGCAGTGGCTGTGGCAAGCAATTGGCAGTGGCAGGCAGGCGATTGGTGGAAGTGACTTCCCCCACCCGCCAAAAAAGCTAAACAACTTAATTTCTTAATTTTGGGTTTAAAAAAATAGGGGTCGTATTATACATGGGGGCGCCTTATACACGGAAAAATACGGTAAGTATTTTTAAACAGTTGTGTGCATTGTTGTATGCTTAATACATATATTGTGTGAGAATTGTTCATATTTTTAGCATATTTTTGTCAAGATTAAGAAGCAAGGACACAGAAATTAAGAGGGGGAAAATCTGTGTGAATAAACTAGACACTGAGATTTTAGGGGGGGGAAACGTCTCTAAAGAAAAGATAGACATCTTGTTTCTGGGGGCATAGTAATGTGCTGCATCTTCAAAGGCCCAGGGCTGGTGCGCCAACATAGGTAAAGGTAAAGGGACAGGGACACCTGACCATTAAGTCCAGTTGTGACCGACTCTGGGGTTGCGGCGCTCATCTCGCGTTATTGGCCGAGGGAGCCGGCATACAGCTTCCAGGTCATGTGGCCAGCATGACAAAGCTGCTTCTGGCAAACCAGAGCAGCACACGGAAACGCCGTCGTTTACCTTCCCGCTGTAGCGGTACCTATTTATCTACTTGCACTTTGACACGCTTTCGAACTGCTAGGTTGGCAGGGACTGGGACTGAGCAACGGGAGCTCACCCCGTAGCAGGGATTTGAACTGCCGACCTTCTGATCGGCAAGCCCTAGGCTCAGTGGTTTAACCCACAGCGCCACCCACACCAACATACCAGTACTTAAACTGCATTGTTATTGCATGGTGTAGCCACTAGTGCGCTGAAACTTTATGAACATCTAGCTGTAGCAAGTGCCCAGAAAGGAAGGGTCTCTAATATATTCCCTAAAATCGCGGTTCTCTCCAGTTACTATTTTGAAATCAGTGTGGGAGCCAGATCCTATAGGTGAACTAGATGAACTGGATGATGATGATGATGATGATTGAATAATTATACCACCCTATGCCTGCAGATCTCAGGGCAGTTCACAGGATAAAATCAGAATATAAACCACAAAGTACATAAGCAAAATAAAAACAACAACAACCCAATAACGCCCCCCCACACACACACACACACATTTTAGAAGGACATAGAAAGATTCTCAATAGCCTAAGTTCTGGTCTACTTGTTCCTTTAAGTCCATGTCTACTAACATTAGGGAGAATTCTTTGAATGTGGTCCACTATTGGTTTTAAACTCCGGTCTGACTAGCTCGTATGGTGAGATCAAGTTCCCCTTTATGCTGGCAAAGTTATAGTTTATGAGGAACAGTTTTTCATGTGTAGGCTGGGCTGACAGTCTAAGTTTCTTAAAATATATATATTTTGTTTTTGTTTAGCCAAATTAGTTAACAAACATGGATGTTTGTTTAAGCAAGTAACATATGCTGTAATGTTATTGTTTCAGTTGAATAAATCTATTTAAATTGTTACCGGTATTATTAAGGTAATGATTATTTTTCTCCTTCCTAAGTACAACAGAAAAGTTGTCCAAAGATTAATGATTAACCTATTAAACTGGGGATAAAAAAAAACTAATATGAAAAGTTGTTGTTCTAAAAATCTTCATCTACTTGCATATTAAAGTTATACCAGCAAGAATTAGTCTTTATGTAGAAAACTATGATTTAAATCAAGCCTTACTGGCTAGTGATTTAAATCATGATTTAAATCAGTTTGGGAATGAATTTATTTGGCAACATTCATGAATATTTGGTATGTTTGGTATAAATATGAACCTTGTATTCCACTACAGAATATATTTTATGCCACTCATTCTTTTTAAGCTTTCTATGATTATTATGATTATTAGTTTATCATATTGTAATTTTATTCTTCCTGTTTTTATGATTGCTTTTAAGTACAGATAAGGGGAACAGAATTGGCAGCTTGCTGCAATCAGCCCTTTGGAACTTTCTTCTCTATTAGGGCTGCTTGCTTTTAATGAAAGGGCTGTTGCTGTATTTTTTAACAATCTGTATGTGATCTTTTATGAGTATACATTTTAAGTGTTAGTTAGTTAGTTGGTTAATTTGTTTGTTTGTTTGTTTAAAAAATGACCTCATTAGTATACAAGGCCTCAGCTGGGACTAGTGAGATCCTGCTGGATCTCTTTTCTAAAGAGTTAATAACCTTCCTGATAATGATCTAAAAAAGCTTGATGATATTGCTACAGCTAAATGGTCAGTAAAATGCTCTTGTATATTTAACCTCATCATATGAGAGACCGTGAAATCTCTTTTGCTCTGTGTCTCTTCCCTGGAGCAATTTCCAAAATTTATTTATTTAAGAGTCCACCAGGTTGAAGAAGGGTTCCCTAGCTCAGCAGTCAGATACAAAGGGGCTAACAATGGATGATGATTAAACAATCCTAGGAAATCACATAATCATAAAAACATTGTTTTTAGGGTTTACCGGTTCTCATTTAACAAAAACAGAAACTTTAACATTTAAAATCTTCCAGAACATAAAGGAAGAAACAAAATGTGCTCAGTGCACTTGGGGCCATTGAGGATCATACATGCTCATGGTCAAAACTGTGTTCAGTGTGACAGATTAAGAAACTAAAGGAGACATTACTAAGGGAATCTGAGTTTATAAAAGGCAGTAACACTTCTGCAGAGCCTCTGAAGTTGCACAAACACAGACTGAGTTCATGGCTGGGTCACAGAGTGACAAATTCCTGGAAGTCTGCAAGTCCTAAAACAGCATAGCACTCAAGGCACCAGGATCAAAGCCAGGCCCCAGGAGGGCAAGGAGAACACCACCTCACAGGCTCTGTTCATCCTGTGACAAGACATAGCAGCTATAGGAAGATTCAAAACTAGTCTTCAATTTTTTCATCACCACATCATCTACCACACTATTGTTAGGTCAGGATGCTTGACCACATCTAAGCTTGAATTGGCACAAACTGCCCCCAACTGCCCCATGCTAAAGATGAATGGAATTTTTAGGAACCCGGCAAAATTTGTGGGATAAACTATAGATCCACAAATCCAGCACTGCCGTCCATCAAACTGGAGTATGCAGATACCATTTTAAAAGCCTTTGGAGCTTTTGGACAAAGAAGGGTTTATATCCAGAATGACTCTGTCTACCCCATGGGTTAATAGCTTGAGTAACACTGACAGAGTAAAAAAGGGCAAGCTGCATATCCCAGAATGGAGGACAACATTATTTCATTCCAATGGCAGCAGATGTTCAGTGTCATTTCGCTGCTATAAACATCTTTATGATTATGGATGCAAAAGATGCATTTGGCAAAATGGACAGGATAGGGAATTCTGCTGACCTGTGTATTTTCAACACATCATGGGGAAGATTCTAATTTCTTAGTCTACCTTTTGGAATTAAGTCAAATATTGAAGTGGTTCAACAAAAAAATTATGACACGTTTGGAGATACCATAGAAGTGCTCATAATAGCAAATGACATGAGTGTAAGAGCATCCATACATGAGAAACATAACAAGATACTGAAAAATGTGAGAAACATGATAGAGCAGTGCTTGGCTCAAGGAGTAAAGTGCATGGAACATGTCCTCTCCTCACATGTAATCAAACCTGATGACACCAAAGTTGAGACAATCCATCCCCATCTCTCTCATGCATTGTTAAGGATGAGCCAGATTCATGTAGAGCAGCCTATGCCTCAGAATATGGACTAGAAGCTTGTTTAATCCGCATCTAAAAGTAAAGGTAAAGGGACCCCTGACCATTAGGTCCAGTCGTGACCAACTCTGGGGTTGCGGTGCTCATCTCGCTTTATTGACAGAGAGAGCCGGCGTACAGCTTCCAGGTCATGTGGCCTGCATGACTAAGCTGCTTCTGTCGAACCAGAGCAGCACACGGAAACACCGTTTACCTTCCCGTCGGAGCAGTACCTATTTATCTACTTGCACTTTGACGTGCTTTGGAACTGCTAGGTTGGCAGGAGCAGGGACCAAGGAACGGGAGCTCATCCCGTTGTGGGGATTCGAACCGCCGACCTTCTGATCAACAAGCCCTAGGCTCTGTGGTTTAACCCACAGCGCCACCCACATCTAGAAGTTCATTAAAGGGATGTTGGTGGTGCTGGTCTAAACCACAGAGCCTAGGGCTTGCCAATCGGAAGGTCAGCAGTTCAAATCCCTGCAACGGGGTGAGCTCCGGTTGCCCGGTCCCAGCTCCTGCCAACCTAGCAATTAGTTCAAAAGCACATCAAAATGCAAGAAGATAAATAGGTACCGCTCTAGTGGGAAGGTAAACGGCGTTTCCATGCGCTGCTCTGCGGAGAAATGTTGGCTCCCTTGGCCAGTAAAGCAAGATGTGCGCCGCAACCCCAGAGTCGTTCACGACTGGACTTAACTGTCAGGGATCCTTTACCTTTACCGTTAGAAGTTCATTACTTAGGAAGTACTGCATTTTCAAAGTCTCTGGCAAAGTATCTGCAAGATGCTTCCCTGCCTATTGTAACATGACTGCATAGCTATAAAAAGAGATGCTCGTTGTCGAGGACATTAGCAGGAATCTGTAGAAGGCACAGATGATGTTTGTGAAGGAAGAGTTTACTATGCAAGTACAGAGTTCTGATACAGAGTTCAGAACAGAGGCTGAAAGAGAAAGACTGGACAAGCAAAAGAAAGCAAATGAATCCTAGACTGTAGCCATGCTGGGCTACAAAAGATCCTTCATTACAAAGCAGTGATGACAAAGTAGTCATTCCAGACAAGACAAGGTGTAAAGTGCTTTGCCCCAGTAACATCTGTAAACTATCACAGCTCAAGATAACTGCAGGTATTTCTTACACAATTCGTTGTTCCTTCAAATACCCTCCTAGATAATTCAGCACACTTCAATGCAACCAAATTCATCTTCACAAAACCTGGTGTTCCTCAAATATTTGACAGGAGACCATGTCTCCTACAGGTGAGTAAAGAATATAAGCAATACAGTGGGAAATAACTTTTACTGCAATCTTGAGACCCCCACATTTCAGTGGACCAGCTGAGAGAGAGACAATTAACTCAATGTTCCACAAAACAGCTGTATCAAGCTGTGATCAAACAACTTGGTTTTACTGGAACACACGGCTGAGAGCCATGGACTGTTTTTCTGAACAGTTGGTGAAGGGTAGGATGCTATCCTTCTTCACACAGTGTACTATACCACAGTGAGCCCATTGCATCCTAAAGCAATTAGAGAAACAACAAAAGCACAACTGGGATTGCACTTCTAAGCTCCTGTAGCATCATGAAGTGCTGTTTACCGGGAAATGGGCCATGGTTGGCTGCCAACTATGTTGAGTAGCCACACGTCAAGAATCATGATCATACCAGGTGAAGGCACTTACAGAGGCAAGATGCAAGATGCCGCAGAGGTACATTAAAGTTTGGTCGTGCACAATCAAGAAGTTATACACAGCCAGGGCTGCCATATGTCCGGGTTTTCCTGGACACATAAAAATGTGTCAAAACAACAATGAACAGAAGGGCAGTGCTGCCACCAACCACTGAGGAACAGCCGCCACAGCTTCTGAATGCATCTGAAACTAAATACAAAAGAACAGAACCACCCCAAGACCCTTTGCTGCCTGAAGCAAAGAACAAAAAGGCATCTCCCTCTCTCCATTCAACATTCAGAAGTTGACTGAACTGACAACGGGATCTTACTTCAATAATACTAATGGGACCACATGGTCCTCCGCAACTGAGGGCACACACAAGTCTATCGTCCAGCAGAGAGCCGCTATGGTGGCCAAATGGTAGTGAGAGCCCTGCACAAGAAGCATATTTCAACATTATAGAGAGCTGGGTGAAAGAAAGCTTTATGCAGTAGACTGAGTCCTACATTGGGGGGGGGGGGAGATTTAGTACTGTATATACCAACACCTTAGGTCCAGGAAAGAACATAGTTGCTCAGGCTGTGGGGAAAGTGGCTGAGAGAAGGAAAATTGTAGCAAGAGCCATTTTTGCTCTAATAAATAATGAAGTTCTAAAATTCTGTTTCACAGCCATCCTTGAACATGTACCTTCTATACAATATGAAATAGCCCTCTCTGCCTATTGACTTAAAGGAATCTGCTTCATTTTCCAAGATTCCATAATAGGCAAGAGGGGAAATAAAGCATGTGCATTCCCTTTTTAAAAAATGTAGTGTGTGAACCAGCCCTCATCTATATCATAAAATTCTGCTTGCTATAGAGGAATTTTAGTGGTGTAAAAGTGTGATTTCCTTTTCAGCTATGCTTTGCTGAATGTTGTTATTTTGAAATCTATTGGTAAAATAGTTTATAGCTGATTGCAAGAAGAAAAAGTGAGGAAAGCTCAAAAAGATTCTAAATAATCTGTTTTCTTTCTTTCTTTCTTTTCCAGCTCCAAGTACAACCCAGCTTGGGATCACTGGGGGTGCTGAAGTTCTATTATCCTGCTGGTTCCTTGTGTTGACACTGTCCTCTTACACCAGCTTAATGTACCTGAAGAACATCGTTCTACAATAAATGTAAAGAACCATGAATGGCTTTTAAGGATTCTTTGAAAGTGCTGATGACTGGATCCAATCTGGTAGAGTTTGTTAAAAAAACGGCGTGGGATATAATCAGCAGTGCTTATGTGGGGATGATCGCCTTCTGTAGAATTGCTCATTATGTAAATACTTTAATTCTACTCTCTTTTTTATTAGCTGCATTACCTTGTGAAGAAGTACACATTGTCCTTTTTCTTCTTTTTTTTTAAAAAAAAGACGTGAGAGCTCTGAAATTACTTTTAGAGGATATTAATTGTGAGTTCATGTTTGTAATCTATAACTTTTCAAAAAAAACATTCAGTCATGGTCTGCAGATTTACAGACTGTAGTTTACATAAAAAGAACCCAAATATTGCAGTTTAAAAAAATGTGATCTTTAAGGCTGCAATACAAACATCCATTTCCCTCTTTAAATAAGAGTTTATCTTCATTTACACAGATTTTTTTTTACAAAAAAGCTAAATATTGCCTTTGATTCATTTCTTCAAAATTAGATCACATACCTAGATTTTCTTCTAGCATGATACTCAGATTTCAAGAATGAGCCTTGTGATATGACTGCACTGTGCAGTTATGCTTTGATTTTGATTTTCCTGTCAGTTCAGCATGGGTGTGCCTTCATAAGATACTGCTTTTCGCTTCCTCACCAACAAATGGGAGGGGAATTTCTCAATTTTATTTTTTGTAGATGCTTAGCTCAAGGGTACCGAATCTTTTCTTAAGGACAAAAGGTGCTATTGGCTGTAAAATGAACCACCATTGGGGTAAAGGAACTACTCCAAACATTGAGCACAGCAGAAAAAGTAATAGCTGGTACATTTTCAAAGCATATTCCAAACCTGTACAAAGCAGAAGATATCTCTCAGAGACTCTTTTGTGAATGTAACATTTCCTTTGTTCATTCAAAGTCAGAATTTTTATAAGGCTGCAGAGAAAATGACCATCCCTTTATTTTATTGTATTTTTATAATTAGTGATAAGTTCTACATATCAGTATTGTTCTTCCTATTGAATTTATACTGTACAGTATCCGGTTGGTTGGCTTATAGAACATAGTGCTTAGGTCTGGAAAATCTATAGAAGGGTTAGAATTTTGATCATACACACATGCTCTAAAACACACATGTTCATGCACACAAATAACAACAATAATTTGAATGCTACATAAGACAGATGATAACATATCAGTGCCATTTTTTAAAAAAGACCACCGATTTGCAAAAATATACCAGTGTTTTCTCCCTTCACAAACATTTGGCTGAAGAATTTCCCCAAATGCCTGTTGTGGCTCTATTCCACATGTCAGCCACATCTCTACATGTTGTAAATGTTATGTTAAACTTCTTTCATGCTGCACAATCTGCAAAAGCATATGGATATAACTTTTAAAATGTCCTATATCCTCCTCATTCATAGTTTATCTTACATGCAACATTAGAAATCAGAATGAATGTACACACACACACACACACACACACACACACACACACACTGCACATTTATTTGCCAAAATGCCATTAACGTTGTTCTCTTGTTAGCATAACCATTGCATTTTTCTCTTCTGAAAGGACTTCTAATGCCCTGGTTCCTACAAGTCCTGATTCCATGAAAGCTGACATTGAAAATAATCCCCACATAAAACTTTAGTGAAATAAACATAGTTAATAAAGGTTCATCTTTGAAAACCGAAGAAAAATAAGCAATTTGATAGCTGATACTCTGTATCCACTGCATATTGCACTTCCAATTAACAAAGGGATAAGAAAAATGACACCTGAAAAAGCAGGGAATCTGTACAAATTTTGCTCTAGTGTGAAATAAGTGCAAAGACTTTCGTTTGAATTCACAAGAAAAAATAGTGAGAAATTGCTCCTTGCTACTTAATAGAAGATTCATTTGTTTTCATCAGTTCAGGATGTGAGTTAACAGTTTGCCTCTTTAATTGAAGTTGCTAAGATCTATACTACAAAGTGCAATAACTAACTGATGATGTTACATAAACTGTTGTATCTCAGAATGAGTTTGTGTAGGCATCAAAGCTTAAAAGGGGAATTTACCGACGACCCAGCTAACCACAGTGGTTTTAATTCAAGTAAACTGACTGTTGAATAAAGCACCGTGGTATATTAAATAATTACATCACCTATTTTAACCCTATGAAACATGGAGGAAGGAGAACGTTATTGACTACATAGTAACAGTTCGCTTTTAATATCGCCATCATAAAACGTTCAACCAGGCCTGTTCTCAAAGCTCTGACATTATTGTTGCTAGCTGGAGATTCGACACAATTATTTTACACATAAACCACTTCTAAGACCTACATTATGAATTTATTTAGCTCCTTTATTAGCTCCTGTTCTTCATGAATAGAATGTCGACGCATTAGAAATAGTACAGCTCTTTAGAATTAGTAATAAAGTGCTATATTAAGAGTGTTAGGTGACAGAACCATAATATATCATGCAGTTTGTATTGAAGGAGAAAATACTTTCGTCTCATATCATGCGCTGTGGACCTACTGGTGTTGCGCTATGGCACTTTTAAATGGAAATGTTTGACTGGACTGGTGCAATATCCCAACATTTGGGGTGACTAGACATTCAAATTTGTTAGGATGGCAGGAAGCATTGGTAAATTGCAAGGGCTGTTTTTCAGCATCTTTGTAACAAAGCAATGAGAGCTTGTTCAGCTGTCTCCTGTGGTATCCTACAAAGATGCAGAGAACAAGAAGTGCGAGTTGGGTGCACACCCTGTTCCTCCAAGTTGGACTGACTGAAGCCACCCTCTGTATTCCCTCTTGTATTGCAGCTTTAAAGTTCTAGAATCCATTCAACAGGTTGAAAGAGCAAGGGTGGCAGAAGCTATTATCTCTGCCAGTGCTCTCTTAGGGAATAAGAAACAAGTCAAAGGTATGTCAGAAACCAAGCATATCCACCATTGTTTCCCACAGGCACAACCATAGCTGTTTTAATATCATTTTTGCTCATCCAAACTCTATAGTCAAGTTAACTGCCTTCACGATCCTCCCCCAGCACATGGAGTCTGATGATTCCTGCAGCAAAACAGGGTGACATTTTATTTTTTATTGTTGAACATGATAATACCTAATGAAAGGGATTAGTAATGTTTTTCGTTTGTGTGGGAGCAGTTGGAACGCATTATTAGCCCAGTGTTCAAACCAGCCTCTGAATTTTCATTTGCAGTTGCTGGGTGTGATTACTTTATAAATGCAAAATACCGTAGTTGTAGAAGAAAACTTTGTGCAAACCTCTCCCTGCTTCTTCAGGAGGGAGGAGATCGTAAGAACAAAGCAGGGGCTGAATCTTTAAAAGTACATACTGTGATACTGGGACCAGCTCAGTAAGTGCTTTCAAGATTAGTCCCATAGAGGCTCCTTTTGAAACCATGGTCAGCCAAGGGCCTAATTCTGTCAAGACAGACACATGCATACAGTTTGCACTGAACAGTCCCAATAATATTATTTAAAAAATAGCATGTGCCTGTGTGTTTATAGGATTACTCCCTAATGAAAGTTCCATACTTCTTTGGTAAATCTTTTCTTCTATATGTTCATTGTACAATTTGGGATTTATTGGGACTTGATGTGGATTGTGTTGATTGTCGCAAATTACAATAACATTTTACAGAGTTTATTAGTCCTTAAACTGTGGGGTATGTTTGCTTTCTTCTATTTCTTACATGATAATCTGTGATCATCTAGTTGATATCATCGCTGTTCATATTTTTAATCAACCACAATTATATTTCTCCCAGTCATGAAAAAAATATGAAAAATAAATGGATTAGCTCCAAGTGATACAAATGAGGACTTATTATGCATAAATTGTCCAAAGTGTTGAATAGTTATGATTGTGACAATCTGTTTGGCAAATCGGGACGCTTAACCACGATTGTGCTGTTGCCAGGTGCAAAATATAAGGTGCAAAATAATTGCGAAATAAGGTGCAATTACTGTGGTGCAGGTAGTGATGCTAACTGAAGTAAGGGTTGTCTCAATATACATAACTTGATGGGTGGTTTAAAAGAGATTAGCTGGGAAGATAACTATTCAAAATTCAGTTGAAGTAGATAGGATTTTCTTTTCTTCACTCTTGTTTAAAATTACATTCTGTTTCAGATCCAGAAGTGTTAATAACCACAACTAAACCTGGGGTGATTTTTTTATTTTATTTTTTGCACATTTTCAGAATCAATGCTCAACATTATGCTGACCAAAATACCCATCTACCCCACACAACTGTGTGCACTTAAGAATGTGTATACCAAAATATGTATTTAAATGGATAAATAATATGCCTTAACGCCTCAGTATGCACTTACTTTTAGGGACTGGATCACCCTCTTCCAGTCTGAGGAAAATAGTCCATATTCCATAACTTGCCGTGAAAGAGTTTTGTTTTTGAAAAGTCATTTTATCCCAAAAAGGTCATTCAACACTTTCACCAATTAGACTGTGTCAGAAATTCAAAGCCATGGTGAAACTCTAACCAGAGATTGTAGGTGGGCACAGTAATATTTTCTAAGGGAACTATTAATGTTGCAATCTAGATCCTTTTAAATCTGTTGGCATTTTGCCACCAGTGACAGGTTACCATAACCTGGGGGTTATGGTAACCTTCATGAAACTTTCACACTGTTGATTCTTGCTAGTAGATAATCATATGGTATAGACCCGGCCTGCACAAAATGTGACTCATCAAGGTGAATGTAGCCCACCAACCATGTATTATGGCAACTTACCAGGAGCTTCCAACAAGTTTACCTGTTGAGAACTATGAAAATGGGGCTACCTGGTAGACCATGATACATAGGTGATGATGGGCTGTGTTTGGCTTGTTGTTCCAACCTGGTGCACGCCATAGTGGGATATATCCTGTAGTTATAATTAAAGTACTGTGAGTATAGAACTAATGAAAATCTATTTCCATTTTATTTATAAAGAGTTCATTGATGATTTACTCTGTGCACAAATTAAATGCAGTTTGCTCTCTTCTTCCTAAGCGAGATTTCCATCTTTGGTCCTTCTAGCTTTTCCAAGGATCACAGTCTTCTTCTGGCCTGCCCAATAGAGAGTGCCTCTGCTTCAAAGCAAATGAGTCCCTCTTTGCAATATGGCTGAGGAAACTGTAGCTGGATCAATGAGCCAGTCAAAGGATTAGCGAAAGAAATGGAAGTTTGAGGGAGGTAGTAAAGGGTAATAGCTGTTCAAGGCAGATGCATGCTTGTGAAATTGTGTGTGCCATATTACTGAAACATCTGTAGAACGTGGTAAATAGTTTTTGAAAAGTAGCATGTGCTTTCTAGATCATTGTGATGGTTTAGAAAAGCAAAGCAGGAAACTAGATTTTATCTCAGGCATCTTACATGCAAGGTTTTGCCTGCTTAGTACACCTCTTGACTGTGAGTGTGACAGATTCATTGTCATGCTAGCTGACTTGCATTCTGTAGCCTAATCACAGAACACACTAGCTGAAAGTTACTAAGGTAACTAACAGCACAAGCCTATCTGTGTCTACTCAGATGGAAGCCCTGTTGAGTTCAATCGGACTTACTTCCATGTAGGGATGGAAGGGTCTGTCCATTTCAGTTCTCTTAGATTCTCATTTTTCCCATCTTAAATCCAGTTCTCCACATTTCTGCAGCAATTTGTTTGTTTTTTCAAATCCTCATGAAAATTTTTCACAATAAGCACATTTCTGTCTGCAGTTTTGACTAATGTACACATTTTTACAAACAACCTATCATAATACAGTGTATTAGATTTTTGTATGTTATTTCAGAAATGTATTATTTTGTATACACATTTCCTCCTAATAGATGCAGGTGTTTGTTTGTTTGTTTTTTGTTAATTCTGTTTAGAGAACTGGATCCCAAAACTTGTAAAAGAACAAGTTTTGAATATTGCCTGTGTTTTGGTTCTCATAGTTTTTGGAAAGCGCAAATATTCTAAATTTAAATGTGAATTGAATCTAATTCCTCCTCCATCCATACTCCCAGGTAAGTATGTGTTAAGATTACAGCCTAAAATATAAAAACTACTCCATTTCACTCATTAAGGTCAACCAACTAGTTCCTTCCAGGTTCTGTGAAAGATATTTTGCTTTCTGGAGAATGTTTGCATCTGCAAACATTTCAGTCTTCTTTCTTTCTCGTTTTCCTCTCCTAAGGAAAGCCACTCTTTTCACTGACTAAATGTCACCCTAACCCAGGTCTTTGTGAAGATCTCCCAGGAAGTAAGTCCTCCTAGGAAGGGTCTTTCCCTTCCACAACCCCCCATTTTTTATGTTAAGGCAAAGTGCTGTAACTGACATTTGATGCCATTTCACTTTGGCCAGGATCAGAAAATCCACTCTGCTCATGATATACATCAGTGGTGGGCAAGGTTTACCTCGGCTGGGCCAGTTCACTCCTGCAGAGATCGCTCTGTGGACCGGATCACATCTGCACAGACGTGATTTCCTATGTCTGCGTTTACGCAGACGCAATTTCCGGCACCATGGAAGTGAGTCCCCGTTCCGCGCTGGTTTAGCGCAGCATTGGGGAACTCCCCGAGTGGATGGCTCAGTTCAGGGGCAGCTCGTGGGCTTTTAAAATGACCACCGTGGGCCGCTTGTGGCCCATGGGCCGCAGGTTGCCGACCCTGATATACATTAAAGGGTGATGTTGATGTGTGTTTCTCAAAGGAATGCTCCCCCTTATCCAGCATGACAACAGACTTTGAAACAGGGAGACACTGCAGAAGCCATTTGTGATACAGCATTAGGATCAATCATTCAAAGATTTTTTTTCTCCCCAGAAGGGGAAAGCTACAGGGTTTATCTTTGCATTCTGAAACTGTTAACAGACAGGGCAGTAAGGGAGAATACAAGGATGTGCTGCCTTGCAGCTATACGGAAGACCTCCCAGAACTGTTAGGCTAAGAAAACACAATAGCCACGAATTTAATATTTTGATTACTTCATCTTGCCAGCACAAATACCAGTTCTGGGTGTAAAGGGCGTAAAATGCAGCACATTTTGGAAAGCTATAAATACTTGAACTGCCTTGCATGCCTCATTGAGATCATGAGGCATAATACAATTTTTTAAAAAAACAAACCTGGATTTTGTTTTACTTTCTTCCCTGCCTCACTGACCAGCAGTATCTCTCCAAGATTTCAGTTACAGGCTGTTTCCAGCCCTACCTAGAGATGCCAAGGATTGAACCTGGAATGTTCTGCATGTAAAACGCAAGGTCTATCACTGAAATACAGCCCTCTCCTGTGCTTGTCCATATACAATTTTGTTTACACTGAGGGAAAAATACCGTACTTCATTTTCAGTTTGATTGCTTTTAAGTCTTATTCATTATTACACATGAATAAAAGCATTAAGTGCACTTTAACTGGGTTTGTTCCTGTTGACAATTTAATCCCTTTCCTCCTCCTCTCTTAAATATTTGAAGGAAAGCGGGAAATTTATGCCGCCTCCTGGACAGACCTAAAAATAGTCCAGTTGAGACAATGTTAACAAGCAGAGCAGGAAAAAAATATATACTGTATTGAGGAGATTCTGAACAAGAACTGTTCTTCTGAAAACTAATTTCTGTTTGGGTGTGTGGGGTTTTCCTTCCAGCCATTCATTTTTTTGGCGCTAAGCACTGAATCATTTCATTTCATTTCCCCTAACCCTTCGGTCTTAACTTCCCGTGTAACTACTGTATCTGGGGTCTCAGCTAGACTGGTAAGGAAAAGGCAGATTTGTATGTGTTATAACATTGTGCCACCAGAGGGCGATGTGGAGCCCGTTTTTTCTCTACCCGTTTTCCCTGTTTAAATTTACAACGCTTTAAACTGAAACGCTTTTTTGATGTGTCTAGATCCAGCCCAGGTTTCTTCCTCTCTGCAAAAATATCTATCAGCCCTTGGCTTTCGAAAGCCGGAGAATAACTCCAAGTGAACACAGCTTGCAATAAATGAGGTTTTAAAATACATTGCAAATGTCAGATTTGTCATCCGTAGCAGGGGCATTAACGGAAGCTACATTCTTTTAACCTATGGTTTTTGGGATGACTTTCTCTGCTTTATTATACCTGCTTCACACCTCACTGTAGCACAAGGTGGCAGATCAGAGTATAAGATCGACCTGATAAAGACTCTCCTTGTCTGCCAATATACTAATTTGATGAACAGAAATAGCAGTACAACGCTGCAATCATACCCCTCTTTGTCTGCTGTTCTGCAATGATTTTTCCCAATCAACAAATGGTATACCTTTGGAAATCCCTCTACATTTCCTTCAGCCACAGAAAGTAGCACTGGGTCTGACACACTAGAAACTGGCTCTGTATATGAATGTTCGCTAATTTCTTCCCATAATAACTATAGGCACAATTTCACTAAAAGCTAAGTACCAGTACTTTTTAAAGTTCATTTATTTCAATGGTAGAATTAAGCACAAACTTAAATCTCACTTATTGAAAACAATGGGCTTGTTAAAAGGGCTTAACTTTGACTGTGCAAGAGGACGACTTTGTATAATACATGCCAAAAGATATTTAACAAGAACCAGAATAATCTTTATTCTAACCATGCACAATAATAACATATTTCGCTCTCCAAGCTACTGCATTTATAACAGAGCTCCCTCTGACCTTTTGAAAAAAGCCTTAGAAGAAGCCCTAGAGATCTGTAATACCACATACTTTGATTTCCTCTATTTGTTTCCCATCTTGAGGGAAAATTGGACAATTTTTGCATGCATGTACACACACACACACTTATTATTATTATTATTATATTATTATTATTATTATTATTATTATTATTATTATTATTATGTTTTTAACCAAAGCTTAATTTAGCCTGGAATTTCCAAGTCTTCTAGATGTACTTAACATTTGTCGCTTTCTTCAGATGTTACTTACTGTAGTGAACCATCATCTGCTTAAAACCAAAGGTGTGAGGGGAAGACATTTCAGGAACCCACCATGAAAAGCTGACTTCACTGACTGGCCTGTTCTTCTTACACTTCATGCTAATGAGACAGTTCCAATTTCAAGTTGGGAAGAACCACAGGAGGTAACATGCTTCATTAGGCTGTAAAATGTAAGTAGGACTGGGTGTTTTCCCCTTCCTAATTTAATCAGAAATTGCTAAAAACCATTGGGTTGTTCCTCCAGTGGAACTCCGATTTTGCATTTTTCTTCGTTAATTTTGACCTTCTGACATGTACTTTTTCACACACAAAAAGAGTTAGCTTTAGGAGCAGGGGGAATCTGTAAGAACCTTTGCTTCCTCACAGCAAATTAGAATTAACATGTGATGCTGCTAATGTTACATATGGTTCATTTTTGTGTGACTCCTGATCATTGGCTAAAATTTGGGAAAGGTACAGTTACCCTAATCACAGTAGCATGAGTCCACTGTATCTGTGCCAAAGTGGTGTAACATTCTAGACACAGGCCATGATTCAGAAATGCTTTTCTGGACATATTAGACATTTTAATTGTAACATGCACACTGCTGAAAAAAAACAAACTGTATTTTAAACTTCCCCACATCTAAAGTGTGATGTGCAGTGTGATGTGCTGCACGTCAACAAAACCTATTCAAACCAGAATTATGGGTAGGGCAATGCCTCAGTGGTAGATCACATGATCCAGATAGCAAAGATACCTGGTTCAGTCCCTGGCATCTCCAGGTCAAACAATCATGTAAGGTGGTGTAAAAGCTTTCCACCTGAGACCTTGGGGAGCTGTTGCCTGTCAAAGTAGACCTTACTGGGCTAGGTAAATGAAGAGCGGTCTGGTTTAAGGCACCCTCCTATGGATTCCTCACTATAAAGGCTGCTTCCCTTTTTACATTTGCCCCCATGGGCATATACTGCAGAGAGCCATAGCCAATCAGAAGCTCCCTGTGATATTTGCACCTGTGATCAAAGAACAGCAACACCGAGATATTTTAGCTTGCATAGTAGGGGTATGTGCTAAATTGGAAGAATATAAAGTAGTCCAACTGCCATAATGACTACATAAGGGTGCCAAAATGTTATTATAGCATTAACAACAACAAAAACCATATAATATCTAAGACATATCTGTTCATTTGGCGTTTTTGGTCCTCATACACAACAGAAAATGCAAGCAGCATTATGCACACTTTGTGTCCCAACACACTGCCTAACAACCACTTGAGCAATGACCTGCGGAAAATGTGGTCAATAGCTCTCGGAGAGATATTCCTTTAGAAACCCAGTGCCTCTGATTTTAAGCTGCTTTAGCCAGTGTCTGTCAAAAAAAGTCTCTCATTCCTCTCGGTGATCTGGAAAATAAGCTTGCAAGTCAACCATGTAGAGTTTAGAATTTAAACACACACACATACATACACACACACACACACACACACACACACACACACACACACACAAACCGCCACCACTAAACATAGCTGACAGAGTCATCTGAAGATTTCTTCAGCGATATTTGCATAAGCAGCATCTTTTGACAGAGTTAATCAAGCAGACACATGTCTGAACCACAGGAAACTGTGGTGCAGGGGTTTTTTTTCCAACAAACGTAACTGCACTAGAGGAATACTCATGAGAAGGTGCCTTAATAGCGAGCTCATTGTTCCCTCTAACTCATTACTTGTCTATATTGACTAGCTGCAGCACTCCAGTGTTTCCAGAAGGAATCTTTTTGAACCCTACCTAGAGATACAAAAGATCAAACCTGAGACCTTCTGCAGCCATGATCTATCAGCGAGCGAGAAAATATATGTGGATGCAGGTTTCCATGTGTATATCCTTAGCTGGATGCGGAATAGTATAAGATCTCCTAATTTAAGAAGAACCCTGAAGGATTAGGCCAAGGCCAGTCTAGTGCAGCATTCTGTTCCCACAATGACCACCCAGATGCTCATAGGAAGCCCTAAGCAGAACATGAGCTCAGTAGCACATCTCAGCCTTACATTGGTGCATGTGGTTCCTGGATCATGTCCATGTAGCCTCAGTTTAGGCAATTGGCAACCATGGTCCCTATATATTTTAGGAGCACAGAGTAGGAAGGGTGGATTCAGTCCCCACAATTCATCTCTCCTCTGGAAACAATTATTGGTGCTATTGATTACATGACTGGAACTGTGTGTGCACACACTTTGACGAAGGACAATGCTTTTATATATTATTTGAAGAGTAGGCATTTTTAATTGGGAGCATCATATTCTTATTTTTTTTCCTCTTAAAGCAATCCCCTTAAAGCAATCACCAGGAGACCGTTCAAACAGACCATTGACCTCAATGCAACAAACTTCGAAGTTAAGCACACACTTTACTGCGTTCTTAGTTTAAGCCAGAACATTGAAGTGTTGTCGCTTCAATTCATCCCCATGCCACAGCCACCATTTCCTTACTATCCCTGCAACTATTATTTGCTCCTAAGTTTTTTTAAAAAAAAACTTTTAAAAAACAGCTAGATGTTTACAGCACTAGAATAGCAAGTGTATGTGCATCTTGCTACCTTTTCAAGTTACCTTTGCTACGACACACATTTCAGGAAAAGAAAGGAAAAAGCAAACAGACACTTCAATAAAAGGATGATAAGATTTGATTTTCACTCAGAAGAGTTTGAAGGGCCTGTGTTGTTTGTGACTCTACAAAACTGTCCCCCTCAAGCTGAATGTGTGAACATTGACTTTGCTCCAAGGAAGAGTTGTGGGACTAAAATACTATCTTTTATCTGAGTATATATTTATATTACGTGGATGTAGGGTATATGCTTGAAAAGGAAGTTGATTTTATTAGAGGTGATCTGCTACATGCTTTTCAGGGAGACAGGCCTAGAGCTTTTATACGTTTTACAGTAGAAATCCTTTTATGTTTGCTGTGTTTATATTTCTTACCTGATTAACTGGGCTGGTGGTGTAGAGTCCCATCATGGCATTCATATGTACAGTGGTACCTCTACTTACAGATTTAATGCGTTCCGAACACACATTTGTAAGTCGAAAAAATTTGTAAGTCGAAGCAACCCCATCTAAAAATTCGTTAAGTAGAAAAAAATCCTATCTAAACCGCATCCAAGATCGCGGACAGAGCTCCATTCGTAAGTAGAAACATTCGTAAGTAGAGTTATTTGTAAGTAGAGGTACCACTGTATAGCTGCATGTTACAGATATCACCCCCTGGGTCATTTTGGATAAAAGAAACTTGAATAACCCTATGAATCCCTACTCAGAAGTAGGAATGGAAGAATCTTCAGTTTCTCTTCTCTCAATTCCTCCTTTCCCCAAATTCAGTTCTCGGCATTTCTGCAGCAATTTACAACTGAGGTGTGTGTGGGGAGTCATTAGAATTGATCAGCATTTTGCTTTGAATTTCTCTGCATAAACACATTTTTGAACACAGTTTTGACTAATGAACACACTTTTACAAGCAATTGTTTTAAAACAGTGCATTTGTGTATGTTATTTCCATTAATATTTTCTTTGTCAACATTGTTTGGGGGAACTACGTCACAAACCATGGAGAAGTGTGAATTTTAAAGGAAGGCTGTGTTTTGGTTCTCATACTGTTTCAAAAAGTATGGATGTGATACATTTTGCTGTTATATGTGAACTGAATTGAATTTCTCCCCATCCCTACTCGGAAGTAAGCCCCATTCCACATTCAGTGGGACCTCTCTTCCAGGTAAATATGTAGATAATTGACTCCCGAGTTTTTAACTTCAGTGCCTTGATCCTTGTCTAACATGCAACTGCATCTTCAGACATGTTAATCTTTAGGGTGGCATCAGTGCCTTTGTCACATCAGCAGACATTTCTCCATTCCCCACCTTCATCTCAGATCTATTTGAAAGCAACCAACCAACATACCTTATGCTAGGGAAAGGGGTAATATGGTCTTGTTGCAGATGTTCAGGTGTGTGTGTGTGTGTGTGTGTGTGTGTGTGTACGTACACAGAAGTAAACCAGGAAAGCAGCTGCATTAATTCATGCCAGTACATGTAGATCATGGGGAGTTGCTTTATATACAAACTCAGGACATGGTTTGATCCTGCCCAGGATTATCTACACTGATTGACTGGCTCACCAAGATTTCAGGCAGAAGTATTTGCCCTTCTTGGACACAGTCTATAGCAGTGGTGGCGAACCTATGGCACGTGTGCCACAATGGGCACTCAGAGCCCTCTCTGTGGGCATGTGCACCATCAGTAAATCCGCGCCATTGCTAGGGGTTGGCAAAGTGGGCAGCCATCCCAGGAAACTCTCACTAGAGTTCCTCGGCTCCCCATGCCACTGTGAACCGGAAACGAGTTATTTTTTGCTTGTGCGAGCCAGAGATTGTCTGCAGTGATTGGGCAGGAGATTATTGCCCGTTGTCGATCGGCTTCCTCTGGTTTAGTTTGGTGGCTGCCTCTCAGCATTCTCCCCAAAAAAGCTCAACAAATCTGGACATCCCCCCAATGCTAAACAACTCATGGCAACCCCCCCCCCCCAAAAAGCTCCACAACTCTTGGCATTCCCCCCCCAATGAAAGTTCAACAAAAGTGTGCAACCCCCTCCCCCCAAAAAAACTCAACAATTCAGGGTACTTTGTGTTGGCACTTTGTGAGAATTAAGTGGGTTTTGGGTTGCAGTTTAGGCACTCGGTTTCTAAAAAGGTTTGTAGCTCAATCCCTATAGACCACTGGTCTATAGGGATTGAACCATGAACCTCTCACATGCACTTGGTGTGTGCTTTCCCACTAACCAACTGACCCACACATCAACACACCACTGAGAGTGCTTCATTTTGGAAACATTCTTGAAGCTTTTTGATGATCTTGTTCTTTGGCCCATTTGCCACAAAATTCAAATTTGTACCTGCAACAATGAATAATAGCAAGTCTCCTTTAAAAAAGCACAAAATGGACATTCTCAAAATTCTAACAACAGCCTAAAGGCAACTCTGATTCCCAAAGAAACCTCCACATACAGGAGGATATAGATTGCCCGTCAGCACTAGATTATCATTTTCATTCTAGACTTGACACAGTTTTCGCGGCAAATGTCTGTTTCACATCAACCCAGGCAGCACAGGTGCCTTTTAAAATGAAATTGGACTAACACCATCAAGAGGGCAACACTGATGAACACTTCTGCTTTCAATGTACTGCACTCTCTTGTGAACAAAATAACGCTTCTTATGCCATGAAATCAGTTTAAGCAAAGGGTGTTGACGTTATAACTGAAAACCAAGTTAAATACTCTAGAAAGGTTAATGGGAACAGTGAACAGAACTTTACCCAGAGGCAATGCAATGAAAGTATGTTAAAATATATACCTGGTTATTATCAGTTTCCAAAAGACATCTTTTTTGTACTTTAGCTGTTGAGGAATAAATGCTGGTGTTTATTACAGTCAGAAAATCCAGCGTGATTGAGTACTCTTTTTTCAAGATACAGATTATTAACTGGATTAATGTACCACTCACACAAATGGCAATGTGACTGGCTTAATCATCATCATCATCATCCAGTTGCAAGGGCCCTAACCTGATCAAGACTCTGGTGTGGGAGGCAGGTAGTTTTAACCCTTTGACTCCACTCTCCTACAACAGTCCCTGTCTGTACAGAGGACCCCACAAGTGCAATTTCCATCGAGGAGAAAACTTCCATTTGACTGCAATAGGAACTCAAAATGTACAACTCAAAATTGCAGGCACAGCCCCCCCCCCAATTCTAGATCAGGACTGCAGGGGACAAAAGGTTAACCCCTCTCTACCCCTCCCCACTGCCACCGTTGCCAGGGTCCCAGTCCAGATCAGAGCTCCCACACTTGCAATTGATTTCTAGTCAGGTTTGGCCCTGAGCCTGTGAATGGGTGCCTCCTGCTCTTTGCAGTCTTGCAGCTTTGCCTCTTGTGCATCTGTTGCTCCAATAGTACACATTTAGATTATTTTCTCAATATGACCTGCAATGAGCCAAGTGTATGTGTTTTCTATTCAGCAACTGATGACTCATTTCAAACAGCACTACATGTATTAGTGGGAGGAAACCCCTTCTAAAATCCACAACATGGAACCGCTTCTTTTTTCCTCCTTCCTTCCTTCCTTCCTTCCTTCCTTGTTCCTGAAACCCATAAATGCTTTCACCGAAGTAGCCGCATGCAGGATTGCCAGATTATATGAACCACTCCTTCTCCTAGTCCTTGAACTGCTATTATTTCTCAGAGCATAAGGAGGCAACATCTCGCTATCTGATCAAGGACTAGTATTGTTGGGAATACAAAACAACCAACACATGATTCATACCATCTAAGCCAGGGGTCCCCAGACTTACTGGCGTTTGGGCCGGTTCCCACAGCGCCAATCATGCGGCGGGCCGGAGGACGGGGGAGCGCGCGCATGTGCGGGCCAGCGGGCGGGGGAGTGCGCACCCGTGCGCATGCGCACGGGCGCTTACTGGCGCGGCGGCGTGCTTCCAGGGTGGGAAAAGCGCCGAAAATCCGTTGTGCGCGTGCGTATGGGCCTCCCCCGACCCGGAAGTGCACCAGAAATGACCTCTTCCGGGTCGGGAGAGGCCCATACGCATGCGCACAAAGGATTTTCGGCGCTTTTTTCCTGACCCGGAAGAGCGCTGCCGCGCTGCGCGCCGTAAGAGCGGGCGGCGGGGGTCGTCGCGGGCCGGATTGGCAGGCCAATTGGGTCGCATCCGGCCCCCGGGCCATAGTCTGGGGACCCCTGATCTAAGCCTTGTTGCCTGGAAAAACTGAGAACCTACCATGGGAGCTCCCTTTGGGTTTTCTGTACCAGTGCTCTCTTCCACACCTTCATTCCGTATGTGCCGCACAAACTCGATTAGACAGTTCTAATTCCTTTCACTGCATGCTGTGGTCCTAGCTGTGGCCCATACTACATCAAAAAGCCATCAGGGAAGGGCAAGGTGGGCTTCCCTAGGCAAGCAGTTGCAAAACATGGATGCTATATTGGCAAAGATATTACGTACTTTGCAGGGGCAAGATGCACAAAGCAAAAGGCAGCTCTGAGTAAAGATGCTAAAAAATAATGCACAAATGGCAGTATGCGCCAATGATGCATTCTGAAAAGACACCTTTTATCCCCCAAAAGATCCCAAAATATATTAATTCCTTTTTATTGAAACGTCATCACATATAAATGCTTGTGCTTCCGGGAAAACATGAAATTCTACACACAGTCATTAAAATCCATACACGTATGAACTGAATTGGCAGTGACACCTGGCAAAGATTTTTTAATTGTATCTGAATGGTGATAGTTTCATGATGACTCAGTTTCAGTTAGCATCTGAAAAATAGCAACTTAAACTTAAAAATCACCAATATTTGTAACACTGAGTGTTGCAAAATGCCGTTTCTTTCTGCAAGCATTCTCTCCATTATTCCTGTTACCTTTTCTCTTAATCTAACAGTATACAGGGGACATGAGATTTTCTTTTTCAAAAACGAAAACAAATGTCTATAAACCTGTATGTGTGTGTGTCCCCCCCTCCATTGGCTTGTGATTGGAAGCAACAATAGCTCTTTTGTTTCCTTATCTAGCTTGAGGAATGGGGAAGGAGCCACTGTGAAAAGTATAAATGGCCCAGACCATTTCTCACAGAATACCTGCTGAAGTGTCATAACCTCCCTGACAAACAGTGAGAAATGAAATGGAAAGGAAAAAGTCGGAGTATTTAAAAGAAGAAAAGGAGGATTTAAAAAAAAATTAAGGGGAGGACTCATTGCTCTTTGTGACTGTTCCGTGTTCTTGAGCATACAAATCTCAGAGCACCCTGGTTTGTGCAACTCCCAGTTTCAGGCCTCTGGCACTGTTCCAAGCAGCAGCACTGGCTGGGGTCTGCAATGTAAACTGCCCACAATGTCCCTGTGATGCTGAGGTGCATTGTAGGAAATTAAAATGGCAACTGGATGGAGCTGCTGTTAAAGCACAGGACCGGGGGGGGGGGGTGGCCCAGGACTGCAAAGAGCATCTCACCCAATCATGTATCCGATTGATCATTGCCCCCAGCAGGAGATCCTGCTGCCTTCTGCAGCAGATACCATATTATCAGGAAGTCCCTTTCCACGCAACCTAGGAATCACACCTTTAGTGTCATGGCACCTGCCCTCCTGGAATCCCCCCCCCTTTCAATATTAGGTAGGTGCTGTTGCCTTTTTGGTGCCTCCTGAAGAACTTCCTCTGCCAGCAAGGCTTTTAAGTAGAGATCATTTCCAGCTTGCATCTGTGTTGGAATATTATTGAAGAAGTTTTCGGGCGTTCTAATTGTTTAATCGCTTATGTGTTTTCCACCCTTGGCTCCTTTGGAAGGAAGGGGGTATAATTTTAATTAATTAATAAAAGAATAATTTTTTATGTGGGTGTTGAGGCCCTGGTAGCTTCCTACAGACGCCAGATGATGATGCCAGGTCTCAGGCCAACCCACACCCATCTCAAAGGATTGCAAGGGAAGTTTTGGTATATTGTTTATCAGTGCCTTGTTGAAATGAAATGCTGGTAAAGGACTTCTTGTTCCATGTGCGACTAAACCTAGGAAGTCTTCTTTCTCAAAGACACATAACCAGGCAGAGGTTATTTCTCAGTAGTTGTGTCCGCCCTGTGGAACGCCCTCCCGTCAGATGTAAAGGAAATAAACATCTACCTGACTTTTAGAAGGCACCTGAAGGCAGCCCTTTACAGGGAGGTGTTTAATGTTTGAAGTTTTTTATGTTTAAATATTTTGTTGGAAGCCACCCAGAGTGGCTGGGGCAACCCAGTCAGATGGGTAGCATATAAATAATAATGGGAATGCCCTGGAATTGACAAAACAGAATACGTGAAGCACCTTCATGTGTACACAGAACTGCTTTAGTGCACATGGTGATGCTCTAGATCCTAGCTAAAGAGATTTTATTACAACAGTCCACCTTGCAAGATTCAGAGCATTATCTCTACAGGCCCTTTTCCTTTTACTTGATATGGCTCTTTAGCAATGTCAAAAGTATGGGGGAAATTGTCTATGAAACAGCAAACAATGGGGCAAAGATTTGCATTTTAAGGAAAACCTATTTAATTTGTTTCCTGAAAGAACTAAATTGCAACTATCCTTTGAAATTCAGACTTCTCTGAATTTAGTGGGGCATCTCTACCAATCAAATGCTGTGTACAAAAATGTGTATATTGGCGGACAGTATACATAAACATGCATATATTAATGAAAATATCATACCAGTATGGAAAAATTGCTTGTAAAAATGTTACATCAGAAAACAAAATGTTTACTAAAATCCTGGTGAATTTTCATGAGGACTTTTAAAAAATCCAAAAACTGATGCAGAAATGTGGTAATATGAACTTAAGGCCGGAAAAAATAGATGAAGAAAAGCTGAAATTGCCAGATTTGTTCATCCCTAGACACAGGATAGCCCTGGGTCAAGTTACACCCTAGGTCATTAAGACAGGTGGTCTTTGCCTCATCCCATGTCCGATGCAAACAGGTGGGGCTATGGCTGGTGAAACATAGGTCACCATGTGGGTTGGAGATCATTTGCTGGAGTGAGGCATTAGGCACACCTACTACAATAATGGTTGGCGCAGTCAGCAGCTGAATAGCTAAAACTAACTGCACCCTCATCTGTTCAACAAGGAGATCTTCATACAGAGCAGTAAAATCTGCAAACTCTGGTCGAAGACAAGGAAACGTATTTGATACATGGCTGGAATAATATCATGAACAGGAGACAAATATCTACACTAGTGGCAGCATTAATAACTTTTATGGTTAAATTTTCCTCAAAAGGGGAGGTGGGAGATTGTGGTGAGCAAAACAAAGCAATGGATGGATATAAAACTTCACCCCATATTCACCTTTCTCAGCAATCTTGTCATGTAACTGCTTGAACCAGGAACTTGCTATTCATTTCAGTTAAGGCAATGCCCCCTTAAAAATGCCACCCTAAGTATTTTTTTTAAAGGTTGTCTAGGTATTTTTAATCAAGCATTGGTTTTTGATCTATGACATATAACTGAGGGGAGAAAACTCTGTAGATACCTAAAAATATATATACAAAAGCAGTCTGTTTCCACATGGAGAATCCATTTATATTACTGACATGTGTGTTAGAGTCTGCTAATCATGTTTGGTTGTCTCCCGCCCCTCTCAGTGCAAATCTAGGTTGCACGATGCATGGAGGTCATGAAGCTGAGTGCATAGCCCATTTCTAGAAGGAGAAATGCAGTAACAATGTTCCTCAACAATTTATTTGTGCCACATGTAGTGGCAAGATAATGGGCACAAATTAGAAGCTGTTGTTCAATAGCAGAATCTTTGTGTCACATTGTTTTTTTGCTAATGCTAAAAAGCTATCTTCCATTTACTATTTTATCTTGATTTTTTCCCACTCATGACCTACAAATATGGTCCATCTATATTATGCTTTTATTTCCTTTTCCCTGTGCTTTTCTACTGCGATATCTTATACAAATGGCGCCCTTAATGTGAGCTTCGTTCCCCACCTCAGTTTAACTACCAGTTTGCCTTTACCCTTTGTGAGCATTTCCGAACAAGTGCTCGAAAAACCAGCTTCACTCTAATGTAGAAAATTGGAAAATTGGAAAGAAAAAAGTGCATTACTCATTTAGCTACGAATGTATTTTACAATGATTACCTACTCATTATCACACAAACAAAAGTGATCAGGTAGAAAAAGAGAGGGGGGAGAAATGTCATGTGTCTAAAACCACTGAAGATATAAAGCACAGTCAGATGTTTGAAGGACCTGAGTGTATGAGGGGATAACAGATCACACATGGAATGCTACCTGTCAAGTAGTTTTCTGTGGCCCTTGACTAGGTAAATGGATTCCAACTCCTAAAATATAGGGCTCTGAACCCATACTGTTAAATACAGTACTGTAGTTTGAATTGCAGCACTGGGGCAAGCCCCTTGTGCTGTTTTCAGCAATATGCCCCCATCATAATAAAATTAAATTTGTTATTACTATCATTATCATTATACATTTATATACTGCCTTCTATCCATAGATCTCATGTCAATACACAAAATACAAGATAAATTTTTAAAAACCTAACAAAAAACCACAATAGCAAACCAATCTTAGCTCCTAAGATAAGTTTACTTAAGTTTACTTAAGATAAGTTTACTTAAGTTTACTTAAGGTCGTTCATGGAAAGAAACTTTCCCATCTCATCTGAAGGATGACAAAAAGCACAATAATGATGTCTTTGGGTTTGGTTTGGTTTGGTTTGGTTTGGTTGCCTATATTCATGGTAATTTAACTTTCATCTAACAGGGGAACCTGTGCCCCCCTACTAAGTGTTGTTGTATTCCAGTTCTTATCAAACACAGCCAGCATACAACTGCCATGGATGATGGGAGTTGTACTTCCACAACATCTGGAAAGCCACAGATTCACCATCCTTTCTCTAATTCATTCTTTTAACTTTATATGTTCTATATTCTGGGTAGATCTTAGGGACACAGTGCCGTCATCATCTCCTAGAATGTCGGACTCCACACTGTAAATGTTTAAAAAAATAAAAAATACAGAACACAATACAGATCCAATGTGACAGGAAGAGATGCAAAAGTTTCAAAACTACGTTTGCTGGGAGATCTATTTATTTTTGAACAGAAAGAACATCAAATTCAGTTCCTTGTTAATTAGGCAAAGGAAAAAAATTAGAGAGTGAAAATCATTTGACATACCTTGTAATGTAATAGTGGTGTATTCCTGTAAGTACACCCTCAATACATCACAGAGCAGACAGAATGGGGCCACTTAAAAATATTGCAATGTAACCTGCACTTTTTAAAAATCCGTAGAAAGAAAATCAAAAGCTGGAATGTGTCTGCTAATAATTACATGGTGGTGGGCAGAATGAGCTATTCCATTACAGTATATGAAATCTACATCTTTGCATATTTGTTAACAGAACAGGTTTTGCATTTCCTTATGCATGTCAGGGCTCAGATTAATAATTAAGCAGATATTAAAATTTCAGGCAACCTGAATTAAAAAAAGAAAGTGTTCCTAAATTTTTAATAGTTAAAATTTTAAGTAGCTCTTAATGAGCTGTAGGAAATTCTCAAAATGAATCTAAAGTTTAAATTTAAAGGTAGACAGTCCAGTTGCAGCTTTGGGGTTTGGGGTGAGATGTCGTCAGATGCTTGTGTTTCCTAAAAGAGTATCTTCGGTTTGGGTTTTTTTTTAAATAGGAAATGGCAAATAAAGACACAAATGTTTTCATCCATGAATGCTACTTTATCACTGCTAATAGGACAATATTCTCCACTGCACCTGAGGGTAGCAGGCTAGCTTAGAAGATCCTGGGCAAGCCATGTAGCCCAGTTCTATCCTTCAACACCACACTGCCACTCTCCGCCTCCAGCATCTGCCGCCTAAGATGACCACCTCACTCTGCCAAACAATGTGCCCTGGATCGTAATTTGCTTGCAAATTCATCCACCCTCAAGCCTAGGGTCCATTTAAAATGCACGCAGACACATCAACAGAAACAGCCACCTGTAGCCACCTTATAAGGAGTCAGAATATTAGTCCAGTATATTCATACTCAGAAATATGAAACTATGTAAGTGCCAAGCAGATCCTGTGAACCTTCCATTTTCGATCCCAACGCCAAGTTTCACGGTCATCTGTCTGCTTTTTACATTTTCCCCAATTCTAGCTGAGTGTCTTAAAAGATGACGGCTGAAAGGATCAGAATCTACCACTGTAATGTGCTCCATTTCTTATCATATACAAGAGGACCTAATGAGTCCTGGGGGAATATGTGCCTTTTAGGACAGATGCAGCTTCATTGCAAAAAAAAACAAAAAAAAACCATGATGTTCTTGCTTTGCTTAGACAGGAATTCCCTGAATAGAATTTTGATGAAGTGGTGGGGGAGACTATTATTTTAACCCAGCCACATAGATTTGATTCCAGATGTTTCTCCCTTGTCCCTGCTCAGCCTATATAATCCTAAATAAACATTTTATGTGCATATGGCAAAACTCAGCAGTATATATTAGAAAATGAAGAATTCATCAACCCACAGTTAATAGCCCCATAAATGTGCAATTGCCATCCTTCACAAAATGACAATGCATAAAAAGTGTGCGAGAATCTCAAGTCATTTCCAAAAGGAAATGGGCCCTATTGTGGCCCACTGGGAGTCACGTGACAGCTCATGAATAGAGAAAAATAACCTCAATTGTTTCTATTGTTCCCCGGTCTGTTTTCACATCCAAGGCTCAAGAAGAGCAAAATAATTGCCCCTCTCATTGTTCCCGTCCTAGCACTTTTCCTTTTCTTGCTGATCAATTCCTACTTTAAAAGCCATGGGTGGTTTCGTGCAATGACACCCAAGTTTTGAAGCATGGCAGGCCTAGCAGTAATGAAGCTGGAAGCTAAGAAGTGTCTCTTCTTTTGTGGAGGCCCCATTCAGTGGTGGCTAATCTAATTTGACCGGTTTTGTTAATTTGCTGGAGTTGCTCTCACAGCTTTACCCGACGGCATTCAGGGAGAGTTAATAACATTTACCATTGGCAAAAAGTCATAAAGTGGTGAGAGGGACTAGGAGGCAGGGAGGGGAAGGAAGAGGGATTTGACAACATAAAACCATTTTGTTGGTGGGGGACAACGAAGGGGGGGGAACAGAGCCAGTCTTTAAGACGGAGTTAGATTTACAGTGCAATCAGAAAGACATAAGCACATTCCAGAGTTGTATGGAATGTTATCTGGGCAGCATTTTCCTAGAGAAGCAAATGCAATTGCACTGCCAAGATCTCTGTTCTTATTTCCGAGCAAATCTTTTGAGTGCTTTCTGTTGAAGTATGTGGCAAGAGTGCACCCATCTTAGTGTCGAGTCTGTATCGGCTGCCGGCTTCCTTTCTCTGAGCTCCTGCTTTGTAATGCGATCATTTGGCACACTTGGGAAATTGTTCGAGATAAGATGCAGCCCCAGTGAAATAGACAATACATTGTATTTTTGCTTCCAGGGCATTTGGTATTTATGCTCACAATCAAAATAAAACCTTGAGAGCTAACCCTTTCCACAAATGAGCTTCTAGCAATCCAGGGCTTGTTTCTTTTAATGTTAGTCCAGCTTTTATGTTATGTTTCATTGACATCACCTCCACTGACATCCATGGAGCTGTGCAGATTCGCACACACTCCAAACTGTATCCTGTTCTTTCAAGTTTCTCCTGCCCTGCAGAGTGAGTGAGAGGTTCCCCCCCCCCATGCCTAACACCAGCCACTGAAGAAGATGATACAGGATGCACCTTTAAACATTATCTGCCACCTTAAGCTAAAAAGTCAAATTAATGATGGAAGTCTTAGGCAGGATTCAAAGACAGCAGAATCTTATTTCCCAGAAACTAGCGCCCCCAGGCCCATGTCAATTAAGCTTCATTTGTGGAGCCCTTCCCCCAAGTCCCTATATAACAACAAATCTTAACTGGTTGGCCTGCAGCCCAGTATGTCTCTTGATAAAATCAATATGCTAAATTATTCTGCCTCCATTCTTTGCCTTCCCTGTTTTGGTCACTTTGACCACCACCACCATAAAGAATCTCCCTTATCTGCTCACATTCATCCTTCCAACAAATAGCTCCTTCTTTCTCAGAGCACTATATTAATTTTCCTCTCTCTGCAAACTGAGATTTACTCCACACTCAAAGAAACCATACTGTTTCTGAATATTCTGTTGCTAGCACATTCATCCCAAACAGAACGGCCTGTCATGGACCACCAGTTGTCCATAAGTTTCATTCAGGAGGTCTGAGGCATGTCCACACTAAATATTCATATTGATTTTTAATTCTATTCTCATTGCTTCTTTTACTTCTTATACTGTATTTTTGCATTACAAAATTCAATTTCATAGAATTCCAAGTTTAATGTAATAAAATGAAATATGGGGATTTTATTTCCTATTTTGTATTTTATAATATTACAATTGCAATGAAAAGAAGCAATAAACGAGAAATTAAAAATATCATGCAGCATCTACTACAGTGTATCACAGCAGCTATAGCAGGCAGGAAAACAAATAATTCAGTCGTTTGCCAAGACCTCAGCAGTTTTCAAATGGTCCATGGAGAGGAAAGTTTGGGAACCACTAGGTCATAATGAACATCTCAGCCAAGAGTAGAGTGGGGACCCCTAGCTCTCAGGCAGTGCTCACCAGATAAAGAACTGCTGTTTAAGAGACCCATGTTTGAGGTCCTACATAACCCTGTGTGCTTAGATCTACTGCTATAGTTACTCTGTGTTTCTCTATTCTGCATCTTTGCTGAATTTCTGTTTAAGACAATTGCTTTAACTACCATTTGGTTTCTCTATATACTGGGAAGCTATTAAAAAAACTGAAAGTTCTGACGCTATTTGAAATAAGTTTATGTACAGCTCATTTCTTATAACTTATGGTTTTCAGTGCAACAGCGTCCAAAACTACATTCTTCAAAACTTCAATAATATGCAATTCAGTATTGTTATCCTATCACAGAAGCAAAATAGGGGTCTGACACTAAGGTTAATTAGACTACAACTTTATTATAGCTCGCAGTGGGCTCATATAGGCAGTTTTATTTAGGGTGAGGTATATGATAATAAAGGGACCCAGGTGGCGCTGTGGTTAAACCACTGAGCCTAGCACTTGCTGATCAGAAGGTCGGCGGTTCGAATCCCTGTGACGGGGTGAGCTCCCGTTGCTCGGTCCCAGCTCCTGCCAACCTAGCAGTTCGAAAGCACGTCAAAATGCAAGTAGATAAATAGGAACCGCTACAGCGGGAAGGTAAACGGCGTTTCCATGTGCTGCTCTGGTTCGCCAGAAGCGGCTTTGTCATGCTGGCCACATGACCTGGAAGCTATACGCCGGCTCCCTCGGCCAATAATGGTCAAGGGTCCCTTTACCTTTATATGATAATAATAATACAGTGCATCAAAAACAGGACCCAAAAAGACCACCTTCCAGAACATTTGTGATATAAAACATCACAGGATTTCAGCAGGCAGCTACAGGGCATGCAGTGATTGGGAAAAAGCAGCACTCCCATCCCAAAACATCTGCAGGTCTAAATAGTATTGAAAATGGGATTATGTCTAGCTTTCCTGGGACCCAAAGGTAGAAAAATTATTTCTTATTCTCTGCCAATCAGCTCTGTTAAAATGGAAGTATATAAACCTTACCATGACCACTCAGTTGAGCTCTAATGCTTACCGGTATTTTTTTTAAAAAAATCGATCATTCACATTCAAATTACAATAAGAAGTGTATATGCCTATATTATTGCAAGGTATTTCACAGAATAATATTTTTTAGCTAATGTAGTCTGAAGCAATAGCATAATGGATGTATGATGATTAAGGCCTATTTACTCTTGCATTTTCTGCAGAGATCAAATGGGGTCTGTAGCCCTTAATACTGATTTCATAACCGCTTACGTTTTAAAAGCTTTTTAAATCTCTTTGGGCTTCAAGTTATTTTATTACTACATTTAATACTTCTAATACCCACAACTTTCCCTGGAGAAAACTGCCAGTTACGATATGCGGAATCTAAAATAAAAGGTTAATGCTATGAATGGATAAAAACAATGGTCCGATTCAAAGTAGCCATGTTGAGTGGATTGGCTCTCCCACTCTCCACAGTAATTCTGCAGTAGAAATTCCCGCTTGCCACTGCCACTTGCTTACCTATTCTGTCCCTGTGGTCCAGGGAGAGGGAAGCACCAGCAAACAAGGGGAGACAGCAGAAGGAAACCGCAGCTTCTTGCGTGCTCATTTGTCCTTTTTCTCTGGGTAGCCCAAAGGGGCTAAGCCCAAAGGGAGAACAGTGAGTTATAGGGAGCAGCATCCTTGAGCACCACCCAAAACTTAAACCAGCATGGATTTGATTCTCAGCTGACTGCCATGCCAGTCTGTTGTTACAGCTGTGCCCTGCTAGTGTCGCCAGACTTCATTATATCATCCCATTCATCTAAGTGGCTGTATACATATTGCCACTGTTCGACACTAGAATGGACTCCCTTCGGAGGCTGTGGACTCTCCTCCATTGGATCAAATCAAATTTTATTAAACGGTCACAGACCAAAACGCCTTCCATTGGATGTTTTTAAGCAGAGGTCAGATGGCCACCTGCGATGGATGCTTCCCTTGTGATCTCTTTCCAACACTACAGTTCTATGATTCTATGTATACCTAGGTACCAAGATTTATAAACAGCCATCACCCCCCTCAAGATCCACCAGTCTCATTTTATAAAATATCCAACAAAGAACTTCAGGGGGATTTTTTTTGCTCACAGCAAAGCCTGAATGTCTTGGCTGGAACCTAAATTTAATCTACAAGTAAGCAGACTTGCTTAGATTCTTTGAACATACCCCCCCCCCTCAACAGAATCACAATTGTTTCCATGATAGTTCTTCAGCTTTCATAGGAAAGAAGCTATATATTTTCTTCTTTTCTTCACAAGCGCCATTAAGAAATGTGAAAGGTGATTAAGCATAAAGTGGGCTTCTTTTTAAATGTCAGCTCTTTGAAGCTGCCCAGAGGTCTGGAATGAAAGCAGTTCCTCCAGCAGAGATGGATTAGTGAACAGAGTGCAAAGTGGTTAAACATACCTGATTTATGAAATTCATCACATTCCTCTTTTTCCTCATTTTACCACTGTCTAAGGTGCATGTGTGTGTGTGGACACCATTCTATATATAACTGTTTAACAGTGGAGTTTTAAAATGTTTCACTGCGCTAACCATATTAAACGTACTGAGTAAATACAGTCAGAGTTTTTTACTGCATTAAAGTTAATAAATGTATATCCATTGGTGTGATTAACCATATAAACAGGAGTTGTAGTGCGCAAATTGGTTTCTGCTTCCCGTAGGATGCCATTAGAGTAGCAACAGCAAAAGAGGGGGGAGGCACTGTTGCTTTCATTAGAATTGGAATAAATTTGTTTCTCTCTGTTCGCTTTGTTTCAGACACTGCATTGTGCATGAGTAATAACTTAATGCTTTACCTGCAATGCAATAATGGGGGATTCTGATGAATTAAACCAATATCCATTCAAATTAGAGCTTAGGAAAAATGCTCCCTTGTGATAATTACAAGGCAAGCCATTGTATACTCGTAAAATTTTGCTATTAGTTTGAACTGATGCAATTGATGGGCCTATTGAAACAATTTTAGACCTATAAAGTTTAATTGTATTTCATTATATGATATGATCCCAGGCATTTTTTCATCTTGATGGTGGTGGGAAGTCTGAAGTGTGTGTGTGTGTGTGTGTGTGTGTGTGTGTGTGTGTGTGTTGTTCTGTTTCTTTTGTCAAGATTCCAACTCTGGGAATGGCCAGTTACAGATCACTGTCTTTCCTCCATATTACATCTCAGTCAGGAAAGCCTAACCCTATCACCTCCTGCCACTGTTGTTAGTGCTTCTGGCTAGCTCAAGGTCACACCACTATTAAGAGTTGTGGGTCATGTCTTCAGAAAATATGCAAGATGCAACATCAGCACCAACCCTTCTCCATCGCTTCCCTGCTTCCCAAAGTACCTTGCCAAGCACTCCTGAACCATGTTAAATTTTATTCCTTTGCAAAAGCAAGGAGCTGACAAACCCTCTTTCATTAGGAGCCAAGGACTGAACCTTATGCTTGGTGTAACACACAGAGGAGAGTTAGGATTCATTTGCAAACAAGAGCAGGCGAACTAGGAAAGGGATAGGCAACCTTTGACCTTGAGGTCTAATTAGGCCTTGCAGGGATCCACAGGGCCATTTCCCCCCAAATGACACCCTCCTTAATGTTGCCTGTGACATCAGGTGTGAGGAAGTTAAAGGCATGGCTGTCAACACTTTGTGGTCCATTTGCAGGCGGTTTAAAACTGATTGCAAAGGGAATTAAAACTGGTGTCTCTCAACACCATAAAAAACACCTTTTGGAGTCCCTTTGCAAGCAGTTTCAATGCAAACCCCTTGCAAAGGGGCTATCTATGTTGCTTAGCTTATGGGCACTGATAGCCATCACTTTAAAGTCTGTTTCCAAGCTGTTTCTCACCCCAAGCTAGAATGTCAGCTGCTAAACCTTTCCTATACATTGCTGCAGGATGAGGGGACATTGCCATAACCAATTTAATTTTTGTCCAAGATGCCACAAGGATGATGTTTAATCTCATAAATTGTACCACTGCATATTTCTGCAAAGCCACCAACCTTTAGATCTCTAACAACAGCCCCTCTGCAGTGAAATCTTCCTCTGCAAAACCTCCAGAGTTCAAGCTGCATTGGCTCTCATTGTAGCAGCTGAGCAGATGTGCCTTTGAGTCCTTAGCCTTGTAGCCTTTTTCAGCCCTCTTCCGTAGCCGGGTGCGCTGCGTTGCTCCCGGGGGGAGGGAGGACTCAAAGGCACATCTGCTCAGCTGCTACACTGAGAGCCAATGCAGCTTGAACTATGCCATTTCCTCAGCATCTGACAACAACACCATCATATCCAGAAAGGCATTTAGGAATGCGACTTCTCCTAGACCCATGAAGGCACAAAGTGCCACATCAGTTGTGTGAGTTTCCTTGTTTGGACCAACCTTTGCCAACCATCCATATCACTCATCAACACCCAGCCAGCATGGCCAATAGCTGAATGATATGAATTGCACTCTAAAGAAGCTGTATGCCATCAGGTTGGGAAAGGCAGCTTTGGACTAAGTAACTGGTGAACTTATGAGTCCCATTTACATTAAGAAGACTGGTCTTATCATTAAAGCTTTGCCAGTGCCATAGCAGCCATAGCATGCTTTGGTGTTTAATACCACTAGACAGGCTGTTTAAAAAAACTGTCCTAGACCAAGGTTGGAGAATCTCTACAACAGCAATAGTTGTCAAGAACAAGCCTAGGAAACAGCCACATAGCTCTTCTTACTATTTACCCTCCATGCTAAGCGCAACTTCAGTTCAGGTTTCAATGATAACTAGACACACAAGAGTACTCCATGGACTTCCAATAAAATAAATGGAGCAGGAAATCAATGATGGACGCCTGTCTCTTTTTATCACACATTGAGCATTACAGCTGCAATATCTAGAGTGCCAATGGAACAATGCAAAACAGTTTAAACAATAATATGAAACTTAGTTACTAGATAATACGCAGAAATGCTACAGTTATCAACACCGTGAAAATCTGTATAAACACTACTTATTGTGCTGTAGAGTTGCTATAGTTGCTGATATCTAAGGATGCCATCCTAATCACACCAACCTGGGAGGAAGCCCCATTGAATTCAATAGGGCTTACTTCTGCATATACGTGTTTAGGATTGCACTGTAAATCATTACACTTTGGCTGCAATCATATACAGCATTACTGAAGAGGAAGTCCCATTGAACTCACTAGGACTTACTTCTGCATAGATGTGCATAAGACTGCATGTCTGCGGCTTTGAAGGTGGAAAGCGTTCAAGGCATAAGTAGCAGTGTAATAGCAACATGGTGTTTGCAAACTGCACACACAGTAATAAATCATTTCACTGATGGAACGGGTGGTAAGAGAAAATTACGCTGTCCCCTAGCCCGCTGGTTACATCTTGCCATTGCTCAAAAAGAAGGGAGGGAGATTGACAGAAACATTTATAATACCATGCAGGATTATGTACCCTTCTTGACTTGTGAGTGTATCATTTACATAAGAAGGGAATCAGATAGCAGAAATTAAAGCAGAGAAAAATGACAAAAGTGTAAAACACAACAACCTCTTGGCAATTCTCCTAAGCCAGAGTCACTATTTAGATGCTATCGTTGGCAAGTCAAGCCATTTGTTTATGTCTTGAATTTTTCTTCATTTTTAAAAAAAAGAAATTTGGGCTGGTGGCACTGTAACATTATTTTGCCCAGACCTGCCATGCTCATGTTCATTCATAATTGTCAACAAAAATAACTTAATATGTATAGGCGATTATAATAAGAGTAAGTGCTGTGTAGGAGGAATAATGTACGCTTCACTGTCAATGAACACATGTGGAATTAAGAAACATTACTCTGGTCAAACGTTAACACATTCTATGAGCCCTTTTTAAAAACAGGTTTATAAAAAGTAGTGAAATAAGTGATGCGAACAGTATACCGTACTGAACGCAATCATATATAGGAAAGTTTAAGACCCAGAGATTTTATGAAAAAGACGCCCTATTGTTCAAAAGCATAAAAATAACTGTGCAATTCTGCATTTTTTCCAGGTTTATAAAAATGGATTAGGAATGGTGAAGTTGTAATTTGAGCTACCTACGACATGCTTTCTTTTTGCTTTTCTAACACAGCAGTCCTTTGCATGCCTACTTGGAAGTAAGGTTCATTAAGTTCAACAGGGCTTCCTCCCAGGTAAAAGCATATAGGGATGTCTTTCTGATATGTCAGGGGAAGCCACAAGGGATGCCCACCAGTTGTTTTGGACTACATCTCCCATCAGCTCTAGCCAGCATGGCCAATGGTTGAGCATTATGGGAGTTGTAGCCCACAACCACACTATGTTGGCTACCCCTGCTATTCACACTTACCTGAGACTAAGCCATTTTGAGTACCAAAAGTCTCATTTCCAATACAGTACAATGTGCTGTAAATTGATTTTTAAATTGATTTAGGTGAGCAAAGTCATTATTTAAAAAATGAGAATTTAAAAGCAATACATGTAATGATCACTGATTCCTTACACACGTGGAGTGCTGTCATAGGCATGTCCGAGGCAACACTGCACATGGAACGGAAGTTCCAGAATGGAAGTTCCATATGAATATCTGAGTGACTGTAGAGGATTAGAGGGGAATGATAGAATGCAAATGCTTATCTGGCATATCCCCAAATCTTAATCAGGCAGGTTTAGTAGTCATTAATGGAACAAGGATCCTAACACCCAGGAAGGATCAACAATGTCAAATCAAGAAACCTATGCATGCTTCGTTTTTTAGCATAATGGGGCAAATTCAAGAAAATGTGCATTGCTGCAATGACTGATTCATTTCCCCTTTTTAGAATAATTGACATAGAAATAGCTCCTAAGTACAAAAACCCTATCTAGCTTATATGGCAAACTTCATTAGCCTGCTATTATATATGCTGTACCATAAGGATACCTGTAGGCATTGTGTGGTTCTGAAAGAAAATTGCCAGTGTACTATGACACGTGGGCTGCAATGGTTTCGTCTCTGGGGACTGGTTCACACAAGAGAGCATTTCTTTAGGCTGCTGGAGTTCTGCTGCTGCATCTGTATGGCAGCACCACCACATCCACTTGCCTATTAATCCTTCTCAGCAATGCCCAGGACATCCAGATCAAGGAAACCGGTTTTTCCTTGGAACTTCCTTGTTACTCTTCTCTGCTGAAGAGGGCAAGTGGGCAAGCGGTGCAACACTGCTGTGGGGGCTGCTATGGAGTTCTCCACTTGCCTGTAGTGGCTGCAGAAAGTGACAGATGCTACAGACAATCAGAAAATATAGGCATGGGGAACTGGTCCTCCCAATGTTGCCACATTACAATTCCCATCATCCCTGGCCATTGGCTATGCTTGCTAGGGCTGATGGGAGTCATATTCAGCAATGTCTGGCAGGCCAAAGGTTCCCCAACCATAATATATAGTCTGGCTGGAGGACTTTTCCTGGGTGAGCTGCCCTGTACAGTTGGAAGTAGTATAACTGAGCAGCAAACTAAGAACTTTGACTCTGGCAGGGATATATCTTCTCAGGACTAATGTGCCCCAGTAGGCAATAATGAATTTCATCTTTAAAAGAGTGGTAAAAGAAGCATGCATGTTTTGTACCTGACAGAAGCATGCATGATTTCTACCTGGCAAAGCAAAAAAAAATCAGCAGCCTAAACAATAGTGGGTGGGGGGCCCACATCATTTCCTTAGTACAGTACAGTAACAGAAGCAACATTTGTGCTTTTGTTGTCATTAGTTGAATGGCTTTTTAATGGATAAAGCCATAGCCGGTATCTGATAATCAGGCTACTATCAAATGTCTCTTACCAAATGCTAATTTAAAGAGCATGTTCTTTCACTGTTAGCATAAAGTATTTTATCTCCCTACAAAGATGGAAAAGGAGAGGAAATCTGCTTCTACGAGAAATTAACAGTATTTTCTCCTCGTTTTGCAACAGATTTTTATCAGCTTGAGAAATAGTGTCTCTATTCAAAATGGAATAAGCCAATACTGTTGATGTTTTCGAGATGTGGAAAAGCAGTCATCCTTTCTTCTGCTTGTAGAATGACTAGTAAGGAGCATTATGTGTGTCCTTGCATTTAACTGTGTAGGGTTTTTAAAAAAGGCTATAATAACTGTGCAGGGGAGAGGGATCTTTATCAGGACTGCTACAGTTGTGGAGGGGAAACTTAACCCTTTCTTCCCTTGCTACAGTCCTGAGTGAAATGTTTCATCTGAAGCTATCTGAAGCTTATAATTGCAATGACAACAGTGGGGGATTTCACACACGTACACACAGTGTATGCGGCTTGGGACCCTCGTACCTACGGGACCGCCTCTCCTGGTATGCCCCGCGGATGACCTTAAGGTCCACAAATAACAATATTTTGCAGATCCCGAGCCATAAGGTGGTTAGATTGGCCTCAACTAGGGCCAGGGCCTTTCCAGTATTGCCCCCGACTTGGTGGAACGCTCTCTCACAGGAGACCAGGGCCCTGCGGGATTTGCCATCTTTCCGCAGGGCCTGCAAGACGGAGCTGTTCCGCCTGGCCTTTGGGTTTTGATTTGGTCCATTTTAAAATGAGGCTGCATTTTAAAACAATTTTTAAATCTAAATTGCATTTTAATCTGCATTTTAATCAATTGTTTTTCTTTCTTTTACATCTTATTGTAACTTTATTGATGTCAGCCGTCCTGAGCCCGGCTCTCATTGGGGAGGGCGGGGTATAAATAATTTATTATTATTATTATTAAAAAATACCAGCTTCAGATGGACCACAACAGGGGCAGGAAGGGTTAAATTCCCTCCCCACATCTGCTATGATCTTATTATCAGCACCCTCCCCCTACTTGGTGTTATTTCCATTGGGGTGGGGAGCCCTGAACATTCATGCATAGATGCATTTAATGCCACATCTAGCTTGGCCCTGAGTTGGCACCTAGTGGTCATACAGAGCAGCAAGGGCCAGGAAGGAACACCTGGGCATAAACTATGGGTGTTGCATATTTCAGGTCAGAAATCACAGCGCAGAATTCTTGCTCTTACAACTACCAACCAATTTCTGTATGTCTTTCCTATCGCTACACATTGGATCATTAACTTTCAAACGTGATCTGCATGGCCTGGTAATATTTTCAAGGCTGTGTGTTAGCTCACTGTGCTATTGCAGAATTATTTTCCCACCACCACCACCAAGGTGATGGTTTCCCTGCAGCTCCTAAGACAGCATGAGTGGTCGCAGGCTACAGGTGTGCATCTGCACTTAATATTTCCCAGTGCTCTACTGCCAGAGAAACTGTAGTGCCCTCCGGGTGATGTTGGTTTCCAGCTCCTATCAGCCCCAGTCAGCATGGCCCATGGTCAAGGATGGTGGGAGTTGTACTGCAACAACATCTGGAGGGCCAAAGGCTCCCCATTCCTAATTTAAAGCTTCCTTCCAGACCGTTGTTGTATTGCGGGTGCAGTCTGCAACATGTTCTTGACACAAAAACAGTGCATTAGTGGTGGATTGGTTATGCTTTCGTCTGTTCTACGAGGCTTCCCCAATGTGACCACATTAATGCTCTCGGGGGGGGGGGGCTACAGCAGAACAAAAGTGGGACAAAAAAATGGAATAAAAAGTTATGAGCTTTCAGCAGGAAGTTACAGGCTATGCAGTGACTGGGAATGAAGTAGTGTGATATGGCCCCAAACAGCTGTTTGTGCAAGCAGAAACAATATTGAGAGGAGGACTGCCCTTGCAGCCTCTGCAGCACAAATCAGCATGAATTTGTCTCACATTGTTATTGTGGCCTCTTTAGATAGCCAGTGTCATCATCCACTTAGAAAGTTACTACCCTGTTGATAGGATTTAAAGTCCTTGAGTTTCTCAGTGAAGTCTGTAACAAGTAGTGCACCACCCTCTGCCGTGAACATCTTTTCTCTCATAGTTTCTGCAACCTGCTGGTTTCAATCCTGTGCCCGCTTACCTGAGAGTAAGTCCCACTGAACTTGGTGGGACTTACGTCTGAGTAAATAAGCTTAGGCTCAAGTTGCATACAGTAGAGATCACTGAATTTTCTGGTGCTGAAAGCAGCAATCTCTTTTACAAAGCCCATGGCATCTGTTGGCTCATCCCACTTTCCTGCAACAGAGAGACATTAAAGCTCCTTCCCTCATCTATGTCTGCTCTACTAACTCACAGGCAGGATTTGAGCTTCATTGTTTCACCAAGGAAAAATCCCTGTACAGATTATGTTAATTCCACCGCCCCCACCCCCTCATCCTGCCAAGCACCCAAACGAATAGAGCTTCTTAGGATTGACATTCATATTACACACCCAGTGGACTGATTGACTTTCCGTGTTTGTACAGCACAGTTAGATCAACAGTTATAAGATGGATTGCTTCTCATTACAAATTCAGGATGTTCAATTAAACTGTATTAACACAGCAAACTGGGGGTGTGCCTTTCTTCATACAGCTGCCTTCAGTTCAAGTTCGGGCTTAGCCTTCCCTTTTGAGTCGCTGGGAAGCTTACCTAGGTTTTTACACTGCAAAATCCTTTGTGAGGGTTTTGTTGCTAATGATTTCATAGTGGCTGCTGCAGCCCAGAATCTGGATATGTTTTGTATTGCACTGAGCCCTCAGTTACTGAGCTGGATTGCGGAGGCGCTGGTGTTTTGAATTGATTGTAGTTGCTGCCAGAAATGATGTGTGTTTAAGATATATTGTGTTTTCCCTTCTTCCAAGTCTGCTGCAGATGTAGGGAGACTAAGACAGAAGCAGGAAATATTGCTTATGAAATGCCCTTAGTGTTAATACCTCAAGCTTATATTTTAATTACTGCATTAATATTCTGGGATTTTGATGAGCAGCCCACAAAAAAAAGCATTGCTGGGGGGAGGGCTCATTTTGGTGGTGCGCCATCTGTTCCTCATTCCATAGATATATTTTCATTAGTGGTCCTGTACAGAAGGTTTAGTGCATTATCGTATGATGAGACATATTAAAACAATAAATAATTCCTGCACCATGCAGCTTAGAATTAAAAGGCCATTGTGACAACACAAACTGATTGATAACAATATATTTCTGAGCTAAATATAGCTCAGGGAAAAAAATTAAGACATTTCAGAACAAGTAATTGATGGGGTCTTCTCAAATGATTTATCAGGAACTGTGAATCAATGCTGCTGTGTGCTTGTGGTGGAGCTGTTTTTATTGTGGTTCTTTGTAAGGAACAATGAATCTCAGAAACAGATAAAACTGCCTCTCTATAGTAATTTCTATCTCACTGTAGTAATATTCAGTACTAAATTTTTGTCTGTAACCATGCATGCTGGAGGAGCAATGTTCACATATACAGATCCTCTGACCTTCTTGCATTGCAAATCTGTCTAACGTTCACCCAAAGCAAAGTACTGAATTTAAAACTTGATCCTGCAAGTTATTGTGTGCATGGGAAGCCGACCTTTTGTGGCTTCTGCACTGTTATGGAGTCATCTCAAGGCTACCAATATGACAAATTTGAACCAGCTTCCATCAGGCTGACTTCTCAGTGTAGCTGCACTTCTTTGAAGAGACCAGAACTCTCAAACAAAGAATTTTAAGCACCTGCAGAAACCAAACTGTAGTTTCCACAGTACTTTGGGTCAGCCATGGCATTTAAATCAACTTGTGATTAAAATGAGGCTTCAGAATCTAGAGCTTTTGAGGAATGAATGTGCTTTGTGTTTCTGGAGGGTTCAAAAAAATCAACAACACCTCAGTTATTTCTCCCCCTGATTCTTTACAACCTTTGAGGCATTTGGGGGCCTTTGGGAAGACAAGTATCTGGACCTGATGGCTTCCCGCAGACCAAATACAAACCATCCCTCTTCACTATGACTCTCTGCCAACTTGCTTGGCCTGCACCACAAATGCTTCCCCGACTGAAGACTGGAGAAAAATATGAAGCAATTCTTTCCAATTTAATTGAGCTTTGAGGAGATAAGGGAAGACTGGCTATTTTAGGAAGCAGATCCTATGAATTTTCCATTTTTCTTGTTTTCTTGTGGGTTTAATGTTTACTACTCAGACAGCGATACTTCCTACAGTGTGTTGCCCAAACAGCTGCCAGTCTCTTGCCTCTTGCCTCTTGCCTTATGACTCACCTGCCACTCATCTCTAAGCTATGCCCTGAAAACTCCTCTTGCCAGTTCTCCACTCCAAAGATCCTCATTACAGTTCCGTCCACATTCCTAATTGCTTTTAGTATAAACATCCCCACAAGTTCCTTCCCTGACTGGGCTCATAATATACCCACATAAGGTTTCTCACTCAGGTTAAAAACAGTGGTGCAAGAGATATCATGGTCCTCCTTGCATTCACAGCTTCAGGATTGTGACTATAATCGTAAACAAGATGAAAAAGACACATATTTGAACAGCATATTGAAATGCAATGGGGAAAGAGTGGCATGTTCTGAGCCCTAGAGCATTTCAATACATCAGTAAGTGTTTCATCACTCCTGCTTCACCTACACTGTTAATGCCCCAGTGTCAAGTTAGCTCAAAGAACAAATGTAACTAATCACAAAGGCTGTTCTAGGCTGGGCCAATGCAAGAAAATAACTCTGGGTGCCCTTCTCATCTTTCCTGGTAAAATATAATCGTGGAGGAAATTTGAGGCACAGCGACATCTTCCAAAACGCACTGACTGCAGAAGTCCTATGAGGATGTACACTACTTTTAAAAAGAGCATCGATTGTAAGTCTACTTGCAATATTCTCATATTTGTTGCTCAAGCCCCACTACCCCCCCAAAAAAGTGCAACAATAACAGTGCTAAATACACAAACAAAAACTGCTAAAAGGGCACCTTGAGTTGCCTCTGCTACTCTGTAACTACAAATTGGACATCCCATAACCCCCGACTAATATAGTTGGCTGCACTGTGGCAGCCATCCATTTGAAAGTAGGAAAGTCCAGCATCATCTTAGTAGACAATGACTGTATACAGTACATACCATGCATTTAAAGCACACGACTTCCCTAAAAGACTCTTGGGAACTGTAGTTTGTTCAGCGTGTTTAGCATTATGGCTTTTTAGGGGTAAAATACAGTTCCCAAGATTCTTGGGGGGGGGGCTCCATGTGCTTTAAAATGTATGGTGTGCACAGAGCCAACGATCGGCAAACATGCCTCTGCAGTGTTTCAACAGTTCCTGGTCTTCGTTTCCAACAAATCTTTGTTTTGCAACCCTGTAAGAGAAGTGGACATTGAGTCCCTGTCTGCACCATTAAAGCATAGGAAGTTTCATATCCCATGTCTCTTCTGAGCCTCAGACAATGTAACTCCACTGGCTTAATGTAAGGCAATGGAGCCCAGCTAATTTACACCTTCTAATGATCTGGCTCAGTAACTTCCAGAAAGAAAAGATATGTACTAGCCAGTGATAATGCAGTGTTGATGCCTCTCCGTGAATAGCAAGTTCCACATTACTAATTTTGAGACTAATGTCCAAATAATGACACTTTCTGATTATTTCAAGGGTGCTTACCCTTAATTATGAACTTTTGCTTTACTTCTGGAGTACGTCAAGCTTAATTACTTGTCGTTCTGGTATATCTTTGTCAGTAAAAATGAACCAAGTGTAGATGAAATTGACAGAAAAAATTAATTCTTCACTGAGTGGGCAAAAGAATAAAAGATATCAAATTGTACAGGATACTGTGATGATGTGAAGGAAGAGGTTTCTACTAAATATTTCCCGGGGGCCTCTTTGAGATAACCTGTTCACTTAGAATTGGGGAGGGGGGGAGTTAGTCATATTGCTGGTTGGCCTGTGTCACTATTTATTGTGCATTCATTCTGATTCGATTGCATGGAACTTCCCCAGACATTGCTATTAACACACATTTCCCCTTCACTTTCTGTATCATGCCATCAATAAATATCCCTTCTTTCTTTTTGGAAGTGGGCTTGTTGCACAAGAGCACAGATCTACTTTAACTGTGCAACCTAAATTAGATGGTATATAACTGAATCGTTCCTGCAAAATTGTGACAGCCTAGAAGTTGCAGTATTGGATTACAGCTGCCCCATTCAGTCCTTCAGCTCAACAGCTGAAATGTTCTTGGGTTCCCCAGTGCAGCACTGCAATGGGCTAGTACAATTACATGCGCACTATAATGAAGCTATCCTGTTCTAGTTCATGTCTATATTATACCCTTTGGTGAGCATGCTAAGCACCTTTCCACATGGAACACACACACGAACACACACACACACACACACCACTCACTCACTCACAATCTTATGGTGGCAATTTTACTTAATAAACCTAAAGTCAATCTAGAACTTCAGTACCTAATAGACACATAGACAATCAGCTAAAGACATGGTAAAATGGATTCCTAGACAGTACCACTCCAGAATAAAGATGGGATAAATCACATGATTATATCCCCCCCCCCCGACCCTTACAGAAAGTTCCTTGTACTTGGACGTTTAGTTTAACCCTCTCACTAATAGGAATATCTCACTGAGTTCTAGTATGTTTCACGGAGAGACAACCTTCTCACTAATGAAAATGTTTTACAGATGGTACAAAAAGGCTAAGACATAGGAAATATAGAAGTCCAGCCAGTCAGTCCAAGACTGATCTGGGCTTTGAACTTTAGATTCATAGGTCCACATCTAAAAGACTATCTGCTAAACCATTCTGCCTGTCAATGATTTTTTTAAGGGGGTGGGGGGTTCCTTGGTTGGATTTGCTGTTTTGTAAATTTTACAACCATAGGAGTTAAACTAAGATAATGCTAAAGCATTTACATTGATGACAACATAAAATCTGCATTAGCCACAATGACCTTCATCACTTCAGGGAGAACAGCTTAGCTCTCATGTGGCTTTCATTTATTGTCAATGGGGACATCAGTCCATTGTTGCAAACCAATCAACTGTAACTTCCAGTTATCATATCTGAATCCAGCAGCTATAAGATTTACATATATTCGTCATTCACATGCTACTTTTGTCCAGTCCATGTTGCCTTCATTGTTTCAGTCAATGGCGCTTTTTAAAAGAAACTGTACCAAATGAACAATCCTATTAAGTTCTAATTCTTGTGATGATCAGGCCTCCTTTCAGTAACACCTATACTAAAAGTGACAGTGCTGTGTAGGGCAAAGAATTTGGGCAAGAAATGCAGAGCACTCATACAGTAGACTCAGCGTCACCAGTGAGGGAGAGACAGCATTCCATTAAAAAATGGTGGACCCCAAAGTTCCCTACATTTAAAGATGGAGCTTCTCCATGTAAAACCACTTCTACAATATCATCCATGATGCCTGTGGATGATCTCTTTGGTTCTAAATTAGATAAAGTACGTTTTTAAAAAACTCACTCCAATCCTTCTTGCAGTCTAAGAGAGTAACAAGTTTAGGATTAGAAGACGATACCCTTCTCCCGTTAGACAGACAAGAGCATTCTTATTTTTACCTTCCTGGGTAAATTACTTCCGCTATTCTAGCACATCTAATTTTCAAAATGCATTGCATGAATGGTCATCATTATTGCTATTTAACTGATGGATGACTAAACGAAGGAACATTGTGATTTGCCTAGATCCACATAATCCCAACCTCATTGCCACCTGGCCCTTCCTGGTGAGTGACAGCAATGCTGCTGCCTGGAGACTAATTCTACAGCTCTATCCTGAGCCACTCCTGCTGGGGCCCAGTTGCTCTTGATGTAGGTCCCTCACTCTACCCAATAGCTCCCCAGTTGACTCTGCTTATTATCTATCCTGCAGAACATGGTATTTCTGGATCTTAATAATAATAATAATTTTATTTATACCCCGCCCTTCCCAGTCAAGACCGGGCTCAGGGCGGCTAACAACAAAAATATCAAAACAAGCATAAAAGAAACAATTCAATTAAAATACGGATTAAATACAATGTTAAAATTCAATTTTGAAATGGGAATCTACAAGTGGAACCTCATTTAAATATCTGTAGGATAAAATCTTAGTGGAGGGTAACACCGGGGTCAGACGAGTCAGTCCAAAGGCCAAGCGGAACAGCTCTGTCTTGCAGGCCCTACGAAAAGATGACAACTCCCGCTGAGCCCTAGTCTCCTGAGAGAGAGTATTCCACCAGGTCGGGGCTAGTACTGAGAAGGCCCTGGTCCTGGTCGAGGCCAGTCTAACCACCTTGTGACTCAGGATCTCCAGTATGTTATTATTTGTGGACATTAATGTCCTCTGCGGGGCATATCGGGAGAGGCGGTCCCGATGTATGAGTGCTCTGCATCTCTTGCCCAAAATCTTTGCCTTACACTGTAATGTACTATGTGTGAGGGGAAACAATAGCTTGCTTTCATTGTGAACTGCACTTTATTATTAGGATTAATTTATAAAATGAGCTGTTATTGATGTTTCCTCCTTCGGACATAGTAGCCTTTGTTGCCTCACCAAATCCTTCAAACCCATAATCGGGGGGGATGACTTTCAAGTTTGTTTGTTTTTACAATATGTAATGTGGACGACTGAGCAACTGCTAGGAGAAATAGCCCAGCAAAAAAATGCTTATGTGACTGAGTTCTCTAGGAATGGGGGAGGACCATATTCCAGTGGTCAAGCATGTAAGCATGTGCTTTGTATGTAGAAGGTCTCAGATTCAATCCCTGGCATCACCAGTCAAAAGGATCCAGTAGCAGACCAGCAGTGGGTGGTCCATTAGGGCAAAGGGGGAGGGGCCCCAAACAACCTCAGTCAGCGCATGCAAACTCCCACCTGCCTTCTGCCATTGTAGAACTCAGAAAGGAGGAAGGAGATGGGAGCTAAGCTAGCATAAGTTGCCTGCCTCTCATTGATTGGCTCAACCTGCTTTTGAGTTCTCTGCTTTCCATCCCACCAGTCACAATGGGTGGCAGCCAGCAATGACAGATGTCATTAAATGGTATGGCTACTGTCCCTTGGAGTAGACAATACTGAGCTAGAAAAGAAGAACTGCCTGCCCAGCATGAGGTCACTTCTTATGCAGAAGTCTTGATGTACAGAAAAAGCCCAAACTCTAAAATAGCATGGTTTATTTTAGCCTAGATACACATTGTATGTCTGATAAATTGTGAGTGCATTAATAAAAAGACACTCCAGTTTTTTGTTTTTTTCTTAAATCCTAAGACTTTTCTTGGTACCTTTAGCAATTCAAAGCTATTGATGTCTAGAATGCATTCTAGGCACAAGCACTATATATGCATATCCACAACCATGCATTCAGCAGAAAAGAACCTGGAATAATTGTTATCCTCTAATTACACAGTCACTGAACTAGAAGCCCTGCTTCATTCATAAGCATGCAGAAGAACATGGAAGAAATCCACTCTTTTTAAACACTTTGATAGTAAGCACATCCTGGTGGTTAAAAGGTGTAACGAGTTACGCCTTAGGTAATCTTGAAGCATATGCTGAAGATCGATGGCACATTTTGCTGAAATTCTAAGCTTGCTTAACCCGGAAATAAACCTGATTGAAATCAATAGGACTTACTTCCAAGGAAACGTTTTTAGACTTAGGCTGCAAAACATAAAGTGTTAACTTTGCCCTGATGGTAAAGCTAATGTAAATGTCAGTCTACAGTGATGGCTCTGTGTGTTTGCAAGCTTTGTACAGCGATTTCCACACTTCAGTGCATTTTAATGCTTAACTTATAAATCATTAGCTCAAGTCATCATTGTTAACGAAACAGATGTGTTCGATTTTTATGCTGACTTTGCTGTAAAGTAAGTTGAGTCATAAACATATACAGCATTTATATTGACACGTTTAAAGCATTTGCCCTTTACACTGCATGGGCTTTGCTATTTAATTATGGGATGGTTTTAGCTGGACTGCAAAATGGAATCAGTGAGTAGTGAAACCTGCCTGTAATGTAATGTTGCACACTGTGAGATTTGGCAAGTATTACACAGTAGGGCTTCTCTCGCATTTGGGAAATCATTCTGCACAAATAGCTTTTGATGGCAAAAGCTACTTAAGAGCAAAATAAGGTCAAAAGGCATTAAGGAGAATGAAGGGAGACTAACATTTTTCATTCTCACTTTCAAGCATAAAAAACCCATGTCAACAATTGACACTTAAAGCAAACATTTGCATTATAGTTTGCTTTTCTGCACCGAATAGACAATTATTTATGTTGTACAATATGATAATCTCTTTGGGCAAAGATATAATGGTGAACCCAATGATGGTGTAATGCCATCAGCGATTCTCTTGAGCACTTCTCTGTTGCTTCAGTAGATGTATAGTTTATGCAGGGTAAACGAACCTTGAAGCATTTCTAAAGCTCACATCTAATGGGTAGATTTCTTAGTGGTGCTCACTGCCATACTTAAAGAAAGTCTTTTTCATATAAAAAAGTTCCTTATCTTCATTCAACAACATTCCCAAATTTAAGAACTGGCATTTAAAAGATCTGCATATTTTTTTAAATAAATGTATAAGAAATTGTCAGTAGGCCGATCACATAATTTTAAACACTGGATTGTATCCAATGATGTCGTTGTGTGAGCAGAACAACTTCCACATGTGCACCAAATCTGCTCTGGGTCTCTCCAACCTTCTGAAACATATTTTAGAAGTGGGCATGGAGAACATGCGGGAAGGAGAGGCACAATAGGACGTTGTGTTCATGCGATGACATAGCTGGACTCAACCATTCTAGACTTAACGGTCTTATGGAGGCTCCCTCTTTCAGATGGTAATCTGTGCACTTCACTTAAACTTCAAAATATGGGGAACCAATCCTGCCACCTTAGAGAGCTCTCCTGCTGATTATTCTGAGTGGGGTCCAGAACCTTTGCCCAAAATTCCTGACCTGAAGTCACCGCTGAGAAATAACATGCTCATTCAATGGCAAAATGCTATCCTACAAGGTTTTTCCCTTTCCCTTTTTAAATAAAAGAAAATAATTTCCAGTCTTTGCCTCAACCACCCCCCTTTGCCTTTGCAAAAAGCCAGAAATTAAAAAAAACAAATCACAGGAACTCGGCACTCTTCACTTAGGTATATCAAGAAAGATTTCTTTTTGAAACTTGTCAGAACTGATGTGTCTTTGCGAAGAAATAATGACCCATAATGGAAATAAGGTTTTATTTTATTACATCAAATCACAAAACAAAATAGAACAGAGTGAATGAAAGTTGGATATCCTTTCTCTGGAGACAGGCAGTAATAGAAGGAGCAAACCGATGGAAATTTTGCTTTATGAAATTATGGCACATATAACTGAGGCATGCTGGGCACTCTGGCCAATGTTGTATTCTGTAGATCTGTATATAGTGTATATAGAACGCTGCACTTTCAGTGGGAAAAGCAGGTTCGGTTATTTTTCTATCCACATGGACTTGGTCATATAATGCCATGTCTTCATCTTTCCTCCCAAGAGACAGTGTACATATTTGCATAGCAAATATTTCATTGGCAGAGCATCCCTGACACTCGGCTGGGAGTCAGGAATACTCACGTAGTCTGGCTTATGTGCACAGAAGGTGATATTAACTTTGGGTTAGTACTCTGGACCTCATTCTGTTCTAATCTTTTGGCTCACATGGGGCTGATTTGGCAAGAGTCAGAAGAGAATCGATCCGTTTCCATTCACTTGTGTCCCAATGGTACATGGCAAACATTGATTCTCTTTTCTTTATTCATTTTCACAATAAGGAAGAGCAGTGTAAGTACTGCATTGCACCTAATATATTTTGTGATGCGGTGGTGGTAGTGGGGAGAAAAGGACTTTTTCAAAGCAATGTGTCTTCAGCTAGTTATATTCTTCTAAATAACAAGTGCTGGATAAATGGCTGGAAATGATGTATCTGGCAAAATTAAACTACATTGATTGAAAGACACAAATAATTGTAAATACACATGAGTGTGCACACAGTTTCTTCTGGTCAACAACCAGGCAAATGATATGTGAAGGACATTTCCCAACCATGGCAGGTGAAAGCAGCACAGGCAGGGGAAATGTATGTGATAAGGATGGGCCCAATGGCATCAGATAACAATTAAAATATCAATCGCCAACACGGAAGGACTGTTCTCTACATCCTTCTGAAATTGGACTTGATGGACTCAAATTAACACTGACACCCACACAAAAAACCCCACCCAGGTCAGTGCTCTTTCAAACACTATATTTATTTACTCACATTGTTTACGAGTTATATTCTATGTTGAATCTAGAGTAAATTAACAGTTTCTTTCTAAAAAGAAATCTCATGGCATTGATGGCTGATGCTGGAGATCAGGAGGTAAAAGAGCATCTTGTATCTTCTATGTTGGAGCATTCCTTATTCATACATGCCTTTCTGCTCCCATCAGACAACAGACACTTTTGTTTAGTGATGGGCAATGTTCAGACGCTGCCTTTTTCTTTGACCTTCATTCTAGTCAGCTTCTAAGCAAGACATACATATTTCTCCTTTTTAATTCTTCTCTTGATATATCCTCTTGACGTAATGGAAACCTTTTATTTGGAGCATAGTAAAGAAAATATAAATAGATGCCTTATTTAGATGTAGTAATATTTTCTGAATGCCAACGATCTGGGGTTCCAAATGTAACTTCAGGTAAACAATAAGAAATCTTAGTAGGGGAATTTATTCCTGGGAATGGGATTAGGATGCCTAGGATATTACTATATGAAGTCAGTTTGACAGCAAGATAAGAAAGAAACTCTGCAAAATAAGAAACTGAGGTCAGAAAGGAGTCTTGATATTTGAACGTAGGTTAACACTTGCTGAAACCGTTACCTCAATCTAACAAATATTCTGGCAAATATACAGACAAATATTCACTACTCTGGTATTAGTCCAAATTTAGAAGGTTCTGTGGTTCTTCAACTTCCGTTCAGTATTGTGGGAAACTGTAGAAATACAAAAATGTTCCTAAATGGTGATTTCAAAGCTGCATTTTTACTGAACACAAAGGACTTAAAAATCAACGGAGCTATATCCTTGTTGTCAAGGACTTAAGTCTCTAGAAATCTGATTCTTTACAGGAGAAACGCAAAATGAAAAACATCTTATGGAAACAAAGCTACTGTGCATATTGAGCTGTCCATTTAAATTGATACTTCTTAATATGTGCAATTGGGAGGGGTTAATCCCATGAAACTAAACAGGTGCTTAGTGTAATTGCAGAAGATTTCCAAAACTCTTGGTTAATATCCACATATCATTCCTTACTCTATCATACAATGCATAGGATGAAAATCTCCTTTCATATTTAACAGGGGGGAATTATTCTGGTTAACTGAAGAGGATAAACTCTGAGAGAGACGATTCTATTGATGCAGTTTGACCTGAGGTTCATTGAGTCTCTAAGATTCAAAGTATCCACCATGCTGGCAAGTCTGTTGGTTTAATGCTGAAACTAACTTACAGAGAACTGTGGCCCAACCATAATGGAGAAAGAGCACATGGTAGAGAGCTGAACCCTCCTCTTCTTGTATTTTACCTCCCCACTATTCATTACCTCTCCAGGTGTTTTCTCTCAGCTAGACTCACTCACTGCGTCAGAGTCTGACTAGCATGGAAAAAGTATTCAGACACTAGATCGGGGTTAGGTAAGCTATGGGAGGAGGGAGGCTTAGCTCTCTTCACTTGCATATTATTTTTGCTATTCAAATCTGCCCCCAATGCACATTATGCATGGCTGGAGGAGACTCACAGTCAATCAAGTCTACTGCCATCACAAATTGTCCTGAATCTAAGGCTTCGTTCTTATAAACACTTACTTGGAATTCAAGTCCCATTGAATTTAACATGGGGTTTGTCTAAATCCTAGCATCACCATGCAGGATTCAAGGGACTTTCTCCTGTCGCCTGCTCTTTAAATAGGATGACACTTGATGGAAAAAAACCAAATCTGTTGGTAGTTTCCTATCAAAAGCATAGAAGAAAACTTGCAGCATAAAGAGGCTTGCTACTATTGTTCTTTGGGTTGCAGCATGGCTAGAATGTTTTCGGGGAGAACATTTCCCCCCCTCCTCTCTATTATATGGATAGGAAGGGAAACCATGAGACTACTGCAGAATCTATAACATGGCACCATAAAGGCTGTATTTTCACTCCCGCAGCATGCAACCATTGACTCCTGGTTCAGATTTATACATTTTGCAAAGGACACGTTTCAAGATTAACACTAACTTTTCTATTACCACAAGGAAGTTTTCAGTAAAATGGGTACATGTGGCCCTGAGCCAGAGATTCTTGTGCGCAATTAGGCTTTGCATGTGGCTCGTGCCAAGTATGGAAATGTGCATGTAGCTTTACAGACCCTGGATACAGGTGTTTTCATCCACATCAAGAAACAAATGAGAAGGTGCATTCTCATAATACCGTGAGGAGTGTTGGGGGTGTACATGCACATAAGCATGTGAGTTAAGACCTAGTGTACCTGCTTCCCCATCCTTGGATGATGCTTCCTTTGTTCAAATGTGATGCTATCCAGCAATGAGCTATCTGTACAGAGGGCAGGTCTCTTATGTCTGCCATTCCTGCCCTTAATCACTGGGCTCCATTGTGGGTTTGTGGTGTGCATAAAGGTGTTTCCATGCGCAAGGGCCCCTCACATGTCTACATAGAGCAATCTCTGAATTGGGGTTAATGTCTGCAAACAAAAATCAGCCTTCAACTTTTACAGAACTGCATGCCTACAAGGCACACAGAGTTACCAAATAGCGACTCTTGGTGTTGTGCTGCCAAAACACAGTATTTAACATGCGGGCCATTATCTGAATTGCACATATTTGGACACAAAGAAAGATGCAAGTGTGCCACTGATCTAGCTAGAAGCTTGACATTCTAAAGTACAATGCAGAGTGCTGAGCAAATCTGATGTGTCCAATCTTCAATCAATGTACAGCATTTTATGATGCATGTAGTATTTTAAGTAGCAACAGAATATGACTTTGAGGGCGGCAGCCTATAGTAGGATATTACAGTGTTTCTCGCTTCAATGTAATATTTTGTATGGGTTTAGAGAAGATGGCCTCTGTTGTGCATTGTTTGTGAAATGTTTCTTATCCCAGAGAGCTGTATGATGTAAAATACGTCAGTGAAAAGTGTATATTTTATGTGAGAGGAAAATACATTTTATTAAAGGTAAAGCTTTGTTAGCTGTATAAAATGGCAACTGTTCAAGTGTACAGTAACTTCTTACTAATGTATGAAAATCTGTGATATTTTTGATTTGATTGTATTTGTATTGCCCAAATAAAACATTTTGGCTGTATTGTTCCCAATTCTTGCATTTCTGAAACAAGACTTTATAAGATTCAACTATCAATAAGCCACTAATATGAGCGTTGTCATTAGCAGTATCTTTATCAGATTAGTACTTCCCCTACCCCCCACCCCCCAAAAAACCCCAAATGACTGCAAAGCCATGGCCCCAAATAAGGATGTGCACTGAACACTAGATTCAGGAAAAACCTTGATTTGGCCATTCAGAAAGTGGCCTCACTTCAGGAAAATGAAAGTTTAATGTATCCTTGTTCACTATTATTATGGCTCCTTTACTTTTGGCAGAATTTGGTTAAATTTGCAGGCACAGAATCCCTTCCGAGTGGATAATAGTTACAGAGCTTTTCTTGAAAGACATGGATTCAGCCATAGTGCATACTGGAACTCAATGCCACGCTCTTTTGATTTTTCCACCAGCACAAGCATTTTTGCTTGCCAGACAGAACAATCCCCATCTCCTCCCCTGCACACTGTTCTGAGGATTCAGAATGGACTTGGAGGAACTGCAGGGGCACACAGAGGGAGGAGAGGGGAGAAAGCCTCATTGTCCTAGTGGGAACTGGCTTCCACTAGTGCACCAGGTTAGTTGAGCCTGGGACACTGTGTTGCTCCTTGCGCCCACCCACCTCCACTCTGATCTGTGGGCACAACTGGTGAACTAAAAAGGGCATCAATTAAATCTTTTTTTGAGATAAAATTTACACCTTGCCAAAACTGTCTATGGCAACTCTTAATATTGGAACTAGTGAATATTTTATGCAGCCCAAAAATTCATGTAGATTTTATACTCTATGGCATATGTATTTTTCCCCCCCATGGGGGGGAAGGAAACAACAACACCCACACATTATAGTTGAATTGGTTTTTGGTTCCATGAAACCTGAATAGCTTTTTATAAAGCACCACCGGGGATTGAGGGGAACATAATCGCTGTTATCCACAGCCAGCGCAAAGTGAGAAACAAGTGGAAGTTAATAAAAGTTCATGAAACAAAAAGCACTAAATCTAAGTTGCTTGTTTATTAACAAAACCATAACATCAAAACTGTTCGAAGAGCCTGTGGGGAGATTTGGAAATGAAGGCAAGCCTGCTGAGAAAGCGTCAGCCCCATAAGATCAGAAACAGCTGTATTCTAAATGAAATTGAGCTGAAGACGTCTACCCTCTGGTAACCTCACAAATAACAAATTGCAATTGTCTAACCATATAATTTCGAGAAGAAGGCAGGCATCAACCAAATCCTTCCCATAAAGAACAACTGTCTTGTGCTTTGGATAGTCCTCCAGAAGGTGAACTATAATAGGTGTGTTAAAGATGCATCATGACTTGCAGGGATGATTCTGGAATACTGGGGTACCTCAACTGCATTTACCTTGAAAGGAATTGCTTCGCCTGCCCACTGAACTTCAACTCATGAGATCCCACTGAACAGCTCACAGCCACTCTGAAGCAAAACAATGTGAAGTATGAAATGAATAAAGTCCTAATAATTGCATGCTGCTTTTGCAAGAGCTTATGGTAGGGGCCTACGAATGAGGTTGCATGCTGAGACATATCAGTCCCCAGGAGACTGTGAGCAGATGTATTCTTAATGAGTCTGAGCTGATAAATTGACACTGCAGAGGGAATTGAGACAGACAGAAAGTAAATTCCCAGGAAAACCTATGTGGGTGGCACATCCAAAAGAAGCTTCTCTGCTAGTTTCAAATGTTCTATATATTGGCCAAGCAGTGACTTCAGACCATTTCATCAACTTTAGATTTAATCTGTTCTCAGAGTCTTTGCTTCTGGCCTTGACACCCTGCCTGTCAAAGTCAGTCCACTAGCCAGCATAATGGTCATGTCAGCCCAAAATGCCCTTCCATGTTAAGTGGTACGGGCAACATCAGCAGAGGAAAATGGAAAGAAATGCCATGTGGGACACGGAGAGCTAAAGTTAGTTGTAATAAAGCTGCAATCCTATATCCATTTATATACATGGGTTAACTCAACAGAAGGTTTATTTACTGAGTTAATACTGACTCTGGCTACAATTGCCCTGTATGTCCCACTGAAACCAATGGAACTTGTTCATCTGTACCAACAAGTTCTGCTGCAGTCACTGGAAGTAAGCCATATCTTTAACTTCCCAATCCAGCTAAAGTTAATTACTTATGGGCAATTTTACCTTATCTTCAGGAAAGTTATTTTGTAAGGAACCTCTTACAAGAGCCCATATCAAGCATCCGTTTATGAGGTTATATCTCCCCCACTGAAATCAATATGCCTTAAGGGCACTTAACTTTGGCCAAATGGGGATTCCGTCAGGGTGTACACCTAAATTTAAGCACATGCTTAATACTGGATGAGGTCTCCATTGAATTTTCATTCTTTTGTATCTGCAAATTATTCTCATATTTCCTGCAGGTATGTTCACCTTTACCTGCTTCAGAATCCTTTCAAATGTGGTAAGAAAACAACAAGATGAGCGCAAATCAAAGTGTTTCTCTTCTGATCACTGGCAGTCCTTGGTTCATTTGTTGCCACCAGAAAAATGTAAATTAGTGCATTAAAGTTATGTTTATGAATCAGAACTTACAGCTTCAAGGTTCTTTTTTACCATGCAGGCAGTTTCCCCAGTTCATAGGTACTCTGTTTGCTGTCTGTTTGCAATTTGTTAAGAGGTAGCACAAGTGTTTCTGGATTCAGGCCTAATGCCATTCCCAGCCACACTATGACCAAAGAGTCTATGAGAGCATGTCCATTAACACACCCCTATAGAAGAGAAAATGCATCACCTATTTCCTAGCCCAGGGGTCAGCAAAGTTTTTGTGGCTTGGACTGGTTCATGGTCCCGCAGACACCACGGTGAGCCGGAGTGTGTGTGTGTGCATGCAAACACGCAAACGCTATTTCCGGCGCTCCTTCCGGTGTGAAGGAGGCGTGTGCAGCTTTCCATTGGCTGCAGGAGCTTCCTGCAGCCAATGGGAAGCCATCCAGCGTCCCGGAAGGCAGTCCCCGCTCTGCTTCGTGCCGGTTTAGCGTGGCGCATGGGAGGCGACCGAGCGGGTGGTGGGGGTCCATGGACTGGTTAAATGACCCCCATGAGCCGCTTGTGGCCCATGGGCCTTAGGTTGCCGACCCATTCTACCCAACTTCTTTCTGCCACCACTTGTCACCCCAACACCTCACTTTCTCTTCCTCTAACCACAATCCTTGAAAACACTCATCCAATGGCCTCCTTGCATCTTATCTGGAGCTGTTTTTCACTCTAGCAGTCAGCTAGGCCCCTCCTGGTTCTTACTAGTTTTGTGGTCAGGTACATTTGTGGTCAGGTACATTTTACATATGTAAAATGGCTCAAACTGATAATGGGCTTTGAAGAATTTCTACCTCATCAGACAAAAAAAAAATCTTAGCTTTTGTGGGGGCCAAAGGTATACTTCAAGATATGATCATTCAAATGATACCAGAGAGCTTCATAGCTAATGAACATCTGATAAAGGTGCAGGCATTGCCTGTTCGATCATGTTGTGGGTATTTTCTTTGTCTAAAAACTTATCTGAGATTAAGTACAGGGTTGTTGATTGCTGCTTTAGAAGGCATCCATTATTTTTTAAAGGATTGCCCTCTATTCCAGAATATCAGACCCACAAGGGACATTATGGGCCTTATTCCAGATTGCCACAACTCTAGTGAATCCATCAGATTCCCACGGCAGTTCTTATTTTGGAGGTTTAGAGGAGGGATGGTGGTGAAATTTGGTTCAGTTTGTATTTTAATGTACACTTCCTGAAACAACGCGCATGACGCCCTTCAAAATTCGCATTTCTCTGAACCCAAACTGTGTACAGAAATGGATATACATGGGGAATGTTTGCATGAAACTGCATATAGCAGTGAAAGTGACATATGAAAATGTATTTGCAGAAATGCTTCTATTAGGACAAATGCACACTAAAATACTGATATATTTTCATGAGGGCTTTTTTTAAACAAAATCACAAACTGATGCAGAAATATGGTAAAGTCAGCACTGGGAAAAAGACAAAACGGAGAGAAACCTAGATTTACAGATTCATCCATTGCTATTACAGATTCGTACATTGCTAGTTTAATGTTCAGATCAATATTATCTGCAGCACTTCAAGTTATTTTCAAAAAAGCAGTTAGTACAGATACACTGATTCTCTCCCAAGTCTTATAAATTGTTAACTTAAGCTTTCACTGTCTATTCTTAACTTAGTGATGGATCAGCTTAATTCCTTTCCATGTTAAGTTTTGTGTGCATTCAGTCTATTATGCTCCAGATTTTGAGGATTTTTCAAAATAATGCACTTTAATTGTATACATTTAGTACAACCATTGTTTACCCAAAATAATTGTATACATTTAGTACAACCATTGTTTACCCAAAATACATCTTTTTATGTGCTTTTCAATGCATTTCCCCTTAAATTACGCACTTTGAATCCATATTTTCAATGAAGTGAGCATTTTTGTTTGCATTTCGAACAAAAACTACACTGCAAAAATCAGAGAAGTGTGCAATCTGATTAAAAAGCTGCATTCAATCCACAGATATGTCTGGGACTGGAAAATTTAGTTGATTTGTATCAAAATCCAGACCAAACCAATTTCTCCTCCATTCCCAATCCCAGGTAGCAAGAATCCCCCACCTCCGTAGTTCCAGAACTTTTACTGACATTGCCTTCTGAACTTGTGGAACAGAGAGGGGAGAGAGAGAGAGACAGAAAGATGCTTTTTTTGTCTTTATTCGACAACTGGGTTTCCTGAGACAGCGTAATGGCAGAACCTCTTTGTAATACTGGTGTAGACTAGAAACCCTACTATCATCACAATAGGCATAAAATGATAGTTTGCAGTATCTACGGATCATTATACCTTTTTAAATGCTGCAGGGCTGAAGTCATTCATGATGTCTGCATCACCTTTTCAAGGCATGTTGCTTTTTTCATTTTTGCTTTATATATTTTCAGAGACTGACACATACTGTGAGAGAACCAGAAGGTGTACATACTTTACAGCTTCACAAAAGAACACAAAATTGCCTTCCACTCACACCGTAGACGAATTTGAGGACAGGTGCCTTCTGAAATTTTAACTAGACTTATGCAACATCAGGAGGGAAAGTTTCATCCCCTAGGATATCATGGTAGGCACCTTTCTGCCCTCTTGTGATTTGTCTTTTCACTTGGGCCAGGTTGATTAATTAAACAGCTTTGAACCCTGCATTCCTGAAGGAGCACCTCCATCATTCAGCCCAGACACTGAGGGCCAGCACTCAGGGCGTTCTGGTGGTTCCATCACTGCAAGAAGTGAGGCAGAGGGCCTTCTCAGTAGTGGCGCCCATCCTGCGGAACGCCCTCCTACCAGATGTCAAGGAAATAAACAACCACCTGACTTTTAGAAGATATCTGAAGGCAGCGTTGTAGAGGGAAGTTTTTAATGTTTGATGTGTTACTGTTTTTTAATCTTTGGAAACCACCCAGGGTGGCTTGGGCAACCCAGTCTGATGGGTGGCATATAAATAATTTAGTATTATTATTATTATGTCATCATCAACATCATTCTATTATGATGTGTTGGTCCAAGCTGGGTATTGCCTGTCTAGCTCTGCCTCTGATTTTCTTCTCTAACATGGAGTAGCACTGGCATCAAGGTCCACAATTTCTAGGAATGATACAAGGGAATAAATCCTCAGCTTCATTCCAGCACTAGGACCCGATTCCCCCCTTTAGTACCTACAGTGGCTGGGATGGGAAGAGCAGCAAAGCACGGCTGCCAACTTAATCTGAGCCTTGGTGCCTTTCATTTTCAGACACTGTTGGAACCCTCAGAATTCCTTTCCCACTATTACCGACTGACCGGCTTATTGAAAAGACATGGCTATTCCCCACCCGCTTCATCGCAGTAGTGATCCCAGGGTAGGGTATAATAAAACACAACGGGAATGACAATATCAGCCACAAATCAAAACAGAAGAACAGAAGAACAAGAAACCAGCAGAAGCAATAACAGCAATACCACAACCAGGTCAATCATTGATATCCTCTAAAGGTCTGCTCAAATAAATGGATCTTCAGAGGACCCAGTTCACTGAGAGCTGAAAATTCAAGGAATGGGTCTGGGGTTTCCCTGGGGGAGGAAGCCCTTCCCCACATCCATCCCTAGCTATAGCCCTTTGTGCCAGCAACAAGTGGAGCCAAGAGGTCATTGGGGGTAATTTATTTGGCAAGCAGGACATATCTGTGTGACTCTGCACCTTTAACATCACATAAAATGTTATTTTAACTGCTGCAGCACAAGCCTGTTCTTGCCCTGCTGCAGCTGACACAGCCATTATGAGATTGGCCTGTTCCAGTTAAAGCTCCCTGTGTCTTGCACAAATGACCCCTGGGCATTTAACGCTGCAAGTAAAGGTCACCCATTTGTATCCTTGGAGGGAAGTGGCTCCCCATAACATAAATGGCCTGTGATCCTCCCTCTTGTAATACACTTCCTTTGGTTGATTGTACTCACAAAAGTCAATATATTTTAGGATTTCTGCTCCTTTCTCTATTAAAAAAAACATTTCACAGACGGAGGGCCGGAGTTGAGATGCAAGGAAATCTGAGCATCTCCGTGGAAGACACAAAGCAATAGCTGCTTCCTATGAAATCTAATTTAAGCCATTAATGTGGGTCCATAAAGCAAAGTCACATCGTCGGATCCGAGTTATTTATGGCATTGGGATCTTACTGATTATGGCAATAAATAATACAGCGTGTATCACTGGGAAATAATGTAAAGTCAGTTAATCCACAGGAGAAGTGGAAGGCATTGGAACAATTCACCTATTATTCTGGCGCAGCAATTTCATAACAGCAGCCTTCACACAATTGCGCTCTTCCAGGTAGCAGGCAATTTGGCCTCTCTCCCCCCCCCCTTCCCTGGCTGCCTGCATCTTTTTTTCTTACAGCCCTAAGCAGCTTCTACTCATTTGTTAATATTGGGGCGAGCAGGGGGAGAGATCCCATTTAGCTGCTGATTGTGCGCATGGGCCCTGCCAGTTTGGCTCATTCAAACTGGCAGGATTACAGCTCCTTTCAATATTCCCACCATGGCGCCAGCAAGATTTCAGCTTAATCCTTGGAGGCATGAGGTCAGCCTCTTCAGCCATTTCCATGTTGACAGCAGTTTGCTTTGGCTTAAACACTGGCAAGCTGCCACACCCTCTCCGCCTGAACCCCGTTAAACCACTTTCATCGTGGCTCTGCTTGGAAAAGCACAACTGGTACTTTTGCTCTCTGTTCCTCTTTTATATCCCTACAAAGCGACAAAACCAGAATTGATGGCGGTGGGGAGCGCGCTTAACTGATCCAGTTGGCTCATAGAATCATTGCAGCAGGAGCTCCTATGGCCATTCTCTTGAAAAACAAAGATGAAACCTTTCTTAAGTATGCTATTTAAGGTTTCATGTTTGTTCACAGGCAATGCACCAGAGACGCATTTAAATATTGCCATTTTGTCCTAGAGGCTAACAGTTTTTCTTCCCTTTCACAGTTCAGTGCTTAGGACATTTCAGTCCATGCCAGAACTGTGATAGGATAATACATCCTCAGCCTTCCCAAATCTGGTGCCCTCCAAATCTTGTTGAGATCCAACTCCTATCTGTCCCAGCCAGCTAGACCAATGGTCAGGGATGGTGGGAGCTGTAATCTAATACATCTAGAGGGTGCCAAGTTCAGAAAGGCTGCCCTGCACATCACCTGGGGAGCATGGAGAAGAAAATAAACAAAAGCACCATTTCTCAGGTTTCCATTGTGATGAGATAGTAAACAACACATGTTCAATTATCCCTGGAACAGATGACATGATCTGAACTGTGTTGAGCCAAATCAATTCCTTGTAGGGCATCTTTGAACTAGGAGAGGGGCCATAGCATCTGCTTTGCACGCAGAAGGTCCCAGGCCCAACCCCAATATCTCCAGTTAGGGATAGGAGAGACTTTTGCCTCAAACCCTGCCAGTCAGTGTGAATGGCACAGAGCTTTTTGCATTATAGAAAGGATTGGGGCATTGGCTGCAGATCCAAGAAAGTTTTCTTTACATGATCTGATATGCGAAGTTGGACACACCATTGGATTTAGGTTTTTGTTTTATTTTTTGCATGGGCCTGGAAATAGATTGAGAAGGTCTAATTGTCATGCTATAATCTTTAGCTCTTGCGTTGTCTTTGCAGAGGCGGCTTTCCCATAGGGCCTAGTGGCGCATTGTGCCAGGGCGCCGGCCTCTCGGGGGCGCTGGTGGGGCTCAACCAGTCACTAAGCCCTATGGCGTCCTTTCAACAAAATGGGAACGGACTGCTCTTATGTTAGTAGTCTATGTTTCATTTTGATCCTTGCATCGGCGTATCACACAGTCAAAAACGTAAATCCAATTCCTGGGAGGAAATAATAAACGAAAGGGGGGGAGTCCCGTGTTGCCCTGTGCACCCCCTCCCTTGGCGCTGATTGGCCGAGGAGCGCAGCAGCGAGTCGTTCAAAGGCGAGTGTGGAGGCGGAGGCACTTTGGGCGTGTGTCCCGTTTCAAGCAGTTCTTCTTGAGACACACAAACACCAACTCCGGCCATGAAAAGACGGGCAGCACTTCCCCGACTCGCGGCCACTCATTGCAAAGCCAGGGAGTGTGGATGTGGATGTGTGTGAAGAGGCAGCGATAGGAGGTGACGCGAGTGAGCGTAAGCGCGGGGGTGAGGGGGGTGTGAAGAGAAAAGGCGGTGGCCGTGGTGTGAGGGGGGGGCACAACAGCGAGTCCAGCTCTGGCTGCCCCTTATAACAAACACAATCTCTGGACATTTTTGGCAAAAGAGGTTTGGCGAAGCAGGCTGCGCACACGCGAGCGCCGTGAGCCTCCCTCGGTTCCAAAGAAAGGGGAAGAAGCAAAGCCAGCGCTGCCATCTGAGCTCGCTCTCTACACCCGCAAGCCTTTTTTCCCTTCTTTTTCTTTTCCCTCTTTTTTTTAAAAAAAATAAACCAAATTCTCCTTCCCGTGCCTCAAGCCAGCAAAAGCCACATGCCTTTCCTCGTCCCTGCGGCCGCCCAATGGCCAGCACCAGCCCCGCTAAAGATGGAGAGCATCGCCAGCCAGTCGCCGCCTCCCGCACCTTTCCTGCAGCCCGTCTGCTTCTTCGTGGTGGCCGCAGCGGCAGCTGCAGTGGCGCTTCACAGAGCCGTAGCACCAGTCCTCTCCCAGTGGTGTCAAAGCGCCTGTTGCGGCTGTGCCAAAGCCCCTGTCGCAGCCGCAGCAGGTGAAGCGCCTCAACTTCAGCGGCTTCGGCTACAGCCCCCCTCACTGACCAACAAATTTGCTAGACAGATTTTTTTAAGACACAAAAATGAGCATTTTTATAGCAGATTTACAACTTTGGGAAACGGGGGCGGGGCGCTGGAGGGATCTTTGCACCACGGCGCCAGATATGCTTAAGACGGCCCTGGTCCTTGACAGCATAGAATCAGTGAGGCTGCTCCAAGCTTTGTCATCAAAATGCCCCCAAAATGGGGGTGGATTCATCTAATGGGGCCCATGCAAGGACTTGTGCTATAGGGCTTTCCCCTTCCCTCTCCTTGCTCCATACAACCCCTGCACACATCCCAAACAGGTTGCAGGGTTAGTCAAACCCCCAGAACAGCACATGGAGGGCAAGCAGTGCTTGTACTGATGGAGTGATCACATAAGCACTACGTTGAATTCCTGGTATTCAGACTTTGTTTTGTTTTTTAAAAAATAAATAATAATAAAATAATAATAATACAGATATATCAATTCTGAATTCTGATCTAAAAATTCTGTTACTGGATTCGGAAACCCACCTTATAAATTACTCAAGTGCTGACTACAGCAGGTCTCCAGGGTTCTCTCCCACCACTTCCTGGCAATGTTGGGGACTGAAACTGGGGTCCTTTGCATGCAAAGCAGATGCCGTATCCCTGAACAACAACACTTCACCAGGCAACAAGAAGAAAGGGGAGATGGAGCAGCAAAGTTAGGACATCCCAGGGCTCATCCACGAGCTTCTAACAGTGCCAACCCCACATGCCGCAGCTCTTCCTCTGCTTATTTTTTGGAGAACTTGTAGAAGATGAAGGGATAGAGGATTATATATCAGAGACACTTCTTTGTTTTTCCTTCCTTAGCACTGAAACAGTGTTTTAGCTATCACAACCAGAGTAGGGCAGGAAACCATGGCTTGCCCAGGGCTGCCCCAGTGTGCTTCAGCTGAACAGCAAAATGAATGGAGGGTTCTCACATCCAAGTCCAGAGCTGCAGTCACTGTGCTGTGCTGGGCTTTAAAGAGAACATTGTAGCAGTGGCAGCTCTGACAATATCGTACTTCTTTGTGCCCAGTATTTATCAGCTGACGCCCAACTGCGCTGCTGATGAATGCTGAGCATGGGCTGACTCTTACGCAAGGATGAGTCACCTTCCCCATAGCAATATTCTGCCACCTACTTTGCAGACATGGGTACAATCTGCTCTGCACTCCATCTTGCTGGAGTCAAAGCCTGTGGAAAGCAGCCATGCTTATTGACTGAAGCCTCTTAACATGTGTGGCAAATGTAAGAGGGGTTTCTTCAACTTGGCTGCTGGGGTTTTACTTCCTGTTCAATGCCATGTTTCCATGGATGCTCTTCTAATGAGAGACTTCCTTCAGGGTACATTCTTTACATACCAGACACATTGCTTCTTTTCTTCCCTCTCTTATGCCCTGAGGATCTTCCACTGCAAGAGCTTTGTGTTAAGGCTTTGCACTGAGGCATCATGAAAACAAGTCACAGAATGACAGAAATCAAACCAAAATTCTCGTTTGTTTTAAGTAATCACAGGGACTACAAGGACCGGCCTTTCTCTTTTTGGTGGCCCCTTTTTTATAGAATAGGACTAATGAACTAACATAGCATTTATTTATTATTGTGCCTCCATTTCTGCTTTCATGTGTGTTGATCCAGTTGTGGTGTTGCTTCGTATAGGTAATTTTAATTTCTTTTCATCTGCTTTATGAAACATGACAGCAAGTGGCCTTAGACTGAAAGGCATGATATAAATGTAACTAAGGAAACAAGGAAGCAAATAAATGAATGAATAAATAAAATGATGGGGAAAGTGAGCAAAAAATAAAACCTGTCCTGACAGGAAAAGCTGGGCAAGGGATCTGTGCATGCCTAGCTCTCTTTTCTTGTTCTTTAGAGCACCTGGCAGACAGTTGCTAGGATGGAAGTAATTAGTATTAAATTATCGCCACTGCCATTTTCACCTGTTCCACTTACAAATCCCTGGAACTTCAGTCTCGTTCAATTAGGCTCTCACACTGCCATCTCCCACAAACACCTTTCTTTCTCTGGAATTGATCCCTAACCCAGAAATGATTTTATTAATTTAAGCACAAACACACACACACACACCCCTCTACAAATACGGTTACGGTGCCAATCCTTAACTAGAGGCAGAAGACACTTATGCAGCTGAGGACCAAGCTACATATTAAATGTTCCTTTGCATCATCTAGTGCAGGCATAGGCAACCTTGGCTCTCCAGATGTTTTGGAACTAAAACTAAAACTCCCATGATTCCTAGCTATCAGGGCCAGTGGTCAGGGATCATGGGAGTTGTAGTTCCAAAACATCCGGAGAGCCAAGGTTGCCTATGCCTGATCTAGTGTGCAGATTTTCTATTTTATAAAAATACAAATCACATCAGCTGAGGGATGAATGGTAGTTAATAGGGTCATAAGGGTATACAGAGAGGAGCAGTTAACTTTTTTTCTCCTCCACTGCAGTCCTAGGGAAAATTCCTTTGCTGAAGCTGGTGCTTTTCTTAATTTGGAAGGAAATTACCCATTGGCACCAGTGGGGGATTCCCACTTCCCCCATGCAAATACTAGCTTAAAAAAAACTGAACCTATGCCCATTAGATGAAATGATGCTTTAAAGATAATGTATAGTTGAATCCCGCTCTTCTCCATCCACTTGCCATTAATCCCCTCCCAACACTTGCTACTAAATAAAATGGATATTTTCTATGTGCATGTATAGAAAGAGAGGTTAACTTCTCAGTCCTATGCATATCACCTCAATACATAGCTGCCAAGTTTTCCCTTTTCTCGCGAGGAAGCCTATTCAGCATAAGGGAAAATCCCTTAAAAAAAGGGATAACTTGGCAGCTATGCCTCAATAGTACGTCTTATTGAGTTCTGTGAGATAGCATGCACAGGACTGAGGGCTTAGCCACACCTTTCCTCTGCACTTTCCAGGCATGACCCGCACTTTAAAGCTCTGTGTCTCAGCCCCCCCTTCTTTTTTGCTCCACGATACGCCACTCTTTAACACTGAATCGGACCAAATGGTAATCCATTAAAAACCCAAATAGCCATTTGCTCCAATTCAGCTTTAAAGAGCGAGTTTTCACAGGGAAAAGGGGGCAGGGGCTCAGACACGGAGCTTTAAAGTGCAAAGCTGTGAATGGAAAGAGCAGGGCAAAAGGTAAGTGTGGTTGTTCTTCATGCATACTGAGGAAACTCTGGACGAATCACAGTATTTGGCCAGCTGTGCCATAAGGCTGTGATGGCTAAAATGATGCTTTCAGCTCCTTGGAATGAAAGAAGGATAAAACAACAACCTATTTGGTGGGTCTGGTAGGTGCATCTTGTGTGTTCCAAGTAATCTCACTCACTTCATCTCCTACAAGCTCTCAAAAAGTTAGGGAAATGGGTGCTGAATAAGCAGAGGTAGAGCAAGGGCATTGAAAGCCCATGTACCCTTGAACCGCATACGCAGAAAATAGTATCTTTGGCTAGGTAAAGCAGTTCTGCCTTAGAAAGGCCAAAAAGTAAAAGGAAGAAAAATCATCTACTCTCAGTTCAATGGAAATGCATTGTGCTTTTAAGTTAACCATCTCACAAGAGGCAAATGATGCTCCATAGCTGGGCAGGCTGAGCATGTGTATCTGCTGCTCTGAAACACCACAGGAAAGCCTGCGCTTACAGAATGTGACATGTCAAAGCAATCTATGCGGCAAATTTACGCAAACGTTCAACATGTGACCTTTATCTAAAAAGCTCAGGCTTTAACCAGCATGTTCTCTCATGTATTATTTTAATGCAGAGCAGTAAAAATTCCAGATGTTTTGTTATTTTTGCCTCAAAATTCTCTTCCTCTCTCCTTCCCTGAAAACTTCTTCTCTGGTTATTCTGATGAATCAGAACATCTCTGGGCTTGAAAAACAAAGAAGCTGGGAAATCTTCAAAGCTATTTCAGGCTCCAGGAGGTAGGGCAAACCAAAGCTATGCTCATTAATCAAAACTAAACCCCACTGAAGTCAATGGAGCTTACTCTAAAGTAAGTGTGTATAGAACTGAAAGTTTGATGCCACTCTGAACAGTCAAAGATGAGGATGCGGTACATGAATTGCAGTGAAAAGCATCATAATGCTTGTGAGCCCATGCATGCTACTAAGAGGAACACATGGCCAGTCACATGCTGAATCAAAATGAGACTGAATGCCCTTCCAAATCTGGTGGTAGGGTTTGGTTGTCTACAAATGCAGAACATGCTGTGGGATTTGCATAGGTGCTCAACAAAATCTACTGGATTGCATATCTGAAAAGCCATTATCAGCTTCAGCCTTAGCTCCTATGGCTACCAGTGTCAGTATCTGCTTTAGAACACCTTTCATGTCCCCCCAAATGGACATCCAAGTTCTTGTGTTCTGGTTGTTTTCAAGAGTGCTAAGAATTCACCACTGTCTACAAACCCAGCTTAAGAAACGCTCTTTGCAGGCTTTGCCTTGTTTCTTGAAGATTCACTGAGCCAGTTTTCAAACAGACCAAGGCAAGTGAGGCAAGTCCGTTCTCTTGCCATGACCTGCCCAGGTCTCTGCGTATTTGTTTAGGTTTTTAGTACTGTAAGGCAGATAAGGTCAATGAGCCTGACAGTTTGTTTAAGCTTTGTTTTTGTCTTTTCTACCACCCTAATTGTCATCTGCATCTCCCTCTCCCTCTCCCTCTCCCTCTCCCTCTCCCTCTCCCTCTCCCTCTCCCTCTCTCTCTCTCTCTCTGTGTGTGTGTGTGTGTGTGTGTGTGTGTTAAAGGCAAACAAACCGTATTGCAAACATTTATGCTCTAGTTCCTAGGAGTTTACTATCAAACACAGTAAAACTCTGTTTCATCATTCCGTATTTTTTTTCATACATATATTAAACACTCGCACATTCCAAGCTTTCCCAGAACCTGGGTAAGAACTGTTTTTTGGTTCAAGCTGCTGTAGATGAAACAACAGCTTGACCCAGGTGGTACTTTTTGTTTCACAGTATAGATCCATTTGCTATCCATTTTCCTTTAATTTCATTCACCAAGTCCCCCCCCTCCCCCGTATCTCCTTGCCCTACACAACTATGTATAAATTTTGATTTTTGCAGCACAGGTGACCTACAAAGATGAAAACAGCATGAGTCTGGAACATGAATTTGGCTTTATCTTTCTAGTTTCATTTCATTATGTTTTACCAATACTGTTTTTTATGTTCATTCCCTTTGTGAAGGGATTCAATGGGACACATCCTTTGAGCTTTGTATGTAAGATCAATAGAGATCCACAACAACAGAGTCATACACAACCAAATTGCATGAGGGAAGATGGGTTCAATCCCTCCTCCCTGGCACTCCTCCCGCACTGACAAAATTCAATTGTGGGAGGCGGACATAAAGGCAGGAGCCAATATTTAACTATTATCCCACTTCTGGTCCAGAGAGGTGACGTAAACTCTTGGATAGGATTCCCCCATATACACATCAATGCAAGCAATTTCTCCTACTATAATCATGCAATCTTCAATGTTATTATCACCAATACATGCATTTTTAAGCATGTGTCCTCTAAACTGCAGAGGTGTCTTTGTGGGGACTGCTACCAAAATGGGGAGACTGAAAGCTCCTTTTATGCATAATCCTTTGGATATAACTGTTAAAGCATCAACATTTGGGCAGAATTCTGGTGCTGCATCAGGGAGCTTTGCACTGCATCTTGGGTACAATGCAGCTTGCAATGGTCACAGAGCAATCATGCCTATAGAAGCATGCTACACTGACCCTTTAAGAGGTGCAAAAGCAAAAAACAAGTTTCTCCTATTCAGCTCTTTTCCTCATATCTTACCAGGATTATTGTTTTGCATGTGAAGAGGCTGAGGAAAGAGATGGAGTAGACAGAGCAGGAGAAGCCAAGAGGTCTCACCACCTTTCGGCAGTGTTGAACTGTGTGCACTCTCCAGAGTATGAGCTGGCAACTGAAATAAGGCCCAGTATTAACAACTGAAAGAGGGGCATCTTCTCTAACTAATCAACACATTCCTTTGTTTAAGAATGCCATGAATAACTGCACATTGCTGTTACAAGCCCAGGAATAGACTTTGAACACACTTAACAAATGTCTGATATACAAATTATTCAGTTAATTGCACCATTTAATTGATATAGTTGAGCAATCCTTGCAGCCTTAGCTAAATTGAACTCATTTTCTCTGGTGTATAATGAATGCATATCATATTGGAAAACAAGGAGAAGATTAATATGCCATTGGAGAGGAAGAAAAAGCTGTGGAATGTTTGGTCGTGTCCATTATTGCTATATTTGCCAATGAACATTTCTGAATGTGAAGCAGGTACATTATATGAGGCAAGGACAGTTCTATTAAAGAGTGTTGTTCAGGGCATTCCAGTATTTTTTGTGTAGGTTTTCCTTTTTACAGGGTGTTGCATTCTTCCTGAAATGAATGGCTTGGGTTTGCATGGCACAAATAGGAAACAGTCCAACGCCCAAATCTAAAAACAAACCACTACAACCTGACCTTTTGTAGACCAGAAGACCCAGAAGAGCTGTGTGAAGCAGAGGGTGGGTGAAGAGAGCAAAGCTTGCTGCAGGCTGAAAGAAATGAACCAGCAAATAAAACCTCAGAGACCAATTGTGAAAGAAATAAGCTCGGAATGAAATGAATATAACAATTTGAAAGGCAGTGCTGCTGAGACCAGGTCAACTGATTTATATGAAATGCAAACAAATACAAACTTTCATAGGAAAAGACTCTGGTATTGACGGGGTGTTTCAAAGAGGTCTAAACACTTTACCATTCCTTTTGGAGCAGATTTTCAATTTATTTCCTTTTTGTAGTTGTGTTTATTTGTTTGCAACAACTAAAGTATCTTAGAGAAGCTTGATTTGACCAGTGCCTACAGACTGGAAATATTGAGGCCATCTGAGGTTGCTGTGGTCATTTCAAATTTATGCAAAGAGGCTGGCCCACAGCTTGCTTATATTTATTTTTAATTTGGAATTAATCCTCGTAAGTTACATGGAAAACTTAATATGCTCATTCAATTTCTTAGATCTCAGAATACCACTATCTGGAAATGGGATGATTTCAACTGACATTATCATCTGGCATGTTTGACAGAGAGTGTAGTTCTTGCATCTTGAAATAATTTTGGACTGCAATTGTATTCACACTTACTAGGTAGCAAGTCTCATCAAACACAGTGGGACTTCTAAGTAGAGAAATATACATAGGATTGCACAGATTTGGGGGCATCAAGGTCAATGACAATAGTAGTTCAAGACAGGGCTAATAAGCGGAAATAACGAGATAAAAAGGAAATGGTCAAAGCTGCAGCAATTCATGTCGTCATAATACTTCTTTGCAGAAAGAGCATTTAGTATGCTGCTTATTTCTTCCCACATATAACATTCACAATGCTGGCATAAACAGTGAATTGATCTGAGAAGTTGATCCAGTCTCTTAGAATGCATACTCAAGGTCACTTTGGCACCTTTTCTTGAAGAGCGATAGATATTCCACCTGCAAGATGTTTGCTAGTTCCAGTTACTTTTTCACTTGGCTACCTCAAATGCAGACCCATATTGGCCCACAACTACCAGTACCTTCATGGCATGGTTGGTGACAGTCTGACAAGGTATTACCCCCTCCTTTGCATGATTTCCCCACCCGCCCATCACCACTTCCTTCAACATCTAACCACTTGGTTTCCAGTGAATCTGCTGCACTGTCAATTCTACCATTGCCCCTTTCTAACATCTGTTGAAATTAAAGCTAGAGAAAACATTGTCAGTTTCAAAAGGCATGGTTTATGTGCACTAGCACACTGATTAAAAATATATACCGGTATCTGGTTTGAAGGAAAGGGAACGAGCATACTGCTGGCAAAATTGATAAGTTCTCCCCTCCCACCCACAGGCGTACACACCAGGAGATGTCAATAAGGAGAAGGAAGCATTTCATGTTTACCTTGCCTTTTTCTTAACAGAGAGCAGGGAGGTGTAGGAAATGGCTATGGCAAAGAGTCCATCATCGAAATGGGTATGACTCAAGGAATGTTAATCTGGGCCTAGGTCACTGTGACCAATGAGACACTTTCCTCCAGAAATGAGAGGTAAAATGCCTAGAGAAGCCATTCCCAATGGGTCACCCATATGGTGGACTAAAAATGTACTTCAGGTAGATGGCATTTGCTCACAGGTGACCCAAAACATGCAGGAAGGATAAAATGAGATTCTAATTATTCCTTTCTGTATCACCATCAACAACTTTAGAAAGCTGATATAAGCACATTTAAACTTGCACAGCAGCATGAGAGTGAGGCTCAAAAGCACTGTAAATGGTACATGTAAAATTGATCATCACACATCTTCCATGATTGCTCTCAATAAGAGATGAATATTGCCAACTGAGGCAGACTCCTGCGGTCTACCTCCTAGCGGAACCTGGTTACAGGAGGCTTGTTACCCACAAAAGCTTCTGCACTATTTTCCTATTGTCTTTCGAGAACAATTTGAGGTGCTGTTTTTGACCTATAAAGTATATAATGTAGCTCTTCAGCTTTTAACAATTCTTTTTCAAACAGAGCCTATTGAAGACTTCACCCCAGGGAACACTATTAATCAATCAGTAAGGCTAGATTACATAAAGAGCTTTCTTTAAAAAAAAATTAAAAAGACTATCCCTGACTAATACTGGTGTTTATTTCAAAATCACTGCGCTCCAATCCAGAGAGAGGCATAGGGGGAAGTGCACAATGGGACTTTTTTCTTTTCTTTTCCCCCTGAAGTCAATCTTCCTTTCTGTACCTATCCTAAATTGCAAAACGCTTTTTAGAAAAGCTGAGAAATGCTTAACGCAGGTTGTGAAACTTGCCATATAGAACAATGGTACTTTCTGGAGTAGGTCCACCAACTCAAAGATGAATAGGTGCACTTTTTTCCCTTTTACATGCACTCAGGTAGTTCTCTCCCATTTCACAGACAACCATTTACCCGAACAACCACATGATGAGATGGTGGTCTATAATTTCTGCCTACATGGTAAAGAAAACCTTAGAATTTCCTGGCATTCCCTGATTTCTGGTCAGTTCTAGGTGGTATAATAGGATTCTCCACACCACCACAAGGGCAAATGTACAGATGACCAGTATTCCACAGATTAAACTGTCCAGCATTGTAATTTATCACTTAGTGAATTGTCCACTGTACTGAAGCTAAAAAAATGTAGTCTTGTGCTCCCCTTTTCCCCAGAGCAATTAGATGCCTGTGGAGAGCTGTAAATTATTGATTTCTCTTTTTTACACCCATTGTAATTACCCAATATATTTTGTGATTCTACAACATAGGAAGATAGCTTGTACCAAATTAAACCATAGGTTCATCTAATTCAGTACTGCCTATAATGACTATCAACCACACTCCATGGTTCCAAACAGGAGTCTTTCCCAGCCTCACTTGGAGAAGCCAAAGATTGAACTTGGGACTTTTTACATGTAGAACATGTGATCTACCGCCGAGCTACAAAGCTACTTTTTCCTTTCTAGATGAAAACATTGCAGTATTGGCAACATCATGTTGTTCTAGCCAACTGTTTCTCAGTAAAGGGATACCCTGTGGATCAGGAAGTCATTGTGTTCCTAGCATGCTCAGACCTACTGTGGAAACTTTGAGCTGTAATACTTGGATTAGCACCAGTCCATGACTTAAATGCATGCTATTATAGCTGGGCAACCAACTGCAAAGGAAGGCCTGGTTTCTACAGAACTATTTCATCTCCAGGTTAGATGGCTGCAATGAATGGTATGTTATATTGCAACTAGACTGCTAACTGGGGGTGTGTAATGGAAACATATGGTGCTCCTCCATGGCTTCCAATACATTTCCTGGTACAACTCAAAGTGCTACTCCAGAAAAACCATGCACACGGCTTGGTTCCAGAGCACCTGAAGGATTGCCTGCTTCTACATCCAGCCAAAACTATCTAAACAAACCTATTACAAACACAGAAACCAACAAAACAAAGAGAAGCAAAAGTTGTTGGGAAACAAAGTAATCACAAGTTCAGGTTTCTAGAATAGCTCCACACTTTTTTCAAAATTTCAAGCGGCACCTGTGCTAGAAGCACTCTGGGGTGCATCCACAGGTTTCCTTTTTCTGGTGGAAGGAATGGGACCTTTGGGTGCAACTCTACAATGATGATGCAAAAATTCTTTTAAGAAACAACTTTGAAGACTCTATATGACAAAAAAAATGAAGCATTTTCCCCATACTGTACAATGATCTCACAACTCAGACAGTAACTGTAATCAACAAAGGCAAGCCAGCTGTTGTCCGGTATCACTGAATACAGATTGTAAAATATTAGCATCATTGCGGTTAAAAGGTGGTCCTCCAACCCTACAATTCTATGATTCTGTTATTCCATAATATCTGGACATACACATATAGATCAGGGCAAATTTCTTCCAGCTAGGAAACAAAGACTGTAATCCTGTACCCCTTATCTGGAAGTAAGCCTCACAGAACTAAGTAAGATGTTAACTCAGACTTATCTCTGAGCAGACATGAATAAGACTGCACGGTGAGTTACAATTTTAGGTGAGTAATAGATATTGAGGGGGGTAGTTTTGCATGTACACTGAATCACAAGGAGATCTGGGGCAAGTAAGAAGTGACAAAATACATGTGTTGTTGGGAGGGGGGATTATTGGTTTGGTTCTTATTTTTATTATGTATTTTGTGTTTTTATATTGCATTTTTATGCTGTGAACCACCCTGAGATTGAAGGATGAAGGGAAGTATAAAAATGAAAATAAACACATTTTTAAAATTATGTGCAGCATGGGGGGGGGAGTCTAGAGCTAAGATTTTTCTGTGTGTTTCCAGTTTTCATACTGGTTGCCCATTCAAAAGTGCAATGTCTTACACAAGAGGTTGCACAAACAGAGGGACTTCCTAGATTTCTCCACTAAATCCAAAGCAGCTTTTCAATGGGTCGAAAAGCACCTTTGGATACAACCCAATGTTTTTGTTTTTGTCAGCTGCTTTATTTTGTAAGTTGTGCATGTGGGTTGATACAACTGTACCTTTCCTTTTCCTTTTCGGAAAAAAAAATGTGGTGTGGGGTTTTTTGTTTTTTTTTTACCATTAGCCCTCCATGCTGCATTGAGGAAAACTGAAGGGAGTTTAAAAAGCATTTGTGATGTGGCACAGCAGACTGCCATTCAAAGGGAAAATCCCACTGGGCATGCACATGCCTAAGGGAGCTCTTTGTATCCCAGCCACTGTCTGGATGAAGGAACGTCCAGAGACATGTTCAGAACATTTCTCTTGGCGCCCAAAGCCATTTCACAGGTAATAGCCCTAGTTAACACTGGTATAGGAATCCACATATCCAACCTTAATCAACAAGCTGAGTGACTGCAACAATTAAATAATGCATGCACAGCTTTCCCCATCCTGCTTGCCTTTGGACATTGCTGTACTGTCTATTCACTATCTGTAGTTTCTGGAAACAACTGAAGTCGTTTTTGTTTCGACAGACTTTACCAGCTAGATGAAAAGGTCTCTCTGCCTTAGGTGTTTGTTTTGTGTTGCTTTTAAACCCGCATTCCATTGTTTTTTGTACAGTTCTAAACATTATTTCATCTTTTTTTTTCAGGGTACGTTTGTAAATCATATTGGGCATAGATGTGGAAGGAGATTAATAATAATAGTAATAATAGTAATAATATCCCTAATGGCTAGCACGGGGGGGGGGTGAAATTCAGCAACATCCAGACGGCACCAGGTTGGAGAAGGCTGACCTAGGGCCTTGGTTGGAGGATAAATAAATTAGATATTCTGCTACAGTGTGTACAGTGTTCTCCAGGATGCTTTTTCTTATGGAAGGGCATCATAAATTAAACAGCTTGGCACAGGGGGGAAATTCAAGACCAAGCAAACACTCCAGAGCGCACCTAATTTTTCTCTTGAACAAAAACATATAGCAAACAATAGATAGAAAAGAGGAGTTGCAAGAGATAACACTCTGCTAGAAATTGTTTCTTTGAACATTACAAGTGTGTATCTTTGACAAATTGTTCCTCCCTCGGCCCGTGCGCCCAAACAGGGGCAGTGCTGATTATGTTATTTCCAAGGCTTTTGTTTAGCCAAACCTATTTTCTAAACAAGCTTCTGCAGGAGATGCTGCCTGTGTTTTGAAATGCTTCCTGGCATATTGTTTTCCTTGCAAAGATGCGGAGTCCTTGATATTACGCTTTTTTTCAAATGCATGTGAATGCAGAAGTTATCAGTAAAGAACTTCAATGAAAAGGAAAAGAAAAGCTCTACCTGAGCGTGAGCCAAGTCCCATTCTCCACTGTCTCTTTGTAACCTTACAGCGTAGGCATACAGTTGTTTGCCAGGTTCCCCCCCATTCTACACAATACCTCTATTCATTACTCCCCAGTACGCCTCTTCATTATGAAATACGTTCAGCCCTACAGGGGCCACAGGCAGCTAGGGAAGTCTAATTCTGCAAGATTACTTGTCCATAACTTTGAATATTTAATTATACACAAACCAAGCAAGGAAAGTGTTAATATCCTGCCTGATTTTCTACTCTAAGAATGTAGGATTTCAAGGCAGAGGAAGCCCAGATTTTTTTTGGGGGGGTGGTCTTCATGATAGCTAGTTTTTACTACTGTAACATGGATAAACAAGATGGAATTCTTCCAATAGTCTTTTCCTTGAAGCTCTAGCATCATGCAGAAGGCTTCATAATTTCAGATCTAAGCTTCCCATGCTGTTGCTGTAGTGGATTCCAACCCATGGTTTCACAATTGCCCGGGTCAACAATGCCATTCTGTTTCTTGTATCTCCCCCCCCCTATTGCTGTGCACCATTGGTGCCTATCAGCCACCATTTTGAGAATTCTACTGTGTCTGGTGCATGCAAAGAGTAGCTTCCAAAATGGCCAGCTACCAAATTTAAGCCAATGGCAAGCAGAGGCACACCACAGCAGAAGAAATTAGTTTAGAGGATAGTAGTTGCAGTAAAGTAAAAGGAAGGAAGGGACAGTGTGAAAGCAGCATTCTTTTCTTTGTTTGTCCAAATGCTGAACAACAAACAGAGATATCAGGCACCCAAATAAAAATACTAAAATAAGTTGTTACGCAACTTATTTCTGCTCTTGTCCACTTTTGTTTTCACTGTCTAGCCTACCTAGGTCTATAGCTTACTTAAAAGTAATGTGTTTTAGCTTGGTTCTCTATCTGCCCACAAACGCTGGTTGGTGTGTGTGTTTTTTCAGAAGCCACAGTTCATTAAAAAAAGAGGGGAACACTTGCTGGCCTTGGATCAGTAGAAGCTACGAATCCCCAAAAGTCAACCCTACAAAAGAACTGACAGTTCATTACAGGGCTGTATGTCATCAATGAAACTGCAGGGAAGATCATTCATCTTGTGCCACCATAGCAACTGTGAGTGTGTGTGTGAGAGAGAGGGGCGGGGGGGGGGGGGGGGTAGAGAGGAGAGGCAAGGGTGTGCTTAATGTCTGTTAACTTGGTTTCCATGACAAAGACACAACTTGTATAGGAAACCCATACTATGCCCATTCTTATCAATGGCCTAAAGCAGCAAATATTGTACCGGTAGAACAGTCAGGTTATCTGCACTGTACCATAGCTTAAAGCAGGCACAGTCATTTCACAAACATTCAGAAAGCTTAAAGGAGGGGTGTAGACATTTGCACATGCTGCTATACTAACTTAGTGCAAGGGTGCTTCCATGAAGCCTAAAGACACGACAAAAATCACAGATGGGAGAAGAAAGCATAAGAGCAAACACCACCTTCTTTCCTTTTCCTGCTTCATAAATCATCCTGTTTATGTAATGTGGCCAATAAAGCAAGACACAGTTAAGAAAACATTCTTTCTTTTTTTATTCCTATGAAATGGTAAAATGATTGATGTTATGTATGGAAGAGTGTATAAGGAAGACACAGCGTTGGGGGATGATTTACTGATGCCCACTGAAACGTGGGGTTTGGGCACTGTAAAATGTCAGGCATTCAAAGATATAAATGATTGAAATAATGGGGAAATGCCCTTAAAAAGAGAGGACTTGTATGTAGTAGGCGAGGCGGGGGCTAGGAAGGGAATAGCAACAGTGTGTCTCCAGTACAATCCCACACTGCACACTGGCAAAAAATAGCAGTGATTTAAGACAGAACAAAGCTCTTCACCTTAAACAGGCAAACGCTTATCTCCTTGCCTTGGCATTTGTAAGACAATGTATTAGGGCAATGCTAGAATAATGATTACTGAGTGACTGTAAGCAAGTCGTTTTTATAAGTGTTGTGGTTCTGTTGTCTCTCCTGCCTCTACCTTCCCTTTCACAAGATAAGAGAGCTGGATATGTACTGTATGGTGAATATGTGCAGCACAAAAATGACTTAATTGAATTTGGATTTATGGATTCCCCGTCATGCACAAGTTTCCCGAAAGGTATCTCATGTAATATGTCAGAAATCATTGGGGCTGTGATGATGACAACTGTGTCAGCAACCATTTATGGGAGTTTCTGTAGGTCTGAGTGTCGAAACATAAATGCCAAAGGTTCTGCTGATAAAGTGGAGGAAGGTTGGAGAAAAAGGAAAAAAATACAACCCCTTCACATGTTCTCTGGGAAGATTATACATTTGACCCATTTGAAAGCCCATATAGATCATTTGGGCAAACATAATCCTTTGTAATCAATGGCACCACCGGGAACCTAGACCTGAGAACTGCCCTTAGATCTACCGATGAAGACAATATACTGTACACATTTAATAAATAAATCCATAATAAAATTAGAATTGAACTGGTGGGTCACCTTGGTCATGTAGGTAGTACCTAGGAGGTCCCTGTCTTCTTCACTTGAAAAAAGAACAGCAGACACTTAAGCAGTGGAGGTGCACCTGGGGCCTAAAGCCCCTTACCTTGATTCAGAAGGGGTCTCAGCTGCCGCAGTTGCTGCTTCGCTGGGGAAAAAGTTGTGTGGTACCCTCATTTGTTCTGGTTCTCTATCCTCCTCCTCTGCAAAGAAACAGTGGACAATGAAACATTGCAGTGTATTACCTTGTACATTACTCAGAAGTAAACCCCACTTTACGTTCATAGGAATTGCTCCCTGTTAAGTGTTTCTTCCTGCAGAGGCCTGCTCCAGAATCTGTGGCAAAAATTATGAGCCTAGCATCAGTTTCCTGCTAGGAATTATGGGACGAGTAGTCCCTGGTGGGGGGGGGGGAAGATACTCTGTTGGTATCCTGGAAATACTCAACTGTAGCCTCCACCACTAGGTAAGTTCTTGGGTTTGGCTGAAGGGGAAGAGGGTTTTTGCAGAACCCAGTTGAGCAAAGTAAAATAAATCATTCATAAAGACAGCATTTTGAAACCTGCAGCTCCAAACTTAAATGATAACAACACAGTAGTCTGTAATGTTGTTTACTTACATAACACTGCTGACTTGATTCAAGCAGAAAATGGCAGTCAAGTAAGTCAGGCAAAATAGACTTCTAGATAACAAAACACATGGTTGATACTTGAATATTGTGCCTGTGCTCAAGAGAGCACAGACTTCACCCTTTCTCCACAGCTGCAAGATGTAAAAGAGAATGAGCCCAATGCAGGAAGGAAGTACTGTAGTAAGAATTTTTTTTCTCTTGTCCTCTTCCTGCCCTGTGTAAACAGAGGATGTGACCTCACGGACTGCCCTCTAGGATTTTTCAGGGAACTCTATGCCTCTTAACCCTTTGTTCAGCTAGCAAACATGGAATCTCCTGTATTTTGACTGGAGCATCATTGTCCCAAATTAAATTCAAATAAAAAATACACACACATATTATCCCAAGCCTTTTCTACTCGACACAGTTGCTTATTTGTTTTGTTTTGTAAGTGTTTTCCCACCCTGGAGACAAGGGTGGGATCTGCTGCTGGTGATTTTTATGATTGGCTAAGAAGAGGAGATGGACAGAAGCAACTAGGAAGCCTCTCTGTTGCAGAGAATGTATTAATGTGATTACGCGTGGCAGTAGGAAGATTGAACCTTGGGCTTTGGAGGCTGTTTTTGACACGTAACATGGATGGTGAAAAGTTGCTGTTTTTGTTCCCTGGGACATCATTTTGAGACTCATTGCTTGAGGCGCTCTGCTGTGCTCAGAGCTGAAAGGTTACCAAGCAGGGAGAGACATGGAGGAAAACAGAGAGTCGTTGCCTAGAGGCACCTGTGGAGCCATCAAATGATGGAAAGCAGCTGAGATCTCAGGAATGTCTGCTCAGGAAAAGTGCTTCTGGTGACGGCAGTGACACTTTCAGTCTAAGAACCTGTAAATTAATCAGGACATGTGGATAGCAGTGGTACTACTGGGTTGTTGTTTTTATTGCACTTCTGATTGTTTTCTGGACTTCTAATTATTCTGAATATGCACTGCATGTAGAATTACTATTTGCTAATACAGTATATAATAAAACCTGACCTCCTGATCCAGTCTGTTCTACTAAAAACATTGCCTTGCATCTCACAACAATTGGTATTATTTATATGATATATGTCCTTCTCTGTTTTGAGCACCCATCTTGGCTGCGAACAAATTGTCTTTATACAGAAATGCTTCAACTGTGATTTTTACTTGAGGACAACAAATGTACAGGTACTTGTACATATGTGTTTAATATAGGCCACTGGTTCCTTGTAGCAGCGTAAGAAAAAGGTAAGGCCGGAGAAGTAGCAAGTTGAAATATATATATATATATCATTCAAGTTCTTTCCTTAAAAACCACCAGATCAAGTTCTTGCTAGCTGCACCAGTGACAGCCTTGAAGGATATATATATGGCTCTGAATGTTTAATGCTCTTGAAGTACGGCAGAAAGGAGCTAGTTTCTGAGCAGGACCAGCAGGGAAATAGAAGTCTGCATTTTTTTAAAGAAAATGCAGAAGCAAGTATTTCCTAGAATGTAGTTATGCTTTTTTCATTGCACAGATTGAGACAACAGATCTCCATGTAATGGGGACAGCTAGGTGAAAAGTTTTTAAATTGTTGTCACGTGATTAGTGCCTATCTATTTTCCCATATCCCTCTTCTAATGTTGAGTTACCCATCTCTCACTCTTCATTTGTTGACCTTTTCTTTCTTCCTCTTCACTAACTGTTTAAAGTTTTAAACTATGTTTTGCATTGTTACCATATATGCTATGTTTTCAGCTTTGAAGAAAAGCAAGGTTGTTTTTTAAAAAAAATACATGTCAAATAAATAAATAAAATATATTACAAGTCTGTGGGCAGTGTTTGTCATTCCTAACTTTATGTAACATTCTGTGCAGCACCTAATTTTGGGATTCTGACGACACACTATCTAAAAACACAAGAAGAGTCCTGCTGGACCCATACCAAAGGCCTATCTATTCTCTATTCTCACATTCTCTCCCCACAGTAGCCAACCAGATGCCCATTGGGTTGGAAGCTGACAAGCAGGACACAAGCACAATAGCACTCTGCTTCCTGTCATCTTCATTAAGTGGTGTTCTGGGATGGAGGCAAAGCACTGCTATCATTGTAGCTAGTAGCTTTTTATAGCATTATCCTCCACGAATGTGTCTAATCCCAAAGCCATCACATGTTGGTGGCCATCACTACATCTTTGTTCTAGCAATTCTGAGTGCAACCTGAAAACTGTTTTTGCACCTAGCATGTAATCTGTATAATGCCTAGTGCATGTGCTATTAAAATGGGCTTTTCTATCATGACTAGCATGATACACCCCCCAAAAAAACCCCACATTTCAGACCTTTCAACAACCAACAAGAAGAGGAATGCAGGAGAAATGAGAAGGTTATTCACTAGATCATGATGTGTTAGTTTGTGACTAACAAACTGTTTATCCAACTGATAATCAAGATGTTATTGTTGTCGATGTGGTTCCATTTGCAGCCGTTTTTTTCATAAAGAGGGTGTGGCCTACCAGGTAAAGGAAGGTGATGGCATGAAATGTAATGAAAAGCTATGTCAAGTCTCCAGGTTTAAATTTCTTGCAGGGTTTTAGGGGCAAACAGATATTGTGCAGCTTTTAGAATCTATCTGCTGATCTGTTTGGTTAGTATAGCTTTTGATTTTATTGCTTTTTGTGATTCTTGTTTGTGAGCCACCTTGAACTCTGAGAAGGAGAGGCAGGGTATAAATATGTTAAAATCATCTCTCCATCCATCAAAATAATAGCTAGAGCAGCTTGTCCTGTTGGTAAAATGTAACGAGAGAGTGCTTGACCTGACTTTTCTTTGGTTTATTTTGAAGGAACAAAGCATACGTCTGGTTTGCATTGCATTGTGGCATCCATTACCTCCATAACCAACCCTCACTCTTCTTTGTGACATAGAATACAAGGCCAGACTTCTCGACTCCAGAGACTGAAAGGAGGCAAATGCTGATAAGTCATCAATGACATTGGGGAAAACTCCCCGTCAGGGCCAGCCCACCCATGAGACAGGGGGAGGCAACTGCCTCGGGCACTGAAACACCAAGAAGCAGCATCCCCCACAGGCCCCCATCACCAACAGAGAAGTGGTGGTGGCTTCCAGCAAGATCTCGTGAGAGTCTGTGACAGTTCGCAAGAGCTCATCAGAACCTGCCATCATTGCTGCTGCTTCACACAAGCCAGGTATGGGTTCACGGCAGCAGGGTGACAGCAGTGGGGTGGGGCAGAACCTTCTTATTTCACCTCAGGTGGCAAAATAGGACACAATCTCCTTCTCCAAGTCCTCCCAGAGAACAAATTTTCTGCAAACATACATTAGGGTCAGCCCAGGCATAATTTATGACATCTTAAAATTGGAAAGAGAAAGCTTGTTTACTCTGAATTCAGGAACTTATGCTAGGCATCTCATGTAAACAAAATGACAATCATTAAGCACATTTGAGAGAAAAGTTACCAACTTTTGTTTCACAAGAAACTTCTATTTTCTTCCTCTTATGTCATCACTCTGCCTCCCATTTTATATATACACCTACAATATCCAAAATCTTTTTTAAGGCTGCCATTCTGAGTGGCTTAATCGGCACACCATGACTTCAACGATGCTCAACTGGGGTGCTCCATTGGATATCAGAAAAGGAACGGGTAAGATTTTGTTGCCTATTTATAATTCTCTCAAGCACAGAGGTATTCATCCCAGCTTTGGGTCCTGACCATCTTTCTTTCTCTCCATTGCTGGATTGCCCTAGTTGCGAAATGGTAAAACTTTGCTTCTATCTCGATCTTCCGAGTCCATAAGTAACTCTCCCACTTTTCTATTTACTACAGAATAAGACCAGCATTGCGTCAGCTCAGGAGTATGAATGTATTAATTAAGTGTACCTGTGGTTTTTATATGTAAACATATTTTGCCCACATCCATTACCGTGAAATTAATTTATGTAGGCTTTCTTTCTTGTAATAAAAAATAAGTCTTGTGTCATTACATATTTAGGGGGATAAATATGGCTTAAGCATACATTAGAACAGTACTTGATTGTTTCTCCATGCAAAAGATCTCTCCTTTCTCAAGGGATGGTTTTTTCCGGGTTCTTACATGGAGTGCAATATCCCACATGTACATGTAACAATGCTTGCGGAGGCATATGGCTGTTCACTCTGCTGGAACAGATGGACTTTTAGTCTGATAAAGCAAAGCAATTCTTATGTCCTTAAAGATGGAAAACCATATAGACAATTCCATCTGCAAATGCATGAAGAAGAGTTGCTCTTGCAGCTGCCACATGCTCTTCAGTTTCCACAGAATATTTCTCAACTTACCTTGAAACCTCTAGGTCTTTTCCATGTGCAATATCTAGAAATCATTCAGCTCTTTCACTGATATCTTTGGGGATCTAAAAAAAACAACAACAATTACTCCTCCTTCAAACCGCCTTCCATTCATATTGTTCGCTGTGCTGTGAGTTGCAAATAGAACATTTCCCTTTAAGATGGCATCTCAACATTTCTATATATGCAGAGAGCATGTTGTGAAAATCTTTTAATGATAGCTAATGAACCAGGCTGAGAGAGGCAATGCAAACAGTAAACAATGTTATTATGGCAATTTATAAATATCTTTCATTATTAAAAACAGCTGCTCAGTCATGGTGTTCTAAAATGAATTGAAGGATAAACCTGGAAGTGATTTTCAACCAACCAGGTGTCAACTCTGTGCCTACTTACTTGTTTCTCTGATAATATTCTAGAATGAGATTAATGGGCTCTTCTTTGTGCAGCATAAGAGAGACTTATATAGTACCGTCACTGGTAAGCCAGTTGAGGGTCTCAAAAAGCAGAGCTGTATACTACTCCACTGACAGTGATATGTAAGTGGGACAATGCTGGCTTGGACAGAAATGCCCTGGACCACTTACAGAAAGATCCATGGGTATAGCTGTTCCACTGGTGATGTTCCACCACAAGGATAGTCGCAGAGCATACTGGGTGTCAGGAGCCCAGGCTGCCATCTTGATAACACAGTACGCAAGTTGTAATTAGCTTGAAGATTTATTGCAAAATAATAATAATAATAATAATAATAATAATAATAATAATAATATATTATTTATACCCCGCCCATCCGGCTGGGTTTCCCCAGCCACTCTGGGCGGCTTCCAACAGAAAAATAAAACACAGTAATCTATTAAACATTAAAAGCCTCCCTGAACAGGGCTGCCTTCAGATGTCTTCTAAAAGTCTGGTAGTTGTTTTCCTCTTTGACATCTTTTGGGAGGGCGTTCCACAGGGCAGGCGCCACCACCGAGAAGGCCCTCTGCCTAGTTCCCTGCAACTTGGCTTCTCACAACGAGGGAACCGCCAGAAGGCCCTCGGTGCTGGACCTCAGTGTCCGGGCAGAATGATGGAGGTGGAGACGCTCCTTCAGGTATACTGGACCGAGGCCATTTAGGGCTTTAAAGGTCAGCACCAACACTTTGAATTGTGCTTGGAAACGTACTGGGAGCCAATGTAGATCTTTCAAGACCGGTGTTATGTGGTCTCGGCAGCCGCTCCCAGTCACCAGTCTAGCTGCCGCATTCTGGATTAGTTGTAGTTTCCAAGTCACCTCCAAAGGTAGCCCCACATAGAGCGCATTGCAGTAGTCCAAGCGGGAGATAACTAGAGCATGCACCACTCTGGCTAGACAGTCTGCAGGCAGGTAGAGTATCAGCCTGCGTACCAGATGGAGCTGATACCGGTAGACAGCTGCCCTGGACACTATCTGCTGCCCTGAAACTATCAGCCTCAGACGCTTTGTCAGCGCTTCCGTACCTTACGAGTCAGTTGACCCTTCTGAGGAATTCTTCCTGCTTCTGCAGAATATCCTGAACCTATGACCCTTACCTTTCTGGTTTTGTTTCCTGTCTAATACCTTTCCCATACGTCTACTCCTTGGGCTTATTGGATTAATTGCCTCCTCAGTGATTGTTTACAGTCATCTAATGGTGATTGTCAACGATCACAGGTGTAATTCCTTATTACAACTCACCATTACATTGCATTGGCCAGAATAAAGTGGCAGAAGGGCAGAAGGTAAGGCTGCGGGGGAAAGTCAGGTCTCTGCAGGTCTCCCATGAAGGGGGATAGTCTTTCTGCCTCTCTAGATTTTTTCCCCTTGCACATATTCATGCCGGCCGTACTCAATGCCATGGACAGGGTAATCCAGGCATCCCCAAACTGTGGCCCTCCAGATGTTTTGGCCTACAACTCCCATGATCCCCAGCTAAGAGGACCAGTGGTCAGGGATGATGGGAATTGTAGTCCAAAACATCTGGAGGACCAAAGTTTGGGGATGCCTGGGGTAATCACTCCAATGCACTGATAAGTCACAAACTAATACGCTTGTAGAGACTTTGGCAGTCAAAAATCTAATGCACTGGCAGCTTTCTTTGCTGGAGGTCCAGTGCACTTCTTAGCCAGGTTAACCAGCAGTTGTTCCTCAAATCATATTTTAATCTGAGCCAGAGAAGAAATTCCACAAGTCTCTTGCTTGTCTGGATGGAAGATAGTCAGGGTGTATGAGTGTGTAGAAACTGTACAAAGGTAAATTTTGCCTTAATTGCTCCACCCACTTTTGCCTCTAGTTGTGCCCATCAATGACATGTGACCCTTGGAAAGTTGCCTAGAAGGGAATGCTACCCTTGGGCCGAAATAGATTCCCTCCCCCCACTCTGGAGTGCTGGCAGTTTTGCATCATCCACAAATATGATAAATAAGGCGCCAACTCCGTTCAGTTGGACTTTCTTGGGATCTCTTTGAAGATACCTCACAGCACTGACTGATTCCTTTGGAGCCCCACTTGTTATTCTTTTCTAGCTTGCTATTTATTGTCCTCTATTCAGAGGACAATAGATCCCCCTGTATGGCCATGGTCTTGACCTGTGTCTTCCTCAGGTTTAAATGCAGGTATGAGGAAGAACAGAACAGGAGCAATTCTTGTGCTACATCAGTAGCTTCTGAATGGCAAACAGCATGCTTTCTTCCTTCAATTTTCCATATAGTATCTGCATAGGAAGTCCAGAACTAACCAGCCTAAAAGATCAGCCTGCATATTTGGATTTTATGGCTGCTGAATTGGGCTATAAACTTTTAGTTTAGAAAAGGATATAAGAAAGATTTCTTGTTTTCATTATAGCCGAAAACATTACTACTGTTATATCTAAATGCAGACATATCTAAACAAAACAAAACAGCATCTTCCAGTGATGAGTCTTTTTTATATATGCTTTTCCAAGCTAGCATTGAAGAATATGCAGGTGCTTTCAGAAAGAAAAAGCTGCATAAAACCCCAAACAGAAGACTTCAGATATTGTTAAAGCAGATTCACATTTTATTGCCGCAGATGTGCAGGCAGCTGTATAGAAATCCATCAATAGTTGGTGCTTTTGAAGCACTGACAATCAGTCTGCGGGGAAAATAAACTAAAAAGGGCTAATCCTGGATTAAAAAGTATGCAGATTACTCTCATTTTAATGATGAATAAAGCTGAATGAAAACCAAAAAACAACAACCCAAAACCCTATGTTAAGTAGCATAGAATGTAAAATTTGTTTGGAGGCAGTTTAATCAAACAGACTATGCATGTCTAAAGATGACCTTGGGCTCAAATACTAGCAGAGGCCATATTAGATCCCAGGACAGGTTTCAGAGCCATGATGATGAAAAATACATTTCTAATAACCTCTGGTGTTTTGGCCATTTGTTGTGGTCCAGACCCCTGACACAGTTCCTTTCAGCCACTAGCCTTCCCACCTTGAGAATGTTATGTATCCCTCTAATGCTTTCAGCCTGAGGGCCACATTCCAATGGGTGGGGCCAGAGGGGGAAGGAGGTGGAGCTGGGAATGTGACTCGTACCTCTGTGCAGTAGCCTACATTTCAGCCACACGAAAACAGTAGAGTTCTACACACACACACACACACACACACACACACACACACACACACACACCACTCCATTCAACATTCAGGTAAGACAATATGGCAGTTCAAGGACACCTTTGAGCCAAGTAAAAGCCCTCAAGGGAGTTGCAGAGCAGGGTGGGTGAGATTGTGACCTCAGGAGAGGGGATGTGGTGTAGGGAGCAGGCATGGCCTGGGGATAGTCCCTAGATCTGGACAGAGAGGCATGTGGGGCTGCATTTGGTCTGCAGGTCCTGGTGCTTGCCTGCTCAGAAGCAGCACCTCAAGGGCTTCCAATAGTCGACAGAAGGGCTTGGTCCTCATGTGAAATGGAGCACGTAGTTTTGTGAACCTCAGAGGTGATCTTGCAATCTGTATTTATGGTGGGATTGCCAGTCTGCAGGCACCATACAGTGGAAGAGCAACAGTGGGTAGCATGAAAAGCTTGCAGTATGGAAGCACCCTATGTCATTAGAAGGGCAATCAGGTCAATTGTTTTAAAATGCATCACACTATAAATTCCCATGAAGAAGCTTTTTGTGATATTTTAGCTTAGGTTTATCCTTTCCCTGTATTGAATTTCAGCATATGAACAGGAAATTAACTTGCCTAGAATTTGTTTATGCCCCTGACCTCATCCATCCATCCAACCAACCAACCAAGGTTACATTCAGTGCTTTTTTTCTGGGGGGGACGCAGGGGTGCGCATACCCCTAAACATTTTGTGAATCTAAGTTTGGCCTCATTGAGGGGCAGTATTTCAATATGTGTAGGAAAATGAGAGTACCCCTAAACATTTTTTAGAGCGAAAAAAGCACTGGATACATTTATTCTCCCAGTTGGCTACTAATTGTAAGTCCTTGGTGCAATGCATTATGAAAGATTATACATTTTGTGGCAGTTCAATATTTCTTCTGCTTCATGCCCAAAAGTGCTTCATTCTTTGTGCCCAAAATGCGCTGCTCAAGTCACTGTTTATCCTGCTGTAGCCTAACTGCACCCAAGTCTTGGCAAAAGGGAGGTGAAACCCTGGTACCAATCCCTCGTCCATTGAGGTCAATGGTAATATTTCCTTGGGTTAACAAGAAACTAAATTAGACAGAGACCATAATGGTGATCTAAAGGACTGCTTTTGATATTTTGCATTCAGTTTCTTAACAGCAGATTTCCTGTGCCTTATTGCTACCTTTAAAACCTGACAGATGTCCTCCAGATTTTCTGAACCACAGCCCATTTCACAGTGGTCATCATTGCATACAGCGCAGTGGCATCCCAATGGTTCCAATGTATAACCTCTCTCTCTCCCTCACCTTCCTTCCTTCCTTTTGCATACACTTTGCTTATTCACTGGCAACCCAGCTGTCACTATTGGCAAAAATAAGGCTGGGTTGCTGTTCTTTCCCTAAAGTCACTTTGAATTCCTGTTGGTTTTAAATTGTGGGTGGAGTTTTTGTTGTTCCTGGTATTTAAAAGACTTCATATTTTAATGTGGCTAGCACTTGGAAACTGCCCTAACCCATTAGGGATAGTGGGTGATTTTTTTAAAAAAAGGAATCAGAAACATTAACTGATGAATGCACCACTGCAGTTATCTCGGCCCACAGCATTAAGTATGCTGACCAATACTACACAGAACCTTTCTCCGAATTCTTTACTGGAACAGGAGAAGTTGGAAACAAGCTAGGTCCTCTTCCTGGACTGCAGAGGAAAATATATTAAATTCCATTTCACACAGCTACATGCATTCAATGACCACGACACTACACCTGAGCCATTACATAGACAAAAGCACAGGTGAAACACTTTAAAAATATTTATGCTGTATTAATTTTGACACATACACAGTGTCGGATTTATGTATAAGCTAAGCAAGCTATAGCTTAGGGCCCCACACTCTTGGGGGGGGGCCCAAAAAATTAAAGAGGAAAAAAACTGGATGCACATTTCCAAAATATAAGATAAAAAACAAATAAAACCTACATACAGCAACAGTATGGGGGACGACAGAGGACGAGATGGTTGGACAGTGTTCTCGAAGCTACGAACATGAGTTTGACCAAACTACGGGAGGCAGTGCAAGACAGGAGTGCCTGGCGTGCTATGGTCCATGGGGTCACGAAGAGTCGGACATGACTAAACGACTAAACAACAACAACAGCAACAGTGTTTTGTGTTGTGTAGGCTCCTATTATGTAAGTAATAGGCCCCGCCTGCTGCCTAAAATATCACTGGTGTGCTCATTTCTATATACGTATAGGGTGCCTATATTCTGCATGTGCAAATGGCTTTAGATACCTATTAGGGCCATAAAAATTACCATATAGCATATATTCAGCAAAAAAAAAAACAGTGACAATTTGTTGTTGACAAAGGACAGCTGGACATATAAAGGGCCCCCTTACCTTTAGTAGCTTAGGACCTCATCAAACCTAAATCTGGCCCTGCACATACATACCAATCAATGAAATAGTTTAATGGTTTCTTTAATCCCCATTTGATTCCTTAAAACTTCCTTCTGTGTTTGCTTTCAACATGGAGTCCTTCCCCATTAATGAGGGACTAGAACTTACGGTAACTAGATGTGATGTTTATGACACAATTAATAGCAACCACAGTGTGAACTTTTAAATAACAGGCACGGGGGGGGGGGGCACCATTTCTTATGAAGATAATACCGGTAGCACAAGACCAGGAGATGCAACCTTGGTCATCATAATGGTGCTGGTGGTCATGAGAAACAGTGAAAGGCAGGTAGCATGCAGCTCTGTTATGAGGTTTGCTACTTGCCTGGTCATCAGTTCCAGGTATAATTCCCACGGACCTTCTCAGGAAATAACCTTTACACCAGCTCTATGCAGCAGGACAGATGTTCTTGCCTTTGAAAATAAAAACATACTGCACTGTATAATGCAGACTAGAATAACATTTAGGATTTACATGTTACCTGTGGGTGGGCACGCAGCCGAGATGAGGCACTATCCAATTGATTTCCCGTAGATGTCACATGGAGAAGAGAAGAGCTGGCTACAGATCTCGGAATCACCGGTGACTAGACTAATGCAGACACTCACTGCTTGAGACATGCATAAGTCCTAAGGACTTGCCAGACATTATGTTGAGACAGCTCTCTGCTGGCATCCTGTCTACACAGCTTTATGTGTTATGTGTATAATTTATTACAGATCCCATCATCCTTAATTTAAGATACATGCCATAGCTTTGCCATGGATTTCAACAGACTTGTGTCTGCTTATGCTAGCTGTGTATTTGAGCCAACAGTTAATTGGTTTCAGCTTCAATATTATATTAGAAAGTAGCATATATAGGCCACACGTCCATGCATTTAATAAAACAGTGCCCTCCCCCACAGAAATCAGCAATGACAAATATGATAATAGGAATCTTCCATCACAAAGATTTTGAGTTGCTGTAAGTGCTGGGACTTTGGATGAAAAGGTATGAAGCTGCCTATCTATATATATATAAATGTAGGCATTGCATGCGCAGAGGTCACAGCCTTTCTCCGTAACTGCTGAACTGTAATGTAACAAATTTGGCCACAATGTTCCATGCCTATCAGTGAGGGATCTGGCATAATTTTTTTTCCAAAAAAGCAAACCTTTCATATCTAAAATAATGATTAAACACAAAAAGTGGTGCCCAAATTAGACGTCACCAGCAGAAGCTCTGAAGACTCCAGCAGCATCCAATAGAAAGGCAGATTGCCGACTGCTGCCTCGAAAGCCGCGCCACCAGATGACATCACAAAATTCCACAGCAACCAACTGAAAACAGGCTTTTTGCAGCAACAAGGCCCAACATTGCCAAGTAGAGGTAGGGCCCTGCCTGGGAGGGGATGGGGGGCCGAATAGGGGGCAGGGATAGGTACTGGGTCAGAACAGGGTGGGGGGGAAACACAGGGATTAAATCTGCCCTCTCCACAGTATCTCACCTCGGCTTTGCAGACTAGACTGAGTGGATTTAGGGGCCTGCCGGGGGGGATGGGGCGCGCGAATAGGCCGCAGCATAGAATTAACTGAATATGGGCCTTTTACAGGGCTGTGCCTTTGGGTACAATAAATGTTATTTCACATAACACACGTGGGTAGGGAAGTCAGGGTTGGGACAGGGCAAAATTTTACAGAACACGCGCATTGGGGGATTGATTGTGTGCAAAATGAACGGGTCACAGGGATAACCCGGGGGGGGGGGTTGGACGGAGGAGAGGATGGAAATCACAGGGGTAAGTGGGAGGGTTGGGGGAGGAGAGGGGAAATCACAGGGATAAGCTGGGGTGGGGGAAAGAGGGGGCATAATAGGTCATGGATCAGGACAGAGTTGGGGGATTTACAGGGATGAGGGAGTGGGGGAATCACAGGGATACGTCATGGATCGGCAAAGGGTAGGGGAAATCACACAAATAACCCACAGCAACGCGTGGCAGGGCCAGCTAGTCTTAATATATATTTGGGCTTGATTTTGAAGTATATGCTAACGTAGGTATGAACAACCTCATACATTTTCATCCCAAGTCTGAATAGTTTTATACCCAAAAAACAGATACCGCAAGCAAAGTTATGCATGGAACTTTAGACTACTGTAATGACTTTTCTTTAAAGAAGTGCATATGCTATAAAGACAATGTTGATGAAAGACTTAAAAAGAAGTTTTGACTAGAAAAACTGAGGAGAGAAAGAGTGGGGGTCATAGATCAGAGAACAAGGAGGCGCAACATAGAAAATCCCTAGGATTTTTGGCAAGGGGGGGGTGTTAGTAGGGAAGTTTTGTTGTTGCAAAATATGCAGATGGAACCTAAAATTACTGAAATGAAATGTTTATATTTTTAGCAATGGCTTTCAAACATGTTGCTGCTTAATTGTATAAAACCATCTTTGAAAACAAAGATATCAGTATTTTTTAAAAAAACATAAATCATATAGTATATCTGGTTGCATGCATAAAAAGCTACAGATGGAGTTTTTATATACAGTTGTTTGCTCAGTAGATAGAATATTGAATCCTTCACCCATTAACTGTATCCTCACTACAAATTTGCTGCACCTGCTATTTTACATCTCGGTATATTTCATACTGAATATTTATGGCTCATTTAGAATGAAATGTGAAGGTCTCTCTCTGGCTAGTCGCAGGACAATGATGACACCTACTGGGCACAGTTGATCAGTATTCATTGCACTGACATAGCTAAAATGGCTTTGCTTATTTTAGGGCTAGTGTCACTTAGCTAAATAAATGTTACGTCAAATAAGCAGGGAACTGCATTTGAAAATTTATTTACTAACAGCGTTCTCTAAGCAGCTTACAAATAATAAAACATTAAAAAGCAAGAATTGAAAATGTGAACATGAAAACCCACTGAAGTTTAGATCTGTTTTGGAATTTTAGTGACTGTGTGTTTCTCTGTGCTTCCCCCCCCCCCAATTTTCTGCGTGGCCCACGGTTAGGGACTATGGTCCAACAACATGTTGAGGGTGCCGTGCTGGCTACCCCCAGTAATGCGGAAACTGAAATCCTTCAAATGCTGTTGGGCACTGACTGTTGAAACCTAAACCAGCCAATATGATGCTGTCCAGCTACTGTTGGTCAGGGATCAAGGGAACTGTAGTGCAGCAACAACTGGAAGGTGACAGGTTTTAATTTAACATAATAAACAAGTTAGCAGGTAGGGGTGTCAACTTTAATTAAATGGGGGGGCAAGTGAGCCCTGCTCTGCATAACTGATCACATGACATGGTGCACGGAAACCATCTGAATGGCAATGCCCATCAACTGGGTGGGGAGCTAGCCTCCTCAAAAAAAATGGGGGGGCGAAGACCCCCTCAGCCCCTACGAGTTGGCTCCTATGTTAGCTGGTAAGCCATGCATAGCATGGGTTAAAGAGTAAGACAACAGTGCATTAAAATCATTGTTGCAGCTGATAGAGGGCCTCACAGTATACTGAAGATCTGTGCTACGTCATTCAGTTCCTGGGGACTGAAGAAGAGAAAACACAGTTATCAACTTTATTCCTTGAGTAAATGGCCTAAATTTTGTTTAATATGTTATTTGCTGGAAACATTATTAGCAATAGCTTTTATTTATATAGCTCCATCAATGTACATGGCTCCGTACAGAATTAAAGTAAGACCTTCTACCCCAAAGGGCGCAAAATCTAAAACAAATATAAGCAAAACAATAAAAGTCAATAGTTTAAAATGCTCGGTTCACAAGCCATTATACTGAGCATAACAGAGCTAGCTAACCAGACCCAAAGGCCTAAGAAAAAAAAGATAAGTTTTTAAGAGAGATTTCAACGTATGGAGTGAGGTGGCGGGGCAGCCCACAAATGTTACGGAAGATGAATCCAAACATATGGATCAGCAAGAATGAAGATGCAATAGAGAACAAGAAAATCCTAAAACAATAAAGTCCAGAATTAGAAGAACAAAGAAAACCACTAAGTCCATAGCGGGACACCAGGGTTGAGGGATAGGAAGGAGACTGGCCCTCGGGAGCTTTAAAAGTAAAGACAATAAGCTTATTGAGTCTTATAGAGTTAACAGGCAGACAATGAAGTGGCTGTGAAAGAGGAGAAGCATGGTCTGATAGAAGCACCAAGGAAATAATCTTTGCTGCAGCATTTCGAATGGAAACAAGAGGACTGTTTGTCTTTGCTGTTTATTTATAGCCTGCCCATTAAGAATAGAAATCCCTTCTCAGCAAGAGAGCTGTGCTACAGCACCAAGATAACAGAGGCTGCAGGATATCAAAGAGTCAACTCTTTTCTCTATATTTGTACCACAGTAGTCTGCCATCGCACTGGCTCATAGTCTGAGCCACTTCGAGGCGCAAGAGAAGCATGGATGGAACGGAGACTTGCAGGAATCTTCTTCAGAGGTCGAGTCAGTGATGCTACACTGGGTGAGAGATTTTGGTTAAAACATACAACTGGCAGCATGGGAGAGGTTAAGGAACTGAGATTTAAAGCTCACAGCATGCTATACTCTGAAAGAAAATTATATGAAAACGATATACTATTGGTATTTAACCCCCAGTAAATTAGCTAAAATGTATAAATCAAGATCAAATGTATGCTGGAAATGTTAAAGAGAATGAATGCACCTTCTATCACATGTGGTGGACATGTAAAATATGGAGATGATATACAATGAGTTGATAAAAAATGTTGAAAATAACCTTTTCTAAGAAACCAGAAGCTTTTCTTTTAGGAATTCTAGGTGCCAAAATCCCTAGTGACCAGAAGAGATTATTCAAGTATGTGACTACAGTTGCCCAGACTTGGTTAGTTCAGAGATGGAAAGAAAACACGGTCCCTACCAAGAAAGAATGGCAGATAACAATGATGGACTATGCTGAAATGGCAAAACTGACAGGAAGAATTAGGAATCAGGAAGACTTACATTTCAATAAGGAATGGAGAAAGTATATACAGTAATGTATTATTTTAAAAAAATGTAAGCAAGTAAAATCATTAGTGGGACTGATATGACACTTGTAGCTAAAAGCTGAATTATGGATTAGTTAAATATTTTATAAAAATTGGAGTGACAGATGAGATGCAGGAGAAAAAGTTGGTATAAGGATCCACAAAAGGGGAGGAGGGAATTAAATGGGGATTTATTGGTTATATCTTAATGGTTTTCTTTGTTGTTGTTTGTAAACCTGAAAAATCAAAAAACAAACTTTAAAAAAAGAACCTTCCTCAGAGTATGAATAGGTTGCCTTGGGAAGAGAAAGATGTGAGGGGGAGGCATTGCTGACCATGGAAGAAAGAGAAAGTGGGTTGGGAGAGAAAAGCAGAAACATTGTCCTTTTGGTGGCCCAACTGTGGGTTCAAAGAGCTGGGAGGGAAATTGAGGCATGGAGAGGGAAATGCTAAGGGAGTGAAACTAGTCAGGCAATAGGTCAAGTGAATAGCAGGGAAGCCCTTAGAGCTACAAAAGAGGTATGTCTGAAGAAGACAATATACATCTGTGAATTTGAGAGTGGTATGTAAACTGGAGTGTGCCTCCGTGTCCCCAAGTGCAAAGTTTCAGAAGATGTTGATGTGCTTGGGAAAGATTATGGAGAAATAATAAAAAAATTCATGGCACTTAAGGAAAACTATATGAAAATGATGTATAGATGGTATTTAAATTATCAAAAATGTACAAAACAAAAGATAATAAGTGTTGGAAGTGTAAGGAGGTAGAAGGTACATTTTACCATACATGGTGGCAATGTAAGGTTATAAAAAGGTTTTGGGAAATGATCTATAACGAATTGGGAAAAAAAATGTTTAAAATAACCTTTGTTTTTTAAAAAAACACCCAGAAGCTTTCTTAAGAGGTATAATTGGAACAGATATACAGAAAGAATATAAAAGTTTATTTATGTATGCAACAACAGCTGCACGGACATTGATAGCCCAATACGAGTCCCAACTAAAGAAGATTGGCAACGTAAACTAGTGGAATATGTTGAAATGGTTAAATTAACTGGAAGATGCAAGAAATCAAGAGGACAACAAATATAAAAAAGAATGGAAAATGTTTATTGCATATTTACAAAAGCATTGTAAAGAAGTTAACACAATAGCAGGGTTTAAAAAAACGCTTGTAATATTAAGGACAATGTTTGAAATTGGAAATATTTAAAGATAAGAAAATTATAGACATGTACAACATAAGAAAATATAAAAGAACCGGGGGAGGGAATGGAGGGAAATCATGGGATCGGGGGAATCCCAAAATATGGATTTAATGTGGTATGAAAATGTTTTATTTTTTATTTTAATTTTAATTTTAATTGTATTTGTTTATTATGGTATGTGAAGACAATGTCTGATTGTGAAGAAGAAGAAGAAGAAGAAGAAGAAGAAGAAGAAGAAGAAGAAGAAGAAGAAGAAGAAGAAGAAGTGCACTCAGTTCATGTGGACAGCAAACAGCAGCTTCTCATTGTGCTAATCCAGGCAGCTGCCTAGGCAATCTGTATGTCTGGACAAGCCCTGCTTGGCTTACATAGAAGTCTGAGTTGCTGGTCTTCTTTGTCCCTTCTGATCCTATGATGTATTTTTTTTTTTTGTTAAATTTAAAGCATTTCTAAACCACTTAATATTTTATAAATTCTAAGCGGTTATCAAAAACAGCAGAAAGCATTATCATAAGCATCAACAAAAGAGTATTATAAAAGAGAGAAGAGCACAATCAGGGAAAGAACAGCGCCTAATCTAGTGGGTCAGAGAAAACCTGGGCAAAGAAAGATATGGGCCCCTTCAGATTTGTGTTTCATTGTGGATGTTTTCTGCAACATAGTTTTGACACAATAATAGTGCATTGGTGCTCGCTTTATTCTGCTTTAATTGGAACAAAAATAAACCAGAACCTTTGCACAGTCAGGCGGAGTCCCCCCCCAGTCCCCAAGGCAGCCCCGAGCGGAATAATGACACCGGACCACGTTTTATGGGATTAAAATTGGCCACAACTTTATTAAAATTCAGGTGTAGGAAGACCTTGGCGCAGGCATTGGGCGTATATCCTTCCCAGCCCCCAGCCGGGGGTGGGGTGATCTTCAGGGTTGTCCAGCATGAGTGGGGGTTGGGCTAACTCTGGAGAACATATGTTCAAGCAGATAGCCCGCCCCCCTCGATTGCCGCTGCTGGAAGGGGAGGGCAATAACAGCCAATTGGCATCGCCAAATGCCCCCCCCCCGGTGGCCCGTTTACGGGAACCCTGTTATCGTCACCGCAATAGGGCAGGGGGGGTCACCGTCCCCCACTCCCCTCCCCTTTATGTAAATGACTAAAGGATTCCGCCCAAAGTCTGCATCCGCCACCCGAGACCGCAAATTGGGGTCTCGCCGCCAAGACTACCTACACCTGAACCGCCCCAGAAACCGCCAACGGTTTTAGGATGCTGTGTCCGATGTCGCTCAGCCAAAGATCGCAGCCCGTGGCTGTGAGGTGTACGCCGTCATGCCTGAATAGCTCCTTCCTGTATATTTTGATGCTGGGATGCTTCACAACCTGGCCTCCTATGCGCGTGAGTGCAGCGCGCAGTGCCCTATTGATTTTTTCGATAGTGTAGTTAAGTCTGACAGGTGTGGTGTTGCGCCATTGTAGGCGTGGGAGGAGTTCTGACCAGAATATGGTAACGCTAGGGTACGCAGCTTGTAGGCTTTGCAGGTCTGCAATTGCCGCTACCTGATCCTACCTGGCCAATCCCCCTGGCACGCCTCCCTTTGGCCTGATTGGGCGGCTAACTGAGTGGGCGGCGACTCCAGCCTCCAGCCTCAGGTAGGCAGTGCCAGCCTCCAAACTTCCAGAACTGCTTCAGGGATCCGGGGGGGGGGGCTGCACACGACTGCACAAAATGCGCCTCCCCTTTATGTTGGGGAAACGGTCATTGTGGAATAAAAAGGTAAGTGATCTCGGCAAGAAGGTACAGAACATGCACTATAGGGAAATGAAGCAGTGTGACACACACACGCACACACACACACACCCCTACCTTCTTCAGATACAAATGGTATTGATAGCGGGATCATCTATGATTCCCCCAATAGTTTCCTAAGTACAAATCATCATGCATGTACAATTAAAAGGCCATATGGAGAGATCCCATGCTTTTCACAGGACACCTGAAGCAGGTGCTAGATGGAAGAACAATGGCAGAGAATATTATAAAGTCAGGTTTTTAAAATAAAAAGTCCAACGCTTGCTTTCTGAATATATATTACTTCAACTTTACAGTCCAAAAAGAGAATATTCCTGTTATGAAGAATCAGCAGCAGGTGGGTGACTCACTTCCACTGACAGAATGACCGCGTTTGGTTTATTGTCTTCAACAAATAAAAGGATTTCTAATGAACCCCGACAGGTTATTTGGAAAGTGCTGAAGAACTAGGATCAGGTGCAGTTTTAGGTTTGTTTTGTTATTTTTCAATATTCATCTAACCTGTCAGGATCTCATCCAGATCTTTATTGTATTATTTTATTTTTGGAATAATGAATGGAATTGTTTTATCAGTATCGATGCAGAGAGCATGAGGTGGAAAAAAAATATACATTCCACTGAAATGCTGTCATCCAAATCTTTTGTTTAACTGACAAGGGTTGTCATGTTCTTTCGGTACCTGATGGGCAGAGTGTAAACTGATAAACAGCTTAAAATGAAATTGTCAATCACCATTACAAAGCCTCAGCTACTTTATTCTTCAGCTGGAAAGTGGTAAGAGGCCTCAAAATTCAGATTCCCTGTGCCCCTCTGGACATAGCAAGAGGCAACGAACTTTGTGAGTATGATACCGGCCTCAGGGAAAGAGGGAACAACTATTGAGGAATGACACTCAGGGGTGTTTTATAATCATTCTGGAAATAGCAGTTTTTAACTCCTTGTCTCAGGAGAAGAAATGTTGCTGAATAGATGCATATAGAGAGACACATGCAGCTTCCAGGTAGGGACCTAAACCCAGCCAGCCTTCAAAATTCACACTTCTAAAAAAAAATTGCAATGCTGTTCTCCAGGCAAGTAATATGCACAAAATCATACACTATATATATATACACACCTGTGTAAATTAGTAGAAATTTGTACAAAAAAGCTGTTGAATTTTCACAAGTGCTTTTTTTTTAAAAAGCAAACTGATGTGGAGAACTGAAAATAGGTTTGGAAAATGAGAAACTGAAATAAACATAAATGTAAAGACCCCTTCATCGTCTGTTTAACTCGTTGCTTGTTTTCCTTCTCTTCCTGTTTTGTGGGATGAAGGTTTTGCTGGGATAGCATGCAATGAATTTTAAAAAATTTTAATAATTGTTGTGTTGATATTTGTGTACAGGCATGGTCCTCACAATAAACGGATTTGTTGTTGTTGAAATAAACAGATTTATTGTCCATCCCTACAACCAGGTGACCTATTTATTGTGGATTCATTCTCAATGCTTTGCACAATGTTTGCAGGGTAGTTGCATATGACTTCAGCTGTTTCTTGAGCACCCACGCGGATTAGTTTCTAGTGATCAAGTGTGGACATCAAGCAATTGTCCACACTTTCCAGTGCAATCATGTTCCCTACTGCAAGAAGCCAATCTTATTTCTTTTCTTTTTTTTGGTCTATACCACCCAGTCCAAGCCACCTCTCTACTATACCACACAAAACAATAGCTTCTGGGTCTGTAGCTCCTTTTGCCTCTTAAGCAGGCATTCCCAAACTTCGGCCCTCCAGATGTTTTGGACTACAATTCCCATCATCCCTGACCACTGGTCCTGTTAGCTAGGGATCATGGGAGTTGTAGGCCAAAACATCTGGAGGGCCGCAGTTTGGGGGTGCCTGCTCTTAAGCCAAACAGTACCGTTGTTGTTTGTTGTTGTTGTTAGCTTACTACAAAAAGTCTCAAAACAGCTTACATTTTCCCCCCAAAACACACACACAATAGCAAATTAAAATACGTCAGAAGATTTAAAACCACTAACTAAAAGTGCTGATTTTTGCCCAGTGGGAAGTTCTATTGAGCACTCCTTGTTACTAATATATAATAGCAATAATGGTAGGTTGATTAAGGACCATGCCTGTATCTGCTATTGCCAGGAGACAGCTATCAGCATAGCTTTGTTGCTCTGGAAAGCATCAATCATACAGTGCCATAATGCATGGCATGGATAGTAGGAGGAAGCTAACTGGAGTGGGTGAACTAAGGCTGGAGACAAATGAGAGTCTTCTAAGAGTAATGGAGGCATCGTTGCCTGTGATGTGCACATCCATCCCATTCTTTTTTCCGGCCAAACAGTTCTACAGGTGTTTGTAGTGGCCTGACGGTGGAGCAAAATAAATGAATGTCAATAGCACCTCCAACATGCTATCTTCAACTCTCTTAAGAGCTGGGGTTTTTTTTTGTTTTACCTAAGGGAATTTTTGCCCCACCTCTATAAAAGTGACGTGGAGAGTTTTACTAAATGTTTTTATTAAAGATTTCATGGAGGAGCTTTGTACCTGGTATCAGATGACATCAGGTGTGGGGCAGGTGGGCATATAACTGGTAAAAGATGGCCTCATAGACCAAATGAGGACTCCTGGTGGGCCTAATTTGACCCACAGAAGTGCCTGACATAGATGGATTAACTATCAGACTCAGTACAAGCCAGTCCTCTGTTCCAGAACCTGCAGCATATTGTTGCAGCGTCAAGAGCTCCTGCTCAGGGTTCCAGTCAACCATATCCTCTTTTAGGAAACTCTGTTCCATGCCATCTGCCAGCCATTGTTCCACCCACCCCCTGCCCCCTCTCCCATGGTCACTCAGTCAGCATCCCATACGCAGTCTACGGCATTGGATATCGAATATAGGACAATTTGTTATTTCAAAGAGAAATATCTGAAAATATTTCTCAAACCCTTTTCACTCATTGGTACAATGTATTTCAGGAATTTGAAATGCCATATACTTACTTTGCCTTAGAACATAAACATATTTCTCGTGGCACAGAGGCTGAGTGGTTTGGATGCCGAAAGATCTGTGTGTCGTGAAGCGGCTTGAAAAGAATCCATGTTTGTGTTATTGCTTGGATTTATTTTGTGCTTCCTAGAATCAAGACCCCATCTGCAGCTTTGGTCTGATTATTTACTGAGCTGTGTCTCACCTAGATAAATCATTTGTGGTGGAGGTGAATATATATTCATCTTGATCATTCTCTGCTTTCCAAAGTCTACAGCAGAAAAGCTTGGCCCAGTTCTGTAACATTATTGTCTACAAGAGTTTACAAGCATAATAATTTATACATCTGTAAGGTTATCCACATAAATTGCTAAGTGCAAAATTCTTGGGTGCCATCGCAAAAATGGTTTGCTGCTGTGAATTCACAAGATGTACCTACCTTTCATGTGCATGTTTTAATTTTATATCACTTCCATGTTATCTCAGAACTGATTTTCAGTTTATAAATTATACCCGAGTACAGATGTCCAAGCACAAAATACACGCAACTGTTGTCAGTATTTGGTGCATGTTCTTTTTTTATGGGATGTGGGTGGCGCTGTGGGTTAAACCACAGAGCCTAGGGATTGCCGATCAGAAGGTTGGCGGTTCAAATCCCCGTGATGGGGTGAGCTCCCGTTGCTTGGTCCCTGCTCCTGCCAACCTAGCAGTTCGAAAGCACATCAAAGTGCAAGTAGATAAATACAGCAGGAAGGTAAACGGCATTTCCGTGCGCTACTCTGGTTTGCCAGAAGCAGCTTAGTCATGCTGGCCACATGACTTGGAAGCTGTACGCCAGCTCCCTCGGCCAATAAAGCGAGATGAGCGCCACAACCCCAGAGTCGGTCACGACTGGACCTAATGGTCAGGGGTCCCTTTACCTTTACCTTTTTTAAAAAGGCTACATTTAGCCTTGTTTGCCACTTTTTGAAAGACTGCATGCCTCGATTTGTGCACATGCACACCCTTCACACTTGAGGAGAGGTGTGTGTATTTTGTAATTGGATATCTGAATCTGGACACAAAATGAAAAGTACTGCAACCTAAAATTATAACTTGATCTGAAGGAGGTGGATGTGACAGCTTGATCCAGAGATGCTTCCCCCATATCTCTCTGCCCGTTATATGATATGTGTTTTATGAAATCCAAGCTGGGCCTTCAGTGGCTATAAAGAAAATCCAAATCTGTATTGTAAATGTCAGCTAAATTGTTGGCAAATAAAGGCCTAGATTTTGCTGGCAGAGCAATAAGCTCAAGTGCATCGTGAGTTATTTATTTCCAAATGGGAGCCCTGCTATTGAAAATATCTGTTTGACAAGTGCAATGTGCAGAAGAAAATCATCCGTGCTGATTGGATGAGAGGTTGTTGCCAATCAAAACACCACAGAGGTTGGCCGGGAAATAAGAAGCTGTAGGTTTGGAAAATAGATATAAACCATGAAATTGGGATCATGATGATACCCAGGTACATTTTTTTACATGCCCTAAGACACTGGTTAAGGGACCACTCGTCATTTATCCATTGAACACATTGAACAGGAACCAATAAAAAGGACAGAACCTTCAAAGAGGCAGCTACTACTTAACACTGTACATGTCCCATGTGGCGCTGTGGGTTAAACCACTGAGCCTAGGGCTTGCTGATCAGAAGGTCGGCGGTTCGAATCCCTGCGACGGGGTGAGCTCCTGTTGCTTGGTCCCAGCTCCTGCCAACCTAGCAGTTCGAAAGCACGTCAAAGTGCAAGTAGATAAATAGGAACCGCTAAAGCGGGAAGGTAAACGGCGTTTCCATGTGCTGCTCTGGTTTGCGAGAAGCGGCTTTGTCATGCTGGCCACATGACCTGGAAGCTATACGCCGGCTCCCTCGGCCAATAATGCGAGATGAGCGCGCAACCCCAGAGTCGGTCACGACTGGACCTAATGGTCAGGGGTCCCTTTACCTTACCTTTACCTTACATGTCCCTTAGCTAAAACAGACTTATTTGTAAGTAAACTTATAAAAGGATCTTGACCAGGTATAGGCAAACTCGGCCCTCCAGATGTTTTGGGACTACAACTCCTGTCTTCCCTAGCCAAAAGGACCAGTGGTCAGGGATGATGGGAATTGTAGCCCAAAACATCTGGACGGCCGAGTTTGCCTATGCCTGATCTTGACTGTAGGGAAAGCCATTGCTGGATAATATCTCACTATATGAAGCACTTGTGAAGAACCTTAATTTTAATGCCACATCTAGGAAAGCATCCGGTGTTTATAAAGTGGAAGGAACCATGGAATAGGAATGAAACCTAGATAACATCAGTGCATGTGGGATCCCTTAGCAACAATATTAAAAGAAATCTACAAAAGGCAAAACTGGGACAATGTTTTACCACGGAGAATGACATGTAAGGCAGGCACTCCAACTGAGAAACCCTTCTCCTACCTTCTCCTGAGCTTTCCTGATGGATGCAACCAAGACCACTGTGTTGAAGCAACTCCATCCCAGTGCATTGTTGCTAACTTGTACGGCTAGATGCCAAGGGGCCTACAGCTCAGACTAGGGATGTGCTCTCTGCGGCATTGCATTCCCTCTGCCTGCAAACCTGACAACGGGATAATTTTGCAATGAATCTGAATCACAAAGATCGCTGTCAATAAACCAAGTAACAAACCTGCATTTATAATAAATGAAGCAAAACAAAATAAAAATCCGAGAACCGAGATTGATGACAAAGGAAAAGAAAAACCGACATGTGGGAATAATAATAATAATAAAAATAAAGAGTGCAGATATTATACTGCATGGCTGCTAAAAATGTATTAGCATTTTTATTAGAGCTACTGCTATCTTTTGGGTTTTGTTTTGGCACGTTCTCAGGAGGTATGAACTCTTCATTTAATGTAACGAGAGATTTACATGCAAGCCCTAATCTTTTATCTTTTACAACAATTACATGTTGAGGAAAATATCTTCCAAGCAATGTCAGCTTGAGTGACAGGTGAGCACCCCTCTATAAGCATCTATTACAGAAATTCTATTACTGAAAGTCTGTCACACTTTAAAATTGGAACAAACGTTGTAGGAGACCAAGAGAGTTAAAATGTTATGATGCTTGGGGGGGGGGATGTTTTCTACTACTATCACAGAGAGCCCCATATGCAAATTATAAACAATAGCACATTGCTTGATGGTTTACAAAATTCACACATTTGCAAAAAGCTTTGGGAACAGAGCACTAAGTAGTGTTCCTGTGAAAACAGCAGTGGAATAAATTAGCATTGTCTAGATTGGTGGAGTGCTTTGGGGCTCCCTTATTTTCTTGTTTTCAGCAAGAAAGTATAGAAAGATCTCTCTCATTTCAAAGAAATGTGACTTCCCAATAATATTACATGTGTTTATGCAAGGGGGGGAGTGTTATTACCTCTTCCAGATGAGCCATCATCACCATATTTTTTTAAAATAAAACTATGAAAACTCCAGTCCTTGTAGGAGGCAAGATGTGCAGACACTGTTTGTTTCATGCAAAACTAGCCTGCTCCTGCATTTCAGTGTTTTTAAGGAATGATATACATTTAATGAAGCAGAGCTAGCCCATTAACAAAAAGGGCAGAATGACACATTCATGGCTTGGAGGAACTTCCCTGTTCATCTTTAATCCTTGGGTGGATCTAAACACGGGTGGGTGGGTGGGTTGAACCCCGCTATAAGTAAGTCAGAAATTAGATTATTTTAACAAAAGGAAAAAAAATCCTACGGGAAACATCATTTTAAACAATTCCTGCTCCCTGGCGCCATCTGGTGTTGCATGTTTAGAACACAACCTATCCTTTGTTTCTTTACCAATGTAGCCGAGTTCCTTGTTTCTTTGTGTCCTTTAGTGTAGTTATGATTGGGCAGTGGTGTCAGGAGATAATGAGTGAGCCTACGACAGCCCTGCAATGTAGTTCAGTATTGCTATCCAGTTGGCTTCATTTCAAAAAGGAAATTGAGCGGGGATGCAAAGTTGATTGTAGCCATAGTGCAATTAAGAGGTGAAAGGACCCCAGAAAAGAACTGAATACTTCAGCTTCTGAGTGGATACCAGGCCAACCCACCGAGAAGCAATGGATTTGTACACCTAGCATGGACGTTTGTCAGAGGGTAGGCCTACCTAGTCTGGGCCCCAGCAGTTATCAGGTGCCTAGTCACCTGATCTACCAGCTCTGCCCTGTTCTAATCAATTCCCCCACTTCAGAAAAAATCCTGCAGTCACCCACAAACCTAAGAAAAGACCTGCTGGATCAAACCAGACTCATCTAGCCCATTAGAGTGGCTAACCAGATGCCTATCGGAAGCCCACATGTAAGACATGAAGACAAAAGCTTGTGGTGAAAATTATTTTAAAATACAAATGTTCCATTATGTTCCCTAGAAGGGCTGGTAGTAGTTGAAGTCCAACAACTTTTGGAAAGCCACAAGTTCCCCATATTTGCATTAAAAAAAACCCAGCAAAACCATTATTGTATCAAAACACTGCGGATTATAGTTTGCATGGTTGTGCCACTGCTATCTCATTAAATAATTTCAGAGAATGTTGGTCCTTGTTTTCTTTCCTCCCAAAGAGTAAGATTAAGATGGCACTGAATGAGGCTGTTTTCACACAAATTTTCCTCTGGGACAAATAGGAAAGTAGGAGCTATTCCCAGGGGTGATCAGATATGCACAAAGCAAAAGCCATCGCCTTAAAAAACAACAACCCTGCTTTTGTATTTTAAAAAATGTGCATTTCATAGAAGGGCTCCTGGCAGCTGATCTGAGAATGCCTTAATTATTCCATATTAGACATGTGCAAAAATAAAGACAACAGGTAATGTTTAATAAAGTGAAATCAACCAAAAGCACGGGGGGAGGGTAGTCAAGTTAGCCGCATCAGGCAAGAAAACAGGAGTGGATAGGCAGCAGCCATAGGCTGAACTTTCTGCAAGTGAGGTGCAACATGGGGGGGGGGGGGCTGTGCATGCTGGTCACATGCAAAAACATAATTGCGTGTGTAGACCTTTTAACCACCCCCAAATAAATTCAGAGAATATTTAAAATTTTGGTTTGGTTTCTGGCAAAATTTAGGCCACAACTTTATTGATTACAATCAAGTAAGTGGTTGCATAGGCTCTGGTTCGACTAGCTCCCTGCACCCTTGCAGGCAGCGCTGACCCAGGGCACGCCGTAGGTCAGCCTTGGGTAAACACCTGGCTTAGTGGAAGGCAGTGTTCAACCAGTCCACCAGCCAGATGCCGCCCTGGACACTGGCTCCGGGCACAACCCCTCTCAGGGAAGACCAACCAAGAGTCCCAGAATTCCTTTAACGGAATACCCAACGCATAGGGTTGGCTAGACCGCTCTGCCACCCCTATCACCTGAACCAGAGCCTATCCACAGCCTTACAAGTTGTGATGATTTGCTATGTGGCAGGCGAAACCCAAATGTCACCAGCCAATCAGCCATGGGGAAAATTCTTGCCGTGCCCATCCCAACCACAGACGACAGCATAGCAAGGTCATGCGTGCAAGCCCTAAATATAGGGAGAGGTGGGCAGGTGTTCCAGTGTACAAGCCCAAAAGAGGAAGCTCAGGGACACGTGCATGGGCTTCGAGGTCCCTCGATGGACTTTAGCTGGCTTCCCATTGGTCAGATTGCACCCAGCATAGAGGTGCCTCCAATAGGGTGTTGTGGCCATCCAAACGTCCCCACCCACAACACAGGGTCTGGTTGCCAGGTCACACCACAACACGTGCCCTCTGGTTAGGGAGGACCTGATTTTTGCTGACCATGTTCCTGATGGCTATGCACTCACGTGTTCTTGAGAAAGGGGCAGTATGGGCCCTATATCCACAGACCCTATTTTCCAGGGGCAGTCCTGGATTTACAGAAGCTGTCTCGGTTTCTGATTTGATCCCAGAATGTCCCACTTTTACTTAGGACATCCCTATTTTCATCAGATAAATGTTGCAAGGTGTGGAATTATCCAAACCCCTGAGCCATCTGAAGGCAGCCCTGTATAGGGAAGGATTTCTTTAAAAAAAATAATGTTTAATGTTTTATTATGTTTTTATATATGTTTTAAGACACCCAATGTGGTTGGGGGAAGCCTGTCAAAAGTGCACCGATTCTTTAACTAGCCAGGAGACAACAGTTAGATAACGGGGCTGTCGGTCTATGACTACTTACCCCAGTCTATGACTTACCCTCATAAGAGGGCTGGAAGAGGCCTTTTCGATGCTGGCATCAATACAGTGGAATTCCCTCCCCAGAGAAGCTCAACTGGCACTTACCTTATGGTCTTTTTAGCAGTAGGGAAAACCTCTTTTCTGTTTCTAGGACCTTTTAGTACATTTTAGCTTTAAGCTGTTTTTATTCTCTGGGACTTGTTGTTGTACTTCAGTATTCTTTTGAATTTTAAAATGTTGTCAGTTGTCCCGAGAACCCAGTTATAAATCCTGCAAATTGATAAATAAATAATCTTGCAGACGGGACCATTACTCATTCCAGAGAAGCCAGCTGGCCCATAGTGTGCTATCTGAGTAACACATTTGTTACAAGATGTTAGGCCTTACTTATACAATTAAAATTGAGTGGTCATTATTCTGAAATAATAACCACTAGACAAATAAACCAGGAATTTCAGGGTCTTACAACACATTCCCTTACTGACTTAATTGGCTCGGTCGTAGGATACTGTATCTGCATACTAAATTGCATTCACCAGAGATAGCATTTCTGGCTTTGTTTACCCAATTATTTGCTCTCCAGATATTATTATTGGACTATCATCTTCCCATCACCCAAAACAGTCAGACAACATCTGAGGGCTACAGGTTTCCCCATCCCTGGCTTTCCCTGTTACTTATCCCAGGGTGAAACAGGAGCCTCTCATCTTGTAAGGAGGACTTTTTTGATATTAATATTTTTATATCTTGTCAGGAGGACTTGACTCTCAAAGGATAAATACAGGACTGATTCATACATGCCTCTACATTATTTGATATAGCATAGAATTCAGTTGCTTCTGACTGAACATGTGATCATTCATTCAAGTGGTTTTCGGGTTAAGTGATATATAACATGCATGAGATTCTTCATCTCAGGGTGGTGGGTTCGAGCCCCACGTTGGGCAAGAGATTCCTGCATTGCAGTGAGTTGGAATAGATGAGCCTTGTGGTCCCATCGAACTCTACAATTCTATGATTGTGCAACAAAAGCTGCTGCATATGGATTCTGCATATGGGGCCAGTTTCACAGATGCAAGTCACCCTTTATTTGAGTTCTTATTCTAGGATGCTCGACCACATTGAAGAGCCCTTTGAGGTGCAGATCACACAGCTCATTTTGTAAAAAGAAGCACAGATAAAGACTGTGCAGATATTGGGTTCAGTGCTTGGCACAATCTGAAAGAGATTTCATGAAATCAAAGTCATTCTGAGGAAACACTCCACATCTCATTGGTATGTGCTTTTGCACCACAGTCCTGACAACAACAAAAAACCATGTAAAAAATGTTTAAACACTTGCACTTATGCAGGAAACTTAGAACGCTGCTTTAAGTCTTTTTAGAGCTGGAAATACATGATACATTTTGGTCCGATTCTGAAGAGTAAATATTTTACTTATTGTAAAAGTAAATATGAGATGACAGTACAAATGCAATTATTACTCTGTTAGGGGACTTGTTATTTCTCATTCCTTTGACCACTATATTTTGAAGATACCTTTTAACGCCTTTGCTTTGCAGTAGTCAAATCAATGGTTATATGTTATCAAGAGGAAAGTACGCAGAGAGACAGCACAGTCTTCCGATTCATTTTATCGCACTTGCGTTCTAAAATGCCATAATTATGGCTAATTTTGCCTTTCAAGCCCCAGCATGACTCATGCCTAAAGACAATGGATTTTACATTTTGCCAGATAGACCTGACAATTATATTTTAAAACATTTATTTTTACACCTTTAATAAAAGATAACCCTACAAGTTAATATTCTGTCGCCACTGGGTATTAAAATTGTGTGCTGCTAAAGTGCCACCTACTGTATCAGCAGGAACAATACATGGCATGATAATGTGAGTCTTGCTCATACGCTTTGGCCAACATACTCTCTTAGTTGTGTGTAGGATTAAGTACAGTACTGTGCAATTTGCTCTCAGAAGTCTCCCAGTCATAGGCTGGACAAAACAATCATGTGACTTATGGGATTGTCAGTGCAGTCTGCAGGGTCAGGGTCAAGCTCTGGGAGCAATTGCACACTTTCTGAGAATTGTGCACATTCCGTGCCTTATTTTAAGTACTCTTCCCACTTCTAAAATAATTACAGTGTTATTGAATATTCTAGGTATTAATTGCACTGATTCCGCATAGCTGTGGGACCAGGAGTAAAGCACTGGTAATACAACTTTGATGTATTACCTTTGACTACTTTTTCTGAGAATTATAGCTCCAGTTCTGTGACCTGTTATGGGTAACTTTTGCCAGGTTTTCAGGAAACTGGATAGAGGATGTTAAGTCATACCCTTTGTTAATTAGCATTTGTGAAAAGCTGTTTCTGAAGCAAGCCTATGGTGTGCTTAAAAAAAATGAAAAACATACAGTAGGGGTGTGGCCCTCCAGGTGTTATTGGACTACAACTCCTACAACCCCCAACTATTGGCCATGCTGACTGAGGATGATGGGAACTGGAGTCCAATGGCCTCTGGAGGGCCCCAGGTTCCCCGTCCCTGCCATGGGGCAAGAGACCGCACACAGGACAGCAGCATGCTTATGTGGAACAAACCCCGTAGTGCTGTTCCTTTCCTTTCCGCCATGGTGTGCCTGCAGCCTATGCACTGTTACGAAAAATAAAAGGTCTGGATGCACCTGTCCTAACAGACCTCTCAGATTCAAGCCCCCGAGCTCAAAAAGACTGAGTGCAGATACCGAAGGCGAAATAAACATCCCTTAACAGGCTGTTTCCTTCTGGCATGCAAGCCTCTGTCTGTCCTGGCATGCTGCCTTGGCATGGATGCCAAGGGAACATGGGTGGGTGAGTGTGAAGAATATGTAATGCCCTATAAGGAGAAAGACCACACTCCCTGGTGTTTGTTCTGTGGCAGTGGCAGCAATATACTCTGAGTTATTCCAGGAGCTGCCTAAGTTATTGTTCTTGTCTAGAGGTTCATTTAAAGGTGATTTGCCACCAGTGATATTTTACGCCTTCCTTCCAGGACCAAGTTTCAGAAAAGATCTGCCACTTTATCAGTGCAATCTATAACTCAATGATCTCTTGGCACACCGAAAACATGTTATAAGCAAATCAATGAACCAACGGTGACAATAAACAGGAAGTGGAAGTCAGTGTGCCAAAGACAAAAGGATATTTTTCAGGATACATGATCAAATGCAAGGAAATGTTGTCTCGTGCTATGTAGATGCTTGTTTATACATGATATGCACCTACCCTAACAGGATTAACTGAATGCATACTAAGCTGTTCAATTATTGCTACAGCAATGTGATTCTAGACGCAATGATAGAGTTGGTGGATAGACTAAGTCTAGTAGTATGCAATAGTAAGGAAGCCTGGGATAGCAAGAGACCTGAGTGAACTTCAAGATTTGAAGACATACATAAAATACTGGATTGCTATTGTGGAGTATAGAGTGGTTGTTGTGGGATGTAAAGAATAGAAAACCAAGCTGGAAGAAGGGCTGCAATGCAGCAGGGTGGGGGACCATGAATCCCAGCAAGCATGGCTTAATGGCCAGGGATGGTGGCAGTTGTCATTTAGCATCTGGAGGACCAAAGTTATCCCCATATCTGCAGTGCAGCATCGTGTAGAAGGGCACGGATGTAAGAGGGAACAGGAGTATTCTGCACTGCAACATTTTGTCGTAGGTCCTATTAGTCACATGTAACAAATGTCTTCTGGCAGCGGAAAGGAACTATTTCACCTGGACTCGTCAGAAGCTCCTAAGGGCAGCAACAGAAACGCTAGAGTTGGGGAGAGTCTTTGAGATTATGTGTCTCCCCCAGCCACTCCCTTGCCTACTTTACCAACAAGGGGGGAAAGCAAAAGAGCTTCATTCTATCCGACCTATGGAACAAGAGACCCCCATCTGTATATAGGACACCATAATAACCAATGCAGGGGATGTGCACTTTGGGGAAAGGTGGATAATCCTGAGCGGGGAATCAGTGAGGGGAGAGACCCGAGACTCATTTCGAAAACAAAACCTAGGCTATCGAAGCTCACGTGGCAGCAACTGTCCGTCATTCCAGCTCTTCCTTTCCTCCAACCCCGTATGGCAAACTTATTTCCAGAACCTCCAAACCATAATTATTTCCCTACCCAAAAAAGCAGGTTCTTCCTTCCTCCGCCGCCCACCAAATCAACCCCTTTTTTGCACGACCCTGTATCTCGCCCTCCCAGCGCTGTACGGTCCTCCCCCCCCAGGTGCCGCTCTCCGCAAACGTCTCCTCTTTCCCGCCGCGGGAGTTGCACAGCCGTCTATCCCCAACGCCTGATCCTTATTTGAATTAGTGGTGACGTGTGCGTCGGCGAGCCGCGCGAGTCCCACCGCTCCGAGAAGCCGCGAGAGCAGGGAGTCTTGACGCGGGGGTCGGCGAGGGGGGGAGAGCGTGAGAGTTGCGGGCAGAGCGGCACAGGCGGCACCAGAGGCAACCCCATCACCCCGCAAGGACCCCTCCCCCGGGGTCCTCACCCGAGGCCCATTTGCTGGCAGTGGCGCAGCAGCCCCCCTCCGCTTCGTGTCATTCCGGGGAGCTGAGGGGAAGGGGAGAGGAAGCAAGGAAGGACACCGGGCCGAGCCTGCCTTCCGAGATGTCGACCAAGAATTTCCGCGTCAGCGACGGCGACTGGATCTGCCCGGACAAAAAGTGAGCGGAGGAGGAGAAGGGGAAAAGGCCGGGCGGGCGAGGGAGAGGCTTGGGCCTGGGGCGGGACCCGGGTAGCAGTGAGGCCTCTGCCCCAGTGGTGTCGCGGGGGCCGGGGAGGCGAAGGGGCGGGCGGGCGGAGGGAGCGCGCTTTTCTCTCTCACACACACGCCGCTTTCCCGGGGAACGGGGAGGTAGGCCCGCTGCTGCTTCTGCTGGGCCCGCTTTCCCTTACCCCCTTGAATGGTCCTTTTGTCAAGCGGCGCGCTCTCGCCGGCAGGGAGCGGGATGGATGGAGAAACGCACGTCCTTGCTTTGCCCGTTGTTGTTGCCGTTGCCGCCGGTCGTCCTCCTGAGCTGCTTCGTTCCCCCCTGCAGAATATTCCTGCCTACGGGTGAAAACCCGAGAGTGGGGGGTTTACGGCCGTTCATTTGTTTGTTTATTGAGTTTGTATCCCACCTTTCTTCTAACGTTCGGCTTCATTGCGAGGGCCAAGGTTGTAATGAGTGAGAGCACACGCTCCAACATTTCTAATGATGATGATGATTATGATATACTAATTATTATTATTAATTATACCCCGCCCATCTGACTGGGTTTCCCCAGTCATTTTGGGCGCCTCCCAACAGTATATTAAAAATAATCATAAGAATAAAGTGATAAAACATTTCTCCCATGAAAATAGGGACACCCCAATTACATAACGATCATTTTTTGATATTTATACCCCACACATCTGACTGGGTTGCCCTAGCCCTAGCGGCTTTCAACATATATAAAAACATAATGAAACATTAAACATTTTTTAAATAAGAACACTTCCCTATTTAGGATTGACTTCAGGCAGCTCGGGAGTCAGATAACTCCATACTCTTCAGCATTTCTCCAATGCTAATAGGGACATCCCTAAGGAAAAGTAGGAAATTCCGGGATTAAATCAGAAACTGGGACAGCTTCTCTAAATCAGGGATGTCCCTGGAAAATAGGGACACTTGGAGGGTCTGCAGTGAAAATAGAGACGTCCTAAGGAAAAGCGGGACATTGCAGGATCAAGTCAGAAATCCAGGACTGTCCCTGGAAAATAGGGACACTTGGAGGATCTGTGAGAGGGAGATAGACTTTAAAAATTTTCTTCATGCGATGTGTAATTCTGTACATCTTTTATCACGTGCCCCCTTTTCCTTACTCATCTCTCTTTTTTTGCACCATTCTGGCAAAGCAAGTTCAGCTGAGTTCAGTGGGGTTTAGGCTCAATGTGCGGGGTTGCTGCCTCATAGTGGACGCTTTTCTGTTCGAAATGTGCTGCATTGCCTTTTGAAGCAAAGCAGCTATGTTTGCTACGAGGGACACATGGGAAGTTATGTGGATGTTTTTTGACAATTGTTTTATGAAACCTTAAATTGCCATAGCAGTAGAAAGTTACAGGGTAACGACAATCATCATGTCTGCAGAAATGAAAGATAAATGTGCCCGTCTCTGTTGGAACAAGTTCAAATTATTTCATTTTCAGATCTTATGCTGGAACTAGCTAAAATACCATGTAGTAGTGAGCAAGCTAAGAACTTGAAAAGGCATTGGTGGGAAACTATATTGTTCAGCTGTTTACACATTTTTATCACTCATTGTATGTGTTTCAGATAGTATTTTAAAAAGCCAGTGAATGCTAAACATTTAACATACAGTACACTGTTATATATGTATATGTATAAACTTAAAAATACATTTTACAGGTATAATTTGTACATTTAAATTCTTAAAGATCTTTGTATAAAACATATAAAATTGAGTCATTGGCTGTGTTTATGCATTGCTGAGCCATGGTTTGTTTTAAACATGGCTTGTTCAACAAACTACAGATCACCTCACCAGTTGGAAAACAAGGTCCACCTTTTTCTTTTTGCTTGCTTTCAGCTGCTTTTTCTGGGTTCAGGTATATAGTGGTACCTCTAGTTGTGGACACAATCCATTCCGGGGTGCCATTCACACCCCGAAAAGTCCGCAACTAGAGTGGCGATTCTGCACAAACGCGGAGTGCGATAGAGCACTTCTGCGCATGTGTGAAGTAAGCAGAACGCTTCTGTGCATGCGCAGAGAGTGCAGAACGCTTCTGCATGCGCGCGGCGAAATCCGGAAGTATACACTTCCGGGTTTGCTGCGTTTGCAAGCCAAAAAGACACAACATGAACCTAATGCAACACGAGGTATAACTGTAATGCCTAGCATTAGTTAAAACAGCCCTGATCCATAAGCCAACAGCAAATCAGCATTTCACAATGAGGTTTACTGTATTGACAGGGGAAAAGCCATGATTAGGCTATTGAGTTGAATCTGGACAGTGTTTTATGCAAACCAGGTCATTGACTAAAGCATTGGTCCTCAAACTTTTTTTCTCTGGGCCACACTTTCATAATATAAATTTGCTCATGCCATACATAATTTTTTTATTAATGAGAAATACATTGGAAAACAAATAGGGAAAGTGATTTTGAAAACATATCTATCCATAGTCTGCATGTGTGTGTGTGTGTTCCATTCTATACTAATACTACACTGAAATATTTAAATGTTTCTTTGATTGTCCTTGAATATTTCCACCACACTTTCCATCCTTTCCTGCCACACAAGTTTAGTGTTTTGAGAACAACTGGACTAATGCAACTGTCTACAGCTCTTAGAATCCTTTATCTTTGGCAGTTTAGGCTGGGGCTGATGGCAACTGGAATCCAGCAACACCTAGAGCACCACAGGTTCCTTATCACTGAGCTAAAACATGCCAGTTATAAAGCATTTTTATATATACAAAGCTTCTGAAAGCCCTGTTGCCCGAGTGGCTTATTTAGAAGATGACCAGTATCTTGCCAGAGTAGTACAAACTCAATTTCAGTAATCGTGTTACTACTGAAATGTTTAGGTATAAAGTCACACAATAGCTGTAAAGTTTCCAGTGAGTTGTTAACACACTGTGTTGCATACCTTTTGCATGGGAGAAGAATATTCAAAAAGTTAATGAGGTGCAAGCAACATGAATATCTTGAGAGTGACTCTATATTTGTGCTTAGAAATTTAGTTTTAAAATGTAGACTGCAATCCTAAGCATACTAACTGGAAAGAAATCCCATTAAACTCGGTATAACTTTATAACGTTATTGTTAAGTATTATGCTTAGAAAAAATGGCTCTTGTTTTCTTTTTCCCCCTCTTGTTTTCTTTTTTTTTGAAGGTGTGGAAACGTTAACTTTGCTAGAAGAACCAGCTGCAACCGATGTGGTCGAGGTAATTATAAATTATGCTTTTTGAGAGGGAAATTGATTGCAGAAACTCGAATTTATAATAAATTGTCTGAATCTTGTCATTCTTTCAGAAAAAACCACAGAGGCCAAGATGATGAAAGCTGGGGGAACTGAGATAGGGAAGACACTTGCTGAAAAAAGCCGTGGTCTATTCAGTGCTAATGATTGGCAGTGTAAAACGTATGTTTATCCTAAAGCTCTAGTTCAGGGGTCCCCAAACTAAGGCCCGGGGGCCGGATGCAGCCCAATCATCTTCTCAATCTGGCCCGCGGACGGTCCGGGAATCAGCACGTTTTTACATGAGTAGAATGTGTCATTTTCTTTAAAATGCATCTCTGGGTTATTTTTGGGACATAGGAATTCGTTCATATATTTTTTTCAAAATATAGTCTGGCCCCCCACAAGGTCTGAGGGACAGTGGACCGGCCCCCTGCTGAAAAAGTTTGCTGACCCCTGCTCTAGTTCATTTCCAGTTTCTATTAAATGTGTGCTTTTTCTCTTTTAATATCCAATTGTCTATTTTTAGCTGTCTGTTTTTCTTTCTTTTCTTTATTATCCACATGTAGTTCCTACTTTTTATGCAAACCAATCCTATGTATGTTTACTCAGAAGTAAGTCCCATTGTGCGCATAGGATTCCAGTGTTATGCTTGTGCTACTGCCATATTATTTACAACCACATGCATTATAAAAATATTAAAACATTCAACATTCAACTATAAATTCTTTAGTTGGCAGCACTAAATATTTTAATTTCCTCTTCATTCCTAAGCACACATTTTGCAATTCATACTGGAAAATAAAATTGACCTAAAGTTTTTCATATAGCCTGAGATAAAAGCGCAGCCATGTGATGCCCATTGTAAATCAACTTTCTGAGTTTCTAAGCATTTATTTGTATTAGTAATTTAGTCTGAATTAAGTGACATCAGTTGATTGGCATCTGTTTCTATTCTCCTTTCCCTTATTTTCACTGACATCATATGGGAACTGCATAATTGCACTACAATTTGTATGTGGTAGAAGAGTATTTCTCCAAACTTCATTTTGCTGACCCACAAAAAGAAATCAGTTTGGTTGCCTGCTGACTCGAAATACAGGGTTTTGCTTGCTTTTTCTTAACTGTACTTCGTTCAGCTGTCATCCAAGTAGGAGAATAGGTTTGTTGCGTATGTTGTTGAATTGTTTTCACTACACAAAATAAGTCTTCACCAATGTACCTGCTATAAAAGGAGATCATTGTTGTCAGTTCTGTATTTTGATTAAAAGTTGTTTAAATATCACTTATATTCAATACTGTATGCTTAAAGTATCTTGGAAGTAATAAAATGACTCCTGTGGGTCTTAAAAATGGGTTTTAAAATTTAAGGTATTGACTAGTTTAATTTCTTAATTTTTGAACCAATGTAGTTCCTGTCAACTATGTGTTTTTCTTCCCAAAGATGTGGCAACGTTAATTGGGCCAGGAGATCAGAGTGCAATATGTGCAACACTCCAAAATATGCCAAACTTGAGGAAAGGACAGGTAATTGTTTCAAAGTATCTAAAATAACGTTTTTAGAAATACAGCACATGCAACCATGTTCCCTCCTCCTCTGTGAGCAGCTTTTGTGATAAAGCCATGTTTAACTTTGGGAGCTGTTGGCTTGGAACCAAATCATTCCACACATTGCTTAATTTTGCTTTTGCTTTAGCCATTTTCTCTGGGGTTGTGGCAATTTGAAGTCAAGTTTTGGGTGTGTCCTGGCCAAAAATATACCTAGACTTGGAAAGAAAATGAAAAGCTGCTGAAAGGGCACCAAAACTTCTCGGTAGACCATAATGGTGAAATAATAGATCCCAGAACTTCTTCAAGAGTTACTGAGATTTCCAGACATCTTACTTCACATGTTGAGAGAACATAGGTGAAGAGACTTGGCCTTGTTCTCAGCCCCCTTGTGTTGCTAATAACTAGATCTTTATGTGTTAAGCTGGTTTTGGTTCTGTATGCTACATTATCACTTGTCAACAAGTTAGCTTACAACAAGAGGCATTTGTCCCTCTGCCATACATAGCAAATACCACATTGATCTGCGTGTTTTGTCAATCCCCTCTTCCCAGCTCCATCAATGCTTAGCACATGCCCTTCCTCTGCCACCTCTCAGCACTAAGGAGTGCTCAGTATGAGAGTTACCGCTCCTCGCTACCACTGTATCCTTGCCTCTTGCAGACCATGTGGAGTAGGGAGTTGCAAGCACTCTGCAGAACATGAATGGCTTGAGCTTTGAATACTGCCTCAAATTGAGAGGTGCCAGAGAGAGGAGGAAGCTTCTTCTTAACTTCACAGGAAATGGGTGGCTGAAATGACTGCCACAGAGATGGACAGAGGATGAAGCAGCTGTGGAAGGGGGTCTCCAAGTTCCAAGTGCAGGAAGAAGGCAGATGTCTTCATGGTCCTGTGCTTCATGGAAAAATCCTCTCTCCACTACCTAGTCAGTTTTGCTCAAGCATTTCTCAGTTCTTGGGAGTGCTCAGCATATGGGGAGCGACCATCACTATCTACTGTGTAGAGCACGTGCATACGCAACTCTCTGATCCAATTGACTAGAAGTGACATGTACTTACTGGTAGAGGCAGCAGCAGCAATTACACTGAGCGCAACTTAACACTGAGTGGTATTAGACAAGCTTTGAAGAATTGTTGCTGAGACTAAGTGACCTCTCTACTCTCTGCTGTAGAAAGAAGTAATGTATAAAGAAGAAAAACGGTCTTCTGTGTCCTAAGTTTGCTTTTTGACATTTCTGAAACTTCTTTTTGCAGGATATGGTGGGGGCTTTAACGAAAGAGAGAATGTTGAATACATAGAACGTGAAGAGTCAGATGGGGAATATGATGAGGTAGGCCATATGTACCTGGTGAATGTGTATGTAATTGTCAAGACTGAGTACAGGCAAACAAGGATAGCGCATAAAGCCAAAACTGTGCATAATCAAAACACATGGGTTCAATGGCAGGTGGGATTGCCAGAGTTTTTCCCCCCAGAAACATGCTCCCTTCATGATTTTTCTCTTTAAAATTGCCAAGCTCATAAAGCCGAATGAGTGCAACTTAAATGTGCATAAGTTGTAAGTTACATATATAACAGTAAGCTTCACCCAAGTACTTAAAAGTAGTTCTCTAGATGTGGGTTGTACAGGCAACCCCTGATTTGCTTGGGGTTTGTGTTCCTGGCCCCTGCATGTATTTGGGGGGGGGGGGGTAAGACCGCTCCGCCCCCTTTTCTGGCTACTTCTGGGTTGCTGCAATGTGCATATATATGATCGTGCATATATATGATCGTGCATGCATTGAACAACAGTACACTCTCTTATGAATATAATGCAACCTCTTTCAGTTTGGTCGCAAAAAGAAAAAATACAGAGGGAAGCCTGTTGGTCCTGCATCTATCCTAAAGGAAGTTGAAGATAAGGAATCTGAAGGAGAAGGAGAAGAGGATGAGGATGAGGATGGAGATCTGTCTAAGTATAAGTTGGATGAGGTAAAACCATTCTTCTGTCTTGTTTCCTTCTTGGCTAAATTCACGCAGCTAAACGTTAATTTGACTGCTGTTCAGAATTCATACACAGCTAACCACAAACAAGGCACGGTTTTCCTTGCCCCTCCATAAAAAAGAAGAAAATACTAAATCCAGTTTTGGAATTGGCTATATTCCAAGACAGCCATAAAAATAAATATATTGGGGAGGTGTTAAGTACGACAGCATGTGCAAATTTTAAAAGTACTGCCTTTATTGAGAAGGTTCCTTTTTGGTATACAGTGGTACCTCGCAATACGAATGCCTTGCGCAGCGAAAAACTTGCAAGACAAAAGCGTTTTGCAATGTTTTTTGTGACTCACAAGTCGAAGTTTTCTATGGCCACGCTTTGCAAGACGAAATTATCTTAAGACAAAGCGACTCGCGGAACGAATTATTTTCGTCTTGCAAGGCACCACTGTAGTTGCAATGAACTCATTGGGATCAACAGTACCCCACAAGGTAAAGTATATAAATCTATGAGAACAGTGTGTGAGGTCTACCTGACCCTACAGTTTTTAAAACATTAAAAAACAACATACTGTGCCATTAACATGTATCCAACTATAACGGTTACAGAAGTCAGCAAAGCAATAACCATTAGTTGTAAATTAGCTGTAACAGTAACACATAGATTGCACTCATACACATGCTATTCAAGTCCGCTATGGCAACTGCCACATTTCACAACTGCAGAAGTATGAAAGAAAATGGTTACATGAAAGGTTGACTACCTTTCAGATGATACCTGCACTTGCTCTTGGTGTGAGCAGTGGCAAAGCCGTACCATTTCTTAGACTGCCTTTCTCAACATCTCAGGCAAGTTGGCTATAATTTAGAAGAAGCAGGTTTCTACAGGAGGTGGCTGTTCTTCACATAACCAGGTACTAACCTGGATGTCAAATTGGCATAGGATAATGTGTGCTACAGGAAAAGGAAGCAGTGCTAGATGTGACCCTCTCGTATTGAATTAGTAAAGACAGCACCTTAGGGTTATGCATGTGTCACATGTACAAATGCGTATGCATGCATGCACAGTAGCCAGATGAAATACCCAGTTTTGACAACAGATGGATATATGAGAAATGCTTGTTCTTAGAAAATTAATTTTTCCCTCAAAAGAAATTTTATTGCAACTTGGCCATGTATGTTTCATTTTTTTAACCACATTTTTTATCCTCAAATCAACTAGGAGCAGCACACATACAGTTATTCCATTTCACCTTCACACCTCTGTGACGTAAGTTAGGCTTCAGAGGCCACCTGGTCTTCGAGTTGCCATATTTCCACAAGTGAAAATCCAGACAAAGTTAGCATATGTGAATCTGTTTACACATCATCATCTTCTCCACCCAAGTGCCCCGTGGCTCCTCAGACGTCACCGCAGCCCCCTGTTCTTCTGCTGCCATTGCAGAGTGGCTGAGGCGTGGCGGGTAGAAGGCTGAAGGTGACATTGTGTGCGTTCTCCCCCCAGCGCCATGGGTAGACCGTGAAGACTGGTGGGGATGGGTGACAGCAGCGGGGTGTGGCCATCGTTGCCTTCATGGGGTGGCTTGACAGGGGTGGTCTTGATGTCTCCCGGGCACTGGACAACGAGCGTAGGAATGCCCTGCTGCCGTTGTTCTCGTTACCCAGAGGTGACACCTCAGGTGTGCATGGCAGAGAAGTAGGCAGAACTCCGCAGCTGCAGTGTCCACACACTGCTTGTCACCCAAAAGTGGCCACAACCCTGACCGCCGGACATTGTTGCCATTTTCTAAGTTCGATTCCTGGGTGTCTCCAGGTTTTCCCGGACATGTGGCAGCCCTGCCTGATCTGCTTCATGGCTAAATAAGGATTCCATCCATGTTTCCCTGGACTGAGGCTAAAGTTTATTTGATTTATTTTTAAATGAAGGTAAGTATGTAGCAAGTTCTAGTTACAGGTAGGTAGCTGTGTTGGTCTGAGTCGAAACAAAATAAAAAAAAATCCTTCAGTAGCACCTTAAAGACCAACTAAGTTTTTATTTTAGTATGAGCTTTCATGTGCATGCACACTTCTGTTTCAGTATATCTGAAGAAGTGTGCATGCACACGAAAGCTCATACCGAAATAAAAACTTAGTTGGTCTTTAAGGTGCTACTGAAGGAATTTTTTTATTATGTAGCAAGTTGTTTAACTGCACCATATTAGATTTTTTTGAGGCAGGACAAAGACATACACCGTATAAATGATATACTTTTCCGAATGATTTCTTTCTAACAAAAATAACTTCTTGGGGTTTTTTTCAGGATGAAGATGAAGAAGATGCGGATCTCTCAAAATATAATCTTGATGCTAGCGAGGAAGAAGATTCCACCAAGAAGAAATCTACAACTAGGAGCAGCCGTTCCAAGTCTCGATCTTCTCATTCACGATCTTCATCTCGCTCATCCTCCCACTCAAGCTCAAGGTCTAGGTCCAGGTAAACGGGTACAGGTCAAGGGTAACGCCAGACAAAATGTCAGTATCTAACTTTCTTTATTTACATCTCTTTTGTGATTGATTTTTTTACTTTTTATTTTTCACGGTTTGAGTTAAGCTAATAAATCTTACATATCTAGCCTGCACAGGTAGTCTGTGCTTAAACTGAAAAAAATGCAGTTGCTCACTATAAATGTTAGGGTACATGTTAGTGTGATAGACAGTGTAAGTGAACATTTTCTTATTGACCAAGATAATTTTAATTTTATATCTCTAAACAAACAGGGTTTCTCTATCACTCTTGCTGGTTAGGTTTGTGATGGCACCGAATATTTGATACCAGTTTTTTGCTTCATCAGAAGTACTCTTATATTCTCCATTTTCATGGTGTGTCAGTTGCAGGAAATGCTGTATGGACCCTGGCAAATACAACCATTCTTTGGTGACTTACAGCCTTGATAATCCAGTTAACAATGGTTATTTCCCCCCAGTATTCTGTATTCTCTGTATTAGAGATCACCTTATGTAGCCACTGTCCTGTATATAGAATAATACTATTGAGATAAGATGATTCTACATAATTATTGCAGAACATTGAATAAATAAAGATATTTAATTTGTCAGTTTGCTGGTTGAAACTTTGGATAAATGTAGTTTGGTAAATAATTTTTGATGTTATTGACACTCAATATGACTTTTGGGTGCTAGTTAAGCCACAAATACAATTTTAATGTCAAATGTGTTTCCTAGTGGTTATGTTATTTGAGAATAAACTCCTGGCAGGCAATAAAAAATATTTCCCAAGTGGAATTGAAATTTTGAGAAAAACCTCTTCATTAATATAGAACAGTGCTACGGGAAAAATTCTTGGGAATTGTGGAATCCACTGTGACTCCATGTTTGGCTTTTACATACATGGCAGGCTTCTTGAACTGCCCCTTCCTGAAAACAGTTGTTTGAAAAATAATTGTAGAATGTTCACTGGTCTATTAGAATAAATCTTTAACTCTTGCCTTCAGAGCATCCTAGCGTTTATTTTTTGACACAAATATAACATTGGAATTGGCTTCTTTACATTATTTACAATATCTGGTTTTCAATTTTGAGCCAAATATTTCTTACTAACTTTTAATGTTTCAAAGTAAACTTTTGGAATTTTTTGTATATGCAGCTTATACACTGAGGTTAATAACTGATGATATTCTTAACATTTTAAGGTAGCTTTATATTTTATCTTTTATTGAACAGGATCCAAAGAACCCTGAAAGCCCACGGGGGCCTTAGGCTTGTGTTTCTTTAATGACACCCCCTTTTTACTAAGTGGCAAACTGTAGAATGTTTAAAAACCAGCTTGTGACATTGTATGGAAGTTAGGTATTCAAAGCAAAAATCTGTTCAACCAGCTTAGCACATTCTGCTTCTGTTAGCTCAAAGCAGCTTTTTGGATCCTGACCAACCACTTATTAAATGCTGTGAAGGAAATAAAAATTATTTTCACTTCCAATACAAATTACACGAAAGAGTAGATTTCCATTTTATCCTTATATTTTTATTCACAAAAAATTAAAATCCTTCATGTTGTTTCAGGTCAAGAAGCTCTTCCAGCTCAAGGTCAAGATCTCATTCCACTTCCAGAGAACGTTCTAGATCTCGTGGGTCGAAATCAAGGTGAATGAGGTAGCAACCTCTCTGCTTGTCAGAGAGAGACACAGGCGAAAAGATCACCAGAAATTACTGTTTTATTTTGAATATTTTGTTCTCACATATAATTTTTGTTCAATGCAATAACAATAGTAATGAACTTGTTATAAAAATTGTTGTATCATACATATACTTCATTGATGTAAAAGGCTTTAAAAACGTACCCGTCCTCTTTTCTGATAAATCTCAATCAACAGAGAGCCCAATTTCTCTCTTTCATAGACAGACCAAAGGGAGAGAGGTCTATGTAGTTCTGAACCTCACAAAACTTGCCCAAAGCAGAGTGGGAAATCCAGTTGGGAATATTGAATATGTGCACCGGTCTCCCTCAGACTGCCCTGATATTTTGTGTGTGTCCATATGCACTAGGGGGAAAGCTAAAGGGTTGTACCCTATGACACAGGAATAGCATTGGCTTATGCTATAATGTAGCAGCCAAATTGTCCACAGGAGCAAATGTTAGTTTTTTACTGTGAGAGCTGCACCGGTTGGCTATTTACTACAAGACAGGTTTAAGGTTTTTGTGTTAATTCAAAACTTGAGTTCAAAGTACCTTAAAGACCACTTAATTCCTTCTGCTCCACCTTGATCACTGAAATAGTCTGATGGGGCACTTTTGGTGGTTCCCCACGCCCCCGAGGTTCAATTGACCTTTACCAGGAACTGAACCTTGAATGTGATAGGCAGTGTATCCTGTGGAGTTCCCTCCAAATAAAAGTCCATCAGGAGTCATCCCTGCTGTCTTTCCGACCCTTGTAACAGCCTTCTACCAATCCTTAATGATATTTTTGCCGTGGAGTACTGTGCTTTATGTTTTATACTACCTTGTTATATTTTCTGTGAAGCTACGGATTATAAAGTAAATGAAATACAATGCGTGAGAGCCAATGCAGTGTGCAGTCACATGTGCCTACGCAATGCGACTTCTGTATGTGTATAAGATTTTTGTGTCCGTACAGTCTTCCTAATGACTATACTTATTTTCAAAGGTCTGTAAAATGCATACAGTATGTAACATGTCTAAACTAATGCCTCAGCCTCTTTCTGTGAATATGTTCATCTCTCACTTTAGACTTAAATTGTTTGCTGTTGCTGAGAAGCAACAATTGCATAAAGCTGAATAATTGCTTCTGCATTGGTCTTGATCATTATATGATCAGTTCTGGTCAGTCTGTGAGTAATTTGCCCACAATCTCATATTGAGAAGCTCTTAAGGGAGAATTCTTATTGGCACAGCAGTAAGTATTTATGTCCTGGTATAATTTCATTTTACATTTGCAGCGTGTGTTCTAGGTTGGATATATATGTAGTAGATTGTTGCAACCTTGTTATTTATGCTAGGATTAAGTCTGATTTATTTCTTAATAAAGATCCAGCTCCAGATCCGTCAGGGGTTCTTCAACCCCAAGAAAAAGATCTTACTCAAGCTCTCGCTCATCATCTTCTCCTGAGAGAAGCAGAAAGAGAAGCCGATCTAGATCTTCATCTGGTGATCGCAAAAAAAGGCGAACGAAATCACTGTCACCTGAAAGGTTTGGGTTTCTGTAGAATAAGAACGGTTCTTTAAATGTTAACTGTGGAAGGGCTAGAAAATGAACAGTATGTTTGAGTATTGTGTGTTTGAAGATAGCTGTTTTCATTTTTGTAGATTCCATTTATCCCAGCTGATGCAATTTCTTTTAAAAGATAGTCAAACTTTTTTAGTTAAAATTTTACATATATCTACTTCTCACAAATAAATCAGAAAAAATGTTTTTAAAGTCCTGAAGCACTTAGTTTTTTTCTAGAAGATTACAAATGAAGATATTATTACCTAAAAGTTCTATATTGATGCGAACTGTGGAATGCAGTTATGATACAGAGATGAAGTCCAAATAATTGCATTCCCAGTTCATATATTCCCCATTTTCTTTCTCCCTCCCAATTCCCCCTCCCCAATGAAAATCACTGCAATTCAAACTTAATTGTTTGCATGCTTTCTTCCATCTTTTATCTTGCAGACACCGACGGTCATCATCTGGATCTTCTCATTCTGGATCCCGTACAAGTTCTAAAAAGAAATAATATATTAAAACTCAAACACACACGAAAATTAGTCCACTGCATGAGACATTTTTAAGAAGTTGGTGTCTTACTTGGTCAGAAGTGCTAAATCCTGCTAGTAGAGATGCATGTTTAATGGAAAACTGCAGCTATTTTAATTCATGAAACAAAATGTAATGAAATATTTTAAGCCATAAATTGCCTCCAGAAAGGTGAGTAGCATGACTTTTTTTTCTAAGTGCCTGCCCCTTCTTGATTTGACTGGTTTGTTACTTCCCAGTTCTAAGACACTAATTTTGTTGAAGAACTTTTTATGTTATGCTGCCATCCTGATTTGTCATTTAGCCTTCATGTTTGCTAGTCACAAAACTACCAAGGGTATGTTCATATGCACTCTGGTTTCTAAACCGGTCCAGGCCACTCCTTCCCCACCACCAACCATTCCTGCAAGGATCACAAAAGCTACTGTAGTATATCTTCAGATGCAAAGCAAGAGATACTTCAGAGAGATAAACAAGTGTTGGCTTTCTAAGTGAAAATAAATCAAACTAGAAAAGAATTATTCTTTCAGTAGACATGTAAGCTACCTTGTGTTGTTCTTGGATAGTCATCCAGAAGCAGAACTTGGTTACAGGTTTTTTCCTGATGCTGCATCTGTGAGTACTTTATGGTGGCATGCAACTTCCTAAGTTTTGGGCAGCCACAGCCTGGCTAATCAATAGCTCTGTTTTTGCTGCAGCACAAAATATATGCACAGCATCTAAAGGAATGTGTAATTTTCCTTCCTACTGGAGCTTTTCAGGCATCTCTCTCTGTGCCCCTTCCCCCAAAAGCTGTTCCTGAACTGGACCAGAACTGGTCCAGTTAGTACCAGAACTGGACACTGGTGTGCAATCTCCCCCTCCACCCTCAATCTCATGCATGGAATCTTTGGTTCATGCTAAAAATTGAGCCGCTAGTGTATACTAAAATACAATTAAATACAGACAACGGCCTTTTTGCGCACATTCAAAGTACAAATGTGTAGGTGTACATCGCTGCGACCAGGAAGTGGCCAGAAAAGGATGTGGGGCAGGGACATAATGGGCTTACACACACTCCGCTGATGCAAGCAGGGGTCAGGAACTCAGTCCCCATACAAACCAGTTGTGCCCTGTACTAAGATCCAAAACACTCAGATTTTGTGAAACATTTTCCAAATGTGTAGAAATGTAATAACAAAATCAGTTTCTTCTAAGTCAGTAAAATTCAATTTACACTAGAAAACTATATATTTATAACTCTCCCAGAAAACACTGCGACTCTTTTAAAGTATAAATGCTTAGTTAAACAGATCACAAATCATCTCATATCTTTTTGGATGACTGTAAATTTATGGCTTAAAATGCTTCATTAAATTTGTTTTACTAGCAAATATTTGTTAAATACTGACCATTCTTAAAGCTTCGTTTGCTTGGGAGAAATGTGTCTTCAGTGAGATCCCAAGGTAAGTATGTTAAGGAAGCTTAGTGGTTCTAGGAAAGAAGCTGTATATCTTACTTGTATATTGGATCATCTGCATTTTAAAGCAAACTATACAACAACAAATGGAGCAGAACTTGTCTTTATTTTATTTTTATTTTATGAACATCTTAATTTTTTTGGACTGATCAAAGACAAAGTAAAATGGTTTTGCTGTAGAAATATTTTGGATAAATTTTGCAGGAAAAAAATGCCCTGTAATCCTGTATTGCTTTCTCTTAGGTATCTTTTCTTTTTCTTTTCTCTTTCTTTTTGCTAAGCATAGCTTAGGTTGCACAAGAATAAATAGTCTTTGTAACTGTGCCTCTGACTTCTTGAAAGTCTGTCTAAAAGTGTGAAAATCAGATTTGCTAGATGCTACATGTTAATTTAGTTATTCTTGTGCTTTGTATTCTGAAGTATTGTACCTAACAAGTTCTTAAACTCAACAAATTATAGGTTAGAGATGACTGGGAAAATTATGGGTTTCATTTGGCTTGGATTAAGATATACTGGTTTGTTCTATGATGATATAATTCTGTAGACATATGTAAATAAAGCATGTCAATCAAAGATGAAGTGTGCATACACTTGAGTTTTAAGTAACACCTGTGAATAATTTCAAAAATATTGAATATTCTGCAAGTTAGTTCCATTTTGCATTCATATGGGTCTTCTGAGTATTAAGTTAGTTGGTTAAGATCAGAGAGAAGTGTTATTTGCACTCCTTGGCTTGGCTCCTGTAGAGGTACTGTGGATTAACTAGCTAACTTTCAGTTTATGTACAGAAAGCAAAGCTCATCCTCCAAAACTGAAAGAGGTCTGTAAGAGATTGCATCATAGTAACTACCAGCAATAGCAGAGTTCTTAACCTATGCTGCATGATGTTATCATTTAGAATTGCTTGCCTTCTAGTCTTAAGACTTAGAAAAAGCATGCTTTCTTAAAACAAAAATAAAAATTACTTAATGGTTTTTGGAAAGTGTAGTTTCTTACATGCTGCCATATCACTATAATTCCCCCCTGTGCTATAAGCAAATTCCCAGCATACCCTTCTCAAGAACTGAAAATAAAACTATCGTATTGTAGAAAAGGTTGGGTGCTAAAATAGTTAATGAGTAATTGAACAGGTCACATTAGCCAGAGACCAGGGCAGTTAAACACACAAGATACAAGAAATAAGTACAACATATTAAGTAAACCTAGTATTAAAAAATCTGATCTAGAACAAATTAATGCAGCATTGAAATCAGTAGCCAGCTTTCATAACTTCACTGTTCTTATTTGGGGATTGTTGCTAGGTATAGGCTCTAAGGCTGTAAAAATGTTTTCCAAAATACATTTCTGATGGATATTCATTTTCAGAGCTGCATCAAGAGTGTTGTAGAAGTGATCTGGAGTTTATGGGGAGAGGGAGGGAAAAATTAAAACTGCACACAAGCTCAGTTGCTCATTCACACATAATTTTTCCTTTGTTTTGCTATATAGCACAAAAGGGCTAAACCAGAAAGCTTTATTCCTAGGTATTTTATTTGAATAAGCAGTATATGCATTTTGTTACTTAGATATCGGGATGAGATTTCTGAGGAATGGGGAAGGGAAAATGTTTCACACAGCAAAGGGAGGAGTTCCAACCCCATAGTATGTATTCCTTTAAAGCTTAGTCCCTATTGCTGAGATACTTACTAGATTGCAGCAAGCTTGATCAGACCAATTTATTCTCACACATACCCCATCCTCATAACATAAACATTCTATGAAATTGTACACTTCAGGGGGGATCTATTATCATGTGGGTGAGAGACTAGTTGTGTCCAGACCTGTTGTGGATGTAGGTGTGTAAATAGATACTGTGGTGTGTGTATGAGAGTGGCTAGGGGTGTGTGTGTGTGTGTAAGAACAGCTTTCACATTTCCGGGGGGGGGGGGAGAGGTTTAAAGAACCCATGGTGTATAATCTAAAAAGGGCACAAGTATTGCATAAATATATAGGTAAAAAAGGTAAAGGGGCGCCTGACCGTTAAGTCCATTCGTGAACAACTGGGGTTGCGGTGCTCATCTCACTTTACTGGCCGAGGGAGCCGGCGTTTGTCTGCAGACAGTTTTTCTGGGTCATGTGGCCAGCATGACTAAGCCGCTTCTGGCGAAACCAGAGCAGCACATGGAAACACCATTTACCTTCCCACCGGAGCGGTACCTATTTATCTACTTGCACTTTGACGTGCTTTTGAACTGCTAGGTTGGCAGGAGCTGGGACCGAGCAACGGGAGCTCAACCCGTTGCAGGGATTCGAACTGCTGACCTTCCGATCAGCAAGCCCTAGGCTCAATGGTTTAGACCACAGCGCCACCCCCATCCCTGCATAAATATATACCTTAATATTGCATAAATATACATGCTTCAACACTTTGGATGTCCTAGAACAGGGTTTCCCAAATTTGGGTCTAAAGCCGTTTTTGGACTACAATTCCCATCATCCCTGGCCACTGGGCCTGCTTGCTAGGGATGCTGGGAGTTTTAATCCAACAACACCTGGAGACCCAAGTTTGTTGCTGCTCTCTGTGTTTTCCCCATACAGGGTTCAATAAGGTGGAAGAGGCACCAACAGCAGTCTATGCTAGGGAAATTTACTAACCCTCCCTGTTAGTAAAAGCAGAACAGCAAAAGATGAGGTAGCTCTTTTATTCCTGCTTACAAAGATGAAATTCTGCTGAAGTTGTAATTTTTTTTTATCTGAAAAGGGTGACAAGTAAGTTGGGAGAGTTTAAAAAGCTTGCAAAATCTTGTTTGGTTTAATTGTTCTTTATGAATATGCATTCATATTTATATTTAAACTTAAGAGTAACTTGTCTCTTAAATGCCTAGTTCAGTACTGCGTGCATAAAGTTTATGTACTGACTTTTGGCATTTACTTGCTACTTGCTACGTATAAAATGTTGCAAACACAATTTGATGGACTAATTAGTCAAGAAATAGAATGGAAGATAAACATCTTAAAACAGAAGAGTTTCGAATTTGGCAATAAGACCGGGAAGTGGCTCGCTTGGCAGTTGAAAAAAAGAAGGTCTGAAAATATCATAAATAAAATTACCCAAAATGACATAACAATAGACAATCAGAAGGAGATAAAAAAGACATTTCTCAAATTTTACAAGGATTTATATAAAGCACCGAGACCAGACAAGGGAAAGATCTTATCATATCTAGAAGTCCATAAATTGAATATGATCCCACAAGACCTGGCAGCTCAACTAGAAAGACCGATAAAAGAAGAGGAAATCTTAGATGCTATAAAAAAAGGTAAGGATGGGAAGGCCCCAGGGCCAGATGGCTTCACAATAAAATATAAAAAAACTACAACAGATTTTATCTCCCATGAAAGAAGTGATGAATAATATAATGAAAGAGGGTCAACTACCCAAGACATGGGAAGATGCCTACATTACACTGATCCATAAAGAAGGGACGGATCCAACCAACGTAAAAAATTACAGGCCAATATCACTGTTAAATACAGACTATAAATTATTTGCGAACATATTGGCACAAAGACATAAGGGGATATTGGCAGTACAAATTCATTTAGACCAACAAGGCTTTATACCAGGACGACAACTTAGAGAAAATATGAGAAACATCTTAAACGTAATTGACTATCTAGACATTAAAATTAATAAACAAACAGCCCTAATTTTCATCGACGCCGAGAAGGCCTTTGACAAGGTCTCATGGTGTTTTATGAAAAAGAATTTGGAGTTAATGGGGATGGGGAAGACCTTTATGAATTGTGCAGATGCAATATACAGAGAACAGCAGGCAAAAATCATTATAAACAACGATTTGACAGAATCCTTCCGAATCTCGAAAGGTACGAGACAGGGCTGCCCGCTCTCGCCCCTTTTATTTATACTCACATTAGAAGTTCTACTACAGAAAATAAGAAAAACCGAAAATATAACAGGAATAAGATATGGAACAAGAGAATACAAACTAAAGGCCTTCGCGGACGATATAGTTCTAACGCTACAAGATCCGCAAACTTCATTAAAGGAGGCCTTGAGAATAATCGAGGAATATGGAACATTAGCGGGGTTAAAAGTGAATAAAAACAAGACAAAAATGATGGTGAAAAATCTGAGTATAGCACAAGCAGACCAGTTACAATTAGAAACAGGAATAACTGCATTCGTATTTATATTTAAACTTAAGAGTAACTTGTCTCTTAAATGCCTAGTTCAGTACTGCGTGCATAAAGTTTATGTACTGACTTTTGGCATTTACTTGCTACTCAGAATTATTTTATTGCTATTTGGGAGAGAATGTTGACAGTATGTAGATACCATTGATAAGTATCTATAAATTATTGTGTCTTTTTAAAGCACAATCATAAAATGAAACGGGATGTTTCCAGTAACAGAAAAGCAGCTGAGCAATTGAAATGTATAACTTAATTTCCCTGCGGGGACAGATGCCCTCCAGGGCAGCGTTGGTGTTACTGGAATAAGGAAGATTCCTCAGACAGTTTTTGCAGCTTATCGTTATAGAGCTACAGAATGTTTCCTCTTAGGTAGCTTTTTAACCCTTCTATAAATTTAAGCTGCCAATTGGATTTTATGGATAGTATACTGTATGTTAAAAGTGATACAGTAGGTGGTTTCTGCTGTAATTTTATCTTTTCCTCTCATTTACAGCTATAAAATCTTGTTTTTTAAAAAATCATGGCAGATGTTAAGTCTTACACGGATATGACTTCACTGATAAATATCACTATTACATACCAATTATATCGGTATGTAATAACGGCAGCTTTGGACATTGTAAAAAAGTACCAGTATCTAGAGATTCAGTCGCTCATGACTTCAGCTTGTGAGAACTTCTTTTGTAAGGTCCAGAGCCACTTTAAAAGTAGTTTTAGCCCACTACTTGTCACCAGGCAGGGAATGGAAAAGCAAAATAGTTCCTGAAGTTTGGCTGCAACAAGATTAACCAAGGCTGACTAGAACACAGCCTAAATTAAATCTTGATACTTGTGTTTTATAGCACTCGCCCTATTCTGGAAAGCAAAATCCTTAGAAATTTCCAGTTTTTTTCACTGGAGAGAAGCAGTCATGTTTGTATTTTCTCTTGTATTGATGTGGATGCTAACATTTTTTCCAACCTTTTCTTTGAACTGGTAGGATCTATTTAAAGCATCATTCAGTGAAGCCATGAGAACAGTATTTTACATATACCTCTGAAGCTGGTGTAAAGTTAAGCTGAGATAAAATATTTTAAAAATAATATTACTGGTATTGTTTGCTCATTTAAATTTGATAGCTGTCTTGGGACCCTGGCATTTGAATTGCTTAAAACAGTTTCAGTTTTAACAAGATAATGCAGCTTCTCATGTATGAGTTTACTATCTGTCAAGTGGGTTCAAAAAAGTTAATTAACCACAGTCCTATCCAACAGATCACTGGATGGTGCAGTTGTTTTACTGATAGCATATACTGTGTCAATGGTGTAATGGTGTACATTAAAATTTATGATTTTTCCCCTCAATACAAAGACCAGGGTGTTAGTAAAGGCAAAACAGCAAAAGGTTGAGGTAGCTCTTTTATTCCTGCTCAAAACCATTTGCTCTTTTCAATAAGCAGAATGTTAGCATTTGGGCAATGCTTTTTATTTTACTTGCCATTCGTATCCTGTGTGGCTCAGGTGTTGTGAAGCTTACAAAACTGCTCACACATAAAGAAAATGTAAAACAAAAAAACAGAAACCATAAATCCAGAACAACAGCAAGTCCAATTATACATACTCAAATGCTCAGAAGAATAAAATAAACATTTAAAAAGTATAATATAATATAATCTAGTTATATAATACAGGGTGAGTCCCACACATGTTCCACGGGGCCTCTCTTAAAAGACTCATCCTGTATAAGCCTTCCAGATATTCAACCATGTATCCTTATGAAACTGATGTCTATATGAAATATGTTCAAATATAGCCAGAGCAGTGAGGTCTTCAGACCATTGCGTGGGTATTTATCCATCAGGTCTCAAAGTACCTTAGCAACCATAAGGACTCCACTTTTGTTGTCCTGCCATTAATCCCCATACTACAAAAAGAAAAATTGTTGTACATAAGATTTCACCATTACAAAATGATGCACACAACTTGAGACCAAAAAGAAAATTATCACTGGACAAGCCCACACCATATGCTTTAAGGAGGCATTTTCAACCTTACACCTTTGACATCTTTCTGCATTGGCCTGTGGCTTCCTATACCAAAAATAGTGTTTTTGCTGGATCAAACTTAGTTTCAAATTAAATAAACGCTCTTGTTTATATTCTAAAGCATTTTCCCATTGTTAGGCTTTATTCAAATCCCGTTCCACACCTCCATAAGTTCCTGTACTTTGGCCTTACATGCATACATTAAGCCTTTGTAAACAAGAGTTTGGCTTTCTGTAAGGATCCACCAATACCCTCCAACAATCTGGAAGCTGCTGCAGGACTCAAAGCAGATGGTCCATAAACAGTCGTCAACAAGTGATGTGTTTGACTGTCATTTGGCACTCACCAGTAACTGATGTTCAGATTGTAAAATAGGAAATGACAAAAACATTCCATTTGAGCTTATCAAGTGATGTAACGTACATATCCCACATTCAACCCATTGGTTCTACAAACGCAAGGCTGCCTATCTTCACATTTGAGTTACCAATAAAGTTAATTTAGCATGAGCAGATGGGTCAAACAGTAACTGACTAGAAATAAACGCTGTGTCTCTCTAGTTGCCAAAACTGAAAGCGGTATAGGCCCTTTTTATTATGTGTATGCCTTCAAATATGTCCTCTGCAAAGCGCTAGACGTCTTGTAAGTGAACGCAACTCTGAAATCCCAGATCGCGCTACTCATTCAAGTGACATAGCGGTGTCTGCTGCATATTGGATTTCCTTGGATCACTGCGGTTTTCGCAACCAAAAAACGCAGCACGGTGGGAGCCGGGCGCCTATCCGCTATTTACATGGAACAAACCCCTAAATTCGCACGTGCCGCTATCTTGGGTGACTAGGAAATGGACGGGAGTTCCCGCTAGATGGCATCAGCGCCTCTCTATACTTCTATATGATTTTTGTTCGTTTTTTCCTGGGATTCGCCGCGATTGTCAAGTTCATTTTCCTGTTTTGTAGCTGCGGTTAGGAACCGCGCTTCATGAGCGATTCGACCAACCACTCTCCGATGGACGCAAAATAGCGGCTAGATGTGTAAAGTAGCCGCGGAAGTGCAATTTAAGCTTAAGCGGTCCTGAGCGGTTTCTAAGGGCGAGAAATCCTCGACGGAGCACCAGCGCTTGGCAGCCTAGTAAGTCTCGAAGCGGCAGATACGGGCACCGGGGCTGGCAGAGGGAGGAGGATCCACGGAACTTCCGACGGCGGCTTCCCTCGAGTTCAAAACGAGGTCTGCTGAACGGTTTCGCTGGCAGACGGAAGCCCCCCTTTCCGCGCCGGGCAGGTGCAAGAAAGCGGATGTTGTCCCTCTTTCGGCGCTGCGGGAAGGCCGCCCGCCCACGCCCACCTGCCAGACCCAGATCAATGGAGCCTCTCCGCCGTCGGGGCTCCGCCCCTCGCGCCTGCCTTTAAAAGGCAGCCGCGGCTCGCTCTGCTCCTTTGCCCGTCTGGCTTGCGGCCGTCTAGCGCGCCCTCACCCCCAGCCGGCCAGGCAGCTGCCTTCTTGCGGGCGCCCCACCATGGTGCCACGGCCGCTCCCGCCGCCCTCCCGACCAGTAACAACATGACTTCCTACGGGCCCTACGAGGGGCGCCTCAACTGCACGCCCATGGCGCTGCTGATCGCCGCGGCGGGCAGGGAGAAGGGCAACGCCACGGCCGCCGCCACCAGCCCGGAGGAGTGCGGCTCGGTGTCGGTGGTCTTCGCCCTGACTATGATGACCACGGGCCTGGTGGGCAACGGGCTGGCGCTGCTGCTGGTGTACCGCGCCTACCATAAGAAGCAGAACGCGCGCAAAAAGTCCTTCCTGCTCTGCATCGGCTCCCTGGCCCTGACCGACCTGACCGGGCAGCTCCTCACCAGCCCCATCGTCATCGCCGTCTACCGGGCCGGCCGCGACTGGCTGGCGGTGGACCCGTCCCTGCGCCTGTGCACCTTCTTCGGCCTCAGCATGACCGTCTTCGGGCTGTGCCCGCTCTTCATCGCCAGCGCCATGGCCGTCGAGAGGACCCTGGCCATCCGCGCGCCGCACTGGTACTCGGGCCACATGAAGACGCGCGTCACCAAGGCCGTCCTGCTCAGCGTCTGGGTGGCCGTGCTCGCCTTCGCGTGTTTGCCCGTCGTGGGAGTCGGGCGGTACGCCCTCCAGTGGCCGGGCACGTGGTGCTTCATCAGCGCCCGGGATCAGGGGGGTCCCCACGTGGGCAACGTCATCTTCGCCTCCACCTTCGCTTTCCTGGGCCTCTTCTCGCTCGCCGTCACCGTGGCGTGCAACGTGGCCACCATCGTCGCCCTGGTGTGCCGCTGTCGCTCCAAAAGCTCCGCGTCTCAGTCCAGGAGGCAGTGGGGCAGAATCACCATGGAAACCTTGATCCAGCTGCTGGGGATCATGTGTGTCCTCTTTGCCTGCTGGTCGCCACTCTTGGTAGGTGGGCAGCCTGTCTCTTGTGTTTGTTTGTTTGTTTGTGTGGCGGACTTCACTGTAGAATAGCTGGTTATCCGCCACCCCCTTGGAAAATTAGCTGTACATAAATAACTTTTTTTTAAAAAAAACCTGTGCTCAGAATAAAATATATGTGAATCATTCCTTTTTTGGACAAATGTAAATAAACACGAAACTTTATAGTTTGCATTGCGCATTTGGAGGGCTTGCACAGAATTCAGAATACCTGAACCCCCCTAAAAAGAAGTCATGAGCAAAAATAAAAAGCCTAGCTTTTGCTTTTAGCCCTCTGATGAGGACAGCAAATAACTTCTGCAAAACTTCCCAAGTTTTACCATAATACTAGAAACAGATAGGTAGCCTTGTTAGTCTGACGTAGTCGAAATATATATTAAAAAAATAAAAATTTGTCCAGTAGCACCTTAGAGACCAACTAAGTTTGTTCTTGGTATAAGCTTTGGTGCGCATGCACACTTCTTCAGATCATAATGCTAGAAAGTGAGTGAGCAGGAGAGAGGGAGTTGGCAATGCGAAGGAGCCTATTATTGGATGTTATGCTAAGCACTTTGTGGAGGTATATTATTTGGAAAACTTATATCCTGCCTTCCAGTTTCTTTAGAAGTCTTAAATGTTCTTTGAGGAGTTGTGCACACTCTTGGCTGCGTCAGGCTAGAGTTGAACTATAGTTTTAAGGAAAGATGAAAGGGTTGAGAGAGAGCTTGCTTCCTATGTCCCTCCTGCCCTCTGCTCATTCTTTTGCCGCTCTGGTGCTTCCAGCCCAACAGGTTTTGCAAACATTTGAAGCAGTGTGAAGAGGTTTTTCACCAGAAGTTAAAGTAGGGTGAATGTATACACACCTGAAGCATCTCTGATTCTCTCATATGGGAAAGTAGGAAGCAAAGCTTCTTTAAACCAGCTGTTCATCTAGCTCAGTATTGGTTGGCAGATCTCCAAGATCTCTCCCATCAAGTTGCTACCTGTACCTTTTTAGCTGGAAGTGCCAGGGATTGAACTCTGTGCCTTCTGCATGCAGAACATGTGTTCTGCCACTGAGCTATGGACTGCCTTCAGCACTCTGTAAAAACAGCAGAGATCATCTGTTTTTCCTGCTTAACAGTCTTTAAAAAGAGGACGATGCATAAAAATCACTGGACTTACTCTAGCTATTTTAGAAATGGTTGCAACATTTAAAGCCACACAAGTATAAGAAACGAGAGCTCCAATTGATATTTGAGTACCAGGTTGACTTGTAATCTTTTAAAATAAATTAGAGAATAACTTGGGGAAGCGTGTGGGCACCAGTTGGTGACACAAACCAGTTGCCATGCTTTTCTGCGAAAGAAAGAAAGAAAGAAAGAAAGAAAGAAAGAAAGAAAGAAAGAAAGAAAGAAAGGAAGGAAGGAAGGAAGGAAGGAAGGAAGGAAGGAAGGAAAGAAAGAAAAGGCATGTTCTATGTGCCAAAATGCAGCTACAGTATTTTCTTATGTAAGATGGGCAGAGCAATTTAAAAGCTCCACAAGCGTGGAGGGGGGGGAAGGGGGGTTTTTACTGAACCTTTCTCCTGTCGCCATGTCCCACCGAGACACCACAGACCTTCAATTCAGACTGGTCTTTGGACTTGCTACATCATAGCCTTTCGTAAAAATTGCTGCAATTGTCAGCTTTATTGGGCTTTATGGGTGCGTTTTATCTACTCTGTTTTCACGGTTCTGATTGCTCTCTTGCATTTTTCTTTGCATGCTCTTGCCATTAAGCTACATTGAGCACCATTCGGTGGAAAGGCAGGCTATAAACTTGACAAATAATAAGCAAGTCAAAGCTGCTTAATCCTCGGCTCTTCATTCTGTCCCCGGCAGGGGTTATTTTTGGGTTCTCTCAGCCTCACCAGGAGAAAAACAGCTGAGGCAAACGGGTATCTTGCTCATGCATCATTTTAAGTTGTGCTCTCTTTTAGAAATCAGTAGCAAACTTCCTGCTCCTGACATGTGGGTCTGTCATAATCGTGTTTAGTTTGACTGTGCTGTAGTTCTATATCAGGCTGATCTAGCAAATGGATGTTTGATCTTTGCAGTCTTTTCCTAGGCCCTATTTATACAGCTCAGCAAACTTCATCACTATTAAGCTAAACATGTTGGCTTGTCGTCGTCCCCCCTCCCCGGTTTCACTAGTCCAGCGCAAAGAGAGGACTGAATTCCCTCTGCTTTTGAAACTCAAAAGGAGTTGTTGCCACCCATGACAGGAGAAAAAGAAAAATAACTGTTGCAGGATGTTTAGATGAGCAGGGAGAACGAAATGTTGCATTTAGTTTCATGCATTTCTTAGGTTTCTGTCCTGCCTTGTCTCTGACATGCAACTGTGGCTCTTTCTCCCTTTTATATTTTTAGCTTTAAAATGCTGCTGTAGCAAAGTATGTCGGATGTCAAGTGTAAGAAAACAAACAAGTAAATAGAAATCAACCAGGATAGGTGGAGACCGGGAACCTGTGGCATCTCATGTGTTGTTGGACTTCAACCCCCAGGCAGAATGGTCAGTGGATGGAGATGATGGGAGCTTAGGTCCACAGGTTGGTTCCCCATCCTTGGGTTAAGTGAGAATGCTGGAGCCAAGGTCACCCAGTGAACTGCATGTGTGAGGCCATGTTTGCCTTATTGAAGTCTGGTTTTCTCAATGCTACATTACACTGGTTCCCTTTCCTAGAGTGGTTGGGGCAACTCAGTCAAATGGGTGGGATATGAGTAATAAATTATTATTCTGCACGAAAGCTGATAGAGAGAGCTGGGCATGTGTTTTAGGCTGCAATTAAGAGCAGTGATGAGCTACCCAAAACATGGTTCTTCCATAAGCCTCCAAGACAAGTGGCACTTGCAGCAACCAGCTGCTTGTCAAGGAAGAGAACGGGAGGGAATGGCTAAATCCAGGCCCTTCGTTTCCCTTCCTGATCAGACCAATTGTGAATATCTAGCCAGGCTGCATATGCACAGCCCTGAGAGATGTGGTTATATGCGCCTGCTTCCAGGACGCTAATTGATTGCGGAGATAGTTGGCCTTTGTCCCATTGCTCATCTGAGGTGATAAAGGTTTCCTCAGGATTTACCAAAGAGTTCCTGGGCGGGGAAGATCTTGTGGTTACTGCATTGGGAGGGAAACTTGCTATAAAAAAAAAGGTTAGAATTTTGCTGAGGATAGAGAATAGATTGTACCTTTGGGGACCTGTGAAGTGGGACTGAATGAATCAAGAGCTTGTGGCTGGCCAAACAACATACCATGTTAAATACATCAGTGTTAAATACATCAGTGCATTTAACGGGAAGCAGCATCAGCTAAACAAGGGCTAATAATTGTGTGATGGAGGATTTAACCCTTTCTTCCCCTACTGCAGTCCTAAGGAAAAACCCTCTTCTGAAAGAATCTGTTTGCATTAGAAGCAAACTCCCAACTTGAGAGGGGGAGATTTTCATCAAGACTGCAGCAGATAAGGAGAGGGCTTAGTTTTCCACCCACATTCAGATTCACACCCCTGCCCCCATACCAAACAGATACTATTTACATAGTTTTAAAAGCAGCCTCGTGCAAGTTAAATGGAGAGAGTGAGCATTTAAACTCCCATCTAGAGTGGCCTCCAGAGATTCCTGGGTGAATGAGTACTTTGTAAAGTGAGGTCGGATACAAATGAGGTATAGAAGGTATAAATGTCAACAGTAACCCATTCACAAAGAATGTGTAAATAACCCAGGAAGCCCCGCATGGATGAAATCATTACATTTTGAAATGCATTTAAATTAAGGTTACCAGATTTTTTTCAAAGAATCCAGGGACACTTTTTTTTAAAAAAAAGAGAGAAAGAGAAAGTAATTTTTTTTAAAGTATTTTTTTTTAAAAAAAATTAAGTAATATCTTCTCTTCTGTGGTCTCCTCTGTTGTGTAGCCTTAATCTGGGCACCAGCCTGCTCTCTTGGAGTGCTAGCCATCGTGGAGTAGGCTCGGGTCGGGCCTGGGCTCAGTCATGTGTCATTGCCCTCCTGGTGCTCTCCTTCCTCTTTCTCTCTCTTCCTTCTCCTTCTCCTCTCCCCCTTCTCCCTGCATCGGCTCCAGGGTTTTCCTGGCCCCAGAGCACCGCTCGGCAGTCGGCCGGATGGCCAGGCGCTCTTGTTCCTGGCTCAATTTGGGTCACGGGGGAGTCAGCGGTTCCCCCAGTTGATACGCTGGGCGTCCCTGGTTCCCTCGTGGCAGTCTCAGCAGCTCGGAGCCAGCCTGGTAGCGCAGTTGGCTCTGGCTGGCTTCAGGAACTGCTCACTGTCTTGGCATCCGCCATTTTGCCTCGCCGGAAGTCCCCATATGATCTATCTAGTGCCGTTGAACCAATCACGCAACATTCATTCCTTACTAATAAATGTACAACACTTAAAATATAAATCTGGGGACATTAAATGAAATCCAGGGACATTCCAGGGACGGATTTTGTCCGGGGACAGATTTGTAAATCCGGAAACTGTCCCCGGGAAACGGGGACATCTGGTAACCATAATTTAAATGGATATAAAAAGACATTTAACAACCAGAATTTCCCTCTCAATCAGGACATGGAGTGAATGTTTCTCCAGCCCTTGGGCCCTAAAATGTTGGTGACCCCTAGGCTACAGTGCTGTGCTTCTTTCTTCTCCAGCTAACACGACCGTATGATGGCCCAGTTTGCCATCTGCTGAATCAAGTGTAACTTCATAGACTGGTAAACAGAAATAGCTAAAGTATTGGCTTCCTTGTCCTTGACTCAATTATAGTTCTAAGTATCAGATGCTGTGGTTTTACTTGGTTAAAAAAACTATGTATTCACAGGGAGGACCAGAAATTGCAATAGATGTTTGTCAGTCTTTTGGAAGAGGAAGCTGTTTAGGGAACACATCTTTATTGTCAGTATTGGGGTGGGGATGATGACAAGCTGTTCTAATATAATTAACATGCTTATTTTAAAATAAAAAATGAGTTTTAGAAAATGAATACTAGTGAATCATGATGAATGATGACAATTAATTTAAAAGAGAGATCTGACCTCCCTTACGTATAATAATAGATCACAATGTCTTGTTACTAAGTATTAATATTTTCAAAATATTATTTCAAATGTTTAGCAAATGTCCAAGCATGCAGTTTATTTTGTTTTGTCAATATTACCTGTCCAGTAGATACAGCATAAGGTTGGAACAAATCTAGTCTAAAAACTGTCTGAAGTCCACAGCTTGGTTGGGAATCATTGCTTTATCTTGTTCTCTATGTGGTCTATAAGATCTGATCATTTGGTTTATTTCACAGAAAAGGAAACAGAGATTTAGTCAAGTTGCTAAGGTGATCTTCTATGGAATAACAAAAAGAAAAGACAGTGATCTCTACATATGAGTAAGAAAAATGAGTTTATATACAATCAGCTCAATGGCCCACCCTGTACAATGAACTCCCTGTGATAGTAGATGAGAACAGATTGTCATCTATAGATTATTTTTTGTATAAACTGTTGTGTACAAAATGCCAAAAAGATGTGGAATGGATAATTTAAAAAATATATCATTCCTCACTATTGTTTTCCTGGACATGAGAATTCCAACATCATTTAGCACCAAGAAAGCATCAGAACAGGCACATCTCTCTCTCTCTCAACATAGGCTCTGGGAACCATAGGAAGCTTATACTGAGTCAAACCATCAGTCTGCCTAACTGAGGATTGTCTACATTGATTAGTGGGGGCTCTCATTGGTAATCTCCTATGTGGGAGATGCCAGGGGTTGAACGTACGACCTTCAGAATGCAAAGTGGATGCTGTACTACTGAGCTATGTCAGTTCTCTTCCAACTCTACAATTCTATGATTTTGAGATGCTGTGTCGGTATGAACATTTGAATGAGAGAATGGAAACCATAGTCTTGAAGCTCTTCAGGGCAATGGAGGGATTTCATGACTTCAAACATGCAGAGGCCATCAGAAGTCCTTGGACTTTAGTGAGAATGTGTCAAATACATCTCGCCATGGCCCTGTCATGCAAGCAAGATGAAATGACCAAAGCCTGGGGAAGAATAGGGGAATGCAGGAATTGGTATCTGAGCTATGCAGCAAGACATTTCGAAGTGTGGGCCCTTGGCTGGGCTGGGGAATGCCATTTTGCCTGTCCTTAGCTAGCAACAGGGAGTTTCCTATGAGGTTCAGGGCTCTAGGCCCACAGCTTTAGATCTTTGAATTTTGCTGTGACTATTTTCTTCCATTCTGGAAATTGCTTTACACACACTTCGGTGAATTCGCAGCTCTGTGGTAGTTATGCAAACAGATGCAATGTGGATAAACACCCTCATTTTGAATTACCCTTTGTCCATTGCTCATGATTGCTGTTCACTGGGCCTTTGTGTTAACAGTTGCTTTCTGCGCTTGTCACAACCACACTCGGCCAACAGCTGGATGAAAGCTCTTCAAGGTGATTATCAACAAGACAACAAAAGAGAGAGAGAGAGAGAAAGCTCTTTTTCAGATAGTGTGACAAAAGAAACCCAGGTGTCTCATGAGTGGAAATTCACATAATAACTTGAACTTAGCACAGTAGCAAATGACACACTCCTGCCTGTTTCTCTAGTGCCTTCAGGCTTTGGAATAGAAACAACCATTTTCTATTTCCTATATTTCTTTTCCTATAAAACCATTTTTTAATGCCCAATCAAACCTGAATCTAATGTGTTCACATATTGAAAAACCGTGATTCCTGAAAGCTTTTGCCAAACCCAACTCGGGGGAATAAACGGGAGTTGTTGCCACAATGGGGTGCAACATGAGATGAAAGGAGGGAGACTAGGGAAATGGAAACCAAAGTACAGTGGTACCTTGGTTTACGAACTTAATCCGTTCCAGGTGTCCGTTCTTAAACCAAAACCGTTCTTAAACCGAGGCGTGCTTTCCCTAATGAGGCCTCCTGCTGGTGCCCTTCCAGGGTTCGGATTCCATTCTTAGACTAAGGTAAAGTTCTCAAACCAAGACACTATTTCCGGTTTGGCGGAGTTTGTAAACCAAATTGTTCTTAAACTGGACTGTTCTTAAACCAAGGTACCACTGTACCATTAATTCTGGTACTGAAATTATTGGGAAAGAGATTATAATCCCTTTTGTTTTGATGGGGTATAAAATTTCCAGAGAGCCTACGAGTCCAGTCTAGAGAAATCTAAGACTAACATAGGCATGGTTTGTGTGACCTGTTGCTTTATGTCTGTGCTAGGATAGGACTGCACTCTGTTTCCAAACACGGGAGTCCACTCGTGACTGTTGCTTTTGCATAGCTGGTTCTCAGATCCATACGAAGCCCAGCTGTGTTACTCCAGTTCCATTGAAGAGTCTTGAGAAAGGCAACATGTTGGGGCTTATGCTTAAGGAAGATATAAAGGAGATTTCCTACCCCTGAATCCTGTGGCGTAGGAAGGGGTGTGTGGTGGGTGTGGGCCGCCCTGGGTGTCATCACTGAGGGGGGTGACAAAATGGCAAAAATATGTGTTTTTGAAAAAATAACTCCCGCGTCCACCGCATGCCCCTTCCTGCGCCACTCAAGTGATTTCCAGAAACCAGAAGCATTGCTGCCTCCAACTTTGCAGGCAGAGCACAGCCTTTATGGCTAGTAGCCTTCGACAGCCCTCTCCTCCATGAATCTGCCTAATCTAGTGGCGTAGCTAGGTGAGGCGGGGGACACTGGGCGTCACACTGTGGGGCCTGCAGCATGCCTGAGCCACGCGTCTCTCCTGAGGGGGAGGTGGTGGGTGGACTGCCTGCAAGCTCCGTGCTGCTTTTTCGAGCAGTGTGGGGCTTGCGTCTGCCCACCACCTCAGCTGCCCTACAGCTGAGGGGGATGCTGTAGAGAAGCTCTACTCTGCCCCCAGCTGCAAGGCGTGCGCACTGCCCCAGGCACCCAAGCGGCTAGCTACACCGCTGCCTAGCTACATCCTAGCCAGATTATGTCCCCCATAGCTTTCTGAAAGCAATAGCCAAGGAAGCCATCCTAGAAGGTAAAGTGGCCCCTCTAAATTGAGCACTGGTAAAATATATGAAAGAGAGAGGTTCCTTTAAACTGGAACGAGCATATACTCATGCTTCACTTGTGGTAGTCACTGCTTGAACCGCATGATCCACATGATGATCAAGCTGCTATAGCTGTCTTTTTGCCACCTTGACACATATCCATATGCAACCCTTCTGGTTATTTCCCTGTGCTTACTCTTCCTATGAGTGAGAGCTGGACCATAAAGAAGGCTGATCGCCGAAGAACTGATGCTTTTGAATTATGGTGCTGGAGGAGACACTTGAGAGTCCCGTGGATTGCAAGAAGATCAAACCTATCCATTTTTAAGGAAATCAGCCCTGAGTGCTCACTGGAAGGACAGATCGTGAAGCTGAGGCTCCAATACTTTGGCCACCTCATGAGAAGAGAAGAATCCTTGGAAAAGACCCTGATGTTGGGAAAGATTGAGGGCACTAGGAGAAGGGGACGACAGAGGACAAGATGGTTGGACAGTGTTCTCGAAGCTACGAACATGAGTTTGACCAAACTGCGGGTGGCAGTGGAATACAAGAGTGCCTGGTGTGCTCTGGTCCATGGGGTCATGAAGAGTCAGACACGACTAAATAACTAAACAACATCTCTTCCCACTCCCTTCCAAATGTCACTGATTGAACCTGAGATTTTTTTGCACCAGTTGTACCAGTTTAATAATGTTCAAAAAAAAACTGTCATGTTTACATTTTAAAGGGGGAGGTACTCTGTCATTGAACAGAAGCTTTCCTCCTCTCAGACTAGGCTGAATTCATGCACCTGACCTGAGCAATGCTTGGTCACAGAATTGCAATAAGCATCTAAAGGGAGGAGAAGGACTTCGAACCTTTCCTGGATTTAGCTTGGGAATACTGTACCAACATGTATGTGGACCTAGAAGATTCATTCGATTAAGCCACCCCAATTATAATAAATTTACTCAACCTCAGTCTCTCTTCCTGCCTCTTGCCCCTGAGCTCAATTTACTAAAAATAAGAGGACATTAATAAGTCTGTTGCTATTCCCAAGTGCATCTAATATCAACATTATCTCTTGCTGTGTTTATTTCCTTTTCCCTCGCTGCATTTTCTGTTAATCTAAGATGTACATTGTTGGCGCATTTAGAAAGGGTCTGTCTCTGACTGATCTGCTGTATGTTAACTATGTTATGCAGAACATAAAACAAGTGGTACTAGTCTGCTCAAAACTCAGAAGCAACATACAGTTATTTTAAAGGTTTTGAGTTTTTATACTACACAGTGTTCAAATGTTTACATTCCTGAGATGTATAAATCATCTTGCCTTTTGGAGATGGAACACAGGAATTCTGATCAATCATTGAAGCTTCTTCAGAATGGAGGTGATGCATTTTTTAAAAAAGAAGGGTTTCAGGAACTGGTGTGTGTGTTTGCTCTAATTAAATGCAGGATAGATAGATAGATAGAGTATGAACATCCTTTCTGGTGGTTTTATTTAGATAGAACAATCTTAATATTGTCTCCTCTATATATAAGCAAGAGATTAGAGATTGAGCAGAGTGGAAAAGTTGTATGCATTTGCGGTAGAAAACCTTATAAGTTGCAGTTACAAATAGGTAGCCATGTTGGTCTGATGTAGTAAAATATATATATATATAAAATCCTTCCAGTAGCACCTTAGAGACTAAGTAAGTCTCTACTGGAAGGAATTTTTTAAATTTTGCTTCTTATAAGTTGCGTTGCCCGCAGAGAGGCAACGGCCAGCGGCAGTGTTGTGTAGTGGGTATTCAGTGATTTCAGCCCGGTGCAGATAAGAAGCTGGAGGCGAGGGTCTGGTACAACATCTCTTTACTTCAAAGAACAGATAAGAGCCAGAACACAGGAATGGGGAAAACGGGGGCTTATATAATAACAGAGGACTAGCAGGGAAAAGGTCCGTATAGTTAAAGCTATGGTTTTCCCAGTAGTGATGTATGGAAGTGAGAGCTGGACCATAAAGAAGGCTGATCGCCGAAGAATTAATGCTTTTGAATTATGGTGCTGGAGGAGACTCTTGAGAGTCCCATGGACTGCAAGAAGATCAAACCTATCAATTCTTAACAAAATCAGCCCTGAGTGCACCCTGGAAGGACAGATCGTGAAGCTGAGGCTCCAATACTTTGGCCACCTCATGAGAAGACAAGAATCCTTGGAAAAGACCCTGATGTTGGGAAAGATTGAGGGCACTAGGAGAAGGGGACGACAGAGGACAAGATGGTTGGACAGTGTTCTCGAAGCTACGAACATGAGTTTGACCAAACTGCGGGAGGCAGTGCAAGACAGGAGTGCCTGGCGTGCTATGGTCCATGGGGTCACGAAGAGTCGGACACGACTAAACGACTAAACAACAACAACAAAAGCAGGGAAAAGATACATTTTGGTGGGAACCAATGGCATGGATTCCCTCCCGCGGAAACCAATCCGGCAGAGGATCCAAATCCTGCCCCTGAACCAGCACATTTTCCCGCTGGAACTTGTACATTCAAATAAACTGTAATGCAATGCAATAAGCTCTATATGACAATACATACTTGGCTGTGCTATTACTTTAATACACAACAGGCAGCATTTTTAAATTTCATCTTGAGTCTCAGCCAGGCGCCAAATACCACGACTGTGCTTTTGGAAGTGTTCGCAATCAGGGATTTCCTAGTCGCGAAATGCACCCGGCGCCCTGCTAATTTCGAACGCTGCTTGGAGGCAGCAATGGAAACCACTGTGCTTTTGAGCACAGCTCCTGCTTGCTTGTTTCCCGCAGGCATCTGTTTGGTAGGCTTGCCATACGTCAGGAAAGCTCCTGACATGTCCTGGTTTTCGGGTGTAAAAATGGTGTCGGGCGGGGGGGGGGCGGAATGCATGGCAACGCAATGGAAAAAGCAGCAGAAATTATTATAATATTTATTTATTTACTTATACCCCGCCCATCCGGGCGGCTTCCAACAGATTAAAAATACATTAAATACATTAAAATATCAGTCATTAAAAAACTTCCCTAAACAGGGCTGCCTTCAGATGTCTTCTAAACGTCAGATAGTTGTTTATTCATTTGACATCTGATGGGAGGGCATTCCACAGGGCGGGAGCCACTACCAAGAAGGCCCTCCAACTCCAAAACCTTTTTAAAAATCACTATTTTTTGGGGGGGGGAGGTACCCCCACCCAAAGCTCAACAATTTGGGTTTGTTCTCACAAAAAGCTAAACAATTTTGGTGGTAGTTACAGGTAGGTAGCCGTGTGGGTCTGACATAGTTGAAACAAAAAAAAAATTTCCTTCCAGCAGCACCTTAGAGACCAACTAAGTTTGCAGGGCCGGCTCTAGGTAGGGGGCACCGGAGCGATCTCCGCCCCTCAGCGCCAGGGCGTGCGACCTGCTCGAGACTGCCCTGTAAGTTTGTGATTGGTATGAGCTTTCGTATGCTTGCACACTTCTTCAGATGGTGAGGTTGATGGACTTCCATTTCATGCGGCTCAATGTGGTGCCTTCCATAGTGCTAGTTACAGGTAGGTAGCCGTGTTGGTCTGACGTAGTCGAAACAAAATATATATATATTTTTTCATACTTCATCTGAAGAAGTGTGCATGCACACGAAAGCTCATACCAATGACAATCTTAGTTGGTCTCCAAGGTGCTGCTGGAAGGAATTTTTTTATTTTGTTTCAATTTTGGTGGGTTTTTAGCTCAGCAACTTTGCGGGTGTCGGGCATTATGGCAACCCTCCTGTTTGGCCACTGTGAGAACAGGATGCAGGACTAGATGGAGACATTGGCTTGGTCCAGCAGGCACTTCTTATGTTCTTATGATATGCTGGCAGTGTGGCAGTACTGCTTCCTTGCCTGCTACCAGGGTAAATGGTTGCTGTGCCAGCTACATTACATGCAGTTAACTCTGGATCCAGCCCTCTGTTTTCACAACAAAGGTTGTGCAGCCTGTCCAGCATTGTGGCCTGGGAGTGAAATTTGCCTTTTGCTTAACCATGGCGCGTATAGAGCATCCTCTCCTCTTCAAACCTTCCTCCAATGTGTTTGCACTGGGACGGGGGGCAACGGGGTCATGGCAGTGGGCACAACCCTGCTCTCCCCCTCCATGCGGTGTGAATAATGTGCAGCAGAACAGCCAAATAATTTGGGTGATATCAGCTGAGTCTCTAAAGAGCCCTTTTAATAAAAGTACCGTTCAGAATTTTCAGCTCAAATGCGTTCTTTTCTGCAGAATGGCCAAGCCAATTAGTGAACCCAGGCAATATAATTGATTTTCCTTTATATTCGTTAAAATGCTAATTCGGTTTTCATTATTGCCATTGTAAAATATATTGTGTTTGGGGCATACTAAATGAACTGCAGGTGCACATTAGAATACTCCACAAGGGCTTTTGGATTAATTTCTTCCTATTTAATATGGAAAATATTTTGCCAAAGAACCCGGTGGACCTTAAAATGGGTGAAGCTGATCAAGTGCCTTTTAAAAGGCACTAAAATATATGGCAGCTGTGTTTTTATAGGCAGAGCTTAGTGAAGGGAAAATAGAAGAAAGAATGCCAACTAATCCATGGAAAAATAAATACCTCTTTGCCTTTCATCAGGAGGTACCCCATGTTTGTCTGTGTTGTATAAAATAAGAGTTGGATTGCAGAGTTGTTGTAAATGCTGATAACATTTTATGGTTATTACATGAGGGAAATGGACTTACAACAAAGGCACAGAATGGTGGTTTCGTTCCTCCTTCTGTCCCTTATTAATTTGGAAGTGATGGAAAATTTCAGGGGTCGTGTCTAAGGTTAGTCCTGCTCAAAGTAGACCCATTGGAACTGATGGGCCTGGGCAACTTTGGGCCCATTAATTTCACTGGTTCTGCTCCGAGTAAAACTTATTGGATACAATCCCAGATATACAACATAGTTGTTGCCCATTAATTGAGCTTGACTTCAAGGATAGGACTACCAGCTATTCATACCAGCTATTCATGCTGGAGTGTGTGTGTGTGTTTGTTGAAGGGAGTGTGATAGAGGAACGGTGTGAACACTCAGTTCATGACTCATCATACCTTATATCTCAGCTCAATCATTGCAATCATTGCAATCATCTGCAGCTCAGTCCAATGGAATGCTCTTATAATAGAGACTCAGTAGCCACCTTCTGTTTTGACCTGTGAAGACCTGCTGAAAAAAATTCTGTACTTTCAAGCTTATGCAGGCAATTAAGAATACATATTTCACCGGGGGGGGGGGGGAATCCCATATTTTTAATTTTCCCATTTTTTTATTGTATATGTGTGTGACTGTAACGGCTTTGATTTTTGTTTGTTTAATGAATACTGGTATACAAATATTTTTATAAATGTAGAATGGCTGCCTTGCGTTTGCAGGTTTTGCAGTGCTGAAAAAAACCCGCAGAAACCTCAAACAGAGAGAGCTGAGCTTCCAGCTGAGAGGACAATAAGACAAAAGACATGCATGTTTGCAGTAGAGGAAGCAATGCCTCTATTACAGCTCCTTCAACTCTCTTAAAAAAAAACATGGTCTACCTCAAGTCTTAGAAATTGTGAGGCGAACTCTTATCTTCCTTTGGGAGATGTTATAAGAATTTTAAGGTCTTAGGTATATAATAAATGTTCATAAATGTACAAGGCAAACACGTACATAAATATATAAGCCACGTCTGAAACAGTACAGGAAGACAGTCCTGAAACCATTTTGACCCCCAAGCTGACCAAGTGTTCCTCTGCAAAGGAGGGAAGTGAAAGAAACCTTCCCATTGTCTCACGAATTAAGTAATTACCATCTCAAAGGAATGGCCAGACTACCAGGAAAGGCATTATCAGATAACCTGGCAGACAGGAAAAACAACAACATTCAAATTTTTGTTGTAGATCGCCTTTCTGTGATGTACCGTGTTTCTCATATTATAAGACACGTCTTATATTTATTTTTTCCTCAAAAAAACACACTATGGCTTATTTTCAAGGGATGTCTTATTTTTTTCCTCCTCCTCCTGCCGCGGCCAGCATTGCTGCTGCGCCTATCACTATGTCTTATTTTCGGGGTATGGCTTATATTCCTTGAATGCTTAAAAATCCTGCTATGGCTTATTTTATGGGTATGTCTTAAAATATGAGAAACAGGGTAGGTATGATGTATCTGGGGTGGTGGTCTTGGGCTTCACCCCTTTGTGGTGTAAAGTATGATGTATAATGGAGGGGTGGTCTTGAGCTCCAGGGCAGGGAATTTCAAAATGTCTATATAAGGGCAGGCACACCTTTGTTCTGGATCCTCCTCCTCTCTCCTGCGTGTGAGGAAGCACCCTATTGCAACAGTTCAATAAAGATCAGGCTTACGGTGCTAGCTGCTTTGCTTCTCAATAGTCTCTGGTTGGCCTCTGTTATTTCTCCTACTGATGGAGAACCTACAAAGGGCTCTATAAGGGCAGATTTTGTCTACAACAGTGGACATAACTCAAATTAAATGCACAGGTCACATTTTGGCATCCATAAATGCAGCCTTCTGGAATGAGGATTGGCGTGTAAGAACTAATTCAAGCAGGTACTGCTACGGTCTCATGACTGCCTTTGATCTGATAGGCTGCAGTGGTTTCAGGGAATGCCGTCAAGTTGCCTTGATATGGACTGTTGTTCCACGTCAAAGAACGTCTTTAAATCATTGACTCTGTACCTACTTCACTCATTTCCCCTCTTGTTCCCTTAGATTATGATGCTGAAAGTGACATTCAACCACACCTCTATGGATCATTGCAGAGAATCCTGCAACTCCACCCAAAGCACAGAACTGCAGACAGAGTGCAATTTCTTCTTGACCGCTATCCGCTTGGCCTCACTGAATCAGATCTTGGACCCCTGGGTTTACCTGCTGCTTAGGAAGATCCTCCTGCGAAAGCTTTGCCAGTTAGCAAGTGCCATCTCCTGCCGCTCCCAGGAGGGATGGAAAGGGCGGCACATCATGTTGTCAGACAAAATCAGGCGCACACCATGAAGCAGTTTGCATGCTAACAACTTTCCTCGCACCGCCACCTTACTGTGAATCTGGGCATCCAAGTTCTGTCCGTTTCCCTCTGTAAATGAATTGCAAGGACATAATATATTCCATGGACTAGTATTTTCAGTGTCTGCCAGAAATTGTTAACTTATAATGCTATAACTAAGAAACCTGCCTGTATTTTGAAATCCATAGCTAAGAGAGCAGCTTTTTGTGTACGTCCAAAGACATCGCAGGGATTTTTCCTACTACATGGGAGAAGAACCTACCATTTAAAAATCGGAACTTTGACTGTATATTCAGTGGCAATTAAGTTATTGAAGACTCTGCATTTGTTTGACTCTAAAATTATTGTCAGAAATTTCCTTTGTTTCCAGTCTTCTTTTTTACTTACTGATTTAACCGAAAAGGAAGGATTATCCTTTTTCATGCTGATTCCAGAAGTGAGGGAGAGGGTGGGAGTTGAGGAATCAAAAATGTGTGGGTGTGGGTGTTAATGGTTTGTGTCCTTTCCTTAAAGTTGGGAAAGTAGCAAGAGGCCTGTCAAATGCATGGAGTCACCACACTAATTACTCGTTTTCAATAAATGGTAAAGGTATTTTTCAAATGATAGTTTGTTACCTGCTGTATATTTTCACTTGTTTATGCAAGTTGCCCTTGTTATTTGCTGCTGCAGAGAATCCACGTGTCTACTCTCAGTGAAGTAATTATGTTCTGGAGAAAGCACATTGCCCTAATATTCAAACTACAGCATTTTGCCTCTGAAAAAAATTGTTCCTTCTATATTAAGATTCTTGGCCCTGGAAATGCAGTGCTTTTCTTCAATCTATTAGAAGCAGAAATAAAATAGCGGTTCCAAAAGGCACTTAACTGCATAATATAGAATTGTATTAATTATCCCCTTTTCAGATTATCATAAATACTCTATGTTATACCACTTCTAAGTAATAGTTAAGATTATGATGATGTATTAGATTTATACCTCACACCTTCCTCCAAAAGGAGCCCAGGGTTTACTTCTGCGTAAACATAATAGAAAAATGTCCTGTTCAGGAAAGACCACCTGCAACTTTAATTAGAAGATTCCTCCTTGCAGCCTCTACCTCTAACTGCCTCCTGTTCATCGTATTTCTAGATTCATTTATGAACTTTTGATGAAAGGCCTTGTATCTAGCTAGTCCTTCTCTCAACTACTTTTCTTGTAAAAGAGAAATGAGTGGGCATGGATGATAGTTGTACTACAGTAACATCTGGATGGCAACAGGTTTCCTATCCTTTATCCTATGGGCTAGAGGAAAGTTTGATATCCCTTTCTTGATTCTGAATTTAATATATATGTGTGTGTGTGTGTTAATAGTTGTTACATGCTCATGATATTCGCAGCCTGGTGCTGGGTAGACCATAAAAATAGACACAGGAGATGGGTATTGGCTAAGTTCCACAGAACACAGAGGAACTTTATTACAAATAAGCAGGGATAGAGTTGTGCTTTAAGGTCCCTAAGCATCATTATGTGAGCAAAGAAGGAGAAAACCCAATAGTTATGAAGTCCGTGGCAAACTTAACCACCAAAGCTTTTACAGTGAATTCGTAACCTTATTGTTCTGGCAATTATATTGTTAATTTAAGTGAAAGTGCACCAAAGGCACTTTGACATTTTGTGAACTGCCTTTTTTTTTTTTTAACGCGTCTTGTCTTCCAGACTGACGTGCTTCTGAGTTTAGTTTGCAGAGACAATAAAGAACTGTCATTATTCAGGCCATAAAACACACACACACACACACAAGGGAGGGAAAGGATTATAAAGGAATCTTAGAACAATAATATCTTAGCCGTTTTGCATCGTGAACGAAACTTAAACATGGTACGATAATCGCCCCTGCTATAGAGTAAAGCTCCTTCTGTTCAAGGACATGCAGAGATGAGTAATGGAAGAAGGAAAATGTCTTCACCCCTAGAACTGATGGAATGCTATATATTATAGCACTCACAGCTTCATGTCATTTTGTTACCTGAGATGGAATACCTGCTGAAGTCCAGGAGAACAGAACTTAAGGCTGCTCAAGTTATCCTGGCGCCTTGAGCAGAAACCCCATAGGATGTTGTCCCAGACAAAGTCAGATCATTTATGCATCTTGCTCAGTACTGTTGACATTGATTGTCAGTAGCCACTCTGCAGAGCATCAGGCACGAATCCTTCACAGCCATATCTGGAGACACCAAGGATTGAAGCAGGGACATCTTGCATGACCCATCCCAACTTACCCACTCCTTGACAGTAAAATGAATGAATGAATGAATGAATGAATGAATGAATGCATACTGCACTTCCATGACATGCAATATCAGCTACCTGAGGCAACAGCCTACTTTTGCCTAATGGCAGAATTAATTGTGCCCTGTTACTTTATTGTAAGGTCAGCTCTGGTAATAAAACATGCTGCTCTGACTTGAGGGGGGGGGGAACACTGGTAAGCTAGAAGCACTGACAAAATCTTTTTTTCTTTTTTCTTTGCTTTGTATGTAAAATGCCTGTGGAATGGCAAAAACCCTCTTTTAAAAAATTAAAGCCTCACTGTCAAAATATAAACCAAATCAAAGCCATCCTGCATTGCCCTAAGCCTTGTGAACACATGGACCAAGGAAAATGGAATCACACCCACTGGCTGTTCCCACAACATCCACAGTTTATTCCAACCTCTAGACAGTGCCCAGATGTGTTCAAGGTGCATAAAAGGAGAACATGCACAGGCTTGTATCCATATCTGCAGGGAATGAGAACCAGAGGCAATCCCCTCACTGTCCATATACTGATTATACACAAATACCGGGTCAGCAAGATGTTATTGTATGTGTATTTTAGCATAGCACACCAGTCTTGTGAGTATATCAGCAAATTTCTGCACTATAATTCGGCGCAACAAAGTACATCTTCATTAAAGGGTACTGTGACATTAAATACAACTTTCATTGAAGTGTGTGTATGTGATGTTGACTTAAGTCACAGCCTTCAACAACCTTTGCCAACCTGGTGCTCTCCATATGTTTTGGACCTCAGCTCCCATCAGTCCCAGCCAGAATGTGGCCAGGACTGATGGGATTTGTAGTCCAAAACATGGAGAGCACCAGGTTGGCAATGGGCGGACTACAACAACAAGCATTTTGCTGACACTTTCAAAGGTTCAGCTAAATGCAGCAAAATAAAATGAAAAGCAGAATCAACTTGTGATTCACCTCTGCACATTTTTTTTTTTAAAAGCCATATGAATCTGTCCAAAGTAAGTACAACTTCATGAAGCAAAACCAAGTTTTCCAGGTGAAGGAAGTTCTTCACTCTCTCCAAACTGTTGTTTATTTCCTTGACATCTGATGGGAGGGCGTTCCACAGGGTAGGTGCCACCACCAAGAAGGCCCTCTGCCTGGTTCCCTGTAACCTCACTATTCGCAGTGAGGGAATTGCCAGAAGGCTCTCGGAGCTGAACGATGGGGGAGAAGACGCTCCTTCAGGTATACTGGGCAGAGGCCATTTAGGGCTTTAAAGGTCAGCACCAACACTTTGAATTGTGCAGTTGGAAATGTACTGGGAGTCTTATATGGTCTCGGCGGCTGCTCCCAGTCACCAGTCTAGCTGCCACTCAAGAAGATAAGGCTCAACTATTGGACCTTGGGATGAGCCACTTGAAGTGGGAAAATGCCTTGATCTGACCCTGATTAGAACACCAACATTCTGCTGACTTCTGGCAGGGATTGCTCATTATGTTTAAGTATGGTAGATCTGTAATAATAGATGCTTAGTGGCTTTCTCCATAACTAAGGCAATTGCACAGTTGGTTTTTGAATTATCACAGCAGTTACATCATTGTGCCCTATTCTGGATAAAATATTTCAAATGCCATTGTTCCTAATGCCTATGCACATCGGACTCAAACATGAATGGAAGCTGTGATATTTTGGTTGCGTTGACATCATTAAACCCTTGTATGTATACAAATCCTCAGATCACACTGTCAAAGTGTGGCCTTTGTTAACTTCTTGGCATAAATTATTGCATTATGCCTCGACTACACACATACCTGTAGACCTGGGTAGCCAATGAAATCAAATTACTTTCCAACCCCATGGTTTCTTGAACTGAATGGAAGAGTTTAATAGCAGACCTGCTGGAATGAAGTAGGAAAAAAATGCTGCTTAACATTTTAACAAGCTACACTTTTAATGATATTTACATAGTCCCAAAGCCCTCATTGCACACTTATGCCTAGAAAAAAATTATAAGCATACCATAATATATTTTTTCATGACCTCCCTGGTATCCTTGGTATGCATTATTATGTTTCCCTTTTCATTTATGGGAATTAAGGAGCAGGCGCTCCTTTTATGATGCCCTAAAACTGCTGCTAAAAGGGGGGGAAGAGGTGTACAAAATCATCTACTGCTAGCTATGACCTCTAGGAATAAACAGTTGCTTTGCATTATTTAAGTAATAAAGGCATTTGGTCACCAAGCTTTATCAACTTGCTAGTACTTTCTAGGTGTAATGGGTCTAACTATCTATCCATCATATAAATTTCTCTCCCTTACTGTTGTTCTTGTGATATGAAAATGAATGCACCTGTTGTTCCCATCACTGGATACGAGGCAGGCTGAGACAGTCCAGTCTGAAATATGTTTCCTCAGAGAGAAGACTTCCACCCTGTGGAATGCCCTCCCACCAGAGGTCAAAGAGAACAACAATTACCAGACCTTTAGAAGGCATCTTAAGGCAGCCCTGTTTAGGGAAGCTTTTAATGTTTGATGGATTTCTGTATTTTAATATTTTGTTGGAAGCTGCCCAGAGTGGCTGGGGGAACCTGGCCAGATGGGCGGGGTATAAATAATAAATTATTATTATTATTATTATTATTATTATATTAATTATTATTATTATTCCTTTAAAAAGTGCAAATAAGATTGCGTAAGCAAGTTTCATTAAAATATTACATAGTAGTGGGAGATACTCCAGATAAATTGAATAAAAGGAAATAAATTGAAAGAAAGATGGCATTTGCCAATCAAAATGTAATTCATTATTCCCTCTAATAGTGAACTTGTGCCTGTTTGACAGTGAAATGGGACCACCCAAAGCAAGGTTTCCTAGATTGGAAAATTAAAAGAAAAAATGTATTAAATGAATTAATAAAAACTCTGTGTTTCTCCACTCCTAGCTAATAACCCTTTATTAGTTCCCCCACCTGCTTTACATTTTACATTCTTCTCCCATCACTGCATTTCAGAGGTTGATGTTTCATTTCTTCTATAGTCTTAAGGGAAGTTCTGCCTTGCGTGTAGGACTCAGGCAGTATGCCTCCGAAAATCAGTTGCTAGGAATAAGTTGCTGCACTTAGTTTCTGCTAGGGACTTCCCATAGGCTAGCCACTGTGAGAACAGGATGGTTAATTACACTGTGCCTTTGGCTTGATCCTGCAGAACTCCTCTTCTGGTCATATGCTTAGGGTTTTGGAATGTGGAACTGCAAATGATGGCCAAACATTGATTAGAAATCGTATTGAGGTATGATTGTTTGCTTAATTGCCTTAATAAAGGGGCTACCTTTGAAGGTGACACAGAAACTACAATTAATCCAGAATGCGGCACCTAGACTGGTGACTGGGAGTGGCTGCTGAGACCACATAACACCGGTCCTGAAAGACCTACATTGGCTCCCAGTCTGTTTCCGAGCACAATTCAAAGACTACAGGTCAGGTTCCACATATACTGTCTTTGGTCAAGAAATTAAGCATCTAGAAGAAATCGCTTTGGATGGGGAGCACTGAAGTTTAGACTATTCCCAAGAATGGTGGATCCATGACCATCGTTCAGCCTGGACACTGAGGTCCAGCTCCAAGGGCCTCCTGGCAGCTCCCTCCCTGTAAGAAGTGAGGTTACAGGGAACCAGGCAGAGGGCTTTCTCAGCAGTGGTGCCTGCCCTGTGGAACGCCCTCCCATCAGATGTCAAGGCAATAAACAACTATCTTACTTTTAGAAGACATCTGAAGGTCACCCTGTTTAGGGAACTTTTTAATGTTTGATGTTTTATCGTGTTTTTAATGTTCTGTTGGGAGCTGCCCAGAATGGCTGGGGAAACCCAGCCAGATGGGTGCGGTATAAATAACAAATTGCTATAGAGCTGAGAGTTGGTTGGACAAGTAAACATCTTCCAGATGCTACGGGTCTGTTTAGTGAAGACAAACAAGGAAGAAAGATCTCTACTTAGTGCAGTGCCAAATGAAGGAAGGAGGGGCTGGTTTAGTGGTTGGGTTGCCTCCTTTGTCTCTCAAGATGCAGGTTGCAGCCTGTGCTGTCACACCTTCTCAAAAGAAAATGTTCTGAGGTCTGCGGCTTATATCCATTCTGTTCGGAATCCCAAACCCAGTGGAATTCCTATTTGGGACTATTCAACAAACCACAGCCAATCCATCCATTTAGCAGGGAGAAATAAAGCTTTCATAGCATTTATACTAATAAAACTTTTAAATATGCCTAACTTTTTAAAAAATCTCATGGCCCCTATATTTTGTCTGAACACAATATTTTCACTGCTGCCTGATAGCAGTAATTGAGATATATAATAACTAAATGTCATACCATAACGATTGTGTTATTCATATGATAGTTTTAACTCATTGCCTAGAAGGTCTTTGAGTTGTGATGAATAAGATGTTAAGCAAAATTGCTCATTTCCCCCCCCCCATTATTCTCTTTAAAATGTTACCAAGAATTTATGTATTGTTGCTTTTTTTTTAAGCATAAGCCTGCAATTCTATGCTCATTTACCTGGGTGTAAGCCTCATTGAACTTAGTCAGGCTTACAGGACTGCACAGTGAAATATATTTTTCAGTTTAAATATATAGTCATTCTCCTACGGTAATAATTTAATTCAATTCCTGGGGCTGAAGCTCTTTGCCAATGCCATACAAGGACAGTCAAACTCAAATACTACTTTTCAAACACTGTTCGCCATTTAAATGTGTCTTTCAATCATATTGCTTTCTCCAAGGTAAAACCCACATCCCAACCATTTAATTTGACTTGATGAAAACCATAACAAATATGAAGAACAATGGTTTTGCTCAGTGTTTGGAAAGTTCATTTTTAAAAGGAATTAGTTCCAATCCACCTCCTCCAAATAGGAACTAGTTATGTTCCAGTTCAATCTACAGTTCAATATGCAATTCAACTGGTCCTCAGCATCCCACCCACCCAGACTTCAGAACTTGGCCACAAAGGATGGGGAAGATAATTATCTGGCACACCAGCCAGATCCTTCCTCAAAAGACAAGGTTAGTTAATATGGTCTTGTCTAGATGGTGCTGGACTCCAATCATCCACAGCCAACACGATCAATGGGCAGGGTAAGGGTAAGTTGAAGTCTGACAACACTTTGAAGGTCACAACTCTTCCATTTTGCTGTATGTCTTTCTCCCTGAGGTCTCCCTCAGGGCAGGGCAGGGCAGGAAGTCATGAAACCAATATAGGACTTAGAATATCTCAACACCATTATGCCCTGATCAAGCACTTCTCCTTGAACATGGAAACTCAAACTGAGGAGAGCAAACATTGTTTTTGTTACCACCCATGCACAAGAGGGTGGTATCAATAGGAATAGGGCAGGCACCCCCAAACTCGGCCCTCCAGCTGTTTTGGGAGTACAACTCCCATCATCCCTAGCTAACAGGACCAGTGGTCAGGGGTGATGGGAACTGTAGTCCCAAAACATCTGGAGGGCTGAGTTTGGGGACGCCTGTCATAGGGGAACAAAGAACTTTAGGGCAGAAAAAAATTAAGAAGGGAAGAATGCTACCCACCCCAATGAGAACTAAGCATGCAACACCATGACCGCAGAATGCCGAGGGGAAGCAATGAAAGAGTGCAGGATGGGGATGTAATGGAGTACTCTTGAAGGAGTAGGTAGGTGGCTGGAACCTTAAAGTGGAACTCTGCACACTGCAAGGTTTTGCTGCGGATTCCACTTTTAATCACACTCTTACACAGACCAGCATATTGTTCCTTGCAAAGGTTTCACATGGAGTAGAGGCCAAAAATAAGGTCCGATGCAGGAACAATTACACTCTGCTCTTTTGATCCCATGACAAAGACAAAGAAGAAAGTGGAGCATCTCCCTCTTTGGTCCCTGGACACTTTCAACTGAATGCTGGAGCACAATCTTGCCTGCTTTGTACAAATTGTTCTTTGACTTACCTGTGTCAAGCACAAGGCAGGATAATCAGAGAAGAATCTCAGGGAGAAATTTCAAGAGTTTGTCCGCCTGAGGTCATCCCACCCATTGTTATTGCTGTGATTAGATATCAGTCCCTCAGTTCCCTGCCTTCTATATCATATAAAAGCCACTTGTAAGTGGGGGAAAGGGAAGTCATCTAATCAAGCTACCATTACTTTTCATGCCTTTTTCTGATAAAAATGAAGTATGGGTCAATTGACACCAGAACAATACCACATCACCACATATATATATATATATATATATATCTTTTTTTCTTTAAGAAATGTGGTACATGTCTACAGAACAAGGTTTTTTCCTGCTGAGCATCCACCCCTTCCAGTTGAACAAAATATAAGTCTGAATTTGCTTTGGAAAGGAAAGGAAAAAATAAGCCCCTGTGCTGCCACTTGTTTTTGAATGGGGGAAAAAATGAATGAGAATTCCAATGAAATTTGTTCATTCATTAGTTGTTCCATTTTAAAATGCTTTGCATTGACAAATGCACTGTGTACAGTTCATCTAAAGGTCCCCAAGCAGGAGATAAAAGAGAGCCATGAAATGTATATTTTGAAAGATCATTAAGGTAAGAAAATTAAAAATATAAGGGGAGCCCCACTTCCCACTCCAGTATCAGTTTTTCACAGGATAGTCCTATACATGTCTGCTCAGGAGTAAAGCCCCATTGTTTTCAATTATGATTGCTGCTAAGTAAGTAGGAATAGGATGGCTTATTTCCCTTCACACATCATGTAAGAGGTTCAGCAACAAATTGCTCTTGTTCTGTCTATTGCTACATTAGCATTCATAAAAAAGAAGAGTGCTCACAATCACTTTCTTCTACCAAAAACACACACACACACACACACACACACATACTTTTACTAGCCTCTTGATAGATAATAGCACTGAAAACACACTCAGGGGAAAGAGCTTCTGTTCAAAAGAATACAAACACTGAGGTTTAAGCCTTAATTGTATTCTACATTGCTACACCCACTTGTACTTCACAGAAAATTGTACGTCGATTTTACTGCCCAAGTTCATAATGACTTATCATGATAACTTTGAAGGTTCAAGCTGTTCAGCTGAAGATAAATGAGAAACAGAAAAGGTCTTCATTATAACACGTCACAGAGGCCTAGGAAGTCAGAAATAGGACTGAGATCGGAGGCAAGGCTCCATTGTGTAGGTTGAAGACAACAATTAGGTTTGGACTACAATTCCCATAATTCCTGACCACTGGTCCTGTTAGCTAGGGATCATGGGAGTTGTAGGCCAAAACATCTGGAGGGCCGCAGTTTGGGGGTGCCTGGTTTAAGACCTGCCCCTGCACCCACCCACAATCAAGTACAGGATCTTTGCAGGCACCAGCCATATAATTCACCTGTCCAATGTACATGCTGTGTAGTGTTGCCATATTTCAAAAAGTAAAAACCAGGACACCCTGAACGTTTTTTAGGAAGACCCCAAAATTCTTGAGCATTTTTTAGGAACCCCCCTAAATTGTTCAGTTTAATATGGAAAACCCCAGAGTTGCTGAGCTTTTCTTAAACAAACCCCAAAGTTGTTGAAAACACACACACACACACACACACACACACAAACCACAATTTTTTGATTGACTAGCCTGAGATCCAGGACAAGATGCCACATTTTGGACGCCATTTGACATCCTGGTAATGTATGACAGCCCTATTAGGTTAGGGCACATGTACCCCATGAAGTGTATACTGAGTCCTTGTGTCTACCAGTACACTGCGGTCTGAAAACAAGAGGGATGGGAAGATACAAAGAGTATTCAAATCCACAATCTTAACCTGAGTTGTGTGGTTTGGAGTGGGACAACTTTAATGACCTCAGTTAAGAAGGTAATTCACCTGCAATGATTTCCCCCGAGAGAACCATAAGAAATGTACTGCAGCTAAGTGTTCTCCCTTTTAGTGATGCCTGGCTCCCACCCACACACTATAATGGCCAAGAACAACTCTCAGAGCCTCCAGGGGAGGAATCCATGGCAATTAAAGTGCTCTGATTCTATGGTGTAGACATGTCCCTGGGGCCCATGTGTATACACTCATAAAGCAAGTAGTATTAATCTGTAATGTTACTGTGATCTATAACTGGCATAATTGAGATAACTATGCATGCAAATAGTTTCCATTCTCTTCTGATATGAAGTGGGGGAGTGGGACTTCCCTTATAGCTTACATTTTGTTCTTACTGTGTCATCGCTACTGTGATCCACAAAGCAGATACCAGCAGGTGGGGAATATCAGCTGAGCATCAGCAGTAGTCATGGAACTCCTTGGGTGCAATGGTTTTTGTTTTTGTTTTCCATTCTCTCCTACGAGCAGAAGAATGATCTGTGGATGCAGTGGGAAAAAAATACTGTGTTTAGATAAGGGGCAGATTCAAACTATACTGTACATTTAAAGCACATGACTTCCCCCAAAGAATCCTGGGAACTATAGTTTGTTATGGGTACTGTGAATTACCGTAGCTCTGTAAGTAAGAAACTACAGCTCCCAGGATTCTTCAGAGGGATTTCATATGCTTCAGATATGCATTGGATGTGCTTTAAACGTACGATGTGGGCAATGGGTCTACTTTTATGCTGTCAGAGAGAAAAGGCTTTATGGTTCAAAACACTTTGGGTTGTTATTCTTGAAGAGGATATCTATGCAGCTCCTCTGAATGCAAATCCTCTTCTTCTTTTACTGCTCCTAGCATGGGATATATCCTGTAAAACTGTTTTCAGAATGTTTTTAACTTTTTTGCATTTGTATTTGTTTATTCGGGATGCATTTGCCACCCTTTGGGAGAAGTACTAAATAAATTAGAGTCCTTGGAGAGCTGAGAAAATCAGATGAAAAGAATTCAAGAGCTCTGGCCAGGTAATGGAATATTTTTTAGAAAGTTTTAAGTTAAGAATAATAAGACAAATTCCAGTAGCAATCCAGTTTTTAGAAATCCAGGACAAGGCCCTGTTTCGGTTTATTCTTCATCAGCTCTACTTTCATAGTTTCAAGGTCAAAGCAATGATTGGGTGTGGATTACTTGACACAAAAAGGTGGATATAGTGTCTTCTCCAGGAAAATATTCATCCTTCAATAAATCTATGGGTTTATGAGACACTGAGTTCTTTAAAGCATTCAATTTAATTATAATGTAAATGGAAGTGCAGGGCTCATAATGCTGACACATTTTCCTGCTGAAGTGACTGTGGAAGTCGACTTTTTAAAAAAATGGTACACTTCATTGCACAGATGGGAACTGAATCACTCTGATCTGAAAGAACAGTAGCCAATGGGCAAATATTGTATGTACAACTCAGGACATGAATTAATTGATTGCTATATATGGCCACAGGGACCACAATCACTGTGGTTGCTCCCCCTTGTCTCTTCCCACAGAAAATGATTCCAAATCAAAATCAGATTTCACATTAAGGTAGCATTAAAAGCCATCATGCAGTTCAACAGAAACTGTTGACAGCAGTCATTTCTGAGACATAGGAATCTTTCTGGAAGGACTAGTTCACCTCAGCCTTGATTCCAGCCCCGCCCTGATTTAATAATCAGAGGTTATTAAATTGTTTCTTTCTGCCTCCCAACTTACTCATGTATATACTTGTTACTTGGGAGTAACCTGGTGCTATGTTCTATTTATTTATTAAAAAATATGGATGAGCCATCCATCTATACTGTATAAAATACCAAGCTAGTCAATGTATACAATAAAACAGAAAGGAACCATTAAAAATATATATATACAAAATAATGATTAAACTGCCCGGCTCATCTTAAGAAAAGTTAAACCACTGAATAGGCCTTTCAGCACAAAGAATCTTCAAGAGACACTTAAAAGTTAGCAATGGGGACCAGTGACACACAATCCCTGAGTTTCTAGCTGAAGCCAGTTGGGGTTTCTGAAACAACTATTGACTGGTTTATTTGTTTTTCTTTTCTTTTGTTTTTCTGAGGTTTGCCCATATTTGTTCAACAGCAATTACATATCACAATCCTGATCTGATCTCACCATGTATTGTATGCGTGAAATAATCTTTGAAAATGGCAATCCAAAAAAGCTGCTCTTGGCAAATTCTCTGAATAAAAACCATCCCATTCCCCATCTCCCTGGTTCCCCTGCCCTTAACAACCAGTCAGTATTGAGTGCCCACTGGCCATACTTGGTCTTCATCAGCTGGACTAAAATTCTTTCTGTTATTGCCAGTGACCAACAATACCTAAAAGCATTGCTCAGCAACTTATAGCTAATAGGTAGCACATTGTCTTTCCATTGCTGGATCATGGCCGAGATGTTCACCACTTCCGTCACCATGAACCACAGCTAGCTTTCAAAGTGATTTTCTTAAATGCCTGCAGGTGGATGTATCACTACTTTATATTCTAGAGATAAAGTGCAATAAATAAGTGCTCCAGGCAATATATTCCCTTGTGGCATTACAGCAGCAAGTAATGTCCTAGATGAAATATAGGAGACAATAAAAAGTGGGGGCAGGGAGACATCAAATGTGAGAATAGCTTCCTGGAAATTATATTGACTGTAGATTATTCTAATAGAGAGGGTGCTTCTAAAAAAAAAACACTGTTCTTCTGCTGACAGCTATGAAAGGAAATAGTTTTGGAAGATGCCAGATGAACAATATAGATGCCCTGCTCCAGATTTCCATGTAGATTTATGTCCCAGCCTTCTGGATGTACAGAATGTAGCCACTGTAGCCATGGGCCATATCATTGCTATGAGGCACAGATACAATTCAATTCTGTGGTACTATTTTGCCGGTGGGATTCAGTTACATATTGGCAAAATCAGGCTGCACAATAAAGTGGATTTGCCACTCTTGAGCTACAAACACAAACAACAGTGAATTATTTCCTGGGGCCACTCAAACCACACAGCAAATTGGGTGAGGGATGCTCATTCTCCTCTGTGTTTTGATTATGGAAACAGGGCATAAGTAAAAAGAAAAAACGAAAAGAAAAAAAACTAGGATTGGGAAGGGGGAGGAAAATAAAAAAACCTTGCCTCTACATTGCACTGCAGTCCCAATAATCAGCCTCCCACCACAACATGTAAGTACCGGTAGCAGCTGGAGGAGGCGAGGACAGAGGGTGGAGAAAGAGCTGTGAGTCGAGGGGGGGGGGCTTTCCCCATCCTTTGAACCCCCTGGGAAATAACAAACCTGCCATACCTGGAACTGAGTGCAGCTAAATGAGACAGTTGTGGGCAGCCTGAGACTTTTGTGGGTGAGCTGAAAGTTTATTTGGACCCTGGTTGAGAACCAGGAGGCTGAGAGGTATGGTGTGTCAGAAGGAAAATGAATTGATATTGTTTTGTTTTTTACATATTAGTAACTTTCTATCAATGTAACATTTTTATAGGTAACTGTGTATTTCTTAGTACAGTATGTTGTTTAAGTTGTCTGCTGTTGCTTCGGCTTCATGTACACAGCTTAGAGATGTTTTAAATATTGCTGTGAGTTTCGGGTGAACTGGGTGCCAGATCCCTCTAATCCCTGGATCAGGCAAGTGTTAGAATTTAATCAAGGCTTCTAATTCTTGGAATAGGTTGGCTTCCAGTGAGGTGATAATCCTGGGCGATGAGCAAGTTGTATACATACAGTATGTGTAAATATACAATATATCATAAAGACACCACAGTCCCCACTGTCTCATTCCCAGCAGGGAAACACGAAGCCAGAGTAAGCTGTTGGAACCCCAGAAATCTCACACCGTTCAGAGGTTGGGGTGCCATGCAATAATATATTAAGCAGTATAGAAATTAAATAATCAAAATCAACTCAAGTGGGGGGGGGGGAGTCATAGCTGTACACCATGCCTTAAGTGTCATGTATAGTTTGACCCATAATTACTAGAAACCAGAAATTCTAATAGCCTAATTGTTGTGTATGCTAATGGTTTAAGTTACTGATTTTTGGCCTGAATTGAAAACAAACAAACAAACAAATCCTAAAACCTTTCCCTTGCAGTGAAGGCTAGTCTTTGAGAACACAGTCAGTAGAAAGTGCACAAGTTAAAACATGTTACAGACATATATTTTGAGTTGAATCAGACTTGCTGTTGAATATGGGCTATGCTCTTTGATCTTCCTGCTTCACTCATTTTGATTTTCTTAGTTTCCTGTATTAGTGAAACACATATCAAATTGGTGCAGAGCCTGGCAGAATAAAATAAGCTTGGGGCAGAAGTGTCATTATATTAGGAATGTGGAATAGAGCTCTCCTACGCATAGGTTCTTATTTAAAAGTTTGTTTCAAAGCCAATCTGGGGAAGTGTCCTCATGGGACCAATACAGTAGTTCATAAGGAATCAAGAAATTGAGTCTCATATTGCGCTGCTGCAGAAGTACAGCAAGGGAGAAAGTCTCCTGAGAGTGGGGAAGTTTGTGCTTCGGTTCTTTCACTGATACCTGCAAACATTTCTGCTTGACTGAGTGGTGACAGAGAATAGCCTATATTTGTTTAAACTTTACAACAACATTCTCAAGATGCACAAGCTTGTTAGTTTCACGTTTATGAAATCTATTTTCTTTTATTGAGCAATACTAACCCTTCTGCTGCTTCACAGCTAGGATTGCCAATGCTGGGTGGAATATCTATTTATACAGCTGTTCATGAAACCAACATTGCATTGACTGCTTTAAAATGGAGGAAGGTCTGCTTAACAAATCTTTAATATATTTATTATTATCTTTATTTATTTAGAACATATATATGCTGTCTTTCATTGAACTCAAGTGGAGGTGTTTCCAAGCAGTTGAACACCAGCCAGATGTTCAACAGTGATTCATCCCATTTTATACATGGAGAACTAAGGGAACTAACTTGTGCTAGTTCAGTGAATCCATTTCTGAATGAATCGAAACCTAGTATTTTTCAGTCACAAGTCAATTATATCAGCCAATACTAGTTGTGAAAATGCAAAATAAATAAAAGGGAGACTGATCCTAGAAAATAAGAGGCTGCACAGGATCTTCCCAAACATATGTTTTGGGTTTGGTTTGATGGCTAGCAGAACGTGGGTGGTGCTGTGGTCTAAACCACTGTCGGTGGTTCGAATCCTTGTGACAGGGTGAGCTTCCATTGCTCTGTCCAGCGGTGGTGGAACCCGCTCTGGCAGGGCAGCCCATACCGAGTGTGCATGTGCGGCATCCCGTACAGACTGCGCATGTGCAGCATTCCATACGGAGTGGGCATGCGCGGCATCCCATACAGAGTGTGCACGTGTGGCATCCTGTACAGACACCCATATGGACGGTGCGCGAGAGCGGCAGCCAGTGTGGATGCCATGCGAGCGGCGCCCATACGGTCTTTGCACGCCCTCAGCCGCTCTACAGCTGGGGGGAAGCAGGGGCCATCTTGTCACACACACCCCAAAGTGGCGCCCGGGGTGGCCCGCCCCCTCTGCCCCCCCACTTCATACACCCCTGGCTCTGTCCTATCTTCTGCCAACCTAGCAATTCGAAAGCATACAGTGCAAGTTGATAAATAGGTACCTCTGTAGCGGGAAGGTAAACAGCATTTCTGTGCGCTCTGACACTCATCATGGTGTCCCGTTGGGCCAGAAGTGGTTTAGTCATGCTGAGCACATGACCCAGAAAGCTGTCTGTGGACAAACACTGGCTCCCTCGGCTTGAAAGCGAGATGAGCGCCACAACCCCAGAGTCGCCTTTGACTGGACTTTACTGTCCAGGGGTCCTTTACCTTTACCTTTACCTTTACCTGATGTCTAGATTATGCAAGTACTATTTAGTACAGAATCTCATGTAAATTCTGCACCATATCTCATTCAGATTGTAGTTTTACATGATTTAAATACTGGACAACTTTTGTTTCCTCTTCTATGTTTCTTCTCCTTTCCTACTTTCCATAGCTTTCTTTTCTCCTTAAAAATGAAGGAATGAAAGAAAGAGAATGTGATGTCACTAGTGAGACCTTCCTTAACAAATCACTTAAAAGTCATAATCCATCAGATGAAGACCAGTTCTCTATACAGTTTGCATGGTTCAATGGAAAGGTATTCTCTCACTCTTTTTATACTCACTGTTTTATACTTGCTTTTAATAAGCAGTGCAGCACCAAACAAGAAATACACAAAAACTGCATGCAGATGTGTCCCTTATTTCCGAAGACCAGTCAATATTTCTTTTACTTTGCATATCTTTTCATAGCTCGGATTGAATCTTCCTCTGCCCAGCTTTATTTTGCTTTATGTTGAAAATAAATAACATGGGGGAAATGTAGCGCTAAACACTTCTTAAAAGCAGGTATAATGAAATCAAACTCATTCTCTCTTTGCAGTACCACCAACTTTTATCAAACGGCATAAAAGGAATGTCTAGATGGAGGCAGCAGAATATACTTTATGCAAATAGTGGCACACTTTGCCCTGTATATCAGCAGCATGACATTTCAATTACCCCAGTGCTTTAAATCCAGCGTCTTAGATAAGTACTGACAATGGCACCCATATCATTAAGCACATTAGCCTGTGTGATGCATTATGCCATCTGAGTGAGTAAAACGAAAATGCTGAAAAATACGTTTTGGACACAGCACTGCAATGAATCAGAACATTATTATAGGAAAGTGTTACCTTGTGTCACAAACCAGAGGTGGGGGGGGACTCTGTAGCTTTCCAGATGTTGCTGGACTACAACTCTCCTAATTCATGACCTCTGGCCAGGGCTGATGAGTGTTAGAACATATGAGGGCCTCACCCTTAGGTTCCTCACCCCTGACATAAACTTAAAATCACAGAAGCATCATGACTGAAAGGTTCTGCCAGAGCTTTACCACCTGTCTTCTCAGTTTCAAGTCACTGCACAAAATGATATCAATACTAATTACTTAAAGACCAACTAAGTTTTTATTTTGGTATGAGCTTTCGTGTGCATGCACACTTCTTCAGATACAGTGAAATAGAAGTCCCCAGGCACTTATGTAGAGAAGGGGTGGGGATGGGGAGGGGAGGGGGGATCACTCAGAAGGGTGGTGGAAGTGGGTGATTGACTGACTGATAGCTGTTGATGACCGAAAACGACTGCAAATGGTTTTGCATGAAAAAGCAAGGGTTGAGATGGCTGAAGATCGCTTATCATGTATAATGAGATAAGAATCCGATATCTCTGTTCAAACCAGGTCCCTCCATGGTTTTGAGCTTGGTGATAAGTTGTAATTCAGCAACTTCTCTTTCCAGTCTATTTCTGAAATTCTTTTGTAGTAAGACAGCTACTTTGAGATCTTGTATAGAATGTCCTGGGAGATTGAAGTGTTCTCCTACTGGTTTTTCTGTCTTCTGGTTCCTGATGTCAGATTTATGTCCATTTATCCTTTGGCGTAGGGTTTGGCCTGGTTTGAACAGAGATATCGGATTCTTATCTCATTATACATGATAAGCGATCTTCAGCCATCTCAACCCTTGCTTTTTCATGCAAAACCATTTGCAGTCGTTTTCGGTCATCAACAGCTATCAGTCAGTCAATCACCCACTTCCACCACCCTTCTGAGTGATCCCCCCTCCCCTCCCCATCCCCACCCCCTCCCCACCCCTTCTCTACATAAGTGCCTGGGGACTTCTATTTCACTGTATCTGAAGAAGTGTGCATGCACACGAAAGCTCATACCAAAATAAAAACTTAGTTGGTCTTTAAGGTGCTACTGAAGGAATTTTTTTATTTTACTTCGACCCAGACCAACACGGCTACCTACCTGTAACCAATACTAATTACTTTATTTTTAGGCAGCACCAACCAACCTAGCAGTATGACTCCAAAACTGTTCTCTTTAAGGGACAGGTAATTATGTTTAATTTGCCTTATGTGATCAGGAGCTGATTGGTCTGATACTAATTTTACCAGACACAAGTTTCTTGTTTTAGCTGACAGAGAAACTTTAGCTAACAGAGAGCCAAAGGTGTTGTTGTTGTTGTTGCAGCAACATTTTATTCCTAAATATGGCATTTCACTTGAGGATATTTCTTCAGCCAAGTTCATATTATTATTTTTTGTTATTTGTTTCGATTGTGTGATGCCTTTATCAACATAATGCATATTAAGCTTTTGGAAACATCCCTGGAATGTCTACATTCAAAAATTGGGGTGGGTGGGAAACTGATAGTGTAAGAAAGTTGTCTTCAGGCCATTACACAACAAACGTTGCTGAACAAAATAGCTACGCATTTGCCAACAGATACCATATAATGTGTCTGCTGCCAGGCCATTTGGAGACACTGATTTTTCAGAGGTATAACATATTTCATTGCTTGATTAAAGGCAAACATATATTTTGAGCTACAAATGTCTAGCTTATCATTGCAGGATTTCAGCAACCAGAACATGGCTAATGTAGAGCTGGAACTATTAGCAAGACATGTGAATCCATAAAACAGTTAGAGTTTAATGGTTGAAACGCCTCTCCCCCCCCCCCCCAATGCAGTTCCAAAGAACGGAATAACAAATCCCATTTCAGCTAATCTTGGTTGAGGTGACACCATCACCCCAATGTTCAAAAACACAATTCTAAATTATTTTTTTAAAATCGTTCTAGAAGTTCAGGTGAAGGCAGCAGTTAGCTGTAGTGACTGTAAAAATGCTGAGCAAACGAAAAGACCAAAATCAACTGCACTAAAGAACAAGGCTGGGGATAAGAAGACCATCTGTATTTTTTGAAGAAAAAAAACAGTCTTTATTATCTGCATAAATCATACTTTAAAATATTCTCTACCATGTTCCGGGTCAAATGGCCCCTTTTTCAAAGTTTGGCTTTAAAAAGAAACCAGCACAGAGCACCATTTTAAATTTTGGCTTACATCAAACTACTCACTTAGGATGAAGGAAACTAGGCAGGAGAAAAGATCATTAATTTTTATTTCTTTGGCAAAACGAAATGAAATGTGGCCAGGCCACCTTCAATGCATACTTGAGAAGTCTGAAGCCAGAATATATATATTTTATATCCTATTTCAGGATCAAATACAAATTTATCAGACAGGGAAATGTGCATCGCTGGCCACAGTGCTGTGGGCCGGTGATTACTGAGGGATGGGGTGGGGGAATTAACAGTGTGAAGACAATAAGAAAGACATTACACCAGCTTGGGATCAATTGTTCACAACTGTGAGATTAAAGATGTAGATAGTATTTGGCACAGGCATTGGGTATGTATCCTGAATCAGCCAACCTGATTGCTGGCATCAGTGTTGGTCCACGTGAAAGGATATATTTTGACAACTTTTGAGTATGGATATAGAATATTTACCATAATTTCTCAATTCTTCCTGTTAGAATTTACTGTTGCAATGGCTGTATCCAAAATGTGGTAGTCAGTGCAAAGGAAGGAAGGAAGGAAGGAAGGAAGGAAGGAAGGAAGGAAGGAAGGAAGGAAGGAAGGAAGGGCTAAAATTGGATAAGGCTGAATTTCTGAAGCCAATATGATATAGGTATAAAACAAAAGAAAAGTAGAGGTGGTTGCCAGATAGCATAATTTCCCAAAGAAACAAAATGGAGACATGCTTTTAACATAAATTTTATGAAAGAAAGAAATAGATATTCAACATGGACGGCAAAAAATGGTCTTAAATTGAACCAATGAAGGTTTGAATGAATTAGCAGTGAAGAAAGCAGATGCTTATGAGTATTCATTCTTCCAACATTTTCTTCCAAGTATCTTGATCCCAATTCACTTTTAGAAAATCTGAAGCTAATGCTAATGCTATTGCCAGCCAGAACTTAAGTTGCTTTGAGTCTTCATCCCTGGGCTTCCATCTACTTGGCTCCAACACAAAACAGTCTGTAGATGAAATTCTTTGGCAGCATGGAGTAGCATTTGCATTTGCTGCCTGTAAGCAAAAGAAAGAAGGCAACCTCCATAAAACAAAAAGCGAAGGTAAGCCCTTTCATAAATTGCAAAGTGCACTCCACGGGACTTTTAGCTGAGTGTATGAGACGTGATGCTGTCTGAAGCCAAGAGGTTTGAAATAGAGATAGAACTGACTCTATGGATGATCACTGGTGATGCTGCAAGTTTATTTATTTATTAGTTTAATGAGTTGAATTGCTCTTTCACCAAAGCAAATTTATGGACCCGTCATGTTTCCCAGGCACATATAAGGAGTGTTTAAAGATATACGTACCACACATTACCTCTTGCTCTGGGAAACCACTCGGAACTTGGGGCCTATGAGATCACCTTTACCCCACATGTGCCCATTTGACTGCTTTGATCAGCAGAATTGGCGCTACTACAGGTGCCTCAATCGTTTAGTGTGGCAGCACCTGCACTTTGGAAATCCCTGCCTATTGAGAACAAGCAGGTGCCTTCACTGTGCTATTTTAGGTGCCTGTTAAAAACATTCCTGTTTGCACAAGCATACCCAGATGCTTAGAAAGTTGAGGTCATTTTAATCTGTTTTAGTATTTTAACTTTTGTATGTTTTAAAACAGGGTTGTGAATTTTTCTTGATTTTCCTTTATCTTTTGTAAACGGCTTTGAGGGTTTCTACAATCCGGTCATGTGTAAATATTACGAAATGAATGAATGAATAGTATTTTTAAAATCTGTATACTGCCTTTCTGCATCATTGTAGTCAATGCAGCTTTCAGCCCGTGCAAAAACAAAATACGCATGCATTGTCATTTTACAGCAATTCAAATTATAACAAAAATAATCAACAAAATTCAAAAATCCATTTCACATATAATATGTGATAACATCTACAAACTATCAGCAAATGACAGCTACGATGAATCATTAATTTAGAAACAACCAAGACAACATTAGAAAAAAAACAGAAGACATAAAATGCCACAGATTATAAAATAATGATTTGTTGAGCAGCTGTAGCACTCCTTTCCCACCCTGTGGGATGTGTTTATTCACAGCAGGGTGGATATTTTCCCTGTTGAGTTGCAACTTGCAAATACATGAGTGCAACAACAGTTTGTGTATTTGAATAGATGGAAACTACAGCATGAGATATAATGAGAGCACAGGCAATGGTTTAGCATGAAATATTGGCATGTATCGAATGTAGTGCTAAGTAATCATCCCATCAGGCAAGGATTTCATTTCCAATGAAAATCCTTGTTATTACCTATTTTTACATTGCTGTTTACAGTATTTGTATATATTTTAAAATTTTATATAGATGTTTTATGATAGCCTTTTTTGTGATGCCTAATAAAGGTTTGGCAAAGAAGAAGGATTTCTGCTTCTGCAATGGGACTTCCCCACCTCCTCCTGCCATGTGCACCCCACACTCTCCCCCAATCTGCCCTGGGAAACACGGGGGGAAAGCGAGAAAGCCCCACCGTGCAAGATTCAATCCTTGTGCTGACGTGATAGCTACTTAGCACTGCACTGGGTACAAACCAGTGTCTACAGAATGTCCTATTACTGTAGAATGAAAGCATGGACTCTTATGGATGAAAAAGACAGTGAATTCAAGAAAAGCATTTCCATTTCTGGTGACTTTTCGCATAAATTGTTGTTCACCTGGATTGCGAATCTGGTCAGAAGTCCCAGCAAATGTGGTCCAGGAAAACCTTTGCCAAAGAAACAGAGCTTTTGAGAAGTCACATCCCATTTATAGCAAGTTACATGTGTTATTGGTCTGCTTCTCTTTTGATTTGCCAGTCCTGTGAGACAGGCGATAACCGCATCAACGTAAAAACCTACAGCATACAACATTGATTTACTGCCCCCACTTGAAGCTGTTAGGCTATAATTGCCTGCGCTATCTGAGCACACACACCTCCCCACCTGTAGGGAGCCTGGTTGGTTTTTTTTATATAAGAAGAGATGGAGCCAAATGCTCAGAATTTCCTTTAGGGCAGCAGTGAAAATAAGACATTTAACTTCCACAGCATTCTACACATGAGAAAATGACTGCTGTTTTCACGCCCCATATAACACCTGCGTAAGCCCTGGGATCTGATAAGCTGTTAGAGAGGTTTCCCCCTATATTAGCAGCAGTGGTGCATGCCAGAGGTAGGCAGCAATGCTCAGCCAAAAGTGATAAGCAGCAGCCCAAAAGAGGGCTGTATGCTTCACGGCAGATGCCATTGGAAACGGTCCAGGCAGGAGCCACGGAAGAAAAGTCACAGTAACAGCCCTATTACAGCCTGCCGCCATCATTGTCTGCTCATCACTTCCTCATGGAATGGAGCATTAGGCAGCTCCTTCATTCATAATATTCTAAATCAGGGGTAGGCAACCTAAGGCCCGGGGGCCGGATGCGGCCCAATCGCCTTCTAAATGCGGCCCATGGACGGTCTGTTAATCAGCGTGTTTTTACATGAGTAGAATGTGTCCTTTTATTTAAAATGCATCTCTGGGTGATTTGTGGGGCATTATTATTATTTTTTCAAAATGTAGTCCAGCCGGACTGGCCCCCTGCTAAAAAAGTTTGCTGACCCCTGTTCTAAATGGTACTTCTCATGGCCACATCAGCCCCGCCCCTGCCAATCTGCTGCATGCTTATTGCTCCACTGTTGGCACTAAGCAATGCTAGAGTATTGGGGCTGATGGAGTTGTAGATTGACCACAGTTGTCCATGCATTAGTAACCTCGCAGTTGGATTACTGCAATGTGATTTTTCTGGGCCTACCCTTAAAGTTGACCCAGAGGCTGCAGCTTGTATGAGCACACCCAGGATATAACACATTGTTTGCGGGATGTGCACTGGCTGCCAGCTGGCTACCAGGCCGATACTGGTACTAAAATGTACCGTATGTCCCTATACAGCTTGGAACCAGGTTAGTTAAGAGACTGCATGATACACACAGTAGTTCACTGTGGCCTGCAAAATCTCAGAAGCTTGCTCTGCAGTTAACTCAGAGCAGGGGCTTTTAGTGTGGTTGCCCCTGTTCTGTTGGAATAACATTCCTGTCAATATATGACAGGCTCTGCTCTTTTCTGGAAATAATTGAAGACATTTTTCTTCCAACAAGTTTTCCCAGTTGCATAAACAAGTCTTTCATCACACGAGTCCACTTGTTAAGGTTCTAGCCTTGTGAAAGATGATTAGATAGAGAGATAGATAGCTATAGATGAGTTTTTAACTGTTTAATTATTCTGTGTGTAAATTGCCTTGAAATTGTGGTTTAGAAAGTCATTAATAAAGTGTAATAATAATTATAATCTGGAGAGACACAAATTGGCAACCTTTGCTTTAGAGTAAGAATCACTATTATGCAAAGAACATTGCCCAAAAAATATTGCTATGACTGATATTTTTGAACAAGCTTTTATTTACCTTGCATTCTAGCAGAAACATAAAGATGTTCAGTCCCACAGCTGCAGGTGTCACAGTATGAAGAACAAACAAGTTGAAGAAATAAACAACATTTCATTTCATAATAACTCATCCTAGAAAGGTATTTTGGCACAGACTCAGTCCCTGGAGCTAATAGAAAGAAGGTTTTTAGAGTCTGAGGGTTAGGGTCAGTCCTCGGAAGATAGCCATCATTCACAAAGTTTGACAAGTTGGGCTGGATGATAATCACACACTGATGCTGAGAAGAGATTTTCCATTTAGGATGCCAGCCATATGTTTGTAGAAATGAGATTTTCAGAAAACAATTTCCAACAGCATATTATTTGTTATCTCACAATGAAATCATTACCATAATGTAACAAGCACACATTTTATTTGTGTGATATGTGTAGAAATATTAATGAAAGTATAGAGCCCAATCTGCTTTTTAAAGTATTTAAAAGTTCTGCTTATACAACCCCTTTTATTCCTCCTATTTTCCTTTTTGGTACCACCTGAAACAGGTCAACTCACCTGGCAATATAGCAGGCCTGGTCCTGGCCAGAAAGATTTTATTTATTTATTGTGTTTATAGCTCTCCTTTCTTCCAAAGAGCTCAAGGTGGAATACATGGCTGTCCCCTTTGCCATATTATCCTCAAAAAAGCCTTTTGAGATAGGTTAGATTGAGAGTTGGTGACTGGCCCAAAGCCACCCAACCAGTTTCATGGCCAAGTGGGCATTTGAACCCTGTTCTCCCAGGTCCTAGTCCAGGCATCCCCAAACTGCGGCCCTCCAGATGTTTTGGCCTACAACTCCCATGATCCCTAGCTAACAGGGCCAGTGGTCGGGGAAGAAGGGAATTGTAGTCCAAAACATCTGGAGGGCCGAAGTTTGGGGGTGCCTGTCCTAGTCCAACATTCTAACCACACAATACTGAGCTTTCAGAAGCTCCAGAGCAATACCCCAGGGTTCTGCTCCATCCCCCCATGTTATTTTACATTTACGTGAAACCACTGGGAGAGGTTGTCCAGCATTTTGTGGTTCGGTGTCACCAATATGCCAATGACACTCTATGTCTCCTTTCTACATAAATCCAAGGGAGCTGTCTTGGTTCTAACCTGGTGTCTGTCATCAGTAAGGGACTAGATGAGAATGAACAAAGTGAAGCTTAATCCAGACAACACAGAGGTGCTGTTGGTCAGTCAGAATGCAGAACAGGGAATAGGGGTTCAGTCTGTGATAGATGGGGTAACACTCCCCCTGAAGACACAGGTTCATAGTTTGGGTGTGCTCCTGGACCCAGCCCTGAGCAGGGATGCCCAGGTCTCTGTGATGACTCAGGGTGCATTTGCACAATTAAAGCTAATGTGCCAGCTGCACCCATTCCTTGAGATGTCTGATTTGGCCACAGTTACATCCTGTCTGGATTACTATAGTACACTCTACACGCTGCTGCCTTTGAAAAGCACTCAGAAACTTCCAAGTGGCTCAAAGAGCTGCAGCTATAGTGAGTTTGCTACAAGAGCGTCACTGGCTACTGGTCAGTTTCCGGGCACAATTCAAAGTAGTGGTTATGACTTAGAAAGCCCTGTATAGTTTAGTTCCAGGCTCTCTGAAAGAAAGGTTCCCTTCTAAGAACCTGTTCAGGCTCTGAGATATTTGAGGGAGGCTCTTCCACCGTCACAGATATGCTTGGTAGGGATGTGGGAAAGTGCCTTCTTGGTAGCTGTTCTAAGACTTTGGAACTCCCTTCCTAGAGAAATTAGACTGGCTCCCTCCTTGCTGTCCTTCCACAGGCAAGGGAAGACTATCTTGTTCCAACAGACTTTTTGGGAACTGACTGGGGCTGGGGCTGTGATGCTTTTATTGTAATGATCTGTATTTTTTAGTAGAACACATACAGAATCACAGAATCATAAGGGCTGGAAGGGACCACAAGGGTCATCTAGTACAATCCTCTGAAATGCAGGAATCTTTTTGCCCAACATGGGGCTCGAAACCCATGTATATATAACATTAATGTATATATATACCATACTTTTCCATGTATAAGACTTGATTTCCCCCCCTTTAAAGTCATGCTAAAATGTGGGGATCACCTTATACATGGGTAGTGCAGAGGGTGGATGTTTGATTGATTGCTGCTGTGGCTGCCAGCAGCTATTTTGCGTGTTATTTGTTGCTGGGTCAATGGGTAGTGTTGATTTGCCAATGCTGCGGCAATTGGGGGGGGGCATTTTCAGCTTCTGCTTCTGTCAGTGACAGATGAGAGGCGGATTTTGTCACGCGGGTGGGTGAGCGATTTTCAGCATTCCCCCCTTTAAAAAGCTCAAAAACCCTCGGCATAACCCCCCCACACACACCGAAAAGCTCAACAACTCTGGGCAATCCTCCTCAAAAAAAAAAAGCTCAACAACTTTGTGCCATCTCCCCCCATTTTCTTAAATTTGAGTCCCCAAAAATAGGGGGCATCTTATACATGGCATCTTATACATGGGGGTGTCTTATACAAGGAAAAGTACCATATATACCATTCATGCTTAATTTGCTTTTTTTTCATTATTGCTTCCCCAATTGCTTCATTATTGTTTAGCCTTAAGCCACCTTCCGACCTCGTGAGAGAAAAAGGTGTGAAATAATTAAACATAATATTTCATTATGTACCCTACACCACATTAGCTTAAGGCAAGCACAACTGGTAAATGACTGCAGATGGAGAGAACTATTTTGAGCATGACTAATATCTGAGGGAGGTTACTGGCAAAAGAGATCGTCAATGGCTCAGCATGGTGCAAAGGAGCTCTGTTTCTATAACATTTCAAAGCACAGCAGTACATGTTGTGCAAAAGTCGAGTTAACTTATCAGAGATTGAATATAATTTAATAACATCTGTCTGGCCACATCTTAATATGCCAATTGACTCTAGGCAGCCTCATCATTGCCAGGGGGGGCATATGAAGAAGGACATTAGCACTTCCCTCATTCATAGAAACAGAAAGGATTGATTTATCACCCAATCATCAAAATCATAAAATCAGAAAACAACCTACTAGATGAGAAACCATATCTATCAATGTGATTTATTTATCTGAAGTGTATTAGCATCTGAATGGAAAACAAGCAAATCCTGTGGCCAGAGTCTACCGGTTTTATAGTTACAGCACAATAACGTTTATATGTCATTAGATCATAATTACATGGCTAGTCAAAAGTTGACTCTTAGACCTTGAATTACAGAGGAAGTGTCCCAGTGCCCTCTGGAGGCAAGAGTTACTCAGAAATGTTTTCCTTTCCAGAATTGTTTATTTTGTCATCATTTCTGAATTATTCAGAACCCTTCTGCTTTATACGAAAAGTCTTTTTTGAATAGTTGTACTAATCTGACCAAAAGCCTTCTACCACAATTTCGGTGCTTTGGGAAATGGCCCTTTTCAAAGTCATTTGCACCAAGAAACTTCTTGCATGTATACGACGGCTGTGTATACACATTCCTGGGTTGAAGCACAACCAAGTCCTTCTTTTTAGCAATTTGGATTGAGGCTGGTTTGAGGACAAATGCACCAAAACACAAGAAACAGTGGTAAAGATGCAGGCTAGATAACATATTGTGGCTAAGGTGGTGTGTACACCATTTCCTAAACCAGCAGTGGGAGGGCATTGAATGCAGAGTAAACAAGAGTGTGTACAGCTAGGGATGGAGCAGGACTCAATTTCCAATTCATTTATACATGGGATTTGGTGGTTCTGGCACAATCAAGCTTTGCTCACAATGGAACACCTCTTGGACCAAGCAGCTGCTTACCTTTAATATACTCATACATTGTCAGGTTAAAAAAAAAAGCTGCTGCAGCACATTTATCATTTTGTTTGCCCTTTTTTGCACACACCCAGCTCTGCAATAACCTTTTTGAACATCTGCAGTCAGAAATCTATACAGTATTCCAAGCGTGCTTGCACCATAAAAGGTATAGGTAAAGGGACCCCTGACGACTCTGGGGTTGTGGCGCTCATCTCGCTTTACTGGCCGAGGGAGCCGGCGTACAGCTTCCGGGTCATATGGCCAGCATGACAAAGCCACTTCTGGCGAACCAGAGCAGCGCACGGAAATGCTGTTTACCTTCCCGCCGGAGCAGTACCTACTTATCTACTTGCACTTTGATGTGCTTTCGAACTGCTAGGTTGGCAGGAGCAGGGACCGAGCAATGGGAGCTCACCCCGTCACGGGGATTCGAACCGCTGACCTTCTGATCGGCAAGCCCTAGGCTCTGTGGTTTAACCGACAGCGCCACCCGTGTCCCTGTTCGTACCATAGATTTGTGCAAATCCTTTCGTAACGATCCCTAAAATGGAAAAAAGTGTCCAATAGGAATGAACATACAAAGAGCCCTGCTGAATCCAATCAAGATTCTTTCTAGTCCAGTGTCTTGTTTCCCAGAGGCATGGTATAAAGGCAACAACCATTTCATTTAGCTCAGGCATGGCCAAACTCGACCCTCCAGATGTTTTGGGACCACAATTCCCATCATCCCTGACCACTGGTCCCGTTAGCAAAGGATGATGGGAGTTGTAGTCCCAAAACATCTGGAGCGCTTTGAAGACACTCGAACTCAGGGCACAAGGGAGAAACGTGCTAAGAGGAAGGCACGCTTGGCAAATCCACACCGTGATCAACGCCCACCCGGAAACCAATGTCCCCATTGTGGAAGGATGTGTGGATCCAGAATTGGCCTCCACAGTCACTTACGGACTCATTGTTAAAACCGTGCTTATGGAAGACAATCTCACTCAGCTACAAGTGATCACCAAAGAAGAAGACTGTTCAGATGGAAACAGGACTAACTTCTCTGCAAAGGCAGACCCTCCAAGTGCGGTCTATTTTCCAGGGACATTCCAAATTTACAGAAGCCATCCCAGTTTTTGATTTGAACCCAGAAGGTTCCACTTTTCCTTAGGACATCCCTATTTTCATCAGAGAAATGTTGGTGGGTATGGGGTTATGTGACCCACAGAGCCAAGGAGATAAGTAACTAAACAATCTTTAGAAGACATTTGAAGGCAGGCTTATATAGTTTTATTATGTTTTTATATGTGTTGGAAGCAACCCAGAGAATTATCATCATCATCACCATAATCACCATCATTATTATGGAATAGAACATCCCTATTTTCATCGGAGAAATGTTGGAGGGTATGCAAAGGTTTCTGTCTGAGCAACTCTTTGTAACTTTATCCATATGTTAATTAACTAAGCTCGTTATGAAATGTAACAAAGTGACAGAAGAAATTTGTTTGGCTTGCAGATAGCTTTTCTCTTTCCTCTCAGTTACAATGAAGGCTTTTTCTGATTCTCTTCCTGCTAGATATGAATAGAGGAGCATCACCATTACTGTCTCCATCTCATCACACGGGAGGCTGTAAACACGCCAACAACGAAGCAACATGTTGACACACTCATTTGCGCCTCTAGTGGCATTTGACCCTCTGTCTAGCTGCTGCTCACTTCAGATGCTTTGGCATCTGCTCACACACATCAAAACACCACTGTACAGAGAATCCTAGCATAAGGGAAGGATTCTCCACTTGGACAATTACTATGTTAGCTCCATCTGGCCTGCGCATATTGTACACCAAGGCTGTCTGTTTTACAAGCAAATATGGAAACAATTATCGACAAGATGTTCAAGGTCTTATGGGGAGTGTGGTACTGGAGGAGGAAGGGAGAGAACCAATCTGTGGAGTGTGTGTGTGTGTGTGTGTGTGTGTGTGTGTGTGACCTTGGCAATTTGGCAATATGCAAGAACCAGAAATAATTCTCCGTTCAGTAGTTCCTTGTTTGTAAAGCAAACATCTTTTCCTCCCATTTTTCTTCTTGATTACTGTTAATTATTAATTTGGGTATATTATGACTCGCGGCTATGACCCAGGCCATAGCCATTAGCACCTTGATTCTATCTAGCAGCAGTAGCCAACACAGCTGAAGCAGTAACATGCACACAGCTGCAGAAGGAGTCACAAAGCTCCTGGGCATATTTGCAAACAAGAGGAATTAATAGCCTATCACCTGCACCAGAATGCTTCTTTCAAACCTAAATTCAGTGTGGGAAGGGGTCCCTGCAAGCTCCATAGAAGGCCTCTGTGGGTGCATACACACCCACTGGAACTACTTTGGCAATCCCAGCACGACGGCATGTAATATTTGTTGGGAAAGTTTCAGTTTCAACTACGTTCCTTGTCTTTGCTGCTGACGAGAACTGATAAATTTACTAAATGGTCCATGACCAAGTGTCTCACCGCCTTTGTTAAGAAACTGCTTGGCATATTATTTCCATTTTCACCCAGTTAAGATGGTGCCTTCCTGGCACTGCCAGGATTCAGGCAGAAGGTCCTATGTGGCATATCAAAAGGACAAGAGGGAGGGAGGTTGAATGGTTGAGCTTCAAGCAACAGCAAAGAGATTTGGAAGGGAACGTTTCAGTAACTGCTAAGTGGCCGGGGGCGGACGGGGGCAGACAACAACCCTACTCTGGCCTGGCTTGTCTGTTTAACAGGTTTCATATGAATAAATAAGCTGGTAAATCTTTTCAGGCTATGGAGCAAACATTTAGGTAAAGGTAAAGGGACCCCTGACCATTAGGTCCAGTCGTGACCGACTCTGGGGTTGCGCGCTCATCTCGCATTATTGGCCGAGGGAGCCGGCGTATAGCTTTCAGGTCATGACAAAGCTGCTTCTGGCAAACCAGAGCAGCACATGGATAGCGGTTCCTATTTATCTACTTGCATTTTGACGTGCTTTCAAACTGCTAGGTTGGCAAACATTTATCACCTGCTAATTGCGGCAGATCAAAGTTCTGTTAAAATGACAGCTGGCAACCTAGCTGCTGCCAATGTAATTATACTGCGGAAAGAGATTAAGGAACTCTTGCCCTTGTTGCGGCTACAGTTCAAGATTCCCTCTTGTTCCTTCTTCAGCAGCCTCCTGACTAGGCTAGAATGCTGTGGACTGGAGGAGATTTCACTCTCCAAGACAATGCAGAATCTCCAAGGGGTTGATGGGCTCCTGCTCCTTTATCAGGCAGATAGTAAACATAAAGATTTCCATTACCACAGAGATGACTAACCTGTGGTCCTCCATGTTGCTGGACTCCAACTCCCATCAGCCCCAGCCAGCGTGGTCAGAGCTGATGGGAGTTGTAGTCCAGCAGCACCTGAAGGCTTTGTTGTTTAGCCGTTTAGTCGTGTCCGACTCTTCGTGACCCCATGGACCAGAGCACTCCAGGCACTCCTGTTTTCCACTGCCTCCCGCGGATTAATGTCCCTCTATGCTGAAAAACACATTTCCTGTTGAACTGTGCTGTGATGCTGTTAAAAACTTTTTTTCCTGCACAAGACAGATCAAGAAGGTTTCATAATAGTCTTCCCTATTAAGGAAAAAAAAGACTTGAATTTTTAGCAGCACCAGAGGCTAAAACGGAATAGAAACACAATCAGAATTTTAATTAAGGCTGAAATCTTAAAAGCATTTACTAGGATGGTAAATCTTATTGAAATTCATGATACCTACACTCAGTAAATATCTTTAGGAACAATATGTTATATGCCAGATAGTTTGCCTGCTCAGAATGTGATTCTTTCCTTCAATACAGTCTTCCAATATATGGGTTTTATGGTCCAGCTAAATCAACAGCAGATTGAAAAACAGCTCCAGTTCAATTTCTCCATTACTGTTATCAAGGCCGTCTCAAGGATATCTGGTGCCGTGGTTCAAAAATCTCTCTGGCGCCCCCCCCCCCAATTCAAAGATCCCTCCGGCGCACGCACACACACACACACCGTTTCACCTTTTTATAGCGGAGAAGAGGCGGAGGCTCCGGGGCTTGCTCTAAGCAGCCAACCGCCTCCTGGCAGCCCTCACGCGCTGCAAGGGTTTGGCGAAGTGCATGCACATTGTGGTGGGCCTTGGCGCTTCAGCAGCTCCCATTGCCATACTTTGAGGGACCCTCCGGGCAGGCAGCACTCCGATGGGACGGAGGCTCCGTGTGCCGCTCGATATGGCGGAGGCGGGCGAGGGCAGCAAGCTGATGCGGGGAGGTGCTGCGTCCGGCCTCCACCACGTGGCTGCTGCGGGCACAGCGCGGCTTTTGCGGGCGCAGCAGCGTGGCGGCCCGGCGGCCTGGCGCATTGCGCCACCCAGCCTTGCCTTAGGGCTGGCCCTGACTATTATTGAATAGAAACCTACCCAAGGAGACTGGGTCCATTGTGCACATGGTGATCTGTTTCTGGTCCCTTCAAAGGGCAGATCCACACCATACATTCAAATCACATTCAATGCACATTTTAAAACACATGGCTTCCCCCAAAGATGCTGGGAATTGGACTTCCATGAGAGGAAATCAAATTATTCACAACACAACAAAATACGAGCCTACTACAACACAACAAAATAAGAGCCTACTGATACAAAACAAAAACAAAAAACCATTCGTCAGTCTACAACAGAGTATTTGTGTTCTTCCATTAATTCTCCGCATATCTCCACAGTACAAGTAAATATATTGATATATAAAGGGAACAGCGCAATATTTTAGGTGCTGGTTTCCCTTCTGCATAAAAGTCAATTCCATAGAGAAGAAATGTGGCTGCTACATTAACCACCAAAATCCCATTCATTGTATGCTAATCTGATCAAAGACCTGAGCTCCTCTCAACAGTCTCTCCACTGCATTTTGCGTCAACTGGAGCTTTTGGAGACTTCTGAGGGCAGCCAGAATAAGATTGCATCGCAATGCAATAGTCCAATCTAGATGTGACCAAACAGGAAACTGTAGCAAAATGCTACTGAGGAATACCAGAATGGAACAACTTTCCCCCACTGGCTTCTTCAAACACCTTCATCAGGTGAATGTCCAGTATACAGTTGAAAGGGGCAACACATTTATTTGCTTCTTAATGGCATATCTGAATCACTCTCACCACCATCCACATTACAGAATGGTCCCCAGCCAGCGTGTCTGCTGTTCTTGCAGAGTTGTCTTGGAGGTGAAATGCAGGAAACAGAAAAGGCCCTTCTGCATCATATCAGCTGCGGTAATCAGAGTGCCAAGGTATGTGGAATGGATCCAGTGCGGTAATTCTTGAAAGGGAAAAAACCCCCACAGATGTTGGATATGAAAAATATTCTTTAAAATATTCAAAAGATCAGTGATTAAAAACAGTTTTTCCTCATGAGTTGTTTTTTAAAAAATTTCTGGGATTTAAAAAGTTGCCGGGAAGTTATTGTAATCTGGTGGGGGGGGGCAGTGTTTGACTTTCTAGATTCTTGGAATAGGAAGTCAATGTTCTTTTGGCTAGAGTTTTCAAAGGACTCCTTCCTGAATTCTTTGTAACATTTCCAGAACAGAATCTGGTGACTGACCCAAAAGGCACAGTATATTTTCTAATTCTGTGCCTGCAGCATGGATGCAGCAGTTGTGTGGCTTATCAGTCAACATAAAAGCAGATCTCTGCCTTGCCGAAATAAATAGATTACATCCTGAATGATTCATGACTTGATTTCCATAACAGCTAATGAGATATTTTTCTCCACGTCAAATCTCACACTTGTTCCCGTGAGACTTTTGCTAGCAGAAATTTGTTTACGGATGTCAAGCAATGTGTGTGCCATCAGCAAATATTCTGCTTTAATAAATAATCCTTCTTTTCTCGTTTCGTGCTCTTTTGAACATCACTGTCAGCACAATACTGTAAATCGACTTGTCAAATGTCAATAAGAAGGTTACGCATGTGACACAATTCACATGGCATTTTCACATGGCCTTTAGTTCAGTACTATAGTAAAATGCATGGCTTGCCTAAAGGAGGCCTTGAGTTCAGTCCTTGGCAAGCTTAGGCATCAGAGCTACTGCTGGCCTGGGCAGACCATTGTACGGAGTTGGATGGTCTGGCATTATTCAGATTTGATATTGTACCACATTTGGGGATACCGTCAAATAAGTGCATTGCTAAATTGGGCTGTGACATCTGATTCAAATAAAAAGAGCCCTCCTCCTAGTTTTCTTCTTCTGCTAAAGATAAAGACATCCCCAAATACATTTAAATTTAGATAATCTTATATTACAGGTGCATAGACCCAACTACGAAACAGTTTCTAACAGTTTCAATTAGTAATTACACTTTTCAGACAGTCATATGTTTCAATCCATTGCATAAGATAATATTTCAGAGGGCATGAATTTTCTAAGCAGCCAAAACACACCTTGTGATTATTATGCAAGTTATTATTGAACCACCACCCAAAAAAAACTTCTATACTGAATAATGTGCCATTGGGGCTACAGAAAAAGACCCCACAACTGGCAAATTGGGCACAGTAGCACAGAGCATCGTTGACAGAGTTATTTTGGAGAAGGCAAGGTATGTCTCTACTGAACTTGCTGAAATCAAGAGCAATACACAACGCAAACCTCAGAAAGTTTAGATTGTATGTAGAATGATATCAAAGGCCATGGTGGCAGCACACAGAAATACCCGAACTCTGTACTTCCATTCTGAAACAAGACCTTTTCTTCCATCTATGAACATCTGCAGGACACTCTTTAACTATTGGTTGAAGTTGAATCATTTGGGTGTGCCTAATGCATTAACAAAAGTTCATAGCATTAGCTACCCCAGAGATCCTGCATTCCCTAACAGATATTTTGGGGGGGACCAGCACAGAGTGGATGCAGCCTCTCTGCCTCTTTCTAGCTTTCAGGTCCAAAACTGGCTATCTCCACCCCCTCCCCTCCTTCAAACACAAAAACTTTAAACTCCATCCAACAGCATGAATTAAGGGCTACAGACACATCAAATGAGTAATGCGTGCATGCACGCACGCACCAAAATTCCTGGGAACTGGGACCATCTTGTCTGTGAGTCCTGGAAAACCTGTTCCCTGCCTTGAACATCTTTTTCCAACTGGCCTGGGAGGGCAGAGCCCTGACTGACTCCAGCTACAAAAGCTGAGGCTGCTTGGGGTATTGTTTTGTGGGTTTTGTTGCCAGTGTTGATATTATTATTTTATCTTTGTTTTTAGATATTATTCTTATTTGTGCGGACATTGTTCAATTTGGCTATGAACATTTTGAAGTGTTTAATTTATTTATTTTTATGACTACTTATGTTATGTTTGTAATTCTGTAGGGCTATTCATATTCTAAGCCACCTTGAGCATGGTTTTAACCATGGAAAGGCAGCATACAAATAAGACGATGGTGATGGGAACTGCAGTTTGTTAAGGGAGATAGGAATTGTAGGGGTAAAATACTGTTCACAGGATCTTTGGGAGGGGAAAATGCTCTTTAAATGTATTTTAAATGCATGGTGTGTGCACAGGTTGGGATTGCAATTTATCTTGAACACAAGGTAGGGTTTCGCTATAGGTGAAATATATAGGTGACCATTCAGTTTTGCTAATTCATTAGAATCTAATATAGGCATGTATACCTATATTAGGTATACATATGTATACATATGCATGTATGTATATGTATACATGCATGTATACATGCATGTATACATATGAAGACAAAATACAACTAAATTCCTTCTCAAATTGATGTTGTCATTGAATTGCTATTTCAGATTTTTGCATGGTATTATAGCCATCTCTGACCTAAAGGTGTTTAACAAGGTACTTGCACACAAATATTTATTTAGCTTTCCTTATCAAGTACATTACCAGAGTAATCTAACTGGTTGTCCTTACAGTTACCTCGACCTCCAGCCAACCTTCACAGCTACTTGACATTTCAGAAAGAAACCAACTTTAGACATTCATAAAGGTTTTGAGAGTGCTATTTTTCTAGGACAAGAGGTGCTGGAACTCACCAAGAACCCCTCCCTTGTTCTCTTATAATGGCAATGGCACCCACCTGAGAGATGCCAGATGTGAGTTCTGGTGAGTTCCAGCTGGGGGGAAAAGCCCTGGATTTTGATTATTTGTTGTTTTGTTGTTGTTTAGTCGTTTAGTCGTGTCCGACTCTTTGTGACCCCATGGACCAGAGCACACCAAGCACTCCTGTCTTCCACTGCCTCAGCAGTGTCTACATAGATTTATGAGCGCTGTTCCTCAGTATGCATTTATTCTTATGATAGATGGGACCATGGAAATATTTCCACTACCCATGACTTTGCTGAAGAAGTAATTAGAAAACAGTGAACTATATCCAGAAAAACTGTACATCATACTACTTCAGCATCGTTGGAACACTATATTACTTACCTTTCTACTTGATTTCCCACGACTGACTTTTTGCTTATATTTCTTGATTCAGTACCAGCAGAGACTTCCAAATACTTTCAAAGACTTTATTGAATCCTGCTTTATTATTTATGTTTTGAGGAGTATCTTCTATGAGTTGTTTATATTATATTATATATATTCATTTTTTGCCCTGTTGATATTATAAAGAGCTCTTTAAGAGTTGATACTGTGTTCACGCATATGGTCACGTGTTGCTCTGTTTTTTATTTTCCACTGCCTCCCGCAGTTTGGTCAGATTCATGTTGGTAGCTTCAAGAACACTGTCCAGCCATCTCGTCCTCTGTCGTCCCTTTCTCCTTGTGCCCTCCATCTTTCCCAACATCAGGGTCTTTTCCAGGGAGTTTTCTCTTCTCATGATGTGGCCAAAGTATTGGAGCCTCAGCTTCAGGATCTGTCCTTGCAGTGAGCACTCAGGGCTGATTTCCTTCAGAATGGATACTCTCAGAATGGATACTTCAGAATGGGACTCTCAAGAGTCTCCTCCAGCACCATAATTCAAAAGCATCAATTCTTCGGTGATCAGCCTTCTTTATGGTCCAGCTCTCATTTCCATACATCACTACTGGGAAAACCAGTATTGTCACTTGTACAACTTGTATACAGTGATATTACATGAGCACCCCCACTCAGCTCTCTTAGTCTTAATTCCCCTCGTTTACTGACGCACACACACCAAACCCGAAAGTCAGTTGCCCTGTTGTTATCTTTTCATTCAGCAGCCTAACAGCCCACTTTTTTGCATTCACTGGGTAATGAGATCATATCACATGAAGCAAGGAATTGCCAACAAAGAAGGAATCAACTCAAGGAATGGAGTAGGAAGGGGAAAGTTTTCCTCACATGCTGCAAGTGATTATGTTTTGTATTTATATTTATTTAAGATTAGATTTTTTCATACTTAAAAATATGGCAGTTAAAAAAAATCACAAGGTTTCTTTCGTTAATATTTTGGGCAAGCTATACCCTTGAGTTGTTCACTCTCTGTACTGCAATTATATCTAAGTTATTTCAGAGGTTTAATCTGGAGGCAATCCTATATACCTTTACCGAAAGCTTGAGCAGACTTCTCCAATATAGCTTCTGGCAGACTAACAGCAGTAAGCAATTGACCTCAGGAAGCAGGAAGGCTTTAGAGGAGGCAAGTGTGTGCCATCTTCTTGGCTGGATCCTAATGATTAAATCACTAACCAGAAAGAAGACCACAGGGGAAGATGAAGAATGTGCTTGTCCCAAGAAGCTAGAGAATTTAATTAGCATTTTTATGGTGGCAGTGGAATTATAAGGGAAAGGAACTAAAGTATATTTATAGGGCATTTGGAGGAGGCTTGGTAAGCCACATCCTTAACAGTTTAGAGGGATTAGAACAGCCATCTTTCATATTTGGTGCCACAGTGGTGGAACATAGGACCCAATGACCTTCACAAAATAAGCAGCAAAATAAACGAGCAAACAAACATGTTGGCAGTGTAAAACCTTTCATTGGTTTCATTCAGAACAGTTTGTCTTCTGTAAGATAAAAGGTACATTTTGGTCTTCCTCGGCTGAAATTACATTAGGACTAATTGTATGCTTGAAGCAGCACAGAAACATATTGCACATTTAATTACCAGGGACATTAACACCACTGAAAATGACATGAAACGGAATCCTCATAATTCAAGCTGGTTTCCAAAGCCAGAGTAGCAAATCTGCTGGGCTCCTATCAGTTTTGTGGCACCTCTGAAGCCAAGGGACTGTAAGCTTGTTGGGACTCACAATGAAGAAAGTCTCTGATAAGGGACCCATCTTGTGGCTCAGAGCTTCTATTTACTTCTCAGAATGGCTCATTTATTTAATTGCTTATTGTAAGAATTTATAGGCCACTTCCAATGCCCACTAAACGTACCTAGACATTACCATTGGCTAAATCAGACCTCGCCCATGTTGTTATCAGTCTTCACATTACAGAGTTGAGTAGTTTTACCATTTATTTGTTACCTGGAAGTCGGGATAGCATATCAATGAACCATCTATGCACTTTCTAGTGCTTCCAGGCAACGTCCAAAAGGCATCTTATAATGAGTCCAGAAAGACCATGCAAACCCACTGCGAATGGTTACAGCTTTAGATAATAATCATACTGGTCCATGGGGGTCACGAAGAGTCGGACATGACTAAACGACTAAACAACAACAAAAAACATGTGATCTCTGTACCTCATAGGTAATCTATAAATCTGGCCTGCCTATGTGTCTGGAGGTCTTTACCACTTTGCCTTCATGATTTAAGGAGATATTGCAAGTAAACTGGTCCCAACCTGGCCTAGTGGGCAGAATGATGAGCTTGGGCTGAGATGGCTTTGCTCAGCTATGAAGCCTTATTCAAATCTCTGTCTATCAATCTAACTTCCCTGTGGTAAGATTTTTTGAGCAAATAAAATGAGACAAATCCCTTACAACTGGAGAGGGACCAGAGGTCAGGCATAGAGCTCATGCAGAAGGCCCCAGGCTGAATCCCTGGAATTGCCACTTTATAAAGAAACATTAAAACGACCATTACTGGTCAGAATAAACAATACTAGGATAGTTGGACAAGTAGCCTAATCTGGCACAAAGCAGCTTCCAGTGTCCTGTCTCTTGATCAATCCAGAGGAAATAAACTTATTTTACATTATTATTATTATTATTATTGTTGTTGTTGTTGTTGTTGTTGGTTTATGTACAATACTGCTTTTCACAAAATGTATCAAAGTGGTGTACAACAATGTCAACCAATTAAACTGCACAAGAAATATATACGTCATACAGTAAACCATCACACAGTAAATAAAAAATGAGCTGGTTGCTCAAGAGTCCAGCAATGTTAGGGTAAACAAAGATGACTTTGACTACTGGCAACAACAAAAAAATGTCCTAGGATAGGTTGTTCCATAATGTAAGTTCCCATAGGGAACTTCCTCTTCTTGCTTGATGCCAAATGAATGAACTGTAGGTGTGCGGTTCTCCATGATGGTGTTTTTCAGCATGGTTTGACGGTGAATCCATAGCTGGCCTGCTTCTTAGTTCTTTTTGCTTGTATCAGTAGCTCCTGCTGTTGTAGAGGAGGTCTGTCTTTGTGGAGAATTAATCCCTTTTTTTCCTCTGCCACCATCTTCTGCTCTTAACACTTTTCCATTTCCAATATGGACATACCGGTAAATCATTTTTAGCTAGGTGACATGCCCTACTGGAAGCATTTCCACTAAAATGCCCCGTATGCTCCCAGATGCTTGCCTGGGCTTCCACTGACTTGAAGGGTCTAATCCACCTCAAAACATATGGTTACATTTGAGTTTCACTGTGTAATAGTAAAGTCTGGCAATCAGGGGGGAAACTAGGCAAGGAAAAGACGAAAGAGGATGGGCTCTTTGCTGTTTTATCTCCTGAAGGTTGTGTGGTGCTTTGGAACATAACTACAGATTTCATTTCACTGCCATGTCATAAACTCCACTGACATCAAAGTGACAAATCTCTCCAAGACAGAGGAGGGTGGGAGATGGAAGCTCTGTAAAATGGATGTTATAGTTGTTTGCTCAGTGTCTATACTTCTTGTGGATTGCTGTTGCACTAGAAAAAAAACAACAACCTCGCACTTTCCATACAGGCGAGGTACACAAAATGGACAAAGCAAAGCCTGCTATGCAGTGGAGAATGTGACTGAAGTATGGTATAAAAATATTTACAATAAATACATTTTTTCAGCTCAGGGGAACATTGGACCACATACTTGGCCACGTCTACCCTGTGCCCATTTTCTATCAGAGAGAAAGAACATTGCTGACGTTCTTTTCCTCCCAGGCACCTCAAAGAGCCCATACACCCTATGTATTCTTAGCATATTTGCCATCAAAAGCCAAACAGTTTATGAGAAAGTTCAAACCCTCAGAAAATGGAACTGGAGGGTACAAACACAGAAGCACTCTCAATTAATTAAAATGTTAAAAAAAAGAAAAAGGAAAGATGCCATTCCAAACCATCCTGCAGAAAGCAACTGCTATATGAAAGCTTCTCCCAATGATGACTCGCTGCTTACAGAGATAAATGTGTGTCTGCTTGAAGACATTCTCAAGATGTTAGAGGGAACAGCCCTGCCAAGAGGCCCACATCACACAGAACTGTGCATGTGCAGATTATGATTAACTGAAGCTTTTGCGTAGTCCTGTGTCACAGCATTAACAACAGAGTTTCATCTCCAAAATGCAGCCTTTCGGAGCTGTTTTTCTCTGGCAGTTGCTTTGGCTGAATCATTCACTGGGTGGATTGCAGGGAGTCTGCTGCAGCTCCTTGCTTTTAGTTATGCCATCGTTTTTCAGTTATATGGTATGGCAAAATGACATTAATCTGGACCTGTATATTCCCTTCCCTTCTTTCTCATGCCCCATGCCATCCCAGAGAGGAACAAGAAAGCCCGGAGCAATGAAGAGCTTGCTTTCTCTGTCTAAGGATTGGAGAGAGATCAGTTGCCACCCACCGGGGTCATTTGAGCATCCTGACTATCGTTGGCCCACAGGGAGGTCAGAGCTACAGGAATTGCAATTCTTCTCAACTTCTTTTGTACTTAACAGCCCATATAGATAACTAAGTGTTGAGCAGGGAGACACCAAGCATCATTAAAGGGGGGTGGAGAGAGAAGCTCTGTCCATATTATTATTCCCTGGACAAAAAAATGAAACACGACTTCCTTGTTTTGTCCTCACCTTTTGTTCCTTTTCGATTCGGAGCAACAAGTTCAAAGGAAAATCTAAAAAGGACATGTGTTGTCAAATGGCTCCTGGGATGCGTTAAATCGTTCCATCTAAGTAGGGCCATGGCAAAAAACAAAACAAAACAAAAAACATTTCATATTCCAGGAATTGCCTACCAAGAGAATGATGAGCAGTGGTGTCATGTTGCCAATGCTAATGAGACTTTTATGTTTGGTTGTTAATTGGTCAATGTTATTTAAGAGCCTGACAGTTAAAAAAAAAGTCTACGCCAGCACTAACTGATGCGCTTATACTATACCATTTGAATTTTATATTGATTTTTCGAGCAAAGTAAAAAGAAGTGGCTTCCGATTGTTCTATGATACATTTCATCATGTAGAGTAGCCATAGAGCCACTGTCATGTAACATCACATTTGAATTTATACCACTGATATCACCAGAATGGCAAAACAAGGATAAAATATACTGGAAATCCTTGCCAGCCCTTGTTGTCTTATGGAATTACAATACCTACATATGGATTATTTTTGAACTTCATGAACAAATACATATGGAATGGACTTCAGTATCTGACCCACTGGGTCTTCTGATCCTTCAGTTATATTGCATGTCTCATCTTTGTTGATATGTTAATATGATACAGTAAATAACAGACTTTATTTGTGGTATAACGCAGCCGGTTACGTTGATTGTGTTTGAGTAGCCATGTTTGGCATTTTTGCCAGTGCCATAAGAATCATAAAAGGAAACCCCCAAAGCTGTTGCTTATCTCAAGAGTTAAGAAACCCCAATTTGTTAAGAAAATTGGGGTGGGCCCAAGAGTCAAATAAAAGGACCATGTTTCCCAAATACATATAGTAAGCTTGAAGCCTTAAGAAAACAAATGGGAATGGATTTTGAAAGTTCGAGTCCCATTATTATATTTCTGTTTCCATCGTCTCCTTTGGTATAAGTTTCCCATATTCATTGTCAAATCTTGGACGCTAAGTACAGAATAGATAGTTGTTGATGGGAAGAGAGATGGGAAAGATTCCAAGATCTGACAGATAAGCAGCGGGGGAACTATTACAAACAAAATAAAGTACCACCGGTATCATTATCAATGTTCAATCCATATCATAAAAAGGACTGCCACAAGATCCTTTCCTCCAGAGACTTGCAAAGACACTGGAGTAGTCGACAAAGTAAACATTTCAGGATGGACAATGTAATTAAAATTAATACATTGTTTGTACTCTTTTGCCAAAGTGTGCACTGCTCAGACTTTGTCTGACAGCTTTGCTACAATACTCTTAAAAGTTCTCTTAACAGCACCATAAAAATGTGTTGGGCAAGGTATTGTGCATTATAGATGATGGAACTGTAAACCAGGCAGCTCTGCTCCACAGCAAAACAAGTGCTCCATTTTATTTCCCAATCTCAGTGAATAATATCTGATTCACGAAGTGTAAAAGGGCCTTATTAATCTCAGCTCCTGAAAAGTTTGTGTTTGCTTCATATAGGGATGCTTCCCCGCCACCACACACAGAATTAGAGAACTGGAAGGGTCTTCCAGATTAGTTCAGTGATGTATTCTAGAAATATTAATCCCACCTCCGGCTGCACTTTTCTGCAGAAGGATACAGAAACACTGAACTGACATAATGAAAGAGAAAAGGCTGTTGGCAGTCAGTAACTCTCTTTCTCAATGGAGTGACTATGAAAGCACCAGGTTAATCATATCCCTTTGCATCCAGCACTTTACGGAAAGAACTATGACTTACCAGCAGAGCAGATGCTTTGCACAGAGAAGGTCCCAAGTCCAATTCTCTAATAAAAGTGTCAAGGATCAGGTGATGGAGAAGAGCTTTGACAGCCTGAGGACCCTGTAAAGATGCTGCCAATCATAGTAGACAAACAAAATAGTCTGATTTTGTATAATGTAGTACCCCATGTTCCTTGCATTGTGACATCCCTTCTGTCCCCTCTTGCTACCTCAAGGAGGGTAATGGGAAAGGGTTGGCATCATCGCCTAACATCCATGGGCAGATTGGGTCCTCCCTAACAAGAGGGCATGTGTTGCGGTGCCACCTGGCAACCAGACCCTGTGTTGTGGGTGGGAACGTTAGGATGGCCACAACACCCTATTGGAGGTCCCTCGGTCATGGGGGCAATCAAAGCAATGGGATGCCAGCAAAATTGATTGAGGGACCTCTATTTAAGCCCATGCACGTGTCCCTGAGCTTCCTCTTTTGGGTTCGTGCATCGGAACACCCGCCCACCTCTCCCTATATTTAGGGCTTGCACGCTTGACCTTGCTATGCCGTCGTGTGTCGTCTGTCGTTGGGACAGGGGCACAGCAGGAATTTCCCCCACTTGGCTGATTGGCTGGTGCCATTTGGGTTTCGCCTGCCACATAGGAAATCATCACAACTTGTAAAGTTGAGGATAGGCTCTGGTTCAGGTGATGGGGTGGCAGAACGCTCTAGCCATCCCTATGCAATGGGTATTCTGCTAATGGAATCCATGGACTCATTGGTTGGTCAACCCTGTGAGGGGTTGTGCCCTGAGCCTGAGTCCAGGGGACATCTGTGTGGAGGACTGGCAGCACTCCTGCTTTCCACTGTCCCAGGTGTTCACCCGAGGCTGACCTATGGTGTGCCCTGGGTCAGCACTATACCTGCAGAGGTGCAGGGAGCTAGTTGAACCAGAGCCTATGCAACTACTCACTTGACTGTAATCAATAAAGTTGTGGCCTAAATTCTGCCAAAAACCAAACCAAAAATTTGAGTCTTGTCTGAATTTATTTCTGGGGGTGGTTAAAAGGTCTACACACGCAACTGCCAAGGCCTCAACCTCCTGGCAGGGCCCCCTGATGACCCCTATCCTGCACCCCCTTAAATTCCTTTCCTCAGGCCTGGCATGGTCAGGCAGCTAAATCTAGCCAGCTATTTAATTCCCTGCATTGTTTTTGATTTGATGCAGCTCGGGGGCATTATGAGAACTTTGAAGGGGGGTGGAGCTATTGACAAAACACATCCCCCCCCCGGGCTCCCACAAATCTGGAGGCAGCTTGCATGGGCTAAGGGAACAGAAGAAAAGAAGAAGTGATAAAACTCCTGTTTTGTAAATCTGAGTCTCTTTGCTGCTGACATGACACAAGCTTTGTCATTGTGAAACAGGGGCAGGGAACATTTTTTTTCATCCAAGGACTATATTCCCTTTGGGGCAGGCATATGCCTTCTGTCCCCCATCCAGACAAGCAAGAAACACAACCAGAGTTCGAAAACACTCAAGGAGAATACAAAACATAATTGGTAAGGAGGGTGGCCTGGGGCAAGGGAGAGCTGGAGAGGGAATAAGACCTGGAAAATGTCCTAAGGACCACAGAGAGATACCTGGAAGGCCACTTTTATTCCCAACCTGATATTTCCCATTCATGTCCTAGGAATCAAAGACATTATGTGTGAGAACCTACAATTTCTTCAAAGAATGGTTGCCTATTTATTTGGTTTACAGAGAAGAGGAAAGAACTGGATTAAAAACAGAGACTTCCCAAGCTATGATTCAGCAGAGTTTCTGCAAGCTGAAACACAGAAGAGACTTTTTAAAAATAAACTGCAGGAGCAAAATAACTCGTCCGGGTGCATTGCTCACAAAACACGTACTAGAACTCAGCGAAGCCCAGAGTTGTTGCTGAAACATTTGCAATGTTTTCTTCTTCTTCTTCTTCACACTGGGAGCAAGCCAGGTTATGTTCTCATAAGGAGACTGCCAAGATACACATCATATATCTCAGCTTCCAGAGATTTACAGCTTACTGCTATCTCCAAATATGTCGCATCCTAAACACTCCACATGCCTAATGTGATGCAGAGGGGAGAGGCAGTCCCAGCTGGCCTTCCAGTGGATCATTATATTGCAGGCTCGGGTATAATTGGCTCTTTAGAGATAAAAGTTGGGAACACCCATTTAGAACAATGATTAACAACTCGAGAACTGCGTGAGATAGATTAGTGGAAGAGTGGTTAGATGCTAATAATTTCAAGTTTATGTATGGCTGATGGAAATGTCCAGAAAAAAACGTGCACAAAATCATGGTAGACATAGTGAGAAAATTAACCATGTAAAATCTAATAAATCAGAACAAAATGCTATTCCTATGAGTCAAAGTAAGCACCATAAATTTAGAGAGACTACTCAGGATATTTCACAAGTGGATAGAAATGAGTTTCGTTGTGGGCTGTTGCTGGTTGGAACAGAATATAGTTAACAGTTCCCAGTATTAGCTGCCATGACATAAACATTAAAGATTCATCAAAGGCTCCATCGCCTGGAAGGGTCCAAATCATCTTTAAACAAGTTGATTTTATTATATTATCTCTAGCACAAGTACAAGTCCCATTATGGGATAATAGCATGCCAGACTTTGTGGATGGAATACATATTGTTAGATGTTTGCTGCTTCCCTGATCAGTGAGAAGTTCCAGGGGCAGCTCTGCTGGCTTTTGTTTCCTTTGGATGAAAGAGCGTCCTGGAGTCTTGAAGGCAACCTTTGCCAACCTGGTGATTTCCAGATGTTTTGGACTACAACTCCCATCAATGGCAGCTTTAACTGGAGTTATTCTGCAATTAATGTGCAGATTTGGGTTTTGTTTTGTTTTGTTTTTAAAATGCAAATATCATCTCAGAAGGCTCATAATTATAAGGACATCAGCAGGATTGGAAGGGGAATCAGCCATTCTTTCAAACTCTCATAAGTCACTCATTGTTCTAAAACATTCCATCCTCCCTCTGAAGAAACAATGGACCATAAACTCAGAAAAATCCTTCTGTTTCATCTTTCAAGGTACCACTCAATCACTTGTTGTTATTTCTCACTTACTCTCATTTTCTTCTTCTTGTCATTCACTCATTTATTCTGTGTCCTTCTTTCTTAATGAGTGAGCCTTCTGGGAGCTTCTTCTTTTTTCCTCCTTTTTTATTACATTCATACAGAACTGGGCAATATTATTAAATATCTCCACCATTACATAGCTGAACCAAATTAATTGTCTTTTCATTAACAATAAAAATTTTCTAGCCTTATTCCTTCATAATCTTGAAATTCTGGCTACATTTTCTTAGAAATGAAATTTTAATTACAAGCATGGAATAAGTTCTCTTTCACATTGATCAAGGCAAGAAGGGGATATGCCAGAGTCTAGGGTTGTCATATTTTGAAGAGCAAAAAAGAGGACACATTTGCCTACTTCAGCTTTTAACTATGGATCTCTACAGGGACTCTCATCATGAAAAAGAGGACTTGTCCTGGAAAAAGAGGACATATGGCAAACCTAACTGCTTAGCTTCTAGAAGACTTATCTGGAAACATGACTTCACATAGCATAACTATTTCATTCCTAGTCCCATAGTAAGTTAATTTTGGTGTATGGGAAAACACATAAAAATCTATACTTAGCTGTTCTGGAAATCACAAAGCATTGAACAAAGTACATTGCCAAAATAGGCTAATGATTATTACGGGAAGTTTTTATTTTTATTTTAATTGTCCTGACCAAACATTTGAACCTTATCAAAGGTTATTATGACAAGGCGGCAGCAAGAGTTGTGACAGAAGTTCTCCTTTTCTTCTTTTTCCACTCTTTCCACTTACATAAAAGGCACAGACATAAATAGGCTGGGGAAAACATACTGGCCACATGTGAAGCGTTTGTTCCCATATGAATCCTGTTGGTCCTCCATCTGATTCCCACTCCTGTGCAGGGCAGGCTCTAGGTAAGGTCCCGGTGGTGCGGTGCGCCACGGCACCGGGCTGGGAGGTGGGGCGCTGCGCGGCGAAGTCGCGCGGAAGCCGGGCGGTACGCTGCGAGGGCGGGGGCACCAGAGCGATTTCTGCGCCTCAGCGCCAGGGCGCCCAACCTGCTCCAGACTGCCCTGCTCCTGTGGTTCAGTATAGAGTGCTCTGGAGTAATAATAATAATAATAATAATAATAATAATAATATATTATTTATACCCCGCCCATCTGGCTGGGTTTCCCCAGCCACTCTGGGCGGCTTCCAACAGAAAAATAAAACACAGTAATCTATTAAACATTAAAAGCCTCCCTGAACAGGGCTGCCTTCAGATGTCTTCTAAAAGTCTGGTAGTTGTTTTCCTTTTTGACATCTGTTGGGAGGGGGTTCCACAGGGCAGGCGCCGGAGTAGGGCAGAGGGCAGAGGAGAAGGGTGTTCGCTCAAGCTAGGCACACACAAAACCTACACAATTTGAAACCACAGTTGAGTTCCCAGTAGAGGTAGAGTTGTAACTGTGTGAGGTGTCAGACCATCAATGAATTATTAAGAAAGGTTGCTACAATGCTATATTTCCATTCTTGCAAGCAAATTGAGTTTCCTTGAGTCTTCCACCCACCACCACCTGAGATTCTTGTGAATAAAGGGACCAAGCATGCTGATCTCTTTCTTGTTTCTCAGCGTCAGTCCTGTCGTCACTCAGCATTTGAGTTGGCTGTATGATGAGTTTAAGTTTGCTACTGTGATGAGCGGTGATAATGAAAATTGCTCTTTTAAGAGTGCTTTCATCTCACATTTTATTTAGCCAGAGCACTGAAATGACAGGCAAATGTAACCTGCTTGGTACCATCAAATGACTGGTGGAGGACTAAAATAAAAACAAAAACGAGCCACTCACCATCAACCATGTTTCTATCAACCAGTGTTTTCCCAGGATATTTTAATATGATGCAAGACAACATCTGCTGTGGATCAAACCCTTTGTTCTACAGCGGAAAGTCATATTTTTAACATTTTTCTATTACTGAGGGTGAAAGAGGAGAGCGCAAAATATGGTCTGAAGCTCAACATCAAAAAAACCAAGATCATGGCCACTGGTCCCATCACCTCCTGGCAAATAGAAGGGGAAGAAATGGAGGCAGTGAGAGATTTTACTTTCTTGGGCTCCTTGATCACTGCAAATGGTGACAGCAGTGACGAAATTAAAAGACCCCTGCTTCTTGGGAGAAAAGCAATGACAAACCTAGACAGCATCTTAAAAAGCAGAGCCATCACCTTGCCAACAAAGGTCCGTATAGTTAAAGCTATGGTTTTCCCAGTAGTGATATATGGAAGTGAGAGCTGGACCATAAAGAAGGCTGATCGCCGAAGAATTGACGCTTTTGAATTATGGTGCTGGAGGAGACTCTTGAGAGTCCCATGGACTGCAAGAAGATCAAACCTATCCATTCTGAAGGAAATCAGCCCTGAGTGCTCACTGGAAGGACAGATCGTGAAGCTGAGGCTCCAATACTTTGGCCACCTCATGAGAAGAGAAGACTCCCTGGAAAAGACCCTGATAATAATAATAATAATAATAATAATAATAATAATAATAATAATAATAATTTATTATTTATACCCCGCCCATCTGGCCGGGTTCCCCCAGCCACTCTGGGCGGCTTCCAACAAAACAGAAATTCTAAAATACAAAAATCCATCAAACATTAAAATACAGAAATCCATCAAACATTAAAAGCTTCCCTAAACAGGGCTGCCTTGAGATGCCTTCTAAAGGTCTGGTAGTTGTTGTTCTCTTTGACCATTAGTGGGAGGGCATTCCACAGGGTGGGTGCCACTACCGAGAAGGCCCTCTGCCTGGTTCCCTGTAACTTGCCTGGTTCCCTGTAACTTGATGTTGGGAAAGATTGAGGGCACAAGGAGAAGGGGGGACGACAGAGGATGAGATGGTTGGACAGTGTTCTCGAAGCTACGAACATGAGTTTGACCAAACTGCGGGAGGCAGTGGAAGACAGGAGTGCTATGGTCCATTGGGTCACGAAGAGTCGGACACGACTAACCGACTAAACAACAACAACATGTGAGTGTAGGATTGCTCACATGTAGCCTTTAGAAGAAATCATGAGAAAAGGCCACCAGCCAGCAAGCATTTCCATTAACTCCAACTATTGAGCCCACTAATGTGCTTGCATCAATAGAAAACTGGAAATGTTGCTCCAAGCAGTCTCCCTGGGCACTGTGTAATGCAAAATGAGCAAATACTAAAAGGCATGACATTTCAATCTCTTAATGCATAGCACAGCTCTTAGGACAGGCAACTTCTAAGGCAATATTGACAGACAATACCTTAGCAAGATGCTGGCAACTCATTGAGACCCTCACAATAATGGTTGCATTTGGACAGAGCACTAAAGCATGGTTTACAAAGCTTGGAGACCTATATTTCCTCTTGCTCATCTGACACAACACTGAAGAGAACAGAAGTTTCCACCAGGGTTGTGCAGTGGATCTGGCTGGATCCTAAACTGAATCAGGCCATTTCAGGTTGATCCAGGATTCAGCCAGATTAGGTTGTGTCAGCCCTGAATGACCCCAGGTTGGATAGGGTCCATCCAGGGCAATCAGTGGTGTCAGTGGTGGACCGTCTGGAAATGAGGAAGGGAAGTGGGATGCACAGGCAGGTTATATATATATATATGTGTGTGTGTGTGTGTGTGTGTATCTCCTTCTTCCACCACCACCACCCCAATCACATCACAGAGGGCCCCAGATCTGGATCAGATCAAGCTTGGGTCATCCAGGGTCAGATTGGGACCACTCTATGGGAAGGGAGTGTGAGTGGTACAGAGGACCTCGCCTGTACCAAGAGCCACAGCTCAGTAAAGCTGGGGTTGCCACACTTAACTGTTTTTTCTTCAATTGGAGTTACATCTGAGTATATTTCCCCATGAATCATGGAGTTTTCAACGTGACAGCCATTCCCCCACCCCCAGGACAGGCTCCCACTAAGACTGCAAGTGTTCTACACATAGGCCACATTAAAATCTGTACATATATTCATTAAAGCATTGTATATTAAGGTGTTAGTAACATACTTCATCACTTACTGATTACCACCTACTGGTTTTTTTGGGGGGGGGATCAGTTGAAGGCAGGAGACTGTGGTGCTAGAAGACCATATTCAAATCAAATCCATCTGACATGCCTCTTTATAATCTAGCAATTACCCGATAAGCCATCATAAAACAAATGTGCCAAGTAATTATGTATACTGCCATCCAAAGCGAAGCTCCTGGCTAATTCTGTGCAGTTTTCATTACTGCATGTAAAATGATTCAGGGATTTTATTTTATCCCAGAAGGTCAGTATCTAGTATGTGTTGCAATAAACTGCAAAAGCACACTAAAAAGTGTGCTCTTTAAATGATGGAGCAGCCAGTGGCTAGTAAAAATGAGTATCTCAAAAATGTATTGGCACATGGCTTTGGAAATAACTACATTTTAATATCTGCTTCTGCACACCTTTGGGAGCAGAACTGCACCCATTTATTGGGACATTAGGTTTTACAACTATTGTCCAACTTTTCAGAAGGTGCATATAGTTCATGCCCAAACTTCTCAAGAACATCAATATATGTATACTCATAGAGTTTGGTATACAACAGGAGCCTTTCCTTTGCCCTCAACCTCGGGAAAAACTCTGTATGCTCCTATTGTGCTCAGTGCAACACCAAGGTTATGAAAGAGAATGTAGAAGCCCTTGTGCATGCAGAGCTCTGAACTGCTAACTGGCTGAGACATGCACAGGTAGGGTTGCGTGACGAGGTGGCCAGACATCCCCCCTAAATAACTCACACCACACACAGAATTTTAGTTTGGGTTTTGGCATTAATTTGGCCACAACTTTATTTAAATACAATTAAATGTGAGTGTTGGCTTAGGCATTGGTTAATCCATCTGTCCCCCGCCTGGGACAGATCAGCTCCGACTTCCCTAGCCATATAGGGAAGTCAAGTATACACCCCGTGGGAGAGGAGGTAGCTGTGTCCAGGCACTCTCCCCTCGACCAGAAATGCTCCCCAAGGCTCATGCTCTGTAATGGCCCCAGCCCCGCCTGTTGTGGGGGTGTATGGACTAGAGCCCCGGAGCCCCAGGATTCCTTTAACGGAATACTTCTATGTGGAGCAGCATTTTAATGAGGGGAAGGCACCTCCATGCCAGACCCCTCCACCAACCAGAATTATTAACCAATGCCTAACCACCAACCTAACAAGTTGCTAAGCAGTAGGCAAAAACCAATGGCAACAGCCAATCAACCATATGGCAAAATTCCTACTGGGCCCTTGCAAAACAAGCGACCCCATGACAGGCAAAGCAATGTCAAGCTAAACCATTAGAAAAGGCGGTGGGCGGGAGGGAGATCCGAAGCAATTTGCAAAGTGAAACTAACTGCTGGACGCTGAGGTTTTAAGGCTCAGTCCTTGTCCATCAAAAATCGCTACATGCTTCCCCCCCCCCCAGCAACCCAGGTTGGTCCTATCACACACACTCTCTCTCAACCAGCACCACCCCCAACCCAGGGGATGCCTTTTAACCCTTCCGCAACCCGCACCCTCCCTAATTGGAGAACGCGCTCTGCCAAACTGCTAGAGAGGAACAACCAGCTGCTGTTGTTTTTTGTTTTCAGGATGAAAGTTGCCAGGCAGAGGGGAAAAGCTAAGCTCTCCCCCCCCCCTGACACACACAATTACTGTTTCTCTCACACAACTGTAATGTATTTATTTGCAATGTTTTTATTTGCAGCATCATAGCCCTCAGTGAACATCACGTTTTCTCCCATGAGAGCATGGCAGCCATTTTGGGTGCTGCAATTTTATACACACACACCCAAAAAATTCTGTTTTCAGGGCCATGATCTTGTGCAGGTCAGTGAGGCCCCAGAAGACAGTGTCCTGGTTTTTCACTGTGGCGTGTTGGAGGGTGTGCAATATATGTATATACATTAAAATATTCAATGTCGTTGTACATACATTCTGTACCCAAAGAGACGACTAGAGGTGGCAGGAGGCAAAAGAGCAGCAGCAAGGAGGGGTTCCTCTGCCACTTCACTGACTGTTGGCTGACACTCATGAGTAGCAGAAAGGAACCAGGCATCAGCTTAGAGAGGCAGTAGGCAGCTGCCCAGCTAAGCAAAGGAGGAAGAAGTCCTCTTCATCAGGCAAACAACAAAGCAGGAGGCTTTGTGCAAGCAGGGAGATTCCCCTGACCTGCAAGGCTCAACCTGCCAGCCCATCCTTGCAAATGTAGTTCAGAGTGACTAAATTTAATTATTTTCAAAAAGAATTAATAGCTGTGGCTACAATCTTCTGGGTCACCTAGAGTGGAATGCCTTGTTCTGAAGGGTCTTCAAAGTGAGACAGAAAACAGGGGAAGCTGGAGGCCAAGACACATGAAGCGCTGCTGCCACATTAGTGGCAAGCAAAGCAATGGACAAGCGGGAAGTAGTGGGAGAGAAAAGCAAGTAGGGTCAATGGGTGAATTGGGCAATGCAATGTCTTGTATCACCTCTGGGTCAAGAACAGCATTCCCTGTATGCATGCGCGTTACAAGATCCACCGTTCTTGGGACTAGTCTCAGCTTCAGTGTTCTCCATCCAAAGAGATTTCTTCTAGATGTTTAATTTCTTGACCAAAGACGGTATATGTGGAACCTGACCTCTAGTCTATGGCTTGGCTCATTCCTGATTATGGTAGAAATGTAATCTCTATTGTGTTGCAAAGTATGGAGGCCTGGTGTTATGTTTGCATAGTATTCCTTGGTGGCAGGAGACTCATAAACATATGTAGTAGCTGTACACCTCACATAACAGAGCATTTTTAGTGGGCTCCATTGCTCAGGTATACAGAGACCTCAACCCAAACCTCAAGTAAAAGAAAACTTCAATTTTTGGCAACCCAATGCTATATTTGGGGTTTAGTCTTGATTGACTATTATAATGATCCTTGACAACTAATTTTGAAAGGCAGTGTACAAATAATGTCAAGGCAAATGAATCAAACACACAACGTTTTCTGTTTGTTCATTACAATATGCAGTTTCTCAGTTTGCTGGGTAGCATCAAACATACTGGACAAGCAATCAGATGTTCAGAAAAGGGAGAGGTAATTATATTACAGCAGTACTTTTCTGGGGGTTTGCAAGAAGAGTGTAGAAGATGACGATATATGTTTTGATGATCAAAGTTAGATAGTGAAAAGCCTGTCAGCATCTACTAGGAAATGCCTAATAATAAAAGTACTTTGAATTAGAGAGCTAAGGCAATTTTTTATAATACAAATCTTTGGAACAGCCTGAGCCTTAATGAATATAAATGGCATCAACAGTTGTAGTTTTACCAGGAAAGATATCTGTATTGCGGCTAGGATGCTGAACTCAGACATAAAAAGGACCATTAACAGACTACAGGTCAGACCGAGCTCTTGAATCCACAGCTGAGAGAATTAATATTCAAGTCCACAGCCTCTGAAAAACCAACACATGTACAGTGGTACCTCGGTTTATGAACACAATTGGTTCTGGAAGTCTGTTCATAAACTGAAGCGTTCATAAACTGAAGCGAACTTTTCCACTGAAAGTAATGGAAAGTGGATTAATCTGTTCCAGACGGTCCGCGGAGTACTTAAACTGAAGCGTTCATAAACTAAAGCGAATGTTCCCATTGAAAGTAATGGAAAGTGAATTTATCCGTTCCAGATGGGTCCGCGGCGTTCGTAAACCGAAAATTCATAAACTGAGGTGTTCATAAACCGAGGTTCCACTGTATAAGACAGGCATATCAAAGTTATAGCAATGGTTTTGAATTGCAAAGTAGTAAAATGGCACACTTATATCCTTAAATCTTTGAGAAACTTTTTTTTAAAGCATTTGCTGTTAAAGTTGAAATAGGCAAAAAGATTATCACAGTTCAAATTATTTTCAGAGATATAAACCACAGGTAAAGAAGAATGGCAAGGCATTGTCGATTTCAATCTAGGGCCATTTCACTAGGAATTCAGTCCCATTGTATTGCTTCTGAGAGTAAATATACTTAAAGTGTGTAACTCAAGTACTCCTTATCATTCTGAGCTTTATATCACAAAACAGTAAGATAGTACAAATATCTGTGTAACAGCTGGTCAGACATGTAGTAACTAACCAGCCCACATACTTCACAGTGTTGCCATCTTTCTTTCAGTTTGATATGGGTCAGATCAGTGTACAGAGAGGCACTTTGACCCTAAATCGAGACCTGATGGAACAAATGGCAGTTTGCATGGAGTGCTATTTCATCAGGAGAATAGCACAGAGAAGATGCATTAATCACCCTGCAACCACAGTCTTAATTCAGATTGGGGAGGAGGAGTGTGGTTTCTATTTGTAAAAATGTGAAAAGACCATTCATGCATCTCAGCAACATGTCTCGTTTGGCCCTCATTTAAGTGAATGGATATCAGTGGCAATTACTCCTAATGATAATGATAATAATTATTTTTTATTTATACCCCCGCCCATCTGGTTGGGTTTCCCCAACCACTCTGGGCGGCTTCCAACAGAACACTACAGTAATCAATTAAACATTAAAAGCTTCCCTGAACAGGGCTGCCATCAGATGTCTTCTAAAAGTCTGGTAGTTGTTTTTCTCTTTGACATCTGATGCAAGGCTGTTCCACAGGGCGGGCGCCACTACTGAGAAGGCCCTCTGCCTGGTTCCCTGCAACCTGGCTTCCCGCAACGAGGGAACCGCCAGAAGGCCCTTGGCGCTTCTGGGCAGAACGATGGGCAGTAATTGTGATCGGAGTCACTAGTCTTATAGCTTACTAGTATGGAGGTAATCATTTTACATTCCCAACTCTTGAGATTAAGAGTATCTGGATTTGGGTGGGGTTTTTTTGGAGGGGATAGAGCAATTTGGAATGATTTGCACAAGAACCGCCCCCCCCCACCAGAAAAAATTCAGCTCTCTACGATCTCAGCGCCACTCTGCTCTCAAAGCCTTTCCTAGTTTCTGCCTTTGTTTCTTATGAGCGCACTGTTCCTTTACCATATGATTATTTCTGTGTGCTGAAGCAGCACTGCAGCTTCTGGCGAAAGGTGTGCCATGCACATCAATTACTACTAATTTGATTTTCATAATCAGTAGGGATCATCAAATTATTCAGATGGCACTCTATGTTCCTCACACAGATCCCTCTTCTCTACATCTATGAATTCTGCTTTAGTCACATTTGTATTAAGGATTAATCCAAATCAGTTACTAAAAAGTGTTTTGTGAAGCTTGAAGCCTTGCTCTGCTCAGTTGCACAACGACGCAAGTGATATTCGAGAGGAAAGGGAACACAGGTAAACAAGAAATAAAAAGTGATGCATCTATGAAATACAAGAGTTAACTTGCAAATAATATTTTGATAAAATAAAGGCATCTTATAGTTAAAGTAAATTAGTTAACTTCTACCTGAAAGAATGCATTTCCTGATTCAGTGTGTTTCACAAACTTTTTTTGTTTTAATAAAACTTTTCTTGTTTGTTTGATCATTTTTCTGCCTAAGAGACTCTTCCCTTACATGATAGCCCATGGTAAATTGTGAAACTCGGTGTAATTGGAGTGCAGTGAGGTGTGTGCGCGCTATAATTAATTTGGGGGCAGTTAGCGGGGTGAGTCCACCGCACTATTAATTGGTGGTAAACAGAGGATCTGATACAGGGAACTTCAGCTGCTGAACCAAATATTCAGTGGAATATTTGTGGCATCCCCTCCCAAGGGGTTATAAACCTGGACATATTCATTTTGCTTTTTAAATAGGCCGTGAAACCCCATTTGTTTTGAGCTGAGAGCTTGGGCTGACTTCATTATTATTTAACAGTTTACACTGTGGCTGGTTTTTTAAATTGCTTCTTCCAGATTGTCTAAATTGTTTTAATCTGAGCGTTCTGTTGGTCTGTGAAAAGTTTTTAAACGGATGTGTTAATGGTTTGTTTTTATTGGAATAAGATGTTTTAGTTATGCATGCAAGCCACCTGGGGAAGGTTGTGCCCTGAAAACTGACGCAGAAAAACAATGCTGCCAAACAGTAGCAAACTCTCTTCATCTATTATAGCTCAGGCATTGTTATGTCGATCTTCTAAGGAAGGGATTCCTGTAGTGGGCTGGGCCAGGCCAACTTACAATCGCACACCCTTAGCACAGAGAAACACACACACATGCAAAGCTGTCTCCATGGAAACAGAGGCATCTATGTCATTCAATTCAAAAACTCCAAGTTTCACCTTCCATTTTCTCCACAGCTTTATTATTTACAAGATCTGTAATAAAATACAAAAATACAAACTCTACAACACCCTTTATCTGCCCTGGCTGGGCAAAAGGCAATAAGCAACACCAGCAGAAGAATGCAAGTAATTATGCTGAACTGTACCCCCTGCCTTTTGCAGCCATTTAAAGCCTTAATCTTTAAAACTGAACTGCATCCCCAAAAATGCATGTCTCCAATTGCATGGGTTCCTTTTTGCATATCAACAAGGCATAAAAGCCTACTGAGATGTAGAACCTGAAACTCTTTCACCTCTCACCTGCTCCTTACTGTTTTAGAGGGCACTTTGCATATATCCCATGAGCAGATCAAATATTTATTAATCCAATTCTGTATTCACAAAATCTGTAAGGCTTGAAACGACAGTTCTCTGACCGTCCAGCAAAGGCAGATAACTAGGTTAACTTGTTGTGTTCCCTCCAATATGTTTTATTCTGTGTTCTTTCAGATTCTGAAGTACTTATTCTTTGATTTGCAATCTTCAATTGATGCAGACAGACACTCATAATTTCCCTCCATGTGACTAACCTGTTGCTCCCTTGGGGGGGGGGGAGTAGGAGGGAGGGGAAATGTTTTCTTATGTTCCTGGATTCTGTAATGTATTGCCAGAGGAACACTCTGCCTATTTATGCTAATGGGTAGAAATTTATCAAATGCTTATTTTTTAAAAAACAACAACCCAGGTTTATACTAACTTTTAAAAGATATTTAAAGAAATATTTCATCAAGACAAATAAATGACAAGTCAAATACACAAAACAAAGAAATGTTTTTCTTTTGGAGTGCCACAGATTCAATAAAGTTCATATTCAATGAACATCGTAGCCATAATATGCTCTATATCAGGCATCCCCAAACTTTGGCCCTCCAGATGTTTTGGACTACAATTCCCATCATCCCTGACCACTGGTCCTGTTAGCTAGGGATCATGGGAGTTGTAGGCCAAAACATCTGGAGGGTCGCAGTTTGGGGATGCCTGCTCTATATGTACCCATACATAAAAGGTAAAGGGACCCCTGACCATTAGGTCCAGTCGTGACCGACTCTGGGGTTGCGCGCTCATCTCGCATTATTGGCCGAGGGAGCCGGCGTATAGCTTCCAGGTCATGTGGCCAGCATGACAAAGCCGCTTCTGGCAAACCAGAGCAGCACATGGAAACGCCGTTTACCTTCCCGCTGTAGCGGTTCCTATTTATCTACTTGCATTTTGATGTGCTTTCGAACTGCTAGGTTGGCAGGAGCTGGGACCAAGCAACGGGAGCTCACCCCGTCACAGGGATTCGAACCGCCGACCTTCTGATCAGCAAGCCCTAGGCTCAGTGGTTTAACCACAGCGCCACCTGGGTCCATATGCACAAAAGGGAGGTGGGGGGAAACTAAATTCAGATCACATTTAAAGACAAATCCCCTTTCTCTGCACTTTATGAAAGTATACAAAACAAAAAGACAGCTATCTTTTGAAATTCACGTCTCTGAATTTTGCAGTGAAGTTCCCTAACCAAGTAATGTGTGCAAAAATGCATATGTGCTGAAGTGTGCATAAAATATGTTCATGAATGTGAGATATACAATATTTTTTTGTTAGGAGACATTGCTTTGGGAAAATGTGTCTATTAGGCAAAAATGGATGCAAAAACGTGCCTATTAGGAGAAATTTGCACCAAAATGCTGATGAATTTTCAAGAGCACTTTTTTTAAAAATGCAAATGTGGAAATGTGGGTGACTGAACTGAAGAATGGAAAAAAGAGAAACTGAAAGAAACTGAAAGTGACAGATTTGCTAGGGATGCCATATGTCTGAAATTTCCCGGACATAGCTGGTGAACAGCGTCCGAGCGGAAATCGCTGAAATGTCTGGGTAAATCCAGATGTATTGCAGCCCATGTTGGAAGTGTAGATTTTGGTGAATTTCATTAAAAGTAGCTCAAAAACTAAAAAAACTTTTGCAAAAAAAAGTTCAACCATTTTTGTGTCTAGATTTTCACTTTTTGAAACATGGCAACCTTAGATTTGCCCATCCGTAATACACACAATTTTAAACAAAGCTTGTCTACTATCAAGATGATTAAAAGAACAACAGAATACCAAATACCTGTGTTTACCTAGTTTTATGTACTGGGATACACCTTTCACTGTCTCATAAACAACCAAACCGATGAAATTGAACACCTTAATAACTCATACCGAAAAAATAATGCCAAATTGTTTAAAGTAGAAATACAAATAGTTCCAGGGAGGAAAAAGTAACTTGCACATTAATTCTGCAAGCTGCAAGAAAAAATAAATATATAATGGACAGCAATCACAGGGCCTTTCAAAAGACAGTGTTTATTCAAATGCCCAAAGCCTGGTGAAAAGTGTTTGGATTCCCCTTCAATGCAAGCACTACTTTTAAGAACACTGTCATGATCTTGTGCAACTATGCATTCCATTTCCTAATGTGAATTGTCTGGAAAGGCCTTTTAAGGCTGCAATCCTACTATTTACATTGGTGCTCTCAAGCATGTGGAACTGGAATAACAACACAATCCTATTCATGTTCAGTAAGTCTTCAGTGGGACTTACTCCCTAGAAAATGTATTTAGGATTGTAGCCTAAATGTATGACAATAGGATGCCGTCTACATTCTGTTCTGAAACCTGCTGATTTATGTGAATTTAGCCATGCCTAACGCTGCAGAGGATCAGGTTGCAAGCTGTTCAATGTTTTAGAGCCTTAAATCTGTTCATATTCTCACAGCATTCCCGAGGAATAGGTCCTGGTGCTGCGGACTCACATTTGCTCATGTGAGCACTTCAAATGCAGCAGAGTAATGGAAGCAAAGTGGTGGAGGTTTTGTTGCATACCTAATTTATTTCTACTGATTAAACAAATAAAAGAACATAACAAACAGGTATGAGAGAAACAGCTCTCATACTGCCATCCTGTCTCTAGACAGGTCAAAGAAAAAGCCACACAGTACTGGAGAAGGAAGTCTGGAAGAGTAGCTTCCGCCCCCTCCTTTCTCACAGACAAAAAGTAAAACAAACATGACCTGGTGATCCTTGCAATGGGAGGGATGAAAAGATTGACAATAAACCTTTATTCCCATTTTACAGCTGGAAACCTGAGATCGATAGTATAATCTCAAAGCTTGCCGGCAAATTCCTGCCTAAAGTAAAACCAAAACAGAACAACCCAATACTGTGTGGAATTGGCAAGCTCAAATCAAATAGTAATTTCTGGGAAGCATGCCAGGTCCAAGACTAGTGCTTTAAGAATTGGTTCTGGACATCCCCAGTCTAATCCTACATCTTCCTTGCCTAATAGTGTTTGCAATGTGAGGATATGCTTTGAGGGGGAAATGACCACCCCTTGCTACAGGTGCAGCAAGGTTCATTCCACAGTCTTTTCTTACTCAAGGCAGCAGCTTCTCAGTGCTAACCTGGCCAAGAACATGTCACATTGAATTTAGTGGGATTTATTAGTGACTCTGGATAGTCATGTATAACATTGCACTGCATGGCTGCAATTGTATTACAGTGACTTAGGAGTACGTTCCATGGAACTCAGCATGAGTTAGTCAACATGCATAGGATTAGGAATAAAATCCAACTTGCATACTTTTCTTAGAAGAAGACAAACACAATCATAAGCAGATCTTTGGGGTCACTATTCCTACAACTATTTCTTTTACATGCCTATAGAGTGGGGCTTGGGATGCAGGTGGCGCTGTGTGTTAAGCCACTGAGCCTAGGGCTTGCCAATCAGAAGGTCAGCGGTTCGAATCCCTGTGATGGGGTGAGCTCCCGTTGCTTGGTACCAGCTCCTGCCAACCTAGCAGTTTGAAAGCACATCAAAGTGCAAGTAGATAAATAGGGACCTCTGTGGCGGGAAAGTAAACGGCGTTTCCGTGTGCTGCTCTGGTTCGCCAAAAGCGGCTTTGTCATGCTGGCCACATGACCTGGAAGATGTACGCCGGCTCCCTTGGCCAATAGAGCGAGATGAGCGCCGCAACCCCAGAGTCGGTCACGACTGGACCTAATGGTCAGGGGTCCCTTTACCTTTACCTTTAGAGTGGGGCTTACTCATAGAGCAGGGAATTGGGGTGCCTGGGATGACATTGAAAATGAACTGTGTTTCCCATTCAGGTTTGAAATTCAATAATGTGAACATATGATGAGAAACGATTATCTCCTTGCCAGGAGAAGGAGGAAGAGCAGCAATAGCATGTCCCGGAAAAGATAAGGGGTCCCAGTCACATGGAACCAATTTCTCCTGCGTAGGTTTTATCTTGGGAGATGACCATGCCACTATCCTAGTCAAGGGGCAGGGCTATTAGATGTTGAGGGCAGAACCACCAGCACATACCTGCTCTCTCATCCCATACGTAAGAACATGAGAAGAGCCTGCAGGATCCAGTCAATGCCCCATCTAGCCCAGCATCCTTTTCTCCCAGTGGCCAACCAGATGCCTCTGGGAAAAACCGTCAAGCAGCATTCAAGCACAAAAGCACGCTCTCCTCCAGGAGTCTCCAGCAACTGGTACTTGGAAACATTTCTGCCTCCGGCTGTGGCAGCAGAGCACAGTTGTCATGGCTAGTAGCCATTGATAGTCTTCTCCTTCATGATCCCCCTCCTTGCAGATAAAAGCTACTGTTGCCACACATTATCCATTTCAAAACGATAAGGCCACAGCTGCTGAAGTAGAATCCCACTGTTCTTTAATCTCTCTTTCCAGCATGAGAAGCACTAAATATCTGTATTATAACAGCAAAATTGAGCCCTGGCAGACCCACACAGAAAACATTTATAAGAGGAGTTGAACTGTACGACAGCAAATAAATCCACATGTCAACAGATGCAAGGAAAGTGGGCATTACTTCAAACTATCCCAGACACCATACTGGGATCTAAATGATCTGTAATTTCTCAAGGGGGGTGGAGCACGTTTCACTGCAAAATAGTCCGATTAAAAGGGCTGTTTGGTACATGCAGTCAGGCAAGGACCAACAATTGTAGGATGTGAGACATTGCATTGCCGTGTCCATGTCAAAAGCATTTTGAGAACTCAAATGGTGACTGTTACCAGAAGGAACAAACATTGGCTAGTATACCCTGCAACATTTCACAGATAAAAATAGGGGCATACTTTGTGTTGTTTTTAACATTGTCTTTTGCAAATATAGTGAAATAGCATGTCCAGAACTGACTTCTGAGTAGAGCTGAACCAAATGGCTCATCTATTTGTTTTTCTGTGTGTGAATAATAAATTCCCTGAACTTCGGTGGTATTCACCTGTGCCCCAAAGTCCCCACTTTTCACTTTTTAAAAAGTGACCACAATGAAATGCTCTAGTTTTCAATTGGCCTTTGAGGTTTGATTTTATTACGGTAGCTGGGTTATGAACTGATGGAACCAAGTTAATTCCAGCTCTGCTTTTTCTTAAAATAAAAAATAAAGAGTATGTGGAAAGTTATTTAGTAGTAGGGATTTTTAAAGTTCAAAATGTGTGTATTGTTCTTTCTATTTTTTGTGTTTTTTGATTGTGGGCCATTTGAATGGGCATTTGCCTCCTCTGAAAAGCAGCCTAAAAACATTGCCGTTGTGCAGGACTTCCACTGTTGGAATTTGTTAGGTGGATCCTGCTCATTGGGTGGCAGTCAACTAAGTTTTACTCAGAGTAGACCCACTGAATTTAATAGACCTAACTTAGTCATGTTCATCAATGGGTCTAGTCATTCATTTTTACTCCTAGTATTTCCTAGCTGAATTGTTGATTTTAGTTTGCAGTCAATGCGATCTGTGATGAAGGATTTGTATTATGGTTTAGAATTTTGTTTTATGGGTTGTTGTTGTTTTTGGCTGTTCTTGGCTTAGATATTTATATTAAGCAATTTATACATTCTTAAAATAGGAATTTGCAATCCAGGTACATTGTGTGATTGGATAATGAAGACGGGGGGAGAGAGAAATGGCATCAAAGGGATTGGATTATAATGATTATAACAATACATATATAATATTTAGTGTCACCAGTGTAGGGTGATTTTGCCATGTGCGTAGCAAATATTTAGAGAAAATTGTGTGCCCGTCACTTTGTGTATCCACTTTTCATTCAAGGCTAGGTGCTATATCAAAATTGAAAAGGAACCGAGAAGAGAAATCGATTACATTTTTAATAATTCACAAAAAGATTATAATGACACACCAGCAATTCTAATGAAATGTGTGTGTAGCACCTACTTTAGTGGAAAAGAAAATCAATTTCAAGTCTCCTAGAGTTGAAATGGTTCTCTCACACTGTTCTTTCAAGAATAAAAATTACACTGTATGACAAATGGATAATCTCAAAGATTTAGCAGACTGCATGCTACTGTAAAACATGCTATGTTCCTGCTGCCTTTTCTGAATCATTTGTCCAGTTCCTTGTCATAACAGTGTAAGTTCATGTTATCCATACTAGGGAGCATGCATAGACTCACACATAGAATCATTAGCCCTTTGTCTAATTAAAAAATATGTGGGCTTTTAACTGTGGTATGTATTTTTGTGTTTTTATATTGTAAACGCACCCTGTTATCCTCGGATGAAGGGCAGTATTAGTATTATCACTATTATTTATTAAATTTGCACATTGCCCTTCATCCAAAGATCACAACAGAAAAATACAAAATACATAATACATAATAAAACAAAAGCAAACTAATAACCTCCCTCCAACAAACACATTTAAAAAGCCATAGAATGTTAATCAGCCTGGTTGAAGAGAAACGTTTCAGCCTGATGTCTAAAGATAAGTAATGAAGGTACCAGGCAAGCCACCCTGGGGAAAGCATTCCAGAAGTGGGGAGCCACCACAGAAAAGCTCTGTTCTTGCACCGCCACCCTCCGGACTTCTTGTGGAGGAAGCACATGAAGAAGGGCCTCAGATGATGGCGGTAGGGTCCAGGTCAGTTCACATGGGGAGAATCAGTCCTTGAGGTGTTGCGGTTCTGAGCTGTTTAAGGCTTTATAGGTCAAAACCAGCACTTTGGTAGCCCATATAGTTGGGCCAGGATCAGTGTAATATGCTCAAACCATCTTGCCCCAGTGAGCAACCTGGCCACTGAATTCTGCACCAGCTGAAGCTTTCGGACTGTCTTCAAGTTAGCCCTACATTTAACATGTCACTGAGGGCACCTGAGTATAGAAATTAAATAAATCATCCTCATCGAGAGGAAAATGGCAAGGTGCATATGAAATCCAGTCCCCAGCCCAAATGCAAGATTCTTCATTGGACAGTTTCTCATAGATTTAGCTTCAAGAGAGCACAGCATTATCATAGGTGGCAGCAGGAATTCCATCCCTCCGTGCACACCTGTCAACTAGGAAACGGTGGGTGGTTCTATTAAGTGATAGACAAGCAAAATAACCCAGTCGCAGACCAATGAATGGCAAGAATAATAAATAAGTAATGAGATACATATATCATATACAGTATAAGGTACAGGAAGAGGATACAAAAGGGACACAGGTGGCGCTGTGGTCTAAACCACAGAGACTAGGGCTTGCCGATCAGAAGGTCGGCAGATCAAATCCCCGCAACGGGGTGAGCTCCTGTTGCTCGGTCCCTCGCTCCTGCCAACCTAGCAGTTCGAAAGCATGTCAAAGTGCAAGTAGATAAATAGGTACTGCTCTGGCGGAAAGGTAAACGGCATCTCTGTGCGCTGCTCTGGTTCACCAGAAACAGCTTAGTCATGCTGGCCACATGACCCAGAAGCTGTACGCCAACTCCCTTGGGCAATAGAGCGAGATGAGCACCGCAACCCCAGAGTTGGTCACGACTGGACCTAACGGTCAGGGGTCCCTTTACCTTTTTAAAGGGTGAAGGTAAAGGGGGCCCTGACCATCAGGTCCAGTCGTGTCTGACTCTGGGGTTGCGGCGCTCATCTCGCTCTATAGGCCGAGGGAGCTGGCGTTTGTCCGCAGACAGCTTCCGGGTCATGTGGCCAGCATGACAAAGCTGCTTCGGGCGAACCAGAGGAGCGCACGGAAACGCCGTTTACCTTCCCACCGGAGCGGGGACCGAGGAGCTGGGACCAAGCAACGGGAGCTCACCCCGTTGCAGGGATTCGATCCTCTGACCTTCTGATCAGCAAGCCCTAGACTCTGTGGTTTAACCCACAGCGCCACCTGGGTTTTTAAGAGGATACAAAACTATATCTCAGTGGAATAAACAACCAATGTAAAACCTGTATATAAGCAGATGTAAGAAACAGTCCAAATACTGTTGAAGTATCAGTTGAATGAAATGATAAATGAAGTGATAAATGGTCCAAATGCTATATACCAATTGAATAGCACACAGTCAAAATACTATATAGTAGACTATACTGTATAGCAGTTGAATTGTGTAAACACTAGAATGTATTTTCATTTCCTTACTTCTTCAGACATTAGTGTATTGGACCACAACCAAGCTTGACTCTCTCTAAGATGTTACTGTGTTTACAATACAAAAACAAAAAAGAAAAAGAAAAACCAATGATTAACAAAAAAAAGTAGAAAGCTGTAGCCAAAAAACAACCAGTGTTGTTGATTTTACCAGCAGCACTCCAAGATTCAAGTCAGAAAAAAAAAATTATCCAAGGGAATTATTATCCCTGAAATTACACAGTGAAAAGGTCATATTGCTGTAATGGAAAAAGAAAGAAACTGCTGTAGAAACAACCAAAAAGAGATAGTCCCTCTAAAAAGGGGGCACTAAGATTTCAAAGGCAGGTCACCATAGGCAGTTCATAAAAAGCCACCGACTACAACTGTGTATATACAGAAAATCAAGGTCAGCAGCCATTACTGCTGAAAGAGAAATAATATTATAACAGGCAATTGGTACAAATAAGAATCCAATAAACAACCTCTTGGGAAAAGGCCCAGTGACTGAGAGGGAGACTCGATATCAGGGATGATTTACAGAAAGACAGACAAATCTAATTTGTCATTCAAATTCCAATGTTGCACAGACTTTAATTTATGAATCCAAAACACTTCTCTCTTGAGCCTTAACCAATAAATCATTTAGAGATACACATTTTAAAAGAGTTGACTGTACATGTTCCAGTGCAAAAAAAAAAAATCTTAAAGCATCCAAGGAATGATAGTGTTGTATGATGTGTATGCTAACAGGAGCTTCAACTATCTGGATGCAAATGTTATTTTTATGGTCAACCAGGGCCGTCTTAAGCCTATCCGGCGCCGTGGTACAAAGATCCCTCCGGCGACACACACACACACGTTTCCCAGAGTTGTTGACCTTTTCTTGGTGGAACCCCAAAGTTGTTGACCTTTTTTAAGGAAAGGTTGCCCAGAGTTGTAGGCCCTTTTTTGGGAAGTGACACCACACTTAGAATATGTATGAAAGTTGAAGCAAAAGGATGCCATAACTCCCCCCCACACACACCCTTTCACAATTATTACAACAACCCTGTGAGGTAGACCAGGCCAATTTTACCTAGCAAGCTTTGTTGCCTGGCCAGCATTTGAAGTCAAGTATCTTAGTCTAAATCTACTGCTCTAACCCCCAAGTCCCAGTGAAAAGAAGCAGGACTTGATTCTGGCCAGGGTCCTGCTTAGCCCCACCACCTGTTTTCAGTTTAAGCACTCTGCACTAGAACATGTGAAGTGCCTCTGAGCACATACAAAGCGCCTCACTGAGCAACCTCAACCAACTCTTACACCATTGAGAATAGAGGAAAATACTTCTGGGTCACAATGGATTTTTCTTAAGGCAGGAATCTGGGGCTCTCCAGATGCTGTTGGACTGCAACTCCCATCAGTCCCAGCCAGCACAGGGGTGGTGGGAGTTGTAGTCCAACAACATGTGGAGTGCCATAGGCATTAGTCTTCACTGGGCATAAAATACCCACCACTAGCCATCACAGCCTGACCGCGGGTTAGTCACAAGAGCACATATCATGTCCAGGAAAAGATCAGGGGTCCCAGTCACATGGAACCAACTTCTCCTGCGTAGGTTTTATTTTGGGAGATGACCAAAATGAATTGTGTTAGGGAAACTTGCTTGAAAAAATGTGTACATTACTCAAAACTGCATATAAAAATGTGTTAGAAGAAATCCATACTTAAATGCTGGGGGGGAAATCATGAGGTTTTTTTATTTTTAATGACAAATTGCTGCAAAGTGTGGAGAACTGATTTAAAATTGGGAAACTGAGAGAACTGAAATTGATGGCTCTATCTATAATTGTGGATGAAAGGGAAAGGGACATTTTTGTTACGTATTAATGCTATTATTGTTACATTTGTTCAAATTGTGTAGTATGTCTTTTATTTCTTTTCTGTGTGAGTCACTTTGAGACGTTGAGGGGGCAGTTAAAATCAAAGTAGCAAAACAAAGAAATACATCCTAAATTGGCAAAGAAAACAAGAAAAGGGGCACTTTTCCAGCTGTTCTTTCTTTTTCTTTCTTTCTTTGGCTAGTCAGATGGTTCCTCCAGATATTGGCACCCTTAATTGTCAGTAGGCTACAATTTCATCAGCAGGGCTGCCAGGTTCCTCTCACTGCAGACACTCACAACAGGCCTGCAACCATGTGATAAGGAGAGTCATTTGCCACCTTCTTTTCTCCACCTTCCCTTTTCCCCTCACATGAGATTTTCCCTCATAAACCTTGCTTTGACAAACAAAGAGTTTGCTTTCCCCCCTTCTTCACAATTCCTTTTGCTTTTGCCACATGCTTTATAGATTGTTAGCCTAAAAGCGGGGACTGGCTTACCAGTGACATTTTTAACCTACACTGGGAGCTGGTTTTGGCTGAAGAGCAGGATAAACAAATACATACGGTAAATAGGCACAAGAGTACAACCAAGGAGCACCTTGAGGCACCTTGGTAGTGAAGGAAGGCTGGCTAAACCATACACAGCTGGCTGGCTCCAGCCTGGGCACAAGAAAGTGAGATCTATCCCTTGGGACCTGCTGACCATCATTTAATGGCATGAGGCTTACAATACTTGAAGGGCCTCTTTAGAAAACACTTGTGTATAGCTGACAAGGGACAATGGCTGCAAATGAGTGATCTGAAGCTTGTGGCCATCATGGGACTGCCCACTCAAAGTGAGCTTCAAGGGTCCTTAAATCACAGCTGAACCATTTGCTGCCTCTTCCTGCACCTACATTCTAGCGGGATGGGGCAAAAGTAAAAGCCAGAAGTAAAATTGCAATCACCAGTGGAATTTATGAGCACTTTTACGTGAGGACTTTTCAAGTGGCCTTCTACTCAACCACTTAAGCAAGAGAGCACACAATTACTGGCCCTCCCATTCACTGTTGCCATAGCCACCTCTCCAGAAAAGTACACACAAGGAATGTTCTCATTGTGCAAAGCGGAGGGACAGGGAGGTGGTGATCAGATAGGAGCGAAAAGAAAGAGAAAATTTAAAATATGGAGCTTAAATAGTAATATTAAAGGTACGGCTTCTCTCAGACCATAATTTTTATTTATTTCCTTCCTACTGTCTTGATAAGCATACTAAGGGCTCGCCCATTCTTCCGCTTTGCGGCATATCTAGAAAGCATGGGTCCAAATGGTTTTCCACTTGGCTCACACTATCTAGGCACAAGTCCAAGTGGTTTTGCCCTTGCCCCCCCTCCTTTCCAATGGAAAACCCACTCTTTAGCGATAGAAAACCCAGTTTGGGAAACCCAAATTGCCATTTGCTCCAATTAAGTGCTGAACAGCCATTCTCCCCAGTGCAAAGCAGCAGGATAAGAGGAAGTGTGTCTAAGCCCTTAGTTTTAATCCAATACTCACTTCTTTTAGCCCCAATAATATAAGGTAAGCCTGTTGGAGCAGGCCAATGGCCCATTGAATCCAACGTTCTGTTCTCATATGACTATTAAAGGTTCAGGGGCCCTTTTCTCCTTTTACATTTGATATAGTTTCTATGCTATGTAAAAATCCAAGTCAGTGCTAACATGATTGTTGTTTAATTCATTTTCTGAATTCAAAAGCTTCATCTACAGTTCATCTGGTTTGGTTTTGTGGGATATAATAAATCCCACAATTTGTTTGGGGGACCTTTTGTTCTTAACTGACACACTGGACAAGTGCCTTGAACACAGAAGCCCTTTAAGGCAGGGAAATCATGATTATTCATAGCAATGGGAGCAGATGGAGCCACTGCATGGCAGGAGGGTTAAATATACATCACTTATATTTCATAATTTATCTTCTTCCTTTTCAGAACCGAGAGTCAATTGTCTTAGCAACTGCCCTACGATTTGTAAGTGTTTACCTGTTATACTCTTGACACTTCATACAAGCTCATATTTTATGGCTTGATTCGAATACCAGTGGTGTACAAGCCACTGACAAAATTAGTACTCCAAAATATATACCAGTCAGTGTTGTTTATTAACTTGCTGCATTTGAAATCCTCCATCACTTACACAGGGGAATAGATGTAAAGTGTGAACAGTGGAAATAATCATCTTTCACACCAAACGCTATTACAGTAAATGGAAACAGCCTGTGGGCTTCATTCAGCCAAAGTAAAGCTCTTTAAGTACATGTTACAAAGTGAAAGCCCCATTGAATTCAGTGGGAATTACTCCCATTAAGTGCATATAGTATTTCAGCCTAAATCTCTTCCAGTGACAGCCTTCATTCTTTAGAAAGGTGCTCCCAATGGCTTGCTACCAGTAATTTTGGCCACTCTGTTCTACAAGCCTTTCATCTCTGCAGTATTACTTTTCAAGATGGTGAGACTGTACACTGTTTTTCAAACACGGCTGCGTGTTTATAAAAGTCATTATGATACTTTTAATCCCTTTCCTAATGAACCTTCGCATGGCATTTGCCTTTCTCAACCAAGCCACACACTGAGTCAATGTTTTACACTGGACTGTATCACATAATTACCACATTATCACCAGCTAATGGAACCAAAGAGGTTCCATTAAGCACGCATGCTGTATAAAGGGGAGGGGGGAGAAATACTTACCCTGTCACCAAACTTTTTCTCACAAAGTTCTTATGTTACACAGACAGTTAGCAAGTTTGTTCCATCACTTCATTTCCATTTCAGGAAAATCATCCCGATCAAAAATTCTGCATGTCTGCATGGCAGCTGTACAAGAGCTAGGAAAGCAGCACAGGGCATAAAGAGGGCAAGGAACCATTCAAATATCAATGGCTAGTAGCTGTGATAAGGCTATCAATGATCTGCCTCAATGATCAGAGACAGTAATGCTTCTGAACACCAGTTTCTGGAAACAACAGGAGGGCAGAGTGTTTTTGTGCTTCCACAGTTTCCCACAGGTACAGAATCCAGGACTTTGTTTAATTTATTTAATAAAATGTATACATTGCTTGTTGTTGTTTTTTCAAAAAAACAACTCCAAGCAGTTTACAAAAAGAACAAAATGTTTTTAAAACAACTATTTTTAAAAAATTAAAAAAATTAAGATCAGTGATAAACTACATACAGATTAAAACACTTTGTCAACTATCAACGCATCGGGGTGGGCTTGTTTTTTAAGCAGGCGTCAAAGAAAGTACCGTGAAGGTGCTAGCCTGATGTCAAGATGCAGGGAGTTCCAAAGTTTAGGTGCTACCACACTACAATATCAATTTCTAGTTTGATGGGCCAGTGGCCTGATACAGCAGGCTCCTCTTCCCATCATCTTAGATTTCTTCCATTTTGAATAATTCTTTGTAAAAACAAGGTAGAATGCCACATTCCTTGCATCAGTTCAGTTTCTGCTGCCTTAAATTAGCTCAAGAGATGATTTGACAAGTTTTGTTGCTGCACCAAGGATTCCCTGCCCGAGCTGCTTCAGGTCGTGGCGGATGTTCTCCTGGAGACACCTAGTTTGGTTGTCCTAGGGGATTTTAACATCCATGCCGACATGACCTTACAAGGAGCCGCTCGGGAATTCGTGGAAAGCATGACCTCCATGGGGCTGTCCCTGAATAAATCTGGCCCAACTCATAGCCATGGACATGCCTTGGATCTGGTGTTCAGCTCTATGGATGTTGTGATCTGACACTAAGTAAAAGTGAAACTAAAGAAGTGTCATGGTCAGATCACTTCCTGGTGCAACTGGACTTCTCCATGACCCTTCCCCTCTGCAGGGAGGTGGGACCGATTCAGATGGTCTTCCCCCCACTTAATGGATCCAAATGGTTTTCAGAGAGTGGTAGGGGATGCTTTATCCCATGTTGATGGCCTTTCAGCTGATTCCCTGATGGCCCGCTGGAATGTGGAGTTAACCAGGGCTATTGACTGTTTGGCTCCGAAGCGCCCTCTCCAATTGCATGGAGCCCAGACAGCCCCATGGTTTCCCACAGATCTGAGGGCAATGAAACAATCACTGAAATGGCTAGAGCGCTGGTGGCGGATAACTCATTCTGAAGCTGACTGGACACAGGTTAGAACTCAATGTCGAGCCTACCAAGTGGCGGGAGCAACAGCAAAGAAGACTTTCTTCACCGCCGCTATTGCATCTGCAGAAAACAGCAGCAGGAGACTCTTTCAGGTGGTTCGCAATTTAGCGGAACCACCTGCTCCACCAGGGCCCAGTACGGGCCACATGATCTCCTGCAATTCTGCAAAGTCTCCTGATTTTGCAAAGTTTTGTGCAGATAAAGTCGCTCCGATTCGGGAAGAGGTAGACTCCACTGTGGGAGCAGGGCCAGGCTGGGAGAGTGCTAGAGTTCTGTCTAGTCAAGTTGCATGGGATCAATTCCAATCTGTTACCTCTGAGGCTGCCTGGACAAGTGAAACCAACCACCTGTCTCCTTGATCCTTGTCCATCCTGGCTTATAAAAGCTATCCAGAGTGGTACCTATTTATCTACTTGCACTTTGACGTGCTTTCAAACTGCTAGGTTGGCAGGAGTTTTAATAGACTATTGTATTTTAATATTCTGTTGGAAGCCACCCAGAGTGGCTGGGGAAACCCAGCCAGATGGGCGGGGTATAAATAATAACTTCTTATTCTTATTCAAAGTCATATTGCCCACTGGGTAATGTGGGAATAACCATGGATCAGCGAAGCTGTGGATTTGAACGAGGTGCACCCATAGGACCCATAGGACCTGCAAGTTGAGAACCAAAAACCATCAGTGCCAGGGTTTGATTCTGAGCATATCCAGAGTGAATTTTCTCCCATCACGAATTAATCACAGCCCAAATGGACAATATTAGTTTAGAATAGAGCTTCCTAGTCACAGAGTAACCCTGGCACAAATCTTTTTTATATATTTTAAGTGCTGGTCTGAAAAGAAGATAAGGAAATGCAACCATGTCTGCAACAAGCTACATTACAAGCAAAGTAAGGAATCAGCCTTGATGGGATATTTATTTTTTTACCTCTTACAAATCTCAAAAGTACAGCTTATCTCTGAGATATTAAAGCAGCCACAGCTGCAGACTTCTCCCACTACAACGCCAAAATACCTGACAAATTAATCTCAGTAGAATTTACCGCCTGTAATAGAACTGCCTACTATTTATCTGAATTCTGAGTTGCATAGTCATGGGACATAATCATGCAGCACATGAACCAGCATTTTGCATGTGGAAAAATGCTGGGAATAACCCCTTTGGTTTAATATTTCAAAAGCATATTTTAGTTATTCATACCATGAACAAAAGTTTTAAAATATGTGGTATACAAATATCCAGGCACAGTGTTCGTTTGTTTACTATATATACTGCCCATACAGTATAGGTCTCTGGGCAGTACAACCTATTAAATGTGCAGAAGCAATCCATCATTTAAGCAAGAAATAAAAATGGTAAAACCAATTATAAACAACACAAAATGCAAAAAGAAAAAGAAAAATAAAAAACACAGCCCAGGCATAGGAGCTAAGCAAAATTTAAAATTGGGAGGGGGGGGGAAGCATAACATTTGGTGCAAGAATCTAAGAACATCATATGACTATGCTCATCTGGGAAAGAAAAAAAAGTATTTGTCCAGCACCTAAAATATCATAAATATGGGGACTGGATGAACCTTTCTAGGGAGGGCATGAATGCCAAAATGATCCTCTTCCTTGTAATCACCCACCTCACTTCATTAGGCACTTTGAATTGAGCCCAGAAGCTGATTGGAAGTCAGAGCAGATGATGGTGCTATAACCTGGGCTGCATCTACACAGCTATAAAAAAATGCTTGGGGGGGGAAAACATTTTAAAGCTCACAATGGGAAATTTCATAGAGTTTTGATTTCAGGTCTATAGCGCCAGCTGGTGTCACAGTGTTATAACTTTGTCTTCTTCTTTTTTTTTTTACTAATGTAGCTGAGGCTCTGGATTCATGTTTTGTTATCAACTGCAGGAATCCAACTAGGACACCACACTGTGAATAATGGTAGCAAGGTGATTTCTGCTCAGATAGGCTCCTTGCTGGTAAAACACCTGAAGCTGATAGAAGGCACTGCGAATGCAAGCATGTACTGGAACTTTAGGTCTGCACAGTTAACATGGATTAATAAGCTCCTGTTGCCCTTGTAAAACAAGTCCACTTGTGGTGAGGGGAACAGACTTTTTGCAGTTAGGAAAGTGAAAAGCAAATCAGGATGAATGGAGCATAACTGTTGTGTAAATGCCCTGGAAACAAATCCGAAGGAATGCTCAAGGAGCACCTCAAAACTGTGAGCCTCCTCCTTTACAACTCCATTCATGGCAGCTTTTGAGCAGTAGGACTGCTGACCCATGAGTTGGCATATGTTCTCTGTTTTGGAAAGCATTGCATTCCTCTTGAAGAATCTGGATTGTAGCTCTGGGGTGCACCTGGACCCAGTTTTGCACCCCCAGATTTTCAGCAGCAGCTGAGAGAACTTTTGAGCAGCTTAAATGGGTGTGTCAGCTGTGCCTGTTCCTAAGTAATTTGCCATGCTTACTATAAAGTGGCTTTATTTCGGAGGAGGGGGGTATATACAGTTCTAACTCTAGCACCTACCTTGGAACTACTCCTAAAGGCCCAATCCTAGAGCATGCTCAGTTCCAACATTTCTAAAGAAACGCTTTTGACTTCTGCCCACTTAGGTGGCAACCACATAAACACGCCATTTACCTTTGCCATAGTTGGATTACTGTAAGCACTCAGTGTAGGTCTTTGAAATGGGCTCACAAAATGCAACAGAGAGAGCTCTGACTGTGGCTTGGTGTTTTTGATCCCATAACTCTATTGCTGTTTCAGCTGCACATGTTCCCAGTCCATTCCTGTGCTCGTAGGTCGCATGCAGTTCTGAGTATGCAAAGAGAATGTTCGAACTGAGCAGTTTCGACCATTGTGATATAAAATATGGCCAGGAGAACTCTGTGTTGACAGGGTGGTCTCACTCCTGCAGCACATCGTCACACAGGGCAATCATCTGCAGCAGCAGGAATCAAGGAGTCTGCAGCTCTGCAGAACTAATATGTTTCCCCTTCCCTGCAGGTTTTCTCAGTATTACACAATGATTCAAAAGAAGCAGAAATCCCAAGGACAAAACAGTAAAGCAAAGTAAATCCTCCTCCTCCTCTTCCACTGCAGAATGAGAAGACTAAATGGAAATAACAAGGCTGCCTTTGGCAATAATCCTCTGTCTAGTCAAACAGGGCATAAAAAGAAAACCAAATATGTGTAGAAAATAGTGAAGATGAACACAAATCTTCATTACAAACAAAGTACCATGTGTAAAGTTAGGACATTCATTATTCAGTGGTACAAAGGCCTAATTAGGATCATCTGCACAAGGACAAAACCCTTCCAGTTTTCCATCAATTTCTATAAGTCAAATAATTTTCTAGCAAAGCCTTATTCAACATTTATTAACCTCTAGGATATCACTGGTTATCAGTACGGAGGCTTGAAGAAAAGTCATGGAAAGAATGTAAATGCTTGGATTTTAGGACGAGATCACTAATGTGAAAATATATTGCAGTCTCCGACTTCAAGGAAATTGCTTCATTGTAAGCCCAGGAATCAAAATACTTTATTCGACCGATAGTCAGAAAGAAAAACATTTCTCAATACAAATATAAAAATATAAAACTGAAGGCATCAGAGGGATACATACTGTGTTTTGACTTTTTAAAGACACCATCTTATAACTTTTTTCCTCAAAAACACGGGGTGGCTCACTTTCGGTGGGATGTCTTTTTTTTTATTACCAGTACGGTTTTTACGGCTCAGGGCGCTGCTGGGTTCTCTTGAGTGCTCGGCGCTGCAGCAGCCACCAGTTCCGGGTGGTGGGGCGGCAGGCGTCCTTGGCCGGGCCAGGCGGAGGCCGCTGGCTCAGGCGCTCTGCCCGCCGCTGCAGGGCACTCCAAGCTCCTTGGCCGGGCCAGGCAATGAAGAAGCAGTGAGCCCAGCAGTGGTGGCAAGCACGGAAGCGGCAGGGACGGCGGTGGACGAGAAGGCGGAGCGCAGGGATGCAGCCAGCAAGGCGGGAGTGCGATCAGCTGTTAAGCGGAAGCTTTTGGAGCACTGCTTCACAGCTGATCGCGCTCCTGCAGTGCCGGCCGCATGGAGTGACTCTGTGAGTTGAGGTGCCTGTGGGGGTTGGTTTCCGCGGCGCGGAAGTATGGCTTATTTTCGGGGTATGGCTTATTTTTCTCAAATGCTTAAAAACTCTGCCATGGCTTACTTTATGACTACGTATTAAAAAAGGGGGAAACAGGGTAAATGAAGTATGACCGCGCTACTGAACCTCCTACAGGTAACCCACATCAAGGCATTTGATTATACGTTTCCGGCACTTGAGCGCCAGGAAGAGGAATTTAGCCACCGAGAAGGTTATTTTCCCAGGGGGCTTGTTTAGCAAATATGTTGCGTGCCAGTCTCTTAGTCGGGAACTAAAGTGAGATAAATATGGGGTTATAAGATATTGCCTTAAATCATTATAAAAGAGACAACTCAGTAAAATGTGTTCTGTGGATTCTACCTCACCCAAGGCACAATGGCATGTTCTCTGACTGTATGGGACTCCTCCAAATCTTCCCCTCAAAACCGCCGAATCAAGAACGTTCAGTCTGGCTGCAGTAAGTAATCTGCGGTATTCCACGTAGTGGATACATAGCTGCCAATTTATCCCTTTTTAAAAGGGATTTTCCCTTATGCTGAATAGGCTTCCTCGCGAGAAAAGGGAAAACTTGGCAGCTATGAGTGGATATCCGCCAAGTAACAGGCTGGTGCAGCCTGATACACCTGCTCCCCTAAAAACATCCCAGATTTCACGCGGGCTATGTCCTCCTGTCTGGCGATATCCCCCAATCTCTGAGCGATCACCGCTTTAGCGTTGCTATACGTCATGGACTCAATACAAAGGAATCACCATCTCTTAAGAATTACAGGGGCATTTCAAAACCGCAATGGCCAGAGGATTGGAGAAGATCAGTCTACATCCCAATTCCAAAGAAGGGCAGTGCCAAAGAATGCTGCAACTACCGCACAATTGTGCTCATTTCACACGCTAGCAAGGTTATGCTTAAAATTCTACAAGGCAGGCTTAGGCAGTATGTGGACCGAGAACTCCCAGAAGTGCAAGCTGGATTTCGAAAGGGCAGAGGAACCAGAGACCAAATAGCAAACATGCGCTGGATTATGGAGAAAGCTAGAGAGTTCCAGAAAAACGTCTACTTCTGCTTCATTGACTATGCAAAAGCCTTTGACTGTGTCGACCACAGCAAACTATGGCAAGTTCTTAAAGAAATGGGAGTGCCTGATCACCTCATCTGTCTCCTGAGAAATCTCTATGTGGGACAAGAAGCTACAGTTAGAACTGGATATGGAACAACTGATTGGTTCAAAATTGGGAAAGGAGTACGACGAGGTTGTATATTGTCTCCCTGCTTATTTAACTTATATGCAGAATTCATCATGCGAAAGGCTGGACTAGATGAATCCCAAGCCGGAATTAAGATTGCTGGAAGAAATATCAACAACCTCAGATATGCAGATGACACAACCTTGATGGCAGAAAGCGAGGAGGAATTAAAGAACCTTTTAATGAGGGTGAAAGAGGAGAGCGCAAAATATGGTCTGAAGCTCAACATCAAAAAAACCAAGATCATGGCCACTGGTCCCATCACCTCCTGGCAAATAGAAGGGGAAGAAATGGAGGCAGTGAGAGATTTTACTTTCTTGGGCTCCTTGATCACTGCAGATGGTGACAGCAGTCACGAAATTAAAAGACGCCTGCTTCTTGGGAGAAAAGCAATGACAAACCTAGACAGCATCTTAAAAAGCAGAGACATCACCTTGCCGACAAAGGTCCGTATAGTTAAAGCTATGGTTTTCCCAGTAGTGATGTATGGAAGTGAGAGTTGGACCATAAAGAAGGCTGATCGCCGAAGAATTGATGCTTTTGAATTATGGTGCTGGAGGAGACTCTTGAGAGTCCCATGGACTGCAAGAAGATCAAACCTATCCATTCTTAAGGAAATCAGCCCTGAGTGCTCCCTGGAAGGACGGATCGTGAAGCTGAGGCTCCAATACTTTGGCCACCTCATGAGAAGAGAAGAATCCTTGGAAAAGACCCTGATGTTGGGAAAGATTGAGGGCACTAGGAGAAGGGGACGACAGAGGACAAGATGGTTGGACAGTGTTCTCGAAGCTACGAACATGAGTTTGACCAAACTGCGGGAGGCAGTGCAAGACAGGAGTGCCTGGCGTGCTATGGTCCATGGGGTCACGAAGAGTCGGACACGACTAAACGACTAAACAAAAACAAAAATGTAAATTTATTTACATAGATTTATGGTAGTATTTCAATTTTTATTTTATTGGGGGAGGAGAGGAGATCTGGGTGACAGCAGAGCAGGTTGAATGATGAGACAGAAAGTTGCTTGCGCAAAATGGATGCTGTAAATCCCAACTTGTAAATCTTCCTAAGGCCACGGTAGAAAAATTAAAAGAAGCCAAGGAGGAACTAACAAAGGGAAGACTGATTGAGGTATAATGGTAAATTCTAATGGCACTGAAGTGGCAAAATTTGTGAGCAGCCATGTGTCACGTGATTCAAGTAGTAAGATTAGAATGCAGTTTTAAAATGAACAAAAGGAGATTCCTTCGTCTTCAGGAATGTGCACCATACTTCTCATTTTACAGACCTACCCAAAATCCAACACAGAACACTACAATGTTAACTCTACTCTTTATTTATGGAAAAGTTGCCTGAAACAATACATTGTTTGCAATTTGCAATAAATTGAAGAGCTATTCTGATTATTGTCTTGCCCCCAGAGTTCTTTGATAATGATGCACACATCTAGTAGGGGCAATGCATTGCCAAGTCACAGTGGTCCAGGCCAGCACCCCAACCACTTATTGCAATACCTAAACCAACCATGGTCTGAGCCCAGAAGAATGGACCTTTATGCAAATAAATAATAATAATAATAATAATAATAATAATAATAATAATAATAATACCCCACCCATCTGGCTGGGTTTCCCCAGCCACTCTGGGCGGCTTCCAACAGAAAAATAAAATAATCGATTAAACATTAGAAGCCTTCCTAAACAGGGCTGCCTTCAGCAACAACTTTGCATGTGGAATGTTAAACAGGAAATGCTGTAATCTGGATATGAATTTTTAATACATTGTGGGATATAAAATATAAAATGAGACAACCATTGAAGCAGTCATTTGTGTTCATATTCACTTGAGGTTATACTGTGACCTTGAAGTGCAAATAGCCAAAAATGTTCCTTAAAGGGGCTCAGAAAAGTAAGTGAAACAAGTTTGATAAAAGCAATATTTATTGCCTTAATTCAGTTGGCACATTTTTTAGTGCCATAGACAAAGTCATAAAATGTGAAATAAATTAAAAGTTGGCCCAAGGCATATATTTTTTTGAAAGAAAGTGATTAAGTCAAAAAGACACGTAAATGAGAAAAATAAAATATTTGTCAAAGGGATAGACTCGGAGGAGAATAGACCTTATACCATATTTTCCCTAATTCATTTTTAGGATTTTTTTTTTTTTGCTAAACTATATATTGGCTTCCTCAAGGAGATAGTAACCATAATTTTATACAGTGTGGAAGAAAATATAAGCCTGGTTTGCATGCCACTTTAAACCACAGTTAAAACCATAGCTTACGAATTCAAGGTGAACCTGCAGTGTTCAAGGAGAAGATTGCAACCATTGTGCTCCTTCTGTCTCTCATGTTGCTGCTGCTAAGCTGTGGTTTGTCTTACGGTAGCTTAATGTCCAAACGCAGGCTCACTGTTAGCTATGCTGACATACTAAAGAAGGCAAGGTATTTTAGATCTCTGGCTTTTTAGTTTTCAAAACAGTATATTTCCTAGCTACCTTTGTAATCAGCTGCTGTATCTAATTTTATATGTTTGCCTTAATTATTTTGATTTATTTTTTTAAAAAAATCAGTGCGAGGTTAGCTTCTGTGATTTCTTGGAATTGACTGTGTCTATTCATTAAGCATTAATTGCATTGCATTAATTGCTAAACTTTAAAGTGTTGTTTTCTTGCTAAACTTTAAAGTGTTGTAGTCCCTTCCCTGGTTCCATTGTTTATCATCATACCGCATGTCCATTTTAAATTATAAAACCATTAAAATTACTTATTGTCCAGTCATAATGTCTTTACAAGTCTTTTTAAAATCCTGCTAATGTATTAACCTGCGTACATTGCTTCTGTATATATGCAATAAAGTCCTTCCAATCTTCTTTAAATCCATTGTCATCTCTTCCTCTTAATTTCAATTAAAATAAAGTGTTGTTTTCAAGCAGTTTTGTTATTTCAGTTAATCCATATTATTTTACAGAGATGTAAATTGCCAAGTATGTTTTTGTTTTCTGTTTGTTCATTGTAATGGTTGCTTGCAAAGGTGGGGCTTAGTTATCTTTTAATTCTGATCCACGTATTGAACATGTTTGTTAAGTTTAGGTTTGCTCTAATTTCCCCCTTGGTTTTACTGCAATACCGAAGGATGCTTTATTTCAGTTCAGTTACTGTATATTGTTGGCTGCTTGCTCTGCAGTGAGAAATTTGCCTGTCTGAAACCATGGGGTTGTATCGAAAGCAGCACCAGTGGAGTTCAGCTGGCACTGAACATTCAAACATACAATATTCAAACACTGAAACTCTCCTGCGCAACAATGGTTTATCATGCTAACATCCAACTAAACTGTGGGTGGACCAGCCCTATGCCCTTATCTGTTGTTTCAGGGTCATTATGTGTCAACATCATTTTATATCTCATGACCTTGGACCAGTCATTTTCTCTCAGCCTTAACCACCTCTCAGAGATGGGTGGTCTGTTCCAGCTACTAAAATGTATTTTCAAAAATTCAAGAAAGAAAACCATAATCAAGCAAACATTAAAAGATCTGACAAAATGGGTGCAAACATATCTTCAAAGATAAATGCTTGACAATACTTAGAACAAATTGGTATGGCTTGATAAATACATCTTAGAATTTTTCCTAATTCATCATATGTCAGTCTCTATAGCAGGCATGGCCAAACTTGGCCCTCCAGCTGTTTTGGGACTACAACTCCCATCATCCCTAGCTAACAGAACCAGTGGTCAGGGATGATGGGATTTGGAGTCCCAAAACAGCTGGACGGCCAAGTTTGGCCATGCCTGCTCTATAGCCACAGCAGGCGCTGTAACTCTCCAACAATTTGACTTCACCCTTGAAGGTGCACTGAATGGCGCCTTGTACACCCCCTTCCAGCAATTCCTGCAGCCAAATATTGCTTTCCTTTCCTTTGGACCACATCAGCGAGGCCAAGAGAGAGAGTCTTGTCTGGGCAGCCCAGGACCTCCATACACACTGCCCCGGCTTGTGCTCCAGAGAGGTCACTTCAGTGCTGCTAATGCAGCAAAAACAATGCAAGAGGCAGCAGCTACAAGTTATAAGCTTAACCTGATTTGTGTAGGTACAAGAGATCATCGGTGAGAGTGATTGTAGTGCTTCACTGGTCTCCCGAGACAGACAGATGCCAACTAACTACCAAATAGATCTAGGATCTATGACAGAACCAGACAAGAAAATTACCATGTTTGCTTTATTCAAATGAGAGTGTCGAAGGGATGGTGAAAATTTATTAAAACCTTGAATTTAAAAATATACTGGAAGGTAGTGGTTTCAGAGTGCTGCTCTTCGAATACTTAGGATTCAATAACATGAAGTATAGGGAAAGGTTAGCCATTGTGACAATAAAATGTAATCTCTTTGTTGTGGTTAAAACAGGAAGACTTTGTTTCTGGGGTCTGATAAAACATGATTGTATTCAGCTATGTGGTTTTTACGGAAAGCTATAAAATTGTTTTATTTCTATCATAATGGAAGACTGCAATTTCAAAGTTAATGTAGCAGTCTGTCTTTAATGGCGTTTCTTTGTCATTTTGGAAAACACTGGGAGTGAAAATAATAGTAGAGAAAGGAAGAGGATTCTAGAGCTGTGTGCAAATGGACTCTTAAAATTCCCAGTCCTATTTCTTACCCATCTTCTTATTCATAATTTCATATGTATATCACTTTTTCCACAATTAAGGAGTCATACTCAAAGCTGTGTACAACAAAGAATATCAACCATCACAATAACACTTTCACAACAACATAATAGCAAATGTAGCAGCATAAGAACAATTCACTTCTATAAACACAACAAGATTAGCACCTCCTGGTAATACACCTCCTGGTAATAGCAAAAACAACAAAGGAGCTTGAGACTTTCATCTCATGATATTCCTCCCAGTCCCTCTCCTGCAGCAACTCGCAAGTCTTCCAAAGGCAGCAGCTAGGGTAGCTGGAAACACCTCTCAAATGATGTCTTCTCCCTGCTCCCACCTTCTTCTTCCATTACAGGGTGCTACTAAGGACAACCTCCAGGCGAACAAAATATAACAGAGGAAATTTGGGGCTGCTGGAAATGTGTTGGCAGCCAGTCCACCATTTTGCACCATCCACAGTGCCTCGGGCCTAGCATCATTCTGGGGAACAAGGGGGAACAGAGGAAATGCTGGAGAAAGTTTGGTGGAGAAGGTTCAGAAAGAAACAGCTCAGAAATTTTGTCAGAAAAGGGTCTTCTCTGAAATTTATGCTCAGCTCTAGTACTGTACAACCTTCCTCTCATATAGGTAAAGACATCTTAGTAATTTATTGCTTTTTGTGTGGTCATCATGACCTGTTTTTCACACGTGGATTTTATATCTACTTGAGACTGGGTTATATTAATCCTTGATAAAAGACGGCCAGTGAACTATTTAGACATTTAAAAAACAACAACTGTAAGATCTGTGGATAGATTTCACACATGCAAATCATCGCTTGACATTGCAGTGATAAGCATCCATGTGTGAAGTGGCTCATAAAAGAGTATAAAACAATTTGACAATCTTCATCATTTAACAGGCTACAAAGCTCTTTATCTCCTCAGGTTGTTAAATTTTATCAGAGTCAAATTTACCATGAGAAGTATTTGCCTTACCATTGGCAAGGGAGGCTGTTGGTGCTGCTGCCACTGGGTTCTTCTGCCCAGTTGGTGGTGCCTCATGGCAAGGACTTCTTGGTAACAGTTTCCTGCTTATAGAATCCCCTCGCCCTGCCATGAGGTGATCTGTCTCCCTCGTTATTAACATTTAGGCACAATTTTAAAACAAATCTATTCACCCAGGCCTTCGATGGCTGAAATATATATCGCTAATGGCGACCTTGAAATTATTTAGCTGGGAGTATATTTGATTGTTGTTTTTAATTTTTCCTTTTCCTGCTGCTTTTTCTTTTCTTTTCTTTTTTGCAAACCCAGCATCCTTGGGAGGAATGCGGAATAGAAATTTAATTAATGGATTCATTATGTATACAATAGATCTATGCCACCTTAAATAAAGAATTTCTCCTGAATAAGTGGATCAAGAGAAAATCTTCTTAAAGGAAGCGTAATAGTACTGTAAACTGAAAGTTATATGGAATCCTTAGAATGTGGAGAGAAACCACAATCTCTGTAAAACTGCAATTTTGCATGGTCAGAACTCCTGTTTGACTGTCTCATGATCCTTGGGTCCACATGATTTGACCTGGGAGATTAAATTGATCAACCGCTGGTTTCTTAATGTTATTGATACTTATATCTGATCCATTACAACAGCTGAGTCTTTCCCTTAAAGATAGGCCTTGTTTGCCCACTGTAAATTGTTGGCTGGCATTAGCACGTGAAATCTTCTGTAGTTTATGCTTTGATCATCATGCGAATGCATGGAAGTATTTTAACACGATCTGAAACATCAGTAGGACTTAAAACCCAGAGGATATGTGATATTTGGTCAGACAGCACTGGTGAGCACATGAATTCCAGGTGGATTAGATTCTTCATCTTCTACTGACATTTCAGCCATACAGACAATTTCCAGATACTTCCTCAACGGACATTCGGCTTCAACCAGAACATTCTAAACTGAAATGTTTAATCCTCAAGCCATGAGAACCTGGAAGTAAATCCAGGTGGCTGAGGGAAGGGAGTCCAGGTGTTCAGGTACATCATGAGAAGCTTATATGAGATCAAAGGAAATCTATTTTAATGCTAAACTAAAGGTCTTCCAGTAAAGAGCATTGGCACAGGCAAAAAGTAGATCTTGATGACGTCTTCTTCCTCTCCCTTGACTATATGCTAAATATGAGCTGAAAGTTTGAAATGGCAACCATAATTGGAAGAGAAAGAGAATCTCTGGTTCCTAAATGCAGATATCTGTCATGGGGCTGCCATATATTGAATTCCTCTGTGAGCTTCCACCAAACTTTAGGGTAGTATTGCACCAATTGGCAAAACAGAATGCAGCTTGGTTATATTGGTTTAAGCTTATTAAAATCCAGTATATTATATTTTAAGAGCTTTATTGAGGGATGTCCTTAATATGTAACTCTTGTATTCTCATTCAAATAGCAATTGCTTTGTATATTTGCATAAATGTTAGGTAAGTGCTTTATTACATGCAGGAGCAGTTAGTGCCTCACAATATTAAGTTTCACAAAATGAAGCTGCCTACCTTAAACCAGAGATTTATTCTGCTTCTTTTTGCAAGAATAGAATTCTTTGCTGTTCAGCAGCATCAAGATTTTGTGGTTCTAAGAGCTCACTTTTATGCTGAAGGAACAGTAGTTAATTGAGCATGACTCATGTCTGAATTAGATGTTACATACCAACATGTGTAATGGTAAGCAGAGCCCTGACTAGGTACTTACATGTTTCAGAGGCCCTGGACCATTGACTAAATTTGCACATGCTAATTTATAAGCATATTTGCAGCTTTAGAAATAATCCATAGAATTTACATTTCACAATAGGTTAACCAAATAATCTCCTATACACATCACCCCAAAGACATACATTCTTGGTTAATTTACACCTTTCCGATCACCCAAATCAGTTTAATTTCCCCCAATTAATCGTTTGATAGAACAGTTTGGGTTGGCTACTTTGTCAGCTTTGCACCTCGAACTTAAAAGTTTGCATGTTAGGTCACTGCCAGGTGGCCTGTATATTGAGCACGCTTCCTGATTTGTTTGCAAAGTTTCAAGGGAGGTTAAGTATGTTGCCTATTTACCTTGTTTCTCTGAAAATAAGACACCGTCTTATATGTATTTTTCCTCAAAAAACCACACTATGGCTTATTTTCAGGGGGTGTCTTATTTTTTTCCTCCTCCTCCTCCTGCGGCCGGCATTGCTGCTGCGCCTATCACTATGTCTTATTTTGGGGGTATGGCTTATATTCCTTGAATGCTTAAAAATCCTGCTATGGCTTATTTTATGACTACGTCTTAAAATAGGGGAAACAGGGTATTGAGCATTTGTTCTGATTTGTTTGCTGAGGGGTTACATGATGTTGCAATAAACAAGTGTAACCCCATAGTGTCCAGTGCATTTCCACATCACTTCCTTTATTGCAAAAGGTCCAGGTTTTTTTTGGGGGGGGGAGTAGTTTGCTGACCAAGAGCACCAAATTGCACAAGCTGAATTTGCCAGTATGAGACCTCTCCATTTGGTTGCAGCAACCCACTCCCCTCCCCTGCACCCACATGCCAAAAAAGAGAGAACAAAATGCATCCCTTCGCACCTCATGCACCTCCTTCCTCTTCTAGCAACCAGATGTAAACACAATTTTTTAAGCCTTTAAAAAAACGATAGGCAAAACTGCTAAATGATGAAACAACATAAGTTTTAACCCAATATTTCACAGGGGAGCCAGACACACACACAAAAAGAGGGGGGGAACTTGGTCAAAGGAGCCATGGACTGAAAAGGGTTAAGAACTTCTGTTCTAGTTGGCTTCTGGGTTTTTTCTCCCCAGTGGTTGGTTGTTGTTAATGATATACAAAAATATATATAATGAGGCCTGGAGGTACAGCACAAATATACATACACAGCAGCCACATCGAGTAAAAGGATCCTTCGTCTCCTAAAGGCACATATGTAGTCAACCGTAGCATATCCTACTGAGATAGTTACGATAGACTTTTCAGCCGCTGAGAAATGGTTTTTGCCAAGAGTTCCTTCAACTAATCCATTTCTGTTATTGCTCTTTCAAAATCCAGTTAAAGCTGAACTCGGGACCAGTGCAAATTCCTTTAGCATTCAGTATTTTTATAATACAATCTGGTTGCTGTGGGAACTAAATAGATTATATGAGCTAAAAGCAAACTGTAAGTCATCTGAATTATGCTTTCTTCCCTGATCCATGTGATGCTTCCTGAATCTTAAAACAGGTTTAGTTTTCACTGTGTTCTTAAGCACATGTGCCCTTTAACAATGGTATAGCAGGCAGTAATTCAATGGATGTAACTTTCCTAACAGACAGTGATGGAGTCTCGGCTGAATTTCTGCTTGTCAACCTTTTGCATTAGAAGTCTCCATTACTCAATGCACCATATATTTAATTTCTGTCCTGTGTAATGGTACAGTTGTGTACCCATTGCTTCTCCCTACTCTCCCTACCTGTCTTTCCGCTGATGTTATTTTCTATTTCCACACAGAGGGAAAGAAGAATGCAATTTGTTTGTTGTAATTGGCTGATTTAACAGTGAACATGAAATTATTATTATTTTTACTCACAAAACAGTAAAAGCAACAGAAAAATCAGCAACAAATGCAGATGGAGATGAATAATAAAATTAATCACCCATGAAAAGCTTGGGAGAATAAAGCTGCCTTCCTGGGGTGCCAAGAAGCAAGTAAAGTATTATTGAAGGTAATATTCTACCTGTGGGAGGCAGTGGAAGACAGAAGTGCCTGGCGTGCTCTGGTCCATAGGGCCACAAAGAGCCGGACACGACTAAATGACTAAACAACAACAACAACAAATATTCTACCACCAGCAAATATGTCCTGTCTTCAATTGCCACTTGCCTCAGAAGGTGTAACTACCCAGAATGGGGGTTTGCTATGGTTCTTTAAGAAAACAGGTACATGTGGGAAGCTCTAGTTACAGGTAGGTAGCCATGTTGGTCTGATGTAGTTGAAATAAAAAAAAAATCCTTCCAGCAGCACCTTAGAGACCAACTAAGTTTGTCATTGGTATGAGTTTTCCTGTGCATGCACACTTCTTCAGAATAATAATAATAATAATAATAATAATAATAATAATAATAATAATAATATATTATTTATACCCCGCCCATATGGCTGGGTTTCCCCAGCCACTCTGGGCGGCTTCCAACAGAAGAATAAAATAATCGATTAAAGATTAAAAGCCTCCCTAAACAGGGCTGCCTTCAGATGTCTTCTAAAAATCTGGTAGCTGTTTTTCTCTCTGACCTCTGGTGGGAGGGCATTCCACAGGGTGGGTGCCACAACCGAGAAGGCCCTCTGCCTGGTTCCCTGCAACCTGGCTACTCGCAACGAGGGAACCGCCAGAAGGCCCTCGGCACTGGACCTCAGTGTCCGGGCAGAACGATGGGGGTGGAGACGCTCCTTCAGGTATACTGGACTGAGGCCATTTAGGGCTTTAACGGTCAGCACCAACACTTTGAACTGTGCTCGGAAGCGTACTGGGAGCCAATGTAGATCTTTCAAGACTAGTTTTATGTGGTCTCGCTGGCCGCTCCCAGTCACCAGAAGCTGCAATCCTTCATATTAGAGCCTTGGGGGTCACATGCTCATGGTTTAAATCCATTCATGGTCATGTAGCACATGTGCATGTTCAATTGACTAGATGCAAAATGAGGTGAACTCCATACCTGTGTAGAAAAGGGAATTTTGGAAAGTTTGGTTTCTGCTTCTATTTAAGGTAAAGGAGCGCTGTTCTCTGTTTATTTATTATGTATTTGTTCAATCTACATCCTGCCCTTCCTCCTAAAGGAGCCTAGTGCTTAAAGCCCTAAACAACTCAGACCCCATCTCTGAAAAACTGCCTTGGTAGTATCTGGTCACCTTATATGCTCAGGCAGAGTTAATGCACTCATGACCTAACTTGTCAACTTTTTCTTCTTCTAATAAACCCCTGTGCTTTTAAAAACAGCATGGTGAAAAGCAAGTGAGAGTTCCTGGACCTTTACAAGTTGTGGGGAAGAAGGCATTTCAATACATGTGGCTTGTCATGTAGTCCCCACCTACTGAATTCTCCTCTTCTCCACAACTCATAAAGGTTCAGGAGCCCTGACCTCTTGCTCACGTGGCTCCTGTATTATTGGAATGGCTACCAGGATCAAGCCATGGAAAATTCCCGTGGATGCGAAACAGAGAACCTGATGGCCTGCTATTCTTTAGGACTTTGGCTCTGCAGGTTTGCTTGTGAGTGTTTCTGACGCGTTCTACTCCTTCTTTGCTGTTACCACCCCCTGAGCACTCCAGCTTAAATACACAAGGACAATAAGTGTGCAGGAGATCATTGTTTACATGTTTATTACCTTCAATAAGTATTACCTTTGATAGGTGTGCCTGCTCTACCACCAACTTTCCCATGTTGGGTGAGAAAGTCTGAAAAGGACTTCTAAGCCCTCCCAACTGAGTATGCTTAGAAGCCTCCTTGGCAATTAATTAATTAAAAACATGGCTGATTTCAGTTATGTTCATGTGTAAATTGTATATGGAGTATTTAGGAAGGCAGATGTGTAACGCAACTTCTTTGGATTCCAATTAAACAGTGACAGAGCCTGTTTTAAGATGTGGCAGATTCAACCAGTGGACTTAAGCGCAAAGTTATGAATTGTTAACAAGGTTAAGTACAGAAAGTTCTCACCCAACAGGCAACCAAGTTTACAACAGCCACAAAGGTCTTCATAAAAAAAAACATGATTAAAAAGCATTAATGAATACTGATGGCGTTAAAAAGAAAATTCACAACAGTCCAGTGAACCTGCTTTATCAGAACATGAATATAAATATGTCTTTCTTTTAGGAGTGCCGTGATGATAACACATCACACTGCAAAGGATGGGAACACTTTGAAAGAGGGTGAACATCATGCCCAATTGATACATCGCTAGTTTGTGACTATCATGAATCCCTGGTGTTCGGAATGGCTTTGTCACCCCTGTCTAAGTGACATAACAACGTAGTTAATTTTCCTGTTCACTAAAGGTAATATAGCCCACAGGGAGAATCAGTATTGAGTGGCATTGTCACTATATTTTATGCCATAGAAATTCAAACTTCACTAGTAATGAGCAACACTGACAGCTTTATTTAGCACACCCTTGCCAAGGTTCCTATTTCTCTCTTAAGAGCTGATTTCATTCTGCTTCCAGCCATGAAACTTCTACCTGTATATTTCCCTCATTTATTAGCTTAGAAAAGTCTTTCCTCTGCTGTTATTCTAACCCAATTAATACCAGCATGGTGCTCTGGGTCAGCATAATACAATTAGTGTCTAAATTTTATAGTTTATCTGAAGTTGTGCCAAGATGGAGCTTTTCATCACCAAGCTTGAGAAAGAAAACAGTGCTCTTTTCTATTTTAAGAACCCACATTCCATTTCAACAAATGACATGGCAAATTGAATATCAGTATCTTTGTTACCACTGCCCATACTTAGTATGCCTAAGAGACATTCCAGGGGGCCTGGAAGTGATCAGTTACTCCTGGAAAGTTTGGCAGGCTTCCTTGGAAGAACAGACAGCAACACAATATTTAATGCACTGCTTTATAAATAACCTTAGCCAGGGTCCACAGCTAAAGTCATTCACGACTACTAGCAACATTGCTTTTCCTATGCCCTGAAATACAGGCGGTATACTTCTGGCTCCAGTGCTGTCCCACGACTGGTGACTGTCAGCCACAAACCATATCTACCGGTATCCTGCAGTTTCTTGAAAGATGCATTTCCCCTCAAACGTGCTTCCATCCAATTTGAAAAATGTAAGCTGCAGTTAAGCTGAGGTACCGGTATGTACATGGCAAAAAAAGCATTTGACTGTGTCAACCACAGCAAACTATGGCAAGTTCTTAAAGAAATGGGAGTGCCTGATCACCTCATCTGTCTCCTGAGAAATCTCTATGTGGGACAAGAAGCTACAGTTAGAACTGGAGATGGAACAACTGATTGCTTCAAAATTGGGAAAGGAATATGAAAAGGCTGTATATTTTCTCCCTGCTTATTTAACTTATATGCAGAATTCATCATGCGAAAGGCTGGACTGGATGAATCCCAAGCCGGAATTAAGATTGCCGGAAGAAATATCAACAACCTCAGATAGCTAGTAGTGGTTGATAGCTTTACCATCCATTAATTTGCCTCAGCCTGTTTTAAAGCCATCACTCAGTGCTGCTGCCTGAGCCAGTGCAATACCAGCCTGATCTTCTGCTTCCCTGCTTCAGCCTAAGGAGGCAATATTCAGAGAGCAAGAAAGGAGCACAGTTTACAGTGGGCAACTGCCCAATTTGCCTTTCACCCAGCCTGCCTCCAGACCAGTATACTTCTCTCATGGGGTCCTCCTCCTACCAACTATAGTGATACCAATTATCTGGTTTCGATCATAGAGACAAAGGGTAGAGCAAACTGTTGTTGTTCTACTCCTTCCCCAACATAGTGGCAGAGGTGCTAGACTGCCAGAGCCTTCAAAAACTTGAACCACCACCTTGGGTGAGGGGGAGATGGGAGTTAGCTACATTTTCCATCCTGAAATGGTGGTTTAGTGCACTCAGCATAATGAGGTGCAAGTGGCAATATCCCAGGCCAGGCCACAATGGAGACATATCTCATGCCTTTTCTTAAATATTTAGAAGTAATGCTTACTGTTCCATTAATTACCATATATCGCCACTGAAAGCTGTGCTGCCTTCATACAAACAATTCCATGGGAGTTTAATGAAGAGTTTGCTCACTGGACTCTGTTCTGAAGAGGCTGTTGGAGCGGGCCAAGAACCCATCCAGTTCAGCATCCTCTTCTCACAGTAGCCAACCAGATGCCTATGGGAAACTCACAAGAAGGACCCATGTGCAGCAGCACTCTTCCCTCCTGCAGTTTCCAGCAACTAGTATTCAAAGGCATTACTGCCTCCTGCCATGGAGGCAGAGTATAGCCACCATGGCTAGTATCCATTGATAGCGCTTACCTCCATGAACCTGTCTAACTCTCTTTGGAAGCCATCCAATATGGTGTTCATCACTCCCTCCCCGGGGAAGGTTGTTCCATAGTTTAACCATGCACTGTGTGAAAGTTCATGTATTTGTGGATTGTGATGTGCAAACTTTTTCTGATGTCTATATTTGTCTTGAAGGTTGAGATGTCAGTATGAAAGTTGGTGCAGATCCATGTGTCACATTGAGTCACCAGTTCAGCCAAGCCCTGGGGCTTTCCTGAACTGACCTGCTTAATGAGCATTCACTTTGATTTGTCTGTGAAGAGATTAGACAACATCAGCTCTTTAGTATTTATCTGGATTTGTTTGAGAGGAGCTTCAATGACATTCTCGCACACTTAATAGCGCGTTTCCCCCATCACTTTCCTTATTGCAAGGAGCCCAGTCTTTGGTGGGGGATGAGTTTGTTTCAGAAGGGCTCCAAATCAGCTTTGATTGTGCAGCCTGAATTTGCCAGAAAGTGAGTGAAAATAGTGACTGTCTGGAAGCACCCCTAGTTTCAAAGAAGGGATAAAAATGAAATACATATAATGATCCCTTCCTTGTAATCCTTGAAGGTTGAAGCACAAACATTATAGTTGCTGTGCATATGCAAGACACCATTTTGCATTTCATATTCAAACTCATGCATGAAAACCAGTCAGAAATGGTTCTGCTTCCAAAGACAATGATAGAAACGCTTCCCATTCAAGAAGGCAGATTGAAAGAAACCTAATTAAACAATGAGACACTCGAATAAATTCTGTGTGCAAGATGGCAGGGGGGAAATAAAATAACAGTATAAATGGATCACAGATTCTCTTGTGGAAAGTGGGGGTATCTGGGCTACCACAGATGATCTATTTATTGAGCTTTCTTCCTGATTTGCTTGCACAAAGCTTATGCAGAGCTTAGATAATATCCAGTTTTTATTGAGCATTCATTCTGATTTGTTTGCTGTGACAACAGTGAACATTCATCTTTCATTCATTCTGTTTATACATCTTCACGTTAATCATTCACTCATGCCACACTTTTTGAAGCATTTCCCATCACTTTCCTGTTTCTTTTAAAAATGGATTCCTTGCACTGGAACAACAGATAACCTGAATCTTCTTGAATTGTGAAAACCTAAATTTCTCAGTATATGTCTGAAACTCTCTAGCAAACTACTGACAATCAGAAGGTGCCCTTCAACTGTGTTTTTGTTGTTTAGTCGTTTAGTCATGACCCTTCGTGACCCCATGGACAAGAGCACGCCAGGCACTCCTGTCTTCCACTGCCTCCCGCAGTTTGGTCAAACTCATGTTCGTAGCTTCGAGAACACTGTCCAAGCATCTCGCCCTCTGCCGTCCCCTTCTCCTAGTGCTCTCAATCTTTCCCAACATCAGGGTCTTTTCCAGGGAGTCTTCTCTTCTCATGAGGTGGCCAAAGTATTGGAGCCTCAGCTTCACGATCTGTCCTTCCAGTGAGCACTCAGGGCTGATTTCCTTCAGGATGGATAGGTTTGATCTTCTTGCAGTCCATGGGACTCTCAAGAATCTCCTCCAGCACCATAATTCAAAAGCATCAATTCTTCAGCGATCAGCCTTCTTTATGGTCCAGCTCTCACTTCCATACATCACTACTGGGAAAACCATAGCTTTAACTATACAGACCTTTGTCGGCAAGGTGATGTCTCTGCTTTCTAAGGTGCTGTTTTTATAACTGTGTTATAAAGTGAGAATTCTTGAACCAATTTATAACAT